>NC_138339.1:26200000-27675000 GCF_046562875.1 Panthera onca
CCAGCCCAAGCAGGTACTGACATTTTAAAGAAAGAATATGTCTGTCAGAAGGTTTGGTCTTGGTGGTGATAGGAATAGGGAGGAGATGGGCCAGGACTGGAAAAATAGACAAAGAAGTGATAGAGGGGCAGGTGTCGGGCATAGCCTGTCCAGGACTTGGGGAAGCTTGTGCTCTGGCCTAAGGACACAGCCTGCTCGGTCCTGGGCCAGGTATCGCACTTGTATGGCCTGGTGCCTTTGGGTGCCTGAATCCTCCAACTGACGTCCCTGAGTCTGATTTCATCCTCACTAGCATTCTACTACCTTACAATTTGGCTTATCAGTTGGCATGCCCAGGTATATGCTGACACAAATGTGTTCGTGACCACTCTGGTTATCATTGAAATCAAGCAATCTGCATCTCAGGGTACCTAAACACATCTGAGGTAGGGGGTGCCTGGGTGGCTCAGTCAGTTAAGCGTCTGACTTCGGCTCAGGTCATGATCTCATGGTTCATGGGTTCAAGCCCTGCATCGGGCTCTGTGCTGACAGCCCGGAGCCTGAAGCCTGCTTCAGATTCTGTGTCCCCCTCTCTCCCTGCTCCTGCCCCTGCTCACGCTCTGTCTCTCTGTCTCTCTCTCTCTCTCAAAAATGAATAACAATTAAAAAAAACCCCAAAACATCTGAGTTAGGTTATTGGGACTCTGCCTCCAAGCAATGACTCTATTTTTTATGTGCTGACAGAATCAGGTTCTATATCCAGGGGTTTAGAGCCAAGCTCCAGACTATGATCAGTTGATCAAAAGCTGATAAGGGCTGCTGGACAGTCAGCCAGTACCTCCCAGGGCCTTCTGCAGATGCCCACTCTTGGAATCTGTACTTTCAAACTTGTCCAGCCTCAGCCTTGTCCTTATTGGCTGCTCTGTAGGACTCTATGGCTCTTTTGTCATTCCAGCGTCGAGAATTGAATCAGAGCTAAAACAAAGGTCTAGGTCATAATGAGCGATGAAGAGTTTCTTTGAAAGCTTCCTTGCTAAGGCACCTTGGAATTTGACTATTTATTCCAAATATATAACAATATTTCCAGGCACAGATAACGCCTATCCCCACAGTTATAGACCTTTAGGAGTTTTGTATTGTTAAAACTTGTTTTTCAGAGCTTTTAGCCTGCACACAGAGCCCTTTTGTGGTAAGAAATGTCAGAGTCATGATTGAACACTTTGAATTAACATGCACAGTAAACAATATCAAGTGCGTAAACCTTCACGTAGGTTTGTTTTACGTCTTTCAGCACCCATGCTTTTTCAAAGAACGTGTACATCGCGGAGGGCTGCACGCATGGTTATAGCCCCTAGGCCTCTCCAGGCCTTCTGTTTCCATGTATGCAGCAAAACACAGTGGTCTGTGTTTTGATGGACCAGGGCTATCAACAATGATCAAATTAACTGGATAACGGCCAGGTACCCACTTCACTGTTGGCTGATGTAGCTCTTATGTGGCGGGAAACAATGTTCTGGAGCTGTTTAAAGCTTCTCAAGTTTGACAAGTGTGGGTATAAGCTGAGAGAACATGAGGTGGGGCCTGGAATTCTGTTAACTATTTCCTATATACGTTGAGACAGCTTGAGAAAAATGTTTCAAAATTCAGACAGCAGAAAGCTTATACCCCTCACTGAATCCTGATTTGCCAAATGACTGTTCTCCCTCAAACCATTCAGTTTGCTTCTTCAGGAAAATGTATTTTCCATGCTGTTAAGTATTAAAAGCAGTTGACACACTTGACTGGCTTATATTGGGTAAATCTGATGATACATTTGAAGTATTTTTAAAGAACTTTATTTTGAAGTAATTTTACACTTTTGGAAAAGATGTAAGAAAGTATAAAGAACCTTTGCACAGCCTTCATCCAGATTGTTGCCAATTATTAACATTTTGCCACATATGCTTTCATTCCAAATCTCTCCCCTCCTCCTTCTCCTCCTACTCCTCTTCAAACACACACACACACACACACACACACACACACACACACACACTCACACAATGATCTTTTTATGGACCACTTGAGAAGTAGGGCCATCATGTTCCCTTACCCCTAAATACTTAAGTCTGTGTTTCCTAAGAACAAGGGCATTCACTTACGTAGCCACAGTATAAATATGAAAAGCAAAAACTTGAACACAGACGCAACACTGCTATCTAATTTACAGACTTATTCAGATTTCTCCGGTTGTCTCAATAATGCCCTTTATAGCAAAACTTTTTTATTATTTTTTTTGGGATCCAGAATCACACACGGTATTTAATTTTCTGCTCCTAAAAGTCTTTTTAGTTTAGAACATTTCGTCAGGCTGTCTTTGTTTTCATGAAACTGATCGTTTTCATGAGCAGAGGACAACTATTCTATAGACTGTCCCCCAAAGTTGAGTTTTTGGCCTCTCTCCTGATTAGATTTATGTTGCCCATCTGACATTTGGATCCTGGGTGTAGGCTCATGAATGTGTTCCCATGGTTGATGATATTGGCTTCCATCACTTGGTTATGCCGGTGACCGCTTGCTTTCTCCACTGTAAAGTTACTATTCATTCCCTCTGTAATTAGTAAGTAATGAGTGAGGAGATGCTTTAAGGGCTATATTAGTACCCTGTCTCCCTCCCCTGGTTTCCGCGTCCCCACTATCCTCTGGGAAGGGGTGTTTCATGCATGTTGTTTGTTCCTCCTTCCCCAGTGGTGATCATGTGTGCAAGCAGTGACACGGTCCGGGGCATCATGCTGGCAGCGCACAAGCACGGGATGACCAGCGGAGACTACGCCTTCTTCAACATCGAGCTCTTCAACAGCTCTTCCTACGGTAAATGCTTATACCGCTTCTAGTCTCCCCTCCCTTGAAGGTGTCAAAACGAGGTCATGAGAAAGCCAGTAATTTGAATTACCTCAGTAGATCTGGTTCCATAAAAAGGGTTTTAGAAATCTGTGATATTGAACACTCTGGGGACTTCTTGTAAGTTCTCACGCTTTTCTTCTCTGAGAACTCAGCAAGCAGATACCTCATACTGGTGATGGCAACAGACTTGTTTGGGAGTGAGCATAGCTGTCTCCAGTCCTCCAGATGGTTGTAAATCTAGGCCCTAAAGACCCCTCCTCAGTGTGTTTCCAACTGCAGGTTGCCACCATGATTGACTATTGGAAGAATGTTAGTGAGATTTGGGCATAATTTTTAATAGAATAGACTAGAATATATCAACATAATAGAACATGTCAAAGTGTATTACACATTGCATGTGTATTATTTCATAAAACTTTTATTTTGGAAATATAATTGTATGTGTGTATATATTTATGCATGTTACACATGTGTTTGTAATGGGTTATAGTGTGAAAGTAAAACAACTATTACTGTAAATTGAGGTAAAACATTTTAAAAGCTACTGCTCCCAGCCCCTCTTCCTTCCAGATTACTGCCCATTAAGCTTCTCCTTTGTAGAAGTTTGAGATCCACCAACACATATCAGTGAAAGAATATAATTTCTTAAAATGGATCTGGGGAAATTCCCAGTGTTCCTGTGATGGAGGGTGTTTAAGAAGGCCATGAAGATCACAGATACAAAACATTTTCTCCATATGTGATTAAGGCCCTCTCTGAAGGAGACAGTATAGAGCAATGGCACATTTTCTTAAATACTGCATCTTGACTGCTCAAAGCTGAGCAGTTATAGGGAATTATAAGTGTGCTTATCGCAAATGGCTTGTTTATGCTGAGCTCGACTTCCCAGTTCTTGCTGTTGAGATATGGTTAGACAGGATCTAAACATTGAAGCATCCACCTCAGTTTCCTGCTCTGATACCCTGGCTTATTCAAGCAACCCAAGCAATAGAGCATTGTGCATAAACAGATAATAAAACATAGTTCTCACAGGGATAAACAAAAGTTGATGAAACACAAGTAGCTACTGCTTCCTGTAGTGGATAAGGTTGGAGATTTGAGGCTTGTAGGGTAAACACCATGTTTTTCCTCCTTGCTGCCATGGTTGTCTTTCCCCTTCTCTTTGCATAAGCGAAGTGCTGCTTTCACTTTTTGACCACAGATCAGAATGTAATTATGTTATTGGCTATAGCATTGAGTTTACTGAGATAGTAGTAGAGACTGGTGAAAAATGAAAAACATTTATCCTGAGTTTTGTAAGTTGGTAATGCAAACACAGTATTTATTTGGAGAAAATGATGTGAATGCACAGTATAAATGGGCCAGGGCAATGCAAATATTAGGTACCGGAATTTCTTGCATCTGCAGGTAAAGCTTGTATTACTTTTCCTTGCTAATTATAATTCATGAGTATTAAGGAAATTTGAGAGAAATAGAAAATCACAGGGCAGAAAGTAAGTTACTATAATTCTGCCACCCAGCTAAAAATATGTTGATAATATGTAGAAGTATGTACGTCTTGCTTATTTTATAAAAAAACATATTTACGAAAATATTTTTTAATAAAGTGTTGATACTGTTTCAAGTGTGGCTACGTAGTATTTTGTAATGCTGATATGCCATCTTTATGTAAATAGTCTGTCATTTTTCAATATTTATGCTGTTCTCAGCTTTTTACTATTAAGAACAGTCCTATATTGAGTGGCTTTGTATGTGCGTGCACACATGCACATACACATAGTTATACATACATATTATCTGTAGGATAAGTTTCTTGAAGTAGAATTTCTGGGTCAAAAGTTTTAAGTTTTGATAGATATTGCCAAGTTGACCTCTAAAGAGGTTTACCACTTTATGCTTTTGCAACAAGCTATGAGATTGTCTGTTTTTCTGCATCCTTACATCATCTAACTTTTAAATTATTTTATATATTTGAACTTCTTTTTATGTCCATAAGCTAAGTTTTTCAGTTTCTTTATTTATATTCTGCACCATTCTTGTTGAGTTCATTCTTAGAGGTTATGTTTTCTGGTTGTTACTATGATGGTGATCATTTCCCATTACATTTTATAATTGTAGTTGTTATGTAGATAAGCTATGAATTTTTATTTATTTATTTTGCAAGAATTCCACATATTAAATCCTCTGTTCCAGTAGTTTTTATATCATTTTCATATAGGAACAAGAGTTTTTCCTTCATTTTGAAATTGAATATATATTTTTCTTTTCTTATTGCATTGGCAAGAACCTCCAGAATAATATTATTATATATATAATATAATATATATATATATATATATATAATATATATATATTATATTAATTTTTGACTTCTTGAACTGAAGTACATGTTAAGGTATCCTTTTATTTCTAGTTTCTTAAGTGTGGTTTTAAAAATTGGAAATGAGCAGTGAATGTTATCAAATACACTTGACATATACTTTTAATAAATTTCCTAATATTGAGTCCTTGTAGTATTCTTGGAATTAAGTACATTTTATCATGATAACTTTTTTAGATGCACTGCTGATTTTATGTTTTTAGAATCTTATTTAGGATTTTTGAGTCTATATTCATGAGTGAGATTGGACAGTAGTTTTCTTGCCTTGAGGTGGTATTGCCAGTTTTAATATCAGGTTTATATTAGCTTTATAAAATTAATCGGGACACTTTCCATTGTTTTTGTGCTCTAGAACAGTTTATATACCATAAGAATATTCCTTGAAAGATGGAAACAATTCAACTCTGTATCTGGACCTAACTTCTTTTTAGAGGTAATTTTTGAAAAACTTAAAAAAATAGTTTTGAAATAATTTTAGACTTAAAGAAAATCTGCAAAAATAATATAGAGAGTTCATGTATATCTTTTACCCAGATCCCTCTAATGTTAACAACTTAAATAACCATAGTACAATTATCAAAATAAGAATATTAACATTGGTACAATACTGCTAACTAAACTACAAGTCTTATTTGAAATTTACTACCTTTCCTCCTAATGATCTTTTTCTGTTCCAGGATCCAAACCATTTAGTTGTTGTATCTCCTTAATCTTTACCAATCTGTGATATTTTCTTAATCTTTGTCACTTATGACCTGACACTTCTGATGAGTTTGTTATTTTGTAGAATGTCTCCCAGTTTGGATTTATCTGTTGTTTTCACATGGTAAGATTGAGTTTAAACTTATTTGGCAAGAGTACTACAAAAGCGATGCTGTGTCCTTCTCATTGCATTATATTAGTGTATAATCAGTGTAATTTTGGGTCAACTTTTTAAAACATATTTTTTCCGTGAATTCAGTTTTTCTGCTTCTTGAAAATTTAATTGCAGAGTTACACAGTGTACTCTATATAACCTACAAAGTATCCTTGGTGTTTCTGATTAGGTACCCTTTCTTTTTCACCTGATGGTTGTCAGGTTTTGGGCTCTGGCATCAGTCTCTCTGAGGGGCTGTGCTCTTGGCAAATTGATGCAACCCTGCCCTCCCCCGCAAGTCTTAGTTTCTTCTAATGATAATAATAGTACTTACTTCTTTGTATCAGGCTGAGTAATAAATGAGATAATGTATGTGAGATACATAGCAAACTTCTTGAAATATAATGAATGTTTAATAAATATTAGGTTTATTATTAGTGTTAGTTTGCTTTGATGATTATATATAGTACTCAAAAAATGGTAAGTTCATAAACTTTTCTTGGTATAGTTTTATAGATAAGTTCAGGCCATACATTCCATTAACAAATTAACCAACTTTATCTAATACAGCCTAGGAATGGATGTAGGTGCATTAAGAATTACATCTGCATGCAAGACTCCCACCTATAGTGATTTAAACAAATGTAGAGGTTTATCCTTTACAGAGGTGGCAGTTGGGAGCAGAGGTGGTCGTTCCATAATGTCATCAAGGATGCAAACTTCTGTTTTTTGGCACCTTTAATCTTAGTGAACAGTGTCCACCCTCAAGATCACAAGATGGTGGCTAGGACTCCAGGGATTGTGTCTTCAATCTAGGCAAGATGAAGGGGGAAAGAGACCATCTCCGTTGACTCAGTTCTGTTTGAAGGCTCTCTGGAAGCCCCTCTCATTAACTTCTTACATATCATTTGCTACCCCTAGTTGTGAGGGAGGGCAGTAAATGTGTGCTTTCAGCTGGACTCATTGTTGTCCCAAATCAATTTAGGAATTTGTTACTAATGGAGAAAGAAGAATGGATGATGGGAAACAAATGTCCATGTTTGCCACAGACCCTGAAGCCCTTTCCTCCTCAGAGTAGAAGCAGTAGACAGAATCTTATGGCAGGCAGGGGGACCTGGACCAAGATTCTGGTGTCCATTATCAGTAAAGGGTCCTCTCTGAGATTTTGTGCCTGAAGAATCAGATATATGTTCAGGAAAAGTTTTTCAACATCCTCCTCTCCCTGTGCTTCCTCCATACAAGTTCTAGGAAAAGGCTCTCTTTTAATTAATACTTAACTTGCCATTGGATTAAAAAAACATATGGACACTGTGTTCATATTTACTGATTACTGGATTGTTTGGTCTTGATGAGTACTCAAAAAAAATGATCAGATTTGCCCAAATTATATTGTTACAGGAATTCAGAATATACTATGGGGGGTGGGGGATTCAAGTGATGGAAAATAAGACCGAAAGGATAGGTTTAACAAAATCTAGAGAGAAGATGATATATATTGTCTTGTAGAGTTTTTTTTTTTTTTTTTTTTTTTTTTTTTTTTTTTTTTTGAGACAGAGAGAGACAGAGCATGAACGGGGAAGGGTCAGAGAGAGAGGGAGACACAGAATCTGAAACAGGCTCCAGGCTCTGAGCCTGTCAGCACAGAGCCCAACGTGGGGCTTGAACTCACAGACTGTGAGATCATGACCTGAGCCGAAGTCGGATGCTTAACCGACTGAGCCACCCAGGCGCCCCGCCTTGTAGAGTTTTTAATAGCACCTCTTGGCATTCTTATTCATTGGCATTATTGTCTTTGGATGTAAGTTAGGTGGCAGGTTATTTAGGTGATCCTGTCCAGGACTGTAAGATTACTGTAGAGCTTTCTTGACTTCCTGATTAACTCAGAGAGCACTAATTAAGATGAAGATGAAAGTGAAGTAGAGCTAGGTGATGCACATAAATTGACTTGTTAAAAGTGGAAAAATAGAAACATTGAGGAGAGATTAGATTTATTATGTCTTGCTATAAAAATAGTATATGCCCATTAAAGTCAGTTTGTGACCATGAGAAAAGAAAAAGAACTTTCATACAGTCTTTGAACTGTAACATTTAGACGCTTCCTCCTCTGATCTTTCTCTCTGTGTTACTTTGTTTTTAACATTTTTGTCATCCCATCGCATTGCTCAGTTTTAAAGCTTGGAACACCCCAAACTCTGATGAAATGAAGGCAGAGCAGGTATGGCATGGCACCAGTGTTTGGAGTCTGGCTTGCATTTGAATCCTGCCACTGTTGTTTATTAGCTAAGTGGCTTGGGGCACATTAATTTCCTTGAGCCGCAGTTTCCTTGTCTGGAAGGTGGCAATCATACTTAGATCTTCTTCATGGAGTTTTTATGAAGAATAAAGAATGAAATGCTATAGGAAATGCCATTCACAGTGGAATCACGCAGTAAGTGGTGCTGTTATTACTGATGGGAGGAAGAGTGGACCAGCCTAGCTCATGACAAGCATTTAACACCTAGACATTCGGAGAGGGTAGAGTGAGGCAAGGTCAGTCCTGGTGAACTCCAGGCATTCATTTCTTGGATGTGATGTTTCAGCTTGTTATCCCAGTGTGGGTACCTTTTGCCAGTTCCAGCTCCCTGGCCACAGGAGGGCTTGATGGTGAGCAGGTTACTTCCTCTTTCACAAATATTCTGTGCTCTTACTCTAAATGCTAGCTTGGTACTCCATGATGTTTAAAACAAAACAAAGCAACACTTTCCTCACTCCTGAACCAACTTCAAAGAATCACCTTCCCTGCCCTACTTTTCACTAGCAGACTTCTTTTTCATCTTCTTGATCCCTTGCTCAGGAGCATTGAAAGAATATGACATTAGTGCTCACCACTCTGAAAGTGCCATCATCAAGGTCACCAATGACCTCACTACCAAAGCCATTGGCCTACCTCAGAACAAGTCTCTGTGCCTCTAAAGCAGTGCTGTCCAGTGAAACTTCTGTGACGCTGCCTCTGTTCTGTTCTAGGTTGCCCAGTATGGTGGCTACTAGCCACACGGAGCCATTGAGCACCTGAAATGTGGCCAAGTGTGACCGAGGAACCAAATTTAAAATTTTATTTAATTTTAATTAATTTAAATGTAAATGGGCACACATGTGGCTGGTGGCTGCTCTATTAGGCAGCACAGCTCTAGAGAATTCTGTATTGTTTCCACCCATTTGTTTCTGGAAATCCTGTTTTTCTTTCTTTCTTTTTTTTTTTAAATATAATTTATTGTCAAATTGGTTTCCATACAACACCCAGTGCTCATCCCAACAAGTGCCCTCTTCAATGCCCATCACCCACCTTCTCCTCTTCCCCACTCCCTAACCCTGCTTTTCTTAGTTTTGGTGGCACAGCATTCTTTGGTTCTCTGTTAGCTCCTCTCTGTCTCCTCTTCCTCCTCCTGCCCACTAGAAACAACATCCACAAGGTGTCTGTGCTCAACCCTTCTCCTTCTCTTTCTTATCCAATGTGGTCACTCCCTGGTTTCACTTGAAGCCATTTGGAAATGGCATCCAATACTCTCTAGTGCTCACTCCTTTTTCTGGCTTCAGACTGCTATTTCCAACTCTAGCCTGGTGTTGTCATTTGGGCATTCTGTAGTTAGTCACCTTGGGTTGACCGTGACCCTAACTGAAGTCATTACCATTTCCACCTCATATATCCCTCTTCCGCCATCTGGCTCTGCGCTTTCCTTTAATTACATCCCATTTTCCTTTCCTCTTTGGCGTCATCAGCGACGTGCCTCTCTTTTTGTTGTCCCTCACTCCCTAACTCTTCAGAGTCTTGAGATTCCTCTTGCACTGTCCTCTGCTTTTATTCTCAAGGACTCTCCCTCTTATGATTGTAAAAGCAGTAAATATTTTGTATTTATAATTTACTAGATTCAGAAAAATGCAAAGAAAAGAAAAGAAAAGAAAATTTTCCTGTAATTCTAACTACCCAAAGAGCCATGTTTAGTTTTTTGGTGTGTGACTTCCCATTAGAGCCTCTTGTAACCTCTTGCCTGGATTACTGTGGCTGTGAACCCTCCGTGTCTCCCCATTCTAATCCATTGCTATTTCCCAAGGCATGATTCTGATCATGTCATTCTTCTGTTACACTCGTAAATCTCTAGAGGCACCCAGTTGTCTACTGAATTAAATTTGTCCTCGCTGATGGGGCATCATGCCAAGCTAACTCTGCTTTTCCAGTGTTCAACACCCTGTGTATGGGAAATGTTACTGACATATTACAATAAGAAATGCCCACAAAAGTGAGAAGTTACAGTATCGATTATGGTTGTGACAAGGGAACTATTTAGTTTGGCTCAGATTTATTTAAGCATTATTGTTTCCATTTTTTTTTTCTAGAAGACAAAACTCTACAGTTATTCCTCTTTGGATTGTGGTAGACAGATTTATTACATTGGATTTCACTTCTTTCAGAAAAGAGTGTTTTCCTATTTCATAACAGAGATAGTTACTGTTTCCAGTTGTATATGTATTTTCTAATTCCACAGAATAAAACCCTTTAGGGTTAAGTATTTTCTTTCTTATGTGTCTGGAGAATACTCTTTCCCGGAGCTTAGAAACTCTGACCCTCTTTGCCTACAAAATACCATTCCTGTTGAGTCTTGGTATCTCAAATCAATTATAAATGAATCAATAAGTATTGATTGCATGCTTATAAGAAATGGGTTCCTCCTTGGGATGAAGAATGTTCTGGACATTCTTAGAATTGGGGGTCTTCCTGGCAAATGGATCTGGCTCCTTAACAGAGACTGTGTTGCCTGGGTCTTGAGCATCCCGCTGGGTCCCCTGGCTGGTGGCAGTGGCTGTAACTCACTCACTACGGGCACAGCTGCCGTGCATGTTGCAGCTTCCTTGGTGTTTGGGAGGTTTCATATGAAGGAGGAGGACTTTGTCAAGTTTTGTTTGGTGGCTTGAAATTTAATCTGTGCTCATTGAGAGCGGATCTAGTCCTTAATGAATTCTGTCCTCAGCTCTGTCTTATTTATCTTTTAACAGCTCCCTGGCACAGAGTAAGCAATTAATAAATGGTTGCTATTAATAGGATTATGGTTATACAGATGCCCCCACAAATAAATTCTTTGCCTCTGCCTTTTCTCATGCTCTAGACTGAGGCTCCCAGCTGCCTACTTGATGTCATACACATTTGCACCTTTGCCTGTGCCACAGGCTCTGCCAAGCACGCCTTTCCATCCTGTTCTCCTTCTATTAAAATCCTATTCACACATTTAGGACCAGCCGATACCTGCTCCTCCACCTCCCTCGAAACCATCCCCCTTAAGAGTGTGGGAGCCTCTTGCCTCTTCCTCTACCCTCTGCATTGTTTCTTTGTATTCCCCCACCTCCTGCTATAGTAAGCTAACTGTTACCCTGTAATAACTTCAGTTATTTACGTGTCTATTTCTGAATCCCTCTTTTTTTTTTTTGAGAGAGAGAGCGAGAGAGAGCGAGAGAGAGAGAGAGAGAGAGAGAGAGAGCATGGGTTGGGGAGGGGCAGAGAGAGAGAGAGAGAGAAGGGGAGAGAGGATCCCAAGCAGGTGCCACACCCAGTGTGGAGCTTAACGGGGGGCTTAATCTTATAGCTGTGAGATCATGACCTGAGCCGAAACCAAGAGTCAGATGCCCAGCTGACTGAGCCACCCAGGTGCCCCTCTAAACCCCTCTGTGATGGTGGTGGAGACTGTTCAAGACATTCATGACGTGTTCTGTGCTGGCTATCACAGAACCTTGTGTGTGGTATACAGTTAGTTAATGTTTGTCTGATTTAAGCTGTGGTAGAAGTTCCAGAGCCACCGACTCTTTATGGAGCTTTGTCTATAAGAGCAGAGTGAGTGGCCCGAGCCCTGGCTGCACACTCCCCAGGCATCCTCACTGCTTAGCTGCTGGGCTCCACGTGTCCACTGTGGACTAGGGGCTTGGTGTGAACAACTGACTTTGATGTTGAACTCTAGCGGGCTGAATTCCTTGTTGTATTTCCAGAGATCTGTAGGGGTCATAATGGTAATTCATAGAAACAACAGTTTATTGCCACATGTTGGAAGCCCATGTTTCCTTTTGGGGTCCTGCAGGCCACATATTTCCTCAAAAATGAAATCATAACGAGAAGAGTAATGATTCTTATCCATGTAATCTGCCTTTGCTTTTGTGAGAGGGAGTGCTGTGAAGCAGGGAGGACCCAGTTTCTCAATGCCTCAGTTTCCTCATCTGTAACATAGGATAATGTGCCCGAATCACAGAGAGTCTTGTAAAGATTCAATGAGTTTATATGTATAAAGTGCTCAATAAACAGAGCTTTTATTGTTATATATGTCCAATAAATGTTAGCAATTTTAATTTTGTTACTATTGATGCACTGACGAATATTGTCCAAAAAATAATTGTTATGGTGCTCCCAACACTACAGAGATATAAGCCCTCATGTTCACTTGAGCTACTTTTATTCTGAAGAGATTCCAGAAATATTTCAAAGAATATCAATAATGTCAAACTTTTCCCTGTGAATGGTGCCAGCTTTATCATACTTGTGCATAAGTCTTGTGCACAGGACTTGTGTTGTCACACATAGACTTTCCTGTCATTCCACATCTACATAACATCAGGCTTGTTGCACAGTAGTAACAACTCGGTTGACCTCCACGGTTGATTGTAGGTATTAAAAAAATGTGAATGGAAAGGAAGACAAATTTACTTCTTACTCCTCCAGTGCTGGATTCTCAGGTGCTGAAAGTACAGTTATGTGGTTGAGGCAGTGAAGTCCACAGTGCTTTTATATTCCTCTCCCATTTCAAAGGAACACGTGTCCAAAAGGCCTTCTTCTCCTTTGAGGATCTTGATGTGGTCATGTTATATCCAAGTGCAGAACTGTGACAATACCGCTTGCCCCAGCTGCCAAAAGTAACATGTAGTGACACGCTGCAGCTGAAGAGGGAGAATGGCCCCTTTATGGTGACTGCCTTGGAATTATAAATATTTTTCTTTCTCTGTAGGAGATGGCTCGTGGAAGAGAGGAGACAAGCATGACTTTGAAGCTAAGCAAGCATACTCATCCCTCCAAACAATCACTCTACTGAGGACAGTGAAACCTGAGTTTGAGAAGTTTTCCATGGAGGTGAAAAGTTCTGTTGAGAAACAAGGACTCAATGAGGAGGATTATGTAAGTGCTTGATTATGAGCCGAGACCTTCAGCATCCCGAAAACAGTCTTCTAATTAAATCAGAGGTGACAGTGTCCTATTCTGAACCATTCAAAAATCCCTAGGTTCACGTCTGAATGTCACTGAACTTTTTGTCTTTTTTTTTCTGACCAGTTCCCCCCTCCTCCATGTCCATCACCCCACTTTTCCAACTGCTGCAGGAAGGAGAATTGCTTTTTGTGGGTACTTGTGGCCATGCTGAGCAGATGTCTATAGACTTCCAAGGCTTATTCGACTGGGAGCATGGTGGGGAGCAGATGTCTATAGACTTCCAAGGCTTATTCGACTGGGAGCATGGTGGGGGAGAAGATGGACGAAGGAATGCCAAAGTTTTGCATGCCTACTTTTTCCAAAGCTTGATGGCATAAGATATTTTGGGTTTTAGAAGGCTCTTTCTTTCGGCCATCTTTTTGGCGACTCTGCTTTTCTCTCCTATGGTAGCGTCACTTCCCCTTGGGTATTCTCGAGCTTCCCACTCCGTTAGTGGTGTTTTACTGATGCATTTTCCGAGAGTGGACTAGGGTCAGAAGCTTTGGCCACACTAAGGATTGAGCAGAGAACTCATCTGAGAGGTGGCACCAAAGACAGCCGGCCACACCTCACTTGGTGCCATTGTTTTGCTGCTTCTGGCGTACTTTGCTATGCGGGCCCTCAAACTCTGTGTCCTTCCAGCAAATTCTTTCTCAGAGCAGGGTGAGCAGTGCACTCCTCAGGCTGGTTGGGGGGTTGTGTGTGTGCTGGTTTTCAAAACTGTTCATTCCACAGTGTCCAAAGTGGAAAAGGAGCACCTTCTTAATGATAGATATATGGCTTTGGATAGTCCTTGCCCAAAGTGGATAATGACCATCTTCGTAAGACGAGCTTCATTTGGTCACTTCCAAACAGGGCCTCTCTCGATTTCCTTATTTGAAGGAGTACAGGGTGCAGACATTGTCCTCAGATAGACCTACATTCAGAGCTTGAGTTGAACA
Source organism: Panthera onca (assembly GCF_046562875.1). NCBI lineage: Eukaryota > Metazoa > Chordata > Mammalia > Carnivora > Felidae > Panthera > Panthera onca. Next base: position 26,214,292 of record NC_138339.1, read on the forward strand.
CTTTTTAGCAGTGTGATCTGGGGCAAATCGCACAGTCTTTGTCCAAACTACTGCTCCCTGTTGGAAGGATTACAGATAATCTATCTGAAGCTTTTAGTGCTATCCGCATCACAAAGTTGGAGCTCAATAAATGAGGCCTCTTTTATGCTATTATTATATTATACCTGTCTTTGTAAGAATGATTTGCTATCAAATGATGTACAAAAGTTCTCATAAATATATTTATTCATGGCTTAAATGTTATATATGTGTATAATATACATATCATTTAAAATATATACATATGCATACATACTGGATGGTTCTGATTTAGAAAGCCAAAAGGTGTGTGTGTATGCAAACGTGAGCCATGTATGTAATTTAAAATTTCTAGTAGCTACATTTTTTAAATGATTTCAGGAATAGGATTTAGCGATTTATCACTTACATATAACAGCCAGTGCTCATCCCAACAAGTGCCCTCCTTTTAATGCCTCTTGCCCATTTAGCACGTCCCCCCACCCCACATTCCTCCAGCAGCCGGCAGTTTGGTCTCTGCATTTAAGAGCCTCTTATGGTTTGTCTCCTCTCTGTTTTTATATTTTTTTTGCTTCCCTTCCCTTCCCTTATGTTCATCTGTTTTGTATTTTAAATTCCACATAGAAGTGAAATCATGTGATATTTGTCTTTCTCTGATTTATTTTGCTTAGCATTAATACACTCTAGTTCCATCTGTGTTGTTGCAAATAGCAAGATTTCATTCTTTTTGATCACTGAGTAATATTCCATTGTAAATATATACCGCATCTTCTCTATCCATTCATCAGTCAATGGACATTTGGGCTCTTTCTATAATTTGGCTATTGTTGATAGTGCTGCTATAAACATTGGGGTGCATGTTCCCCTTCAAAACTAGTAGCTACATTTTTAAAAAGTTAAAATAACCAGGTCAAATTAATTTGAATAATACATTTTATTTAACTCACATATAAAATGTTCTTTCAACATTTAATCAATATAAAAATTATGGATGAGATTATATATTCTTTTTTATTACATACAGTCTTTGAAATTCAGTGTGTGTTTTACCCTAATAGCATATCTAAATTCAGTTCAAATGCTCAGTAGTCATGTGACTAGTGGCTACCATATTGGAGAGTGGGTTCTGAATAATGAAAGAAGTAGAACTTTTGCAATAGAGACCAAGTTGAAGGAAACCTATGATAGTATTGTCATTATCCAAATCCTTTGCCTCAGGAATAGGAAAGAATGTAAAGGTCACTGAGCACATTTTGTTTGGCCTCCTACCTGAGGCTGTTGAAGTTCAGTATTACAGTAGAGGCTGTCCAACATAATGATACTTCTTGGGCAAAAGAAGTATGTATCTTTGTACCTGCTACAAAGATCCATAACATATTCCAAACCATGTGTCAGTGCTTTAGAGATTAGTTGTAGTTGTGGATTTTAATACTGCTTCCCTCTGATGATGGGATCATTAAAACTGACTTTATAAATAAATAAAAATTTATTTTTATTTGAGTAGAAATTAGAGCTCGTTATAGTAATTTATTCCAGTTCTGAAAATATGTCTACTTTTCATGCTTACGTGTGTTTTAGTTGGGCTCTTTTGAGTTCATCAGGTTAGTTTAGACAGGAGGTTGTGGGGGCTATTGTGGGAGAGGGAGCTGTGGGAGCCAAAGACCCAGGAGCTGGTGCAGCTGGGACTTACAGGTGCGAGACTTTGCTCTAATGCAGCAGGAGATGCTTAGCACAACTAGAAAGACTTAATGGTCTTCATTCTAGGGCTCAGCTCCTTTCTAGGTCATTCTGCTTCTCTTCTTTGTACTAATGGGTTGTCTTATCTCTTTACTTAGAATTTCAGTTCATGACACTCATCATGGGCTCTTCGGCCTCTACTATCGATTTCAAATCCAGCAACTTTGGTGGAATCTCTTATTAGTTCTAAAATTTACCACTTATTCTTTGAACAATCACATGGCTTGTGGATAGAGACAATTTTTTTTCTTTTCAATTCTTCTCCTAAGTATGCTTGATTGAAGGTATACTTCATTAAATTAAGCATATTAAATTAAGTATATTTTATTAAAAATTTTAATGGCACTGGCTAGGATTCCAGCGCAGAATTGAATATAAGCAGTGATAATGGACATCCCTGCCTTGTTCTTAACTTTACTACAAAGAACATATAACACATTTCATATCTGTTCATATCACTGTTTAAATATAATGTTGAGTGTGAAGTTTTTGGGAGAGTCCTTAGATTATGGAAGTTCCCTTCTATTCTTTGTTGGTGAAGTTTTGTTTTGTTTTGAAAGAATTACATATTTTGTTGGAATAACTGAAACGAAAATAGCATAGCAAGCATTGAAGTTTATATAATGTAGGTTTAAGTTTATATAATATAGGTTAGGGGAAAGGCTTTGGACACAGGTTAAAAAAATTTTTTTTAACGTTTATTTATTTTGAGAGAGAGAGAGAGAGAGAGAGCAAGCAGGGGAGGGGCAGAGAGAGGGAAACAGAATCCCAAGCAGGCTGCACGCTGTCAGTGCAGAGCCCGATGTGAGGCTGGATCTCACAAACTGTGAGATCATGACCTGAGCCGAAATCAAGAGTCAGACACTTAACTGACAGCCACTGGCACCCCCATAACTGACAGCCACTGGCACCCCCAGACACAGTTTTTATTGTAGGCACTGTAAATTGTAATATATCGTTGACACTATGTCATATATGTTAGTGTTGTATTCATCATATTTAGCATGTTGGCAGCATCCCTGGAAGGGTTGTGATATTCTCAAAATGCAAAAATTTGAGGGGCGCCTGAGTGGCTGAGTCAGTTGAACATTCGATTTCAGGTCAGGTCACAATCTTATAGGTTTGTGAGTTTAAGCATTGTGTCAGGCTCTGTGCTGACAGCTCAGAGCCTGGAGCCTGCTTCAGATTTTGAGTCTCGCTCTTTGTCGCTCCCCCACTGGCTTTCTCTCTGTCTCTCTCAAAAATAAATAAACATTAAAAAAATGAGAAAAATGCAAAAATCTGAAACTTTAAATTTTTATAAGGCTATACTAAAACATTGGGAGGTTGGAATGGCTATGATTTTTTAAGTAAAATTACTATCCTATATTTTTAACTTAACAAATTTTGATGGATTAATGCAATTTTGTTTCCAAAAAATTGATCTCCTTTCTCTTCCTCTCTCCCTTTTCCCCTCCATTTTCACCCTTTGTCCTCTCTTTTTAAATTTGAGCTGTTATTGAGATAATTGCAGAGGTACATGCAGTTTTAAGATGCAATACAGAGAGATCACTTGTATACATTGCCCAATTTCCTCCATTGGTAACATTTTGGAAGATTATATATATATAATCACAATACAGATATTGACACTGACCTTACTCAGCTTTCCTCAGTTTTATTTGTACTCCTGTGTGTGTGTGTGTGTGTGTGTGTGTGTGTGTAACATAGTATATGCATATTAAGTTCTATGCAGTTTTATCACCTGTGTAGGTTGGGGGTGTTTGAATTTTATCAAATGCCTTTTCTGTATCTGCTGAGATAATCAGATGGTTTCCTCTTTATTCTATTATAATGTAATGAGTTACATTACTAAATTTTCCTCTTTTCCAGTTTTATTGAGCTATAATTGATATATAACATTGTATAAATTCAATGTTTGATATATGCACATACTGCAAAATGCTTACCACAGTAAGTTTAGTTAATATCCATCACCTTGCATAGTTACAAACTTTTTTCTTGTGATGTGTTTAAAAAAATTTTTTTTAATGTTTATTTATTTTTGAGAGAGAGAGAGAGAGAGAGAGAGAGAGAGAGCAAGTGCTAGCGGGGGAGGGGCAGAAAGAGAGGGAGACACAGAATCTGAACTTGGGAATGGCGAGATCATGACCTAAGCCAAAGTTGGACGCTTAAGACTGAGCCACTCAGGCGCCCCTCTTGCGATGAGTTTTAGGGTCTAGTATCTTTGTAACTTTCAAATATACAATACAGGATTGCTAACTATAGTCATCATACTGTACATTAGATTCCCAGAGCTTATTTATCCTATAACTGCAAATTTTTGTACCTTTTAATCACCTGCATTACTAGATTTTTCTAATTTTAATAATGTCTTCACTCCTGGCATGACTCTGGTCGCTCTACACTTCAAGACTTTGAGCTTTTCTACTGCCCAGGTCATATAGTGGAGAATAAGAGGCTATTTGCTGCCTGTACATTAGCATCTCTGGGTCAAATACCTACTCTTGTTTCCCTTGTCTTTGGTGGGTGGTTTGGTGGGTGCATGTGTGTGGTATATAGAAAATCAGATTGCTGGGGCACCTGGGTGGCTTAGTCAGTTGTGTCCAGCTTTGGCTCAGGTCATGATCTCTTGGTTCGTGAGTTCAAGCTCCGCATCAGACTCTGTGCTGACAGCTCAGACCCTGGAGCTTGCTTCAAAATCTATGTCTCCCTTTCTCTCAGGTCTTCCCCTGCTCATGCTCTGTCTTTCTCTATCTCAAAAATAAATAAAAACATTTAAAAAGTTAAAAAAGAGGATTATTAAAAAAAAAAGAAAATCAGATTACTTAGGGCTCTTCTATCATTGGGGCTGTGGGTGTTGCATGTACTGTAATGGTCATTAGTACAAGTGTCTTATGATGATATTTCTACCATTCCTATAGGTAATATAAAAATATTTTTAAAAGTACATTTGTTTTCTTACTATTGAACCTACTGGAGACCTGTTCCATTCTGATACATCATGTTTTAGTAGGGCCCCACGGGCACCACTGGAGATGGTGTAACCTGATGGTTAAATATGCAGGCTGGGGGTGTCATAGACCTGGCTCTGTCTCTTACAGTTCTTATCTTGGGCACATTTCTGAAACTCTGTGCATTAGTTTACTGACTCTAAAATGGGGATAATAATTTTTAACTGACAAGGCTGTTGAAAGAACTCAAGGATTGTATATAAATAATACTTAACACAATGTCAGGCATTTAGTAAATATTCAATGGATGATAGCTATTATTTCTCTTACTCTTGTTTCTTATACTCCAGACCAAAGTGTATGATGCTCCTGCATGCCTACCGTAACTAGTACTTGTACTTAACCTTCAGATCTCAGCTCAGATACCATCATCTCCTTATGTGTCTTTCCTGACAGTCCAAACTATCTTATGGCACTCTGATCCTTACCATCATAGCCTCTCAGCTAGGTGGGGAATTTTCTTTTTAAAATTTTTTTGGAATGTTTATTTATTTTTGAAGGAGAGAGAGAGACAGAGCGTAAGCAGAGGAGGAGCAGAGAGACAGGGAGACACAGAAAGTGGGCTCCAGGCTCTGAGCTGTCGGCACAGAGCCCAATGCAGGGCTCGAACCCACAAACCGTGAGATCATGACCTGAACCGAAGTTGGACACCTAACCAACCGACTGAGCCACCCAGGTGCCCCATCAGCTATGTGTGGGATTTTATAATTAAATCTTGTCTCTTCTACCAGACTGTCACCTCTGTGAGAGCAGGAACTATGTCTGTTTCTGTTTATTCTTACATCCTCTTGCTGTATGCTTGGCACAAAGGAAGCAGCCAATACACTTAAGCTTTTATTATTATGCTTATTAGTTTAGTTATTATTAAACCAGAAGGACATCAAATTCAACCTACTCCTTGCATGGTGACGGAAGGGTAGAAACTGAGGTCCAGTCAGGTGAGGTGGCCTTTCCAAATGTAACCTGTATGCTGCAATCAACATAGCAATGGTGAGTGTTGAATAAATCCTATGCCTAGACCTTGTTAGGTCCACAAAACCAGGAGTTCAGTTTCACTTGTCCTGTGGGAGATGGTATTGGGAGACAGTAATGGGTTTTCACAATGGGGATTCTGAAGACCCTCTAGCAGTCATTAGAAATCTAAAGTTAGAAGTAAAGCTCTGCTGGAGAGGCCCTCAAGTAGCAAAGGGGCTCCCAGCGTGGCTCAGACAAGTGTTTGCAGAGTGCCTGCCTGGCTTTCTCTAGTGGTTTTATTGTGTTGCCCACATGGGCAGTGGCTCTGACTCAAGGATATCTTAATGGGTGTTTGGCCTTTGCCATGTGAGTGGTTCCAATTCTAGGGCACTGGTATTTGGTTTTAGAATGCACTGTGTGGTGGCCAAGCCAAGATTAGTTGCATCCCCTGAATCCTGGTTCAGTGACTTTCTTTTTCCACTACATCAGTCTGACCCTTTTATTAACAACATGCCCACTATGGGGAGTGAACCCGTGACTTGAAGATTAAGTGTCTCAAGCCCGACAAGTGAGTCTGGCAGGCAACACAGGCTGAAGGACTTCTTTTCTTGCACACTGCCTCCCCAAATATACACTTTTAAAATACCAATTTCTCCTTACTCTTTCACACACTTCACAAAATCTGCTGGGACTCTGTCTCTTCTTCATCAGCAGCAACCTGTATTTCTTGTTTTCTTCTGGAGTGTAAATCATTATTTCTTAGATCATGAGATGTTGTTTACTGAGTGCTCCAGAGAACATGGCTGTGAGCTTGATCTGTGACCATGCGGTGGTCCCATCTGGGGTGAGATCCTCATCACCTACAAATTCTTAAGCAGGTATATAAATATCCATGGCCACGAGCTCTGGAAGCCCACAAGATCTGCATTTCTATGCCAGGATGGATATTAAACATTACGCGCCTCAGTGTAAAGCATTCTCATACACTGACGGTACTCACAGAGATGTGGACCATTTATCTTGTAGCAGACCATATGTGGTGCATATGTGAAAATATCCATGTTTCTAGAGAAATGACATTAAACACAGTGGAGTGGGTTCATTTAGTTCTTTAGTGAGAAGTTCCTTCCAAATTCATCCAAGTTTCCATGACCTCTTTAAGTGGATAATGGTCTCTTGACTTAGTGTGCATTAACTCTATACTTATGTACAAACTTTTGTAAGTGAACATGTGCGTATTTCTAGAGAGAGGGGCCAGTACCCCCCACTTGATTCTTAATGGGTTCAGTGTCACAAAAAAGTAAGAATCATTGAACTAGACGATGGCTAGTCAGCATGCCATTTGCCCAATTATTGTCTGAAGCCCCTTTTATTCTCATGGATAGGGCACAGCATGGTGTATGCACTGCTGCACTGAGAAATCACTCCCCTGGAAGAAAATGAAGAAACACTTAAATGCTTGAATATTTACTAATCTTAAATTTGAAAAACATTAGTTTTATTGCTGAGATGAAAGAGATACCAAGTCATTCCTTCCTTCCTTCATTCTGGGCTAGGGAGTCAGTCTAGTCTTTCCAATTCCTAGTGTTTTCACAGTCTTTAAGAGGTAGACTCAAATTTGTCCTTGCTACTATTTCTCAGTTTAGGCTGAGCCAGTGTTGGAGACATCTCTTCCCCTCTGGCAGCCTGTCTGACTTCTCAGTCGTGTAAATCCCACTCTTGGCCTTGCCCCTTTCTCCCTATTGTGTTTGGCACTTCTGAAGCCCATTCACTGGCTGGCTTCACGAGCTGTTGGCTCTGCCTTTGGGTGAAGCTCACCTTTCCCTGATGTTGTTGTTGTTTAAATCAAAATAATATATGCCATTCTAGATTGACTATAACAAGTGAAAAAAAGAAACAGACTGAATTAAAAATAAATTTATGGTACTGTATGAGTTGTAGACAAACAGGAGTGTCCTGTTCCTCTCTATTCCTGACTTCCATTCCTTAGAGGCAATAATCCTTAATGTTTCTATTGGCTTTTTTCTAGTGTTGCCCTCTGTATTTCTAAAATAGCTTCTTGATATTGCTGTTTTTGATATGAGAAATTTGATATAGCTCATCATTTCCTAAAATGGAAAAAGATTTAGCTCCTTTGCACACTTTCTCTACAAATACGTACTTTTCCTCCCATCCTCCTAATATTTTGTAGCATAGTTTTTACTTACAGGTACATTCATAAAATAAAATTTGAATAATAGCTATCCCCCCTTATTAAGAGCTATTGTTATTATGACCATATATATTGAACCATGTAGCAGAACTGTGTAGTGTTCTATGATTACATTTCCTTTCATGTGTAGCTTTTTTTCTCTGAAGTTAATAATTTCCTTCCTTTTAAAAAATTTGCTTCCATGTAGTTCTGTTTCATTCTCATTCCCTAGAATGATGTTAGTGATTTTTTTTAGCCCTTTGTTTTCCTGCTCCTGTTTAGAGTAATTACTTCCTTTAGTATAAACCTGGAAATTCCTTCAGTTTTCTCCTGTATCAGTTTCCCTTTTTAGTGGATATTAAATCTCCTTCTTAGTTGAATTTTACCTTAGTTTTGAAGAACAAGATGATATGAGTAGAAAATCTTTTGAGACTTTGAATACAGAAAACATTTTGTTTTATTTTTATATATAGTCAGTTATTTAGCTGGGTATAAAATTTTAGTTTGAAGATTAATTTTCCCTCAAATTTTGATGACATTGCTCTATTGTTTTGCAGCTTTTGGTGTTACCATTCTGATTATTTATCTTTTTCATGTTATTTTCTTTTTCTCTATCCCGAAGACTTTAGTATTTTCTTTACATAATGGTGATTGCTTAATCAGAGTCTAGTCTGGAAAAATTAAATACTTCAACAGAAGGAATTTAATTGGAGAAACTAAAGTGTAGAAAGAGCCAAAACACCAAATAGAATAGTAAGGCAAGCCAGAAATTAGCAACAGCAAAAAGCCATTACCACCTCCAGAGCTAGAAAGACCAGGGAAGAAAGAGTTTTACGGGATCAAAGACTTAGAGCTGCTCATAGGAGCTAGCAGCATGGAAGAAATACAACCTCTCCCAGAGATGGTACCTAAGGCGAGGTGAGAGAGAGGAAGACATATCCTGGCTTTCCCCTTACTTCCTGACTCTTCCACCAGTGCTTCTTTTGGCTGAACCAACCAGAAGTCAACTGATAGGGAAATGCAGCCTGGAAGAATCATCTTCCTATGATTTAGAGCAAAGCAAAGCAGGTGTAGGGAGGGAAATGAATTGGAGACCATAAGGCAGACAAGTGGCTCACTGGTGCTCTGATGTTTCACAATGATTTCACCTTGGTGTGTGTCTTTTAAAATCTTTGTGCTGGTCACTTTGCTTGCTCTTTCCAGAAATTTTAAAGTTGGATGTTGGCTCTTGTCAGTCAATTATCTAATTTTTTCTCCCATTTTCCAACTCTGCATTTTTCTTTTCCTTTCTGAGAGATTGCCTCACCTTTATCTTCCAAAGATATTTGGAATTTTTAATTTCTGCTATCATATGTTAAATTTCTAAGAGTTCTCTCTTGTTCTCTGAGTGCCTCTCTTTCTAAAAAGTAGTACCCTGACATTGTTTCCTGGATTGAATATCTTATCTTTCTGTATATATCCTTTCATCAGTTCTAGAACACATTTAACTTACCTGAAGTCGGGATCCATTTCATAACTGGTAGACTGTCATAATTTAGTAAGTAGAATTTTTTTCTAAGGGAACATAAAACAAAGGTGCATTTTATAATTCTGGTATCTTACTTTTGCTGACACAAGGTGTTTTTTGTAAGTTTTCTTTAACTTACATTGCATTTTACTTACATCAGATTCCTTATAAAAATATTGTGATTTCTTTCATATTACAAGGTTTTCTTAAACTGTTGGTAATCCTTAGCTGTCTGTTTATATTTAAGGGTGAGCCATGAAAGAGGCTATCTAGAAGCTCTGTGTGCATGGGAATGTGTCTAGAAGTAGACTTTATTGTAGGGTAATAACATGTTGAGCTAGCTTTTTCAAAGGGTTATCCCAAATATGATTAGCTGGAGGTTGTATCTCCTAGGCTTATCGGTTTCATTAAAGAATTCTCCTCCAACGGGGCGCCTGGGTGGCTCAGTCGGTTAAGCATCTGACTTCGGCTCAGGACATGATCTCATGGTTTGTTTGTTTGAGCCCTGCAGAGCCCAGCTCTGCACTGACAGTGTGGAACCTGCCTGGGATTCTCTCTCTCTCTCTCTCTCTCTCTCTCTCCCCCCCCCTCTGCCCCTCTCCCACTTGCACACATACTCTTTCTCTCTCTCTCAAAATAAATAAATAAATAAACTTAAATTTTTTTTTGTATATAAGAAAAAAGAATTCTCCAAATCTCTTCTTGAGAATCATAAGCCTTTCCTACATTCTGGGAGCCCATGGTGGGGAAGCTTCACCTTTAGGATTGCCGACTTTCCACTCAAACCTGATTTTCAGTTTTATGCTTCACCTGAGCTCCAGATGTGCTTGGTACCTTCCTGTTCAGACCTTTTTTTGTGTCAACACCTTCAGCCAATAAACCTCCTTTTTTCTGCCTGGTTGGGAAGGGGCAATTTTTTTTCTGGGAAAGGTTTGGTGATGGCTGGAAGGTGGGGTGCACTTGAGTTGAAGTGATCCATTATTAGACTTTCAATGAATCCCGCCATTTTCATCTGCAGGGCATCCCTACCTCCAGAGGTAACTAGTGTTTCCAATTCTAGAACCTCTGTACAGGAGTTTTTTGTTTCTTACTGGAGCTGCCTGCCCTGTTCCTGTGCACACTCTAGTTTTAGTTTTTCAGGTCTGTTGAATTGGTTACCCCTTTCCAGCTTCCAAAATTTTGTTGACATTTCTCATCTATTTCCTTCCTGTACTCTTTCCACTTATAAGTTTATACCTTAAAAGATATTTTTATTGTTGTTTTGGTAGGGATTTTGGAGGGAATGTGCGTTTTACCAGAGTGGTTTACCAGAAGTCACCCTGGATTGTTGACTCTCAGTACCGTGTAAATGTTCAGAGATGGTGATGGCATCTTGGGTTTTTTTTTTTTTTTTTGTTGTTGTTGTTGTTTGTTTGTTTGTTAGTGCAGGGGTAGGAGGGTAATCTTATATTCAAAGCAAGGAAGAAAGAGAGTGTGTGTGTTGGAGAGAGGGATCTATCATGTTTCTTTTGGCCTCAAATGCTGTAGCTCCTTTAGAAATTCCTATTCAGTTATAGTTTCCCTTCTAGTGGCTACTTTTTCTTGATTTACCAACTTAGTGCTCACTCTTTCCCCCTCACAGACATACCTGCCTTCTGTGATTCTTTAAAAGCAATTATATACAAGTGACATACATTGACAGTAATACTAAGAAAGCGGTTGTCTTTTACAGGTTTGTCATACTGGTGTATGAAGACCTTTTTCTATTTTATGCCTAGGGCTAAACTCCTCTAATACAGCTTATGGACCAGCTTCACTTGTAAGTGATTCCTTTGTATATACACAGGAACATCATCTAGGGATCCTGTTGCCAGTATAAGTAGAAGTTTAGGTTTTAAAGTAGATTTTTTAAAAAGCCAAGTCGACTCAGTTAAAAGTTTGAAGATGGGTTATTTAAATAAAAATAGTGGGAGCTATTTGTGTTCTGATATGTTATTTGTAATTTATCACAACGCAGTGGTAGCAATTTAAAACCCTTTCTAGAATCTGCTAGGACTCTTTTATTGTAAAACAAAATATTTCAGAAAAAAAGTTAAAAGACATTTGAAGATGTAAAACATGTTAAGAGGGCCCCATTGTGGGGCTCAGTTACCTTCCTATGCAGGGACTGTCTCCTCTGAATGTGATCCAACCTTTAGTTATCTCCGGGCTTGCAGACAGCATTACTCTAGAGCCAAAGGCAGCCCAGCTGGGAAAGAGCTATAGAAGAGAAGGCAGAGTTCCTGACTGTGAACTAGGGCAGTGAACTTGGGCCGAGAAAGCCTTTGGCCAGGTCCCTTTACCTCTTGGGGCTTCCTCTGTTGTAAAACCAGATATTTGGGCCACCACCTCGAGAAGCATTCCCATTTCCGGGTTTCTGTTATTAACATGTGGAAAGTGTTTTTCTAATTTAGAATTGTCCTTCTCTGGGTATGGAATGTACATATCCCTTACTGAAAAATCACAGTGTAACAATCATCACAAGTGCTCCCCAACCCCCCCACCCCCATTTTTAGGAGACTTTTATGACAATGTACTATTCTGCTGCTTGTAACATTACGTGAGGAAAGTCTCTTGGAAATTTTCATTACTCCAGCTTTAAAAAAACAAAGGACCAACTTTTCTTCAGCTTTGAACTGGTCACTATTCTATGATGTGTAACTGTTTATATATGCATAATTCACCTTTGTATACATGAATTCAGTAATTGTAGTGTTCTGTCTTCAGTTTGCATTAGCAAAGATACAGCTACAAGTGTACTTTTGCAAGCACAAAATTACAGCGTAGTTTTTAAGAATGGATCAGAACTGTTTTTTACTATTTCTCCAGCTAATTTCAGAAATGGCTTTTTGTTGTTGTTAAAGAAAGGTGTTCTAGTTATAAAGAATATGTAGAGTCTTTTTTCTATGAAATAATGCTTCATCCTTAGTGTTTTGGCTTTCAAATTCAGTTTCATGCTTCTTAATGCCACCTCTGTTCTTGACTTGGGGTAGAATTTGGTAACTGCTGTTTTTATTTCTAACCAGGTATTCTGAGCAGGGGGTGATTTTATAACCTTGAATATTTGCTCGTTTGAGGTTACAGGCCACCCATAGCTTGTTTTTTCTCCTTATTTAAAAGTTGGAAATTTAACTAATTAAACAAATATTCCGGCAGTGTTTGGTGCACAACGGTATTGTTAGGGAGGTGGGATATGTATTTGGGCATTTCCTCTCTTCCAGGTTTCCCTCTGACACTCAAAAATGAAAAGGGAAGCTGGAGAGCAGCTGATGTATCTAGCCAAGGTATTTGAACAGAGACAAGTTTAATAAATCATTGTTTAGATAGGCAGACATTACATTTTGGAAAGTCCGAAATGTTGAAAAACAACTCTCAATTCCTTCAATGAGGGGACAGCCTAGCAGTAAAGCTGTCTAAACCAGCTTGTATTTTGACACTGGTTTTGCACAGGAACAGTGTGGGAAGTGACATCAGTTGAAAAGTTATCAGATCATCAATAAAATCTTTGCCAGACACTTCACCCCTCTTGTCTTAAAATAGTATCATTTAATTGACTCTGCACTCTGATTGAGATTTTTAAAAATTAGCTCTTTGGTGAAAGTAATGTAAGAAAAAACCCACAGTTGATGGATGCAAGCCGTGTTGGCCCCTCTTCTGGTGAGACTGTGCACAGGCAAGTTTTCGTGTCTTCCAGAGATACGTCAGAATGGAGGAGACTCTCCCCCGTGCACCAGCCATCACCCCTTTTTGTCCTCACCCCCTTTCTTTAAAGCCAGCCCGGGAATAATTTGTCCGAATGAAAAGACCCTTTCAGGCACTGGAGAGCTTTGCTAATTGTATTTGAAAGAGTAAAAGCAAACCACAAGTTGGCTTTTAACAGCAGAAAAATAATGAGTTCACATGCCAACATATTAATAAGATTAGTTTTATTAGGAAAATGTAATCAGCAGACAGTGGCACTGCAAGAGGAATGGCTTATTAAAAGCCATTCTTTTTTCCAGCTAAAGAAATACCAATTGGCTTTCAGAACACATTTAAATAAAGATGTACTGAAATCTAAAATATAGTTACTTCCCTTGTCTTGAAATACAGAGGAAAAATCCTTTGAAATAGATTATTCTTACAACTTTTAACCCAATTAGTTGTGCCAAATTGGAATGTTTTAAAAAATTGGGAATCTCCCGGTTAAAGTACTTTTTTGTTTGATTGTAAATAATTGTCCATTTGCTTGTGATTTTCACATGTTGGCAGGTGTGGATTGCTTAATTGCAAAAAATACTATTTTTTTGAAGAATAGGTGCAATCTGAAAATGTTTAAAGAAGAGCCACAGTACCTATGAGAAAGGACTTTTCCAGGCAGTAGGTTTCATTTTGACCTTTTGAAAGACAATTATTGTTTTTTCCATTTCCATTGTGTACAGTGATGTAATTTCAGTTAGAAAGATATTTTGCAGTAAGGGTGACAATATACTCAAATATGCATGACTAAAATAGCAATGCAGTGTGGAAATGTATTTCACAATTGAAAGGCTAAGCTGTTTTACTTTTTTTTCACATCTATTGTCACTTAATGGAGTAGAGGGCATTTTAGTACATTTGGCCAAATTCTTCACAATGAAAACACAACTTAACTTCTTTTTTTTGGGTGTTTATTTATTTTTGAGAGAGAGAGAGAGAGAGAGAGAGAGAGAGAACAAGCAGAGGAGGGCAGAGAGAAGAGGGAGACACAGAATCTGAAGCAGACTCCAGACTCTGAGCTGTTAGCACAGAGCCTGACGCGGGGCTCGAACCCACAAACTGTGAGATCATGACCTGAGCTGAAGTTGGATGCTTACCAGACTGAGCCACCCAGGCGCCCCTTAACTTCTTTTTAGAATTATCAGATCACATAAAATATGGACTGTGGATACATGACCAGTCTAGCTTGCAGAAAGAACATGCATTAGCTCCCACAATTATACTCCTTAGCATAAGTGAAGGAGCACATGGCAAAATTGTAGAGGATGAAAGCTCTGATTTTTTTTTTTTTTTTGCTTTCTCCCCTGGTTCTCCTGGGCGCTCAGGGTCTCAGCATCCGTCTTTTTCTACTTGGTGAAGAACTCATTTACACAAAGATACTGGGGTTCAGCAGATGGGCCTTACCAGGATATCACATTTAAAGGAAGGATCTAGAAAAGGAAGACTCACATAAATGAACCTAAAGGTGGTATTTTGCTGTCAGGAGGAGCCTGACATATGAAAGAGCCTCAGGTGAAAGAACCTCCCATATGTCAGGATTCATTCTTTCTCGGAGAGCTCTGCTCAGGAGACATTGCTTTAGTCAGATCACCCCACGGCTAGAGCAACACAGTGATTTCAGAAACTTCAACTCTGTTACACGAAGCCTTGCTGTATTTCACGAGTAGAGCAAGCAGCAAAAGGACTCTGCATCTCACATAATTTGACAGGAGCCAGAAGAGAATGCCCGTGTGTTCAGCCTTCCAGCTTGGGAGAAGGGAGGCAGAAAGGGTCTGGCCAGCTTTGTTGGCCACTGCGCTAACACAGGACTCTGGTGTTCGATGCTGACAGCAGCCACAGGTTTTTAAAGTCCAAGGGTAGATTTCTAGTTCATGAGGCCTGGCCATTGATGCTGCTGCCCGTGTGGGTGGATGTGGTGGAGGAGCCCAAGGTAGTGGTTCAATAAATATGAATTAATGGGCATTAAAACAATTGGTGACCTTGGGGCATGCCACCTTGTGTGCCAGAGACTTTAATCTGTGAAATGGAGAAAACCGCACTGAGTTGCTCTTGGGAGTTATGAAAAATGATTGTAAAGGGGTTTTATAAGCTTAAGCACTTTGAGTGATAGTGTCCAAGGAAAATAGCCCCAGTAGCTGAGAGCAGAAGATCCCATAGCCCTGCAAGCAGCAGGCAGTAGCAGTTTTAAATGACACCCTTCCTGGGGCCCAGCCAATTGTTAAAAGAGAGGAACTAGAATAATATATTGCTAGGGACTCAGTCCTCTTCCCAGTTGTGAAATTTGAAAGTAGCTCAAGCTGTAAGAAATTATTTTGGATTAGTGCTTATTTTCTGATTCTTTCCCCCCTGGAGTGAATTTGCTTCATTTCGTAAATTTCTGAAAAAAATCTTGCTCCCACGGGCTGTGATTGGAGGCAGGGAGGAGATGAACAGGGGATATCTTTTTTTTTTTGTATAATAAACAATTTGACAATTGGTCTAAATTTGGAGATCTTTATTAATTATTTCCTTTATTCTATCCTTTTCCTGTAATCTCTGTGTGAGGTAATTACCCACTCACCGAAGTCAGATGGCTGTGTTTCTATCCTGTCATAAAGATCTTGAAGATTTGATTTCATTAGCAAATGGCCCTGTGTCAGATTTGCCCAGTGTTGCCATACAAGTTACATGCATTTCAGTTTTAGGACATTTTTCCTTCTCTCTGCTCAGCAGTGACATGTATTTATGTCAACCCTATGTCCAAGAATTTCTTGGGTAGAACAGATTTCAGGTGTAGTTCATATGCTCTCTAGGTGCACATGTATTTTTATTGACCACTTGACCCAGTTTATCACCATGTGTATAGTTAAGCCTGAAGATGGTTATTGTTTGAATCTGTGTGGATACCATCAAGCATTTATCGAGGCCTTCCTTTGGTCAAGGCATTGTGCTGGGTCCAATGAGGACAATTTAGTGTCTGTGTGGGTGTCTCTGGAAGGATAGGTAAGAAGAGATGGGGACAGATGAGCCTCCTAAGTGAAGCTAAGTGACTCCAAGCTTAGAAGTTGGAATGCCATTAGACACATTTAGGGAATAGTGAGCAAAATAACCTGGCTTGACCAGAAGGATTTCACAGGGGAGTAGTTTGGAAAGGTCTCCTTCTGTTTTGAAATTTGCCCCTCCCTTGGCTTCCAAGACACCACCGTCTCCAAGTTCTCTGCCCACTGCGGTCCCCCCTAGTGTCCTTTCATGAATCCTCTTTTCCACCTGCTCCACAAATACTGGTGTTTCCCAGGGTTCTTCCCTTGGCCCTTTTCTCTCTAAACACTACTTCTGGGCAGCACATCCACTTGTCTAGGTGGGATGTTCATCTCTGTGGATAGCACCTAAATTTGTATCTCCAATTGCAACCTCTCTCCTGAGTGGCAGGCCCCGCTTCCAGTTTCCCACTGGCTCCTCCACCTGGATAACACGGTATCTGCCTACCTCATCCTTTTTTTGGGAATTGCTCCATTTCAGCACTTCACTGGAATAAGCATAAAGGGGGTGAGTGAGGATGGAAATTTGAATTCAATGAACTTGTTCTATCCCCAGAAGGAAGTAGGAAGTAGGAGACTATAGTCAATAAGAGATTTTCAAGGATTTTCAAAGTAGAGCAGCTCCAGGTGATGACAAGGTCTAGGGTCTTACTCCTCAAACAGTGGTCATGGAGTAGCTGCATTAGTATCAACTAGGAGATTGTAGAAATGAGGAATGTTGGTGCCCCATTCCTCAAACCTACTGAATCAGAATCTGCATTTGAACAAGATTCCTAGGTGAATTGTATGCACGTTAAAGTCTGAGAAGCATTGGTCTAGGGCATGTGCATGAGAGTGAGTTGAAATTGAGTGCAGATGAAATTTGTCAGATAATGGCAGTCAGGGAACCAAGAGGCTATGGTGTTGGATGAATGAATAATGCACAGGGACATTGAAATCTCCCAGTATGAATGCAAGAACGTGGGTGGAGAGGAAGAATGTGAGCTGACTGCCAACCTCCTTAATGCATTCATTATGCCCGGGGAGTGGGGGAGGGTCCCTGCATCAGATGACAGTGATATTTGACAGAGAATTTTTGACATCTCAGTTCTTTGAGAACACAGTCTCTAATTAGGACTTTCCCCCTTTAAGTTCCCTGTCTCAGCTCTTAAAATAACATAGCAGGTTCTTAAATGATGATGAATTGGCTTTATGAGCAGTGGACTTAATGAGGCTAAGCCCTTTTTTTCTAGCTTATTTCAATTTACAATTTTTCTTTTCTTTTTCTTCTTCTTCTTTTTTAAAAATTTAAAAATTTATTTTTATTTTTTTAGCAGCCCTAGAGCTCTCTTTAACAATTGAAGAATCTGGTATCCAATATTATTGCCCCCCCTTCCGCCTTGATCCTATTTCCCTGACAATTAAAAACGTGTTTGCTAGGATAAACTTTTGCATTCTTTTTTTTCTTCCTCCTGATATGCAGATAAGGTCTTGGAAATCTTATGTTAGAGAAGTCATGTTAGTCTTTGAAAGAGGCTGATATCCTTGGTGTTCTATCCCTGTGTGTGAATTCGGTCCTTAGGGAAGTGCCTTGCTTGATAAGCAAGTTAACACTGATGATGGTGCTGGTTTGGAGTCTGGAGTCTTTAGTTCTGGTTGTAGCTCCTGATATCTGCGTGACTTCAAGTGAATCAGGCAACAGTTGTGGGCTTCAGTTTCTCATTTACATAATACGCTGGTTGGACTGAAGGAGCTCTAAATTCCCTCATGTTGTGGAATTTTGTAATTCTGTAATTCTTTTGGGCTATACCGGGAATTTCTTCTTTTGTGGCCAATATATTTATTGAGCTTAGTCTTATTCTACCTTTTAAAATATTGGAACTACCGCCATGATTCAAAATCATGACACATCTGCATCTAGAATACTGTCACTGTTTTGGTAACTTTCTTAAGAGTAATGAGTCTCCTCACATTAGCAGAGTGTATGTTAGCTGTACAGATTTTAAGAAAGAAATGGAGTATCTTTTAATTGCTCAAGGGGATAAAAAACTTTTCTTAATGAGATAGACTTAAAAAGACCAGTCTCTTCAAAATGTAAAATAATATGTAGCATGATCCAACCTTGTGAAAACTATGGGCATTTCTTGAAATTTGAAGACTTAACTGAATTCTCAAACTGTAGACCTGAAGGCATACTTTCAGGATAATTACAAGGAATGACTATTTTTCCTGGTAGTTAGTAAGCATATGAAACTCATTATTTGCATAGTTTTCAAAGGCTGTCTTAAAATGTGTTCCAGAATGATTCAGATAAGTTCATTATGATGGATTCCAAATGGGACTGAGAGTGTGGTGATCATTTGGTATGTTGCTCTATTCTTTTAGCATGATATTTAAGATCTATAAATGTCTTTAAAAAAATTATTGATTTAAAATTAAAAAAAATTTTGATTGATGATAGAAGACAAAGAACTAGACTGAACAAAACATGAATGTTGACCTGATTGTTAGTATTTTCATACGTTTTAATCGCACCAACTGTGGAAAATTTCCACTATTTTCCAGGCTGGAGTTGTTCATTAGGGAACTGATTAGTAAAGAAAACTTTTTTTTAAGAGAGAGAGAGGGAGGGAGGGAGAGAGGATCTTAAGCAAGCCCCATCAGTGTGGAGCCTGACACAGGGCTCAACCCCGTGACGCTGGGATCATGACCTGAGTCAAAATTAAGAGTCAGATGCTCAACCAGCTGAGCCACCCAGGCACCCCAATAAAGAAAAATTTTTATGTGGGAAATTTAAAATATATATAAAAAGAGGGAGCACGGTGTAGTGAAGCTCCATGCCCCCATCACTCAGCTTCAACAACTCAGTGTAATTTAATCTATAAACTTTCCCCCACCTTCATCCCCAACTCCTTTTTCTTTTTTTTTTTTTTTATTTTTTATTTTTTATTTTTTATTTTTTAATTTTTTAATATATGAAATTTACTGTCAAATTGGTTTCCATACAACACCCAGTGCTCATCCCAAAAGGTGCCCTCCTCAATACCCATCACCCACCCTGCCCTCCCTCCCACCCCCCATCAACCCTCAGTTTGTTCTCAGTTTTTAAGAGTCTCTTATGCTTTGGCTCTCTCCCACTCTAACCTCTTTTTTTTTTTTTTTTTTTTTTCCTTCCCCTCCCCCATGGGTTTCTGTTATGTTTCTCAGGATCCACATAAGAGTGAAACCATATGGTATCTGTCTTTCTCTGTATGGCTTATTTCACTTAGCATCACACTCTCCAGTTCCATCCATGTTGCTACAAAAGGCCATATTTCATTTTTTCTCATTGCCACGTAGTATTCCATTGTGTATATAAACCACAATTTCTTTATCCATTCATCAGTTGATGGACATTTAGGCTCTTTCCATAATTTGGCTATTGTTGAGAGTGCCGCTATAAACATTGTCATCGCCAACTCCTGATAATTTTGAAGCAAATCCAAGGTGTCCTCTACTTAATCTGTAAATATTTTAGTTTGTATCTAAAAGATAAGACTCTTTATTATTTTATACAAGTATACAATACAGTATTGGTAACTATAGTCACCATGCTATATATTAGATACCCAGAACATATTCATCTTATAACTGAAAGTTTGTACCTTTTGACCAACATCTCCCCATCCATTTCTCCCATCCTCAGCCCCTGGCAATCACCATTCAACTCAGTTTCGATGAATTTGACTTTCTTAGATTCCACTTAGAGGTGAGATCATAGAGCATTTGTCTTTCTCTGACTTATTTTGCTAGCATAATGCCCTCTAGGTTCACCTATATTGTCACAAATGGCAGGATTTCCTTCTTCTTTATGATTGGATAATATTTCATTGTATATCTACCAGTTTCTTTATTCATTCATCGATGGATACTTAGGTGTTTTTTGTGTCTTGGCTATTGTGAATAATGCTGCAATGAACATGGGTTGGCAGATGTCTCTTCAAGATATTCCTTCAGACATATACCCAAGAAGTGAGATTGCTGGATCATATGGTAGTCATAGTTTTAATTTTTGAGGAATTTCCATACTGTTTCCCATAATGACTGTACTAATTTACAATCCCACATACAGTGCACAAGTGTTCCCTTTTCTCCACATCCTTGACAATATTTATCTCTTGATTTTTGTTTCATTTTTTTACTTTTTATTAAAAAATTAAAAAAAACTTTTAAAATTTATTCTTGAGAGAGAGAGAGAGACAGAGAGCGGAAGAGGGGCAGAGTGAGAGAGGGACACAGAATCCAAAGCAGGCTCCAGGCTCCAAGCTGTCAGCACAGAGCCCGATGCAGGGCCCAAATCCACAAGCGGTGAGATCATGACCTGAGCTGAAGTCGGACACTCAACTGAGTGAGCCACCCAGGTGCCCCATTTACTTTTTATTTTTTAAATGTTTATTTATTTTGAGAGAGAGAGAGAGAGAGAGAGAGAGAGCTCAAGCAGGGGAGGGGCAGAGAAGCCCAAGCAGGCCCCATGCTGTTATCTCAGAGCTCAGTGCAGGGCTTGATCTTAAGAACCATGAGCTGAAACCAAGAGTTGGACACTTAACTGACTAAGCCACTCAGGCATCCCTTGTTTTGTTTTGTTTTATTTGATTTTAATTTTAATTTTACAGTTTATTTATTTTGAGAGAGCGATAGAGAAAAAGAGAGAGAGAGATAGCAAGAACGGGAGAGGGGCTGAGAGAGAGGGAGAGAGAGAATCCCAAGCAGACCCCATGCTGTCAGCACAGAGCCTGAAGTGGGGCTTGATCTCACGAACCATGAGATCATGACCTGAGCCAAAATTAAGAGTCAGGTGCTTAATCCACTGAGCCATGGAGACACCCCTTGTTTTTTTAAATAATAACCATTCTAAGAATTGTGAAGTAATATCTCATTGTGGTTTTGATTTACATTTCCCTGATGATTAGTGATGTCGAGTACCTTTTCATTGTACCTGTTGGCCATCTGTATGAACTGTTTGGGAAAAATGTCTATTTGGGTCCTTTGCTCATTTCTAAATTAGATTATTATTATTCTTCTCTGTTGACTTGTATGAGTTCCTTATGTATTTTGAATAGTAACCCCTTAACAGAAAAATGGTTTGCAAATATTTTCTCCAATTCTATATGTTGCCTTTTCATTTTGTCGCTGTTTCCTTTGCTGTGCGGAAGCTTTTTGATGTGATATAGTCTCACTTGTTTGTTTTTGCTTTTGCTGCTTGGGCTTTTGATATTATTGTCATATCCAAAAAAACATTGCCAGGACTAATGTCTACGAACCTTTTTCCTATGTTTTCATCTGGTAGTTTTATGGTTTCAGCCTCACATTTTGAGTTAATCTATTTTGAGTTAATTTTTGTGAGTGTTGTAAGATAGAAACCAATTTCATTTTTTTACATGTGGATATCTGGTTTTCCCAACACCATTTATTAAAGAGACTATCCTTTCTCCATTGTGTATTCTTGGTTCCTTTGCCAAAGATTAGTTGATCATATATGTGTGGGTTTATTTTTAGGCTCTTGATTCTATTGTATTGACTTCTGTGTCTATTTTTATGCTAATACCATACTGTTTTGATTACTATAGTTTTGTAATATGGTTTGAAATCAGGAAGTATGATGCTTCTTGCTTTGTTCCTTTTTCTGAAGACTGCTTTTGCTGTTTGTGATCTTTTCTGGTTCTATACAAATTTTAGGATTTTTTTTTTATTTCTATGAACATTGCCATTGGAATTTTAGTAGACATTGCATTGAATCTATAGCTTGCTTTGGGCAGTATGGGCATTTTAACAATATTATTTCTTCCTAACCATGAATGGACAGGATATTTTCCATTTATTTGTGTCTTCTTCAGCTTCTTTTTATCAATCTCTTAAAGTGTCCAGTGCACAGATATTTCAGTTCCTTGGTTAAATTTATTCATTCCTAAGTAGTTTATTGTTTTTGATGCAAATACTCTTATTTCTATTATCATAAATTTGTTTTACCTGCTCTTAAACTCATATAGCACATACTATATGAATGGAATCATACAGTGTATACTCTGTGCCTGGCTTCTTTCACTAATATGCCATTTTGGAGATTTTTCATGTTTTATGTATTCACTTTTCTCTTTTTAAAAGTGCTGAGTAATATTTTATTATATAAATATGCCATAATTTTACAATCTATTCTCCTGTTGATGGACCCTTTTTTTCAGGTTGGGACTATTATGACTAAGGCTGCAGTGAGCATTCTTGTACAAGTCTTTTTATGGACATATGCTTTCATTTTCATTGGGTAAATATGTAAGAAAGAAATTGCTGGGTCACAGCATAGGTCTATGTTTAACTTTCTAAAAATCTGCCAAAGTAATATTGTTTTAAATCCCCACTAGCAATGTATGAGAGTTACAGTTGTTTTAAAATCTCATCTACGTTTGGGGTTGTCAACTTTTTACTTTTAGCTATTCTGATGGGTGTAGGATGGTACCTCATTGTGGTTTTTAAACTGTATTCCCGTGGTGACTAGTGATTTTGAGCCTCTTTACATGTGCTTGTTGGCTTACTTTACTTTTGTAACTTGTTTGATGAAGTGTTTTGCCCAGTTTTAAATTGGGTTATTTATTACTTTTGTTATTGAATTTAAAAGCTCTTTTTAAATATTCTGAATGTAAATCAGAAATATGTATAATGAACATTTTCTTTCAACTTTTCACTTCTTGGTATTTTTAATGATACTTTTTGATGGCAGAGGTTTTTTTTTTTTTATATTGATGAAGTCTTTTTTTAATGTGTGTTGCTTTTTTGTATTCTCTTTAATAAAACTTGCTAATCCCAAAGATAAAAAGATATCCTGTTTTCTTTCACAGCTTTATATAGCTTAAAAAAATTTTTTTTAATGTTTATTTATTTTTGAGACAAAGACAGAGTGTGAGCATGGGAGGGGCAGAGATAGAGGGAGACACAGAATCCAAAGCAGGATCCAGGCTCTGAGCTGTCAGCACAGAGCCTGACATGGGGCTCAAACTCACGAATTGTGAGATCATGACCTGAGCTGAAGTCGGACACTTAACTGACTGAGCCACCCAGGCACCCCTATAGTTTTAGCTTTTATGTTTAGGTCTGTGATCCTTATCAAATGAATTTTTGTATATGCTGAGAGATAGGAATCAAGTTTTAGTTTTTTCCCATATTTTAAAAGTAAATTTGTCCCATTACCGTGTGTTGAAAAAAATCTGTTTTTCCCACTGTGAATGAAATGCCTTGGTCAAAACTCAGATAACGATATTAGTGTGGATTTTGGATTCTATTCTGTTCCTTTAATCTATTTATTTGTATATATACCAATTCTATACTGTCTTGAATACTGTGGCTTTACAGTAAATCTTGAAATCTGATAACACAAGTCCTCTAATTTGCTTTTCTTTTTCAGAGAAGTTTTGCATGTCCTAAGTTCTTTCTTTTTTCTGTATAAATTTTAGAATCAACTTGCCAATTTCTAAAAAAAAGAAAACTTGCTGGGATTTTTTATTTGGATTGTATTGATCTGTAGACCAATTTGGGGAAAAACTGACATCTTAAAAACACTAAATCTTCCAATCTGTGAACATATATCTCTCCATTTATTTGAGTCATCTTTAATTTTTCTCAATAATGTTTGTAGTTTTCTGTGTGGCGGTTTTGCATGTCTTTGGTTAAATTTAGTGCTAATAATTTTATGTCTTCTGATACTGTTGTAAGTAGAATAAAAAATTCATCTTCAGTTTTTTGTTGGTAGAATATACAGTAGAATATACAGAAAGTACAGTTGGGGTCTGTATGTTCACTTTATATAGTTTCTGTTCTTTAGATTGAGATATTTACTATTGATATATCTTTTTTAAAATTAATTAATTTTTATTTATTTGCTTATTTTAATTTTTAATTTTTTTAACATTTATTCATTTTTGAGAGACAGAGATAGAGCACAAGGAGAGGGGTACAGAGAGAGAGGGAGACACAGGACCCGAAGCAAGCTCCAGGCTTTGAGCTGTCAGCACAGAGCCTGAAGCAGGGCTTAAACTCACAAACTGTGAGATCATGACCTGAGCCAAAGTTGGCCTCTTAACTGACTGAGTCACCCAGGAGCCCCACTATTGATATCTTTAAGATCATGGACTCAATTTGCTTTTAAACTTATCCAGTGAATATTTCTTTTTTCAATATTGTACTTTTTAGTTCTAGAATATCCACTTGTTCTTTTTTAAACCTTACATTTCTCCACTGATTTCTCATTTGGTCCTTCTTTTTGGTCATCTTTTTCTTTAAATCTTTGAACATATATAAAGCTGCTTTAAAGTTCTTATCTGCTGATTTCAACATTTGGATCATTTCAGGGTCACTTTTTACTCACTATTTTCTTGACTATAGATGATCTCTCATGCCCCTGAATGTTTACTTTTTTTGAGTTTGTAATGGATGTTGTGGATGATGTTATAGAGAGTGTATTCAGTTATGTTCCCCTGAAGAGTGATTTTTGTTCTAGCAGGCAGTTAAATTACTGACCACCCACTTTGAACTTTTGGAAGCTTGGTTTTATTTTTTATTAAGGTGATTCTGTTTTGGGTTACTTTCAGTTTTAGGATGAATCCTTAGTCTCTTGGTATAGACTTTACTTCTAAGGTGTGGCCCATATGGGGTTTTACCAGAAAGCCTGAGATATTTCTCAAGTTACAAACTCTAGAAGGCAGCAATTTAAGTGTTCTTTAGCTTCTTCAGCTTTCCAGCTGTTGCTTTCTACTGGATTCCTTGGTGTCTTTCTTGTATATGTGCAGTTTAGAAATCAATTAAGGACTCGGGGCGCCTGGGTGGCTCAGTCAGTTGAGCATCTGACTCTTGATTTTGGCTCAGGTCATGATCTCACAGTTTGTGAGTTCGAGCCCCACGTCAGGCTCTGTGCTGACTGCATAGGTCCTGCTTGGGATTCTCTTCCTCCATCTCTCTCTTTCTGTCCCTCCTCGGCTTCCTTTCTCTCTCTCTCTTCCAATTTCAAAATAAATAAACATTAAAAAAATCAACTAAGGACAGAAGTTTATGAAACAGGTTGGAATGCTCCCTTCTCTGTGGCTCTCTTCTGCCCGGGATTTACTCCCTCATTGTATGTCCTCAATATCAGCTCTGAACTACACCCTCTGACCTCTAAAGCCAAGAAGGCTGTGACTTTCTGCTTGAGTCCTAGATACCCCAAGACAAGGAGTACCCTTAGAGGAAAACCATATACATTTAGTTTTTATGAAATGTGGTCCATTTTTTCAAGGATCAAATTTCCTCTGTTTTTGGCCTCTTTTTTGGTCACTTCCCATTGTCTTCAATTAGTCCTTTTTAAAACTTTTTGTTTAGAGAGTTTAATTTCTTTTTGAAAAATTAATCTAATACAAATTACTCTGCCAGTACTGGAACTCTTTTTAAAAACACAGCTATAATACTATTATCACACCTGAAATCTTCCAATAATTCCTTAATTTCCTTTAATAAACAGTGTTCAAAATGTGTAGGGAATTAAGCTTCTTGTAGGGGAGATAATATTTAGTTTTATTGTGTGTGTGTGTCTGTGTGTGTGTTTAGCAAACTTGATGGCAAAAAATTTATTAAAAGAAAAAATGTTCGGCAGTGTCCAACTCTTGATTTCGGCTTACATCATGATCTCACAGTTCATGAGTTCAAGCCCTGCATCGGGCTCTGTTCTGACAGTCTGGAGCCTGCTTTGGATTCTCTGTTTCGCTCTCTGTCTGCCCCTCCTGCTCATGCTCTCTCTCTGAAAAGTAAATAAACATAAAAAAAAAAAGAAAAGAAAAAAGTTCATTCATTTACTGGCTGAGAATTATTTGTTAGTTTCAGCATGAGAATCCTGTATTGGGTGTCAAAATCTGGAAGTCTTTCTCTTAGAAGTACCTGCTGAATCAATTTTATGGCAATCTCAACTACATTAGACCCAGTCAAAAGCAAAGAGTGTGTGAAAAAGGCTTTTGAGCAGCTAAAGCAAACATCTAATTTATTAATTTTATTATAGGAGAATCTCTCAAATCCTCACTCAGAAACTGTTTACCCCCATTTTAAGTACAGTTATAATGAGCTTTGTGATTTCTTTCTCCAGCTTACAGAACATTAATAGTAGTAAGCCTGAGAGAAGAAGATGGCATCTAGAAGTAGGCACAGTGAAAGTAACAGGTAGTGACAGGTGACAGTGGAGTCAACTCAAGTGAGTACAGTCTCTGTGTTAGATGCAGGGCTAGATTCTAGGAAAACTAAGGTACCTAACATATGGTTTGTGCATTAAGGGGCTTGTGGAATGTCAGGGTATGGAGGCATGCAAAAGAGTAAAATAGACTGGTGAGTGAGATAATATGTGCACTAAGTGTACTTGTGGAAGAAAGGAGGAATTGGGTGGTTCAGGGAAGGATGCAGCAAGAACAAGTTTGAGTGGCTCACAGAAAGTTGATGTGTCCATTAGGATCCTGGGAGGAAATAAAAGACACACTGAAAGGAAATGAAAGAGAACTCAGTAAAGGGACTATTACAAAGGTAAGTGTGGAATTAAGGAAAATCAACAAACAATGGCAAAGAACCTCATGGCCTGCAAATGTGGGAAGCTGTTACAGCCCCTAGACTAGAAGGGGCAAGAGGAGGGAGAGGTTTCTAGCACCCATGAGGTCTGTGGCTGTTGGGGAGAACCACCTGTGGCATCTGGTGGAGGAGTGCAGCCTCTCACATCCTGACCATTATCTCCTTCTACCCTCTCATCTGCTGAACCAACCAGAAACCAGAGGGCAAGGGGACCCAGTTGATGTTGTCCATATATGCCAGCCTCCCAGGGCACAGAGCTGGTTGAAGAAGGGTAGAAGGTGGATCTGGAGAGGGTAATCTGAGAATGTCCAGTAAAGTTGAATAGGAGTTTGCTTTGGATGAGACAAGACTTATGTGGAGGGCATTCCAAGCCCAGGGGCTAATGTGTAAAGGTACTTCATGGCATGCTCAGAGAATCTAAGAGATTTTGTAAAGAGTAAGGCATAAAGTTCTTTTGGGAGTGTGGCTAATAATAAAGAGTGTTTTTCACCACCCTGAAACATTTAGACTTAGTTCTTTAGCTGTTGAAAACCCTGGAGTCACCAACAGGAATGGCTAGATAAGGAGATGCAGAACAATCAGTAGCCAAGGGAAGGAAGCATTTCAGAAAAGGAAGTGGGTCCCAGCTCATGTTCTATCAGAATGGAAGAAGTGAGAATATCTAGAAACATAGAAGTCTGGTGTCAGCATTGTGTAAAGAGCCCAATACACTTTCCTTTTTTCTTTTCTCTTCTTTTCTTTTCTTTTCTCTTCTCTTCTCTTCTCTTCTCTTCTCTTCTCTTCTCTTCCCTTTAGAGAGAGAAAGTGCACATGTGCACATGGGGACAGGGCAGAGGGAGAGGGAGAATCCCAAGCAGGATTCACACTCTGTGCAGAGCCTGCTGCAGGGGCTCGATCTCATGACCATGAGATCATGACCTGAGCTGAAATCAAGAGCTGGACACTTAAGCGACTGAGCCACCGCCCCCCAGTACACTTTTCAATAGCAATGAAGCCTACTGGACTGGCTATTGTCATAGCCTTACATATGGAGAATTGTAATAAGTTAATATCACATTCAGCATACTTATGCTACCAAGGCAGGAATGTATGTGGCTAATTTTACAGGCACTTCCATCAAAAGTGTTTGTATTATTCAAAAACTTTGATACTTAGAGAAATAATGTTTAAGAACCTGGAAACTTTGCTGATATGAGACGTCTTTTTTTATTTGATGAAACTGGGTAGATGAAGCTTTGCTACATTTATTACTATTACTTATCAAAGTCATCATATTTTGTGTTGTGTGCTAGTTAAAAAAACATCACATTAGTAGATCTTTTATTACATGGTTTGGCTGCTGATGTGCTTGGAACAGACTGGTCTTTGGAGTAGGACCCTCATCCTTAACATCCAGCTTGTTTAGATGCTCCTTTGGCCTTTTTATTGATTGCTGGAACACAGTTAACTTTATCTGAGTCAATGACTTATCAGAACTCCTGATCCACTTGATCTGAGTCATGTTGTATTAGCTCTGGCTTAAAGACTGAATTAAGAAATGAGGGAAAGTTAGCTTGTTGCCTCATGTACCTTCTCCTCCTTTCTTCTTTCATCTTCTGCCATCTCATTCCCTCTCTAGGTGTGGGTTCTATTCTTCCATCACCCTGAAGAACATTGTCTTAGTCTTCTCATTCATAGTCTCTCATTGCTCTTTCCAGTCTATGTACTCAACTTGTAGAGCTACCAAGTCAATTAAAAACACAAAGTAGAGCACAAAGCTTTTTTTCCAGGATTAGTTGGCTGAACATATCAGTAAGATAAATGTCATAACTAGGCAGCTCTGGTTTGGACCCCTACTAAGAGCTTGTCTGCCCCAACATTTTCTGGAATTTTGACCTAATCCATTGACCAAGATATCTCCATTCTGTTAAAGGGTTAGTCAGAGTCTCTTTCAGGGGATAATAACAGGACTTATCTATGAAAGTTTTGTAAGGACTAAATGCAGTAGAACTTAAGTGTTTACATATCTCTTAGCATGTAGGAGATGTTCAGTAAAAGTTAGCTGTTATGATAATTATCTGGCAGTAAAGAGAACTGCTTGACTTTATTCAACCTAGCATTTTATAAACTTATTAGACACATTACTGCTATTTCTAGAGTCATCCATTACATTTTAAAGAATGCTGCCTCTGTGGAATACAGCTTGGGAAACTCTGAATTAAAAATTGAACAAAATTAAGGTGCTGACTGTTCACAGTGATTGAATAAATCAAAAATGCTAGAACTAGGAATTAGGGTTCTGGATCTTAGCTCAGTCCTTACCACATCTTGAAATTGGTTAAAGAAAAAGGGACCGGTTTTATTTTAAGATACAAGACAGAAATGAAAAGAAGTAACTACCACCCCTCCCCCCCAAAAAAAACCCATCTAAACTTGGATTTTTGCTCATCTCTTCCTTGCCATCGTATCTATAGATGACTCAAGAAATTCAGGAGAAGTGATCTGAAGTTCTCAGGTTGTCTAAAAGGATGTCATCAAGTTGGAGAAATTAGAATTTACATGTTCTTTCTGATTTTGGCCTTTTGGAAATAATGAAGCCAGAAATTGTCCTCTCATGTTTCCTTGTCTCCATCTCCCTTTGACTTGGTCACCCCTTGTACTGGCTTGGGCCTACCTCACTACCTGCTGCATGCCCCAGCCCTTCTCTCATTAGATTTTGGTATACACATTTACCCACTTCAACATTGAGCCTGACAGGACCACAGACCCCTGGGAAGAGAGGCCAGAGAGTGTCTAGAGCAGTCTTGGGGGTTTGGTCACCAAGCCTTCCAGAGGTACATCTGGTCAGGTACTGGTGGAAATCAAGGCCAAGGGCAGACATTGCTCACTTGATCATCTGAAAGCCAGGGACAATTATGTCATTATGTATGTGTATTTCTCAACTAAGCCATCAAGGGTAAGGGTGATGAGAAGCATCTGGATATGACGTGTGTGTGACACATTCAGAGGGTAGATATATCATATGACTGAATTCTCTGCATGAGCAAGGGGAGAGTTTTTAAGTCATTATCATTTGCTTGTGCTCCACATCCACCAATTCCAACAGGCCAATTCCATGGAGTCCTCCTCTACCTTGTTGCTCCCCACCAGCAGGCCCCGCATGCCTTCCTTGCTGAGGTTTGCTTGTGTAAATAAATGAGTGCCACGTATCAGCACTGTGGTGCCTGCATTTAGCCTCCACTGCTGCTGCAGTCATTAAAAGGGCAGCCAGTTGCTGTGGTATGGAAGACAAATGAGGGGTCATAAGTTGACTTAACAATCTTCTCAGGACTGCTTTTGTTTAATGATACATTATGTGTTAGGTGATGAGAGAGAGAAAAAAATCTACCTCTGTTTGTCAGCAGCCATACTCTAGGCCATAAGATCTGAGTTAATCCTAGTAGGTATTGCTATAGGGGTGGAGCTGAGCCCAGGATAGAGATAGTTATTTGGAAAACTTAGGGCAAACCTCAGCACAGGGAGAAAGAAATATGTCAGATATTATGGCAATGCTTCAGCCTAGCACATAACTGGGTTCTGGCTCTCTCCCTGATGTGCTGCCTCACTGTTGTTAATAAGCCACTTGACCTTTGCATTTCCTCAGATTTCAACTAGGATAAGGATTTAGATTTTCAACTTAACTTTCCTCAAGGCTAAAATAAGCAAGTGACCAAGTGTGAATTCCATGAAGGCAGGCCCAGTACAGAAGAGCAGACATTGGGAATGTCTGCCAGTAAGAATGAGAACTCTGCCTTTTGGTGTTGAAGAGGTTGTGATGTCCATTGGCTTATGGAAGTTCTTGCTGTTATCCTAAATTATAGAGTAAAAAAAAATTTAATGTTTATATTTGAGAGGTGAGAGAGGGGCAGAGAGAGAGGAGACACAGAATCCAAAGCAGGCTCCAGGCTCTGAGCTGTCAGCACAGAGCCCGATGTGAAGATTGAACTCCCGAACCATGAGATCATGACCTGAGCCGAAGTCAGAGACTTAACTGACTGGGCCACCCAGGTGCCCCCTAAATTTTAGATTTTTAATTTTTTAATTCAACAGAAAGTTGAATTAAAACAAATAGTATCTCTGTTTTTATTGCATGTAGATCACTTGTAAAGTGTTCATCAAATGTATAATGTTCTCTAACCTTTGGCCTACCCATGTGGCATGCCCAGGCAATTTCTTTCCCCTGTCCATGATCAACAGGGGCCCAGCTGGATAAGTTTCATTTGAGGGTCTTATTACTAATTAGACAAGTTGCCATTGTTCCTGCTATGATGGACCCGTCTCTGGGTGTCCTGGACCCTTCTCTCTTCTTACCTTTTCAGAAAGCCATCAAAATTTCCCTTTACTCCATCTCCCCTTCAACTGAGTGAGAGGTTAAGGGTCATGTCTTTTTCAAAAGACTTTTGAGAAATGTTGCCCAACACTCTCAGCTTTCCTCATTTGCATTACGAACCATTGGTTTGTGGCAAGGAAGATAGAACCACTGTGTGATATGCTTGAGTTATGTGGATACCACAAGCAAAATCCCAGGGCAGCCTAGCCTTAGCATTTAACTTTGGTAGCTTTCTCCCAGTAGCCTCGGTCTGAGAGCTTTAGAGTCTTTCTCAGATATCCAGACATCCCAGGAGCTAGATTACTGCTGTGTTACTCATTCTCACTTTACAGAACAGCTGAGGCATGCAGCATACTTTGCTTACTTGTTTGGAACTCAGGCATTGAAGAATTCATCTATCAATCTCAACTTGCCCCTCCAAAGAGAAATAAGAAAGACTTTGCTCACTGTCACAGATAAGAGCCATGTTATGAATGGCAACTCTATATGCTCAGTTAAAATATAACAAGATTTCTATTCTGCTTTCCCCATGATAGAGGATTAAAAAAAAATTAAAAAACACTAATGGACATGGCTGACAGGCACTATCAGAGAGGAAGGCCAGTGGCAAAATGGCTATATTTCATTTGGAATATCTGATGCTGGCCAACTAAAAGGGCAAGATCAGGAGGATGGAGATGAAATGATGAGAGAGTTAGTGCCAGCATGCTACCTTGTTCTGGAAAACTTCCCAGAGTGAGTGGAAGATGATGAATGACTTCCATCTTTTTTAAATGATAGATACTTTATTTGATGATACCCAGCACAAATAATTATTACTCTGACTCTTGTCCCTCATTGGTTCATAACTTTCTGCTTCATAACTTTCTAGTATGGAGTTCATCTATGTGTTTTGTGGAACTGTGGGGCTATTTGGTTGAGATTGTAAACTCCCAGGGCTCAAGAACTACATTGTTCTCTCTTTAAAAAAAATTTTTTTAACACTTATTATTGAGAAAGAGACACAGAGCATGAGCAGGGGAGGGGTAGAGAGAGGGGGAGACACAATCTGAAGCAGGCCCCAGGCTCTGAGCTATCAGCACGGAGCCCGATGCGGGGCTCGAACTCACAAACTGCAAGATCATGACCTGAGCCAAGTTGGTCACCTAACCAACTGAGCCACCCAGGCGCCCCAAGAACTACTTTGTTCTCTTAACTCTGTTCGGTATCTAGCAGGGAATGGCTGCATTTAGGAATTTAATTAAGACTTATGCTTAATGACGGTACGGAAGAGCTTTTTGGCTAGAAATGATGCTAAATACTGGAATACTCAGGTAAGGGTATCCTATTTTCTTTGATTAGTAACTATAGCATGATCTGTCATGGATCATGGATTTCGAGGTTCAAATTTTGTTATGACCACAGGCAGGGGGACAGAGCAGATGATCTTGTTCCTTTCAGCCTGGAGGTTGAGTGAAAAATGTTTCAAAGGCAACTTAATACTCTGGCTCTTTTTCTTCCTCATTAAAAAAAATGTTTGCACTTGTGATTTTTAGTGTCTATAATGTGCTGATGGGCTTTCCTCCCATTAAAAAACACATGTGGATGTGAGAATGTTCTCCTCGAGAAAAGACGGTCTCTGGGGTTTTGCTTCTGGCTTGAAGTCCTATGAGGTAGGTGTTATGAAACCTCCTCCGCAGCAGCCCAGGGTGCCAGTGAGCCTCGGAGCAGGTCAGCAGCTCTCCTGCTAATTTTGGCAGGAGAGGGAAACACTCAGCCACTTTGAGAGGAAAGAAGGTAAATTTTGCGATCCATTTGCAAATCAAGATAGAATGAGTTTTCAGACCTGGCCATGTGTTCAGAACCTATCTATTCTCTTCTACCATCAAACCTGTTAGGAAAAGGGTAATCCAAATTCATGTTTCTCAGCCAGATAATCTGCAATTGTAGAAGGGGCAATTTAGAGGGCACAGCAAGAAGGAAGGAAGAGGAGGGGCCAGAAGGTGGTTGATGCTGGGGCGCATGTCCAGTGCTTTGGGTGCCCAATGTCAGCATGGTGGCCCTAGGTTTTGAGCAGGAATCAGGAGGGGGAGGAAGATAAGTGGAGAGCTGATACCCAGTGGCTGGTAATTTACAATTTAACAGGGCTCAGACTAGGCTCCCCAGGAACAAGGAGAGGGAAAACCTTCAATTAGAGAGTGCAGAAAGACTAATGGGGAGTGATGCTCTTTTGGTTCTCAGAGTACTGAGAGGATTAGACCAGAGTTTTTCTGAGCCACTTTATATTTCCCATAGTCCAGGGCTGTATGACTTCCCTGTGTAGCAGGATGAGTTTTTTTTTTTTTTTTAAATTTTTTTAACGTTTATTTATTTTTGAGACAGAGAGAGACAGAGCATGAACAGGGGAGGGGCAGAGAGAGAGGGAGACACAGAATCTGAAACAGGCTCCAGGCTCTGAGCTGTCAGCACAGAGCCCGATGCGGGGCTCGAACTCACGGACCGTGAGATCATGACCTGAGCCGAAGTCGGACACTTAACCAATCAAGCCACCCAGGCACCCCTGTAGCAGGATGAGTTTTATATAATTATCCCAGGGAAGATAGATTTTTTTGAAAAATGTTTTTACCATGGCCTAAGAAATTACACAGCTAAAGACCACTATGTTATTTTTTTTAAGTTTATTTATTTATTATGAGAGAGAGAGTGCAAGCAGGGGAGGGGCAGAGAGAGAGGGAGAGAAAATCCCAAGCAGGCTCCATGCTGTCACTGCAGAGCCCAATTCAGGGCTCAATCTCATGAACTGTGAGAATGGAGCCAAAATCAAGAGTAGGACACTTAACTGATTGAGTCACCCAGGTGCCCCTAAAGTCCACTTATTAAAATTCATTAACTCATCAGCATGCACACTTTCTTAAGCCATGATGACTTCATGGCTTAAGTGAAAATTTCATATTCCTTTGGAAAATTGAATTAGCATAGCCAAATCAGCAGAAAATCATCTTTGACTAGATGTTATTTGTACATCATTCTTCTTTGCCTAAGAAAATAATGACTCTCTGAGACTTAAGCTGATGGTTAAGAGTGAAAGCCAATGTCTACCATTTGCTTTCTTAGTCCCAGAAACTGTTTCTGATGTTTTATATGCAATCACTAATTCAGTCCCCTGAAGAGCTCTGTGGGATGAGCAGGCACTAAACCCCCATTCAGCCAGTGAGGAAATTTAAGATTAGGGAGATTAAGTAATGTGTCAGGGCTAGGATTAGACTTTGGGCCCTGCAACTAATTCTGAGCTTTTCTGCGATCAGACACCTCTCTTCTCCCAGATGGTCCGTGGAACTGACCAGTGCGGGCTGCACACCTTATGCTTGGGCAGAATTAAGGGTGTGACATTCTGGAAGTAAGAACACTGCTTGGCATGTTAAAGCATGAACAAGGAGCCTTAGTTTCCATTAAGTGTAAAATGGGTCCATAAGATATGTTATACCATAAGTAGAATGCTTATTTTCTGAATACTGCTGTTAGGAATTAAAGGCTAAGCAGGATCCCTAGGTTTATAATTCTCTATATGTAGACAATAACAACAATAAAACCCAACAGTGAGTGCCAACTCTGTTAGGCACTGTTG
Source organism: Panthera onca (assembly GCF_046562875.1). Classification (NCBI taxonomy): domain Eukaryota; kingdom Metazoa; phylum Chordata; class Mammalia; order Carnivora; family Felidae; genus Panthera; species Panthera onca. The sequence continues at coordinate 26,249,019 of NC_138339.1, forward strand.
GAAGTCTTTTACATCTATTAGTTCATTTAAACCTAAGAGCAACTCCACGAGATAAGTACTACTATTTTCCTCATTTTCCAGATAGGGAAAACTGAGGCCCAGAGTTGTGGAGAAACACATCCAGGAAGTGGCAGCTCTGGGTAGTGAGCCCAGGCTCTAGCCATTATTCTAAACAGCCTCTCAGCACTGGACTTTGGCAAATGCAAAACATTTGCTTCTATGACAAAAAACAGGACTCACCATACTTAAGGATGAGATGAGGCCAAGTAGCACTGGACATTGAGCTGTGTTTTCTATGGATGTTTGTGTATTTGAACTAGGTGATGCAGGTCAGTTGTGGCTCTCTTCCTATGGGAACCTTTTCTAGGAATGAGGCATAGAATGCCTCCTCACAAAGACTTAATGGTGGTCATCTGTGGAATGCTGAATTCATTCTGCTCCACGGCATTCCATTCTTGACAATTTCTCCTGAAATAAAAAGACTTGCTTTTGTGTGTGTGTGGTGTTTTTTTTTTTTTTTGTACTTTTATACAGAATTTGTAAGCTACTAAATTTCAAGATTGTATTTTCTCATTTCATGTTCAATGGGTTTAAATATGGTACCTGAACTTTCAAATGATGCTTATTGAATGAAACAATGCTCAAAGAAATTAAATGACTTCCCCAAATTCACATGGAGCTTAAGTTTTTTGAGGGGAAGGGCTATCTTACTTAAGCCAGGACCTGGCTGGGATAAACCAATGGCCCAGCATATTTCCATTCCTGTCCTTAGAACTTGGGGTGGGGAGGGGTAGTCCAGAGGGTGGGTAGAGATGGTCAGATCCACAGGAACAAGTACAAACACAAACTGGAAAGAGAAACTGAGATGCCATTGCTGATGGAAGAGAGGACACAGATGCCAGGCAGGTAGGAATGGCAGTGCCCACAGATGCCAGGCAGGTAGGAATAGCACTCCTCTTTGAATCCTTAACACCAGCACTAGAGTAGGCTTTCAATAGTATCCAAACATGAATGAGTGGATCCCTACTGTTCTTTTAGTCAGTTTTATATTCAGAGCATGGAGAGATCATGGTGACTGATGGAGATGAAAACCTAAAGGGGGAGGTTGGACTTAGGCTGGCTTGAGGTAGAGAGTAGACGTGAGGAAGAAAGAAGGCACCCGTATAGAGGGAACTATGGGCAAGTGTGATGCACCTGGAATACTTAACCTCGTCAACAGGTACAATTTCCTTGACTTGTGTAATATCTTTACTGCTCTCCAAATTCCTAAACCTGGGAAGGATTTTCCTCACTAAGCCAGTACCAGGAAAATCTTGGCATGATTCTTGTTGGCTACACTTTGCCCATCTCTGCCATTGCTTGTGAACCTTGAGTCTAACTTGTTAACCATTTGATTTGCTTACATTATTCATGAACGTTGAGTCATTGGTGTTTGGGCTCACCCAACTGGGGTTTCCTTTTCAGGTTAACATGTTTGTTGAAGGATTCCACGATGCCATCCTCCTCTATGTTCTGGCTTTACATGAAGTACTCAGAGCTGGTTACAGCAAGAAGGATGGAGGGAAAATTATCCAACAGACTTGGAACAGAACATTTGAAGGTGAGGATTTAGTCTATAAGATGACAACACTCTGTAGATGATCAAGCTGCTTCTTCCCTGGTTCTGTTTTTCTTTCTTACGCCTATGGGACTTTGTCAGTTTCCTGTTTTCCTCAGCTGTAAAGTAAGGATAATATGTCAAGTTCAAACTACCTCACAGGCTTGTTGTGAAAATTAAATGAGATAAAGCTTGTGAAAGTGCTTTGAAAGAATCCCACTGAAACAGGAAGTACCTTGTCTCCTTTTGATTGTTAGATAACAACTCTATGCTTCTTCAAATTAAATTTGTCACAAGCCTTATTCACAACAAATAATTAGTTTGTGAAGAGTTCTGTGATCAGTTTTAAATGAAATAATCCCAGATACACATTCATCAATTTAATCATGGGTAGTTTGAGATTATAAGCAAGTCTAATCAAGCCCTCTGTTTTTATTTTATTTCTAAAATGGTGAATATCAGCTCTGGCTTTCTTTAGAACAGAGAAGTATATGAACCACAGCAAAAAAAATGGCCCATAATCTCATCACTCAAGCAACCTCTGTTGACATTTAAAAATTGTACAAGAATGAGACTATTCTTGGCTGGAAAATTTAAACAGTACAAAAATGTACAAAATTAAAAGTGAAAGTTTTCCTTCCCACCCTAGTCTCCTCTCCCTAATGTAACCACTATTAACAATTTCCTATGATTTAGTCTAAAAATATTTTGTGCCTTCTGCCAGCACATATGCATTTATATATCTTATCAAAAAAATTTATACAAAAGGAACCATACAATGAATGTCACTCTTCCATCTCATCTTTTTTTAAAACTTGTATGTCAAGTAAAAAATTTTTCCACATGAGCACTCATGATTCAGCACAGTTTAAAATGATGGTTCTATATTTTTCTACTATATGGTTGTACAAGGATTTCTTTAATCAGTTTCCTATTGACGGATACTTCAGTTGTTTACAGTTTTTGCTGTTATGCAAAATGCTATCTCAAGCATATTACACATCTTGATGAATTTTTTTGAGTACATCCAATGGGGAATATTTCTAGTCGTGAGATATCCGGGTCCAAAAGTATGTTAGTGCCTTTTAAGGTGCATTAAATATTGCCAAATATCTTCCCAAAAGGTCTCCTGGTCTGAATTCTTGCTAATAGTGTATAGAATTCTTGTTTCCTTTCACTTCACTGACAGTCTCAAAGAAGATTAACATGGGACTCAATGAGAATGACCCAGCTGCTGGAGCCTTGCAGATGTCAATTTTATATTCATGCACCCATTCATTCATCAAATATTCTTGAGCACCTGCTATATGCTAGGCACTGTTCAAAGTGCTGAGGAATCAGTTGAGCTTTCCAGGTAGTGGAGGGAACTGGTGATAAACAAACAAATACACCATTTCAGGGGCAATAAAATAAAGCAGGGTAGGGAGATAGACAGTGACAGGAGGGGGTGGTGGGAGGACTGCTAATTTAAAGAGAGTGGCTGGGGAAGGTCTCTGGTACGTTGAAGTTGAGTAGAGACCTGAGTAAAGTGAAAGAAATTATGTAGATGTTTAGGAGGGAACATTCCAGACAGAGCAGCAAACACAGAGACCTTGAGTGTATCTGGCGAGAGAGTGCTGAGTGGCCCCCCTGAAGAGCAAAGAGGCCTGTTGGGCTCAAGCACAGCACGTGAAGGGCAGTGTGATAGGAGCCACAGTCAGAGAGGGAGTGGGGGACAAATCACATGCATCTGGAAGCTGTGCTGGTGACTTTAGTTTCCACCCAGAGTGAGATAGAAAGCCACCAGAAAGTTTTGAGGGACATGATCTTTCTGAAGTCTTTAAAAGGAGTCCTTACGGGGACTATGTGGAAAATAAAGTATAGTATACTGATGGGTATCATTTAAAAACCACTGATATGGAGTACAGATTGCTGGACCAGGAGTTCAGGGAACCTGCATCCTAGCCACTGTCACACTATTTTGGGCTTCTCTGTCATCACCTGTATGAAGGAGTTGGACTAGCTGATGACCGACAAGAGCCCTTTCAGTCCTACATCACACTAACCCCTCCTGTGAGCCCTTTCATACACTGGGCTATGCTTACATCTATTTGCAATTCAATTAATGAAATTTTTCAGTGATGGGAACAAGTACTGCCAAGTCTAGATTTGGAGCGCGCACGCTCACACACACACACAGACATACACACACAGACACACAGACACACACACACACACACACACACACATATTCATTTGGGATTTCAATGCACTCCATTGCCTCATCCTGCCCTTGTTTATTAGGAATGGTAGGACAGTGCTGAGAGGTCAAGTTCCAGTTGTCTGGGCAGCAAATATGGTGACAATTGGCTTTAGTTTCTCTGTGGTGGTTTTAGTGAATGTCATGTCTTACTTGACACTAGAGTAGCATCTACGTTAAGTTTAGACAGATTGTAGGACATGACAAACAAATAAGCCTCCAGGATTGTCTTGCTCAACTTGTGACTGCTTCAGTTGAGGAGCTGGAATCCAATCAGATAATTCAGGGGGCATATTAGGACAGAGTCAGATTTCCCAGAAGTTGTGCCCAATACACTGAGAAACTAGTGTGTGTGTGGACACAACCTTGGTAGGCCACATCCCATTTTTAGCTGTTCCTTACTACATGGTGTGGTCATTTGTTCTTGGTCTTCTGAAGGAGGTTGTTAAGGGAAGGGCAGGTGCCCACAAGGGCTGGAATTCAGCATTGTATAGAGGGCATGGACTAAATTTTCCCATAGGTCATCCTGATGCTTCCATTCTAGGGCCAGGTCTACACAGACAATATGAAATGAGTCCTAAAACAATCAACTATATAGTCGAGTCTAAACTTAGACTCTTATTTGTCCAGATATAAAAATAATTGAAGCCAATGTAAGTTTTGGGCTTGAATTATTTGGAAAGCTGATTTTATTTGCTAAACAATGATCAGTCTGAGGGTAGCTCCCAAAAGAACTCTGAGAAATGGTCATTCTGTAAGTGACCATTAAATTGTTAAGGGAAAAATACTCTGGATGTTATTTGACAAATTTGGATTTTATTACTGTGAAACCAATGACCGTCTTTCAAGGCTCTCAATAAATGGCCTGGGAAGAAGCTGAATTTCCTCTCTGTGGGAGAGGTCAGAGTGACAAGGTAAATAGGACTGTGGCTCAAACCTTGAAGTCCACTACAGGCCAATGGAAATGAGGGTGGAAAGTCTCATTACTTATGTACAGGAAAATTCTGCTGTCAGCTTGACAATCTCACCTTATACACAATACTCTCAGGTGAAGTCTCACTTGCTAATTGGCCACCCTGAGGGTTCTCACCCCATTTCTTGGCAGAATTGTAATAGCTTAAAGTGTAATGAGGTCTTGGATTACTAGGGCCACCTTGTCTTATAAAATACTCTACAAAACCCTTAGCAGAACACATCTTTCTTTATAAACACCTCTGAACAGGATAACAAATGGTTTTGGATAGACAATATGTTTGGAGATAAATATGATGTTTTCAAAAGATTTTAAAAAATGTTTATTTACATTTGAGAGAGAGAGAGACTGAGCACGAGCAGGAGAGGGGCAGAGAGAGAGGGAGACACAGAATCTGAAGAGGGCTCCAGGCTCCAAGCTGTCAGCACAGAGCCTGATTTCGGGCTTGAGCCCATGAACTGCGGGATCATGACCTGAGCCGAAGTCGGATGTTTGAGTGACTGAGCCACCCAGGTGCCCCAAGATAAATATGATGTTTAAAAATGACATATGTGACTTAAACGTTGTATAGGCTGTCAAGAATAAACAAGTTTAAGATAGGTGTATCCTCTGTAACCGGCATATATTAGAAAGACAAAAAAATCAAGATGAATGGTAGCTCCATTCTGTTTGCGGCAAAATAGACCGAAGTCTGGAAAAATCAGTGGGCCCTCAAACCATAACCAAAAGGACAGTAAACCCAAATACTTGCCCTCTCCAAACCACACTAGAGGATGGAACTTTCCCTTGGGATCCCTTTTCCCAGACATTCATTTTACTTCCAGAGAGAATCAAATCAATAGAAACACTAAGAATTACACTGAACTTTAACACAGTTTAAAATGAAAGAAAACAAATTGCCTTAGTTAATTAGAATGTGGCTGACCTATGCATTCTCTTGCTTAGTTAATGAAAATTACAGTATAGACATTTGATATCAACTAATGATACATATTCTCTTTTACTGATTAGCTGTCTAAGCCACTGTTGCTAGCCAAAGCAAATTGAAATCCTTTGTGTGGGCACTCAGGCTTTCCATGCTCTGGCCATCCTATGCCAGCCTTACATCTCACTGCTTCCTTCCACACGCATGGGCCACCTACCCCAGAATGTCATGGTCCCTCTGGTTCCTTTCAGCTTCCATGACTTTGTAAATATGAACAAGTCTGGCCTTTCTGCTTAGAATACTGCTACTTCCTGATGGCTGCTTGTCTAAATCATGGATTTTACTGGTATTCCTATGAAAGATCTGCTCTTTTACTGAATCCTCCTTGAGTCTCCAACTGGATGTGCCAGCTCCTTTTCTGAGTGGTGTGGGCATGGTCAGATGCCCTCTCCCAGATTCCGGGCACAGTAGTGGTGGTATTCCAGGCACAGTAACAGTAGAAGAAAACAACTAACTTCTTTTATACTTGTGGTGGAAGTGTTTTACCTGTTGTAGCTCATTTAATCTTCTCAACAGTCTCTTGGCTGAGAGGTACTATTGTACCTCTTTTACAGTCCTGAAGGTGGAGACCCAGAGGGCTAAGTCCTTGCCCAGGGTCACAGAGCTAGTAAATGTGAAAGCTAGGATTAAAATACATGCAGTCAGATTCCAGTGCGAACAAGTGAAATCCTTAGTCCAGGCTGCCCCTGTTTTGAGTGGGGAATGTGTCCAGTTCAGCACCTAGTAACGACCCAGAACTCATGTGGATAAACAACGAGTGACTTCATGTATCTATATGAGATGACAGATGTCAACTAAACTTACTGTAGTGATCATTTCACAATATACCCGAGTCAGACCTTTATGCTGGATGCTTGAAACTCATACAGTGAGGTATGTCAATTATAGCTCAATAAAACTGGGAAAACACCCCCAAAACAAAACACAATAAAAATGAATTAATGAACACAAGTAGGGTGAAGACTAGCTCTTCTTTAGCTCTTGGCTCCCATGGCCTGTGAAGCAGGCCCTCTGCTCTCCTGTACATTGAGTGTGCCTATAGTGATGCACATTCACTGAGTCCTGGGCCTGGAATGACTTCTCTTCTATAATGTTTGGCCAGTGATAACATGAACTCATGACAGGTCTAGGAGTGCACCACACCTCCAGCCTCTCTCTCTTTGCAGTTTTTGTTTGTTTTTAATTAATACAAGACTCTGGGATAAGCATGCTGCTTTCAGGATTAGCCTTAACCTTTTTTTTTCCTAAACATATTCCCCAAAGAGGGTCATTTATTTCTTTTTCTTTTCATTTTTAAATGGAGAAATGTTAAGAATTTAGGAATGCAGACACAGATGAAATTACAATGTCTTTCCAAATGCCAACAAAAATGCTCAGAGTCTGATGAGCTTCCCTGTGGCATGAGTTTGTTTAAAAAATCCTGTCAATTCATTTTCTTGTTTTTGGTGGCAGACAGAGGCCTTTGAAGTCACTAACTTGGAGTTCTTCCCGTCTCATCCTCTAGGTATTGCCGGGCAGGTGTCCATAGATGCCAATGGAGACCGGTACGGGGACTTCTCTGTGATTGCAATGACAGACCCAGAGGCGGGCACCCAGGAGGTGAGCGAATGAGACTGCCTCGGCTGCTCCTTCTGCTTGTTGAGGTTCCAAGGAATGCATTTGTTCTGGTGTCCAAATAGCTGTCCCCAGAGCAGCCTCCAAATAAAAATGAGCTGGAAATCTAGGAGTTTCCAAGTAGAGAGGGCTCCCTTCTGGTTGAGGGGATCCTGGAAGATTTCAAGAAACGGTTCCATGTTTATCCTGAGCGGGGAAATCCTGTTTCCAGTGGCCAAATGTGCTTCTTTGATGGCTCTCATCCAGGGTTGATGTTTCCATAGCACTTGATGTGACCCTGGCCTAAAGGGCTTGCTGCTTTTCTCTTAGTACACATATATGTGGCCTTTGTGGGAGGAGCAGAGCCAGCTGGACCTGACACTTGCTACATGTACTGAATGATTTTTCACCCTTGGAGTGGCCTGAGTCTCATGTGCATTCTAGTCTCTCCCTCTGTAAAGGGAGGATAGTAATAGTCTATTATGGGCTTGTTGTGAGGTTAAAGTACTTGGGACATGCTCCGTACATGCCAGTGATTGTTGTATTTTGGTGATTATCTAGAATTTTTTTTACTATGACATGAGCTAGCCTGTGAGAGCTTGCTGGCCCTCCTTCAGAAGACAGAGGGGGAGATGTCACAGGCCACTCAGGAGCAGTGTTCTGGTGCCCAGGAAAAAAAGAGAAACAGATCCTGAGAACCTGGGTGGGAAGGTACTTCTAGATCAGGGCCCAGGTAGCCGATGGAACATCTGTTTGAACCAGAAACTGTGGGTGAACCTTGAAGTGAGCATCAAAGAAAACTGAACCAAGTGAAAAAAAAGTTGTCTGGAAATGGGGTGCAAATGGGATAAATTCAGCAGAGAGGAGAATGTAACTCTCGAAATCAGGGGATAATCTTCCAAACAGAGGAGGGTGAAACAGGATGTTCCTAAAAGATACTTTTGACCCTTTATGTGCCCAGCTAATTGAGTGGCATGAGGCTGTGTACCTGGACTGGCTTAATCTGGGTATGAGATGCCGGACTCTCTCCCACATCCCTAAAAGTAACTGGGGCCTTACAAATGGCTGCCTGTGTGTGGGCTGCTCTGTGGCAGACGGCAGACGGGTCAAGCAGCACCTCCTCGGATGAGTGAGGGAGGAGCCATGAGTTCCAAGATTATTGTTTTCTGTGTAACCACTTTCCTGCCATGGGGAGCCACAGTTCTCCCTCAATTATGCCTCCTTTGAAAGCACCATCAGTGACCACAAATCCTGACTTACAAAGTCCTCAAAAACACATCACTATAGTCAGTGTCACAGGGGAGCCCACCCTATGCCTCCTTTGGAAACAGATAACTTCGACCTTTCAGTTTGCATGTTTTCTGCTTTTACGTAGGTTATCGGTGATTACTTTGGAAAAGAAGGTCGTTTTGAAATGCGGCCGAATGTCAAATATCCTTGGGGACCTTTAAAACTGAGAATAGATGAAACCAGAATCGTGGAGCACACAAACAGCTCCCCTTGCAAATCATGTAAGTTTAGAGACTTAACTTGTGCTGTGTTTCACCATCTTTAATGTCAGTGTTATGCAAGTTTAAAAGACAGATGTTCTCTAGGAGCTCATGTTCTGAACGTTCAGCTTTCTTTTTCCGATGTGGTAAAACCCAGGGGAACAGTTCACGAACTGGCACCCCACCTTCACCAGAGGTTTCTAGGTCTTTCTTCTCTTTCATCTTTTCCCAAAATGCTAGATGACTTCTTCCTATTACTCCATCTCTTACTATGTATCATCTCTTAGCATCTGGCATTACTAGTTGGGGAAAATAAAAAGATCAAATAGGAAATGTGTAGCAAGTCTCAGTCTGATCTTCAGAGTTTGTTGGTACCTTCCTACCCCTCAGACTTAAACACTCCCAAATTTGCAAATTAGCAAATAAGTGTAAAATATATTATTCATGAGAAGCCTTGTCATAAATATAGAGGCAAGTGGACATTCTTTTATTTTTAATTAAAATTTTTTAGTGTTTATTTATTTTTGAGAGAGAGAGAGAGAGAGCACGAGTGGGTGAAGGGCAGAGAGAGAAGGAGACACAGAGCACAGAGCCTGGTGTGGGGCTTGAACCCATGAATCATGAGATCATGACCTGAACCAAAGTCAGATGCTTAACTGACTGAGCCACCCAGGTGCCCCAGCAAATGGACATTCTTTTTTTTTTTAATTTTTTAACATTTATTCATTTTTTGAGAGACAGAGAGCACAAGCCGGGGAGGGGCAGAGAGAGGGGGAGACACAGAATCCAAAGCAGGCTCCCGGCTCTGAGCTGTCAGCACAGAGCCCGATGCAGGGCTTAAACTCATGAAATGCGAGATCATGACCTGAGCTGAAGTCGGACACTTAATGGACTGAGCCACCCAGGCGCCCCACAAGTGGACATTCTTATAAGGAGCTTACAAATAGGAGTCTGTTGGAAATCATTGCTTTAGAGAGACCCTTTGATAAGCTAGTGAGGGAGAACCAAGTGAATATTGATCTTTCGGGCCAGTTGGTCACTTTAGGCTAATGTATTTATGCTTATTATTTTGGGTCCAGCCTTCAAACCATGTTATTTATGTATATGCAATAACTACGGGGAGGAGTAGGGCAGAAGTGTGTTAAGAACATTCTCTGGAGTTACTGGGCATGGGTTTGAAATCCCACCCTTGTCACTTACTGGTTTTGTGACCCTAGGAATATTCCTTTACCTCTTTAAACCTCTGTGTTCCCATATGTAAAATGAAAAAAATGCACCCAACTCTTAGAGCTGTTCTGAGGATTAAATGAGATAATGCATTAAAGGCTGACACTATGCTGTTTATATAAAGCTAGCTTTTTGTCATGTTTATATAATAACTGGGACACTACTGAATTTGATTGTTTCAAGTTGTTATTCCCATCTTTGCAAAGCTATATAGGACATTTTGACATGAAACTCTGGCTCTGGTGAGAGAACATCTAAAAACAGAATATTAACCCAGTGCATTTTTCACCAAATCTTCTAGCACTTTGAAGTGTCATCATCCATCTGTGAAAGTAAGATGTGCTGGGTCAGTCCCATGGTCTGTCCAGTTGTCTTCTCTGACTATGAACTCAGTGTGGATGTGTCTAAAACTTCAGTCCTTGTGCTCCTCAGATACTTTTGGAACCTGCTTTTTCTCATTGTTCTCACTCTCTTCGAGTGGTATGTTCGTCCATCTGGTCCTTTCTTAAATGCTTCTGAAGCTTTGCGCTTAGCAAACAAATGAAGGTGCAGGATCCCCTAGAAAATCTTTCTTAAAAAAAAGGAAAATTTGCCTCAAGTGGGAAATTGAGATACACCTTCCAGTGAATGAAACTTGAGATATTTCTGTTTCTCAAAATGAACTCTGATTATCTATGTTTCTTTTTTAAGCAGGTGGTCTAGAAGAATCGGCAGTGACAGGAATTGTTGTGGGGGCCTTACTAGGAGCTGGTTTGTTAATGGCCTTCTACTTTTTCAGGTGAGAACTGTTTTTATCAAGTTTTAAAATTCACTCTCCTTTATTGCCCTTGTCACTTGCCTTTGCACAGTCCTCCCTATGACTTGTCTATATCTTGGTCTTACCCCCAAAGCATGGTGGTTAAAAGAACTAAGCTGTTCTTCTGTGATGGTCTTTGTGACCCTGGTGGTTTGGTGGTCAGTGGGTTAGCATACTGGGTAGTGGGTCAGGCTTTCTGTTGCATCCCCCTGTCGGCCACAGAGCCACTGCTATCCTTTGATCACAAATATTCTGGCACAAATTCCTACTACCCACCAAATGTGTAAGTAGACAAAGGAGAAACAACTTACCTATTCTTAAGCTTCCTCCAATTCAGAAATAGGTGTCTGAGTTCACCTTCTGAAGAGGAGGAGGTGGCCCTTAATCTACACTCTCAGGCTGGTGTGTGCTCAGTTTGGAGAATCCATGTGCTTAATTATCACTGTGGTTAAGCCCCAAAGCTTGTAAACTTGTAATATTTATGTGTGTTCAAGATACTGATAGTCCCAAATGATGAGGGCGATTCATTCCTTTGTAATCTTTGGTGATTGAGTTTGTGGCTTATTCTCATGTCATTAGACCAAGATTTCTTCATTTCTGTATGGAAATTTAACTCTGGGTGTATGTGATTCTTTGTGGGAACAATTGTATTCCTGTTCCTTTGGTCACAGTATACTTAGTCTGATCTTTATCTAGGGCACATCCTGGGAGTTAGGGAGAGCTTCTGTGGCAGAACAGACAAGACTTAACCCACAAGGCACCCAGGGAAAAAGGGGGAGGTTTGTTCTATGGCATTTCAGAAAGCATGCCAATTTTCCTCCTTGAAGAAGTGCATAATGCCTTGGGGCACACAGCTTTAATCTCTGACCAGGGTTTCATATTCTGTCACTTCTCATTTATCAACCCAAACCCAGATGTCCCTTGAGGGCATTCTTTGTAAGAGAAACCATAGTATTTTGTAGCCAACTGAGGTTTTATTACTGCATTCACTTTCCCTTTACCCAGGAAGAAATACAGAATAACCATTGAGAGGCGAAGCCAGCAAGAAGAAAGTAATGTTGGAAAACATCGAGAGTTACGGGAAGATTCCATCAGATCCCATTTTTCAGTGGCTTAAAAGAAAGCCTTTTCTTTTGCCCTGAGATTCTTTAAGGAGATAGATGGGATGAAAGACATCAACGGAACAGAAGGGGTGCTCTTGAAGAACTCATTCTTTTAAGCAGTTAGTCATTTTGTTGTATAATTTCTTTAGAAGCTCAGGAACTATTATTAATCACCATATGCCTCCTGGCCTTTCATCTCATGACAAGCAAATATGAGAATATAACATCACTCTGTTTAAATAGTCACACTGTTTCAGGGCCTATGATTAGATTTATGTTTTGAAAATGCGATGTCTCCATATCTTGATGGCTTTTGGGGACATTTCACATAAGGCTACAACGTGTGGTTTTCCTAAATGAAATGTTTTATAGCTAGAATAAAATCATTTTTAAAGTAGAATATTCTTGGAAAGAACTTAAGATCCAAAAAGAAGAAAATGTAATGAAAAATCTCAAGGTTGGAAATACAGCATTCCTTTTTCTAGTGCTGCTGGATGGATTTGAGGTTGAGGAATGCTCTGTCCAATGTATATATTCAGGTCCTGATGTCATATCTTGAAAAAGGGTTTCCTGCCTGTCTCCTTCAGTGTCTCATAAAAGCTATTCTGGAAAGTTGTAACTATTAATAAGATAAGAGGATTTATATAAGAAAGGCAAATCTAAAATGTTTCATTTTTTAATGTAAAAAAACCCTATTTCACACTAATATTTTATTTTTAGGTATTTTTAATCTTATATTTTGCTATTAGAAAATGTGTCTATTTTTTCATTTTGAAGATTGAATTTCACTTATATTTTAAAAGCATGGGTAAAGTGTACCACAAAACAACGATGATGAAAGATGCTTCTCTTTTTCTCTGTTTCCCTCTTGCCCTTGGTTATAGCCAAATGCCAATTGCTGCTTTAATTACAGAGACCTAGAATTGTATTCAGATCACAGACTCTACAGGAGTATAACAATTTACCTGTTTTATTTTTTTATTATTATTATTTTTTTAATATGAAATTTATTGTCAAATTGGTTTCCATACAACAACAATTTACCTGTTTTAAATGCAAGTTATTTTCAGAATGGACCTCTTCCAGTTCTGGTCAAATGATGAGTTTCAAGATAAAGGGTGGAATTTATTGGAATTAAGTATGGTTTAAGGCAGCCTTTTCCCTCAACAACTTTATAAAGAGTATTAGAATTTAACAGTAAGCACAGAGATGATAAATTTAAAAAATGCATACATGACGTTTTACTAAAATTCAGTGATGTTTTGGTTAAAAGAGGGAATCTAGATAGCTTTTATATTCCTTTTTAGTTGATTCCACAAAGCTTAATAGTCATCCGCTAATAATCCGTGTAATGGTGGGTTATGGGTGTATATGTAAGGGATTTGAACAGAGTTGGATAGGTATTTGCCGAATACCTACTTTGCACCCAATACTCTGCACAGAGGTTTAAACTCAGGTTGCCATTTTTGCTTATAATTTATGGAGAAAACAGAGAAGAATAGGAAGTTGCCAGATTAGTGTACTATCTTGTAATTATGTCACTAGGGGCTTTCCTCAATAACATTTTGAACATCTGGAAAATAGTTTTAAAAATTATCTTAATGACTATAAAAGACCATGTATAGGGAGGAAAATAGAGGAGTTAGAATAATTCCTTGGTAGTGATGGAGGTCGTAGTTGACACAGGTAATAGTGGAGGCAGAGAGAGTGAAAGCTGTGTGTCTTGGAAGCTGGCCTGAGGTTGCTTCCCAGGAGGAGTCTGCCTCTGTCACTCCTACTTCAACTGGCCAATGGATTATTTCAGTGAATGAATTATTTCTGTGTAAGGCATATTTTCCCTCCACGTTTAAAAAATAGGATTCAGGCAGCTGGAGAGCACATAACAGAATGAGCTATGATCAACCGAAATGACCATACTGGAGTTCTCCATAGTGGATGTGAAGGAAAAAGTGCTGACTTCAAAAAAAGATGGAAAAAGAAAGCAAGAAATGCAAGCTCCAGAAATTCCAATGTAGGAAGAGAGTTTGGGAGGTATAATCTAGAAAAGCAAAACATTTAACAGCTCAGGACTCCTTAAAGTGAAAACATAATGGAAGGTTTGCGTCCATCTTATTTTCGTGAATTGAGAGCTTATTTCTCTCTAATTTTTATTTTTCAATGATATTTTCAATGTGTTTTAGAGATATTCATTTTATACCATCTCGTGTTCGTAAAAAAAAAATTAAATTTCAAGCCTATGTGCTTATTACAGGGGAAAAATCACTCTACCTGGTTGTAGTCTTTGGGTATAAATGTTTCTAACCTTTCTGGAATTTATATAGGGGCCCATTAACTCTAACATTTTTAAAGCAAATATCTTTTATTTCTACTTCAAGTAGTAGAATAGTTCTAAACTTAATATTTTACACCCAGATAAAATGGTAGAATTGAGATTTTGAGTCTTTTAAATGTGGTGGAACAAATCATGAGGTTTCTCGTATGTGCATGCCATTCTTTTCCAATCTTAAAGCAGTTCTGATTGCTTCTTTACATGTCTGGTTTCACTTCTTTCCTCCTTGAAATCATCCATGTGTTGCCAAAACTCTGTTAAGTTTTGAAAACTCTATTACATTGGAAAACTTTGCTAAAAGTATAGATGTTTGGCCCAAGCTTACCCTGGGTTAAGACCTCTGGAAATTATAATTTGGGATTTAAGTTCCTAAGTGCTAAACAGCACCTTTGACAACTAGTCATTCATACTCCACCAGAAGCCACATATCATACAGTAAAATGAGTAAGGCTTTAGTTCTTAAATCACCCTATAAATTTTTACCCTGAAATCTAGGGTGTTCAGATTTCAAAAGGGAAACTTCATCAGTATTTTTCATCTGGACAAACAAGCTGATGTTTATATAGGTCAGAATGAGTATATACTTTCTGTATATACTTATGGTGTTGGAAATAAGTATAGGTTTTATGGTCATCATTGTCACCTTCTTAGGGTTTTTTCCCCCCTGGACTCAAAAATAAAAGCCTTCTCCAGATGATCATTTCTATCCAGAAAGAAATTTCTGTATAGAGTGCATATTTTCCCCCAGGCTGATCACAGGTTCCATGAGGAAGCCCCTACAGCATTACATTTCTCCGAACTGTCAGCTTGTCCTTTCCTGAACTACATACATGGTTCCATAGGCTTTAAAATAGTTTATGTATTTTTTTTTTTTTTTTACATTTCAGATGCTATATTTAGTGGAGGGAGAAGAGAAAGGCATGGGAAGATAATGCCCGTTTCTCCTCTTCTCTAAAATTCAGATTTTTACTTTACTCACAGGCTTCTAGAGTTAGCTTATTCCAGGTACCTGTGTCCCCTTTGTCCCTAATTTACCACTTTCCTTCTGGTTGGTACTGATTTTGGAAGTGTAAGATATGCCATTGGCAGGGAAATTAAAGCTATTGTATAGACCTCATACAGTGACAATTCAGAAAGTCATTTCTGTGGCATCACCACCTTCTTGTGAGTGAGTATACTGGGCTATTTGTGGAAGTCTGTTTAGGACGCCAAGTAAAATATTATACCACCAGTATTAAGGGGGTGTTTATAAATTGAAAGGAATGCGGACCTATGTTTCTTGGGACACAAAGAACCCAGATCCTGAGTGGGTACAGGATAAAGCCAAACACCAACCAAAATCAGGCCTCTCGATCTGTATTTCATGGGTTTTGTTTAGTTATGCCCTGTTGGTTAGTGCTTCATGGAGAAGCTGAAAATGGGCTGAATTTCTTCTTCACTGGAACAAACTGAAACTGTCTGAAAACATGGAATATATTTTGGGGGCAGTGCAGAAGCATAGAAAATGAGAACGTGCTGTTCAGAAGGATCTGTTTCCTTTTCAGTTGATCTTTAAACTACAGAATACCCAGTAGCTTAGCCCATCTTCAATAGCCAGACTCAGCAAGAAGCTTGGGACACACCCAGCAAGAAAAGTCAAGAGTTTGATCCTCCGAAAGAAACAGAAGAGGGTGGCATTGCAAGCTGCCACTGTCTTTACCACCCCTTTCTCCCCTACTCCCTCTGCCCACCCCTCCAGCATCCATCATGGCTCCAAAGATGCATCGACATCTTGCCCATGCAGGTAGAGACTTGAGTAGGACCTCTGCACTTCCTCAGAGGGAAAGAAGAGAAAACAGTGCTGCCTATAAGAATGTAGCTGGCTTTGGATCAGAACCCTATGCTGACTTGACCACACATGCTCTCGGGGCAGTTCAAGCCTGTGATGTGCGTATATTCCAACAAGCCTGGCTTTGGTTTTCAGCATGTAGATCTCACAAATGTCTCTTGCAGGCATATCCCACAGCTAGACTCTAGGATTAAAATGACTTTCAAAGGGTGCTGGATTGGAGTTTGTTCAAATTTTTCATTAACCACTAACGTTAATTCATACCAAAGGGAAAGCAATTCTAAACCAGCTGATGCTGTTAATGTTCATGTTGTAAACTACTTCAAACACGGTGAAAGGGTTTCAATGGGAGCTGAGTCTCAGAAGTAAAAATCTGTATGTTATAATAGCTCTTTGATGTATCAGGTGTGGAATGATTTCTAGGGGAAAGATTTGAACAAGCAAAATTAAGAGTTAGCAAAGATGCTGTTGCTTTGATTCACATGTTTAAAGATCTAAATTTTATGCACAGGAATAAAGGGCCCTTCCACCAAGGGTGTAAATCATAACATAGACTACCAAATTTTATTTGCTAGGGGAACAAAGCTGTCATACAATAATTGGGCAGAAAATGTTGAGAAAGAGGAAAATTTGGATTTCAAAACCAGATACTCTATTTATTATTTAATGCCGACATCTGACAAAGTTCAGTGTGGTGTGTCTTACTTATAAGACAGTGATAAGGCGCTCCCAATAACATGCAGATGCTGTGAGTTTGCAGACCTTTTTGCTGGGTCCTGGGAATCTGAGCTTTGTGTCCTGTGTGTGGTGAATGGTTGAAACCAAGAGGACATGGAACAGACACTGTGGAGGATTGCTTTTGTAGCCTTTGTCTTCTGGGCCATTTATTACTCATTGTTATCTTAAATATAGGACTACCAACCAATATTAATCTACCATGAGGATGGTAGAAAAGTAAAATAAGAGCTGCACAAGCTATATACAATTTATTATTCTAATGTAAGTAGAACTATCTGCATATAATGTGATTTAATTTATTGTTTTGTGTGGAAAATGAAAGTTAATGACTGTGGATATAACCCCTGTTTTGTATAATATATTTTTATTTCTGGTGCAAACTGATCATTTAAAGTATCTACTTCATTTGGTGTTTGGATATAAATATGTATGTTCTTGTAAATGTTTCTATTAAGCAAGAATGCCACATGCTCACACTATAACAATGGTGTTCTCATTAAAAATACATCCCAAAGAAACTTTTTCCTGTTTATAATTCAACCAACATACACTGCACATACCCATATTCTCTGGGGACTTTGTTTTCCTAGGGTGAGTTTAAGTAAAGATCAATTAGTAGATGTGATGAATTGTACTGCTTGAATGGTACCCATGAAAGAACTCAAGAATTTCTGCCCAGCAAAGGGAAATTCATAGAAATAAGAAAAAAAATTACTATTATTTTACTTTTTTATATTTTATTATATATAGAAAGAGAGATAGCATGAGTCGGGGAGAGGGGCAGAGGGAGAGAGTGTCCCAAGAAGTCTCCATGCTCAGCGTGCAGCCTGACACAGGGCTTGATCCCACAACACAGGGATCATGACCCAAGCCAAAATCAGGAGTTGGATGCTCAACCAACTAAGTCACCCAGGTGCCCTAAGAAAACAATATATTATAATGAGTGGTGAACCTTGAATTGGAGGGTAAGGGAAGAACCCTTCAGAAATCCTATTACCTGCATCTCTACAGCTTGAGAACACTGCACAGCTACACAGTTGGCCTCACTGACTCCTATTGCCCAGTTTGAAGAGGTCCCAAGTCAGCTTTGTCACTAGAGAGTTCTTCAGGTTCTGGTGTACTCATTAGACTGATGAGATTTAAGCATCTCTAGTTTCCTCAAGGTTGTAAAAAGCTGCTTCATTACCTGGAAAATTACTTATGGTTTGTTTTAAGCCAGAGCACCACATAGCGATTTCCCTGGTCTTCCTGCTCCTACCACTGCCATGGAGTCCCCTGACAGCACCACGAATGCCACTCATACTGGGGGCTCCTGTTTGAGAGGATTCTGAGCCGGATGCTGATTCTGGGCTGGAGGTTGGAGTGGGGGCTGGGGGAAGGGTGTGGAAGGGCAAGCCAGAAATGAAGGGCGGGGCCAGGAAACCTCCAGGAAACACAGGCTGTCTTAGTCCACTCAGGCTGTCATACCAAAAATACCAAAGACTGGGGGTCTGAACCAACAAATTTATTTCTCACAGTTACGGAGGCTGCAAGGCCAAGATCAAGATATCTCCCAATTTGGTTCCTGGCGAGGGCTTCTCGGCTTATAGATGGCCGTCTTCTTGCCGTATCCTCACATGTCCTTTCCTGGGTGCATGTGTGCACAGGGAGATAGGCAGATAGAAATGTTGGGAAGCTGGAGCTAGTGTACTGAACTGACAACATGCAGAATCTGATCTGATGAATGAGGAGGCACAAGGCACCTACACAGGGTTGGCAGCTAGCTCCCTTAGCATCAGAGCTCGCACTTTGGGGAAGTAAGAACCCTGGGGTTATTTTGATTGAAGGCACAGTTTCAATATACTCACAGAGAGGAAGTAAAGTCACATTTATTACTTACCAATCCCAGAAATGGCTGTGTGTGGGGCAGGTAATGCAATGATAGAGATAGAAATAGAGAGAGAGGTAGACAAGTAGAGAGGGAGAGGGACTCTCTCATGTCTCTTCTTTTTAAAATTATTTTTTAATGTTTATTTATTTTTGAGACAGAGACAGAGTGTGAGCAAGGGAGGGGCAGAGAGAGAGGGAGACACAGAATCTGAAACAGGCTCCAGGCTCTGAGCTGTTAGCACAGAACCCAATGTGGGGCTCGAACCCACGAACCATGAGATCACGACCTGAGCCGAAGTCAGGTGCTTAACCGACCAAGCCACCCAGGCGCCTCTCTGGTGTCTCTTCTTATAAGGACACTAATCCTATTAGATCAGACCCCCACCCTTGTGACCTCATTTCCAAATAGAGCCACACTGGGGGATTTGAACTTCAACATATGAATTTTAGGGGGAATACAAATATTCAGTCCATAATGTACAGAGTATTCCTAGTGTTTTCCCATATCACCCTGGGGACCACCCTGGGGACCTGGGCCTTCTTGAATCTCCATCTTGTGTATTACCTCCTCATCCCTCTATGAACTTCTTCATGCATACGCAACATCCCACGAATGGCCAAATATGCTTCATCACTGTGGCTAGTGGGGGCTATGTTCCCCAGAGGAGCTCTACGGAGCTCCAAATACCATTGATTTAGTACCACACTCCTTCCCTAATGCTAAATCATGGGCTTCTGGAGTTGACAGAAATAGGACTACTAATAGGAGAGGTACCAATGGCTGTGTTTTTTTTAAAGAATAGCAATTTAAAAAATCATCTATTAACACCAAACTAGAAGTAAGGAAAAGAATTCCATTTGCAGGCTTTGTGCATCCCTGAGCATCGTTAGCTGCTGAAGCTCTATCATTCCCATTTCATAGATGAGGACACTGTTGGAGCCAGGTTATAACCTGGCTCCATTCTTGTGACTTGCACCCTGTGGTGAGTGGGATTGTCATAGTCCCAACCTCACAACTGCTGTGAAGACTTCAAACTTAGAACCCTGCCTGGCATAGAGTGAGGCATTCAGTAGGACAATTACGATACTCTCCTGTTGCCCTGGATAAGGGGACAAAGCCCCCAGCTTGTCATTTTTGAGGCCTTTCAAGACAATTTGGCTTGGTGACAAGTAGCCCTGCCCTGCTGTAGGAAGAGATGACAGTAAGGAGGAAGAGGTCCCTCTTCTGTACATTGGCCCCCATCCAAAGGGGCCAGACAAGGGCCAGTGTGGGCCAGTGACAGCCCTCAGAGGGTCAGAGAAGTTTCATTCAAATCTGCTTTCTCCTTGGGGTGGAGGCGCCTGCTGGCCTAGCACATCAGCACTGTCACACACCTGCTTTCTTGCCCTGGCTTATCAGAACCTCTAAGAACTGAAGAACCTAGCATCCCTAAGAACTGCTCCCTGGACGTCATTACCCTGGGGCAATCATGCTAGCAGCTGTCATCTGTCAGAGCAATGACTGCCCTCCCCCCAATATAAAAGACCCTCATGGGTCCCGAAGAACATCTTTCCCACCAGTGCCTGACCTCAGTCCAAGTCTCTCCTGGGAATTCTGGGATTTTTGCAGCACCTCATAAAGGTGTTAGTGGGTGGGTGGGGAGATTGCATAGTGTAGACAAAAGGGATTCTTATTCCACTGCTACCCCAGTGGGCCAAGAGAGACCAGGCATCAGACAAGCTGGTAGAAGATGATTGCATCAAAGCCCTGAAGTTCTTAATACCTATAGGGGTACCTCCCAGGCCCAGGGACACCAGAGACCAGAATAGAGACAACACCTCTCTTCCAGAAGGGCCTCCGATAGTTCAGAATGAGGGTCAAGTAAGACAGGTCTGGGAGACTGCATTCCAGGCTGTGTCACCCCCTCCTTATCCTGTAGTGTGGTGGCCAGTGCTGGGTGCTTTTCATGGAGGGTTTGAAAAAGAACCAGCTATGCAGGAGAGATCTGTGCTCCTCCAGCAGGAGCATCCTGGGTGGTGTCAAAGGTATTTTATGCTTTTAGGAAAAAATCCAACAAAAGACTAACTAAATGAAACTTGTCACCTGGTGTCTTAACTGTATACCCCTCATGACTGTTCTCAGTATTTAATGAAGAATGAGCAAGAGTGTGTGCCCTTCTCAGTTCAGTAACAGTAGCAAGCTATTGAGAGCTCTTTGCATGCCAAGAGACCTACGCACCTTAAATGGGTTAAGCACCATAAATGGGCTAAGCACCTTAAATAGGTTCATTTTCTGAACAATGTGTCAGTGTCACTCCTATGAAATTCCTATGACACACTATCCATGTGTCACTCTTATGAAGTTCGACTATGGTCACTTTAAAAGTGTGTAAATGGAGGCACAGAAAGTTTGCCCAAGTCCTCCCAGCTACCAAGTAGCAGAGCTGGGGTTTGAAGTCAGGCTGCTGTTTCTAGACAATGACCATGCCAAACGACTTAGTCCAGTAGAGTGGTCATTTTTCATCTTCTGTAAGTAGACCTGGCTTCTTTTTTATCACCTTTCACATCCAGTCAGATTCTCATCCATCTCTTCCTGTCCATCTTCTCTGCCACCAAACAAGGCCTTTATCACCTCAGCCTCAAAGTAGTAGAGAGCAGCCTCCCAACTCCTCAACTCCCCTCTTTTCCTCCTTCTTTTCACTGCCGCCATGTTGGTCTTCCTAAGATGCTGCTTTGACAATGTCACTGTCTTGCTCAGTAACCTCTAATGAGCTCCCCTCTTCCCCATCAGATTCCACACCTGCCTCTGGTGTTCACAGCCCTACGCCCTCAGTCTGGCTTTACTGTCTTACTAGTGGCAAGTCCTTAGGTTCAAATTGTGCTGAATTTGACTTCCTCAAACTGATTTCCTTGTCACACACAAAACATTCTTCACACTTTCCTGACTGCAACTTTTTATCCCTTTTGTTCCTCCTGCCGGGAAAACCCTTGGCTTTCTAGTCGGGTCTGTTTTTCACCACAGGTTCACACCTGCTGCTCTGCAGACCTCCCTGGCCACCCTGGCTTCAGGTGAGCTCTCCCTCATTCTGGGGCATTTATTGTCTCAGTGATTATGATTGGAGCCTCTGCAGATGCATTCTGTTTGGACAGCTAGTGTTTGCAGAAAGAAAAAAAAGGAATTTTAATGCCTTTGATGGGGCAAATACTCTCTAATTTGCTGGGAGCCCTCCACTCCCAATGTTTTTACATCCAGCGTTCTTCACTAATTTACATCAGGTTTTAGGGCTTGCACTCTGTTTTGAACAAGCTTGTAGCTTTGTCCCATCTCTTCAGTTGCCACCTTATTTATCCTTTTAACATTATAACCTCCACACTGCTGGTCTTCAAAGAATTCCCTGAAACTTTTCTTTCCTTTTATCTTCTTTGTCAAGTACTAAGTATTCCAAAATAAAACATTTCCTGCACCAGGGGAATTATTACCCAAAGAAACTCTGTGTAGTTTTTGTAAGGTTAATACTCCATGATGTTTCTGCTTTGTGAAATTTTGTTAAAACTTAGATTTTCTCAAATGGCCTGCTTAAATCTCTGTGTTTTTGTAAACTAGCTGTGGGGGTCTCAGAAAACCACAGGCCTTTGTTTGCCTCAGTTTGCCCCTTGGTACAATTAGGAGAATAATAAGTCATTTGAAGGGTTCAAGTGGTTCCTGATATGCAGTGGCAGGTCAACAAACGGGGTTGCTACTATTTTAGCACCTCAAGTTCTTGGGCTCCTAGTGTCAAGATTGACCCATAACTGTGGCCCTGGGATCTTTCTTGTATGTGACCTTGTGTGCGGTAGATTCTATCTACTCCTTAACTTCATTTCATAGATGAGGACCCTGAGGTGTGCACAACGTTGTGGGTGGGAGGTTCCCAGCAGAGAGAAGCAATGATGGCTCACACTGGTGGCATCAAACTTCCCAGGACCCTCCAGGGCTAAACTATCTCATGCAGTCCCTGCCACAGCCCTGTGAGGCAGGCACTGCGATCATCTCTGAGACAGAGTCTTACACCTTGCCCTGGTCACCCAGCCAGGAGATGACAAAGCCAGGGCGTGAAATACGGCAGTGGCCACAGTAACAACATGAGATTAGTGTTGTTCACACTCTAAGTATACCTAGATGACCCTCAAAGACCCTCTCACCTTTAATCCTCTGTCGCATACTGCCCTATCAGACATTGATCGTGATGATAAGAAAAAGATGCTACCTTTACAGCAGAATTTAGGACTGCTGCTCAGAGGTTTCCATGTCACATCTTTAGGATGGTTGTCTGTCCAGGAAGCGTTAGCAGTTTGTGCTTTAATAAGAAAAATAAGGACAATAATAGGGAAATGTTTATAAACACTAATTGACTGAATATATAAAGCTTTGTTTGGCTTTTTTTTTCCCGTGAGATTACAACTATGATTTTGTGTCTGAGCTGTGAGAATACCTTTTCTATCATCAAATGGTAGTGATAACAGTGGTCCCCCCACCCCCTGCTTTTATGTCTTTACTTGACAGAATTAAACATTGGTAAATGATAGTTGAAATTATGAAATCCATCAGTCTGGAGACATTAGTCTGTTGTCTGATGGGATT
The DNA here is from genome assembly GCF_046562875.1 of Panthera onca. Lineage (NCBI taxonomy): Eukaryota > Metazoa > Chordata > Mammalia > Carnivora > Felidae > Panthera > Panthera onca. The sequence continues at coordinate 26,272,386 of NC_138339.1, forward strand.
ACATAATGTCTGCTTGTTTATTCACTGTAACCTGAGAATAGATCCTGGGCCACGCTTCCCCCTTGTTGTATCTCAGTGTCTTAGAGATATCCATCTGTTTAGTAAATCTTTGCTGGCTGATTCTATTAGAGGCCACACAAACCTGTGTCCACCCCAGATTCCTAATAGTTTATCTTTGTCTTCCTTGAGAGATCTCTCACATTCTGACTAGTTGAGTGATTAACAGGCTATTTTTAAACCAAAACTACTGGCAAAATAAACACCTCATGCCTCTGCTCTTTCCTTCAAAGGTTTTCATAACTGTTTCTTAAAACCAGCCTCCAGTGTTAAACTTTTAGTTACATTTACAGGCAGCTCCTATAGTGAAACAGAGCACTAATTATCGGTTTATTATAATAACAACAATAGTGATAGTGATAATAATGCAACAATACACTTGCAAACGATCATGCTGAAACATTTTTTTCTTACTCTATTAAGCATTTTCTATCTGCTTAAAATTTTTTTCTTGAAAAATTTGAGTATAGTTGACACACAATGTTGCATTAGTTTCAGGCCTACCGCATACTGATTCAACCTTTCTATATCTTATGCTGTGTTCACCCCAAGTAGTCCCCGTTTGTCTCCATACAACACTGCCACAGTATCATTGACTATATTCTCTGTGCTGTGCCTTTTATTCCTGTGACTCATTCCATAACTGGAAGCTGGTGTTTCCCACTCCTCTTCACCCATTTTGCCCATCCCTTTACCCCCATTTCCTGTGACAACCATCAGTTTGTTCTCTGTATTTACAGGTCAGATAACGCTTTTTGTCTGTTTATTCATTTGTTTTGTTTTTTAGATTATGAGTGAAATCATATGGTATTTGTGTTTCTTACTTAGTGTATCCTCCAGAAAAGCACATTGAAACATCTTTTTTCTTTTTTCTTTTTTGAAACATTTTTTTTCTTACTTTAAGCTTTTTCTAGCTGCTTTGACTTAAGAGAAAAAAAGAAAACCCCCAAAGCCAAAACCCTGTATATTAGTCTGGATGCTTTTTTTGCATTTTATTCTTAATGTCTACCCATCCAAGATCCTATATCTTCTCATTCAAGTAAGCCTTGGCCCAAAAGATTTCTTAGATCTTATTTAAGAATTAATTGTCATTCTCTGGTTCATCTCTGTCATATAAAGAAAATATGTGTAGAGTTGTGCTGGAGTTGTTTGTACTAGCTTGTGAAAACAATTTATTATAGTTTCAGAAACTTTGTGAGCTGGTTAACAAAGTCATTCTTCAAAGCTAAGTTATATAAGCTTACAATTAAATTCATTTCATTAAAAACAATGGTAATAAAAACTCAAAATTTCACTTTCAAATTATTTTGCTATTTTCTATGCATTTGAGAGTATTTACATCTATTCTATCTGTAAGGTATCTGTATGGAAATATAAAATAATCTGGGGCGCCTGGGTGGTGCAGTCGGTTAAGCGTCCGACTTCGGCCAGGTCACGATCTCGCGGTCCGTGAGTTCGAGCCCCGCGTCAGGCTCTGGGCTGATGGCTCGGAGCCTGGGGCCTGTTTCCGATTCTGTGTCTCCCTCTCTCTCTGCCCCTCCCCTGTTCATGCTCTGTCTCTCTCTGTCCCAAAAATAAATAAAAAACGTTGAAAAAAAAAAAATAATCATGTAACACACTGTATATATTTTCTTAGCTCCACATTCAGTGACATCAGCTTGAAATTGGTCATGTTTTTCCATTTCTTTGTATATTTTTCAATTTCCTTCATAAGCTTTCTATGGTTTTCAGCATACAGATTTTTACATCTTTGGTTAAGTTCATTCCTAGGTATTTTATGATTCTTGATGCAATTGTGAATGAGATCAGTTTCTTTATTTGTCTTTCTGTTGCTTCATTATTAGTGTATAAAAATACAACTGATTTCTGTACATTGATTTTGTATCCTGCGACTGTGCTAAATTCATGTATCAGTTCTAGGAGACTTTTGGTGGAGTCTATCGGGTTTTCCATAATAATGTCATGTCATCTGCAAAAAGTGAAAGCTTGACTTCATCTTTGCCAATTTTGATGCCTTTGGTTTTCTTTTGTTGTCTGATTGCTGATGCTAGAACTTCCAACACTATGTTAAACAACAGCAATGAGAGTGGACAGCCCTGTCGTGTCCCTGATCTCAGGGGGAAAGCTCTCAGTTTTTCCTCTTTGAGGATGATATTAGCTGTGGGCTTTTCATAAATGGCTTTTATGATGTTTAAGTATGTTCCTTCTATCCCGACTTTATCGAGGGTTTCTTTTTCTTTTAAGAAAGGATGTTGAATTTTGTCAAATGCTTTTTCTGCATTGATTGACAGGATCATATGGTTCTTATCTTTTCTTTTACTAATGTGATATATCACATTGATTGATTTGCAAATACTGAACCAGCCCTGCAGTCTAAGAATGAATCCCACTTGGTCATGGTGAATAATTCTTTTCACATGCTGTTGAATTCGATTTGCTAGTATCTTGTTGAGAATTTTTGCATCCATATTCATCAGGGATATTGGCCTGTAGTTCTCTTCTTTTGCTGGGTCTCTCTCTGGTTTAGGAATCAAAGTAATGCTGGCTTCACAGAATGAGTCTGGAAGTTTTCCTTCCCTTTCTATCTTTTGGAAAAGCTTGAGAAGGATAGGTATTATCTCTGCTTTAAGTGTCTGGTAGAATTCCCCAGGGAAGCCATCACGTCCTGGATTCTTATTTATTTGGATTTTTGATAACTGATTCAATTTCTTCACTCGTTATGGGTCTGTTAAAATTTTCTATTTCTTCCTGTTTGAGTTTTGGAAGGTGTGTGGGTGCTTAGGCAGTTGTCCATTTCTTCCAGGTTGTCCAGTTTGTTGGCATATAATTTTCATAGTATTCCCTGATAATTGCTTGTATTTCTGAGGGGTTGGTTGTAATAATTCCATTTTCATTCGTGACTTTATCTATTTGAGTCCTCTCCCTTTTTTTTTTTGAGAAGCCTGGCTAGAGGTTTATAAATTTTATTTTTTCAAAACACCAACTCTTGGTTACATTGATCTGCTCTACTTTTTTTTTTAGATTCTATATTGTTTATTTCTGCTTTGATCTTTATTATTTCTCTTCTGGTGGGTTTGGGGTGTTTTTGCTGTTCTGCTTCTATTTCCTTTAGGTGTGCTGTTAGATTCTGTATTTGGGATTTTTCTGTTTCTTGAGATAGGCCTGGATTGCAATGTATTTTCCTCTCAGGACTGCTTTTGCTGCATCCCAAAGCATTTGGATTGTTGTATTTTCATTTTCATTTGTTTCCATATATTTTTTAATGTCTTCTCTAACTGGCTAGTTGACCCACTCATTCTTTAGTAGGTTGTTCTTTAACCTCCATGCTTTTGGAGGTTTTCCAGACTTTTTCCTGTGATTGATTTCAAGTTTCATAGCGTTGTGATCTGAAAATGTGCATTCCATGAACATTGGAAAAATAAATATTGTTAAAATGTCAATACTACCCAAAGCTATCTACACATTCAATGCAATCCCAATCAAAATTGCACCAGCATTCTTCTCAAAACTAGAACAAGCAATCTTAAAATTTGTATGGAACCACAAAACACCCCAAATAGCCAAAGTAATATTGAAGAAGAAGACCAAAGTGGAAGGCATCACAACACCAGACTTTAGCCTCTACTACAAAGCTGTAATCATCAAGACAGCATGGTATTGGCACAAAAACAGACACATAGACCAATGGAATAGAATACAGACACCAGAATTGGACCCACAAATGTATGGCCAACTAATCTTTGACAAAGCAGGAAAGAACATCCAATGGAAAAAAGACAGTCTCTAACAAATGGTGCTGGTAGAACTGGACAGCAACATGCAGAAGAATGAAACTAGACCACTTTCTTACACGATTCACAAAAAATAAACTCAAAATGGATGAAGAACCTGAATGTGAGACAGGAAACCATCAAAACCCTTGAGGAGAAAGCAGGAAAAAACCTCTCTGACCTCAGCCACATCAATTTCTTAATTGACACATCTCCAAAGGCAAGGGGATTAAAAGCAAAAATGAACTATTGGGACCTCATGAAGATAAAAAGCTTCAGCACTGCAAAAGAAACAATCAACAAAACTAAAAGGCAATTGATGGAGGAGAAAAGATATTTTCTTTTTTTTTTCAATATATGAAATTTATTGTCAAATTGGTTTCCATATAACACCCAGTGCTCATCCCAAAAGGTGCCCTCCTCAATACCCATCCCCCACCCTCCCTTCCCTCCCACCCCCCATCAACCCTCAGTTTGTTCTCAGTTTTTAACAGTCTCTTATGCTTTGGCTGTCTCCCACTCTAACCTCTTTTTTTTTTTTTTGTTTTCCTTCCCCTCCCCCATGGGTTTCTGTTAAGTTTCTCAGGATCCACATAAGAGTGAAAACATATGGTATCTGTCTTTCTCTGTATGGCTTATTTCACTTAGCATCACACTCTCCAGTTCCATCCACGTTGCTACAAAGGGCCATATTTCGTTCTTTCTCATTGCCATGTAGTACTCCATTGTGTATATAAACCACAATTTCTTTATCCATTCATCAGTTGATGGACATTTAGGCTCTTTCCACAATTTGGCTATTGTTGAGAGTGCTGCTATAAACATTGGGGTACAAGTGCCCCTATGCATCAGTACTCCTGTATCCCTTGGGTAAATTCCTAGCAGTGCTATTGCTGGGTCAGAGGGTAGGTCTATTTTTAATTTTCTGAGGAACCTCCACACTGTTTTCCAGAGTGGCTGCACCAGTTTGCATTCCCACCAACAGTGCAAGAGGGTTCCCGTTTCTCCACATCCTCTCCAGCATCTATAGTCTCCTGATTTGTTCATTTTGGCCACTCTGACTGGCGTGAGGTGATATCTGAGTGTGGTTTTGATTTGTATTTCCCTGATGAGGAGCGATGTTGAGCATCTTTTCATGTGCCTGTTGGCCGTCCGGATGTCTTCTTTAGAGAAGTGTCTATTCATGTTTTCTGCCCATTTCTTCACTGGGTTGTTTTTCGGGTGTGGAGTTTGGTGAGCTCTTTATAGATTTTGGATACTAGCCCTTTGTCTGATATGTCATTTGCAAATATCTTTTCCCATTCCATTGGTTGCCTTTTAGTTTTGTTGGTTGTTTGCTGTGCAGAAGATTTTTATCTTCATAAGGTCCCAGTAATTCATTTTTGCTTTTAATTCCCTTGCCTTTGGGGATGTGTCGAGTAAGAGATTGCTACAGCTGAGGTCAGAGAGGTCTTTTCCTGCTTTCTCCTCTAGGGTTTTGATGGTTTCCTGTCTCACATTCAGGTCCTTTATTCATTTTGAGTTTATTTTTGTGAATGGTGTGAGAAAGTGGTCTAGTTTCAACCTTCTGCATGTTGCTGTCCAGTTCTCCCAGCACCATTTGTTAAAGAGACTGTCTTTTTTCCACTGGATGTTCTTTCCTGCTTTGTCAAAGATGAGTTGGCCATACGTTTGTGGGTCTAGTTCTGGGGTTTCTATTCTATTCCATTGGTCTATGTGTCTGTTTTTGTGCCAATACCATGCTGTCTTGATGATTACAGCTTTATAGTAGAGGCTAAAGTCTGGGATTGTGATGCCTCCTGCTTTGGTCTTCTTCAAAATTACTTTGGCTATTCGGGGCCTTTTGTGGTTCCATACAAATTTTAGGATTGCTTGTTCTAGCATCGAGAAGAATGCTGGTGCAATTTTGATTGGGATTGCATTGAATGTGTAGATAGCTTTGGGTAGTATTGACATTTTGACAATATTTATTCTTCCAATCCATGAGCAGGGAATGTCTTTCCATTTCTTTATATCTTCTTCAATTCCCTTCATAAGCTTTCTAGAGTTTTCAGCATACAGATCTTTTACATCTTTGGTTAGATTTATTCCTAGGTATTTTATGCTTCTTGGTGCAATTGTGAATGGGATCCGTTTCTTTATTTGTCTTTCTGTTGCTTCATTGTTAGTGTATAAGAATGCAACTGATTTCTGTACATTGATTTTGTATCCTGCGACTTTGCTGAATTCATGTATCAGTTCTAGCAGACTTTTGCTGGAGTCTATCGGATTTTCCATGTATAATATCATGTCATCTGCAAAAAGTGAAAGCTTGACTTCATCTTTGCCAATTTGGATGCCTTTGATGGGAAAAGATATTTTCAAATGACATATCGGACAAAGGGATAGTATCCAAAATCTATAAAGAACTCACCAAACTCCACACTCAAAAAACAAATAATCCAGTGAAGAAATGGGCAGAAAACACCAATAGACACTTCTCTAAAGAAGACATCTGGATGGCCAACAGGCACATGAAAAGATGCTCAACATCGCTCCTCATCAGGGAAATACAAATCAAAACCACACTCACCTATCACCTCACGCCGGTCAGAGTGGCTAAAATGAACAAATCAGGAGACTATAGATGCTGGAGAGGATGTGGAGAAACGGGAACCCTTTTGCACTGTTGGTGGGAATGCAAATTGGTGCAGCCACTCTGGAAAACAGTGTGGAGGTTCCTCAAAAAATTAAAAATAGATCTACCCTATGACCCAGCAAAAGCACTGCTAGGAATTTACCCAAGGGATACGGGAGTGCTGATGCATAGGGGCACTTGTACCTCAATGTTTATAGCAGCACTCTCAACAATAGCCAAATTGTGGAAAGAGCCTAAATGTCCATCAACTGATGAATGGGTAAAGAAGAAGTGGTTTATATATACAATGGAATACTACGTGGCAATCAGAAAGAATGAAATCTGGCCCTTTGTAGCAACGTGGATGGAACTGGAGAGTGTTATGCTAAGTAAAATGAGTCAGGCAGAGAAAGAGAGGCAGAGAACGATACCCTATATTTTCACTCATATGTTGATCCGGAGAAACTTAACAAAAGACCAAGGGGGAGGGGAAAGGGGAAAAAAAGTTACAGAGAGGGAAGGAGGCAAACCATAAGAGACTCTTAAAAACTGAGAACAAACTGAGGGTTGATGGGGGGTGGGGAAGAGGGGAAAATGGGTGATGAACATTGAGGAGGGCACCTGTTGCAATGAGCACTGGGTGTTGTATGGAAACCAATTTGACAATAAATTTCATAATAATAATAATAAAGAAATTGGTCATGTTATGAGTATTTCCACCACAGAAATCAACAAATGCTATAAATCATGGCACATTCCCTCCAGAGACCTGGCTGTTAAATGCTCACCAACATACCAACTGTTTACCATTCTCCCCTTCCTACTAAGTGAACCCAGAATGCAACCTGTCAATGATGCTTCTCTTTCACAGAAAAAGAAATTGATATTCTGAGAAGTTACATGATCTGTTCAAAGTCTCACGGTTGATAAACAGTAAGCTCAGCACTAGAGCCTAGGGTTTCAAAAGCCTCTAGCCTATGCTAGAGAATGAAGGACCTCAGACTCTAAAAAGAACATCGAATATTAGTATAAACCTCCCAGCTTAATGGCTCTGGAGAAAGTGCTGCCCTGAGGGTCTCCCAAGAGATCAAAGATTTGATTCCTGTGACAGAAATCCCTAAGAGACAAAGATGCTTTTATGGCCACAGCTAGGAGTCCCAAATTGCTTTACAAGAAGCCGTAGATATTTTAGTGAGGTTTGTATGTACATTGGAATTTGGGTGATGGGAAGGGGAGGTCCAAAAGATTGAGAGCCCTTAGGAATATGATAATTGGAAGCCTTGCTTTTGTTGAACTTCTTAGACCCCCCATCTCCTCCTAAATTTACAACTCCCACCCTCACACACCACATACCCATACATAGCACACATAGGGAAGTTGGCAACATGATGAAAAATATAGAAAATAATAGGCTTTCCAAGTAAGATCTCAGTCCATGCTTTTGTATAATACTTTAACTTGTGGCATTTTCAATATTATATTTATGATGTAAAACCAATTAAGCACACTCATAGTACAGCAGAGAAATTTTACAGGCTTCCTCAAGAGTAATGAATATAATTTTCTAAATAGAAGGGGGAATCCAGCATCAGCCTCCTATATAAACTCTCAGAGACCCACCACAATTTTTTAAATTCTCTTATAGGACAGTGCTTTTAATATTCTTAATTTTATTCCATAAAATCAATAAAATGAATGTAATAATTGAAAGTAAATTAATGGATTGCTTCATCTTTTCAGGTTGTTATTTGCATGGCCCAGCTACTGCCCTTAAAGGACTAGTGTTTTCTTTTTCTACCCTCACTGGCCAAGCATGTTCAATTCCTCTGTAGGCATCGTATCTATGCTTCTGTGATGGTATTTCTGACTCAATATTTGACTTTCAATTTCACACCCAATTTCCCACCACTCAAATTTTATCTTATTTTCTATCTTAGAAACTTAGGTACATTGTAAATATTTCCCTTGACAACCACAATATGTAGTGTTAATAATAGAGTATTTGTCTAGAGACAATGTTATGCTAAATAAAAACGGGCTGGGAATAGTCTCCTTGTCAAGCCATAGACTTAGGTATTCAAATTGCAATGACCCCCTGAAATTTTCAAGTCTGAGTGATGCTTTCTGATATATAAATGAAGGACTGTGAATAAGCAAGAAATGGACACTGAGTGCATCTACTGGCCCTCTAGAGGGTTGGGGATCATTTAGATGTTCACATGATTCTCCTCTTCACTATTATTACATTCAGACAGGATACTGAGAAGTGTAGGAAGCTTATGCTGTTTAGTTTAACATAGAACTTTCAATGGCAAAGAGAGATCTGGGTAACCTTGATAGATTTTTATATCGCTGTGTTTGTATATCATGTAGAAGATACAGAGTCCAGCCATGTCCTATCTCAATTAAAGCCACTCTCTCATTACTTCACTACATTTGGTGAAGAAGATTCCTGATGTGATCTGGGCTTCTCACCCTTTGCTTGAGAAGCCCATGATAACTCAGCTTTACTGTTAAGTCCCCAAGAGCTTCATTCCTTTCAAACATGTACAAGAGACATTCCTGCAGCCTACTTAGGAAACTATTTCTTGAGGTACAGTCATCACATTTCTGAAAAATTATGGTGGCAGCTGATCCAAAATCTTGGCCTTGAACTCCAGCCAATGTTTTCTTGAATCCAAAGTGTCCTGCCAAAACAAAGTAATTGCACAGCTGACAGAACCTCTCTTGTTACCTCTTAGGAATGACCATAATTTACAGCCTGCAATGCCAATGGGGGTCTCCTAGTGAACATGCCACTCTGGGTGCATTTCAGTGAGTCACCTCAAAGCTAATGATCTTCTCATATTTATCTTCTCAGGAAAACACAAAATTCCTCATTTCTTTGAGGAGAATGACATCACTGATAAGGAGCTCTGTTTTTACTGTAACTGTATACTTCTTTTTTCCTTCTAGATGTCTACTGGTTTCCCTACCCAACAGTTTGGTATCATTTCCTGGGACCTCCAATACTTGAGGTGCTGGTTCCAGGCTTGAAGTGGCCATGACCAAAGCTGTCACTACAGAGACTTCTTAAAGGAAAGACATCCCATTTGGCTTTAAAAACAGGCAGGCAGGTGAGGTGGTTCCCAGTGGGGAGGTGGTTAAGGGGTGGGCAGAAGAGATGAAGAAGATTAAGAGGTACAAACTTCAAGTTATAAAATAAATAAGTCACAGAGATGAAAAGTACAGCATAGGGAATAAAGTCGATACTATTGTAATATAATTGTATGGCAACAGATGGTGAATATGGTTATCATGGTGAGTACTGAGTAATGTATAGAACTGTGGAATCAGTAGTTTCAGTACACCTGAAACTAATGTAACATTGTATGTCAATTATACTTCAAAAATGGACTAAAAAAAAAACTAAGCTCCTACAAAATTCAACTTGGGTATGTGACTTGAAGGTTGTTAAAGCAGGAGGAAGCCAGAAAGAGAAGAAAAAAGAAAGTGAGAAAGGCAATGAAGCAGAGAAAGACCATGAGACTGGTCTGTAGGACAGGAAAAAGCCATCCTCTTAGCATGGGATTCCCAATGCAGCACAATAAATAAATAAATAAATAAATATATAAATAAATAAATCACCCAGGCTGTTAATGTTCTAAGTACAATTGAGATCACAATTCAGAAAAGACCCCCTTCTGTGCTGAAAGATTGATTATGTGATGTTGTATAAAGGGTTGCAATCATTCATTGTTAATTCAATAAATGTTTTAAGTACTTGTTGCTAGATGTTGGGGACATAATGATTTTTTTAAAAAAGAATGAGATGGCAGAATAGCATGGAAGTTTCTTTTGCATCTCACATCCATGAAATACAGCCAGATCAACACTAAACCATCTGCACACCTAGAAAACTGATTTGATGATTAACACAACAATCTGCACAACATGAACCACAGAATTCAGCAGGTACATGATGTGGAGAGGTGAACTGGGGGAGAGAGAAGCTGCGGAGGGCAGGGAGCTGTTTTTGCTTGTGGAGAGAGGACAGAGATGGGGTGGGGGGGGAGAGTATGGGAAAAGCACCCCCCCCAAAGCAGCTGGAGAGAAAGTGGAAAAGTGGAAACAGCTACAAGGACTGAACTAAAAAGGGAGAAAGGAGAAAGGAGAGTGTTTAAATTCCATTAAGAATGTATAAAAGGGGGAGCGCAGAGTCTGAAACTCCACACCTCAATACCTGGCGGTGCTCTTGTGGGAAGGGCGAATCCCCAGAAGCAGAGTGGGGTCTGGAAGGTTCTCCGTCCACATGGGGAAAAGCAGTTCCACTGCCGGAAGGGCATTTGGTAGAGTCTGTGCAGCCACCTAGTCCCAGCAGGTCCCAGAGAACAACCACATTCACTGGTGCTGGAACAAGGTCATTAAGGGTGAAGCCTAGTGCCAGATGTATGTTGTGGTTTTCCATAACCCCTGAAACACTGCTGCTACATGATTGCGTGAACTTTTTCTGGGGCAGGGTGGTGCCCAGCCGTAGTCTCTGGGTGTTGATAGCAGCATGGTCCTGTGAACATTTGTGGGTGCAGCCAGCACCTGGCCATTGCTTGGTGAGACCCTCCCCCAGCAGATCTGAGTGGGTCAAAGCTGCAGTCCCTCAGAAATGAGGGATTGGGAAATACAGTCACATCCGAGAAAAAATTCAGGAGGGAGGTGCTGCTTGGCAACCTGATGGCTTGGTCACAGATAGTATAAAAGCGGGGAGTGGACAGAAGCCAGAGACAAAGGATGGGTGTGTGATTGCTGGTCAGGGAGAGCACAGAGTTCTGATACTAGAGACTGGGTAGCTGGGTGACACCATTTTCACTCCTCCAGCGCATGTGCACACACACCTACAAGCGCCACAAACAATCCACCCCTTTAAGCTAAGCAGCGCCATCTAGTGGAGAGTGGAGCTGTTACACTAAGTCCCGCCCGACCGGGCCAACCTTGCTCTTCAGGAACACCACAAATCTCTCCACCTGCTTAGTTTATGGACTATAAAGTTCTTCACAGTTTGACTCCTAGGGGAAACTAATGTAATTTCAATTGTATTTCAGTCTGTTCTCTGGGTCCATCTATTCAATTTTCTTTCTTTCTTTTTTATTTTTTCTTTTTTGTTCCTTTTCTTTTTCTTGAATACAGAAAGAGAAAAAATATTTTTATTTTCAATTTTTATTAAAAACAATTTTCTTTATTTTTTCTACTATATTTTTTACTTTTTTTGTAAATTTTTCAAATTCTCTTTTACTTCCATCATTTCATTTTATTCTATTTCATTGTATTCATTTTCTCAAATTTTCAACCTTTTTCCTTTTTTTTTCTTCCCCCCCTTTTTTTCTCTAATCTATCAAGCTCTTTTCAATAGCTAGACAAAAACACTCCTAGAATATAACATCATTTATTTGATTTGTGTGTATGTGTGTTTTTAATTTTTTAATTTTAATTTTTTTTACCTTATCAATTCCTTTTCTTCCTTCAAAATGATGAAATGAAGGAATTCACCCCAAAAGAAAGACCAGGAAGAAACGACAGCCAGGGGCTTAATCAACACAGATACAAGCAAGATATCTGAACCAGAATTTAGAATCACAATAATAAGAATACTAGCTGGGGTTGAAAATAGTTTAGAATCCTTCTCTTCAGGGATAAAAGAAGTAAAAGCGTCAGGATGAAATAAAAAATGTTATAACTGAGCTGCAATCTTGAATGGATGCCACGGCAGCAAGGATAGATGAAGCAGAGCAGTAAATCTGCAATATACAGTACAAACTTATGGAGAATAATGAAGCAGAAAAAAAAGAATGAGACTAAGGCAAAAGAGCACGATTTAAGAATTAGAGAAATCAGTGGCTCCTTAAAAAGGAACACCATCAGAATCATAAGGGTCTCAGAAGATGAAGAGAGATAAATGGGGTAGAAGGGTTTTGTGAATAAATCATAGTGGAAAACTTTCCTAACCTGGGGAAAGACACAGACGTCAAAATCCAGGAAGCACAGAGGATTCCCAATAGATTCAACAAAAACCAACCATCAACAAGGCATAGCCATAGTCAAATTCACAAAATACTCAGGAAAAGAAAGAATCATGAAAGCAACAAGGGAAAAAAAGTCTTTAACCTATAAGGGAGGACAGATCAGGTTTGCAGCAGACTTATCCACAGAAACTTGGCAGGCCAGAAGGGAGTGGTAGGATATATTCAATGTGCTGAATTGGAAAAATGTGCAGCCAGGAATACTTTACCCAGCAAGGCTGTCATTCAAAATAGAAGGAGAGATGAAAAGTTTCCCAGACAAACAAAAATTAAAGGAGTTCATGACCACTAAACCAGCCCTGCAAGAAATTTTAAGGGGGACTCTCTGAGGGGAGAAAAGACAAAAAAAAAAAAAAAAAAAAAAAAAAAGACCAAAAGCAACAAAGACTAGAAAGGACCAGAAAACACTACCAGAACCTCCAACTCTACAAGAAACATAATGGTAATAAACTCATATCTTTCAGTACTCCCTCTAAACATCAATGAACTAAATGCTCCAATCAAAAAACATAGGGTAACAGAATGGATAAGAAAACAATATCCATCAATATGCTGTTCACAAGAGACCAACTTAGATCTAAAGACACCTTCAGATTGAAAGTAAGGGGATGGAGAATCATCTATCACGCTAATGGTTGACAAAAGAAAGATGGAGTAGCCCATACTTATATCAGACAATCTAGACTTTAAAATAAAGACTGTAACAAGAGATGAAGAAGGGCATTATATCATAATTAAGGGGTATATCCACCAAGAAGACCTAACAATTGTAAACATTTATGCTCCAAATGTGAAGCACCCAAATATATAAATCAATTAATCAGAAACATAAAGAAACTCATTGATTCTAATACCATAATAGTGGGGGACTTCAACACCCACTTACAGCAATGGACAGATCATATAATCAGAAAATCAACAAGGAAACAATGGCTTTGAATGACACACTGGACCAGATGGACTTCACAGATATATTCAGAACATTTCATCCTAAAGCAGCAGAATATACATTCTTCTCCAGTGCACATGGAACATTCTCCAGAATAGATCACATATTGGGACACAAACCAGCCTTCAACAAGTACAAGATCGAGATCATACCGTGCATATTTTCAGACCACAATGTCATGAAACTCGAAATCAACCACATGAAAAAATTTGGAAAGAGAACAAATACTTAAAGACTCAAGAACATCCTACTACAGAATTAATGGGCTAACCAAGAGGTTAAAGAGGAAATTAAAAAGTACATGGAAGCCAATGAAAATGATAACACCACAGCCCAAAGCCTCTGGGACACAGCAAAGGCAGTCATAAGAGGGAAGTATATAGCAATCCAGGCCTTCCTAAAGAAGGAAGAAAGGTCTCAGATACACAACCTAACCTTACACCTTAAAGAGCTGGAAAAAGAACAGCAAATAAAACCCAAAACCAGCAGAAGGTAGAAAATAATAAAGATTAGAGCAGAAATCAATGCTTTCGAAATAAAAAAAACCAGATCAATGAAATGAGAAGCTGGTTCTTTGAAAGAATTAACAAAATTGATAAACCACTAGCCAGTTTGATCAAAAAAGAAAAAGGAAAGGACCCAAATAAATAAAATCAAGAATGAAAGAGGAGAGATCACAACCAACACAGAAGAAATAAACACAATAATAAGAGTATATTAGGAGCAATTATACACCAATAAAAAGGGGAATCTGGAAGAAATGGACAAATTCCTAGAAACGTATAAACTACCAAAACTGAAACGGAAGAAATAGAAAATTTGAACAGACCTATAATGAGTAAAGAAATCAAATTAGTAATCAAACATCTCCCCAAAAACAAGAGTCCAGGGCCAGATGGCTTTCCAGTGGAATACTACCAAACATTTAAGGAAGAGTTAACACCTCTTCTCTTGAAGCTGTTCCAAAAAATAGAAACGGAAGGAAAACTTCCAAACTCTTTCCATGAAGTCAGCATTACCTTGATTCTAAAACCAGACAAAGACCCCACTAAAAAGGAGAATTATAGACCATTGTCCCTGATGAACATGGATGAAAAAATCTCAATAAGGTATTAGCCAACCAGATCCAACAATACATTAAAAAAATTATTCACCACGACCAAGTGGGATTTATACCTGGGATGCAAGTCTGGTTCAATATCCACAAAACAATCAGTGTGATACATCACATCAATAAAAGAAAGGACAAGAACCACATGATCCTCTCAATAGATGCAGAGAAAGCATTTGACAAAATATAGCATCCTTTCTTGATAAAAAACCCTCAAGAAAGTAGGGATATAAGGATCATACCTTGAGATCATAAAAACCATATATGAAAGACCCAATGCTAATATCAGCCTCAATGGGGAAAAACTGAGAGCTTTCCCCCTAAGGTCAGGAACAAGACAGGGATGTCCACTCTCACCATTGTTATTAAACAAAATATTGGAAGTCTTAGCCTCAGCCATCAGACAACACAGAGATAAAAGGCATCCAAATCAGCAAGGAGGAGGTCAAACTTTCATTCTTCACACATGACATGATACTCCATATGGAAAACCCAAAAAGTTCCACAAAAAAACTTCTAGAACTGATCCATGAATTCAGCAAAGTGGCAGGATATAAAATCAATGCACAGAAATCAGTTGTGTTCCTATACACCAACAATGAAGCAACTGAAAGAGAAATCAAGGAATCGATTCCATTTACAGTTGCATCAAAAACCTAAGATACCTAGGAATAAATCTAACCAAAGAGGTGAAAAATGTATACACTGAAAACTATAGAAATCTTGTGAAAGAAATTGAAGAAGACACACACAAAAAAATGGAAAAAGATTCCATGCTCCTGGATAGGAAGAACAAATATTGTTAAAATGTCAATACTACCCAAAGCAATCTACATATTCAATGCAATCCCTATCAAAATAACACCAGCATTCTTCACAGAGCTAGAACAAACAATCCTAAAATTTGTATGGAACCAGAAAAGATCCTGAATAGCCAAAGCGATCTTGAAGAAGAAAACCAAAACAGGGGACATCACAATCCCAGACTTCAAGCTGTATTACAAAGCTGTAATTATCAAGACAGTATGGTACTGGCACAAGAACAGACACTCAGATCAATGGAAAAGAATAGAGAACCCAGAAGTGGACCCACAAACGTATGGCCAACTAATCTCTGGCAAAGCAGGAAAGAATGTCCAATGAAATAAAGACAGTCTCTTCAGCAAGTGGTGCTGGGAAAACTGGACGGCGACATGCAGAAGAACGAAACTGGACCACTTTCTTACACCATACAAAAATAAACTCAAAATGGATGAAATGTATGGATAAATGTAAGACAGGAAGCCATCAAAATCCTCAAGTAGAAAGCAGGCAGAAACCTCTTTGGCCTCGGCTGCAGCAACTTCTTACTCAACACATCTCTGGAAGCAAGGGAAACAAAAGCAAAAATGAACTACTGGGACCTCATCAAAATAAAAATCTTCCGCACAGTGAAGGAAACAATCAGCAAAAATAAAAGGCAACTGACAGAATGGGAGAAGATATTTGCAAATGACACATCAGATAAAGGGTTAGTATCCAAAATCTATAAAGCACTTCTCAAACTCAATGCCCAAAAACCAAATAATCCAGTGAAGAAATGGGCAAAAGACATGAATAGACACTTCTCCAAAGAAGACATCCAGATGGCCAACTGACACATGAAAAAATGTTCAACATTACTCAGAATCAGGGAAATACAAATCAAAACCACAATGAGATACCACCTCACACCTGTCAGAATGGCTAACATTAACAACTCAGGCAACAACAGATGTTGGTGAGGATGTGGAGAAAGAGGATCCCTTTTGCACTGCTTGTGGGAATGCAAGCTTGTGCAGCCACTCTGGAAAACAGTATGGGGATTCCTCAAAAAATTAAAAATAGAACTACACTACGACCCAGCAATTGCACTACTAGGTATTTATCCAAGGGATATAGGTATGCTGTTTTGAAGGGACATATGCACCCCAATGTTTATAGCAGCACTATCTACAACAGCCAAAGTATGGAAAGAGCCCAAACGTCCACTGACAGATGAATGGATAGATGTGGCATTTTTATACAATGGAGTATTACTCAGCAATCAAAAAGAATGAAATCTTGCCATTTGCAGCTACGTGGATGGAACTAGAGGGTATTATGCTAAGCAAAATTGGTCAGTCAGAGAAAGACAAATATCATATGACTTCACTCATATGAGGACTTTAAGATACAAAACAGATGAACATAAGGGAAGGGAAGCAAAAATAATAAAAAATAGAGAGGGGGACAAAAACATAAGAGACTCAGATATGGAGAACAAACAGAGGGTTGCTGGAGGGGTTGTGGGAGGGAGGATGGGCTAAATGTGTAAGGGACATTAAGGAATCTACTCCTGAAATCATTGTTGCACTATATGCTAACTAACTTGGATGTAAATTAAAAAAATGTGTTAAATAAAAATTAAAAAAACCCCAAAACCTAGTTTCCAATGCAAAAAAAAAAGAAAGAAACAAAGGAATAAACAAAGAAAGAAAGAAAGAAAAATAAAGAAAGAAAACCTAACTAAACAAACAAACAAAAAACCGGCAAGCTCCCTTCTTCTAAAAGGAATAACTGTTGAATTTTTCTGAAAAAACATTCTAGGCTTCACTGTTCATTTTAAGCCAAGGTAGGTTCTAGGCTCAGGATCCTCTGGGCTATAGATTCTAGAATCCAGGAACCTTGCAATGGGGCAGGCGGGAAGATGGATCCCTCAACTTTGTAAATCTTGGTGAGAAGATTAGAAGCCGAAGGCCTTGGATGACTAAATGCTGCCCATGCTAGAAGACTCTGAGTGTCTCCAGGGTTTGTTACTATACTTAAGAGTCTTCAGTGTCTTCTGCTTTCTGATAAAAATATACCCAGAAGAAGCACTGAAGAAAGATCACTATGTTCATCTTTAGGACCAGCCAGTGGGAAGAAAGATTTGGGGGCTGGTTCTGACAAGGAGGCTAGAAATCCACCAAAGGTCATCCAAGCGAGATACCTAGTCATGGAAAAATTTCTCTAGAACATTCATTCTCTGTTCCTGCATGACTGTTAAAGCCCAAGTCCTGGTTTCTGCAAACTCCCCATCACCCCTTCATGCAAAGGGCAGTGGCGCTTTGGCTTATGCTCTTACTGCTCTGGAGTTTATTCAGTTCCTTCTGCATTTTGGGACCCTGGAGCTTTCCCTTATTTTTTTTTGTGAGCTCAGTTATACATTTACAAGAATGTTTGATACTTTCTCTCTCTCTCTTTCTCTCTCTCTCTCTCTCTCTCTCTCTCCCTCTCTCCAGTATTTCTATCTGCTCAACAGTGTGCAGTGTCCAGGCAATCATATCCCCCATACTGCCAGAAATAAAGTCTTTGCAATCTGATTAAAGGGAATGAAAAGAGATTAAGAAAGAAACAGTGGGTGCCTTTTCTTACTCTTAGTTGGAAGGGTCAAGCACTGGCAAAGTCCTAAATCTGGTTCTTTAGGTGAGATGAGTTTCTGTACAGAATGGTCTGTATTATTCCTGGGAAGAGCTCTGTAACAGGGGCATTGGTTACATTTTGCTGCAGGTTTCCTGGGTGTGGCTCCTGGACCACCTAACTGAGTCCCTAAACCTCTGTTAGTCATACTTACTACCTGGGGGATGGAGGCTCCTATTTATGCCTATGGACTGGACTACTGGTCTCTGCTTCTTAAGTTCTGACCCACTGGCTGGTCTTGTTTTTAGTTATTTCTGATCCTGTGGTTTCTCACAGGAATGAGATAAGCCTGAATGTTTTGAATTAATGTCTTGCTCCAACCTAAAGAACTATGTATGCATATCTGCTGGCTTACTTGATCCCCAGGTTTCCCCCCAAGCCCAATCCACTCTTGTGTTTTAGCTCTCAGGATATAAGTACTTTCTTTTAGTCTTCCCCGAACGGATAGGGGCAAATCATATGAAGACTCTTCCTTGACAGTTCAGGCAGTATTGGTTCTAAGAAGAGACTGGGTGGGTCTGTGGTATCAAAAGATACGGATCTATCAAGACATTCAGAATTGAGGAGCCTCAAAGTTGGCAGAAGGGAGGTCTTGCATACATCTCTTCAATCCCTTTTGTATTCTGAGGTTATTATCTCGACTCTATCCTCATTACACTCAATACTTCCCAAGTCACCGGGAAGGACAGGCAAGTCCAGACCCCTTAAAACTTCATTCTTTCTCCCAAACATCTCCTTGTTTTCTGTGAAGAAGTCTCTCACCAGGTTTCTTCTCTAGTTTATTGCCAATGAGATAATTGGAAGTTCTTTTTTTTTTATTGTGATAAAAAGCACATAACACAAAATTTGCCATCTTAGCCATTTTTAAGTTCAGTAGTGTTAAATATATTCACAGTGTTGTGAAACAGATCTTCAGAACTTTTTACTCTTGCCATTCTAAAACTCTATACCCATTAAAAAACAACTCTCCCTCTCCCAGGTAACCACAATTCTTCTATTTCTGTGAATTTGACAAATAGATACCTCATATAAGTGGAATCACACAATATTTGTTTTTCATGACTGGTTTATTTCACTTAGCATAATGTCCTCAGGGTTCATCCATGTTATAGCATGTGGAAAGATCTCCTCCCTTTTTAAGGCCAAATAATATTCTACTGTATGTGTATACATTTTGTTTGCATTCATCTGTCAATGGACATTTGGGTTTCTTACATCTCTTGGCTATTGTTAATAGTGCTGCTATAAACATGGATATGCAAATATGGTGCATATTTGCATAAATCAGGTGCATAAATCAGGTCTTTGAGACCCTGATTTAAATTCTTTTGGGTATTGTGAGTGAGATTGCTGGATCATAGGGTAGTTCTATTTTTAATTTTTTAAGGAAACTTCATACTGTTTTCCATAGCAGCTGCAGCATTTTGCATTCCAACAGTGCATAAGTGTTCCAATTTCTCCACATCCTCGCTAATACTCATTTTCTGTTTTTTTATGATAGTAGCCATCCTAATGGGTGTGAGGTGGCAATGTCTTTCTTATACTTCTTCATGAGATACCTGGAATTATGGGTGTTTTGAAAAAATCTGATCAGCTAACCTCTGGTTGCTCAATTCAACTTTCAATGGCAGATGGGGATTCAAATGATCTTCAAAATTCAAAGAAACTGTGACAAATTAAGCATTTTCTGATCAAGAGTGGAAAACATCCAGAACATTTATGTTTGCTTTCCATCCAAAATTATCACTCAATTAATGTTCACCACCAAATTCCACCTGGTTTCGTTACATAAACTTTATAGAGCTCCCCTTACAAGACTTCTGTGTGTTTTCCTAATGATGGAAAGACCACTTCATCTTGGCTTCTGCTTTTCTTCTGTGAGCTCATGCTAGGGTCATTGTGCCGTGTCTTTTATATGTTTGGACTAGACTAGAACTCCAATCCCTCCTGATTCTAAGTCTTGGTCTCTCTTCAAACTGGGGTGGTTGGCTTCTTTTGGAGGTCACAAAGGTCACCTTGGCTACCTCTAAGTAATGACCACAAGCAACATATTTTCACTGTAAATGGCTTTCTTGTTCATCAAATTTTATTTGAGGTTGATATTGGATCAAAACCTGGTGTATTCAGCTTGGCAGCCTGCGTTCCTAAGAGCATCATGCCATTCCCAAGGAGGGTATCTCATGGTGCCTTTCTGCCTGGTGTGCCTCTCTTCTCATGCATGGCTCTAAAACAGTAAATCATATATCTTATATTGCCTTTTATTTCCTAATTATCTCTTGAGTTACAGCCCTGCACCCATTCAGCACAGCAAAGTACATGGCAAGGAGAGAATTTATGACTCACAATTGCTGAATATTTCATCTCATTGCCTGAAGGCAACACAGTGTGCCAACCTATGCTTGACCAAACACTATTAAACATTTCAGTCCAATACAACCGAATGCTTCTGCCCTTGAAACTCACTGACTTTTGGTGCTTTGCAAATAAGTTGGTATGGGACCATAAGTTTTTTGGTCATGTGAACAAAGTGGTGTTTCTCAAACTGTGCACCCTGTTGAGGCAACAGATCCTATGAACCCTATCTACTCTCACTTGAAAATACCTTGCAAAAGTACCCTCATCATAATTAAAGGACACAATAAACTATGTGAAGGATTGATATGGAAAGGAAATTTTTTTCATGACCAAAACTATGGTGAGGATAAATCAGAAATCTCAAAAAAAATTCAATGGTAGAGAAGAAAGATTGAAAGGAAACTGGGTCCCTGATGATGTTAATGATCTATCTGGAGCCAATATTTAAAAGACTTACTGTTAAGTGACATAATTATTACTTAAGCTAGTTGAGTGGGAGTTCTCGGTTATTTGCAATCCAAGGCATCCAAAACCATGAAGCCATGTGTAGGGTTTTAACAATGGGAAGCTGCTAGAGGGTTTTAGCAAAAATATTACGTGGTCATATATGAATTGCAAAAAGATGGTACAGTTTCACTGTTGATAATGGTGTTGTAGGGGTTTAAGGATGAGTGCAGGGGGGAAGTATAAAAGAGGACCAAGTTTGAGAGGGAAAATTATGAGGTACATTTCAGACATGATGGATTTAATAAGCCTTTAAGTTTTCTTAGTGAAGATGCCAAGTGGGCAGTAAAATATATGGAACTTAAGAGTTCCATATTTACCTCTGGAGATAAATTTAAGAGTCAATGATATATATATCAATATATCAATATATATCTATAACTATTGAAGTCCCAGAGACGGATAGATGGTCTTGGGATGAATTCTTGAGGCACTTAAATATTTAAAAATTTTTTAAATGTTTATTTATTTTTGAGAGAGAGAGACAGAGAGTGAATGGGTGAAGGGCAGAGAGAGAGGGAGACAGAATTTGAAGCAGGCTCAGAGCCTGATGCGGGGCTCGAACCCACAAACCATGACATCATGACCTGAACCAAAGTCAAACGCTCAACTGACTGAGCCATCCAGGTGCCTGGAGGCACTTCAATATTTAATGCCATGATAGGAGAGGATGAATCTCCAAAGGAGACAAAGAAGGATATGAAATGTAGGTCTGAATACCTTAAAGTCAGTCCATGAATTTCTACCTCCCAAGAAACCATCGGGCAGAGGACTGGACTTGATGATTTCTCAGAATTTTTCTTCTTCTGAGATCCTTGATTCTAATATAATTATGATTGCTCCATATTGTGGCATCAATGATAAATACTGTTGAATCTTTTTTTGAATCCTGTCAATCTCAAATAATCCTTCTGCCTTTGAATTTAGATTGCATATTATCTGTATTCCTGTTAGGGCATAATCCTACTTTGTATGGTAGTTGTCTGTGACTATGCCTCATTTCTCTTACTAGAGAAGGCATTCTTAAAGTCTAGAAACATCTTATTTATGTATTTATCCTTCTCCCCAAACTGCTCTACTGAACGGGCAAGGTGTTTTGAATATAGTAGGACACCAATACATTCTTTGGTGAATTAGTATTTGAGAAGTATTTAAAAATACTGAGTGAAATTGCTAATTTTTAAAACTGGATTCTTGAACACAAACTAGAAAGTCTGACTGAACATAAAGATAAATAAAGATCTCATCCCGGAGAGATCTAAGGGTCATGGAACATTTCTCTGAAGTCCTCTACCTAGTGAGCAGCCAGCTGTCTACTTAAGGTGGTAAGATTATTACCAATCACTGACTTCCAGATTTCTGATTCAATCTAATCATCAAAACATACAGAAGATAAAATAATCCTTACCCTGGCCAGCATTCTTATGCTCCCAAAGCTGATAATTTTTCTATTTTCTATAGTACTACCAAACTGGATCCTTCCTTAGTTGAGGAAGAAAGGAATGCCACATTTAACCAAAGCAGTCTTCAAAAATGGATTTAGCACCAGAGATCGGTATAACCTGCAAGATAGTCAATGTTGTCAGCTTGGTCTTACTATAGTACAGTTCTGTGACTGTGTATTTAACTGGTGTCCACCCAAAATAACACACTTCACATTCAGCTGAGTTCATTACAAAATCTAAAAGTTGGCAAAAAATTGATCTCTTATTATAGGGAAATTGGGTAAAGCATAGAATGGAAGATTAAATGAAACTTACGTTTATTTATATCTTCTATTTGCTGGGATCTTTAACACTGTAATTTCATTTGATAAGAAAA
Source organism: Panthera onca (assembly GCF_046562875.1). Taxonomy (NCBI): domain Eukaryota; kingdom Metazoa; phylum Chordata; class Mammalia; order Carnivora; family Felidae; genus Panthera; species Panthera onca. Next base: position 26,295,079 of record NC_138339.1, read on the forward strand.
ATGAAAGTATATGTGCACTTGTTTTCAGGTCTTACCCATATGTTCCTAAGTAAGTAGAATTTTGAGTATTCTTACACCATTCACAATTATCAATTTGAGATAAAAATTAATTAAATGACTTCTATGTCCGAGGTCTTAAAAAAATCTAGATAGGTACTTTTGCTTTCACATATCTAATAGTCCCTCAAAATTCCCTCTTTTTAAAGCCAGCAACCATTAAGTTACTCTTAAACCCACACTAAGTACTATTTAATACAGGGGACAGAAAGCCAGATAGGTCTGGTTTTTGGTATCAGTAGTGTCTTTGTTGTGGAGAGATGTCAGTTTCCAAATTCTCACTACACTGTACAGACCTGTGTACCTCAGGCAACTTTATAGCTCAAACCCCACTCCCTGGGGACTTATAGCAACTTGTAAATCCATGAGGAATTTTTCAGCAAAGTTCTATTTCTTAGTTTATTCATGGATTAGACTTATAAGGGTAGATTCATTCTAAGGCTCTAATGAGCAGGGTTTTTTTTCACACTGAAAAGAACACTTGCTTCTCTTTTTCCAACATTCAGCTTATGATGGTTTTAGAATTTATGTTCTCAGTTATATCCCCCATTGACTTTGAAATCTTAGAAAATACTCACCGTGGTTCTTCCCAGAATCCAGCACTATTCAAAGCCTTTCTTTATGTAGCATTAGAAAATGGAGACCTACAAAACTATTTCACATGAGTTTGTTGCTCTGGTTTACTTCTAAGAACATTGGCTGTGCTCTTCCGACTAACCAGAACTCATGACAGTGGTCTAATAACTGAGCGATGTCTGTTATTAGGGGTGGAGAACACGAAGCGGATTTCCATATTAAGTTTCTCAGAGTTGGGCTGAGGGTAAGTTCTTTTTTCTTCCACTTGAAAAGATTTGAGCTAGATTTTTTTTTTTAAACAAAGAGATGTCTCCAGAATGAAGTCCATAAAACCAATCTGAGAACTACTAATGGTCCCATTGCCCATTTGGTTATATGTGTGAGCACCACATCTGTGACTGGTCTGGATTGTCTCATTTCGTTGACTTCTATGGGGCTAACAGTATATGGGCTTTTAAAAACAGAGCTGAATCTTTTATTCTTCAATACTTGCTCATTTCTGTTTTACTATTTCTAAACTTCATTCTTTTCTGTTTCACCTAACTCCAAACGCATTTCAAGGGTATCTTTCTCTTTTTTGGATGATAAGACATAACATTTTTGAGATGAAAGGTCCTTTAGAGTTCACCCACTATAATGTCCTTATTTTACAGATGAGAAAAATGAGTCACAGAGAAGGGAAGGAAATTGCTTGCCATAATTTAATGGGATTTGTCTTAGATCCTAGTTCTTCTGAGTACTGATTCAGGCAGCTGCCTAAAGAGGCAATATAATCTGAATCAGGGATCAGAACTAAGGCACATATCTGAACAGTTTGTTCCCTCACTATATGACTCTGTATTAGTTTTCTACCCTATGTAACAAATTGCCACAAACATAGTGTTTTAAAACAATATACATCTATCTCTTTATTATACCATACTATATGCCCTCAGCTCTCAGAGGCCACCCTCACTCTCTTGACATGTGGGCCTTCTAACATGCTCATTTACTTCTATAAAGCCAGCAAGTCTCTAACAAGATTGAGTCTTATACAACTTAACATAATCAAGGAGAGACATTGAATCACCATTGCCATATTCTATTGGTTAGAAGCAACTCACAAGTACTGCCCAGACTCAAGGGGATGATATTATAGAAAGGCATGACCACCAGAAGATGAGGATCTCTGGGGGTCACTTTAGGGTTTGCACACTACAGCCCCCCAAAATTATTGACTTGGGCTAACATCAGAATGAATTCTAGGCAAGCAATATTTTCACTGTGGATCACCGCAAATTTGCAAATATATTTCTAAAGGTATATCTCCAAGATCTATCCTCTACCTTATTCAATAATTTTATCCTTTTTACCAATGACTCCATGAAGATACAAAAGATGAGTTTTTCACATTTATAGGCGAATGAGATCAGGCTAACAAATAATCTGGATGACACAATTAGGTTCTATTTTTATTTCCATGCTAATGTTATGGGGATATTTTTTTGACTTAAAGAAAATGATCTTCATATTTGAATTTCCTTGTATGTGACCTCCTATTCAGCCAGAGACACCCATTTGCTTTGTGGAATATTAGGACTTTTGCAGCAGAAATGCAAGGAAAAAGACAATGCTAAACTTTAAACTCCAAAATGGAAGTTTGGAGTTCACAGACTGACAATATTTTGAAAGACAGGCTTTGGTGGTGGAGAATAGATTTTCTAAACTTCTTTAGCTCTTAGTAACAGTTTTGATCATGGAGTTTTAATATAGGTAAAGGGCAGAGGGGACTTAGGTATGATGTCACAGAAGTCATTAAGGAAGGAAGGAAAACTCATCCCTTGCAATCTCAGAGGGCTGTGAGAAGGAGAAAGAAAGCAGAATAGGATATGGAGCTCTGATGTTAGGGCCCTTTGGGTCCTTATTCAAGACCTCCAAATTTAAAGGTGCAGAAGTATTCAGATATGTATATGGAAACCCAGTCATATTGAGATGATTGGTCAGTTTCCCTAGGCATAGCCTGTGGTAACCTGCAAACTTCTGGAATTAGTCTCACAATGGGATGGGCATCCATAGCTTCTAATATGGTGTATTACTGACAGAGAGCCAGCTTGATCAAAGGACTCAAGGCACCACTTCAGCTTCCTGTAATCCATCTGTGTCATTCTCAGAGCCCAGAAATTTTCACATGCCGCAGAGAGGGCACATGAGATGCCAAGAGGGCTTGGATTGGACTGAAAACCAAGGTTCACAGTGACAATGTAGGACCTTACCTGAGCTCTGTGATCCTGGAAGACAAAAGACAGGAAGAAATCCCCCATCTTTTTGTGTTCCAGGAAAGAGCTCATTGCAAAGAACCACCCACCCTCACCCATATGACCTAGATAAGATTCTCCCACACTGCCTGGTTTATCTACAACAAGGCCAGACACACACCTGCTAAATTCCCATTTTGCCTCATAAATCATTAGGTGAACTGCTTTTGTCTATTGACCAATCTGAAAAAAAAACTTTTTAATTGAACTTTAGCTAGTTAGGATTCTCTCCTAACTTCAGGTCTCTGAACTTTGGCCTACCCTCAGCCTCAGCCAGCATACAACCCCTCCTAAGAATAGGCTGGCCTCAGAGTAAAATATTCTCTGGTAACTATTCCATCATACCACCCTTTCATCCCACCTCCCCACATCCAGTTATTTTTACTCTTGTTTACTCCTCTCTATAAAAGAACAATTCTTTTTGCTGAACTCTTGAGAAGCGTGCAGACTTCATGCTCAAGACATTCTCCCTATAACAATAGTCCCTAATCCTACTGTTTTTCCCTCTTTTGCAACAATCTTTTTGAATAAAGTCTCCCCTTAGTAAGTCTGGATTTGTTTTTATTTGATAACAGCATACAGCAAGTTTGTAACCAGAGTCAAATGACCAGAGCCACTGATCCAGCTGTGAATGACCCAAGGCTCAGGTGAGGTCATGGACACCTCTGGGATGAGACCAGTTGAGTTATTCCACTGTACAGACCAGCAGGACTAGAGGAAGTCACTTGGATATGAGGTCCATTTGCATCATCATGAAATCTCATGATTCTTTCCTTCAAGTAGTCAACATCTTGGAGAAGAGAGGCTGGAGTGTTCCAAAGGACTAAAAATTTACTGAAAAGAATCAAGTCAGTTTCTTCTGGCCTAAAAGTCTTTTTCTGAGACACTGTTACTGGAAATTTTTTTTTTTCTTGCCACTCAGCAGGGTCTTATGAGGGTGACTAGTTCTGTTACCAAAAGTTTACAGAAGCCACTTTTTCTTAGCACAACTGACAGTAGTGAATACAAATTTGTGACTAGCTACACTAGAATTATGAATCAAATAAAACAAGATGATGTTCCACAGCAGTAAATGTAAGATCCTGCCTTTGAGTTCAAAAACATGTAAGTACAGGATGCGAATATTTGGTTTAGGAACAGCATGGCAACACTCAGGAAGAAAAAATTAGAGGTTGTATTAGTCAGGAATATTTTGGTTGCAACTTACAGAAACCCAACTGAAATTAGGCAAAAGGGCAAAAAGGGAATTTATTGGCTCTCAGAATCCAAGAACAACCAGACTGAGGGAAGCAATGGAGCTGTTGGGTTTCAGGGATAAATGGGGCAAGGGACACAAAAGCCCTGGGGGCTCTCTATTCTAGTCTTGGCTTCTCTTTGGGTGGCATTCTCTCCTTTGGGTTTTCTTCTCTCTCACTACTGATGATCTTTCCACACTAGGCAGTGTTATGCTCCTTAAATGCTTGTGAGTCTTAACCTCTTCTGACTTTTGCTACTGAACTTAAAAGAGGCTCAGAAAATTCTGTGGAAGAATTCTGATAGGGCACCTGGTAAAGGGCTTTCCTGTAGCCAGGGAAACACAATCATGCAAAAAAGGGTGGTTTTCAAAATAGCAATTCAAATGTGCTTATGGGGAGGGGGAAAGAAGAGGGCCATTCCAAAATTTCATGAAGTAAAGAGGGCTTCTGGATAAATAGCCCTAAAGAGTTCAAGTATAAGTGTGTGCCTACATTAATACTAAGTCAGTGAGAGAATGTGTTTCTCAAAGCTTTATGGTAGGAGGCTGCATCTGTAGATGTGAAGTTTAGGGTGCAGCAGTTAACACACCTGAGGCTGAGGTTTTATCATGGTGGTCCTGCTTATAGGAGATTACAGACCACATGGAAGGGACTTCTGGGGAAGCAAGTAGCCTGGTGAAGCAACTCAAACCATTCCATGTTATTGCTGATGCAGCTATCTCGAGGACCCCATGAAAGCACTGAGGATGTTTAGGTTGGAGGAAAAAGCCTAGGAACATGCAGTTGTTGTCAGCTGCTCTTATTCTTTATAAACTGATGCATAGAGACTTCGGGACAACAGACTGATTCAGTATAAGGACTTCCTCATAATGAAAGCTGTCCTGGGGTTGGATGGGTGTGTATGATGAAGTGGTGAGGTAACAATAAATGGCATTATAGGGTTCATTTATTCACTCTTCCATCTCTTCATTCATTCAGCAAGTATTTATTCAGTAACAAATAGACAACAGGGACAAATAGACAACACATTCAATAAGAGCAGCTCATCACTGCACTACATACACCTGGCCCAGTGTACTAGCACTATATTAGTATTTGTTAAATGAATGAAAGATATGAACGAGCGAGGGGGCATGGTCACTGTGCAGGGTACTAGAGATGACCATAGGTTCCTCAAGGAACTGACAATCCAACACTTGATTAACAGGGACGATGCTCTGCATGCATTGTTGCTCTGATGGATGATGTGCAGGTTGCTTTGAAAGGACAAAGGAGTGGTATTGAAAGTGCTCCTGGAGCTCAGAGCAGGGCTGGCAGAGTTGGAAACACTCCTATTGGAAAAGGTGACGAAGGTGGAGGGTAATGGGAAGGACATTCCCAGAGGAAGAAAGAGTGTAGAGAAGGGAAAGAGGTAGGGCCAGATGGTGCTTCTTGCTCCTGGGTTGTTCCCTGGACTGATGGAAGCCCTGCTGCAGGCCCTATGGTGCTGTGGTTCTGTTCCTTCCATTTCTGCGTTGCATTTCCTATTCCTGCCCCATTATATGTGCTGGACTGGAGGGGGGCAGCCAGGGAACTCTAGGTGTGCTTAGGAGGTTTTGGGGTGGGGAGAAAGAAGGAATTGGCTATCTTAGAAAATGGGTAAAAAGCAGTTTAGGGCATGTGTGCACCTTGGAAATGTTCTATTTAACAACTGGGTCATGCACATCTGGTGTAGAAACTTTTTTCTACCATAAGTGACACCAATAAATGTTTTAAAAAAATGTTAAAAATGTTATTAAAAAAAAGCACCTAGGTTCTCCCCACCTTCATAAGGGAAGAGGGCAAATGTCTAGGATGACCAAGGTACCCTAACCTCCTCAGAAGAAGCCCTTCACTCAGTCCTTCCTCAGAGCATTCTCATTTTCACTGTCACCCCCCCACTCCCTTAACCAAGCTGAACTCTTTTCTCCATTGTGATGTGATGTGATGTGATGTGATGTCATGTAATACTTTCAGTCTCATAAAGGTGTACATGATAGACCAAGTTTAATCTCTTTTACCCATTCATGGTTCATTTACATTTTAATACCAGAGAACATTTTTAGCCAAAGCAATGCCATCCTCAGTGAGAAATTTGAGCATCTTCAATAGAAGTGGGAGGATTTAGAGGAGTTATGACAAAATTAACTTCTTCCCCCACCAACCCCCAGGATTTTTTTTCACACTGGGGGTCATGCATGGGGAAACCAATTTTGTGAGTTGCAGCTAGTCTTTTAAAAAGAATGAAAGAGAATTGAATAGGATGAAATAGAAGAGATAAAAATATCAGAGTTCATAGCATGTAGTAAGAATAAGTGATGCTTCACAAAATGTATTTCAGGTAAATATAAATATGTGTGTATGTGTAAATAATGTAAATTGTATTTTTTGCTGTGGGTTGTAGTAAAGACAAATGTTTGAAAATGCTGCCTTAAACTTATTGTCTAGAAAAGTACAATTTGATATTGCCTAAATGATTTGGCTTTTTCTTAGATAGAAATAATCTTGGCTAGTCCATCTTGTTTGGTGGTGGGTTCTAAGCAAAATATTTTAATTTACTTTTTTAAGTCTCATATCAGAGGAGTGGAAGTCTCTCAGTTTTTCCAAGTCCCCTCAAGAAAAGATACAAAGTGAAATACCTAACAATTGTTTCCTGCCTACTTAAGCAAATGATTCTTTGCCTGAGATTATAATGCTCCTGGGGGAGCGATGGGAGAGATGAAAACTTAGTGTTTCTAAGAGCCCTTGGGGATTTGAGTCATTGATAATGTGTATCTGCTCTCCATAAGAGTAAATGTGGATTTCCTATTGGACTTTTCTATTTGTTGAAGGCAGAAGAGCCAACGTGGCTTGTTTAAATTAAATAAGGTCACTGTTTGAATAACTAATCTTGAGGAAGAAAAACTAGATCTACTCCTGGTATTGAAATGTTCCTCTGTTCCCAAAGGCCAGCTGTATCCTTGAGTCTACAGCCCCAGGTGATGGGGCAGAAGAAGGCACACAGAAGTGTTTTTAAAGATGATTCCATTTTATGGTAACAGTATATGAAAATGATAGTCTATACAAACATTTTTTCCCCCAGAAAAGTCTCCTGAGCTCTGCAGAGATACATGGAGGGTTCCATTTTATCAAGTCAAAAGGATGACTGAAAGTGCCAAGTCTATTAAGGTGAAATAGATCCCACTGGAAATTCAGGACATGTGTGAGAGCTTCTGCTCCAGGGAAACCACCCAGAATTGTAACCTAGCTGTTTATGTGATAAAGTTTGCCTAGAGTCTGTGCCACCCAGATACATTAAAAAAAAAATGAAAAGAAAAATAAACCTACAATTCTTTGGCTAGATTGATAATGAGTAATGATTAACAAAATGTTCTTTTCCTTGGCCAGACTCCCAGGAGAGAGATTCTGCTTCTCCCAGGTGGTTTAGAGAGGAGCCTGCCTTTGTGTGTTCATCAAGTTACAGAAGGGGAGGCAGAGCTAATGCCTCTCCTACAGGTGAAGTTCCTTGCCTTAGGTGGTCTTTATGGGTCAGGCTGCCTTCTCATTACATCGTGATCATTTTACAAGTGAAACTCCAGGAAGCAATGGGCCAGTGAGCAATCCCTCTGACTTCTCAGAACTCTCAGACACACAGGAGTAAGTGGTTACCTTAATGCTATATGCTTCACAAGTTTCAGAACATAGCCTGGATGCTCCCTCCCTGAAACCCCATATGACACTATCCCTGAGGAAAATACAATGTGCTGAGAGAAGTCACCTCCAAGCCTCATATATTATCTAATTTTAGCATGAAAAATTTTTTACTTAAAAGGAATAATAGCTTGGGGAAGGCTGGGAATATCAAATGCTATTAGTATTTCTCTCACATTTGTCCCCAAGCAATTTGAACAGACTTGTTTGTAGTTTAATAAAAAATGTCTATAAAGAAGTGGTGAAATTAAAAGTGGCATGCTGGGTCCTGGTAAGCACAATTTTAGGGAGATATGGATCACCATGATTATCAGAATGAGGGAGGATGGTGCTATTGACAATGCTGCCTGAGAAATGGCAAACGTGATCTTTTAAATAGAGAGCTTTGCTTAGAAATGAATGGTCTGTCTCACGTTCTTGCAAAGTTACAGGAATTATGCCAAATATGATCCAAATTTCACTAGAAATGGCTTATGGACCAGAGAACTATGTTTGGAGAGACAGTTGAAGAAAATTCAGTAAAAGCCATGAAATGTAAATGAAATTTAAGAGGTGGGAGCCTTCTATGAATGCCTGTAAGGAGCCTTTCCCAAGAAGAGTTCTTTTGGGATGAACTTCTCAATTCCCGTTTTCATCACTTGCAGCCTAATATATGCACTTCTCCTCTGAGCGAGCTGGGCATGTGTATACTTGACATCTCCCCTAATCCTCCATATTACTTAGCAGAATGCAAGAGTTTCACAGATAAATGTTGAAAGGAAGGATGAAAGAAAAGAAAACAGAAAGCTTATAATGAGGAAAATGGAATGAGGGAAAAGAAAGAAAGAAGGAAGAAGAAGCAAATCCTACTAGAGCCTAGAAAACAGAATGCAGACAGAAATAGAGGCAGGCTTCACATATCTTGTTTCTTTTTGTTTTAATGCATTTTTTTAATTTTTGAGAGACAGAGAGAGACAGCATGAGCAGGGGAGGGGCAGAGAGAGAGGGAGACACAGAATCAGAAGCAGGCTCCAGGCTCCAAGCTGTCAGCACAGAGCCCGATGTGGGGCTTGAACCCATGAACCGTGAGATCATGACCTGAGCTGAAGTTGGACGCCCAGCTGAGCCACTCAGGTGCCCCATCACCTATTTCATAGTCATGCAGTCTCGCTGCAGCCAGGACTGATGTCTGCTTCCTTATTCTGGGAGAAGGGGGGAGTCTTGTCCATTTGGGCTTGGGATATGACCAGGAGTGGGATTCTAGAATAAGCAGCACCCACAAGGCCTCCTAGGAAAGCCAGTCAGATTGAATTGACTTTAGACAAGAGAAAGAGCAAAAGAGAAGAGAAGGAGGGGGCCCAGACGCAGTATACGGGAAAGAACTGGGCAAGTGAGTTTATTTCTGACATACAGCAGAAGCTTTGTATGTTGTGCAAACTAACAGTAGATACATGAGGTTAGTCTTGGCATGGAGTAGGTTCTCAATAAATAGTCACGGGGTGAGGTCTGATAATGGAATCTGGGGGTGGGCAGAGAAGTAGGTGCTAAAAGACTGAAGGGAACAAATGATTTTCAAGCATATTGGAAAGATTTATGTTTCAAATTGATGTGCCAATTATACATCATTTTATTTATTTATTTTTTGGTGAAGCAATTGCCCTAAGGATATCGTTGGCAACATGTGTTGTGTTGTGTTGTGTGTGTGTTTGTTCGTGGTCGTCAAATGGACCACTTCTTAATTCAAGACTCTGAACTATTTTGTTGTGAACTGGAGGCCAAGCCAGAAGCTTATCTCTCTGCAGGCATCACTGTTCCTGTGAGGGGCCACCTTTTCCTCCTCCTGTTTCCTTACTCCTTGTTTCCACCATCATTGCCACTTGGCAAGGACTGGGACCCCCATGTGAACTGTGCACACCTGCTGCTGCTTGCTGATGTTCACTGAAGGCTTAGATTCTGTTGCTGCCAGCACCTCATGTCCCCCACAGAACCCCCTCTCCTTTTTCTGGGATTCCCATATCACTGCTGGGGCTTCTGCAGAGTCCCACAGCTGGACCAGAAGGGAGTGAAGGAGAGTGCTGGCACAGCTTCTGCAGTCCTGAGCTGGAATTTGGGATGTTTTCATTTCAAAAGCAGCTAGCTGCAAGTGGTGATGAGATTTCAAGGCACTATATACATAGTACTGTACTTCGGGAGAAAAATGAGTTAAGGAAGCATCTGGGGGTTGGCTCAGAATCTAACCACAATGTTTCTACAGCAAATTGGCTACTAATTTGCCAATTATCAACTTAGAAATGGCTATTAGAATCAAGACATTCACTGAGAACTAATAGAACTAATATGGTCTAACTATTTTAGATTTAGTACAAAACTCAGATGGACCTAACTTGTTTGAACTAGGGCCTTCAAATAGAGTAGATTGAATACATCCTACTCCAGCAGGCTTGCCTTCATTACAGGCTGATTTTGCCCATAGAGGAAAGTGGCAATAAACTCTGATATTCTGGTGGTACTAACACCTTCTGGATGTTTGTAGAGGGAACAACCTTAGGCCAAGTCAACATGAAAAGAGGAAGTTCCTGAACCACTTGCAAAGGGTTGAGGCTGAAGAACAGATGTCTCTGGGCTGCCCAGACATCTACCACATGACCCAGCAGTGCTACCACTGCCGAAACCCCAAGTCTACAACTCAGGGTGGTCTGGAAGTGAAGGATTGTTTTCTTGAAAGTGGTTTCAAGAATGTAGCTCCTCACCTAATAAAAGGAATGTGCAATGATTAACTGAATCTAATATTAGCATCTGCAAAATAAAGAGCAATTGGGCATGCTATGAAAGAGAACAAACCTTGCACGCACCCACTGCCAGGTAAAATCTGTTCTTTTTCAGTCATAAATCTTTTTTGGATGCCAGAGAAGAATTTCACTTCCGTCAGAAATGCTGGATGAACCAAAGAGAAAGAACATGCTGTTTTGGAGATGAAAGCATCTTGAGTTTAAAGCCCTTGGTGTCTTTTCTGTCTGTTTTGCTGGCTTCTTTCTAATGGTGTCCTTGACTTGACCATGCTTTGCATTATTTTTCATAGGACGAGGCAGCAGTGGGGAAAGGTAAGGATGGGTCATTTGCTTCAGGCATTAGCTTCAGTCAGAGAACTAGCATCTGACATTGACTCTCATTATTCTCCAGAGTAGACCCTTGGTTAAACTTCTTTGAACACCAAACCTTGATAATTCTAAAGAATACATTGATTTTATAGTTTTCCTAAACTCAAGAACACCACTAATTGAGATGCAGAAGTTGAATTAACTCGTTCATCAAATAAGGTTACCACTCTTGCTGAACCAGAGATTCAAATTAGAAGTAGCCACTTTACTTACATGATCTACTTTGTCTTCATGAAATCCTTTGATGTGGGGCAGTGGTTTTCAAAGTATGATCCTCAAAACATCAGCATAACTTGGGAACTTCCTAAAAACATACACTCTTGGGTCCCACCCCAGATTTACTGGGCCAGTAATCCATGTTTTAGTTATGTTTCCCAAGTGTTCTTTTTTTATTTTTATTTTTATTTTAGAGAGAGTGTGAGCAGGGGAGAGGGGCAGAGGGAGAGAGAGAGAATCCTAAGCAGGTTCCAAGCTCAGAACAGAGCTGATGTGGGACTTGATCCTACGATCCTGGGATCATGATCTCAGGTGAAGTCAAGAGTCAGACACTCAACCGATTGAGCCAACCAGGCACTCCTCAAGTGCTTCTAATGCACAATAAAGTTTGGGATCCACCGATGTAGGAAACATTATCACTATGGAATTTATTATATGCCATCTTATCTTGGATCTTTGAAGCCCCTTATAGCTAAAATTTTCAATGTTAAATCCTAGTTTTCTAAAGATCTTTGGTATCAACATTGCAGTTGGTAGTTAATAAATATTTCCTATAGATGGAGCATCTCTAAGGTAGTAAGTCATTTTTACTTTATTCCTTTCCTCCCTCCCTCCCTCTCTTCCTCTGTCCTTCCTTCCTTCCTGCTTTCTTTCCTTCTCCTTCTTTTGTTTTTTGTATGTATGTATGTATGTATGTATGTATTTTTTGGACTGGCCCTATACCACTTTAGGAAACATCCTCTTCCCTTTTACATATATTTTAGATGGGGCTGACAATCAAGCAGATCTTATATCACCTGCCACTTGGTGAGCCACTAAGTGGCCAAGCCACTTAACCTAGGCTTACCAGTCATAGTCCTCCACCCTTTGGACACAGTGATTGGTCCAGAGATCCTAGCAGGGCCACTGAGAATCTTTGGAGAGGGAGAGATCACTGTAAACTCTATGAAGGAGAGACTCTCTTTATTTCTGACGTTGTGAGGACCAAGAAACCAGGTAAACTTAAAGCTTTTGGGAGGCATATTTGCTTCCACATGGAGATAGTCTGCCCAGGATTGAAGCCAACTCAGAGGAAGACAAAGCCAAGTTTTGGAGGGAGAGAGGGCAGGGAGCTGATGTCATCTTTTGAAACTTCATGTCTTGAAGCTGGAGTCTGTTTTCTTCCCAAGGAGAGATTCATAATCAACTCAACATTCTTTGTGAATACCTTAAGTTAGGATTTTGGGGACATTCATATTAGTGATTTTTTTCCTTATCACAAAAGTAAGAAATACATATACAAATTTGAATTTAGCAGAACTGTGTCATGTAGAAAGTTAAAGTTCCTTGTGATTACCTCCACTTCATGAAAATCACTGTATATAGTTTTGGGTACATTCCTTTAGATGTTTCTATCAACATACTAACAAAATGGGATGTTAATTTGAGAATTTTCTTAATGTCTATTTTGCTAGAGGCCCATAAAATCAAGAGTAAAAAAATAGGTGTCAACACCTACATTCTAGAGTGAGGTTATCAGACTGTTTATGTAGGATTTGCAAAGTGATTGATCCAGGTCTGCCATTATTAGCTCATATAAGAGGTTATATTTTTCAGAAGGCTATGATTTAATGAGATTGACAAGGCAGATAGGAGCACATTTCTGGAGAATAATTTTGGTGTGGTGGGGATAGCCCCCATCCTGGGGTGGAGTCAGAGACTGACTTCCTTTCACCCTAAGTCAAGTTAAGGAGAAGACTTCAATAAAATAATTCAGAAGACCTTTTATGCATCCCTGAAATTTGGGGGACACGGTATTTGGTGGCTCATTCATCCCTCATTCCTACCTGCAGGGCAGCAGAGGGAAGAGATGAGACTGAACTCATAATGTGATTTGATCTGATTGCTTGCCAACTGTTTCTAATTTGGAACCATTGCAAAACATGAAATCATCCAGGCAGAATGCAACTATTTGTTTTGGTTGACAGTTGAGAAACTTCCCTCCATCACAGCCAATCACAGATTTCTCTTCCAAAGCTATAACCCTTTTTTTTTTTTTTTTTAACGCTTTCCTGAGTCACTGCTTCTATCTTGGGTTGTCTCCACTCAGTAGACTCAGGCACAGCACAAATGAGGTTGTTCTTGTGTGAAGAGATTTTGTAGGGCCAGTTATATGTATAATGACTTTAGTTACGAATGTACAGACAATAGAAGTCTTTACAATAATTTCCAGGTCTATGTCCAAATTAACATCAGAACTTTCTGGAACTATAATTCATTTTCTTGAGGCTGTATCTACCTTTCCAACCCCAGTTTCTTCCTCCTATACCCAAATGAATGCCACTGTATGAAGTTCTTGAATTCTGCCTATGATATCTGCCCTCATTGAATCCCCTCTTTTCTGAGCATCTAGCCTTTAGGTTCTACTGCTTATAAATACTGTAAGAATGTTGTTTATAACAACCACTTATTAACTTTAAATAAGCGTAATTTTTTTGCCACATTACCTCATTTTCACATTATAATATCCCTGTGACATATTATTGTCTTTGTTTTAAAAAGAAAACAGAGGCTCAGAGGGATTGAGTGATTTGCCCAATGTTATAGCAAGTTAGTAGTGGAAGGAGGACAGGAATTCATGTTTTCCTCTTGCAAGGTCTATATTCTTTTCCTTTCAACCCCATCTCCTCAGCTGCCTGCTGTCTGAAGCCACAAAGATTATGCTCAGTTTCACCAGCTTCAGCTTGCTTTCTCTGCTGTGTATCTCCATCATTTCTCTTCAAACTCCCTAAAGCTTCTTCAAACTATTTTAGAAGTTTCTAGTAGTAGAGTTATAGTTCACATATTCTGACCCTGGTCAGATTGATGCTGCTAGTTTACAAAGGAATTTGGGGGAACAAACTGCTCCAGTTAATCAATCCAATGTGAATATTTGAGATTTCTATTCAATTAAGTTTTCTTCAGTGGTGTTTTCTTTCTTTCTTTCTTTCTTTCTTTCTTTCTTTCTTTCTTTCTTTCTTTTTATTTTTTTTTTTAAGTAAAATGTTTCCCTCCGAACAGAAAAGAATGAAATCCTCATTTGGAAAGACTTCTGAAAAAAAAACAAAACCCAAGACTTTTCTAAAAAGACAAGGATTTGAGCAAATATCTGAAAAATGTTGGTAAGTTAAAAATTCACTAAAAAATCATTTGTTTCATTATTATCCTGTAGGTATATAACATTTATTTTTACTCTTCCCATATTACTCTTGGCTATCAGCAATTTTTATTAAATCTTTGTTCCGTGTAACAGTGTCTTGGTAACTTTTTGGCTAAAAAGAGAAAAAAGTATAATCTTTAATAATATAATTTGCTTTTGGTATCACATCATTTAAAAATAGTTGACACTGAATAATAATGGAAATAAAGAATTAAACAGATTATTTTTACTTGTATATGGCTGCTTGAACAGACACTAAGTGACTTTTATAACTGATTTCAAAATTTACATCTTCCTTTTTTTAAAAAAAATACTTTCAAGTGTGTTAGGTTTTATCTTAATCTGTTTAAATATTAGGCTTCCTGGTTTATATGTACACTGAAAGTGGCTTGGATTAACAGCATTTATTCTTGGTTCTTGGAAAAAAATGACATAACTTCTTAATTTTATATGTCCCCAAACACAAGTCCCCAAGCAGCATTTACAGTAAATGTTTACATACATAACCTCACTTGACCTTCAAAACAAGCCAGTGAAATGTTATCATTATTTACAAGGTGAGAAGTATAAAGGTCAGAGGCCCCTATTCTATAAATATTAAGGTTTACAGGGCCTATAGGAGGAGAGGTTCACTGGGGCTGTTTGGCCCAATCTGTGATCTTAAGAGGGATTTTTGTTTTGGCTGCTAAGAAGTAGAGATTTTATCTATGGAAACAGGGTTTGCCCTTGTCTCTGATGCCAACTTCAACCTAGATTTATTCTTCTTTTTCAAAAAGCCACATTGCTATCATTTAAGAAACTGTGATGGTCACTTAGGGGTATTAGGAAATGGCAAGCCAGTAGGGTTGCAAGATAAAATACAGGACACTTAGTTAAATTTGAATTACGGATAAATAATGAATCAATTATTTTTTTATTAAAATTTTTTAAATATTTATTAATTTTTGAGAGAGAGAGAGAGAGAGACAGAGCATGAGCGGGGGAGGGGCAGAGAGAGAGGGAGACACAGAGAGAGGGAGAGGGAGAGGCTCCTAAACAGGCTCCAGGCTCTGAGCTGTCAGCACAGAGCCTGATGTGGAGCTCAAACTCATGAGCCGTGAGATCATGACCTGAGCCAAAGTCCGAAGCTTAACTGACTGAGCCACCCAGGTACCCTGATGAATCATATTTTAACATAAGTATGTCCCATGCAATATTGGGACATTGTTATACTAAAAAAAATGTATATTTATCTGAAGTTCAATTTTTAAAAAATTTATTTATTATTTTGAAAGAGAGAGAGAGTGTGTGCATGTGTGAGTCAGGGAGGGGCAGAAAGAGAGGGAGGGAGAGAATCCCAAGCAGGCTCTGCATTGTCAGCACAGAGCCCAGTAAAGGGCTTGAATTCATGAACCATGAGACCATGACCCGAGCCAAAATCAAGAGTCAGCTGCTTAACCAACTGAGCCACCCAGGCACCCCCCGAAGTTCAATTTTAACTGGGCATCCTGTATTTTTAATTTGCTAAATCTGGCAATCCTACGAACTGGCTTCCTAGGCAAGGAGAAGTTGCTGGCCTGGTCCAGGCTTTAAGGAGAGTGAATCCACTAATAACACCATGAGAGGCAGACAAACAGAATTTAAAGCTGGATTGTTTGTTGCTTGGGTTCATATTCTGATTCCACTGTTTACTACCTTACTTCGTCTTCCTGAGTCTTGGTGCCCTCCTCGGCAAGACAGCAGGTAACAGTCTCTATCTCCTTAGGATTGTTGTGAGAATGAAATAAAATAACTCAGAATACTTTTCACATACGAAATGCTTTATAAACTTTGTTTTTATGTTAGTATTCTATATAGTATCTTCTCTTCTCCAAGAACACAGTGATGAAAATACTTTGAATTATCCAGTATATATATCTTTCTGTCTGTCTATGTCTATATCTACATCTATATCTATATGTAGAGTTTCTTACTGGCCAGAATGCTTATATTTAGTATCTGCACTGCCTGGTGAATCTCCTTTAAAAATATATTTTTTTCCCATTTGTAGTGTGTTTTGTGTTAAGTTGCCTATATTTATTATTATTGGTTTCAACTTTGGCTAAGAAAAAGATTAGTATTCAGTTTTAACACGTTTGAAGATATGTTTGACTTCATCTTTTTATTAGCTTCATTTTAATATTTGTAAACTTTTAATGTATAATGTATTGTAAACTCTCTTTCTCTCTATATACACAGTTTTATTGCAATTTAAAAACTATTTTTCCATTACATCCTAAATTTCCTGAATTCAGATATTAATTAGGGAACAATTTAGGGGAAAGTGCAACTACTGTATGCTCTGAATAGTGCAGGCATTGCAGTTTTACCAAATGTCATTTTCCTGTATGCATGTGTCTACATAAATATGCCTACACATGTATGCATGTATGTACATATGTAAATAAAACAAATGTTTTTGGATTTAATTAGTTATCTTTTAATTTATGGTTACCATATGATTCTCCCTAAAACTGATAAATCTAGTAATAGCTACACATGATGGATGAGGGACCTGAGCATGTATAAGTTGAATGAATTTTTCTGACGTTTTTAGAAAGTGTGATGACTATGTACCTATCATTGTGCTAGTAAGCATTGTGGGATTACACAAAGCTGCACCAAACCCTAGGGGCTTATGCTTGTTTGAGGACGGAAGAATGGGGAATAAAACACACGTAAAAGTAACCAAGTAAAAGCAGCAAGTGATGAAGGACTTATGATGAATGCTGATAATGCCATGGAACCAGATGTGTGTTTGTCCTATTGCAAGGACAGGTGATGGATCCATCTGGTGCATTTTACGACAATGACTTTAGGTAAGACACTTCCCCACTGAGGTTTAACTTTCCCTTTCCTTTTCTTTTTCTCTTCTTTTCTGCTAGATAGAAACTTGCCCATTAAGATTAACATGAAAGGTGACATTTTATAATACTGTCTGTTGCATCACTAAATAGCATGCTTTAATTTTTAAAACTTTTGATGGGGGCGCCTGGGTGGCTCAGTCGGTTAAGCGGCCGACTTCAGCTCAGGTCATGATCTCGCGGTCCGTGAGTTCCAGCCCCGCATCGGGCTCTGTGCTGACAGCTCAGAGCCTGCAGCCTGTTTCAGATTCTGTGTCTCCCTCTCTATGACCCTGTTCATGCTCTGTCTCTCTCTGTCTCAAAAATAAATAAACGTTAAAAAAAAAATTATAAAAAAAAAATTAAAAAAAAAAAAACTTTTGATGGTTTTCAAAGTTTCAATATATTTCAAAATATTTCAGACATAAAGTACATAAAATAATATTTTAATGAAAATGAAAATAAAAGTAGGTTAACTTTTTTATATTAAATGAACAAAACTATTTACCAACATACTGTGCCCCCCAGTGCCTAAACGGAGGTAGTCAACTTGCTCTGCTAGGGTTTGTGGTGGCACTGGAAGTGACCACAGCCTTCAGCAAAGTAATCCATCAATGTGCATCAAGTGCCCCGACAATGTCTATACTTTCTATACTTTTGTCTAGGTAAATCTGTATCTGAGCAACTAACTTAAGAAATACAGGGAAGAGTCGGTTACACACATATAAATGCACGTGTGTATGTATTCTGTTTATCTAAATCTATATATTTGAGGAAACTCTCACAGTTTTGACCTTCATATCCATATCTCCTGTTTTAGAAGAAAACTGGGCTGGCTTCCTGAGTGGGCAATCGGCACAACTGCACAGGGTCTTATGCTCAGAAAGGGCTTCATACTTGGGGTTTAATGCTCTGTAGTTGTCATCCTGAAATTCTAGATAATTTTATCTTTGAATTTGTGTTTTGTAAGTGAAGTCTGAAGGTTCAATGAAGCTTGCACAGGGGTTTGGAGCCTTGATTTACCTGTGCTCTTATCCACCACCATCTCTTTTGGATGGGTTCTCTGTCTCCCATTCCCTGAGAGTGTTCAGTTATTGTTGCTCTCTTCTACCCCTGGTGGGGTATGGGCATGGATGGGAAGAGGATTGGGGTCAAGCATATGCACCCTACACTGTGGGGTGAGGCCCCAGACACCTGTGAATTCACCTGGAAGCTCCCTGTTGCACTCAAGGGAATGCAACATTAAATAGCAAACAACTCCCCACCTCCACACCACATTTGACAGACTGAAAGACCACAAAAGAAAGGAAAAACTTTATTTCTTGCTTTTGTGGACCAGGATATCACATTTGCGTTTTTCATAGGGTCCCATAAGTTATATAGCTGGCTCTGGAAGAAAAATGCTTAGAAGAAATTCTCTGGAAGAAATTTAGAAGGCTTGGGATTCCAATGCAACTCTAGCAAGAAGTTATTCTAGATAAAATGGGACAAAGACAAACTCTTCCCTTTAGTTTCAGACCCAGGCTGCAGGAATTGAAGCCAGGAAGGGAGAGAATGCAAACAGAGCCCATGTCATTCCTGTGGGCAGAGCTTATGGCTTTTCCCACACTAGTAAGAAAGTGTCTTCAACTCTTGGCCCTGAGAATTATTGCCCTTCTGGGGTGTGTGTGTGTGTGTGTGTGTGTGTGTGTGTGTTTGTGTGTAGGAGGGAGGTGTGGAAGTCATTGCTTCCTGAGTTACTTTCTGCAATATTTTTTGTGACTTTCTTCTTTGTTTCCTTTTTCCCTCCATTTAAAGAAATCATCCCATTATTTGAGATGAAATTTGCCCCAGAGCTTTAATTCTTGTGTGTGAAGATTTGTTTTCAAAGTGAAAAAAAGGAACTAAGGTAGATTCAGCACTGCAGGCAGACTCATCAATCTTGTCTGTAATTGGGTCTGCCATTGGTGAGTAGCCACTTGAGAGGAAATTGCTCACCCATGTGGAGTGAATGAACTCTTTCAGGGCGCTGGGCCTCTACAGAGGGCCGCACCATGGCCTCCTGCCAGACAGTATCCTCGTGTTGCCTGGCTCCGCTGCAGACTCAGTTCAGACCGGGGAGCAGTTTGTTCCTCTGGTCCTGCAGATAAGCATCTGTTTGCTCTAGCTCTTCCTGGTTCAGCAGGGCCGAGGTCCCTTTAGAGAGGCATTGACATTTAAATGCATGAGGGCTTTTGGTGATAGGAATAGGGAAATGGACTCACCAAGATCTTTGAGTCCCTTTGTTTGAAAGAGGGAAGAGCAAGCAATAGTAGTTTCCTGACGTCAAGGTGAAAGCTGATGAGGTCATTTCTGCTTCCAGTCCATTAATCTCTGGCTCATTTGAAGCCAACTGTTTATAAAGAAATGCCAGCTTCATTGGCAGTTTCTCCATAATTGTTCTAAAGAACTGGCATTACTTTTTCTTTCCTCCAACATATTCCAAATAATGCCTTGTTGCAAGAACTCAAGTAAGATAGTTACCCATCCAAATTAACAATGTGAGATCACCTCTTTTAGCCATCAGAGGCATTGGAGATAAATAAATTAAGGCAGTGGAATTCCCGTGTTTATGCTTTCAGATGATTTTACTGAAAGAACATTTAGCTGCCACTCCTTCCTGTTTTGAAAGAACCCTCTGCTTGGGAGGTCAGTGACTGAATTCACATCTTTAATATTTTGCATAGAATCCTTCAAAAAGAAGACCTCTCTTCCTCTTGAATGAATTTCAGGGCACAAAAGCCCATGTGATTCTTAGCTATTATTTGGAATGGCATGGTACCTTAGAGGAGAGGGTAAAAAAAATCTCCCAATGACCTTTATGTTATAGGGACTATACGAGAGCTATAACAGAATAAAGAATTAATGGCTTTGTGTAAAACAGACCTTCTAGGCTCATCCATTAGAAAAAGTAAAGAATAATGTTCTTCTAGAAAGAACCAAACTAAATGAGAGATATTTATAGTTGGGGTATAGTAAGAGTCTAAGAAGATAAAATCACTGAGATGAGCCCATAATTTAGTTGAGGACAAGATTGTTGAAAAATATTCCAAAAGCACTTCGTTCTAAATCTCTTAGCAATAATCACCTTGGATTATGGTTTTGTGTTGACTTGTTGATCTCTCCCACTTGCCTAAGTTCTCTAGCTTAGTGTCTGGAACAAATACAATCCTTAAAGGCTTAGTGAATGAAACAATGGATGAAAAGACTCATTTCTATATGTTATGAGGTATAGAATAAGGAGGAGCAGTCAGGGTGTGGTGATACCCAGAGAAAAATACTTGATGTGTTGTTAAAGCCTTTGCCTCAAACAAGCCAAAATGAAAACTTGCAAGGGGAAAAATGTTCCCTGAAGGGAAGACTGTATTGGCAACACCCATAGTGTCTTAAGCAACATTAAACACTTACAGGTCTTGATAGATGAGCTAGGAATTTGGAGCATATATGCCCATGGGAAATCAGCCAAAAACACTGCATGGCTATATATTTTAAATCTATAGTAACAGCTCAGACAAATTGTTCTCAACTCAGGTTGTTCTCAACTCTGACCCTCACAGGGCTCCTTCCTGGACAAAGCTGCTTTCCTTTCCCCTTGCTGTTCTCATTTTGCTCCCTAGAAGAGAGCAAAATGTTCTTCATGGGATTTTATCTTTAAATTTCTGTGGCCAATGAGGAGAACCCAAGGGCATGTCTCGGGAAAATGGAAGGACCCAGGAGTGCAGCCTCATCTTTTTCACAGTGTGATAAATTTAACACTTTAATAGTCTAAATCAAACGAAGTAAACTTGGAGCCTTTATGTAACTTGGGGAAAAATCATGTTTTGACAAATTTCATACAGTTTAACTGAAATCAAGCCTGCTAACCAGAATCAAAGGCTACATGCAACTGTCCATAGTATTTCTAAACTGTTGTCTAAATAGACTCGTAAGAAGACAAGGTTATTCAGAGTAACGTTCTTCCACAGGCCAACCTGACATGACAGGAACGTTTATCAAGGAATGAAATTCATGTCAGGCATGAACATGTTCAGCTGTCTCCTTCATTGCTATGATTGAATTTGTCATAGCACAGGACTGTGCTTGCATACCTGGTTTACCCAGATATCTTTTTTGTGTTTGACAGTTACTACTGTGGGATCCTAACGTCCTGCTTCCTCAGAGAAAGGTTAATTGTCTTACGCCAGTTTTACAACATATAGAGTAGCGTATAACTTGTTGGGCTCGGGAAGTGTGGTGGAAGGGCAAAAGCATGAGAATCAGGAATCCTTTCCTCTGGGCATCTTTGATCAGTCTGATTTGCAACCATTACACTGAACAGAATGGAATGGTGGCTTCTTTAGTTCCTCTGAGCTTCCACTAGTCTATATTTGTGCCTCATTCTGAATCCACCCCATAGGGCTGAAACTAGATCTGCCTCTGAAGATAGGATATTTAGTGAACAGCCTTCTGTTGAGCAGACACCTTCTCAATGAGGACATCCTTCAAAGCAGAGAAGAAGGAGCTAAGCAGGGGGGAAGGGTTGTATGTGAGCATTGCATAAACAAGGACCAGGCTGAGGAGAACTTGAAACTCACCTTAACCAGGGCCTTCTCAGCCAGGAAAAACCTCAGAAGGAAGGAAATGTTCTGGGAAGTGTTTTATCTTCCTCTACAGTGACTCCCCTTAGCCTCTAGTCTAAAGCTCCAGTCTCTTGACACAGCCTTCCAAGCCTCCCTGATATGGTCTTGCTTACTTTTCCAGCTTAATTTCTTGCCTCTCCAGCCTCAAACTTTATGAACTGACAATCCTTTTTCTTCTTTATGTACCATGCCATACTCAGGCTCTGCCCTTGCATGCTGCATCTCTTCTGTTTGGCTAATTTCTTCTTTAGCCTTTATGATTCAAGTTAAGCATCATCTTATTCAAAATATTTCTTCAAGACTCACAAGACTTGATTAAGGTCCTTTTTTGGGCATCCATAATATTCAGTGCATATCTTCATGGGTGACCTAATGGCATTGTTGTATAATTATTTGTCTCTTCTTTCCCTACCATGAGAGACACTGATCCCTCTTCAGGAATGAAGAACATATTCCCTCAGATGCTGAAAGTGCCACTGGAGACAGCCCTTTGATGTCAGCTCCCCATGGTGATTGCCTTTGTTGCAAAGAGCTGCCTAAGCCAAGTCAGGTCCCTTTTTCTGGGTGGTCAGCATCCAATGATTAACCAGCACAGAGGTTAAAGGCTCAGCCCTTACACCTAGGTGGGTTAAAGTCTGATGCTTACAAGAACTTCAGAACTCTCTGCAGGGTCAACTGCGGCCTCCATTGATACTACATCCTAGCTCAACTTCTCCCTGTGCCTAATCCTGCTTCCTTCCTGCCTTTCTATGGGTGTTGGTTCCAAGAACTCCCTAATTAATTCCCTGCATGTTGTTCTCCACCTCAGAATTGGCTTTTAGTGATCCCAAGGTATGACACCTACCTTCACTTGATCTGAGAAAGTTGAGGACAGAGACAGTGCCTTATTAATCTTTGTATTTCTAGCACTCAGCAAGGTGTCTGGCACAGAGCGTGCTTTCAACCAGTGCTGGTGGGTATGTCTAATAAATGAAATTCAAAGTAAGAGGGCATTTGGTATAGTTCAAAAAATGAAGGGGACGTCAGGTTTCCTCTAGAAGGCATATAGCTTTATCATACTGATAGCTTTCACAATTAAATAGGGGAAGAGGCCTGCAGTTGGAGTTAACATATCTGGGTGCAAGTCTTGTTCTTCCCCTTACTTGTGAAGTGTGTGCGTTGCTGGGTTCCAGCACCAAACAGAGGGCACACTCAAATGAGATGATTTGGGAATTTAATAAATAAAAGGACTACTTACAATGTGAAGGCCAAGTTCAAGGAAACAAACAGTGCAGTATTTGGGGCTATGAACATGTTACCATCTCTAGGTCTAAAGGGGAATGGTGAAGAGGGCTGAGTCTAGAAGGGAACTGTGGTTTGCTAGGGGAATACAGCTTGTTCACTGAGACTTGGTAAGAAGGGAGTAGGGGAAATAAAGGCCCAGGGCTTATTCTCCACTGGCCTCCCCTCTCCTGCCAGTGTCTACCATTGGCCAAGCCCAGTGAGAAGCCAGAAGCCCAGGGGCTTCTTGCTGCAGGCCAGTGGCTTCACAGGAACAGAGGACAGAGAAGGGGGAGAGGGTGAAGGGAGGATCATGGGTCTGGAGTGACAAACAGAAGATACCCAGCACAGGGACCACACAGGCTCAAGAGTTTAACTAATTTGCCTTTTAATTAGGGAAGGGAGCTCCAGCTAGACCACTGGATGTGTAAGATACATAAACATGTCTTGTTAACTGTAAACTGAAATACCTATATTACATATGGTTTAATTGAAAATATTCACTTAATGTTTCCAAGACTAGGTCTTCATACAATCCAAATCTAGGAAGAGTTGCATCACACAGTGCTACTGATTCAGTAGCAGGAAATCACTCCAATGCCTGCTGGCTATACTGCATTTTAATTCATGGGGACTGGGGTTTGGAAAGGCCAATTTTCTGAATCATGACCTTGTGCCCCGAAATTTTAGTTCTTCTTCGGTTCATACATAAGCATGTAGCACATTTTCTTCTGTGAGGGGCTTCAGAATTATGAGCCACTAAATGCTGCTGGTAGAGTTCAGCATTATTTGGGAGAATGGTGTCTTTGATTTATTTGCTCAATATTCATTAAAATAATCTATATCATAACTTCTCTAACTCCTGCCATAGCTTTCATCCCCATCCAGTGGAAAATGGCAGGATTTCAAATCTTCTGGAGTAAAGAAAATGTGTCCAGACTCAATATCATTTGTGGGAAATGAATTCATAACAGTTGAATTTCGTTTTTAAAAACTACAATTCTTTCATTAAAATTTTTTTTTATTATTTAAAAAATTTTATTGTATTATTTTGTTTGTGTATATATGTGTGTGTATGAAACTGGAGAGTTTGAATTTCCTGTGTCCAAAGCAAAGGGCATTATGGAATGTGTGCTCGTAAAGCAGCTTCAGTGTCACTGTTTAATTTCCTTCTCTCTGTCTCTCTCCCCTCTCTCCTTCTCTCCTTATTTCTTGCACACATTCATGCATGCAGTCACTTCATACATGTTTACTGAATACCTGCTGTGGACCAGTCACTCTTCTAGGCAGTACAGACACAGAAATGAACAAACTGTGAAAAACTGCTGCTTATATTCTAGTGGGGGACAGACAATAAACAAGATATGTAAGTAAAATATATAGTATTTTAGATATTGGCTTGGGAGATGTTGCTTGGGAGAAAAATCAATTAAGAAAGGAAATAGGGGGAGTTGAACTGCAATTTTCAAAGAGTGATCAACATAAAATGAAGTTATACTTTGTATCACAAGCAAACAATTTTGGCTCTAATCCTCTAACGTAAAGACTGGAAAATTCAGTGAGATTCTCTGTGTCCTACGTTTTTCACCTGTGAAGTAACGGAGATGGAATGGGGGCAGAGAACATAGAAATGTTCTAACTTTAGGGAAACTATTTGGTATAATGGCTCCCCTGCTACCACCTTGGTCTGAACCACCATCATGTCTTGTCTGGTTTATTGCAATAAACACCTCATGGCCTCCCAGCTCCTAACTCTACACACATTAGCTAGAGTGAGGTTTTAAAAAATCAGATCTTGTCACTCTTTTGTTCAAACCCTGCATTGGCTCCCAATCCATACAGGTCCCAATCCATACAGAGAAACTGCTAAAGTCCTTACAGCGGCCTTCAAGGCCCACTTTGATCTTTCCTATAGTTTCTTCCCTCACTCACCCTCCTCTGGCCACAATGGCATCTTCATTCTTTCTTTAATATCAAGAATTTTCTGCCTTTTAGGTCTTTGCTTTATCTTCCTCTCTCTGGAATGCTTTCCCCAACTTATCCACTTTACCAACTCCCTCAAGTCTGCTCAGTTCTCTTCTCAGTGAGGCCTATGTCAACTCCCTAATGAAACTTCTCAACCTCTCTCCTTTACCATTGGCACCCCTGACCCCCATCTCTTGCCCTACTTTCTTATTTCCATGGTACTCATCACTTTTACACATTCGATAACATTTACTAAACAATTGACTTATTATATTTATGTGTGTCTCCAACTGCTAGAAATAACTCCATGAGGGCAGCCCATGTGCCAAGAACAATGCCTGGTCTAGAGCAGAAACTCAATAAGCATTTGTTTAGAAATAATAGCTTCTCATGTACATGTCTGTGCACATACATGTGCACCCCCCCCCCCCCCCCCAATATATACTTTTCCTATATTCTCATTTTCTCTCACACTGTCCTTGGTCTAAAACACTTTCCCACACACTTTTTGGTCATATATCTTGCTGCTATGGGCTGAATGCTTGTGTCTCTCTGCCAGATTCATATGCTGAAGCCCTAACACCCAGGGTGGCTATATTTGGAGATGGGGCCTGGAAGGAAGTATTTAAGGTAATTATTAGTAATTACATACTTAAATGAGGTACTAAAGGTGGGACACTGATCCTATAGTATTAGTCCTTTTAAGAAGAGATGAGAGAGAACTTGCTCTCTTTCTCTATCCTTGCTCATGTACTGAGGAAAGTCCATGTGAGCACACACTGAGAAGGCAGTTATGTATAAGTCAGGAAGAGAGTTCTCACCAGGAACTAAGTCAGCCAGCACCTTGATCTTAGACTTCTAGCTTTCAGATCAGTGAGAAATAAATTCTTGTTATTTAAGCCTCCCAGTAGCTGGTGTTTTGTTATGGCAGTCCTTACAGAATAATACACCTACCCATGTGTTTAGACTCATCTTAAATCTCTCCTCCTCCATTAAGTCATTGCCAAACATATTAGTGCATAAGGACATCCATTTACTGACTTTTGATAGCATTTTTAGGTAAATGACAGTTTTTAGAGTTTGATTATAGTTTGCATTGACTTGTTCTTTGTTTTATGTAGGTGCTTCTGGTCTCCCACATCAAGTATAAGCTACTTTATGAGGGCAGAGGCTGAAGCAAATACAGGTCCCTGGTGCCAGGTTCCCTCTGAGGAAAGCAACTGCATCTTATTCGCAGAGAGGATTATAGGATTATTTTATTGCCCAAGGTCACACAAATGGTTCTGAAACAGAACTGGATTCAGTTCTCATAAAACCCAGATCAGCATTCATTTTTGATAGGTGTTGAATTCATAGATAAATGAAGGCTTTATAAAATATGTTTATGACAAAATGTAGTTTCTAAGGACACCAAAGCATGTCTTCCTGACACCAAACTAAGGAATAAGAAGCAGGGTGCCAGAAATGAAATCTTGGATCTCATCTCAGCTCTCAATTATCTGTAACATTGTGTACCCTCACTTTCATGCTGTGTGGGCAAGCTAGTCAGTGACAGTGGGGCTGAAATAATGAGGAATAATAGGAAACTAAGGGAAGGGGCATGAACTATGTATTCAATGATCAAGCAGGCAGGCAACTGAAAGGGATAAGAGGATAAACACATTTAGATAATTATCCTTGTGGAAAAAAATAAGCAACAACTCTTTGGTGTATCAGATTATGGGAAAGGGGAGGCTGCTATACTGACTTAAATAGGAGCTTCCACAGACTTTGGAGACATTATACGTATACTTTCCCATGTTATACATTTCTACAAACTAACAAACTATTTCTAATTAAAATGGGATTTCAAAAATTCCTTCTCCTAAGTTACCATAGCATGTTTGGTGGTTGGGTTCTCAGATCAGCCTGCAAAGGTCTTTTTGACATGAAATATTGCAACTTTTGTGTAAAAATGACAAATTGAAAATAACATAATTTACTGCTGATGGTTAAGTTAAAGATATTTAATTTGAGAAGGAGGAGAAAGTGGATACACATTCCTGTAGAATTCTGGAGGAATTCTGGGGGTCTTTCAATCTTTACATTTGATCTTAGCCAAAAGGCTGAGAAGCGATGGGGGTCTTTCAATCTTTGAATAGAGCTGTTTATTCTGTTTATTTTTACTTGTAAAGGCACAACTTTTGTTTTCTTTAATAGGCATCTGCTTAAGTACTACTTTTTTCACATTTAGAACAGGAAAAATAAGAACGAATAAAAAATAAGCCAGACATTTTTATCGGGAAAGCAAGAAGAAGCAAAGAAAAGGGGTTAGAAAAAGTGTGACAGAATGTTCAAAAGACAGCATGCTTGATGAGTGGGCTGGAGGTGTGTAAAAGAAAGGCAGGGGTTGGGTGTGTGGATAATCTAGTGCAAGTTGATGGAAAGAGTGAGGTTTTGGAGTACACCTTGATGTGGACTTGCATTCTGGACAAACTGAATTCTGGATAAATTTCTCCCTAATTTCCTCATATGTAAAATGAGGAAAGTCTTTGCCTCCTAAAATCGGTGTGAGGATTAAATGAGAGAGTGTAGCTAAGACCAAGAGTAAAGGAATCCAAAAATAAGAGTCATCGGTAAGAGTGCTGCTGCAGCCCAGTGGGGTGGCAGTGTGCACATAGGCAATAGGGACAGAGCACTGGCTGTTATTGTCTGGAATGCACTAGAGCAGGAAGGTAAGATGGGAAAGGGCACGGTAGGAGCACTAAGGGAGGAGCAAAGTGTGTGCATGTTCAGCCTATTCTTCTATGCCCCCAGTGGAGGGAATAAATGCATAATGTAATGTATTATACTGTGCTCTGTTCTGCAGTGGAATTTTGTATAGCCTCAATTCTTTTTTTTTCATCGAGAAAGTAGCACAATATCTCTGGGGTCTTTATCTGTAAGCACTATTGGGTTGCTTGTGAATGTTAAAAAGAAATGAAGGTTATAGCCTCAGGGCACTATCTCTGAGTAGCCTTGTGCTGTAGAGGAACAATAGGAGCATTGCTCTGTAAAGCACTGTGTCTATTTATTATTTCCCTTGGAGACTGTTAGAAGGCAACCAAGTCACAGTGAGGTTGCAATAAACAGTAAGGACCTTTTCACATCTTTCTTAGGACTGACTTCCCTCTTTGCTTTGTGTCTAGCTTGGCCAATCCACAGCCTTGTTTTCCCAGGATGACTTTTTCATCTCTCTTTTCTTTTACCACAGGGATTCTCTGTTTGGCTTTAGTGGGCTTTTAGTCCGGGTAGGCTTCCATACCTGGTGCCCCCTTGAGTCCAATCTCTCATTTAGGTGGCTCTTTTCTTACACCTGTACCTGTGGAAACCTCTTTGTAGTCCTCTTCACCTCATACTGCCCAAATTCCCTAAATAATCTCAGGGAGCCAGTTGCATTCAAGGAAGGATGGGCTTATTGGTTAGCTACTTAGATTTTCAAGAAGTAATTGTAGGTAACTGTGCAATTGTTTTAAAACTTCATTAAAAAAAAACCCTGCAAATTAACTATACAAGTCAATCTTCCAATTTCCTGCAGAAGCCAAAATTTATGGGAAAGAATGGAGAATTGGTTTGAGATTTGGTGGTGTTACCAGCACTCTCTGTCCTGAGAAGGGAAAAACAAATCAAAGGATTAGGGACCTGAAGGGACTTTCCAGGCCCCAGGAAACTGCCTAGGGGCCTAGAGTCATGACAATCTTCCCACTCTTATGGATGCCCCACAGTCCAAGACATGACCTAGATATATTGTTTCCAGGCAAAGAAAACTCCACTGGGGTATTGAACAGAATATTCTAAGAATCTTTTAAATCAACAGCTCTGCTGCTTGACCATGAGGAATGTGCCCTCCCTGGGGATGCCTGGAGGAGACGGAATGTGCACCAACAGTGATGCCTTACCTCATCCTCCTCCAGTCTCTGTGGGCCCTTGTTCTGCAACATGATAGCTAGACCTCCCTGCCCTATGCATCTGCACTCTGGGCAAAACTGTGAAGTGGATTAGACTTGCCTTTCAGTTCATCCATTTCATCCTTATAACACTTTATACCCTCATGCTGCCCCCTGGCTGTTCAAAACTTATTTGGGGCGATGCAGTATATATTGAGGTTTGCAAAAATAGATAGCCTATTTATAGATGTTTTATCTCAAGAGTTTTTTAAATTTTTATTTAGAACTAATTACCAACATTTGGAATTTGAAAAACAAAATCCCAGATTCTCAGCTTTTCATGAAATAATTCCAAATTTCTAGTCTCAACAGATCACATTTCCTCATGTCATAAAGCTATCCCCTTTAGATGGAGTTTGGGCTCTTAATTTTGCTACAGTCTTCACCTCTCCCTTTTAATTTAAATTGATTTGTTTCACTCAATTTAAAAAATGTATAGGCTCATAAATATTGTGGTTTGCTACTTTCCAGTGTAGGAATATGGGTAAGCAATACAGGCATTCATTAGATTTGAACCCCAGCCTGTGTGATGGAGGGCACATTACTTAACTCTAGACATCTTTTTCTCATTTGTGAAATGGGGATAATAATGCTTCTTTCATAAGTTATCATGGGGAGTATATAAAATGATTTCTACTGTATGCCTACTACATGCTTACTCATAGAAAACTCCCAATTAAGGATGGCTATTTGGGGGAATTCCTCTCAAAAAGTATTTACTGTATTACACTTTCCCTAACCTTTTACCTCAATTCTCCTCTCTCTATGCTTGTTTCCAACTCTTACAAACAAACAAGGAAGCAAGCAAGCAAACAAACAAACAAACAAACAAACATTTTTGCCACTCATTCATCAAATATGGATTTAAATATCAACTAAGTGCCAGCCAACATGTTAGGTACTGGAAAAAGCAGGGTGCAGGAAGATATATCTCCAAAATAAGACACAGTCCTATGTCCCAAGGAATTCATGGCCTATTATACAATAATGTCACACTGTAATTAGTGCTACAATTGAGCTATACATTAGGCCATGATAACATCAAGGAAGGCACAGCAGTAAACACAATTGAAATAATCACTTCCATTTGCAGTCTTACAAATGGAAGTGCTCATAACCAGGCTCTCCCAAAAACAGAGAAATAAAAGCCCCTTGTAGTATTTGCCAATTTCCATGGTGTAAATACTCCCACCATGGCTGATCTCAAGCTATCAATAACTAGCAACTAGCTCTTGTGAGCCAGTGGGAGTAGGTCCCAGGACTTGTTGTTTATACAGAACTTTCACCATACAAAGCCCCTTCTTGTGTATCCTCTAAGCAGGCATAGTTTGGATTATTACCCATTTCAGAAAGAGAAATGAGGCCCAGAGAGTCCTGTAATTTTCCCAAGATCATAGAGGTAGTAAATACAGTATCAGACAAGAAGGTTTTTGACTCATGTCCAGAATTTTTGCTAACATAGTGTCTTGCACAGTATCCCTTCAACTTTTTCAGACATTCAAAGATTAAAAAAATTTTACTACTTATCCACCATGTCAGGAAGTTAGAATGTATTCCACTAAAATGTAGGAGTAACTAAGGGGAAGAACATTATTCAGGGAATAGGGATCCTACACAAGAAAGAGGTGAAGGTAATCCCAAGGATGGTGAAGGGAGTGATGTACCAAGAAGTCATTTTATAGGAATAGCCTTGTAGCAGGCCTAATGTTCAACAATCCAGATTAGAGCATGTCAGAGGCTTTGAGGGAGATTTTTTCTTTTTTTAATATGAAATTTATTATCAAATTGGTTTCCATACAACACCCAGTGCTCATTCCAGCAGGTGCCCTCCTCAATACCCATCATCCACCCTCCTCTCCTTCCCACCCCTCATCAACCCTGTTTGTTCTCAGTTTTTTTTTTTAATTTTTTTTAACGTTTATTTATTTTTGAGACAGAGAGAGACAGAACATGAACGGGGGAGGGGCAGAGAGAGAGGGAGACACAGAATCGGAAGCAGGCTCCAGGCTCTGAGCCATCAGCCCAGAGCCCGACACGGGGCTCGAACCCACGGACCGCGAGATCGTGACCTGAGCTGAAGTCGGACGCTCAACCGACTGAGCCACCCAGGAGCCCCTGTTCTCAGTTTTTAAGAGTCTCTTATGGTTTGGCTCCCTCCCTCTCAAACTTTTTTTTCCCTTCCCCTCCCCCATGGTCTTCTGTTAAGTATCTCAGGATCCACATAAGAGTGACAACGTATGGTATCTGTCGTTCTCTGCCTGACTGATTTTACTTCACATAATACTCTTCAAGTTCCATCCACGTTGCTACAAATGGCCAGATTTCATTCTTTCTCATTGCCAAGTAGTATTCCATTGTATACTTCCAGGTAGTATTCCATTGTAGTATTCCATTGGCTGAGGTCAGAGAGGTTTTTTCCTGCTTTCTCCTCTAGGGTTTTGAAGGTTTCCTATCTCACATTCAGGTCCTTTATCCATTTTGAGTTTATTTTTGTGAATGGTGTGAGAAAGTGGTCTAGTTTCAATCTTCTGCATGTTGCTGTCCAGTTCTCCCAGCACCATTTGTTAAAGAGACTGTCTTTTTTCCATTGTATATTCTTTCCTGCTTTGTCAAAGATTAGTTGGCCATACTTTTGTGGGTCTAATTTTGGAGTCTATATTCTATTCCATTGGTCTATGTATCTGTTTTTGTGCCAGTACCATGCTGTCTTGATGATTACAGCTTTGTAGTAGAGGCTAACGTCTGGGATTGTGATGCCTCCTGCTTTGGTCTTCTTCTTCAATATTACTTTGGCTATTTGGTGTCTTTTGTGGTTCCATACACATTTTAGGATTGCTTGTTCTAGCTTCGAGAAGAATGCTGGTGCAATTTTGATTGGGACTGCATTGAATGTGTAGATAGCTTTGGGTAGTATTGACATTTTGACAATGTTTATTCTTCTAATCCATGAGCATGGAATGTTTTTCCATTTCTTTATATCTTCTCCAATTTCCTTCATAAGCTTTCTATAGTTTTTAGCATACAGATCTTTTACATCTTTGGTTAGGTTTATTCCTAGGTATTTTATGCTTCTTGGTGCAATTGTAAATGGGATCAGTTTCTTTATTTGTCTTTCTGTTGCTTCATTATAAGTGTATAAAAATGCAACTGATTTCTGTACATTGATTTTGCATCCTGCGACTGTGCTAAATTCATGTATCAGTTCTAGGAGACTTTTGGTGGAGTCTATCGGGTTTTCCATGCATAATATCATGTCATCTGCAAAAAGTGAAAGCTTGACTTCATCTTTGCCAATTTTGATGCCTTTGATTTCCTTTTGTTGTCTGATTGCTGATGCTAGAACTTCCAACCCTATGTTAAACAACAGTGGTGAGAGTGGACATCCTTGTTGTGTCCCTGATCTCAGGGGAAAGCTCTCAGTTTTTCCCCTTTGAGGATGATATTAGCTGTGGGCTTTTCATAAATGGCTTTTATGATGTTTAAGTATGTTCCTTCTATCCCGACTTTATCGAGGGTTTTTTTTTTTTTTCAAGAAAGGATGCTGAATTTTGTCAAATGCTTTTTCTGCATTGATTGACAGGATCATATGGTTGTTATCTTTTCTTTTATTAATGTGATGTATCAAGTTGATTGATTTGCAAATACTGGCAGTCCTGCAGCCCAGGAATGAATCCCACTTGGTCATGGTGAATAATTCTTTTTATATGCTGTTGAATTCAATTTGGTAGTATCTTGTTGAGAATTTTTGCATCCATATTCATCAGGGATATTGGCCTATAGTTCTCTTTTTTTGCTGGGTCTCTGTCTGGTTTAGGAATCAAAGTAATGCTGGCGTCACAGAATGAGTCTGGAAGTTTTCCTTCCCTTTCTATTTTTTGGAACAGCTTGAGAAGAATAGGTATTATCTCTGCTTTAAATGTCTGGTAGAATTCCCCAGGGAAGCCATCAGGTCCTGGACTCTTATTTTTTGGGAGATTTTTGATAACTGATTCAATTTCTTCGCTGGTTATGGGTCTGTTCAAGTTTTCTATTTCTTCCTGTTTGAGTTTTGGAAGGTGTGTGGGTGCTTAGGCAGTTGTCCATTTCTTCCAGGTTGTCCAGTTTGTTGGCATATAATTTTTCATAGTATTCCCTGATAATTGCTTGTTTTTCTGAGGGATTGGTTGTAATAATTCCATTTTCATTCATGATTTTATCTGCTTGGGTCCTCTCTCTTTTCTTTTTGAGAAGCCTGGCTAGAGGTTTATCAATTTTGTTTATTTCTTCAAAAAACCAATTCTTGGTTTCACTGATCTGCTGTACAGTTTTTTTAGATTCTATATTGTTTATTTCTGCTCTGATCTTTATTATTTCTCTTCTTCTGCCGGGTTTGGGGTGTCTTTGCTGTTCTGCTTCTTTTTCCTTTAGGTGTGCTGTTAGATTTTGTATTTGGGATTTTTCTTTTTTCTTGAGATAGGCCTGGATTGCAATGTATTTTCCTGTCAGGACTGCTTTCGCTGCATCCCAAAGCATTTGGATTGTTGTATTTTCATTTTCATTTGTTTCCATATATATTTTTAATTTCTTCTCTAATTGCCTGGTTGACCCACTCATTCGTTAGTAGGGTGTTCTTTAACTTCCATGCTTTTGGAGGTTTTCCAGACTTTTTCCTGTGGTTGATTTCAAGCTTCATAGCATTGTGGTCTGAAAGTATGCATGGTATGATCTCAATGGTTGTATACTTATGAAGGGCTGTTTTGTGATCCAGTATGTGATCTATCTTGGAGAATGCTCCATTTGCACTCGAGAAGAAAGTATATTCTGTTGCTTTGGGATGCAGAGTTCTAAATATATCTGTCAAGTCCAACTGATCCAATGTATCATTCAGGGCCCTTGTTTCTTTATTGATCCTGTGTCTAGATGATCTATCCATTGTTGTAATTGGGGTATTAAAGTCCCCTGCAATTACCACATTCTTATCAATAAGGTTGCTTATGTTTGTAATTAATCGTTTTATATATTTGGGGGCTTCCGTGTTCGGTGCATAGACATTTATAATTGTTAGCTCTTCCTGATGGATAGACCCTGTAATTATTATATAATGCCCTTCTTCATCTCTTGTTACAGCCTTTAATTTAAACTCTAGTTTGTCTGATATAAGTATGGCTACTCCAGCTTTCTTTTGACTTCCAGTAGCATGATAGATAGTTCTCCATCCCCTCACTTTCAGTCTGAAGGTGTCCTCAGGTCTAAAATGAGTCTCTTGTAGACAGCAAATAGATGGGTCTTGTTTTTTCATCCATTCTGATACCCTAAGTCTTTTGGCTGGAGCATTTAGTCCATTTACATTTAGTGTTATTATAGAAAGATATGGGTTTAGAGTCATTGTGATGTCTGTAGGTTTCATGCTTGTAGTGATGTCTCTGGTACTTTGTGGTCCTTGCAACATTTCACTCACAGAATCCCCTTTAGGATCTCTTGTAGGGCTGGTTTAGTGGCGATGAATTCCTTCAGTTTTTGTTTTTTGGGGAAGACCTTTATCTCTCCTTCTATTCTGAATGACAGACTTCTGGGTAAAGGATTCTCGGCTGCATATTTTTCTGTTCATCACATTGAAGATTTCCTGCCATTCCTTTCTGGGCTGCCAAGTTTCAGTAGATAGGTGCTACTATCCTTATGTGTCTACCTTTGTATGTTAGGGTCTGTTTATCCCTAGTTGCTTTCAGAATTCTCTCTTTATCCTTGTATTTCGCCAGTTTCACTATGATATGTCATGCAGAAGATCAATTCAAGTTACGTCTGAAGGGAGTTCTCTGTGCCTCTTGGATTTCAATGCCTTTTTCCTTCCCCAGATCAGGGAAGTTCTCAGCTATGATTTGTTCAAGTACACCTTCAGCCCCTTTCTCTCGCTCTTCTTCCTCTGGAATTCCTATGATACGGATATTGTTCCGTTTGATTTCATCACTTAGTTCTCTAATTCTCCCCTCATACTCCGGGATTTATTTTTTATCTCTCTTTTTCTCAGCTTCCTTTTTTTCCATAATTTTATCTTCTAATTCACCTATTCTCTCCTTTGCCTCTTCAATCTGTGCTATGGCCACCTCCATTTTATTTTGCACCTCATTTATAGCATTTTTTTTAGCTCCTCATGACTATTTCTTAGTCCCTTGATCACTGTAGCAATAGATTATTTGTTGTCCTCTATGCTTTCAATGCAATCCTCTATGCAATCAATGATGATTGCTTAAATCATTTTGACTATAGGGCACTTCCCCTGTGCTGTCTGGAGTAACTTGTGTTGCAGGGCGGGGCCACAGTCAGACCTGATGTCTGCCCCCAGCCCACTGCTGTGACCACAATCAGACTGGTGTGTACCTTATCTTCCCCTGTTCCAGGGGCAGAACTCACTGTGGGGTTGTGTGGCTCCTGTCTGCGCTACTTGCACACTGCCAGGCTTGTGGTGCTTCTGCAGGGTGCAGGGGTGGTAGGGGCAGGCTTAGTTCACTTTGTGGTTGGTGGTCCCCTGTGGGAGGGGCCCTGCAGCACCGGAGGGAGGTAGACCCGTTGGAGGGATGGATCCACAGAAGCACAATGTTGAGTGTTTGCACGGTGGAAGCAAATTCAGTGACAGGAACTGGTTCCCTTTGGGATTTTGGCTGGGGGATGGGAGAGGGATATAGTGCTTGTCAGCACCTTTGTTCCCTGCTGAGCTGAACTCTGTCTTCTGGGGCTCAGCAACTCTCCTTCCTGGTGTCCTCTTTCCCTCCCCCACTCTCCGAGAACAGAGCTGTTGACTTTTAACATTCCAGATGTTAAGTCCTGCTGGCTGTGAGAACTCATGCAGTCTGGCCCCTCTGCTTTTGCAAGCCAGACTGGGGGGGCTCTGCCTTGCTGGGTGGGTTGCCCCTCCACCTCTCAGCTCCCTTCCACCAGTCCCTGTAGCACGCACTGCCTCTCTGCCCTTCCTACCCTCTTCCATGGGCCTCTTGTCTATGCTTGGCTATGGAGAGTCCATTCTGCTAGTCTTCTGGCAGTTTTCTGGGTTATTTAGGCAGATGTGGGTGGAATCTAAGCAATCAGCAGAGCGAGGTGAGCCCAGTGTCCTCCTATGCCACCATCTTCCCTCAGCATCTTATCAAACATTTAAAAAGAATTAATACCAACCCTTATCAAGATCTTCCAAAAAATCAAAAAGAAGGGAACATTCCCAAACTCATTTTATGAGTCAGCATTATTCTTATGCTAAAGCCAGAAAAGACAGTAGTAGAAAAGTCTATAAACTAATATCTTTGATGAATATAGATACAAAAATTCTCAATAAAATACTAGCAAACTGGATTTAGCAGCACATTAAAAGGATCATTCACCATGAGCCAGTGAGATTTATCTTGGGGATGTAGGGGATGGTTCAACATACTCAAATCAATCAATGTGGTATATCACATTAATAGAATGAAAGAAAAAAATCGTGTGATCATCTCAAAAGATGAAGAAAAAACATTTGACAAAATTCAATAGCTATTCATGATAAAAACTCTTAGCAAATTATGTGTAGAAAGAACATATCTCAACAGAATAATGGCCATATATGACAAACACACAGCTGACATCACACTGAATGGTGAAAGGTTGAAAGTTTTTCCTCCCAAATCAGGAAGAAGATAAGAATGGCCACTCTCCCCACTCATATTCAAAATAGTACTGAAAGTCCTAGCTAGAGAAACCGGGCAAAAAAGAAAAATAAAAGGTATCAGAATTGGAAAGGAAGAAGTAATATTGTTAAAATGTCAATACTACCAAAAGCCATCTATAGATTCAATGTAATCTCTATCAAGATTCCAGTGGCATTTTTACAGAAGTAGAAAAAAGACTCCAAAATTTGTGTGGAACACAAAAGACCCTGAATAGACAAAGAAATCCTGAGAAAGAAGAACAAAGCAAGAGGCATCACACTTCCTGATTGCAAACTATATTAAAGCTATGGTCATGAAAACAGTATGGTAGTGGAATAAAAAACAGACATATAGACCAGTGGAACAGAACTGGGAGCCCAAAATAAACTCATGCATAGATGGTCAACTAATTATTTGAATACTCAATGGAGAAAAAACAATATATTCAATAAATGGTGTTGGGATAATCAGATATTTACTTGTAAAAGAATAAAACTGGATCATATCTCGTACCACTTACAAAAGTTAACTCAAAATGTATTGAGAACTTAACTGTAACACCTGAAATTATGAAACTCCTAGAAGAAAACATAAGAACAAAGCTCCTTGATGTGGGTCTCTTGGTAATAATTTTTTGAATATAATACCTCAAGCACAAGCAAAAAAATAAAAAATGAACAAGTGGGACTACATTAAACTAAAAAGCTTCTGCACAGCAAAAGAAACTATCAACGAAGTGAAGACAACTTGTTCAGTGGGAAAAAAATATCTGTAAACTATGTATCTTATAAGGGGTTAATATCCAAAATATAGAAGGAACTCATATAACTCAATAGCAACCCCCCCCCCCCCCGCCAAATAACCCAGTTAAAAATGGGAAAAGAGGGGTGCCTGGGTGGTTCAGTCAGTTAAGTGTCTGACTCTTGATTTCAGTCCAGGTCATGAATTTATGGTTTGTGAG
Source organism: Panthera onca (assembly GCF_046562875.1). Lineage (NCBI taxonomy): Eukaryota > Metazoa > Chordata > Mammalia > Carnivora > Felidae > Panthera > Panthera onca. Next base: position 26,332,781 of record NC_138339.1, read on the forward strand.
ATTGAGCCCTGCATAGGGCTCTGTGCTGACAGCATGAAGCCTGAATGGGATTCTCTCTCTCTCTCTGCACCTCCTCCACTTGCTTGCATTCTCTCTCTCTTTCTCTCTCCCTCTCTCTCTCTCTCTCTCAAAATAAATAAGTAAACATTAAAAAAAATGCAGGCAAAGGACCTGACTAAACATTTCTACAAAGAAGATATACAAAAGGTATATGAAGAGATGATCAACATCACTAATCATTAGAAAAATGCAAATTTAAACCACAATGAGATTACCTCACACCTGTTAGTCTGGCCATCGTCAAAAAGACAAAAGATAATAAATGTTGGTGTGGATATGGAGAAAAGGGAACAATTGTGCACTGTTGGTATAATTGGTAGAGCCACAATATAAAACAGTATAGAGGATCCTCAAAAAATTAAAAATAGAACTAACATATGATCCAGCAATTCCACTTCTGGGGATATATCCAAAAGTAACAAAACCACTAACTTGAAAAGATATCTGCACTTCCATGTTCATCACAGCATCCTTTACAATTGCCAAGATACAGAAACAAGTGTCCATCAATGGAGGAATGGATCAAGAAGTTGTGATATGTATATCACATATATATGATATATATAAAAAATGAGGAAATCCTACCATTTGCAACAACATGGACAGTCCTTGAAGGCATTATGCTAAATGAAAAAAGCCAGACAAAAACAAGTACTGTATTATCTCACTTATATGTGGAATCATAAAACAAAAACAAAAAAAACAAAGTTAGTAAAAGAGATCAGACTTGTGGTTATCAAAGGCAAAGGGTGGGTAAAGGGAGAATTGGAGGAAGGTGGTCATAAGGTACAAACTTCCAGTTATAAGATAAGTAAGTATGAGGGATGTAATGTACAACATGATAACTATAGCTAATACTGCTGTATTATATATGGGAATGTTATTAAGAGAGTTCGCATCACAAGAGGAAAAATTTTTACTTTTTTTCTCTTATTATTGTACTTATCTGAGAAGATAGATATTAGCTGAATCTATTGTGGTAATCATTTCACAGTATATGAAAATCAAACTATTATGTTGTATTCTGTAAAACTATACAGTGATATATGTTAATTATTTCTCAATAAAACTGGAAAAATTAAAAGGCCAAGAAAAAAAAAAGAATAAGACATAGGAGAGTAAGATAGCAGTGGACTAGGAGAACTCTTAAAAACAGCTAGATAATCATCAAATCATTCTAAATACCCCAGAAATTGATATGAAGACTGACAGCGCAAACTCCACAACTAAAGGGAGACAAGAGGCCACACCAAGAAGGTAGGAAGTGCAGAGATGTGGTTTAGGGAAAAAATGGATCATGGGTGCTGCAGAGGGGAGAGGGCTGTGGTCTTGGAGAAGGAAGTGAAAGAGAGGGAGAGAGGGAGATAGAGGGATAGAGGGAGAGAGAGAGACAAAGAGACAGAGAGAGACAGAGAGAAGCACATTGGGGGAATGCACAAGGAGAATGTTTCCCCAAAGCCATTGGTTTGGAAAATTACAGCGGATGAATTTTGTGAGTTCTTGCAATGAGTGGGGCTTTAAGCCTGGAGTTTTAAAGATCAGCAGGGGTGGCTGGCATAGAGCCTGGAGGGCACTGCACTGTGCCTGGAGAGAAGGCAGGCAAAAATCCTGGGAACAGACAGCATGGAAACAGTGATGTTTCCATGAGGCACACTATGGGGAGATTACAGCTCTTCTTAGAGTACATCTCTGAGAGGCAGTGTTCATGGAGAAGTTTCTCTGGGAACAAAGGCACTGGCCAGAGCCATTTCCCTCCTCCACCCCTCATTATAAATACATAGCCACTTGTGGGAAGCAGCTCAGTGCAGATACTGACTGCCTAACTTGCTAAGTCCCATCTTTCTGTACTCTGGCAGGACTGTCCTTCTGAGTCAAGGGTACTTCAGTCTAAGTGCAGCAGTCTCCTCCCCCAGAAGACCAGCACAAAACCCTTTCTATACCACATCTCCCAAGTAAAGAATTCTACAGGGCCTCAGTTCTGGTGGAGTTGGTGTCAGGTCTCATTTCACAGACCAGAGAATACCTAGTTAAAAGTCACCACATTCAGGCCAGGGACCAAACACTGCCCACAGCAGGCAAGGAGAACCTCTGCAGACGACTGGCCTGAAGGATGGAGCAGCCACAAGACAAAAGCATAGCACATGCAACACACACCAGAGACACTCCCTGAAGCTCCAGGCCCTGGGAACTACATGACTTCTTCTTCATAAGGACATTACTTTTAGGAGCAAGAGACATAACTGGCTTTTCTAACACGAAGAAGAAAACAGAGACTTAGACAAAATTTCAAGATGGAGGAATTTATCCTAAATGAAAGAACAAGATAAGGCCATAGCCAGAGGTCTAAGTGAAACAGATATAAGTAACATTCCTGATGGAGAATTTAAAGCAACAATCATAAGAAAAGAAGACAACTGGATTTGAGAAATGAATAGAAGACATCAGAGAGACCCTTACCACAGAGTTAAAAGAGTTAAAAAAGAATTAAAAGAATCAATGAGAAATGAAGAATGCAACAAATGAGATTGTAAACAGGCTTTATGCAACGGACAGAAGGCTGGAAGAAGGAGAGCAATGAATTAGTGATATGGAACACAAAATGAAGGAACATAATGAAGCTGAAAAAAGAGAGAAAGAAAAATTATGGAACATGAGAACAGACTTAGGGGACTCAGTGACTCCATCAAAAGTAATAACATTAATATAGGAGTCCCAGAAGAAGGAGAAAAGGAAAAGGGGGCAGAAAATTTATTTCAAGGAATAATAGCAGAAAACTTCCCTAATCTGGGAAAGGAAACACACATCCAGATCCAGGAGACACAGAGAAGTCCCATCAAAATCAATAAAAGCAGGCCAACACCAAGATATATCGCAATTAAATTTGCAAAAGATAGTGATAAACAATCTTAAAAGCAAGAAGAAAAAAAGAAGTTATAAGGGAAAACCCATAAGTCTAGCTGCACTTTTCTCAACAGAAGTTTGTCAAGCCAGAGGGAGTGGCATCATGTATTCAAAGTGCTAAAGGGGAAAAATTTGCAACCAAGAATACTCTATTCAGCAAGGCTATTATTCAGAATAGAAAGAGAGAGAAAGAATTTCCCAGACAAACAAAAACTAAAAGAGTTTGTGATCACTAAAGCAGCCCTGCAAGAAATATGAAAGGGACTCTTTAGATGCAAAGGAGAAACTAAAAGTGACAAAGATGAGAAAGGATCAGAGAGGATCTCCAGAAACAGTGACAAAGAAAGGAATAAAATGGCAATAAATACATAGCTATCAATAGTTACTTTGAATGTAAATGGACTAAATGCACCATCAAAAGACATTGGGTGTCAGAATGGATAAAAAACCAAGACCCATCTATATGCTGCCTACAAGAGACTTATTTTAGACCTAAAGACACCTGAAGATTGAAAGTGAGGGGGTGTAGAAACATGTCAAAAGGAAGCCAGAGTAGCAATAGTTATATTGGACAAATTAGACTCTAAAACAAAGACTGTGGGGTGCCTGAGTGGCTCAGCTGGTTAAGTGTCCAACTCTTGATTTCAGCTCAGGTCATGATCTCATGGTTTGTAAGACTGAGCCCCACATCAGGCTTTGTGCTGACAGGTTTTGTGCAGAGCCTGCTTGGTATTCTATCTCTCTCTCCTCCCACCTTTGCTCTTTCTCAAAAATAAATAAACATTAAAAAATATGTACCAGGCACATCTTAAACTGTTTAAAAATAAAACAAAGACTGTAAAAAGACAAAGGATGGCATTATATAATCATAAGGGGACAATGCAACAAGAATATATAACAATTGTAAATATTTATGCACCCAACATGGAAGAACCCAAATATATAACACAATTAATAAGTAACATAAAAGAACTAATTGATAAAACAATAATAGTAGGGGGCCTTAACATCCCACTTATATCAATGGACAGATTGTCTAAACAAAAAATAAACAAGGAAACAATGGTTTTGAATGACACACTGGACCAGACAGACTTAACAGATATATTCAGAACATTCCATCCTAAAACAGCAGAATATACATTCTTTGCAAGTGCACATGGAATATTGTCCAGAAAAGATCACATAATTAGGTCACAAAGTAGTTATCCACAAATACAAAAGGACTGAAATCATACCATGCAACTTTTCTGACCACAATGCTATGAAACTAGAAGTCAACCACAATAAAAAAAAAAAATGGAAATCCTTCAAACACATAGAAGCTAAACAACATGCAACTAAACAATGAATACATAAAAGAAAGTGGTCCAGTTTTATTCTTCTGTATGTTGCTGTACAGTTTTCCCAACACCATTTGCTGAAGAGACTGTCTTTTTTTCATTAGATATTCTTTGCTGCTTTGTCCAAGATGAGTTGACTACATAGATGTGGGTCCAATTCTGGGTTTTCTATTCTGTTCCATTGATCTATGTGCCTGTTTTTGTGCCAATACTACACTGCCTTGATGACTACAGCTTTGTAATATAGCTTGAAATGTGGAATTGTGATGCCTCCAGAATTGCTTTGGCTATTTGGGAAATTTTGTGGTTCCATACAACTTTTAGGATTATTCTACTTCCCTGAAAAATGCTGGTGTTATTTTGATAGAGATTGCATTGAATGTGTAGATTGCTTTGGACAGTATAGACATTTTGACAATATATGTTCTTCCAATCCATGAGTATAAATGCTTTTCCATCTCTTTGTGTCCTCTTCAATTTCTGTCGTAAGTGTTTTATCATTTTCAGAGTACAGATCTTTTACCTATTTGGTTGGACTTATGCCAGGGTATCTTATTGTTTCTGGTACAATTGCAAATGGGATCAATTCTTTGATTTTTTTCCTGCTGCTTCATTATTGGTATATAGGAATGCAACAGAATTATTTTATATACTGTGACTTTTCTGAATTCATGTATTATTTTTAGCAATTTTTTGGTGGAGTATTTTGGGTTTTCTACATAGAGTAATCATGTCCACTGCAAATAGTGAAAGGTTGACTTCTTCCTTGCTAATTTGGATGCCTTTTATTTCTTTTTGTGGTCTTACTTCTGAGGCTAAGACTTTAGTACTATGTCAAATAGTAATGGTGAGAGTGGATATCCTCATCTTATTCCTGACCATAGGGGAAAGGCTCTCAGTTTTTCCCCATTGAGGATGATGTTAGCTGTGAGTCTTTTGTGGCCTTTATGATGCTGAGGTATGTTCCATCTATCCCTAGTTTTTTGAGGGTTTTTATCAAGAATGGATGTGGTATTTTGTTAAATGTTTTTTTTTTTCTGTGTCTATAGAGAGGGTCATATGTTTCTTATCCTTTCTTTTATTAATGTGGTGTATCACGTTGATTGACTTGTGAATATTGAACTATGCCTGCAGCCAAGGAATAAATTCAATTTGATTGTGGTGAATAATTCTTTTTCTAAAAATGTTTATGTATTTTTAAGAGAGAGAGACAGACAGAGCATGAGTTGGGGGAGGGCAGAGAGAGGGAGACATAATCTGAAGCAGGCCCTAGGCTCTGAGCTGTCAACATAGAGCCCAGCATGGGGCTCGAACTCCTGAACCGTGAGATCATGACCGAAGCCAAAGTCAGATGCTTAACCGACTGAGCTACCCAGGCACTCTGTGAATAATTCTTTTAATGTACTGTTGGATTTAATTTGCTAGTATCTTGAGATTTTTTGCATCCATGTTCATCAGAGATATTGGCCTGTAATTTTCCTTTTTAGTGGGGTCTTTGCTTGGTTTTGGAATCAAGATAATGCTGGCCTCATAAAAGAAGTTTGGAAGTTTTCCCTCCTTTTATATTTTTTGGAGCAGTTTGTGAAGAATAGGTATTAACTCTTCTTTAAATGTCTGGCAGAATTCCCTTGGGAATCCATGTGGCCCTGGACTTTGTTGTGATATTTTTGATAACTGATTCAATTTCTTTGCTGGTTATGGGTCTATTCAAATTTTTTTATTTCTTCATGTTTCAGTTTTGGTAGTTTCTATGTTTCTAGGAATTTATCCATTCCAGTTTGCCCAAATTGTTGGCATATAATTGCTCATAATATTCTCTTAAAATTGTTGGTATTTCTGAAGTTTTGGCTATATCTCTCCTATTTCAGTAATGAGTTTATTTATTTGAGTCCTTTCTCTTTTCTTTTTGATAAGTCTAGGGGTTTATCAATTTTATTAATTCTTTCAAAGAACCAGCTCTTAGTTTTGTTGCTCTGTTCTGGATTGTTGTTTCTATATCACTTATTTCTGCTCTAATCATAATTATTTCTCTTCTTCTGCTGGCTTTAGGCTTTATTTTCTGTTCCTTTTCTAGCTTCTTTAGGTGCAAGGTGAGGTTGTATATTAGAGACTTTTATTGCTTCTTGAGGTAGGCCTATATTTCTTTCTTTCTTTTTTTAAAGCTTATTTATTTATTTTGGAGAGTGGAGAGAGAGAGAGAGAGAGAGAGAGAGAGGCGAGAGGGAGAGGTGAGAGAGAGAGAGAGAGGGGGGAGAGAGAGAGAGAGAGAATCCCAAGCAGTCTCTGCCCTGTCAGCACATAGCCTGATGTGGGCCTCAAACTCACAAACTGTGAGATCATGACTTGAGCAAAATCAAGAGTCATATGCTTAGCCAACTGAGCCACCCAGGCACCCCAGGCCTGTATTTCTATGTACACCCCTCTTAAGACTGCGTTGTTTTCATTTTCATTTGCTTCCATGTATTTTTAAATTTCTTCTTTAATTTCAGAGCTTTCCAAATTTTTGTCATTGACTTCAAGTTTCATAGTGGTGTGGTCTGAAAATATCCATGGTATGATTTCAATCTTTTTGTACTTGTTGAGGTCAGATTTGTGACCCAGTATGTGATCTATTCTGGACAGTGTTTAATATGTACTCAAAAAGAATGTGTATTCTGATGCTTTAGGATAAAATGTTCTGAATATACCTATTAAGCCCATCTAGTCCAGTATGTCATTCAAAGCCATTGTTTCCTTATTGACTTTCTGCTTAGATGATCTATCCATTGTTGTCAGTGGAGTGTTAAAGTCCCCTACTATTATCATATTATCAATGAATCTCTTTATGTTTGTTATTCATTGATTGATATATTTGGGTTTTCAAGTTGGGGGCATAAATATTTATAATTGTTTGATCTTGATGTATACCCCTTAATTATGATATAATGCCTTTCTTCATCTTTTGTTACAGACTTTGTTTTAAAATCTAGTTTGTCTGATATAAGTATGGTTGCTCCGGCTTTCTTTTGATTTCTGTTAGCATGATAGATGGTTCTCCATCCCCTCACTTTCAATAATCAGGTGTCCTTAGGTCTAAAATGAGTCTCTTTTAGGCGGCATATAGATGGATCTTGTTTTTTTTATCCATTCTGATACCTCTCTTGGATTTCTATACACCATTAATGAAGCAGCAGAAAGAGAGATTAAGGTATGAATCATATTTGCAATTGCATCACAAATAAGATGTCTAGGAATAAACCTAACTAAAGAGTTGAAAGACATGTATTTTGAAAACTATGAAACACTGATGAAAGAAGTGAAGGGGATACAAAGAAATGGGGAAACATTTCATGCTCATGGATTGGAAGAACAAATATTGTTAAAATGTCTATACCAAAGAAATCTACACATTTAATGCAATCACTATCAAAATACCACCAGCATTTTTCACAGAGCTAGAACAAACAATCCTAAAATTTGTATGGGACCACAAAAGACACCGAATAGCCAAAGCAAACCTGAAGAAGAAAAGCAACGCTGGAGGAATCACAATTCCAGACTTCAAGTTATAGTACAAAGCTGTAGTGATCAAAACAGTATGGTATTAGCACAAAAATAGAAATGTAGATTAATAGAACAAAATAGAGAGCCCAGAAATGAACCCACAACTATATGGTTAATTTGTTTTTGACAAAGCAGGAAAGCATATCTGACAGGAAATACAGTCTCTTCAACAAATGGTGCTGGGAAAACTGTACAGCTACACACACAAAAGACAGTGGATCACTTTCTTACACCATGCACAAAAATGAATTCAAATGGATTAAAGATTTAAGTGTGAGATTTGAAACCATAAAAGTACTAGAAGAAAACAGGCAGCAACCTCTTTGACATCAGCCAGAGCAACTTCTTCTAGACATGCTCCAGAAGTTAGGGAAACAAAAGCAGAAATAAAGTATTGGGACAACATCAAAATAAAAAGCCTCTGCATAGCAGAGGAAACATTCTACAAAACTAAAAGGCAACCTATGGAATGGGAGAAGATATTTGCAAATGACATATCTGATAAAGGGTTATTTTCCAAAATATATAAAGGACTTGTAAAACTCAACAGCCAAAAAGCAAATAATCCAATTAAGAAATGGGCAGAAGGCATGAATAGACATTTCTCTAAAGAAAACATCTAGATGGTCAACAGACACATGAAAAGATGCTCAATATCAATTATCATCAGGGAAATACAAATCAAAACTACAATGAGATATCACCTCACACCTGTCAGATAGGCTAAAATCAGCAACACAAGAAAGAACAGGTGCTAGCAAGGATGTGGAGAAAGGGGAACCCTCATACACTGTTGGCTGGAATGGACACTGGTGAAGCCACTTTGGAAAACAATATGGAGGTTCCTCAAAAAGTTATAAGAGAACTACCCTATGATCCAGAAATTGCACTACTCAGGATTTACCTCAAGAATACAAAAATACTAATTCAAAGGGATACATGTACCCTGATGTTTATAGCAGCATTATCTACAATAATCACACTATGGAAGCAGCCCAAATGTCCATCGACTGATGAATGGATAAAGAAGATGTAGTTTATATACACAATGGAATATTACTCAGCCATAAAAGAGAATGAAATCTTGCCATTTGCAATGACATGGATAGAGCCAGGGAGTACTATGCTAAGTGGAATAAGTCAGAGAAAGACTAACACCATATGATTTCACTCGTATGTGCAATTTAAGATACAAAACAAACAAAGGGGAAAAAAAGAGAGAGGGAAACAAGGCAAGAAAAAGACTTTTAACTGTGGAGAAAAAATTAATGGTTACCAGAGGGGTTGGTGGGGGATGGATAAATTAGGTGATGGCGATAACAGAGTGCACTTGCTGTTATGAGCACTGGGTGTTTTATGGAGGTTTTGAATCACTATATTGTACATCTGAAACTAATGTTGCACTGTATATTAACTAACTGGAATTTAATTAAAAACTTAAAAAAACACACAATTAAAGAAAAAAATAAACACATAAATAAAAAATAAACATTTTGTTTACGTGCTAGAAAAGGACAGAATAAAGAACATAAAAAAAAGAAATGTTAAAAAAAAAAAAGAATGTAAGATACCAAGAAGGGTCAGTAAAAAAATAGTTGAGTCTGTGGGTAGGAATACAGGAAGCCATCATACTGTTTGAGAAGATATTGTAACAGATCTGTTCAGTGCTTTGTTAAAACTCTGATTCCTTCTAGGTTAAATAAAGATACTTGTGTATTGTGGGCTGACTAAACACTGCTTTTATATGGGCCATTGACACGTGAGATTGATAAAGATTAGGATTTTCCTGAAAGATATAGTAAATGTAGAAGACAGCAGAATTTACAAAAGCTAACATCTAGAATCTGAATCCTTCTCAAAGAAAGGCAATTCTATTTCTCATTGGGATTAAAATCACCCTGAAAGGTATGGTAAACATTGACAGAAGAAGCAGTTTTGAAAATATGTGAATTCACCAGAGATAAGAAATGCCTTGAATGCCAATTGCTGAAGATATAAGGAGATAGCAGCAGAAACATTTTATTCAAAGATTCAAGAGTTTAACTTATACTGCAGGGTAATTATTGATAGCACTTACAGAGGAGTCTATCACAAAGTCTGATCATTGATAGGAAGAATCTTTCTTTGGTCTTTTGCTTTTTAAACCTGGAAATTTGAATTATAAAAGCATGAACAGATGTAAAAAAGCAATTTCTTTTGTAATCTCTTTTAGTCATTAATTCAGACTTTTCTAAAAGGAACAAAAATATAACATGGTATTGAACACTTGTAAAGTTCTTATATCCCTTCTCTAATTTGCAGAACCCACCAGGAAGGAAAAATACAATTTCTACTTTTCCCATGAGAAAATATACTAAGAGATCAGTTGCAGGCAAAATATCATATTAGGAATTCATAAACACTGAATGAAAAAAAGTCCCCTATCTATAGGAATCACTGCAATGATCATTAGACCATATAATTCAATTAATATATTCAATTAATATATCATTACTGAATGGTAATTTAGGGATAGTCCCTAGAAATAAGAAGTAAATTTAGATTTATTCATGTGATTTCCCTACTTTTCTCTTTCATATAAAAGCTGCATTTTGAATTTTAAGGATGAAATAGCATATGTTTGCAATGCATTCACTCATTCATTTAGTCACTCATTCAATTGATTAACCAAGAGATTAATCTGGTATCTATCATAGGCCAGACACTGTTCTAGAACAGTGTCTAGATTTAAAAAGAGATAGATAAGAACTTTACCTATTGTAGCTCAGAGCTGATGATATTAGACAATTAAATCAGAACAATAGGGTGGAGTAAAGGCTGTGGTAGGACAGATCTGTGAAACATATAAGCATGTTTCAGAGCTTTTTGGAAATAGTTGTGGAGAGGGCTAAACTTTCGAAATCACACAGGAAGATGATTTAGACTTGGTTACTGGTCATTCATATGAGGGCTGTTTCTGAAGATAGAAATTGAAAATATCAATTACACTTATTTTAGAAGAAGTAAACATTTCTATCAATTCAGGTTAACCTCTGATTTAAAAGAAGAGAATTGAGATAGCTTCAAACTTGCACCATGCTGGTCCAAACCTATGACACTAACTCAACATCAAGGAATTTCACATGTTAGATTTAAAATATCCCTGTTCAATACATGAATGGTGGGGTGCCCAGGTGGATTAGTCCATTAAGTGTCTGACTCTTGGATCTCGGCTCAGGTCATGATCCCGTGGTTTGTGAGATGGAGCCCTGCATCAGGCTCTGCACTGACAGTGGGGAGCCTGCTTGGGATTCTCTTTCTCCCTCTCCCTTCCTCTCTCTCTCCTCCTCCCTGCCTTCTCTCAAAATAAATGAATAAACTTAAAATAAAAATACATGAATGGTTATGAGCATTTAATATCAATCAACGGGCATTTAAAAATATATTATAAAGAAGGCTGGAAAATCCTATTAAAATTTAACTATCGGTTACACACCTTTTAAAAATCTTGTGACTTTACAATTATATTTAACTTGGAACCAACAGACTCCTAACTCTTCTTAAAGATGAATGTCTTAACTCTGCTCTCTTATATTGGCCAAGCACAGTGACAAAATAACATATAAAGAAACCACTGACTGTCAAAAAACTAAGGGACACTAATTGCAAAATACTTACAGATTGAGCAATGATGAAGAATTCTATTGACTTTATCTCCCCAGATTGCTTTTGTATAAAATCTAGAAATTCTTTAAATTCAAAACTGGAGAAGAAAAATGGAGACATGGAATACCATGTAAAAATAGAGACCATTACAAAATTCCCTTTAAACTTGGTCATCCTTTTCTTCAAATACACGTGTTGAAAACAAATCTGCATCATACCTAGGCAGGATAAAGCCAAATTTCAGGATTCGTGTCTTTAATGTTTTTAACCCCAACCCCCCAACAGCCATATTAATTTAAATCTCCAAGATGCCAATAGCTAGGTTTAGAGACATCATCACACTGAAAAGGTGGACTCTGTTGTAACCGCTTATTAAAAACAAACCAAGCCAAACTTGTGGTTTAAAAATTGGGACCAGATGATGCTTAATAAGCATGAAATGCTTTCGGTGTTACAAACGAGAACCAGGTGTGGAGAAAAGCAGCTTGAAGCTGAGCATGGCTACCTATAAGCAGGGCTCATCTTCCTCTCAGAGGGTGACAGTCAGTAAACTACATAGCTTGGTTACCACCTTGTCTTCTTTAGGTGAGCTGTCCAACTGCACAGAAAAAACTGGGCATTCAAAAGTGGAGAATATGAAGGCTGTTTCTTAAAAAAATGTGTGTGTTCTACCTAAAAGTACCTAAAAGTAGACAGGGAGGAAATGAATGCTCAACATCAAGGCAATTAATAGAGATTCTGGATAGGGTGGCTGCCTCTCTAAGTGCCCAGCCATGAGGGGCACCAAACAATCAGCAAGGTGATTCTGACTTTTAACTTAATAAACCTTTCTCTTTTAGTGAATGTCTGATAGCTGAGTGATCTCTGTAAAGTTATTTTACTCTCTGGGCCTTGATTTTCTCATTTGTAAAATGTGACAGTGGGGTCTTAAGATCTAGTATCAGTCTTCTGCAATAGCACTCTATGGTGTTGTCTCCAAAATGTGTCTGTTCAAGAGAGCAATTAAAAGAAGGCTTCTTTATTTCACTCAGACGTCAAGCTGTAGCCACCAAACCCTTCTATATTATTGGTTCTGACTTCAAAGGAGCAGGATAAACAAATTCTTTGCCAAGAGAAAAAAATCAGTTTTGCTGTTTTCCCCTCTATTCATACAAACTCATTAAATCAAAGTTTCTAAGCCCAAATATCTGCCAGTTGTCCTTCAGTGGGTCTATATTAAATAATCTCCACCTGGCTGAGACACAGTAGGAGACAGACTTGTGCTCTCAAGAGGATGACAATGCCATAACTCAGTGGTTGCCAAATTTCAGCATACACCAGAGTCATCTAAAGGGCCTAAAACACAGATAACTGGGTTCTGCCTTTAGAATGTCTAATTCAGTTACTTTGGGATGAAGTCCAAGCATTTGCACTTCTAAGAAGTTCCCAGGTGATGCTCATGCCCTTGGTGGGGTCTCACCTTTTAAGACCCATTGCCATACTGAACGTAAAGATGCGTAGTCTAGGTGAACAAACATGATATTATTATATTAGAGCCATTGTTATTTCTATTGGATCTTAAGACATAGCACTGTTAGGCACAACAGAATATAAATAACTTCAAATATAAAGATATCTTTCAAACTATGCCCCTATTTTTCTGCTATTTTTCTGCATTTGAGCAGGAGTAAAGGCATACTGAAGAGGAGTCTATTGGCAAACTGATGGTGTTGACATTAAAGCTATGTTGGCTACTATCCCCAACTAGGTTTTCAGGACAGATTACATAACTGGGGGGCTCCTTGTTAAAAAAAATATTAAGAATTTCAAGATGGTAACAGCAGAGCATTACACCAAGCACAGGGCCCTTCTAAGCACAGGTCCCTGTGTGACTGCATGTGTGACACCCATGAAGCTGGCCCTACCTATTCTTGTCCTGAGGATTAGGAACTCTAGTTCTATAAAAAAACAAGATGCTAGGAGTAAGAGAGAGGTTTTGAAGGGAAGTAGAGAAGGCAGGGACAACTACCACTTCCACCTGGGATAATTGGAGCATTTGTCACCAATAACAAAAATTAAGCACCTACTGAATAATAACATCCGTTGAATAATCATACTCAGCTCCTGCCCTATAGGGCTTTGTAATTTTATGAAATAACAATATACATTTAAGGACAAATATATTTTAAGCCCCATGAGGACAAGGAAATATTGGGTTTATTTACTACTGTATGCCAGGATCTAGCATGATGCTTAAAGTGGATGTTCGTTATGTATTAAGTGAAGGAGAGAATTTATCTACAGTGGATGTCCTCTGTCTATGGGCAGGGTATGCAATCAAAGAATGAGAATTCTCAATAATCAGAATGTTTATTACCAGGTTAGAAAGCAGTGGGTTCCTTTAACATATTTAGTATTACAATAAATATTTGCTGAATTAAGTTGGATTGAATTGTAGAATCCTTTACCAGCATAAGCTTGTAAAGAAAGAACTCATGAAAGAAAAAAACCAAAATCTATTATCATAAGACTTGGGTTTGAATACCAGTTCTGTCAATCACTATTTGTAAGAATTAATACCATTGGTCACTTTTTCTGGAAGCTTACTCTTAACCTTCCTTACGTGAAGAAATGAAGAATGAGAAAAGTGAGAGAGTACAATGTTGATATATTGTAATTTCTAGGCAGCTTATTTTAACAGAAATAGAGAAATTTTTTTTGTGCTACAGAAAACAAGAAATGGAGGGATAAGGTATTTCTGGCTGTGGTAGTTGGTGAATTCTTCCTGGTATAAGCAGGGAAAAATTAAGAGATATAGAAAATAAATAGTTTAGTTACAGAGCTGAGGGAGAGTAGGAAAATAAAGAGAACATAATTATCAAACTCAAATGGTTATATAACATCCAAGAAAGTAACATAAACTAGCTGTGGCTGTAACTGAAAGAATACAAGCCCTATCTAGAAATGGCAGCCAATTGTCATTAAAGATTCACCATTGCCTCAAATCCATATTTTAATATTGAATCTCCCAATTTTTAAATACTGGAAACTAAGTCAAAATTTGAAAAACACTTTGATGTTGAAAAGAAAAAGTAATTGTGGGCAATATCTGGCCTCTGGGTTTTCAGTTTACCGTTTCTGGCTTAGAAGGAGAGTTGACTTGTACTGGTTGCACTGAGGTGAAGGTAGGGCACGAGTGTGGCAGAAGCAGTGGAAAGCAGTCAAAATATAGAGAAGCTTGGGGCGCCTGGGTGGCTCAGTCGGTTAAGCGGCTGACTTCGGCTCAGGTCATGATCTCGCGGTCCGTGAGTTCGAGCCCCGCGTCGGGCTCTGTGCTGACAGCTCAGAACCTGGAGCCTGTTTCAGATTCTGTGTCTCCCTCTCTCTCTGACCCTCCCCCGTTCATGCTCTGTCTCTCTCTGTCTCAAAAATAAATAAACATTAAAAAAAAAAAAAAATATAGAGAAGCTTAAGCAGCAGACCTGGCTGAATATCAGAGAGCTCACTAGCTTTATTTTTATCTATCTATCTATCTATCTATCTATCATCTATCTATCTTTAATGTTTATTTATTTTGTGTGATAGAGATTGAGTGTGTAAGCAGGGGAGGGGCAGCAGAGAGAGGGAGAGAGGGACAATCCTAAGCAGGCTCTGTGCTAATGCAGAGTCAGACTCAGGGCTCAAACTCATGAACTGTGAGATCGTGACTTGATCTGAAATCAAGAGCTGGACACTTACCCAACTGAGCCACCCATGCACCTTATCACTAGCTTTATTTGATCAAAGATAATTTCGGAGACATATTCACTCATTTACTTGACAAATATTTAGGAGTTTCTCTGATGCTCCAGGCACTGTGCAAAGCAATAGGGATGCACATGAGTGTCTTAGGTTAGGCTTCCAAAACAAAATACATAGACTGGATGGGTCAAATAACACATTTATTTTCTCAACTGCTCTGGAGGCTGGAAGTCTGAGATCAGGATTACATGGATGGGTTTTGGTGAGGGCTCTTTTTCTGGCTTGCAGATGGCTGCCTTGTTGCTGTGTGCTCATACGATTTCTACTTGGTGCACATGCACAAGGCTGGGGAGGAAGAGAGAGAGAGAGAGAGAGAGGGAGAGAGAGACAGAGAGGGAGAGAGAAACAGAGAGATGATAGAGTGAGAAAGCTTTCTGGTATCTCTTCTTTAAAGGGTACTAATCCCTTTAAAAGGGCCCCACCCTCATGATCTCATCTAACCCTAATTATCTCCTAAAGGCCAAATACCATCACTTTGGGGGTTGGGGCTTTAACACTGAATTTGAGGAGGGGACACATTCAGTCTATAATGAATAAGTTGTGAACCCTACTCTGAAGGAATGTTTAGTCAAATAGGAAGACTAGATTATATTTGTGTGTGTATGTGTTTGAATCTTTAGTAGAACATCCATAGAAAGCTACCAATAAACATTAAGAATCTAGGTTAAGTAATCTCTGTGTTGTGCTGGGCTATGGGAAGTAGATATCTGAAGAATATTCAAGTAGAGTTGGTTTTTACACCAAATCTCAAAAAGTCTGTGAATTTGAACACAAAGGGATGGGTGAGGTATTGCAGACAGTTGGAATAACATGAACAAAGACATAAATGATAATAGAAAATATTTATAGGAAATATTGAAAATTCTATTTGGTTGAATACAGGATAGCCAGTGGTCAGGTCCTGGAGTGATCTTAATTTTGGGATAAGGAGTTTTGGACTTTATTGTATCAGCAGTGGGTGCATTGATTTTGGGGGTGAGGAGTAACATAATAAAAACTGTTGTGAAATAATAAATTTCAATGTAATGCATAGGAGGAAATAGAAGATAGGGTGAAGGGGGCCATGAGATTCTTAGAGTCTAGTAATACTCTTGGTGAGAATAATAAAAGCTTGATCAGTGTAGTGGCAGAGGGAATGGAGAAGGAAAAATTACACAAGATATCTAGGGCACCAGATAGATTCATTAACTGTTCCTTATGAGGGATCAGTGGGAGAGAGAATCAAAGATGATTCTGGGGTTTTAAACTTGGCTGGTTACACGGATGCTGGTGATCCAAACCAAATAGGGAATGCAAGAGCAGAAGCAGGATGCCGGAATTTGGAGAGTTGGGTGGACATGTTAAATTCTATTGTGCAGCTGTTGACTTTGAGGTGCCAGTATGTTTCTAGATTGAGCTTAGAAAGAAATAAGATTTGAGAGTAGAGGAAGGGTCAGATATGTATACTTGGGAGTCATTCATATAGTGACAACATTTATAGTTTTGGAAGGGAATAGAGGTCCTCAAGAGAGACCAGAAAAAGAAAAGAAGATTGATGAAGACATGTCCATACTGAGTGGGGAATTCTGCTATTTTGTGATCAAAAGAGAATGAGGACCAGGGAAAGGAGTGGTCAGAGAGATCAGGAAGAATCATGATGGTGCAGTGTTTTATATGTCTTCACAAAAAAGAGTTTCAAGAAAGAGGGGCAGGTGATCAATGGTATCAAATTCTACCAGGACATCAAAAAGAATGATTGAGAAGTGGCCACTGGATTTGGCAATTAGGAGATTAGTGATTATCAGCAGAGACTGAATTGTAGTATTTTCCTTAAGTTACAAGAATATCCTGCTTTAACCACCTCCTACTTTCATGGGTATGGACATGTGCATTCACATAACAAAACCAATTCATACACATAACAAGTTCAATATTAACGCACAATGTAGAGAGACTTGCAAATGTTTTTTAATACAATTTTATTCTTATCATAGGCAAGAAGGACACACAGTGCTCTTGAATTAAGTCAAAAGGCTGAATTATGGCATTTAAAACTTTAATAAACAGTTAAAAATTCTTTCAGTTCCATTCCAATTGAAAAGGCCTATACATCTGAAAGAGGGATGCAAACTGCTAGGAAGAAGCTGCCTTAAATGTAGGACCCTCAGTTTGAACAGTCACTCAGTGAGCAGCCTCTTTTCTGTGAGCTGTCTGGCAGCCAAACATGCTTATGAGATTTTAAAAAAGGACTGTGAAGGCATAAAGGCTGAGGGCATACAGAGAGGATGTGTACTTGCTCTGTAATGCCATCATGGAGATCTCACTCATGTCCTAGGCTGCACTGCTATGGGATAGGAAAATCCTAACCAATGATAGTTGCAAACACAATTGCTGAGCTTTTCTGAACAAAGCTTTGTGTTCAGGCACCACTGAAAGTGTCCGCATAGTCAAAGGCTGCCAACTTCACCCTTCAACTGGGTGAAATCTGTGCCAGGAGAAAGGGGTTGGAGGGCCTTTTATTCACTTGGTAATTATACAGAAATGGGTATTTCATGCATTTTTAGAAATGGAGAGTGGGGTGAGGATAGAAAGGCAGGCACTTAGTGCAGTGACAGCTCTGGTCATGTGGCTTGGCCTCATAGGCACCACCGCAGTCTCTTTGGGGGCAGCCTGTCCAGCACTGGCCCGGGCTGGCACCAAGTATGAGAAGAAATGAGAGGGCAATCTGGCATTTTCTTATTTGTTTATTTTTACCTCTCAGGCCTGCTGAAAACAACTGGAATCTTCTGAGTTGCTGAAAGCACATAGGCTTCTTTGATGAAGCTCTTGGCCTCTGCCACTCTAAAGCCAAAGAGGCTCATTGATTAAGTTGTCGGGTGACCATGCCCTCTGTAAATTCAGGTCAGACCAGAGGCAATGGTTAATAGCTGGAAGGTAACTGTCCCTAATACAATCTTGCTATAACCTTCAAAGCTTAACATAAAATAGTATTCCACTGAAATCCAAACTGAAAATTGGGAAATGTTTTGAGCCTGGGCATCTGCCTGTGTTATTTAGCAAAGGAAATTCTGGGAAAGCAAAGATAAAGAAGTAGAAAAGAATGATTGAACACAGCTGTAGAGAAGCCATGTAGATAGCCAAGGACAAGGGTCAAAGGTAAACTCAGACCCTTTTTTTCTTTCTTTTTTAAGGATTAGGGGTGAATCAGGTTAGGGGATGGTAGACTGTGAGGACCGGTTTACATCACACTCAGGCTACTGATTGTTACCCTTGGTTATGGTCCCATCAAATGAGCTCAGAGTCCAGTTAGCCTTTACTGGATTGCCTTTTATTTCAGGGGAAAGGGATCCTAGGGCAGACTGTTAACTTGTAGGCTCAATAGTTTGGTGTGGCTCTGACTGAGTCCAAGGACCAAGTGGAAGTTTATGAGCAGGTCTGCACCCTTTAGCTCCATAAGTTTTTTATGATTTTCATTGAAGTATTCCCATTGAAGAATTCATCAGACTCTGATTTACTCTAAATCAAATCAAGTTTATCACTATTGGGAAAATTTACTGGGCTTGGATTTGGGGAAAATCTAAGAATTTTAGTACCCAAAGCCCTGGAAATCTGGGTTTATCAACAATTAGCAATGTGACCCACACCAGACCAAGGTACTTGGCTTTTCTCAGTGATAAGGAGCTATATTATACTGAGCACTTGCTACCTACTACGCATTGTGCTAAGTGCTCTACTGGAATTACCCAAGTTTTTCTTTACAATATCTCTATGACAAAGGTATTGAGTTATCCTCCAGTTCTCTCTTTTACAGAAGTGGCTAATTGTGTGAACTTGAGACTCAATTTCCTGTCTGTAAAATAAGAGCTTAGACTAGAATGATTAAAAAATACCTTTCATTTCTGATATTTAATGGGTTTCAGGTTTTAGACGATTAGAAACAAATTACTTTCTGGAAGTTGGAAAGAATCAACCAGGAGGAAAAAAGAGTGTGATATCAATAACTTGAAACCATTTTCCAAATTAGATAAAATTTACCCTACCCTTAAAAGCAATTTCTTATACATCTAGTAACTAATAGTTTTAATAGTGGGCTTTGACACTGTATTGAGAAATTAATTTTCTCATAGCTCTGGAGGTGGGAGTCCAAGATCATTGGCAGGTTTGGTTTCTCCTGAGGTCTCTCTCCTTAACTTATACAGATGGCCACCTTCTCACTCTGTCTCCATATGGTTTTTCCTCTGTGTGTATTCCTAGTATCTCTCACATGTTCAAATTTCATCTTCTTAAGGACACCAGTCAGATAGGATCAGGGCTCACCCTAATGACCCCATTTTAACTTAATCATCCTTTTAAAGACTCTATCTCCAGAGACACTCACATTTTGAAGTAGTAGTAATAATGTTTCAACATATGAATTTTGAGGGATACAATCCAAACTATAACAGACATTTTGATCATCAAAACAATACCATGTATTAGCAACCCAAAAAGTACTTTTGTGCTTTTTACAGTTGAGAAAATTGAAACTCAGAAATGTTAAGTAACATGTCTAAAGTTATATGGCTAGTAAGCGGCAGAGCTGAGATTGGACCAGGTTTTCAGACCCATTCCTAGTGGTCTTTGCATCACATTGCTTCTTGAATATTATTTAGGGGGTCTCTCTTACTTAGTAAGATGGCTGAGAATTTCTCCTCCTGAGTATGAAGTGACAAACTGCTGGTTGTTTAGAGGTCACTTGTAGCTTGGACACTAATGAAGTTAAATAGAATCTGCTTCTCATAGGTTGGACTCACTGTTAACCCAAAAGCCTTATAAAGTGAGATCAAGAGAGTAATATTTATCCCTATTTTCCCCTGGTATCAATGATACCCTGTGTTTTATATGAGTACAAAAATATTTTGCCCAAACCATTGAAAGTTGTCTCAATTCTGGCTGCTAAATGTGGCCAGATATATAGTCCAACTCACATCTTGGTTTTTGGACACTCCTGTGAAGGAAAGTAACTCAGGTAAAAATTTACACCTAAAGAAGTGGTAGGAGAAGAAAATAAAATGCTCATTTGGAGATACAAGATCATTTCCCCCTACAACATAAGTAGATTGCACTACGTTTTAACTTTTGGGGGATTATGGAATCCCTTTAAGAGTATTTTTTCAGAAAAATACACATACACATTTTACTGATAATTTCTGGAAGTTCATGGACTCCTAAAGCTCATCAATGGATCTTGTATTTGAAATTTGGTGATTATTTTTCTCAGTTTAAAAATAACAAAAATTTGGAGTAAAAAAAAAAAAAAACCTATAGTAGTAGAAAGGCAAGAAAACTAGGTTCCAGTTCAAGTTTTGCTAGAATGATTATATTGTATGATACTTAACATTTTGGTTTTCACTTTTTCATTAATAAAAGGAGAAAGAATGATTTCTAAAGTCATGACAATTAAAACTTGCATGAATCTAAGCTAAATATATTTCAAAGTTAAAAGCTTTGAATGCCAAGTGGTAATCCTATTCCAACCCCCACTTCTACCATATATCATTCCCTTAGAGAATGCTAGAGACTATTTCTTTCTTTTTCTCGATAAAAGAGAAAGAATCTTGCTAATTCCCATCTAAGGGAAGCTAGATCTAGGAAATTTCAATATTTTTGGCCAGGTTAAATCCTGAGAGGACTGTGGCCCCGGATGCAGATCTATGAAGTTGAAACTGGTGAGGCCCCTAATTAGTGAACATTTGAGATCTTTTTCTGAATCACACAAAATCCCTCTTCCCAAATAACCCAGAAAACAACCCCTGAAGTCTATTAAGCACCAAGTGTTCTCTACTGAGTCTGGGGTAACTTGACTCACCAAATTGATCCCTGTTGCTTCTCTCAAGCTATAAAATACGTCCGTCTATGTCTGAGCCATAGAACCTGCCTCCTACTTAAGTGAAATTTGTCTCTAAATCTCACAAACCTGATCCTATTAGCTCTTCCATAGAAAGTACCATAGACTAAGTGACTTCAGAAATTTCTGACAGTTCTAGAGGCTAGGAAGCCCAAGATCAAGGTGCTGCCATTATTCATTTCTGGTGAGAGTTTTTTACCTGACTTAAAGACAGTTGCATTCTCATTGTATCCTAAGCTTGACTGGTTCTCAAATGGCAAGACATTAAGACAGAGTGCTTGGGTATCTTTTCTTATAAGGGTACTAATGCCATCATGAAGGACTCACCCTTATGACCTCATCCAAACCTAATCAGCTTCCAAAGTCTCCATCATCAAATACATCTCATTGGGATTATGTCATCAACATATGGATTTTGTGGGGGATACAAACATTAAATCTTTATCAATGTTTGCACATGGTTTGAGTTATGGGTTCAACTTCATTCTTTTGGCATGCTGATATCCAGTTGCCATTTCAACCATTTGTTGAAGAGACTCTTCTTTCCCCCATTGAATGGCCTCAGCACTCTTACTATAGTTTGATTTTTTTTCCGTACTCAAATTCTATTCCATTGATTTATATGGCCAGTTAGTTGTATGCTAGTACCACACTGTTTATGGAGCTTTGTAGTTAGTTTTGCAATTGGGAAGTATGAGTCCTCTGACGTTGTTCATCTCTTTCAAGATTTTTTGGCTAGAGTTCCTGGCAATTCCATATGAATTTTAGGATCAGCTTTTCCATTTTTGAGAATAAAAGCCATTGAGATTTTTACAGGGGTTGTGTTGAATCTGTAAATTGCTTTGGGGAGTATTGGCATCTTAACAATTTTAAGTCTTCCAACTCATGAACATGAAGTGTTTTTCTATTTATGTAAGTTTTAAATTTCTTTCAGCATTGTTTTGTAGTTTTTAGTGTGCAAATCTTGCATCTCTCTAGTTAAATTTATTCCTAAATATTTTATTCTTTTTGATGCTATTGTACATGGATTTTTTTGTCTTAGTTTCCTTTTTGTTTTTGTTTTTCCAGCTTTACTGTTAATTTCCTTTTTGGGTTGTTCATTATTAGTGCATAGGAACTCCTTTAAAAAGGCTTTGGACATAGATGAAAAGATTTGTAAATGAATATTCATTATACATTAGTTAAAATAAATGTTTAAGGTAAGTAAATATAATGTTAAATGAGTATCTGTTCTAAATTGATTTTCAATTAACCAATCAACTACCCTAAATGATCACATTGGATAAGAGAATTCTAAGTTTTAAAAACTTACATTTTTATAATACATTTTTATATTCCAAAAGTATCACCAATACATTATTTGCAAATGTTATGTTTACTACTATTTCTATGAGTAGACAATGAATACTTAAATGGGCTAAGTAGCATTTACTCTGCTAAGAGCTCACAAGGTAAATGACTGGGGAAGCAGTTTTTACACTGCATTTGTTGCCTTTGATATTCAAAGAAGATACCTTTGGATATTAACTGTGTGTCCCTCCCTTCCAGGCTTTGAGAAGCAATAAATATAAAGGGAAGAAGCTCAGGATCTGGATTCAGGTTCTAACTCTGAACTACCTCTCAGCTAAGTAGGTAATTTCATGATTCTGAATTTTAGTTTTTCTCATCTAGTAAATGGGAAAAACAAAAACTGCTTAATGTAGCTGTGAAAATTAAATGTGGGCAATCTTTTATGAAATTGCCTGGTATATAGGATGCCCTCAATATTAAAGGAGAGATTTTGAAATATTTACTCAGTTAATATATATTATATATTTATTTCACCTATTCATTCTGTCAGGTCCAACTTTGGGGCCAATAGCAACTGTGCAAAATGCCTATGCTATGCATTAAATACATGCTGAACAAATATTGTCTTTTATATGATTAATGAGGGGTCAGTGTTACTGTTTTTGGCCATGAAACCTAGCAAAGTTAATGCTCCAAAAGAGATTAGGGCTTCATTATTACTGCCCTCACAAACTAGAAGTTTGATGGTTTGTTCTTTTTTTTTAAAGTTTATTTATTTATTTTGAGAGAGAGAGAGAGAGAGAGAGAGAGAGAGAGAGAGACAGAGGCAGAGGAAGAGAGAGAATATCCCAAGCAGGCTCCACACTGTCAGCACAGAGCCTGATGCTGGGCTCAAACTCACGAACCATGAGGTCATGACCCAAGCCGAAATCGAGTCAGAAGCTCAACAGACTGAGCCACCCAGGTGCCCCTGATGGTTTGTTCTAATTATGAGGGAGCCCCTCTAGGGTTCTGAGAAATTTTCTTAAAAGCACATGGCTAATTTGGTACATCAAAATCCTCTCATGCACTTCCCATTTGTGAGTGATTCTAAGTTGGCTTTACCTGAAACTTAATAACTGGTACCCTCTAGTTTATGAAACCCAAACTGGAAGAGGAAGAAAAGAAGGCATCCTTGCTTTATGTCCATGTCATGGATGTAGAACTTTTTGAACTGTTCTGCCAAAGTATGAGATTTTGAGTTTTTCAAATATGAAAATGTCATTGAAGAGATCATGGATGATTGGGCAAATTCCTTCAATAAGATGGCTAGAACATGGTTCAGAGGGTGAATTACATACCATATGGCATGTGATCCTCATTAAATAGAAGAAATCCAGGAGCTTTAACAGATGTTTTGCTGAAGCAGATCTCTTGAATGGAGTCAAAATCCCAAGGTAATGTTAGTCTAGTTTGTTTGATCAGAGGAATTGGGAA
This sequence comes from Panthera onca, assembly GCF_046562875.1. Classification (NCBI taxonomy): domain Eukaryota; kingdom Metazoa; phylum Chordata; class Mammalia; order Carnivora; family Felidae; genus Panthera; species Panthera onca. The sequence goes on from NC_138339.1 coordinate 26,356,685, forward strand.
CTGCTTAAAGAATGCCATGCCTGGATGAAGTGGTGTGAGCCAAGGACATTTGAAAGAAATTAGGTCTTTCTAAGCTTCTTTGTGTTGCTTGGACATATTGAGGGTCCCATTTACAATATGCCTTGGCGGAAGCATCAAGCTGCCATGTAACATAGGTGGAGAAAATTTTCTTTTCTGACAGAGTCTTTCTAAAGAAATGTAGTGAATGTAAGGAACTTGAGGGAGTTATCAAAAATTTAAGTGTTTCCTATAATGGATGGTTTTCAGAGTGAAAATATAAATAAATGGTAAGCAACTCTGTTTTCTGCTGTTCTGTCTTAAATATAAAAATGGAGTTGGCATCTCAATGCCTTTGTTTCCCTTCTGAAATTCTTCCCAACATCTGGAGGGCAGCAGCTTGTGAACAAGGTTCTCCTCACTAAACTTTAGTAATTAACTCCATTCCTTTCTCTAAACAAAAAAATGTAGGCCTTATAAATGTTAATGTCATGATTTATTAACAAGTGGTGACAATACCTTGTGCCTCCTAATGAATAAAAGTAGGAGCAGAAATGGAGAATAAAGGGAACTGTTTGGAGAAGATGAGGATCAGAATCAGTGATGATTTAATTTATATTGAGTGAACTGTCAGCAGTGGCTACAAAAAAAATGATTTGGGCTGACTGGCAACAACCCAGTTTAGAACTTATTTTTTAATGAAGAACATTTTGGAGGCATATTAATCAGACAAATTTAGGCTATGTTCTGTTAATTAAGAACTTCCAAATGTCTGTGGTTTAAGATACAAAAATTTTGGTTTTTGTTCCCATTATATATCAGTGGGTCAGAGGGGGTTCTGCATTACATAATCGCTCAAGGCCCCAGTCTGATAGACACCCTACCACTTTACCTTCTGGTACAAGCTGTGGCACGTCACCTTCTAGGTTGTTACAACAGAAGAGAGAACTGTGGAACTTTTATTGACAAAGGCCTTAACTGAGAAGGGACATGTCATTTCTATTCACAATTCACTGGTCATTTCTAGTCATGTGGCCTCACCTACAAATGAGGGAGTAAAGAAATGTAATTCTGTGTTTCTAAAAGGAGAGGAGAAATTGATATAAAGAAACTCCACTGCAGGAAAGAAGGGAATAAGAACAAAAAGAAGGAAAGAAACAAGAATTTATTATAAAAGAATGGACCTTGGAAAGTAAATGTCAACAATCATTCTGGGGATAATATCCAAACCCCTTAACCTGATCTATAGGTCTGTATAAGATCTGGCCCTTGCCCACTTATACTACCTCCTGTCACACCTCTCTGCTCAGTGCTCCAGCCTTTAGATCTTCTTCTGTTCCTCCTATATGTCAACTTTTCCTTACCTCAGGGACCTTGCATCAACTGTTACTTCTGTCTGACACGCTCTTCCCTAAAATATTTACACCCTTGTCATCCAGAACTCTGCTAATATCTACTCAGAAAACTTTATTGATCTTGCAATCTAAATAAGCCACCCTTCCTAGTCATTCCATATCTATGCCTATATAAACAGATAAGCTACTTTATTTCTGCCCCAGCATTTTTCATTACCTGATATTTTCATATTTATTTCTTTTTTATTGTTTGTTCGCCTTCACTAGAATATATTCCAAGAGATTAGGGACCTTGCTTGTGTTGTGTTGTTCAACACTGTATCTCTTTTACACAGTAGGCATTTAACAAATGTTAAATGAATAAATTCAAAAGAAGCTGAACAGAATCCTTTGGAGGCTAAAGTCACCAATGGTGCTCAGTATTTGTAAAAATAGGCATTTTCAACATGAACCTAAGTCATACCTGGAAATGAGGAACAGAAGACATGGTATCCACAAGACCAAGGAGAAGAAAGAGCCACCCAGCTTCTTTGAATAAGAATGGGGGAGAAATACAGAGGTGAGGGATGGAAGTAATATGAGCTTAGCTAGTCAGATGAGCCAAATCAACTCTGTCCATTAATGGAATGAAACAGATTTCAGAAAGATATCATATACCCTAACATTTTGTGGCTCTAAAAAAAACCATAAAACTGTATTAAAAGTAATAAGTTGATTCAGTAAAATATATCAAATTGTTAGGAGCTCTGTCAATACAAGTGGCTAACAATGAAATTTTCATTTTAGAGCTGATTGGCCAATGTGAAGGAAGTTCTTGTGTTCAAATTTTAAAGCTCAAACATATAAGCTAGATTTTCTGGTGTGGGGTAGGGAGATCCCAGTTTCATATTTTATGGTTAGGTTTTTAGAAGTGCAGTTTGTAATGAGTTCTGTTGACTTGAATGAGACATATAAGATTATGGGATCTGGTAATAAACACAATGTATCACTTTTAGGAGGTAAATTTCAGATGTCTTTCTTGAAGATCTTCCTGTTACTGGAAAAGCTGACTATGTATGTATGTATAAAAATCCTGACTTTTGGCATTCCTATGAAGTGTTTATAAAATCTCATTCTTCTCCCAGATTTCAGGGAATTAAAAGTGTATGTGTTCATCTGTTTGAAAGTCTCTGAAGTTCTGAGCTTCATGCACACCTTTGACTTTTCCTTCTCTGACCTGACATGCTTATCTTCGCGGATTTCTGAAAGACTTTTTGGATGAGGGTATGAAGGAAGAGATTCTTCAGTCTCTATAGTTTTCATTAGTAGAGTGTCATTCTTCTTTATTGTGTTTCCCTATGGCCTTGCACATAGCTTGCTATTGAGTGGTCCAGCTCTAGGATCAGATGCCTCTGCTGGCATTTTTCAAGCCATTTCTTATATTCCAATAACATCTTAATAAAACCGTTATTTTTTGCACAGGAGCTCCTTTGACCTCTTTTGGGAATCTACTCTAATACTCTGTGGCTCTTGTTCATAAGAACATTCTTTTTCCTAATATCTAGTCTAAACTTTTCCTTCCTTAGCTGAAGGCCTGTCTCCCATTTTTTGAAATTACAAGTGATTCCCTTTCCTCACTGAAGACTAAACTTTATACCTAATGGCTAGAATGTCAAACAAACATTAATCTTGTCTCCTGCCTCTTTACAGATGGAGTAATGCCCAAAAGCAATTTAGCTTTAGACAGCAGAAGTATTTGTGTAGTGTTCTTTAACCTCTGATTCATCTCAAATCATTTTGGATTAAGCTTTATTTCTCAAAGATGCCAACAACATAAGAATCTACCTTGAAACTTAATAATCACTCCATACTCCTACATTTCATTTTAAATTATGTCTCTCCCTTACATAAGGTACCTACTGTAAAAAGGATACTTATACATTTGCAAAGAACCATTTATATGCCTCAGCAATACATGTATCATTTGAAATTTTCTCTTCATAGATAGGGCCTACTCTAAGACCACTTAATATGCAAAAAATTCATACTTTCCAAAGGGCTATGTATGGGGCAATTGTTCACATCCAGGCAAACCTCCCCACTTCCCCCACCACTCTAAACACACATACACATGGGCCAGTCACACTGAAATTCCACCTTTGGGAATGTAGCCCTTAGGGATAACTAGTTTAGGATTTTCATGTTGATCCCCTACGAGGAGGAGGACACTGACATTTCTTGATATTCTCTTTATGCTTTTATTTCCAAACTAAAAGGGAAGGGATTTCAATATAAAGAGCTGAAAAGAGAAGAGCTAGTGCCCTGAGGCAGTAGTTACTTATTTCTTTTAGTGTGAACTAGTTTGATCTATTCTTCACTCTTAAGATATTTCATTTAGATCCTATTTTGAGCTAATGGAATTTTAATGGAGAGGGCATAATGGTGGAAGACATGGGCAAGGGGTAGTGATGATAACCAAAAGAAAATTTTCAAGTGAGTGGGAGGACAGACTAGTGAAAAATGTTTTAATAAGGAGTTGGGGATGTTTAGAAGAGCAGAAGAATTCCATGGAAGAGCATCTTCTCTCTATCCCAAGTTGAATTTTTCTTCTACTACATGCACTAGAAAAATTTGCAAATCTATGTTCAGGTTACTGGTTTGCTTGTCTGTCACCCTCATAGGACTCCTTGAGGACAGGAAACCAGAAGACATGGGAGGATGCAAGTGCTATGGGGAATACAATATGGAATGGGGTAACAGGAACATAGAGGCCTGGAGGAATAAAACTATAAATAATTTCATAATAACAGCTGCATAAACTAAAGCCAAATAAAATTTAAAATAAATAGTCCATTAGCTAAGAAGATTTCCAATGATTTATGGTAGGCTATCAGAATGTGGAGTGTATTGCATGCAGTTTTATGCTTATAGAAGTGGAAATTAAAGGGGGTTGAGAAACATTGCATCAGATTTTGGGATGCAAACCTTATGGAAGAAAAAAAAAAAGGAGTAAATGGTCCAGAAAAGACATTAAATTCAAATAGTCTGTTGAAATAAATGGTGATGATGGCAATGACAGAGGTGACAGTCAATATTTACTAATAAGCATTTGTTGTGTGCCAGGGACTGTGTTGAATCCTGTTCATGAATTTTTTTTTTTAAATTTAGGTTTATTTATTTTAAAAGAGAGAGAGCAGAGAGAGAAGGAGAGAGAGAATCCCAAACAGCGTCCATGTGGTCAGCACAGAGCCTGATGTGGGGCTCAAACTGATGAACCATGAGATCATGACCTGAGCTGAAATCAAAAGTTGGACGCTAAACCAACTAAGCCACCCAGGTGTCCCCAAATCCTGTTCGTAAATTATTATTTAATCCTTACAACAGTCTTTGAGATAGGTACTATTATTATTCCCACTTTTCAGAAAACAAAAACAAACAGACAAACAAAAAACCCAACAAAACCCTAAGGTTTAGAGAGGTGAAGTAAGCTAGGAAATAATGGAGGCAGAACCTGGCATCTTAACTTGAAGAAAGGACTCAATTCCCCATGTAGGTGAAAATGAACCCATGCAGGTTGGAAAATGCACCACCAGAAGAACTGGTTTTTTTGGCTGTTTTTCTAATTTTTTTTTAATATTTATTTATTTTTGAGAGAGAGAGAGACAAAATGCAAGCAGGGGAGGGGCAGAGAGAGGGAGACACAGAATCCAAAGCAGGCTCCAGGCTCTGAGCTGTCAGGACAAAGCCCAATGTGGGGCTCAAACCCAGGAACCACAAGATCAAGACCCTAGCTGAAGTCAGACGCTTAACTGACTGTGTCAAACAGGTGCCCCATTTTGGCTGTTTTTCTAATAGTAATACCATCAATACTCCTCTGTGAAGTCTCTTGTGGACAACATCAAATATTGTGAAATGGCTGCCTATGGTTACAAATGTATAGATTACAAGTATTTTTTTTTTAAGTTTTATTGATTTTGCAAGACACAGAGACAGTACAAGTGGGGGAGGGAAAGAAAGAGAGGGAGACAGAAAATCCCAAGCAAGCTCCATGCTGTCAGCATTGAGCCTGATGTGGGGCTCAAAACCAGGAACCTGTGAGAACATGACCGGAGCTGCAACCGAGTCCCGCGCTCAACTGACGGAGCCACCCAGGTGCCCTGCAACAATTGATGTTTTTAATGTTTGCTTGCAACAGCAGGCTACCACACTGGGACTTCACCTCATGGTCTTCATTTTATTACAGTGATCTAAGTTAGTGAATTTCATATTCTCAGCTCTTTATATCTGACAGATATAGCCATGTTACCACTTGTCAAAGTCATGGCAGGTAAACACGGACAATTTTGAGGAAAAACTTTAAAATACTGGAGGTAGCAGTATTTTAGTAGTTGTATTTAAGAACTGATTCTCAAGCCGTTGTTGCCACACAAAAACATGGGGAAAAAACAGCACAACAGCGGGAATCCTAACATTCCTGGATCAAGTTTCAACTGCCATTAAAAATGGTTTGAAAAAAAAAATGGTTTGGTATTTCCTAATGAATATCTGTCAAAATGTCCTCACATTAGATAGTCTTCCAATATGTTGAATAAAGTTAATGGAGGAGTCACAAAAATAAGAATTTTGTAGTTTGATAAACGAAGTTGTTATATGAAATAATGTTTTATATTTTGTTTACTATTTTGGCCAGAGCTATAATGTTTGTTTAAAATACTTTCTGTGGAAGAAAAAAATGGTATCTGGTCCTTGAAACTAAAGGGCTAGTACTACATTGTTTCTTAGAAAAGTCAGGTTTGGTTCAAATAATTTTATCTTTGGTATATTTTTCTGTAAAATGGCCTATTGTGAGATTAAGGATGATTTGTACTTACTATCAGGAATCAAATAGTATTTGACCTACAGTAAGAATGCAATCATGCTTTCTAGAATCATGGCATAGCCTGGGTTCCTCTGAAAGCGAAGCCTGAGACTAAGGCTTGCATGCAGGTAGTTTATTTATTTATTTGGTTCTGAAGACAAACAGGGAATATGAAACAGGGAAGTAGGGAAAACCAATACAAGGATGCATTATTGATTTGAAAACCACTGTAAGAAAAGTAATGTAGGTGCTTCATCCAGCTGGGAACTTCTGATGAGACTTTTGAAGTGTCTCTTGTACTGTTGCCTAGAGTAGGAGTTGGCTAATTATGACCTCTGGGGAAAATCTTCCCCAAATCAGCTATTTTTGTAAATAAAGTTTTATTGGAACACAGCTGCATCATTCATTTATATATTTTCTATGGTTGTATTCAGGTTATGGTGGCAAAGTCAAGTAGTTGTGAGACTGTATGGCTTGCAAAGCCTAAATTATTTTCTATCTAGCCATTTACAAAAAAAAAAAGAGTTTGCCTACCTTTGCCTTAGAGGATGAAAAGAGGAAGCATTTATCCATTAGCTTTCCTCCCCAGTGGTCAAGGGTCTTTTCAATGGGGTTATTAATTCTCCAGCCTCTGGGTTGCCCTCATGTAGTAAGCAGATTCCCACACTTTGGCATTAAAGGAAGCTTCAGTGCAAGAAGTGAAAGATCCATTACATGGTCTAAGATAAGTCGCTATCATATTAAAGCCAGGACAATTTGGTCAAAGTCTGTATGGAATTGCTATAGGATTGGAGTAAGAAACTGGGTGAGAGAATATGAAGTGTGCACAAAAGGTGCCCAATATTTATTGAAAATGTCATGACATCTTACATTCATTCATTACAAAATATTTATTGAGCACCTATCTATCATATGTCAGACTCTTCTAGATGCTAGGGATATGATGAGGAACAAAATTGACACAAATGTCTGCCCTCATAAAGCTTACAATCAGGTGTAGGAGACTGATAATAAATAATCCATAAAATACATGGTGTGTTAAATAGCAATGAGTGTGCAAAGAGCTTCTGATGGAAGAGCAATGACCCTGAGACAGAAGAATGCCTGGTGTATTTCAGAAATAGAGAGGTGGAGCGTGATTGGAACTGGTGGGGAGGCAGATCACATAGGCCATGTTAAATAGAAAGAACTTGGACTTTTATGAAGAATGAGATGGGAAGCCAGCCATTGGAAGGTTTAAACAGAGATGGACTTTTTTTTTCCTTCTAAAGAATTTTAAAAAATTGATATGTAACTTAACTTACACATAGGTAAACTTAAACACAAGTGCACAAATATTAAGTGTGCAACTCAGTAAAATTTTACATATATATTCACCCATGTAACCAACATCTAGATTAAGGTATAGAATATTGCCATCAATTGAGAAGATTCCTTGCTCCTTTCAGTCCATATCCTATCTCCTCAATGAGGTAATCACTCTTCTGTCTTCTAATACCACAGATTAGTTTTTTTTGTCCTTGAATCACATTTACGGGGAATCATACAATATGTACTTTTTATCTGGCTTTTTGTGCTCCATTTTATATTTTGAGATTCATTCATGTTATTGCATGATCAGAAGTTCTCTCTCTTTCATTGTGGAGTAATGTTCCATTGTATGAATGAATATACTATTGTTTATCCATTCTCCTACTGATGGGCAAAAGCCCATTATGAATAAAGATGTTATGAACATTCTTGTTTATTTCTTTTGGTGGCTATATGCACTTGTTTATCTTAGGTATACCTAGGAGCAGAAATGCTGAGTCATTGGGTGGGCATTTGTTTTGTTTAGCTTTAGTACAGGCGGCCAAAAAATTTTGCTAAGTGGTTCAACAAATTTACATTCCATTAGCAATATATGAGTGTTCCAGTTGCTAGACATCCTCTCCAACTCTTGATATTGTCAGTCTTTTACTTACTTACTTACTTACTTACTTACTTAATTAATTAATTTTTAAAATATAATTTATTGTTGAGTTGGCTAACATACAGTGTATATAGTGTACTCTTGGTTTTGGGCATCTATTCCCGTGATTCATCACTTACATACAACACCCAGTGCTCATCCCAACAAGTACCCTCCTTAATGCCCATCACCCATTTTCCTCTCTCCCCTACCCCCCATCCATTCTCAGTTTGTTCTCTGTATTTAAGAGTCTTTTGTGGTTTGCCTCCCTCCCTCTCTGTTTGTAACTATTTTTTTTTCCTTCCCTTCCCCCATGGTCTTCTGCTAAGTTTCTCAAGTTCCACATATAAGTGAAAACATATGATATCTATCTTTCTCTGACTGACTTATTGCAGCAACATGGATGGAACTGGAGGGTATTAAGCTAAGTGAAATAAGTCTATCAGTCTTTTTAAAAGACACTCCAGCAGGTGTGTAATGGTACCACAAAGTGGTTTTAATTTTCATTTTCCTGATAGGTAATAATATTGAGCATTTTTATTTATTTATTTATTTATTTATTTTTTTTAAGATTTTATTTTATTTTATTTATTTATTTTCCATACAACACCCAGTGCTCATCCCAAAAGGTGCCCTCCTCAATACCCATCACCCACCCTCCCCTCCCTCCCACCCCCCATCAACCCTCAGTTTGTTCTCAGTTTTTAACAGTCTCTTATGCTTTGGCTCTCTCCCACTCTAACCTCTTTTTTTTTTTTTTTTTTCCTTCCCCTCCCCCATGGGTTTCTGTTAAGTTTCTCAGGATCCACATAAGAGTGAAAACATATGGTATCTGTCTTTCTCTGTATGGCTTATTTCACTTAGCATCACACTCTCCAGTTCCATCCACGTTGCTACAAAAGGCCATATTTCATTCTTTCTCATTGCCACGTAGTATTCCATTGTGTATATAAACCACAATTTCTTTATCCGTTCATCAGTTGATGGACATTTAGGCTCTTTCCATAATTTGGCTATTGTTGAGAGTGCTGCTATAAACATTGGGGTACAAGTGCCCCTATGCATCAGTACTCCTGTATCCCTTGGATAAATTCCTAGCAGTGCTATTGCTGGGTCATAGGGTAGGTCTATTTTTAATTTTCCGAGGAACCTCCACACTGCTTAATATTGAGCATTTTTAAATATGCTTTTTGAGGGATGCCTGGTGGCTCAGTCCATTAAGTGTCCAACTTTGGCTTAGGTCATGATTTCCCAGTTTGTGGGTTTGAGTCCCACGTCGGGCTCTGTGCTGACAGCTTGGAGGCTGAAGTCTTCTTTGGATTCTGTGTCTCCCTCTCTCTGTCCCTCTTGCACTCATGCTCTGTGTCTTACTCTCTCAAAAATAAATAAACATTAAAAAATTCTTAAAAAATATGATTTTTGGCCATCTGGAAATGAAGTAGCTGTTCAAGTTTTGTTCATTAAAAATTTTTTTTTTTTACTTACTGATTTGTAGTTCTTAATATATTCTACATCCAAGACATTTCTTAGCTACATGTATCCCAAGTGTAGTTTTCTAGTTTGGAGCTTGCCAATTTACTTCCCTAATGATTCATTTCAATGAACAGAAGTTCTTTATTTAATGAAATCCAATCTATTATTATTATTATTATTATTATTTGAGACAGTGTGCATGTGAGCAGGGGAGAGTGACAGAGGGACAGAATGTTTTTTTTTAAGCTTATTTTTTTTTATTTTGAGGGAGACAGAGTATGTGAGTGGGGGAGGGGCAGAGAAAGAATCCCAAGCAGGCTCTGTGTTGTCAGTGCAGAGCCCCAGGCAGGGCTTGATCCCACGACTCTGGAATCGTGACCTGAGCTGAAGTCCAGAGTCAGACACTCAACTGACTGAGCCACCCACGTACCTCAAATTTATCATTTTTAAAAATGGTTACTTCTTTTTGTGTCCTGATAAGGAAATCTTTTTCTAGCCCAGAAGCAAATGTCTGTTTTCTTCTAGAAACTTGACTGGTTTAGCTTTTATAGTTCAGTTTATGATCCATCTTGAATTAACTGGTTTGTGGTGGGGGATATACATATTTCCCCCCATTTTGATATCTTATTGTTCTAACACTATTTATTAAACATATTATTCTTCCTTCATTGAATTGCAATGGTCCCTTTGCTATACATCAAGTGGTAATGTATATGAGTTAATTTCCAGACTCTATTCTGTTCCATTGTTCTGTTTATCTCATCTTTCTCTCATACCATATTCTTTTAATTTTGTAGAGTTAGAAGAAAACTTGAAATGTGATCATGTAAGTTCTTCAACTTCATTTTTTTTCAAAATTGTCTTATTCTTGGTTCTTTGCATGTCCTTAAAATTTTTAGAATCAAGTTGTCCATATTTTTCAATATTGTTCTTTTAGTGATTATTCTAGAAAATTTAAAATTTATCCCTTCTAGCTCATGATCTTTTTGTGATCTCAACATAGGGTATTCAGCAAAACCTCTCCTCTCTGGCTGAGCCAGGTATCTACCTTCTCCCAAGCACTGTGACTTTGGAAATCTTTTTTCAACTTTCAGCATCCTAGAAGCTGTTCTCTGATAGGCCTCCTGGAATCTCTCCTTGCACACATGTGCCTCAACATTCAGGTAAAGGTCCCACAGAGAATTTCCATGCAGCTGTTGGGGGTTCCTTTTCTGTGATTCCTTTGTTTCTGGTACCCTGACCATGCCCTCCCCCAAATCCTAGCCACTTTAGTGTTCCTGAACTTTCATCTTGGTTTCATCTGCCCACTAAACTGCTGTTCTTTGAAAAGTGTCAGGGAAAAGGTGGAAACCACCTCATATGAGTCCCTTCTCTTAAAGTTTGTAGCACTGTGTTGATCTATGTACAATTTCTTATGGCAAAGTATAATGATAAATATTTTATCCAGTTTTATGGCTGCTTATAGCAGCAAGAATAGGTTCAATACCAGCTACTTTGTCATGGCCCAAACAAGAAGTCCTGATTTGGGTTTTGAAGAGATTGCTCTGGCTTCTTTCTGCAGAAAAGACTGGCAGTGGTGGTGCCAGGAAAGAATCAGTGAGATAAGGTGACTATTGCAGTAATCCAGGTGAAAGATGAGAGTGGCTTGTCTAGAGTGTTAGTTAGCAGTGATGTGTTAAGAAGTGGTCAAATTTGGAATATATTTTGAAGATAAAGATGGCAAGGATTTTCTGATAAATCTGATGAAGAGTGTCAGAGAAATAATGGGGTCCATGACAGCTCAAAGGATTTTAGCCTGTGGTACTGGAGGAAAAAAGCTTCCATTTACTGAGCTAGGAAGACTGCAGTAGTTGGAAATTTGGGAAAAATACTAGAAGCTTAATTTGGACCTATTATTTGAGATACCATGTAAGAGTCAAATGGACAGTTGCATATATGGCTCAGTAGTTTAAGAGACAGAGGAGGAACTGGTGACATAAATTTGGGAGTCATAAGCATATATATTGTATTTAGTCATGAGATTTGATACAACCACCAAGGAATCAAGTAGAGATATAAAAAGAAGTTCAAACATTATGTCTTGATGATACACTTATTAAGAACTTAATTATATCTTTATAAGCCTAATTTATAGGCAGCCTAATGGGGAATTATGGTAGGAAGAATCCCTCTTTACTGAGAATCCATTAAATTTTATATAAATTTAGGCACTACATGCTAATCAGGTGTTTGAAAAAATTATTCCCTGGTTCTTGGTCTCCATACATGCATGAGAATAAAATTAGAATTTAGTTCTAATATATTTACAAGACTTTTTTGTAGAAAATTTTGTGAATCAGAAGGATACACGTGTGAAAAAGAGTAAAAATCATTTATGTTTACTGATGACAGTGGGGCATATAATATGTTAAGACTTAAGAGACTTCATGAATTGCCCTTCAGACCAATTTTTAACGAGCTGCCATACTAGTCATATGCACAATTTGGTCTTTCTGAATATTAAGACACTTTTTCTTTTGGAAGGGCATTTATGGCTCAGCTCAACTATATATGTATATATATTTAAAGATTTTTTAAAAAATGTTTTTTATTTATGTTGAGAGAGAGAGTGAGGGAGAGGGGCAGAGAAAGAGGGAGAGAGATGGGGAGTCTCTCAGAGCCCGATGCAGAGCTTGATTCCACCAACTGTGAGATCATGATCTGGGCTAAAATCAAGAGTTGGACGCTTGCTTAACCAACTGAGCCACCCAAGTGTCCCATCAGCTCAACTGTATTTTTAAAAACAATATATAAAGTGAGAAAGGCTATTTTAATAATTTGAAAAGTTGAGCTTTAGCCTTTTAATTTAAGAAATCAATCAAGTTCCCTGCATATTTCAGAGTGTAACTTCTTCCATTCTTTCTTCTGTCTTTTATCTCTGTCTCTTAAGAGACAATAATCTAAAACTGTAGCCAAAAGCCTGACACAGCCCATAATAAAAATGACTAGATTTTTTTCCTCAAATACATTATCTTATTTTTCTCTAATGATAACAGGATGAATTTCAGATGAAATGCTTTAATTTGGCCCATGAAGTAAAAACTTTTAGTGACCACTCCATGCTCTGTATTAGCACAGCCCAGTTATTAGAGGTGGTCTGGTAGAGGGGGCAAAGTGAACACAGCTGAGCCAAGAGCTTGTAGGAAAAATCTGGTGTAATACTGAAGCGTTTTTACTCATAACTGTAAATCACAGTGAAAAATGCCTATGAGTCAGAATATGAGAACAACACTAAAGATATTAATCAAATAGGAAGTGGTCATCTTAATGGTGAAAAAAGGCTAAGATGGATGTGATCACTATGAAAAATTAGGAAGTTTAAAGTTATAGCAACTGTGGTTACATAAAAGAATGTTCATATTCTTAAAAATACACACTGAGGGGCACCTGGGTGGCTCAGTCAGTTAGGCGTTCGACTTCAGCTCGGGTCATGATCTCACGGTTTGTGAGTTCGAGCCCCGCGTCGGGCTCTGTGCTGACAGCTCAGAGCCTGGAGCCTGCTTCAGATTCTGCATCTCTCTCTCTCTACCTCTCCCCTGCTCACGCTCTCTCTCTCAAGAATAAATAAACATTAAAAAAATTTTTTAAAAATACACACTGAAGTATATAGAGGTAAAGGGGCTTGATGTATGCAGCTTACTTTCAAATGGCTCAAAATATAATATTATATATATACATATATATACATATATATATATATATATATATATATATATATATATATATATATGAGTGTGTGTGTGTGTGTGTGTATGCGCGCACATACACAGAGAAAGAGGGAGAAAGAAAAAGAGAGAGAAACCTATAATTGATAAAGTAAAGAGGGGCAATATGTTAACAATAGGTGACATTCTTGCAGCTTTTTAAAATGTTTGAAATTATTTCCATATCCAAAGGTTAAAAAATATATACACATACCCATGCACAAACACACAAGTGCACACACACAAAGGGAAATTAATCGTGAGCATTGCTGCCTAAGCCATATTCACTATCATTCCTCCTCATGCATAACCACCTCAAGAATGTCTTTGGAATCTTTCAAATGACCAAGCTCCTCATGCTTCATCTCAGGCATTGTCACTTCCTGTTCTTTTCTCTAAAGGACACAACTCCTATGACAGAGAAGATGAATCTGGAAGACAGAGGCCACATAACTCAGCTGCTCAATGTGCTAGTTTTCAAAGCTTTGTTGAGGACTAGGCCCTTATGGATTGAAACCTCCAAACTCTCCGCATCTGGCTGTGGGTTTTCTTTAGCCCAGCCCACGTGGCTAATGGTCTAGAGAATAGAAGCAGCTCTTCTGCCTCCTATATTTAAGTGGCAGCTTTAAATGCCATGTGATGAGACCTATTCTGTGTTTTCTAGCAGGAGAAAATTTGTCAGATATTAAGTTCTAAGGCTCATTTCCTAGTACATGGATGTTGAAATTATATTTGTTTTTTTAACATCTTCACATGATTTTGTTTTTTAAAAATTTATTTATTTAAATTCAAGATAGATAACATACAGTGTAGTGTTGGTTTCAGTAGTAAAACCCAGTGATTCATCACTTCCATATAACACCCAGTGCTCATACCACCAAGTGCCCTCCTTACCCATTTATTAGCCATCACCCATTTAGCCCACACCCCCCACCTCCCCTCCAGAAACCCTGTTCGTTCTTGGTATTTAAGAATCTCTTATAGTTTGCCTCTCTCACTGTTTTTATATTATTTTCCCTTCCCTTCCCCTATGTTCCTCTGGACTGTTTCTTAAATTCCACATATAAGTGAAACCATATATTTGTCTTTCTCTGACTGACTTATTTTGCTTAGCATAATACACTCTAGTTCCATTCATGTTGTTGCAAATAGCATGATTTCATTCTTTTTGATGGCTGAGTAGTATTTTATTGTATCTTCTTTATTCATTCATCAGCCAATGGACATTTGGGCTCTTTCCATAATTTGCCTATTGTTGATAGCACTGCTATAAACATTGGGGTGCATGTGCCCCTTTGAATCAGCATTTTTGTATCCTTTGGATAAATACCTAGTAGTGCAATTGCTGGGTCACAGGGTTATTCTATTTCTAATTTTTTGAGGAACCTCCATACTGTTTTCCAGAGTGGCTGCACCAGTTTGCATTCCCACCAACAGTGCAAGTGTTCCCCTTTCTCTGTATCTTTGCCAACATTGTTGTTTCTTGAGTTGTTAATTTTAACCATTCTAACAAGTGTAAGGTGGTATCTCATTGTGGTTTTGATTTGTATTTCTCTGATGATGAGTGATGTTGAACATCTTTTCATGTGTCTGTTAGGCATCTGGATATCTTCTTTGGAAAGGTATCTATTCATGTGTTTTCTTCATTGCTTCACTGGATTGTTTTTTGGCTATTGAGTTTGATAAGTTCTTCATAGATTTTGGATACTAACCCTTTATCAGATGTGTCATTTCCAAACATCTTCTCCAATTCTGTTGGTTGTCTTTTAGTTTTGTTGATTGTTTCCTTCATTGTGCAGAAGTTTTTTATCTTGATGAGGTCCCAATTGTTCATTTTTGCTTTTATTTCCCTTGCCTCCAGAGATGTATCTGGTAAGAAATTGTTGTGGCCTAGGTCAAAGAGTTTGCTCCCTATTGTCTCCTTTAGGATTTTGATGGCTTCCTATCTCACATTTAGTTCTTTCATCCATTTTGAATTTATTTTTGTGTATGGTGTAAGAAAGTGGTCCAGTTTTATTTTTCTGCATGTCGCTGTCCAGTTTTCCCAACACCATTTGCTGAAGAGACTGTTTTTTTTCCACTGGATATTCCTTCCTGCCCTATTGAAGATTAGTTGGCCATCCATTGTGGGTCCATTTCTGGGTTCTCTATTCTGTTTTATTGATATATGTGTCTGTTTTTGTGCCAGTACCATACTGTCTTGAAGGTTACAGCTTTGTAATACAGCTTGAAGTCCAGAATTGTGATGTTTCCAGCTTTGGTTTTCTTTTTCAAGATTACTTTGGCTATCCAGGGTCTTTTCTATACAAATTTTAGAATTGTTTATTCTATCTCTGAAGAATGCTGGTGTTATTTTGATAGGAATTGCATTGAATGTATAGATTGCTTTGGATAGTATAGGCATTTTAACAATATTTATTCTTCCAATCCATGGGCATGGAATGTCTTTGCATTTCTTTGTGTCTTCTTCAATTTCTTTCTTAAGCTTTCTACAGTTTTCAGAGTACAAATCTTTTACCTCTTTGGTTAGGTTTATTCCTAGGTATCTTATGGTTGGTGCAATTGTAAATGTAAATTCCTTGATTTCTCTTTCTGCTGCTTCCTTATTGGTGTATAGAAATGCAACCGATTTCTTATGTTGATTTTATTTCCTGTGCCTTTTCTGAATTCATGTATCAGTTCTGGCAGCTTTTTGGTGGAGTCTTTTGGGTTTTCCACGTAGAATATCATGCCATCTACGTAGAGTGAAAGTTTGACTTCTTTGTCAATTTGAGTGCCTTTTTTTTTCTTTTGGTTGTCTGATTGTTGAGGCTAGGACTTCCAGTACTGTGTTGAACAACAGTGGTGAGAGTGGGCATTCTTGTCATATTCCTGACCTTAGGGGAAAGCTCTCAGTTTTTCCCCATCAAGGATATTACCTGTGGGTCTTTCATATATGGCCTTTGTGATGTTGAAGTATGTCTATCTATCCCTAGTTTCTTGAGGGTTTTTATCAAGAAAGCATGCTGCATTTTTGTCAAATGCTTTTTCTGCATCTATTGAGAGGATCATATGGTTCTTATCATCTTTTATTAATGTGGTATATCATATTGATGATTTGAAAATATTGAACCAGCCCTGTAGCCCAGGAATAAATCCCACTTGATTGTGGTGAATAATTATTTTAATGTACTGTTGGGATTCAATTTGCTAGTATTTTGTTGAGATTTTTTGCATCCATGTTCATCAGGGATATTGGCCTGTAATTTTCCTTTTTGTGGTATCTTTGGTTTTGGAATAAAAGTAATGCTGGCTTCATAGCATGAGTTTAAAGCTTTCCTTCCATTTCTATTTTTTGGAATAGTTTGAGAAGAATAGGTATTAACTCTTCCTTAAATATCTGGTAGAATTCCCATGGGAAGCCATCTTGCTTAGGACCCTTGTTTGTTGGGAGATTTTTGATAACTGATTCAACTTGTTTGCTGGTTATGGGCCTGTTCAAATATCCTATTTTTTCCTGTTTCAGTTTTGGTTGTATGTGAGTTTCTAAGAATTTGTCTGTTTTTTCCTTATTGCCCAGTTTGCTGGCATATAATTTTTCATAGTATTCTCTTATAATTGTTTGTATTTCTCTGGTGTTGGTTGTGATCTCTCCTCTTTCATGTGTGATTTTATCTCTTTGCATTCTCTCTCCTTTGTTTTTGATAAGTCTGGTTAGGGGTTTATCAGTATTGTT
Source organism: Panthera onca (assembly GCF_046562875.1). Classification (NCBI taxonomy): domain Eukaryota; kingdom Metazoa; phylum Chordata; class Mammalia; order Carnivora; family Felidae; genus Panthera; species Panthera onca. Next base: position 26,373,756 of record NC_138339.1, read on the forward strand.
TATTCCTTCAAAGAATCAGCTTTTAGTTTCATTGATCTGTTCTGTTTGTTTGTTTCTATATCTTTTATTTCTGCTCTAGTTGTTATTATTTCCCTTCTGCTGTCTTTAGGCTTTATTTGCTGTTCCTTTTCTACCTCCTTTCAGTGTAAGGTTAGGTTGTATATTAGGGCCGTTTCTTGCTTCTTGAGATAGGCCTGAATTGGAATGTACTTTCCTCTTAGGAATGCCTTTGTTGCATCCCAAAGGGTCTGGGCTGTCATGTTTCCATTTTCATTTGCTTCCATGTATTTTTTAATTTCTTCTTTAATTTCCTGGTGACCCCTTCATTCTGTAATAGGGTGTTCTTTAACTTCCATGTTTTTGAGGACTTTCTAAATTTTTTCTTATAGTTGATTTCAAATTCCATAGTGTTGTGATCTGAAAATATTGGTATGATCTCAATCATTTTGTACTTGTTGAGGGCTGATTTATGACCCAGTATGTGATCTTTTCTGGACAGTATTCCATGTGCACTGGAGAAGAATGTGTATTCTGCTGCTTTAGGATAAAATGTTCTGAATATATCTGTTAAGTCCATCTGGCCCAGTGTGTCATTCAAAGCTATTGTTTTCTTGTTGATTTTCTGCCTTGGTTGTCTGTCCATTGTTGTAAGTGAGATATTCCTGACTCCTACTGTTATGGTATTATTATCAATGAGTTTCTTTATGTTTGTTATTCATTGATTAATATATTTTGGTGTCTCAAGTTGGGGGGCATAAATATTTATAATTGTTAGATCTTCTTGATGGGTAGACCCTTAATTATGATATAATTCCCTTCTTCATCTCTTGTTACAGTGTTTATTTCAATTTTCTCTAAGTTTTTTTTTTTTTTTTTTTGAGAGAGTACACGTGGGTTGGGGAGAGGGGCAGACAGAGAGAGAGAAAGAGAATCTTCAGCAGGTTCCATGCTCAGTGCAGAGCCTGATGCGGGGCTCAATCCCACGACACTGGGATCATGACCTGAGCTGAAATCAAAAGTCAGACGCTCAGCTGACCAAGTCACATAGGCACCCTGACAGTCTTTATTTCAAAATCTAGTTTGATATAAGTATGGCTACTCTGGGTTTCTTTTGACCTCCATTAGCATGATAGATGGTTCTCCATTCCCTCACTTTCAATAATCAGTTGTCTATAGGTCTAAAATGAGTCTCTTGTAGGCAGCATATAGATGGCTCTTGTTTTCTTATCCATTGTAATACCCTATGTCTTTTGTTGGAGCATTTAGTCCATTTACAATTCAGAGTGATTATGGAAAGATATGAATTTAGTGTCTTTGTGTTACCTGTAGAGTTGGTGTTCCTGGTCATGTTCACTGGTATTTTGTAGTCTTTGTTGCTTTGGTCTTTTTTTTTTTCCCCTCACTCAGAGTTCCCCTTAAAATTTCTTGCAGGGCTGGTTTCATGGTCATGAACTCCTTCAGTTTTTGTTTATCTGGGCAACACTTCCATTCTGAATGTCCTTCCATTCTGAATGACAGCCTTGCTGGATAAGAATTCTTGGTGCATATTTTCCCCATTCAGCACATTGACTATTTCCTGCCACTATCTTCCAGCCTGCCGAATTTCAGTGGACAGGTCTGCTACTAACTTTATGTGTCTACCCTTGTAAGTTAAGGAAATTTTGTCCCTAGCTACTTTCAGAATTCTCTCTTGATTTTATTTTGCAAGTTTTACTATGATATGTCATGGTGTTGACCTATTTTTGTTGATTTTGAGGGGAATTCCCTGTGCCTCTTGGACTTGAATGCATCTTTCCTTCCCCACATTAGGGAAGTTCTCAGGTATAATTTGTTCAAATAAACCTTCTGTACCCTTTTCCCAGTCTTCTTCTGGGACTCCTATGATATGGATTTTGTTTTTCCTTTCATGGAATCAGTTAGTTCTCTAAGTCTCCCCTCATGATCTAATAATTTCCTTTTCCTCTTTTTCTCAGCTCCACTATTTTCCATAATTTTATCATCTATTTCACCTATTCTCTCCTCTGTTTCCTCAATCCTCATTGTCCCTGCATCCAGTTTGTTCTGAATCTCAGTTTTAGAATTTTTTAATTTCATCCTGACTAGTTCTTAGGTCTTTGATCTCTGCAGAAAGGGTTTCTCTGGTGTCCTCTATGCCTTTTTAAAGCCCAAATAGTGTGACTTATGACATGACTGCTGTTCTAAAGTCTTGTTCAGATATATTGCTTATATCTGTTTTAGCAAGACCCTGACCGTGATTTCTTCTTGACCTTTCTTTTGGGGAAGAAAGACCTTTCTTTCTTTTCTTTCTTTTCCTCTTTCTTGTCATTTTGGCTAAGTTTCTGTCTTTTGTATGTGTGTGTGTTTTTAATTTTAATTTTTTTATTTAAAACTTTTTTTTAGGTTTATTTATTTATTTTGAGAGAGACAGAGACAGCGCAAGTGGGGGAGGGGCAGAGATAGGGGGAGAGAGAGAGAGAGAGAGAGAGAGAGAGAGAGAATCCCAAGTAGGCTCCACACTGTCAGTATGAAGCCCAATGTGGGGCTCAAACTCATGAAACCATGAGATCATGACCTGAGCTGAAACCAAGAGCTAGACACTTAAGCGACTGAGCCACCTAAGTGCCTCTGTCTTTTGTGTGTTTTAAAAGCTTGTTATGTTTCCTGAACCTGAGTATGAAGTACTAGCAGTATCAAGTACTGCTATTTTAAAAAGGGGTCATACATTGTCCAGGGCCTAGAACTTCAGGAAGTGTTTCTGTTGTATGCTGTGTGCACTCTGCTGTTGCGTTTTGGCTGCTCTTTCCCACTGGTCAGTCCTATGCAGAGCTTCTCCTTGCTTGCAGTGGTGGAATGTTTTGACCTTTCACTAGGTGTATTTGGATTTGTTTATTGAAGTAACTCTGGAAAAAAAAGCGTGTGTGTGTGTGGGGGGGGGGGGGGGGGGAAGCTTCATCCCAAAGAAAAAGGAAAGGGAAGAAAAACAATAAAAAAGAAACAGAATAAAAAAAAAGTATAAGGCTGATTCCAAAGAAGGGGAAAAAAGAAGAAAAGAAAACAGAATGAAAAAGAAGAGTAAAAAAGCCTGATCCGAGAGAGAGAGAGAGAGAGAGAGAGAGAGAGAGAAAATGAACAAACAAACAAATAAGAAACTATGACTCTGATTCCAAAAAAAAAAAAAAAAAAAAAAAAAAAAAAGAAGAAGAAAGAAAAAACGGAAAAAGAATTGTCGATGTCATTTTGAGGCACTGGATTTTTAGTGTACTTGGTACATGGGGGTTGCTGGCTGTGCTGGTCTTCTGGAGGAGAGGCCTGCTGTGTTGGCTGAGAGTCAGTCTTGCCTCAGTAAGTAATAGTTGCCAGGCATGGGGATGGGGGGTTTGGTGTAAGCAGATCCTGCCTCCACTGGAGTCCCACCATGTTGGTGTCAGGGAGAAAATGGCGTCACTCCAATATCTCATCCCAGGATTGGGGATCTCACTCCCCTCCTCACTGTTCAGGCAGCCCTCAAAGAATAGTGAGGGTAGTCAGCACACCCTGCACAACTCTCCTGAGTTCTTTTTTCGGTGCATGGCTGGGATTCAAAACTCAAAGTCTTAAAGGACCTGGCACCATGTGGATCCATTCCCCTCCTCTAGAGCAGACACTCTCCACCCTGCTGATGAAAGGCCTTTTGCTGGCACCTTCAGGGTCTTTTGTCCTTGGGAAGGCAATAAGCCCTCTTCTAAAAGTACTCCAGGAAGGGGAATGGTCTCTCCCAGTGTGCTCTGGAGATCCCTACACTATCCTATGCACTCTGGGGTCAGCTCCCTCCTCCACAGGAGTGCTCCCCCCAGCTCCACTCCAGAGAAAGTCACACACTTCCAAAGCCTCCGAGTTCGAGCTCCAAATGCTGTTTGCAAAAAAGAACTGGGACACTCGGTACTTCTCATCCCCCAGTCCGTGGTCCAGAGGTTTTCCTCTTGTGCTAATTCAATGTTGTACTTTCTTAACCCCTCTTTTTTCTCTTTTTTTGTGTCTCCACAGAAAGGGTTCCCTCTCCTCCACAGCACTGCCATTTTTATTTCCCCCAATTCACTTCCATGCACCTTGCACCTTCCAAAATGTCTCCTTCCAACTGTGGAGATCCTTCTGCCAGTCTGCAGATATATTTCCTGTGTGTTCCAAGTGATCTGACTTCAATACAGCTGCATTTGAGGGATGAGGAAAGCCTAGTGTCCCCCTACTTCTCAACCATCTTTACTCCTCTCCTCAAACTGTTTTTGTTAATTGACTCCAAATTTGCTTTGAAAGAGGCTGAAGAACTATAAATATATTTACACAAGGTATAATGTCCATTTGGAAATCAAACAGTTGAATGTAATAAAGTAAGCAATGCCATTAAGGTAGATCTGGGGATCTTGCTAAAACACAGCTTCTAATTGGTATTCTGAGTGTGGTTTCTGCACTTCCAAACAGCTCCCAGGAGATGCTGGTCTATGGATTGTACTGAGTAGTTAAGTGCTATGAGGACACAGAAGGAGGAAGGGCTCATGGTGGCCTGGAAATCTTCATGAAGAGGAAGGTTCTAGAAGGGCTGTGGAAGGAAAGTAAGCAGAATTTAGGTAGATCAGGAGGGAAGAGAGTATTTCAGGTACAGAGACTGGCTTGAAGACACAAGGATGGGAATGCACTTAACTTGGTAGGCAAGCTCCCAGCATGAGTTTGTGAGTGAGTGTTTGTAGTGGAGAGGAGGAAGTAAGTTTAGAATGGAGATTTTGAATATTGGGCTAAAGAACATGGGCTTTAAATTCTAGACAATAGACAAAGAAGGTGTTAGAGAAGAGGAGGATGTGACAAAAGTCTGTTTGGACAGGCTACCCCAGACGTTTCCACTTTCATGGGACAGAATCATTGTAATCCTCTTTCTATGGGACTTCTATGGGAGTATTTGAAAAACACAAGAAGCTACAGAAAAATCATCAAAGGAGATGCTTGCCTAAATAGTTTTTGGCTCTAAACTCTTTTTCTCAGAATCTGCCAGATAAATTAATTGTTGGGGCCCGTGTTTAAATTGAGTACACTCAGAGTAAATTAGGGAAGTGATCCACATTTAGTTGTGTGATGTGGGGAATAAGCTTAGGAATTCCCTGGGTTTACACCAATGGGTTAACAAGGCTTAAAGAATTAGAAAGCCATAGGATGTTCACACCCAAGTTTGGGTAAACAAGATTAGGTAAATAGATATAGAAAGGGCAGGGCCAAGGCCTCAGTATAGAGAGGGTGGGGCTAAGGCCCCAGTATAGATAAGGTTAAGGCAAAGGCCCCAATATAGAACAAAGGTATATGAAGTAAACAAGATTAGGTATTTAGGGCAGAAACGCCCCCAATTTAGTACTATAGCAGAAAGATGCTTTCACAGGAAGGAAGGAGCAAGTTAGGTAAGCAGGTAAATAGGGCTATAGACCCCTGCAGGGTGAAGTTGCCCAGAATGGAGCTACTTAGCAAAAGAAAGGTGCTTTGTTGACCCTGAGGTAGCATGCTCTGTCTTTCTTATCCCCTGGACCAGTTTAGGTAAACAGAGGTGGTGCCTCACATCTGCTGTAAACAACCTCTGCCAGCACCAGGATTTTGTTTTGTATTAACCCAAACCCCTAACCCCACATATCTTCAAAACTCCCTTTCCCTCACGTCCATGAGTTAATGTTCACAGTTTCATTGTCTCTTTGTGCACGTCCATCACCATGTTTGTAAGACTTCTACAAAGTCTTTTATTAGATCCTAATAAAAACGGAGGAAGTACCCTTAATCGGGGCTCTTGTCTTCTCCCGGACATTAGCCATCTCTCACATTTTTAATTCTGTGTCCCACTTTCTTGCTGGACAAGAAAGAACTCCAGACCCTGAGTCTAAGACAGTGTGAAACTGAATTCATATCAGAGATAGACTGAATATTATAGTTTGAGATGGAAAAGGAAAGCTCCAAGATCCTTTATAACTATAAGATTAATAGGAATTAGTAATGCAGAGTTGCTTATTTAAAAATAATAAAGTCTGTCACTTAGGTATATAAACAGGAATATGATATAAAAGTTTGTAAAGTGTCCTCATAGCTCTTTAACTGCTATTGGAGACTGAGGCTTTCAAGTAAATAACATAGCTATGTAACACAGTACTGACTCCTTAGTTTTAGCTGTGAAAATAGAGGTTTATATGAATATTTTCTGTTTCTCAATTGTCTCCTTATCTTCTAATGATAAATTAGAGCAAAGGATATTTATATGCAGTCTTCCTGTGAAATGATAGGTCTTCTTTACTGGTTTCCACCAAAGATATAATATTTTTCTTTCTCTCCCCACTTCCCTGGGTGTTTTCCTCCTTTAAGTTTAGCACCCACATGATCCTCTTGGGAACATAGGCAGAGAACAATTATTCATGTGCTGCAAAGGTAGATTGCAGAGCACTCTACTTCAGATAGCATCTGTTAAAAGCTGAATTGTGTCTTCTAAAAATTCATATGTTGAATCCTTAAACCCCAGTATCTCAAAATGGGATTACATTTGGAGATTGGGTCTTTCAAAAAATGATTAATTTAAAATGAGGTCATTAGGGTAGGCCCTAATATAATATGACAGGTATCCTTATAAGAAAAGGAAATTTGGACATAGTTAGCTATAAATGGGAGATGATTTGAAGACACAGAAAACATATACAAGCCAAGGAAAGAGGCCTCATAAGAAACTCTGGTACCTTAATCTTAGATTTCTAGCCACTATAACAGTGAAAAATTAAATTTTTGCTGTTTAACCACTCAGTCTGTGGTATTTTGTTATGGCAGCTGCAGCAAACTAATATAGCATCATTTTCTCTTCATCTCTCACCTTAATCAATCAACTAAATAAATGTATGAAACATCTTCCATAAATAAGATACTGTGCTGGGCACAGAGGGAGATAGAGAAAAATACAGGATAAAGAGAAATGTAAGACATATATTCGTTCTTAAGAAGGTGCCATTCCTAGGGGACTTCTAGGGAAGATGGCAGAGTAAAAGGCCCCTGAGCTCACCTTGTCCCATGGATACAACTAGATAACACTCACATCAGTGTTTACAACCCAGAAACAACTAGAAGACTGGCAGAATAAACTCCACAACTAAATATAGAGAAGAGGCAACATAAAAGAGGGTAGGAAAGACAGAGACAAGGTTAGAAACAAAGGGGACTCAATGGACTGTTGTAGGAGGGAGGGACACTGTGAGAACAGAGAAGGGAGAGAAACAAACCCCCACACTGGGGAGCCTGTATGGGGAAGGTGAATCCCCATAACATTTGGCTCTGAAAACCAATGGGGCTGAATTTTGTGAGTTGTTACAACCAGTGGGACTCAAAACCTAGAATTCTAAAAAAATCAGTGGCTCAGCTCTGGGAAAGTCAGTAGGCTAGAGGAAACTGAGTCCCTGTCCTTAAGGAGACAACACAACAAATAGCCTGTGGAGATAAAACCATAGAAGCAGCAGTCTGAAAGGCAATTGTCACATCTGGGAGGGAGAGTTATTTACTAATCTCAGTGTGTCCCAGAGGGACAGAAATCTCTGGGGAACTCCTCTGGGCACAAAGGAACTGGCAGGTGTCGTCTTCCTGCCCTGCTGCCCAGCATAAACACACAGACACCTGCAGGATTTGCTACCTAACTTGGTAGCACTGTCACTACACACTCCCGTGCTGTGCTTCCACTAATTCACCCTTCCAGAGAGCCTGCCTCAGTCCAGGTGCTGTAAGGTTCCTCTTGCAGAGGAACAGGGACAGGCAAAGCTTGCTAGCACTGCTTCACTTCTACCCCCACCCTCAACTTGTGCTTGGGTGGATCTGTCCTCTCCAATAGTCTCTTGGCCAGAGCCCATACAGGGCAGTGCCACAGCATGAAAGTGTGCAAGCAACTCCTACAGTGGCCAGCACGACTCCAAAGTGATTCCTGCCCTGGAGAAAGGGAAAGATAACCCTATACACAAGTCAGGCAGAGGGCCTAGCAGTGGGCTGGAGGCAGACAACTGGTCTGACTGCAGCCCTTGCCCACCAAATGAAAGCTTCGCAGGGGACAACACAAGGAAAACACTCTGGAGCTTGGTGCTATTGCATCTCTGGCAAATGCCTGGTCTGACTCAACTCAAGCCCAAGGTGACCCCAGCCTGGCCCACTAATACCACAAGAACTAAACACTGCCCACATTAGGAAAAGAGAGCCATTGCAGATGACTGGACTGAAGGAAAAGGCAGCTAGCCGTAACAGTAGGGTGTTAGTATCACACATAGGAGATACCCCTGAAGCACCTGGTTCTGGTAAAGAGGGAATACTGCATGCAGGGTACTACAGGACTTCTTCTTTATAAGGCCATTCCTTTCAAGTACAGGAAATTTAGCCTGCCTTTCCTAACACAGAGAAACCAAAACCGAGAATTAGACAAAATAAGGAGACAGAGGAATATGTCACAAATGAAAGAACAGGACAAAATCACAGTAAGAGACTTAAATGAAATGGCATTAAGTAATATGCCTGATAGAGAATTTAAGGTAATGGTCATAAAAATACTCACTGGACTTGGGAAAAGAGTGGAAGACATCAGTGAGACCCTTAACAATGAGATAAAAAAGAACAAGTCAGAGATGAAGAACACAATAAATGAAATTAAAAATATACTAGATGTAATAAATAGTACATAAATAGTATGTCTAGTCATAGATTAGATGAAACAGAAGAATGAATCAGTGGCCTGGAGGACAGTAATTGGAAGTAATCAAGCTGAGCAGATGAGATGGGAAAAAATATGCAAAGTGACAATAGACTTAAGAACTCAGTGATACCATCAAGTGTAATAATATTCACATTATAGGGATCGCAGAAGGAGATGAAAAAGAAAAGGGAGCAGAAAATTTATTTGAAGAAATAATAGCTGAAAACTTGCTGAATTTGGGGAAGGGAAAGAATCCAGATCCAGGAGGCACAGAGATCCCCTAACAAAATCACACCAATGAGGTCTACACCAAGACACATAGTAATTAAGATGGCCAAAAATTAGTGATATAGAGAGAATTTTAAAAATTTTTTTAATGTTTTATTTATTTTTGAGACAGGGAGAGACAGAGCATGAACAGGGGAGGGTCAGAGAGAGGGAGACACAGAATCTGAAACAGGCTCCAGGCTCTGAGCTGTCAGCACAGAGCCCGATGCGGGGCTCAAACTCACGGACCGCGAGATCATGACCTGAGCTGAAGTCGGCCGCTCAACTGACTGAGCCACCCAGGCGCCCCTAGAGAGAATTTTTAAAGCAGCAAAAGAAAACAAAGGTAGTTACATACAAGGGAACCCCATAAGGTCATCAGCTGATTTTTCAGCAGAAACTTTGCAGGCCTGAAGAGAGTGGCAAAATAATTCAAGTGCTAAAAGGAAAAAAAAAAACCTGCAGCCAAGAATACTCTATCCTGCAAGGCTATCATTCAGAATAAAAGGAGAGCTAAAGAGTTTCCCAAACAAAAATTTAAAAATTCACAATTACTAAACTCTACAAGAAATGTTAAAGGGAACTCTTTGAGTAGAAAGGAAAGACCATATGCAAGAGTAAGGAAAGTAGGAAGCACAAAAGCAATACAAATGAATATATTTATAAAAATCAGTCAAGGGACTCACAAAACAATAGGATGTAAATTAAGATACCATATATCTACAATGTGGGGAGGAGAGGAGTAAAGAATGGGTTCAAATTTAAGCGACCATCAACCTAACATAGACTGCTATATATAGGCGATGTTATATACAAACCATATGGTAACAACAAATCAAAACCCAGTAATAGATATGCAAAAAATAAAGAGAAAGGAATCCAAGTATTTTACTAATGCAAGTCAGCAAACTGTGAGAGAAGACAGCAAGAGAAGAAAGGAATGGAGAAAAAACTACAAAACAACCATAAAACAAATGACAAAATGGCAATAATTACATACCTATCAATAATTACTTTTGGGGTGCTTGGCTGGCTCATTCAGTAGAGCATACAGCTCTTGATCTCAGAGTCATGAGTTCAAACTCCATGTTGAATGTAGAGATTACTTAAAACAAAAACAACAACAAAAAAACCCTCAAGGAACTGGGAGGCAAGGACATGTCTTAAAAAATAAATTACTTTGAGTGTAAATGGACTAAACTCTCCAATCAAAAGACACAGGATGACAGAGTGGATAAAAAAAAAAAAAAGACTGATATATATGCTGCCTACAAGAGACTCATTTCAGACCTAAGGACACATGCAGACTGAAAGTGAGGGGATAGAGAAACATTTATCATGCAAATGAATGTCAAAGGAAAGCCAGAGTAGCAATACTTATATTGGACAAAATAGACTTTAAAACTAAGACTGTAACAAGAGACAGAGAAGAACACTATATAATAATAAAGGGGACAATCCAATATAAAGATATAATAATTGTAAATATTTATGTGCCCAACATGGAAGTACCCAAATACATAAAGCAACTATTAACAAACATAAAGGAAATATTCAATAGTAATACAATAATAGTAGGGGAATTTAACAGCCCACTTACATCGATAGACAGATCATCCAAAAAGGGAATTAATAGGGAAACAGTGGCTTTGAATAACATACTGCACCATATGGATCTAACAGATATATGTATAACTTTCCTTCCTAAAACTGCAGAATACACATTCTTTTCAAGTGCACATGGAACATTCTCCAGAACAGATTACATGTTAGGCCACAAAACAAGTCTCAAGAAATTAAAAAAGGTTGGTTGAAGTCATACCATTCATCTTTTCTAACCACAATGCCATGAAACTAGAAATCAACTATAAGAAAAAATCAAGAAAGACCATGAATACATAGAGGTTAACATGCTACTAGCCAATGAATGGGTCAACTAAGATTAAAGAGGAAATAAAAAAACATGGAGACAAATTAAAATGAAATCACAGTGATCCAAAATCTTTGGGATGCAGCAAAAGCTGTTCTAGGATAAAAGTTTAGAGCAATACAGGCCTACCTCAAGAAGCAAGAAAAATCTCAAATAAACAACCTAACCTTACACTTAAAAGAGCTAGAAAAATAAGAACAAACAAAGCAAAACTCCAAACCCATGGAAGGAGGAAAATAATATGAATTAGAGCAGAAATAAATGAAATAAATACTGAAAAATAATAGAACAGGCCAAAGAAATCAGAAGTTATTTCCTTTAAAGATCAAAAAAACTGATAAACCTTCTGCCAGATTCATTAAAAAAAAAGACTCAAATACAATTAGAAGTGAAAGAGGAGAAATTACAAAAAACACCACAAAAATATAAAGAATTATAAGAGAATGTTATGAAAAATTATAGGCCAACAATTTGGACAACTAGAAGAAATTGATAAATTCTTAGAAATATATAACATTCCAAAACTCAATCAGGAAGAAACAGAAAATTTGAACAGACAAGTTACCAGCAGCAAAATTGAATCAGTAATCAAAAACTCCAAACAAACAAAAGTCCAGGGCCATATGACTTCACAGATGAATTCTACCAAATATTTAAAGAAGAGTTAATACTTACTCTCAAATATTCCAAAAATTAGAAGAGAAAGAAAAGCTTCCACATTCATTCTGAGGCCCACAATACCCTGATACCAAAACCAGATTAAAAAAAAAAAAACAAAAAAAAACATAAAAAAAGAGAACTATAGGCCAATTTCCCTGATGAACATGGATGCAAAAATCCTCAACAAATTATTAGTAAATTGAGTCCAACAATACATTTAAAAAAGTCATTCACCAAGACCAAGTGGGATTTATTCATGGGATACAGGAGTTGTTCAAAATTTGCATATCAATCAACATGACATATCACATCAACAAGAGAAAGGATAAGAACCAGATGATCATTTCATTAGATGCAGAAAAGCATTTGACAAAGTACAACATCCATTCATGATACAAACCCTCAACAAAGTAGGTTTAGAGGGAACATACCTCAACATAATAAAGCCACATATGAAAAACCCACACCTAACATCGTACTCAAAGGTGAAAAATAGAGCTTTTCCTCTAAGATAAGGAAGAAGACAAGGATGTCCACTCTCACCACTGTTATTCCACTTAGTATTGAAACTCCCAACTATAGCAATCAGGCAAGAAAAAGAAATAAAAGGCATCCAAATTAATAAGGAAGAAGTAAAACTGACACTATTTGCAGATGACATGATACTATCCCTAAAGACTCCTAAAGACTCCACCAAAAAATGGCTAGAACTGATAAATGCATTTAGTAAGGTCACAGGACACAAAATCAATATACAGAAATCCACTGAATTTCTATATGCTAATAATGAAACAGTACAAAAAGAAATTAGGAAAACAATCCCATTTACAACAGCACCAAAAATTAATAAAATATCTAGGAATGAACTTTTAAACTTGGTTGAAAAATATAAGACGTTGAAAGAAATTGAAGACGTCACAAGCAAAGGGAAAGATATTCCATGCTTATGGATTGGAAGAACAAATGTTAAAATGTCCATACCTCCAAGTCAATTGACATACTTAAAGCAATCCCTATCAAAATAGCAACAGCATTTTTCACAGAACTAGAATAAATGATCCTAAGATTTGAATGGAACCACAAAAGACCCTGAATAGACAAAGCAATCTTGAAAAGGAATAAAAACTACACGTGTCAGAATTCTAGGTTTTAAGATATACTACAAAGCTGCAGTAATCAAAATAACATGGTACTGGCACACAAACAGACACATAGAGCAATGGAACAGGAAAGAGAGTCCCAAAACGAACCCATGATTATATGGTCAATTAATCTTTGACAAAGGAGACAAGAATATGCAATGGGAAAAAGACGGTCTCTTCAAAAAATAGTGTTGGGAAAACTGAATAGCTAACATGCAAAAGAATGACGCTGGACCACTTTCTCACATACACAATAGTAAACTTAAGATGAATTACAGACCTAAATGTGAGACCGGATACCATAAAAATCGTAGAAGAGAGCACAGGTAGTAATTTCTTGGACATCAGCTATAGCAACATTCTTCTAGATATATCTCCTGAGGCAAGGGAAACAACAGCAAAAATAAACTATTGGGATACATCAAAATAAAATGGCTCTGTACAGCAAAGGAAACAATCAACAAAATTAAAGGGAACCTATTGAATGAGAGAAGATATATAAATGACATATCAGATAAAGGGTTAGTTTCCAAAATATGTAAAGAACTTACACAACTCAACACACAAAAAAACAAATAATACAATTAAAAAATGGGTGAAAGACAGGAATAGACATTTCTCCAAAGAAGACATCCAGATGGCCAACACACACATGAAAAGATGCTCAACATCTCTCATTATCAGGGAAATGCAAATCAAAACCACAGTGAGATACTACCTCACATCTGTTATAAAGGCAAACATCAAAAACACACAAAAAAACAGGTTTGGTGAGGATGTGGAGAAAAAGGAATGCAAACTGCTGCAGCCTCTGGGTAAGACAGTACAGAGGTTCCTCAAAAAATTAAAAATAGAACTATCCTATGACTCACTAATCAGACTACTGGGTATTTACCCAAAGAAAACAAAAACACTAATTCAGAAGGATATATGTACCCCTATGTTTACTGCAGCATTATTTACAAACTATGGAGCCAAACTATGGAGGTGGTCTAAGTGTGCATGTATTGATGAATGGATTAAAAAGATTTGGTATATACAATGGAATTATTCAGCCACAAAAAAGAATAAATCTTGCTATTTACAACAATATGGATAGAGCTAGGGGGTATAATGCTAACTGAAATAAGTCAGTCAAAGAAAGATGAATACCACATGATTTCACTCATATGTGGAATTTAGGAAACAAATCAAATGAACAAAGAAAAACAGAGATAGACCAAGAAACAGACTGTTAATTATGGAGAACAAACCAATGGTTGCCAGAGGGGAGGTGGGTGTGTGTGGGTGTGTGTGGGGGTAGGTGCTGGGGGTTAAAGAGTACCCTTATCATGATAGTTACTGAATAATGTATAGAATTAGTGAATCACTATATTGTTCACCTGAAACTAATTTAACACTATATGTTAACCATACTGGAATTAAAATTAAAAACTTAAAAAAATAAATAAAATTTAAAAAAGAAGTGTATAAAAGATGAAGATGTGGTACCCAACATCAGTACTGAAACCTGGGTGTTGTGTATTCAATGCTATTTCATTTTTGTGGTAGTGGCAGTGACAGATAGAAAGACTGGATGAACACCATAATAATCTCCATAGATCACAGTCAACCACAACTTCGTTTTCCTTTGTAGGCTTCTAGTAGTTAGAGGAAACAATGAATCTACAACAGGAACATTTGTTTTGTGAATTACTCATGCTTTCTTTCAGTTACAAAAACAAGTTATATAAAATTGAATTGTTGAGGGGTGCCTGGGTGGCTCAGTCAGTTAAGCATCCAACTTCGGCTCAGGTCATGATCTCATGGTTCATGGGTTTAAGCCGTGTGTCCGAATCTGTGCTGAAAGCTCAGAGCCTGGATCCTTCTTTGGATTCTGTGTCACCCTCTCTGCCCTTCCCCCACTCGTGCTCTGTCTCTCAAAAATAAATAAACGTAAAAAAAACTGAATTGTTGAGAAAACATTAATGTAAATAAAAGGAAAACATAGGCACCCTAAGACTTTTACAGCCAACGGTAAAATAACAAGATTATTTAAAGTTGAAATGTGTCAGTTTTTGTGGTTCAGTAATTTAGAAGATACCCTTCCCTTGCCATTATCTTTAGAGTTAGAAAATAGGAGACAAAAAGATCATTTTGGAAAAGCCTGTACTAAACTTTAAAGTTAGTTGAAAATATTTGAGAAGTGGGCCTAGGACCATGGCTATGCCTTCAGTGAATTTGGGCAATTTCCTGAGAAAAGGATTAGTCAAACCACAATTAAAGTTTAAACTTTTCAGTATAATGTAATGGTTTCATACATTTTGGATGTAAATTCCTTGTAGCTATGGATAATTTGTTGTCTTTTTCCCTAGTAGGATTCATTACGGATTTTAGCACCTAAATTGGATTGAAGAATGAGTACAAATATAATTGTTTCAGCCTAAGAAGAATGACAAGTATTGTGGAATGATATTTTAAAATGTATACTACAAGTGATCATAACTTTTCTTTATAATAAAGAAAAACAATAACAACATTAGTAATTGTTACAGGATGTAGTACATATGAATAATGCAGAGTTAGGTTGAATACAATTTAGTGATCTTTGTGTTTTTATAGTATTTGTAAAATTGCTATTTTCTTTCCAGTAACCATGAATCTAGTTTTTAAACAGCAGACAAATTGCTTCTAATTTTAGTGATGATCAGAGGAAATTAATGAGAAGCATTTGATTTTGTACATCAGGCAAACCACGTTGGTTTTGATATCTGTTGTATTCTAGGAAATACAATTGTTCAATTACCTAAATTGTACTTTACCATGCTTAAGTGGGCTTAACCAAGGGATGGAGTAGATGAAAAGAGGTGAGGAAGAGGGAAATCCCAAAGGGATATTTTGATTTCTACAATGAAATAGCAGATTACTATGGCTTTACTTTAAAAAAGATAAGACTAAATGATAGCCAAGAAGCATGGGTATCATCTGAGAGCTTTGTAGAAATGCAGTATCTCAGATATCACCCCAGACCAAATTAATCAGAATGTGCATTTTAACAAGATCATATGATTCTTATGCATATTTAAGTCTGAGTAGCTTTTGTTAAGGTACCCCTCCTCTACAGTACTTACAAGTACTTTCTATTTTCATGGTATTTTGCTAGGTAGAGAATTCTACTCAATTTAAAGCCTAATAACCCAGTGGTTGCATTTAGGTAAAAGGCTTTAAACTACAAAAACAAAGGGCTTCTATGTAATCTAAAGCATTATTATTTTTTAAGTTTATTATTTTGAGAGAGAGAGACACACACACACACACACAGAGAGAGAGAGAGAGAGAGAGAGAGCAGGGGAGGGGCAGAGAGAGAGGGACAGAGATAATACCAAATGGGCTCTGTGCTGTCAGTGCAGAGCCCAAGGCAAGGCTCTTTCTCAGAAACCATGAGATCATGACCTGAGCTGAAATCAAGATTCATATGCTTAACCAATTTAGCCACTCTAGCATCCCTGATCTAAGGCCTTATTGAATAAAAGGGAAAATGTATGCACCAGAACCTGTATTTCCTCTAAAACTGAGCCATAGAAGTGACAATTATTCTACATATAAGTCAGTCAATTTCTTCAGTAATATAGAACAAAGTAATTTACATTTGTTGGATCTTGGTTTTAGCTTATTGTTAGAAATTCTGGGCATAAAAGTCATTATGCATAAGAGCTTGAATGGCTCTTATGGGTGATGTCAGTTTTTACAGACACATGTCTCCTAAGAATGAATATGCTATCTGCTCAGAGCGAGAGGGCATACTTCTGAAATCCTGGCTGCTTTGGGTGAAAGGAATGTTTGTGGTATGATTATGTTTATTCAGATTGCCTGAGGTCACTCTGCTAATTCTTTGTTTTAAACTTATGATAGAAAAGATGAATTTTAAGGAAGATCTTTGAATTATGCATATATGGGCTTGAGAATTAAGTATTTCATTATCATTGCCTGAAGACATTTGAAGAACTGTTGATATGTTAAAAGGGTCTTACAGTCACTAAATGCAAGACAATAGAGGGTGTATTAACTTAAATATTCTAGACAAATATTAGCAGATCAAATTATGTTACTGTGAGCCAGCTGAGAACTTGACATCTATTGATGCAATTTGTGGTTACATTAAATAGTTGGTTTTATTAATTAAGTGGGAACTTCATCCTTCCAAATTCCATCTCCTCTGTAGTGTATATCTTGCAAAGTTGGTACTTCAAGTGCCAAGGTGTTAGTCTTAATAGTACAATTTATTTATTATTTGTTTATTAATTAGATGTAGTCATTCTTTTTATTTAAAATATTTTGATAAATCTTTTACTGAAAAATACTCAGGCTGACTTTAGGAGTTTGTATTTATTTACATTAGCTCAAAATTGGATTTTTAAAATTATATTAAATATAATTTATTGTCAAATTGGTTTCTATACAATACCCAGTGCTCATCCCAACAGGTGCCCTCCTCCATGCCCATCACCCACTTTCCCCTCTCCCCCACCCCCCATCAACCCTCAGTTGTTCTCAGTATTATAGAGTTTCTTATGGTTTGCCTCCCTCCCTGTCTGTAATTTTTCCCCCCTTCCCCTCCCATATGGTTCTCTGTTAAGTTTCTCAGGATCCACATATGAGTGAAAACATATGATATCTGTCTTTCTCTGCCTGACTTATTTCACTTAGCATAATACCCTCCAGTTCCATCCACATTGCTACAAATGGCCAGATTTCATTCATTCTCATTGCCAAGTAGTACTCCATTGTGTATATAAACCATGTCTTCTTTATCCATTCTTCAGTTGATGGACATTTAGGTTCTTTGCATAATTTGGCTATTGTTGAAAGTGCAAATAAACATTGGGGTACAAGTGCCCCTATGCATCAGCACTCCCGTATCCCTGGGAGTGCTATTGCTGGGTCATAGAGTAGATCTATTTTTAATTTTTTTGAGGAACCTCCACACTGTTTTCCAGAGTGGCTGCACCAGTTTGCATTCCCACCAATAGTGCAAGAGGGTTCCCATTTCTCCACATCCTCTCCAGCATCTATAGTCTCCTGATTTGTTCATTTTAGCCACTCTGACTGGCATGAGGTGGTATCTCACTGTGGTTTTGATTTGTATTTCCCTGATGAGGAGCGACGTTGAGCATCTTTTCATGTGTCTGTTGGCCATCTGGATGTCTTCTTTAGAAAGTGTCTTAATAGTGCAATTTAAACAATTTTCTCAACTGAAACCTATACTTCTAACTACTAAATGATTGAAAATTATATTTCAACGTATATTTTCTGGTTGTAAAGATAATGCATTTCATTATAGAAAAAATTAGAAATGGTAAGAAAAAATAAACAATTTTCTCAATACTTTGGTTTAATTTCCTTCAAGGAATATCAACTTTCTGCTAAAAATCTTTCTACTCGCCTAATCTCAATGAAATAAATTGGCAGTAGTTTTTGTAAAAAGCAGTATTTTCTAATACAAATACCATCCAGCTAAAGACCACCAGGAATATGTCTTTAATTGAACAAGTTTGCTTTATTACTTGATACAGTAAGAAAAGATGCACACTATGGAACCACTGGGTGTCTCAGTAAGAAGGCTGTTATGGACTGAATGTTTGTATCCCCCCACCAAATTCGTGTGTGGAAATCCTAACCCCCAACGTGATCATGATTGTATTTGAAGATGAAGTGTTCAGGAGGTAATTAGGGTTAGATGAAGTCATCTTCATGATGGGATTAGTGCCCTTATAAGAAGAGACACCAGAAAGCTTGCTGTCTCTCTCCACTATGTAAAGACACAGTAAGAAGGCAGCCATCTACAAGTCAGGAAGAGAGTTCTCAGTAGAAAGTAACCATGCTGACACCCTATTCTTAGACTTCTAGTCTCTAGAACCATAAATAAATAAATTTCTGTTGTTTAGGCTGTCCACTGCATGGTATTTTGTCATGGTAGCCTAAGCAGAATAATAGGGTGTTGGAAAGAATCTATTATATACGGTATTTTGTATTTTGGCTTTGGTTGAGTGATTTGAGGAGGGAATGTAAAAAGCAGGAGGTTTGCTCTACTTAGGATGCTGTCAGAAGGTGGAGATAATTCCATAATTGGTTTTCTCAATAAATGGATAGGTCAGACAAAAAGAGTAGATAAGGCTATAACTGGCAAAGAAGGAGCAATCATTTGAAATAACTAAGGGAGAGAGATGTTTGGTATTTTGTGGGTGGCACAGTGGCCTTGATTTTGTCTATGTTTAGATTGAATTATAAAGTGACATTGTTTTGTCTCACACTGTCATGGTCTCAGAGTGACCTTGTCTGATATTGGTATCATGTGAGATTTTTTTTTAAATATTTTTTTAACGTTTTTTTATTTTTGAGACAGAGAGAGACAAAGCATGAACGGGGGAGGGTCAGAGAGAGGGAGACACAGAATCCGAAACAGGCTCCAGGCTCTGAGCTGTCAGCACAGAGCCTGACGCGGGGCTTGAACTCACGGACCGCGAGATCATGACCTGAGCCGAAGTCGGCCACTTAACCGACTGAGCCACCCAGGCGCCCCATCATGTGAGATTTTTTTATGTCCAGCAGGGGAATACATGGCCTAGCTGTGAACACAGGGCCAGTTTCTTAACAACAAGCTTATTAGCTGTACATGCCAACCAGTTCCCAGATTCTGATTCCCAGTTTCTTCTTTTTTACTAAGTATAAAGTTGGTTTCTAGATGTTTTAGAAGAATTATATTTTCTAATAATAAAAGATGTAAAAATCCTCAACAAAATATTAGCAAATTGAATCTAACAATAGAGGGAAAAA
Source organism: Panthera onca (assembly GCF_046562875.1). Lineage (NCBI taxonomy): Eukaryota > Metazoa > Chordata > Mammalia > Carnivora > Felidae > Panthera > Panthera onca. Next base: position 26,393,272 of record NC_138339.1, read on the forward strand.
ATCATTCACCTTGATCAAGCAGTATTTATTCCAGGTATGCAAGGGTGGTTCAATACTCTCAAATCACTCAATGTGATACATCACATTAATACAAGCATAAAAACTATATGATCATTTCAATAGATGGTAAAAGCATTTGAAAAAGTACAATATCCATTCATGATAAAAACCCTCAACAAAGTAGGTTTAAAGGAAACATACTTCAATGTAATAAAGACCATCTATAAAAAACCTACAACTACCATCACACTCAATGGTGAATAATTGAGAGCTTTCCCCTAAGATGAGGAATAAGAAAGACAAAGGTGTCCACTCTCACCACTTTTTTCAACATAATACTGGAAGTCCTAACCATAGCCAAAGGCACCTAATTGGTAAGGAAAAGTAAAACTGTCACTATTTGCAGATGACATGATAATATATATAAAAAACCCAAAGACTCCACCAAAAAACTACTATTATTGACAAGTGAATTCAATAAGGTCACAGGATACAAAATCAATGTATAGACATATGTTGCACTTTTATACACTAATAATAAAGGAACATAAAGAGAAATTATGAAGGCAGTCCTATTTATGATTATACCAAAAATAACAAAATACCTAGAAATAAACTTAACCGAAGAGGTGAAAGTTCTGTATTCTAAATGTGAAACCTGAAACCATAAATATCCTAGAAGAGAGCACAGGCAGTAATTTCTCAGATATCAGCTATAGCAACACTTTTCTAGATATGTTTCCTGAGGCAAGGGAAACAAAAGCAAAAATAAACTATTTGGTAGTAAAAAAAAAAAAAAAAAAGCTTCTGTACAGCAGAGGAAACAATCAATAAAACTAAAAGATAACCTTCTGAATGGGAGAAGATATTTTCTTTAAAAAAATTTTTTTTAATGTTTACTTTTGAGAGAGAGAGACAGAGAGTGAGTGGGGGAGGGACAGAAAGAGGGAGACACAGAATCTGAAGCAGGCTCCAGACTCTGATCTGTCAGCACAGAGCCCGACATGGGGCTCAAACTCATGAACAGCAAGATCATGACCTGAGCTGAAGTCAGACGCTCAACTGATTGAGCCAGCCAGGCACCCCAAGGGAGAAGATATTTTCAAATGACATAGCCAATAAAGGTTTAGTATCCAAAATATATAAAAAAACTTATACAACTTAACACACAAACCCCAAAAAATACAATTAAAAAAAGGGCAGAAGACATGAACTGAATTTCTCCAAAAAAGACATCCAGATGGCCAACACACACATGAAAAGATTCTCAACATCACTCATCATGAGGGAAATGAAAATTAAAGCCCCATCAGGGAGATGAAAATCAAAGCTACAATGAGGTATCACCTCAAGTCTGTCAGAATAGCTAAAATCAAAACCATAAGAAACAATAGGCGTTGGTGAGGATGTTGAGAAAAAGGAACCCTCATGCACTGTTGGTAGGAATGCAAAGTGGTGCAGCCATTGGGGAAGACAGTATAGAGGTTCCTCAAAAAATTAAAAATAGAACTACCCTATGATCCAGTAATCACACTACTGGGTATTTACCCAAAGTATACAACAACACTAATTCAAAAGGATATATGCACCCTTTTGTTTATTGCAGCATTATTTACTATAGCTAAACTATGGAAGCAGTCCAAGTGTCCATGTATTGATGAATGGATAAAGAAGATGTGGTATATATATATATATATATATATATATATATATATACACACACACACACACACACACACACACACACACACACAATGGAATTATTCAGCCACCAAAAAGAATGAAATCTTGTCATTTGCAACAACATGGATAGAGCTAGAGAGTATAATGCTAAGCAAAATAAGTCAGTCAGAGCAGGAGAAATACCATATGATTTTATTCATATGTGGAATTTAAGAAACCAAACGAACAAGGAAAGACAAGACAGAGAGAGAGAGCGAGAGAGCGAGAGAGAAACTTAGAACAGATTCTTAACTATAGAGAACAAATGGATGGTCACCAGAGGGGAGGTGGGTGGGGGGATGAGTGAAATAGTTGACAGGGATTAAAGAGTATACTTAGCATGGGGCACCTGGGTGGCTCAGTTGGTTAAGTGTCCGACTTTGGCTCAGGTCATGATCTCACAGTTTGTGAGTTCAAGCCCTGCTTTAGGCTCTCTGCTGACAGTTCAGAGCCTGGAGCCTGTTTCAGATTCTGTGTCTCCTTCTCTCTCTCTGCCCCTCCCCAGCTCGTGCTCTGTCTCTCTCTCTTTCTTTCTCAAAAACAAATAAACATTAAAAAAAAAGAGTATACTTAGCATGATTAGCACTGATAATGTATAGAATTGTTGAATCACTATGTTGTATACCAGAAAATAATAAACACTGTATACGAAAAAAGAAAAAACTTAATAAAATAAAAAAATAAAAAATGATATATTTGCAAAAAAAGAGAGAAAGACCAGGATATAGATCAACTTCCATTTATAGGAAAAATTAAAATATAGAACCATTAAGCATTCTCTTTAGTCCTGAAATTATACTTCTTCAGACACACTGTCATCATAGGGAAGCATGAAGGTAGACTGGCTAAATTTAAAGCATGCTAAATAATTAAATAACAAAGCAAAGTTAAAAAAAAAAAGGTGCCATTCCAGTGAGGGACATAAGTTACACATACATTTTAACATGAATATCTTTTTAAAGCTAATAATATATAGTCATATTTACTTGCTTTATTTATTCATCCACCCCTTCAACAAATATTTAATGAGTACCAATTTAAGTGTCCAGCACTGTTCTAAATGCTAAGGATGTAACCGTGAATAAAAAAAGGGCCTATATTCTGGAGGGATATATATATATATATATATATATATATATATATATATATATATGTGTGTGTGTGTGTGTGTGTGTGTGTATAGACATTTTATGTATACTTTATATATACATTATACATATATAATTTATATATATACAATTTATCTGGTGTCTTGGGAAAAATATAAAGCAGCTTGGCCTACAGAGGGAGAGAGGGTGAAATAGGTATGATTTGAGGTTGGATAGTCAGCCAGGACCTCTTTAATAATGTGGCATTTGAGCAGAGACTTGTGGATTTATGAGAAAATCAGGAATGTATTATGTTAATTTCTATGTAGGATCAGACTATCCAAGGAAGAATCCACAGTCTATAGGGAAGCAGACATTTAAACTGAGAATTCCAACATAATTAGATAAGTGTTATAAGCAGGCCATACATAATTAAATGCCAGATATTCACAGCTTGTACTCAATAAAAATTTATTGAATGAATACATAAATAAATGAATATTAGAAACAGTGAATAAAATAGCAGCCCAGAGGAAGGGAGCAAATATTTTTGAGTAGGATGGCAGTTTTCAAATTGAGTTCTGCACACCCTGGGAGTTCCATGAGTCCCCTTCATGGGCAGCTGGGAGGTGATGGGGAGAAGTGAAGATAGATCAAGAGCGGCTCTGGGCCCTCTCCCTGTATTTCAACAGACATTTTATCTGCTTTACCTATTGGGTGCCCATGAAAGATTATGTCTGAGTAAAGAGCACTGCAACTTGTAAACATTTGAAAATCTCTGGGCTGGCAAGTCAGTAAATACTTTCTCAGAACATTGAAAGGGGATAGAGTTTGAGTGAAAACTGCCAGAGGAGATTTAACCAAAGCAGAACCTAAAAAGAGCAAGGCTTTAGGAAGGGTGGGAGCAGAAAAGAGTTAAACTGCACTTTGTTTACTTGTCTAAAACCTCACAAACCCAACAAGCCCTGACCACAATTTAGGGTTAGAAGAGGCTCGGTGAGCTTAAGGTTACCTTGCTTTCCTGCCATAACCCATTAAGATTTCTATTGGGGTTGCAGAGAATGTAAATTATTGAAGGCCTGTAAACATTCCTTCCATAACTTTTCATTTTATTTTATTTTTTTATAGCTAACTGATCTTTTCAATTTTTTTATTTGGAAATTTTATTCTTTTTATTGCAGAATTCTGGTAAAGAAAAGAACATGGAAGCTGATCCTCATTTAAACCTTTGGTCATAAGAGTACGCTGTAAGTCAGTGGCTTACAACCTCAGTGGCCTTTAAATCACCTGGGGAGCTTTGGTACCTACTAATGCCTGCATCCTACCTCCCAGAGGTTCAGGCTTAATTGGTCTAGGGGACAGCTTGGGCATCAGTAGCTTTTTGAACTCCTCAGGTGATTCCAACATGTTGATGCACTCTATCCTATAAAAGTTTTACAGACAAAATAGAAGGCAGGATAATACATCAGAATTATGAAGTAAAAATGGGATCCTATGTAATTTTTACACATTCTAAAAATTTTATCACTGTTAAGACATTAGTCATTCAGTATTATTAATGGGATAGAAATTCATACTTTTGTAGGGACAGAGAATCTAATTTAATTTAATTCCAGCATAGTTAACATATAGAGTTATATTACTTTCAGGTGTATAATATAGTGATCCAACAGTTCCATACATTACTCAGTGCTCATCAAGACAAGTGCACTCCTGATGCCCTTCACCTATTTTGCCTACACATATATATCACATCTTTTTTTTTCATCTTTTTCCTTCTTTTTTTTTATCATATGAAATTTATTGTCAACTTAGTTTCCATACAACACCCAGTGCTCATCCCAAAAGATGCCCTCTTCAATACCCATCACCTACTCTCCCCTCCCTCCCACCCCCCATCAATCCTCAGTTTGTTCTCAGTTTTTAAGAGTCTCTTATGCTTTGGCTCTCTCTCCCACTCTAACCTCTTTTTTTTTTCTTTTTTTTTTCCTTCCCCTCCCCCATGGTTTTCTGTTAAGTTTCTCAGGATCCACATAAGAGTGAAAACATATGGTATCTGTCTTTCTCTGTATGGCTTATTTCACTTAGCATCACACTCTCCAGTTCCATCCACGTTGCTACAAAGGGCCATATTTCATTCTTTCTCATTGTCACATAGTACTCCATTGTGTATATAAACCACAATTTCTTTATCCATTCATCAGTTGATGGACATTTAGGTATTTTCCACAATGTGGCTATTGTTGAGAGTGCTGCTATAAACATTGGGGTACAAGTGCCCTATGCATCAGTACTCCTGTATCCCTTGGGTAAATTCCTAGCGGTGCTACTGCTGGGTCATAGGGTAGGTCTATTTTTAATTTTCTGAGGAACCTCCACACTGTTTTCCAGAGTGGCTGCACCAATTTGCATTCCCACCAACAGTGCAAGAGGGTTCCCATTTCTCCACATCCTCTCCAGCATCTATAGTCTCCTGATTTGTTCATTTTGGCCACTCTGACTGGCGTGAGGTGGTATCTGAGTGTGGTTTTGATTTGCATTTCCCTGATGAGGAGCGACGTTGAGCGTCTTTTCATGTACCTGTTGGCCATCTAGATGTCTTCTTTAGAGAAGTGTCTATGCATGTTTTCTGCCCATTTCTTCACTGGGTTATTTGTTTTTTGGGTGTGGAGTTTGGTGAGCTCTTTATAGATTTTGGATACTAGCCCTTTGTCCGATATGTCATTTGCAAATATCTTTTCCCATTCTGTTGGTTGCCTTTTAGTTTTGTTGATTGTTTCCTTTGCTGATATCACATCTTCTTTCTTCGTTCTTCTATCGATGGATACTTGGGCTGTTTCTGTAGTTTGGCTATTGTAAATAATGCTACAATAAACATAGGGAGATATATATCCTTTCAAATTCGTGTTTTTGTATTCTTTGGGTAAATACTCAGTAGTCTCATTACTGGGTCATAGGGTAGTTTTATTTTTTAATTTTTTGAGGAACCTCCATACCGTCTTTCCCAGTGGCTGCACCAGTTTGCATTCCTACCGGCAATGTACGAGGGTTCCTCTTCTCTATAGCCTCACAAACACCTGTTCTTTCTTGAGTTTTTAATTTTAGCCAAAACAGACACATACATAGATCAGTGGAACAGAACAGAAAGCCCAGAATTAAACCCGCTATTATGTGGTCAATTAATCTTGGACAAAGGAGGCAAGAATATGCAATGGGAAAATGACAGTCTCTTCAACCAACAGTGTTGGGAAAACTGGAGAGCTACATGCAAAAGACTGAAACAAGACCACTTTCTTACACCATACACAAAAATAAATTCAAAATGGATTAAGGAGTTAAATGTGAGAAACTATAAAAATCCTAGAAGAGAGCACAGACAATAATTTCTCTGACACTAGTTGTAACATTTTTTAGACATAACTTTTCATCTTAATGGAAAATGGTTTATTTTGCAAAATAGAAAAAAGGGCCCAATCAGGAAGTTGAATGTGGCAGTGTTAGTATGTGAATTCTGAGAAGCCTGGAATGAACCCATTATCCAAGCAATAACAGTTTACATATCCCTTTAGTTTTACTTTATCAGTGCAATTTTTAGATTCTGTCAAATATCTTTTTAGTATAGTGTCTGCAAGAAAGAGGTGCCTTACAATTCTTATCAGATAGTCATTAACAACATATCTTGAGTCACTTGTGCTCATGTGAATGGTCTGCTTTTCAGATATATCAGTATCCAACCATATTTGGATCAAATCCTTTGGCTAAATGTGGACTTCTGAAAGTCAGAACAGAATTATATCTTTTGCCTGCCGATCTTCTCATTAAATAAAAAATAAATTAGGCAGGATGCACATTAATCAACATTAGTCAGGGACCTCATGGTTCCTGAGAGCACAAAGCCAAGTGGCAGGGGGCAAATATATTATGCCACTATGAACAGGATGATGTCAATTACCCAGGATAAAACTCTGAGATATGCATGCTCCCTTATTTAGGATGAATACTGTTTTGTGATCAACTCAAAACCTCTACAGACACAAAAATTTCTCCTATAAAGAAAACACAACCACATACAAAGTACAGCTTGTGTTAGCTTAGCATTGTACTATCCAAGACTAATGAATATATGGCAAAACAAAACAAAACAAAACAAAACACTTTTGCTACCAATGAAACATGTACCTTCACTTTCCCTGTGAGTTCTTATCATTCTTACCTGAGTTGGGTGGTAGGACCTTGCATGACATTCATTCATGGGACTGACATTCATTCCCAGTCTATTCTAACCCTGTTTTCTCTTTGTCTGCAAAAACTAGGAGCTAACAATAGAGTTCTGGATAGTCATGGAAATGGTGAGTATTTAAGGAAGATGCACTGTGAAATATAACAGCTCCATGGACATTGCTGGTCAATGATTAGGTTTTACATACTGCAACAGTGTGTTACAGTGGCCTTGAAATACTATGGAGAAAATCCACAGAGAAAGTCAAGGTGGGCAGGTACTTCTAACTAACCTGGTGTTTTTCCATACAGATTTTAGTTTTAGGATAAATTGTTTTGAGGAAGCAACTCTGGCTAGAAGCAATTTCAGGTGGAGGAACATTTACTCACAAAGAGAGTTTCAAAAGCATTATGGCTAGATTAATCCAGTTGAAGTTATTTGTTTTACAGAGAAGGAAATTGGGGGTACAGAAAAGTTAAGTGGCTTACACAAATTGCATAATCTGATAGAGACCAGGGAAGAAGTAGAAACCAATGTCTCCACCACCAATGTTTTGGTATGTTTTGCTATAGTTCCCATTTGAAATCCTTTATCTGTAGCTTTACTGAGGAATCCCCAAATAGAAATATTCAGAAATGCTATTTATTTTATTTATAGGCCATGATGTAATAATATATTTGGTTGATAAACAAGACTAGTGCTCATTGTTCCAGGACCACTTGACAGCCTGAGGTGGTCTCCTTGTAATTTAGATCCATTTCCATATTTGAGTCTTATGTTTTAGAAACACATAGAAAAATAAAAATGCTTATTTGCAAGGCATGTGTCCAAAAGCACCTATGATATAGTCAGAGAATTTCTTATCTTAACGAGGAAAACTTCCAAGTGAGAGTCTAGCATGGTCATGCAGCTGTGTCTTTATCATCTAGCGTCTTTGCTCACACAGTACAGGTCTCCAGAGAACTTTATCACCAACTTGCTATGTGACCTTGCCTATCTTTATGCTTTTTTTTCGTCCTGTCCATAAAATTGGGCACCATGTAAAGTAACAGAATGGGGAAGTTTATATAGTTTTTGAGAATGACAGAAACTGACTTATGTGTTTGTGGCTACAATATACATAATTTAGGATATAAACTATCTAATCCAATCATTTTTAAGACTGCCTTAAAAAACTAGAGTAGCTCTCCCAGCTCCATCCCTGAGTGCTCCATCCATAGGCTACATTCCATTTATAGTTCCAATTCCTTTCTTTTTTTCTTTTCTTGCTCACATATTATTACATCCTTGTTAAGGCAATGTATTGCAAAGGAATGGTCTTCCAGGAAGCTTTGTTTTGATAGACCCAATAATAGGCAGCCAAGTGTTCCTCCTCTCTTCAATTTACCTCTTAAGAGTTCCTCCTATTTTAGGGAGACAAGCTGAATGCTGCCCCACAAAATAAGGCAGAAAGAGCACCAGTGCCACCACCTGGATGAAGGGAGAATGAGGCACCACATAGAAAAGAGAAGTCACTACATGTCAGAGGGTGAGCAAGCTGCCTTGCTTGATTCTTTGCCCTTTTCAGTTCCTTGTTGCAATATCTTCTTCTATTTTTCTTCACTTGTTTTTACCCTTCCTACACATATTTGTTAATGCTTTCTCAGTTTCACCACCATCCTGGTTTAGGAAGAGGTCCAGGGAATGATGAGGGGCCTACCTTAAATTGGGAGATGAGAGAAACCAGAATAAGATTACTCTTCCTTTGGAGAACTTATCCAACAGGTTTTATGCCCGGATGCAGGTTATATGTTCTGAATATAGAGGAAATGCCTCCTTGTAAAGGTCTTCTTCATGCTGTCCTAGGTTTAGTTACACTCTATCAAATCATTAGCCCTGAAATCAGGGGGATAGGGTCAGAAATTTTCTTATTCTGTAAAGAAAGACCATATAAAGTTTAGTTCCTGTCTGCCTTGTGACATGTGAGTTATGTAATGATACGAAGTTCTATTCTGTCTGATATGGTTTTATAGACTACTCTAACCAGGGATTTAGGATGACTGACTATAGATGCTCCTTAGAGTAAGAAATAGGCAGAGAGACAAAAGCCTTCCCAAGTGGACCGTCTTGATCTCCTTATTTTCTCTAGATAGTTTCTAGTTCTACTGTAGAACTAGGAGTCATGTGCTGTTCTCAGCACCAATTTAGAAGCAAAATAGAAGAACCAACTCAATTTTATAAATCAATGTTAGTTTTTATTTTAGTAGTTTAGATAATCATTACTGATGCAAAATATTCACTTTTAGTAATCCATTTTAGGTATCCATGGATCCCAAGGGTGTGCTGGAGATGACTCAGAGGCTATAGGTTCTGGTAGAGAGAGGATGGGGCAGATTGGAGGGGAGGTCTTACTGATCAATCAGAGGAGCTTTACTTCCATCTGCTTTCTACATCAATATTCTGGGATACATTTATTTTTAAAGAAAAATTTGCTAAAGATTTAAAAAGATTAAGTATAGATAATTATGCCTGTTAGAATCAGTCCTAAGAATGACTGAGATATCCACCAAAAGTTGTGTGATTGATTTAATGCTTCAGCTTTGACAAACAGTGGTGATCCATTTTCAGTGTTGGACAACGTACATGACTCCTGTATTCTTTAAATATTTTCAGTGGTTTGTTGGGACAGATCTTTTGTTTTCCTTTTTGTATTTGTTCAGGTTTTTTGTTTTAAATTCCCGATTGGATTAAGGGTTAACTTCTGTTAGACCTAAGGTATTTAAAGGAATTTAGTTGTCTTTTCTGGAGAAATTATAGTAAAATCTGAAATTCAGTGCTCTTTTTAATCCTCATAGTTCAAAGCTTAAAAATAAAAATAATGAATAAATAAGTTCTGAATATTTTGATTTTGATTTAGACTTTGTCTTCTCAACCCTTCACAACCTACTACAAGGTTGGGTACATAGTAGATGTTCAACAAATACTACTGGGTTGAGTTGAATTTTTTAGATTCTAAAATTAACAAGTGCTGAACTCAAGATTTCAGAAGTAGTTCTACATAAACTAACAATGTCTACCTTCATAAATCTTTTTAGAGCATTTCTGATAATGGGATGGAGATGGCAGAGTTAGTTATGAGGGAATCTATTCCTCCCTCCCTTCCTTACATGTTTCCTCCCTCCCTCCTTCCCTCTTTCCCAACCTCTCCTTCCTTCCTTCCTTCCTTCCTTCCTTCCTTCCTTCCTCTCCCTTTCTCCTCCCTCCCTTTCTCCCTCTATCTCCTTCCTTCCTTCCTTCCTTCCTTCCTTCCTTCCTTCCTTCCTTCCCTCTCTCCTTCTCCCTTTCCCCCCCTGTCTCTTTTTCTCTGTTACTCCATCATGACCAGAAAACTAATGAATTTTTGGAGAAGAAAGCCAGGAAGTTAAGACTTATTTTACCATTACTGAAGCTGTATCTGTCAGTGTATTATTGTCAGAAGAGATAAACAGATCATAAGAGACCCAGGTAAAGAGATTTAACTTATGCAAAAGGTAGTATTGCAAAGCACTGAGGAAAGCACAATCTTCACTACTGGTGTTGAGACTGAATGTTCATATGGAAAAGAAGAAATCTGATCTTGTACCATACCATATACAAAAACGAAACCAGGTGATAAGCAAAACAATAAAGATTTTAGAAATTAATTCCAGCAAACATTTTCAGAGTAGGAAGAGATTTCTTAAATAGTATGCAAAAAATAATAACCCTAAAGGGAAAACTGCTCATGGGAAATCTCATATATAACGAGTGAGAGTGCAAACTGATACAACCAATTTGGAAAATTAATCACGATCTACTAAAATTGAGGATGCAGATACATTATGATCCTAGAAGCAGAACTGATAGGTCATAATGTATGTGTGTCTTCAACAGAAATGGATATATAGGATGCATGAAAAAAACCCCAGCCATTATTCATAATAGCCTTAATTTAGAATTAATAATGTTTTATTTCTTGATCTGGTTGGTGGTTACACACATCTTTATTTTATAATAACCCATTATGCTACACCTTTATGCTTTATGCATATTTATGCACCCGTATTATTTCTCACGAGGTCAAGAAATAAAACGAATCACTAAAAAATGTTAATTGTCTGGGATTGCATTGAATGTGTAGATAGCTTTGGGTAGTATTGACATTTTGACAATATTTATTCTTCCAATCCATGAGCACGGAATATTTTTCCATTTCTTTATATCTTCTTCAATTTCCTTCATAAGCTTTCTATAGTTTTCAGCATACAGATCTTTTACATATTTGGCTAGATTTATTCCTAGGTATTTTATGCTTCTTGGTGCAATTGTGAATGGGATCAGTTTATTTTTTTTTTCTTTCTGTTGCTTCATTATTAGTGTATAAGAATGCAACTGATTTCTGTACATTGATTTTGTACCCTGCAACTTTGCTAAATTCATGTATCAGTTCTAGCAGACTTCTGGTGGAGTCTATCAGATTTTCCATGTATAATATCATGTCATCTGCAAAAAGTGAAAGCTTAACTTCATCTTTGCCAATTTTGATGCCTTTGATTTCCTTTTGTTGTCTGATTGCTGATGCTAGAACTTCCAACACTATGTTAAACAACAGCGGTGAGAGTGGACATCCCTGTCGTGTTCCTGATCTCAGGGAAAAAGCTCTCAGTTTTTCCCCATTGAGGATGATGTTAGCTGTGGGCTTTTCATAAATTTCTTTTAGCCTCTACTACAAAGCTGTAATCATCAAGACAGCATGGTATTGGCACAAAAACAGACACATAGACCAATGGAATAGAATAGAAACCCCAGAACTAGACCCACAAACGTATGGCCAACTCATCTTTGACAAAGCAGGAAAGAACATCCAATGGAAAAAAGGCAGTCTCTTTAACAAATGGTGCCGGGAGAACTGGACAGCAACATGCAGAAGGTTGAAACTAGACCACTTTCTCACACCATTCACAAAAATAAACTCAAAATGGATAAAGGACCTGAATGTGAGACGGGAAACCATCAAAACCTTAGAGGAGAAAGCAGGAAAAGACCTCTCTGACCTCAGCCATAGCAATTTCTTACTCGACACATCCCCAAAGGCAAGGGAATTAAAAGCAAAAATGAACTGCTGGGACCTTATGAAGATAAAAAGCTTCTGCACAGCAAAGGAAACAACCAACAAAACTAAAAGGCAATCAACGGAATGGGAAAAGATATTTGTAAATGACATATCGGACAAAGGGCTAGTATCGAAAATCTATAAAGAGCTCACCAAACTCCACACCCGAAAAACAAATAACCCAGTGAAGAAATGGGCAGAAAACATGCATAGACACTTCTCTAAAGAAGACATCTAGATGGCCAACAGGCACATGAAAAGATGCTCAACATCGCTCCTCATCAGGGAAATACAAATCAAAACCACACTCAGATATCACCTCACGCCAGTCAGAGTGGCCAAAATGAACAAATCAGGAGACTATAGATGCTGGAGAGGATGTGGAGAAATGGGAACCCTCTTGCACTGTTGGTGGGAATGCAAATTGGTGCAGCCACTCTGGAAAACAGTGTGGAGGTTCCTCAAAAAATTAAAAATAGACCTACCCTATGACCCAGCAGTAGCACCGCTAGGAATTTACCCAAGGGATACAGGAGTACTGATGCATAGGGCACTTGTACCCCAATGTTTATAGCAGCACTCTCAACAATAGCCACATTGTGGAAAATACCTAAATGTCCATCAACTGACAAATGGATAAAGAAATTGTGGTTTATATACACAATGGAATACTACATGGCAATGAGAAAGAATGAAATATGGCCCTTTGTAGCAACGTGAATGGAACTGGAGAGTGTGATGCTAAGTGAAATAAGCCATACAGAGAAAGACAGATACCATATGTTTTCACTCTTATGTGGATCCTGAGAAACTTAACAGAAAACCATGGGGGAGGGGAAGGGGAAAAAAAAAGAGGTTAGAGTGGAAGAGAACCAAAGCATAAGAGACCCTTAAAAACTGAGAACAAACTGAGGGTTGATGGGGGGTGGGAGGGAGGGGAGGGTGGGTGATGGGTATTGAGGAGGACACCTTTTGTGATGAGCACTGGGTGTTGTATGGAAACCAATTTGACAATAAACTTCATATATTGAAAAAAAAATGTTAATTGTCCCAGCATCCAGTTTATACCATTCTTATATAAGCACAAAGATAAATACTTTGTCAAATGTTTTGCTTAAGTCTAGATACATAACATATATACATAGTATCCTGATCTCCTTAGTAATTTTGTCAAAAATGGAAATATTTCCTCAACATGCGTTGCTCTTAATGAACCGCAGAATAGAACCACATGAGGCAGTATATTGTCACATAAAGAACATAAAAATGGAAGTCAAAATGCTGCTACATCAGTTTGGTTAGCTGGAACGCCTTGGAAAATCAGTTGGTTACCTTCCTCTTTTCTGAAAAGAGATCTTGAAATAGATGATCACTTGGGTCTTCTCTGGCTCTAAATGTTTTAAGGTTTAGTAACTGCATGAATAAAGAATCTCTAAAATATCTTGAATTCCTGTTCTAAAAGGCTTCCATGATATTGAATCAATAACCAATTGGCATAATACAAAGGCACATCACAAGTCATGTATTCCAAATTATATTCAGTAATAACTAGTTAAAAAACTAGAAAATTTGTGGCTAGAACCTGTAAAATCTTTAAGCAAAATTTGTTGAGCAGTGTCAGTGTATATACAGTTCATGCTGGTGTTAAAAGGTGGCTTACAAATTCAGAGCAGGAGAGAACTAGCCTAAAAATTATTCTACTTTTGCTTGAGGGTCCTCAGCACAGTCCATGCTATTTCCAGAAGGCAAGGTCTAGCCACCTACCTCTCAAGTCTTGATTCCTGGAAATATTATCTAAAGGCCATAATTCATTCATTCAATCTGCAAGTGTCTATTCAATTCCTATTATATGTTGGCACTGTGGATAATTCAAAGATGGAGGAAATATTATTCTTGCCCTCAAGTTACTCATAATCTGCTTATTGTTTTGAACAAATGTTATCCAACTTTGATTAACATGAAACTTGAAAAAAAGCTCTTGACAGACATTGATTTATTAATTGATGTAACAGGAAAATAATTATCAGCAGAAAGTTGATAGAATTATTTGACAAATTAAAAAATAAAGTAGTAATAATTATCAAGCATATCCTGCATTAGAAAGTGGTTCAAATAATGTCAGAAAATGCTTATGCTATAATGTTATGTTTAAAAGGGTGAAGAAAACTTGAGTATGCAGCATGATCTCAACTATGGAACACAACAAAAGAAAAGCACATTTAAACATGAATAGTGGTTATCTCACATTAAATTTATTTACACCAAGGGACATATTTCCTTTATAATCAGAAAAATATATGCATTTATTTAAAAAAAATGAGTAGTGTAAACTTTTCAAAAAATAGAGTAAAAACCCTAAATCTGTACTAGTTTACTTGGAATTAATCCTACTGAATTAGAACAGTGAAGAACAGAAATATACAGCACTTATAATTAAAGGCCATACTAGAGTTTATTTAAAAAATAAAAAATAAAAAAACCCCACAACCTGCAGCAGAGAGATTGGAGTATCAGAGAATAGGAGGAAAGGAAATGCGACTCTATGGTTGGGAAGGGATTTTGGGGAAAACAACTTGCCAATTTTTCCAGTAATAATATTATTGTTTGCCTGATAATCATCCTGTGTCTGCCAATGACATTGTTCTCCAGTGACAGTGAAAGATAAAAAGGAGATATGTGACATGTTGCTATGTGGAGAAACATTTTCCCTTGCAACAGGAAGAACAGAGAATCTTACCTCCCCTAGGCCTTCAGAATCCTTACTCATGTCTCTGAGGAGTAACAGAGTTTTAATTTAATTTTTAGTTTTATGGGTGTTTTGGTTAGTCTTATTTATTTTATATGTTTATTGAGGTTTAACTAATGTACAATGACATACACAATTATTATGTATTCAATTTTGAGTTTTGATGACTGTAATAAGACATAGATGGAACAAGAAAGTTCCCTCATGCCCTCTTTCCCATCAATCAATGCCCCTGACCTCCTCCTCAACCACTTTCTGATTGCTATCACTACAGATTAGTTTTGCCTGCTTTTGGATTTCTTAAAAATGGAATCAGATAGTGGATACACACTAACAGAGCATTGAAACTCCTACTCAAACAAGAATCCTGGATGTTATCAAGCTGTTCATACAAACAGGTAAGGAACTCACTACAAAAGCAACCAAAATCAGCTTAAAGTTGCCTTTTCCTTTTTGTTCAGTTTTCCTAGATGGGAACCTCTGAACCTCAAGGTACCACTTTCAGGATGGTGGAAACTGACCATGAAATCAAAAGACTTGGGCTCCATTCCTGTTAATTCCACACACTAGCTTCACAGTTTTAAGTCATTTGTTTCATTTGTTCTCTTTAGTTTCTTACTCTCTAAAATGAATATAACTCCAATAGCCCCTATGTACATAAATAGTAGGATTAAGTTTTCTTTCAAGGCTTATTTCCCTCTAAAAAGGTGGGAGTGGTGGTAAGCATGTTTGGTCTTAGGTACACTCCTGCACTGGCCCACAGTCATTCCTTAGACCACTGTTCCACTTTCTACTGGTCAACTACCACACCTCATAACTGACTTCTCCAGGATATTGCCACAACCCTGCACAATTTTGCCCCAAGTATAGACCCAGTACTCTTTAATTCCTTCAAAGAATAGTCAAGACAAGGCTGCAATATTTAACAGAACTTTACTGAAGGCTTGGAGATAACAGGAGTTCAACACAGATTATCTTAGAATCAGGACAGATTCAGATTCTGTGGGGAATGAAATTGACATAATTTTGGGGTTTCCTATAAGAAAAATAATACAAAAATATTTTGCTTTGCAAGTTTGAAAACCTATGAGCATGTATACACATTGCCAGGGCTCCTATTAAGACCTCTGAAGAGGCCCTGCAAAGTGAAAAACCCTGATCATTAAGCTTCTTTCTCTTCATGGTGAATTCACCTTTGCTTATAACCGCTCCCAGCAGTTCCCACACCCAAACTGATTACTGCATAACTCCTGCCAAGCTTCCATGAGATGTGAATCCAGTTCAACTCTTATCAGTGGGCATATTGGAGAATCATCACCACAGGCTCTATTTTCTTTCCCAGGATGCATCATGATAGGAAGATCCATTTCCGTCAAGGAAATGCTAATCCCTATCTCCAAGATGTGGCCTGGACCACTTGTCATGGACATGGCAATCACAGTGATTCACAGTATATGTGTCAAAGCCTGAAGCATACAGTATTAAAGCCCTTTATGACACCAGGTTTAAGAAATCACTGATTTCGCTGGTGTACTTCACAGTCAGGTCTGATGCATTTCTCAATCTGTTGTTTAGATGATGTGAAAGAGAAGGTCAACCTTGCTTGTTCCTCTTGACCATCAGCCAACTGACCCTTTTCTATGAGCCAGTCAGTGTTTAGGCAAGGATATAGACACATTTACCAAGAACAAAAAGTATTTTCCAGCAAAAGGGAACTTAAAACAAATTTTAAAAATTGTCCAAATCTTTGGTGTCATGCTCTTGTTAATAGACTAATTTTACATTAGGAAACCAAATTCTTAACATTTCAATCTAACAGGTTTTCTAAGAATTGCCTATAAGGTACTGCCTTATAACTGCTTGACAACAACAATCTCTCCTGGAACAAAAGGAGAACTTACCCTAAAGATAAAATCCATTTTCTCTTGAAATGCACTGGCTGCTTTAAATGTCCTAAAAGACAGTTCTCTAGCCTCAAAAGAAGCTAGTTCTTTAGATTCAAACTTCCCAAGGGCACCCTCACACTTTGTATAACAACACTCTACCTACTTCACAAGGTTGGGTGAAGATTATTTTTATTTTTATTTATTTTTTGGTGAAGATTAATTTAATCAGTGTCTGTGAAAGTGCTTTGTAGCCTTTAAAGACTATAAAGACATAAGCTATGCTACTATTAGAGAATTGTAGCCAAAGTTTCTTCAGTTTAAATTATTGGACTATTGACAATGTTGTATTACTTGTGTCAGTGGCCTTAGGAAGGGCAAATTAACATCCACAAATGATGGAAAACCAAAACTTCAACTAACCCCTTTACTTTTTTGGTCCACCAAAAGCTGGTGAAACAGCCCAACAGCCAGAAGTAAAGGGCACAAGTCAACCTAAAATCAACAATCTAAACTTGGTGGCGTCAGCCAAACAATTAAATAAGTAAAGCAAGACTTTTTAACATGTAAATATATTCAAGGTAAATATCATCTCTTGAAAAAGCACAATTAATTATACCTAGATAATACTTGAAATAGTTTCTGCATAAAAGTTGGGTATAAATAAGTCAAAATCTTTAAAATTGTAATTAGTTTACAATGCTGGCATTAGTCTCAGACCTTAGTATAAGGAGGCATAACTATATTTACTGTGTGCCCACAATATGCAGAGCAGTTCAGCAATTTAAAAACATGTCTCTTGTTGTGTTAACAGGTTTTTCATTAATTTATTATCTAGTTCAAGGTCTTTCAAACCTCAATCATTTGTGAACTAGCTTCAAGATATTTGCCATATTCTAGTGTAATCTGTAACCTTATACAAGAAATATTTTTCTTTAAGTCGACTCCTTAAAAACTTAATTAAGTCTGGTTTCATTTTAAGCAATTAATCCATGAAATATTGAGTTTGATGTGCTAGTTTTCTATTTTTTTCCTAATCCACATTAAATAGTGAACAGTTTATTAGAATTTGTTTTTGAAGTTCAACCATGTGACATCTAAAATAACCATTGTTACTATCATTAATTTATGGGCCATAGTGTAGACAAAACTAAACCAGTTAATTCATGAGGAGGTAGAAGTAGACTTTGAATTACCTGTAAAGGTAATTGTAAATTACCATTTAGTCTAGCCTCCACCAAAACTGACAAAACAAACAAGGAGAGATAGAAGAATCAATAATCATAGTGGAAAATTCTAATATACTGCTCTTCATGATTGATAGAAGAAGCAAAAAAACTCAGTAGAGTAACAGAGACTTGAACAACACATTTTTAAAAAAAATATATTTTTAAATGTTTATTTGAGAGAGAGAGACAGAGAGAGAGAGAGACAGAGGGAGAGGGAGGGGAGGGGCAGAGAGAGAGAGGGAGACACAGAATCTAAAGTAGGCTGCAGGTTCTGAGCTGTCAGCACAGAGAACTCTGAAGTGCAATATCATGACCTGAGCTGAAGTCAGATGCTTAACTGACTGAGCCACCCAGGCGCCCCTGAACAACACATTAAAAAAATGTTTTATTTGTTGGGAGAGAGAAAGAGAGTGCATGCATAAGAGAGCAGGGAAGGGGGAGGGGCAGAGGCAGAGGGAGAGAAAATCTCAAGCAGGCTCCATGCTCAGTGTGGAGCCCAACATGGGGCTCAAACTCACGAACCACGAAATCATGACCTGAGCTGAAATCAAGAGTCGGATGCTTAACCAACTGAGCCACACAGGAGCCCATGAATAACACATTTTTAAAAATTGCTTTATGGCTATATAAAAAACGTATCCACAACTGCAGAATATGCAACCTTTCAAAACACACATGGAACTCTGGCTATATAATGTGCGCAAAGTAATAATCATTTCAAAGTATAGAAGTCATATAGAGCATAGTCCTTGACACATAGCAAGTAAGCAAGAAATCAATGAAAAAATACACAAACATACTTTTTGAAGCACTATTAAAAATGATGAAACATTCTACAGAAACTAAAGGGATGATTTAAGCAGAAAAGAATACGTTTGCTCCCTAGACATTGCTGATATTTTAGTTGGTATCCACCTGCTGTTTTTGCCTGGCATCTCCTCTGATTGTTCAGTATCTTCTTCCTGACTGCTCAATGTCTGGGCCAGACTGTTAGTATTCTGAACATTAACCCATCTTTAAAAACGAACAGGGGGGAAATCCTTTGGTGATGGCAGACGGTTGGGTGAAAAGTCACTTTGCAAAACTCAAAATAGGATCACTTGAAATGACCCTATTCTGTAAAATAAACTCCTGTATATATTCCTAAAAACTATAGTTTATGTTTATTTAACTGTACAGAATAGGAATCTTATTTAATATTTAAATTAGATTAAATGAAAGAAACATGAAAGAAATGTTTCTGAAAGAAACATAATTATTTTCATTTTGCAAATGAGCAAACTGAAGCTCAAGAGAGGTGAATGAACTTGACCAAGATTGTATAGCTAGGAAATCATGGAGTTGGCAATCAGACTACACAGCCTCCGAAATATTATTACTAATGCTGTCTGTGATTGCTTGGGAGGACAGAGAAGAAAGTGGGCAGTGTTTAGCACTGGGAAATTTGATTGGGGTTGTTAGGGATGGGTATAGGACAAAGGTTGAGGAAGTATTATTATATCTGTGTAATTTTTGATTCCTAAAGCTTTTTTTTTCAAGGAGTATGTTGTGATTTTTTGAAGAGAAAAAATTACAACTAAAATGAAGGAGTAATAATTCAATCTAGTTTTAACAGTCTGTCCTGTGACAGTCTCTAGTGGAGAGGAGATGACCAGGAAGGAGCTCTGCCCAATGAGCTAAGGGTTCAGCAATATTAGTGTGGTTTTATGAAAATAAAGCCCCCATCTGTATTAGAATTGCTTTGTATTTCTTTAGCACCTAATCTGAGTTGCCTGAAAGGTTGAATAAATAACTCATTAATCCTCAAATCACCCTGTGAGTTCCCTGGTGTGGTCTGCCAGGGTGTGGGGTTGAGTGGTGATAGCCCAAGATTAGCTCTTACCCACACTTAGGGATTCTAACCCCTGGAGGGAAATCATTTAAACTCTGTGTGTCTCCAATCACTGTCAACTAGAAGTATCATCATGTTCATAATAGTAACTTCCAGTCTCAAAGGGATACTATTAATTAGTCTAAATTTTTAAAGGGCTTGAGAATGCCAGATGCCAAGTGTTGACTGAATGGGAAACATTACCCAAATCATCTAGCTGGGAGTTCTGAGGAGGAAGGAGGTAGGTGACTTGCAGCCAGTCACATGAGGAGGCTAAGGGCAGAGAGAACAGAATGGTCACTGTCCTGGTGTTGAGCGCCCTCCTTTAACCACACCAGACCACGTTCCCAGCCTCCAGTAATTAGAAATTACTTTAGCACATAAACAGGCACTTTATAATGTTTTCTTTTTACACCGGGCACACACTTCTCCTTTCCACAGGGAGAGGGGAACCAGTTTTGGCTTTCCACCGTCCCCACCTTCTTCATATCCCAGCCTAATATTCATCCACAGAGAATGCAGCAGTCACATAGGAACATCTGCTCCGAACATGGCCATGGCTCAAAAGGAGCTGGTACAATGGCCTCCTTCAACATATATTCCTGCTGCCTTAGGGTGTGGCCTTGAGTTCTCAGCCACCAGCCACAGTGTCCTCTCCCTCTTCTCTTTCCCATTGCCCATCAACAAGTTTCAGATAGCTCTTCATAGAAAGCCTCACTATTGACATGGACACTCTTGCTCAGAACACCCTTCCATACACCACTCCATCTATTGGTGAGTGATAACAACCCTGTTTGTGTTTAATTAGCTCTTGGTTTATGGGGCAGTTTGTGTTGAGGGCACGGCAGTTCTAGTTGGCTCTACAGTTGACAGAAATGTATGTATATTGGTATGGGTTGTCTGTGTATGCCCTCTCAATGTTCCAGTCTGAAAGCTCAACAGTCCCTCATTACACTACCAATGCAGACAAATTGTTGAAACTTTTATACTACGGTTTTGTTCCATAAGACTGGAATGATAAAGCTTATTCTCAGTCTCTAAATATCTGGGTAGGCAAATGTCCACATTGCTTATCACTAGGCAGAACTTCTGGATGAACCACTATTGCTGCTCTATTTCACAGTACTAGAGAAGAGTGTAGCTTTAGAGACGACTCCCCAGGCAGCTGGCTATGTGCCCTGACCCTCAGTGTCATCTACTTATTTCTTGAATGTTTATTTCTCTTATTTTTAAAATCCTGTCCCTCATATGATCCATGTCATGACATATTCATGAAAATATCTAAAATAGAAGCATGATTACAAAGTAGTGGATTATTTTTTTAAACAAACATTACAGAATGTACTCATATAAATGTGTGTTGTCCCTTTCAAAGTAATCACTTCTGAAAGTTGTACACATATTCCCCAAATGGTAATATTATGTAACATATTTGAAAAATTCTCCTTTGGAATTATGTGAAGCATTGTATATAAAAACAAAATAAAATGAAAATTCTTTTAATTTAAAAGTAATACATATTCATATTGAAAGCCTGATTTTGTTTTGTTCTTTACTATTTTCTGAACTTTTACTTTATAATTCTAAAACCTAAAGATAAGCATGGCTAACATATATCACTTTCTAGTCTTTTTTTCTGAGTTGTGGCCTATTGAATAGACCCAGTGGTAATGAATCTTCATTCTCTAAGGGTCATCTGGAGTTTTGGAATCTAATTCCATCTCATTGAATTTTTCTAATATTTATTAAGTGTCTCTATATGCAAAGAGCTGACTAAATGGAATAAAAAATATTAATAAGATGTATTCAGATGGATTTTTTAAAGAAGCCAATAAATGGTTCACAAGGTGATGCCAAATAGGATTACAAGATATATTTTGAACAATTGCAGCATCATTGGGATAAGCTGTAGTCTCCCAAGAGAATACATTGAAGAGGACAGTACAAATAGTTGTGCAATGCTGAAATGTTAGAAAAATGAACATGGCCCACATGATATGCTGGATAAAACTATTTGTGATAACCGGTAGCAGCCACTAGTTCTCAGAACTAGAGCCAGCCTGATGCTCAGGTGAGAAATAGGTAAGGTGACTCTATATTCCAGTTTGCCTGATGTTACTAGTACAGTGCTCCCTTTCCTCTCTGAAGAGCACTGGCTTCCAGGATAAATTCATGACCACCCTAAAAATAGAGACATTGTTGGTACCTTCCCCCATGACTTCTAGTCCCTACAAGCAACACTTTGGTTACTTTAGTTAGTTAGTTGGTTAGTTAGCCCTGTTGGTCTACCCTGAAAAGTAGACTTTTTCCTCTTTTTTCCCTTTTTTTTCCCCTTTATCTCCATCAATTAAAAATACATGTACTAATTTCCTAAAGAAATACAAGGAGCTAATAAACAATGAAACAATATTAAATCTCAACGTTTTAAATCAGAGAAAAGCAGATTAAAATAATGAGTTACTAATAATAAAAGTTAAGAATGCAGTGGGTTGGGTACTCTGTGAGGGGGTGAAATTATTAAAACCCTAAAAGTAATTTAGTCATAGGTCCCATATTATGTGGTAAAGATTGTGGAATGTGGAGCCAGACTGCCTGAGAGTGAATCCTAGTTCTACCACTTACTAACAGTACAACTCTGGGAAGTATTTTCCCTCCTGGTGCCTCAGTTCTCTCATTAGTGAAATGAAGATAATAATCATGTTTTTCTTATAGGGGGGTTTTAAGGAATAAATGATGTCATACCTGTTACATCCAACATACACACTACATGAGTTCACTCCTGATGAGTAGAATGATAATTTATTAAAAGCTATGAAACAAATAAAGTTATAAAGAAATATTGAAAAATAGCAAAATGCATTCAATAATTTAACAAATGGGATTTGAAGATTGATAATAAATCAGACACTATATTCTAGACACAAAGAATATCAGTAATGAAAGGGACAAATTTATTTCCTATGCTCTTCCTTTCTGAAGGAGAGGAGAAACATTAAATGACTAATTATAACTAGTATAATGAGTAGTAAGTATAATTAGTAAGCTGGGAGACACACACTGGGGAGGTCCACCTTAGTATAGGGGATCAGGAAACCCCCCTGCTGAAATGACATAGAGGTTTTAAATGGGAAGATATATGGAAAACCCAGATTGATAAAAAGACTTTATACCTCTATATTAAAAGAGCATATTCTAGTTTGGCTAAGTGAAGTCAGATTATTGTGAGGATTCTTAATCTAATGCTCCCATAGACATATGCAGTCAAATCCTGTGGAGGTAGGGTGATCTTTAATTCAGGCTGGAGCATGAATTCGGCACCTAACACCGTGGTGTTTGCTTATCTGATTTTCCAAGCTTAAGGATTCAAACAGTGTAGAAACCCAGTCTTTTAGGTCTTATTCTGAGAGTATAATATCTCTCACTTAAAATTTCTCTTATTTGAGTAAATCGACACAGTGTTACATTAGTTTAAGGTAAGAGTATAATCTCTTATGCCTTCTTTTAGGAGCAGAGTTGTGAGATGTAGAGTTCTAGTTAGGTTATCTAAGAGACAGTTTGTTCCTTCTCTAAGCCTTCTATACTCTTCCCCTGGATCAACTGCATTTCCAGGCACTTTCAGAATTGGTCTCAAACTTTAATAATATCACATATTCATCTTCCAAGTTGTTCTTTAATCCTATGCCATGAGTATTTTATTGAAAGTTACCATCAAAAATTGCCATTTGAACCCCACTTAATTTGGTATAAATATATTAAGAAGTTTGTCCATAAATACCTCCATATCTCTAAAGTAAATCCCTGTGTATCATTCTATTTATAATTTAGTGCTAAAAAAAGTTTTTTCTCTTTTCTGTACACTGGTATACTTCTTCCTCTCTGATGTACATTACAGCCCTGGCTGCCAGGGGATTCATAATTAAATGTGAAGGTCAGTTACAGAAACCACACTGACCCTCATGTCTGGCACGTTTACATTCTCCTTTTTCCTTAGGCCTGGTTTTCTATCTTATAAATTATCATATGTTTTGTTAAAAGAAAACTTAATCCTTTGTGCTAAAAAGGACAGGTACACATAAACAAATATAATACATCATTACCATTAATCAGCATATATGAATAGACTGAGTACATTCTTGAACAGTTTTAGTTATCATTAAGAAAAAATGTAAGGCATAAATCAATGACTGAGAAAATGGAATTCAATAATCTTTGTTATATGTGAGGCAAAGAGGATGACAGAAGCCTTTTAAATCTGCAAGTTTGTGCCCCAAACTCAGGGAGTCCAACAGATTTTGTAGGTATGCCCTACAGAGGATGCTGATCTCCACCCATGTCTTAGAACTCCACTGTCCTAGAAGGAGGTGGGAAAGGTCCCAAACTGAGGAAGACTGAACAAGCAGTACTCATTTCCTTTTACAATGTGTTCTCAGAGCTCACAAATTAAAAATAGCCTTCTGTAAGGCAAAATCCGTAAAGCATGCTGAATCTTGACTCTGCATGTCTTGTGCCTTTTATCTGTTTAGACACCAGTAGAAATAAAATGAACAGCCTGAGGCTATATGAAGCATAGAGATGTTCACTAGGCTTTATTAAAAGCACAGAAGCATAGTAAAGTATGGAGTGGGAATGATTTAGAACTTCCAGGATTCAGAATCATATTGAGGATCATCTAGGAGTCCATTTGTAGAAGGAAGAAAGGAAGGAAGGAGAATCACATTTATCAAACAGCTACCATGTTCCAGGCCCTGTGCTAAGTACTTTTATATATATCTTCCTTTTAATTATCCATTACAGTCTTCTTGAAGATAGGAAATCGTATTCAAATGCTTTCACCCCAAGAAATAAGAAACTACCTTGCCTCCCCTCCCTCCCACCCCCCTTATTTTGCTATCATAGTATAGCAAAGAATTTTTGCCTTCTTGGAAAATAATACAAACTCAAATCATAGGTTTTAAGCATTTGTGATTCTTAACCTACTTCAGTTAATATTTTATAATAAAGTTAAGGAATTAACTCTTATTAATATTAATGAAGAAGGAGGATCTTATGAGGATAATATCGACAGTTTAGTTAGTAAAAAACAAGCCCTTCAATCAGTCTTAGAGATATTGGCTGTATATTGGCTCTAGTAGATCAAGTCTAGGGAATGGGTGAAATTTGGAAAATGTGAGAAATAAAACAAAGATTGTATCCATTGGAATTACTTTTTATCAAAGATGAAATCTGGCTTATGGCCTAAAACTAGTAATCACATTAAACCACATATTCATGTTAGCTACTCCTTCTTTTTTCTGGTGCCCCTATTATAAAATCCCTATCTCATTTTTTATATCTATCTATCTATCTATCTATCCATCCATATTATGAATAATGAAGTAATGTTTTTATCCTCATGAAATTTACTAGGTAGAAAGCTCTTATCAAGGTGAAAGGGTTTTATACCTCTCTCACCCAAATTCCAACTGCCATTTTATAGTTGTCGATTTTCAAAGATGTGAAAATTTGCTTACAGTATGTTAGGGAAATACACTTTGTGTAGTCATAGAAACATAGAATTATAAGACCTTAGAAAAGAAGAGTATTTAGATACATTCTTGTGCAAAATCCTGATTTTACAGGTAAAGGAATGGAAGCTAAAAAAACTTGAAAAGAATTATGAAAAATAATGACACTGAGACTCCAGAGTTCTTTTCACCATACCATAGTCAAAAGAAGACTATGGGGGAAGGGAAGGGGAAAAGTAGTTTCAAACAGAGAGGGAGACAAATTATAAAAGACTCTTAAATACAGAGAACAAACTGAGGGTTGATTGGGGGGGGCAGAAGGGAAAATGGGTGATGGGCATTGAGGAAGGCACTTGTTGGGATGAGCTACCCTGCCACACACTTCTTCAGGAGTGGCGTCATTGGCAGTGGCCTCTGCGTCTTCTCCAAACATCCAATTCAGGAATTCACCCAGCATGTCTACACCCTCAATGGGTACCCCTACATGATCCATCATGGAGACTGGTTCTGTGGGAAGGCTGTGGGTCTGCTGGTGAATCATGGGAATGTACTGTATGTTAGCTAACTTAACAATAAATTATATTAAAGATAAATACATAAAATAAAAATTTTAAGAAAAAATACTGTTTTTAGTGCCATTTTGGCAAAGAAATCTACACATCTGAGTGCTTTTACTTATTTCCTAGGTTGTACAGAATTTTAAGGCTTGAAATAATTTCAGAGATTATCTAATTCTAAACCTTTCATTTAGAGATGAGGACATCAAGACCTAGAGAGATGGAATGCCCAAAGTCATATAGCTAATGAGTGGTAGAGCTGATACCAGAATCCAGATTTCTTAACTCCTAAGCCAAATCCTTTTCCATTCCACCAATGCATACATTACTTTCACAAAACAGGGAGACTAATGAAGGTGTTTCTAAGCACAAAATACTGTTAAATAAATAATTTAAGTTTACTTC
This sequence comes from Panthera onca, assembly GCF_046562875.1. NCBI lineage: Eukaryota > Metazoa > Chordata > Mammalia > Carnivora > Felidae > Panthera > Panthera onca. Next base: position 26,419,605 of record NC_138339.1, read on the forward strand.
AACAGCATGGATAATCACCAAAGCCTGCAGCAACTAGGGATTAGCAGGGCTAATTTTACTTATTATTTATCAGTCCAGGATTAGAGGCTCCTCTTGAATGTGGAGCTCAGCATTAGCATTGAGCTTTTTGCTTTATATCATGGCTACTTTGGAGCAAGCTAGACCACAAGGTCATATAACCTTCCCCAAGATTATATATTAAGTCATCAGCTCAAAAGAATCCAAACCTCAGGTACTCTTGGTAAAGTACAACCATAGAAAAAATGGCAAAGCAGATGTGTTTTATTTTAGATATCTCCTATTTTTCCCTTATTCAGTCTTCCCTTTCCTTCCATTATTTTAACATGCAATGTGTAGAACATGGGTATATGTAAGAAAGGAAAACCAAACATTGGGGGTCTAAATTAAGTGTTGACAGCAAGTTAAGGGAGAGAACCCAAGACATATACATGATTTTGTGTCCAGATTAAAACACTGAGACAGAGGCTAGTTAGGAACCTAGACAGACAAATGGGCAAGGCGTAGGTGAAAAGGTCCAGGGAGATATTCAGGAAGCAAAAAACCAATAAGAACTGAAAAAGCAAAAACAAGGTGAACTGGGATAAGTAAACAGCATCATGAGGCCCTTGAAGGTGGTAACCACTGCTTGAGAATCAAAAGTCATTAGATGCTTTCTGCAGAGCATTAAAAAGGGCCTGCTGGTTGTTAGCTTGGGATTTATAGGTAGAAGTAGGTAATGAATACTCTTGATTGAGGTAGTGAGTGTGTAGTGGGGAGAAGGCATATCCAAACACAAGGCTGGGTAGTGTTCTCACATTCATTCATTCATTGAACACATATTTACTGTTACTACTATATTCCAGGTCCAGTGCTAGGTTCTTGACATTTATGATGAATAAAATAAAGCCGTTAATCTCCCAAGGTTTCCTTGGGAAAAAGATGGTAAACAAATAAATGTATAATGTGAAATCCACTATTCACAAATGCCTTGAAGTAAAAGGAAAGACAGTAGTGGTGATGGTGATGGCACTGGTTTAAATAAGGTGATCAGGGAAGGCTCTGGTCTAAATCAAGTGGTCACAGAAGGCAGTAATTTGAATCAAGTGGTCAGGGAAGGCATTAGTCTGGATCAGGTGGTCAGGGAAGGCTTTCCTGAGATGTCATTTAGGCAGACACTTGAATGAAGTGAATAGAAGGCCCCTCAAGTGTCTCTCAATAGGCACTTCATGCTCCCAATCTTGTCTATCTCCTCTGCACATCACAACAATTCTAGCCTATTGTTTATTAGTCATTTTATCTGTTGGAAAGCCTTGCTCACTGATGTGTAGGATGGCAAACAACTATACTTGATGGTACTTTTGAAACCATACATTTAGATAGTGGTAGGTGATTCTTGGTACTTCCCCTCTCTACAGGTCATTAAATTATGATCATAATTATCACATAAAATGAGCAGGTAACGGGCAAGTCAAAATAAGGACTGCAAGTCCTGACTTTGCTTGGATAAAGTAACTCCAAGGCAGGCTCTTTTCCTGACCTTTATATTGCTCCCTCTACTGTCACTGCTTAGGAAAGAGGAAAAGAATTCTATCAGTCAAGATTTCACCAGAAAAACAGAAACTATTTTGAATATTTAAAATAGGGAGCCTAATGCAGGGAAGTAGTTACAGAAGTGATGGAGAAGTGGAGAGTCAAACCAAGCCACATGGACATCACTGGTGAGCTAACCCAAAAGTTAGCCATTACTATCCCTAATCTGGAAGAAGATAGTATTAACAATGCCTAAAGGGCTGAGATCATCTGACCAGAGGGCAATATGGTGAGCCTGTCTGCTAGAAGGTAGAACCATGAAGGACATGTAGCTGCTGCCAGAAAACCGCTAAAGGCTGGGAGTAGGGAAGGGGAAACATACCTTGGATTCCCCCTGTACCACTTGTTGTCTAACATCCATAGTGCTTTACATGAGTGAAACCCAGCCAGGTGATAATAGAAGTCTGGGGAAGATAGCGTACAGGGGTCAGCCCCTCTGCAACATACAGAGGAAGAGCAGAAGAAGGGTGATGAATAGATTTGAGGGCAGGTAGGTTCAGGACTGTCAAAAGAGCTGTAAAAATGTACCCAAATGTTCTTAAATATCCACAGGCCAAGTGATCTATTAGAATCTCCCCAAACATATTCTTATTTAATTATCACAAGAGCTTTCTTTGAAGGTAGGAATGATTATTACATCTTTAAAGAAGAAAAAAAATGCAAGACCAGAAGATTTGTGGAATTTGTTTGTGGTCAGACACTAAGTAGGGTGAAGTCAGAATTCAAATGCTCTTCTTAATCATTATTAACCTCCTGTTCCTTGCACTGTATTCTTGACCCCTCAGGAGAATGGTGGTTAGTGGGAAGGAGGCACATCTCCTTGCTAACTATTCACTTTCCCTTTTCATCTCTGCTATGGTAACCAGGTCACTTCTGAGCCACATAGGCAGGATCTCTGTACCCTATCCTAAGACTAGAATACATGAAAATATGATATTTAATTGAAGTTGAATCTCATTTCAGATATAATTGTTGAGGTTGGAAAAATGGCCATATTGAAACTATATTTCTTGAGTAGATTTAAATACTAACTGCTTTCCTTTTCTGTACTGCAAAGGTGAGCATAGTTGCCTACACCTACATTTTTCAGAGGGCTGCGGTGGTGGTGGTGGTATTTGCCTCAGGTCATGAGGTAACAGACTAAAAGAGTGAGGGTGGGGCTTTTCCTTCCCAGATCTCAGGTGGAGCTTCTAGGTTGACAGCAAAATCCTCCTTTCATTTATAAATGGACTATGTTTGCTCTGGAAGCATCTGAAAAGATAAATATGGGATCCCACAAAAGCCACAATGTTATTTTTAGTGTCTTTTCTCATTATAACTTCAGTCCAAGTCTCTCTCCCTCTTTTTCCCTGACCTCTGCTTTCTGGAGGGGGGAGAATTTGTTTCTCATATATGAATGCATGCATATGTATGACTGTGAATATGAATATACACACACCGAGGTAGTTCTTTCTAGTTGAGAATCCTGAAAAAAATGCAAAGATAGACACTCTGAATAATGTTTACCTGATGTAAAGATGTTTACAGCATTACTTTTTCAATTTTTTCCCCCTTAGATGAGATGTGAAATGTGGTTCAAATGTGGTCAAATTCTATCTTGGAAAAATATGGAACTCTAAAGAATGTACAAATTAAATAATGACTAAATGGTTAGGTAAATACACTTTTAATTATTTTAAAAGACAGTTAGTAGCAAGTGTCATTTGGTATTTATGGGACATACTGGTTTTTACCCTGAGAGATATCAGAGTATGACTAATCTGGGTGAGGAAGTTCATGCTTAATTTAAGGCTAAATTTTACCTTAATAAGCAATGTTTTAGGTACCCTTCAGTGGTAGGGAGAATAATGTCCCCCTGTCCTCCATTAGTATCTATATCCTAATACCTGCAACCTGTTGGGTTACATGGCAAGGGGGAATTATGGTTTCAGATGGATTTGAGATTGCTAATCAGCTGACCTTAAAATAGGGAGATTATCTAGGATTATCCAGGTGAGCCCACTGTAATCATAAGGGATCTTATATGTGCATGAGGAAGGCAGAAAAGTCAGTGTCAGAATAACATGATGTGGGAAAGTCTGGACTGTCATTATTGGCTTTGAAGATGGAAGGGGGCAACAAGCCAAGGAACGTGGGCAGTTTCTAGAAGCTGCAAAAGGTAAGAAAACAGATTCTCCTCTAGAGCCTCCATAAAGGAATAGAGCTGTGTCAACACCTTAATTTTAGCCTAGTGAGACACAGGTTGGATTTCTGACCTGCAAAACTGTAAGATAATAAATTTGTACTGTTTTAGGCCACTAAGTTTGTGGTAATCTGTTACAGCATCCACAGAAAAGTAATACACCTTCTAACTCAGGCTAGGCATACATAACACCAACAAAGAAAGCTTAAAAAAAATAACAATGTCAGTGTATTAGTTAGGGTAAGTTTATATTAGCTGCAACAACAACAACAACAACAACAACAACAACAATAACAACAACACTTTGAAAATCTCATGGCTTAATATAACTAAAAGTTATTACCAAACCCATAGAATTCAGACAGATGTTCTGGTTTGGTCACCTTCCATATACTCATTTAAGCTTCAGTATTTTTCCATCTTGTGGTCTCAACTTTCTCAGAGACCTTGAAATCCTTTCCATTTACTGGAAGATGTGGAAGGATTTCATGAGCCTGGCCTGGAAATGTCATATCACTTCCATACACATTCCATTGCCATTACTCTAATATGCCAAACTTTCGCAGACTGGTGCAAATATGTTCAATTTCTAACATCTTCCTAGATGAAGATTCTACACCTGGCTTTTTCTTAAGTTTTCATTTAAATTATAGTTAGTTAATATACAGTGTAACATTAATTTCAGGTGTACAATATAGTGACTCAACACATCCACACAACACATGATACTCATTGCAAGTGCTCTCCATAATCCCCATCACCTATTTCACCCAATCCCTCTACCCACCTCCTCTGTGGTAACCATCAGTTTGTTCTTTATAATTAAGAGTCTGTTTATTTTATTGTCTCTCTTTTTATACTTTTCTTGTTTGTTTTGTTTCCACATATGAATGAAATCATATGGTATTTGTCTTTTTCTGCCTGACTTATTTCACTTAAGACTGTACTCTCTAATTCCATCCATGTCATTGTAGATGGCCAGATTTCATTCATTTTTTATGACTGAGTAATATTCCTATTGTATATACACATACCACATTTTCTTTACCCATTCATCACTTCATGTCAGCATGGGCTGTTCCCATAATTTGGCTATTTGTAAATAATGCTGCTATAAACATCAGGGTGCATGTATCCCTTTGAATTAGTATTCTTGTATTCTTTGGGTAAATACCTAGTGTGATTGCTGGATGGTAGGGTAGTTCTATTTTTAACTTTTTGAGGAGCCTCCATACTGTTTTCCACAGTGGCTGCACTTAGCTTTCAGAACCACTTCTAATGTATACCATGTATCAGTCTTCACTGTCAGTACGTTCTTCTTTCTAATTTAAATCTTTGTGCTTAGGCTTGTTTCTTCTCGTGAAGTGAAAATATCAAGTGGCTCTCATGGGTGAGAATTCTTCAAAGTCCAGAAAACCACTTTTTAATCATTAATAGTCTTTATTGTCCCATGTTCATGTGGTTTTGAGATGTTTTGAATTAATCTCTAAAAATTTCCCATCTCCAGGCAAAACTGGTAAAAAAAAACACGATTTTTTAAATATATAATTTATTGTCAAATTGGTTTCCATACAACATCCAGTGCTCATCCCAACAGGTGCCCTCCTCAATGCTCATCACCCACTTTCCCCTCTCCCCCACCCCCCATCAACCCTCAGTTTGTTCTCAGCATTTTAGAGTCTCTTATGGTCTGCCTCCTTCCCTCTCTGTAACTTTTTCCCCCTTCCCTTCCCCCCTGGTCTTCTGTTAAGTTTCTCAGGATCCACATATGAGTGAAAACATGGTATCTGTCTTTCTCTGCCTGACTTATTTCACTTAGCACAACACTCTCCAGTTCCATCCACATTGCTACAAATGGCCAGATTTCATTCCTTCTCATTGCCAAGTAGTATTCCACTATATATATATATAAATCACATCTTTCCATTTGTCAGTTGATGGACATTTAGGTTCTTTCCATAATTTGGCTATTGTTGAAAGTGTTGCTATAAACACTGGGGTACAAGTGCCCCTATGCATCAGCACTCTCGTATCCCTTGGGTAAATTCCTAGCAGTGCTACTGCAGGGTCATAGGGTAGATCTATTTTTTAATTTTTTGAGGAACCTCCACACTGTTTTCCAGAGCGACTGCACTAGTTTGCATTCCCACCAACAGTGCAAGAGGGTTCCCATTTCTCCACATCCTCTCCAGCATCTATAGTCTCCTGATTTGTTCATTTTAGCCACTCTGACTGGCATGAAGTGGTATCTCACTGTGGTTTTGATTTATATTTCCCTGATGAGGAATGATGTTGAGCATCTTTTCATGTGTCTGTTGGCCATCTGGATGTCTTCTTTAGAAAAGTGTCTATTCATGTCTTCTGCCCATTTCTCACTGGATTATTTGTTTTTCGGGTGTGGAGTTTGGTGAATTCTTTACAGATTTTGGATACTGGCCCTTTATCCGATATGTCATTTGCAAATATTTTTTCCCATTCCATCAGTTGCCTTTTAGTTTTGTTGATTGTTTCCTTAGCAGTGCAGAAGCTTTTTATCTTGATGAGGTCCCAATAGTTCATCTTTGCTTTTAATTCCCTTGCCTTTGTAGATGCGTCTAGTAAGAAATTGCTGCCAGCAACCCCGATGTTGATGTGCATGTTAAAACATTGCTCTGACTCAAAGAATCGGAATGTAATTTATCATTGAGGATAAACTCTGTGAAAATACCTCCATGATCAAAATAAAAGATGAAAAAGAAGCGTATCTTTGGGCCCCAGGAGGAATTAGATCTGATGGTATCCATTGCAACTTGCAAATGTGAACATTTTTAAGGGTAACAACAGGACTGGAATATAGCAGCACAGAGAGAATTGTACCTGAAAATGTTCCTGTCCATTTGGTGCAAATCAACAGTGGAAAGTAGACTTTGAGTACATTTTTTATTTATATCAAGTGCCTGCTTCTTTCTAAAGTTAATTTTGTTTTCTTTTCACTTGTGTATTCTCTGGCTGCTACAATGGATACTGCTGCTAGGCATGCAAATGTCAAGAACCAACTAGCCAAAGTAGAGGGGAAGGAGAGAGCCATGAGGTGTTACATATCTATCACTCCATAGGGCTTGTGATAACATTTACAAGAGAAGACTGTCTGTTAAACTAATCAGAAAAGGTGATAATAATGCTTTCTACTATCACATACAATGTCATGTAAACATAGAGTGTTGGGTACAAGGATAAAATTGGGAACATGAAAAGTCCCCTGGAAGATGAAGCAGCAATGGAGGCAATATGTGCAGCAGCCCTAGCAATGGGAGGGAGGCAGGACAACACTGTATTTGTTCATGAAGAAACAAGCTCTTTTGATGCATTGTTCTCAAAACAATTCTTTCCATCTTCTGTGACACTACCTTCTCCTAGGTAATAGGTTATCCTACCTACTCTGTTTTAATCTAAGGCTAATCTTCTACCTCCAGCCCCCTGAGAGCCTTTTCTAACACCCCATCCTCACCCCCTCCTATGATCTGTTCACATTTTGACTTCTAGAATAAACCATGGCCTAGTCTCTAGCTATAACCAAACTCTTGGCCTTGAATTTCCAGTTGCCATCTAGAATTCTCCATAGAGATACATTTTAAGAGACTGTAAGTTTGAATGAGCTTTGTAGAAATGAGCCACTCTTCTTATCAACTAGAAAAGAACAAACAAAACATACTGGTAACAGTCTATACCTCAGGGTATAGGTTCACCTATTCTATATAGAATCTAAATATAAGCACAGTATTCTGTTCATAGAGATTCCTCAAAATAAGTTTTTGACTAAATGCATTCACATGAATTAATGTGAGTAAAATTTTACATAACAGAGTATAGATAATAATTATTAATATTTTTGCAAGCTATTTAAGGTCATTAGTATTGGATTGATGAGTGACAAAGAGTAGTAGAATTCCTTGGCTCCCAAGACTCTTGGGCAAGTAAGCTGTGCCTTCAGTACTCTGGCAACAGTTACTGGTTGAGGGCTCTCTGAGGGACTTCTGGCTCCCTGCCTGTATGGGCAAAAGCTCAGTAATAGTCTAGTAGTCTCCCCAACAAAGTTGCTGGTGTGAGCTTTTAGAAGCTAGAACATACAGAGGTCAGGGGAGGGTCACGCAAATGGTAGGCAGAACACTGGTAGTATCTCCTAAAACAAAGCTTAATGTTCTCCTAAGACATTATTAATATGTCTACGTCTGTCTCTTGAAGATTCCAGTAAATTTGGAAATAAAACCATTTTCAGAATGATATCATCACTGCTCAAGACTTAACTTTACCATTGTTTTTAAAGATGCTCCAAATGGACTCCTCTCCTTAACTTCTTCGGCTGTGTGGCTTGAACATTTCACCTGATGACAAGGATGGCATGAGAATGGGATACTGAGGGGCAGTTGGGGCAAAGGATAATGTACCTGAGAGCTGTTGGGCAAGCTGAGACCAGGAGAGTCCTACTTTCCCTTCCTGCTCACAGAATAATATCTAACTGTGGCTTTGTGATGCTACCATACACAAGGCTGGAAGCAATCGTAGGAAATGCCAGAGAAATTCTCAAGAAAACATTTGGATCTACTTTTTTGTTAAAAAGAGGTATGACAGGGGTGCCTGGGTGGCTTAGTTGGTTGAGCCTCTGACTTCAGGTCATGATCTCACAGTTCATGGGTTCAAGCCCTGCATCAGGCTCTCTGCGGACTCAGCTCGGAGCCTGGAGCCTGCTTTGGATTCTGTGTCTCTCTCTCTTTCTGCCCCTCCTCCACTTATGTTCTTTCTCTTTCTCTCTCTCTCTCAAAAATAAATAAATAAACTTAGAAAAAAAAGAGGTATGACTGAAGAGAAATGACTTAAAAAACTCTAGAACAAAAAAAACCCCTTAAACACATCAATAGTATTGCCCTTCAAATTCACCCTTATTCCAGTATAGTGTTCATCATTCAGTTACCTCCAGGGACAGCCATGAGCCAGACAGACAATATTTTAACTTTTAGGTTATACCTTAATTTGGCTTCCGAAATGTGAAACAGAATTTACTAAGGTGTTTTACTTATATTTCTCTCCAAATAACTTCTAATTGTTTACAAAAGTTTTAAAAAATCACTCTGAAAGGATGAAAAATTTCCGCTACTGAAGGCATTATCTGGATCTATAAGACACTATGTAGAAATGCCATAATCTAGATAAATAAGGCTCCAAAGTTGGAATTATTTGGATATTTCGTGTGAATGTGGCTTTTTTTGCTTACATTACATAGATGATTTATTGAGTTTCTTCTGTGGTTCATAGTGTGCTCTGATTTTTCATGGTTAGTGTGTCTTAGCAGGTGTTCACTTTTACCATATTTGTCATATAAAAAATAATCATATACATCGTATAGCATAGAGGCTCAAATCCTCTACATGACAGAAACACAAACAGAAACACAAGCATGACAGAAACATAATCAAAGTTCCCTCCAAAGTCCATGTCTTCATATCTATGGAAATAGAACATCATACCTGGATTCCTGGGACCTAATAACAAAAATAGGGAACAGGCTGAGGGCCAACTGTATGCTTCACATACATGACTATTGTACAATAAAATCTATTATGAGTAGAAGATTTACACTATGCAGTACTTAATACAATTTTGTAGTATTTGTACAATTAACACAAGAACACACATAGTTGTTTTTTTCCTCCAGTTAGTTACCACTCAGTATTATATTAGTTTCAGGTGTACAATAAAGCGACACCCCCCCAACCCCCCACCCTTCTATACAACACTGGTGCTCATCACGGCAGGTCCACTCTTTAATCCTCATCACCTATTTAACCCATTTCTCCACCTACCTCCCATCTGGTAACCATCAGTTTGTTCTCTATAATTAAGAGTCTGTTTCTTGATTTGTCTCTTTATCTTTTTCCCATTTGCTATTTGTTTTGCTTCTTAAATTTCACATATGAGTGAAACCATATAGTATATGTCTTTCTCTGCCTTATTTTGCTTAGCATTATACTCTCCAGTTCCATTCATGTATTGCAAATGGCAAGACTTCATTCTTTATTATGGCTGATTAATATTCCATTGTATATATATACCATTTCTTTACCCATTCATCAATCAATGGACACTTGGGCTGCTTCCATATCTTGGCTATTATAAATAATGCTACAATAAACACAGGGGTGCATGTAACCTTTTGAATTAGTGTTCTTGTATTCTTTGGGTAAATACCCAGTAGTGTAATTGCTGGATCATAGGGTAGTTATATGTTTAACTTTTTAAGGAACCTCCATATTGTTTTCCATAGTAGCTGTACCATTCCCATTCCCAACAGTACATGAAGCTTCCTTTTTCTCCACATCCTCCCCAACACCTGTTTTTTCTTGTGTTGCTGATTTTAGCCATCCTGATAGGTGTGAGGTGATATCTCACTGTAGTTTTGATTTGCATTTACTTAATGGTAAGTGATGATGAACATCTTTTCATGTGTCTGTTGACCATCTGGATGTCTTCTTTTGGAGAAACATCTGTTAATGTCTTGTGCCTGTTTTTAAATTGGATTATTTGTTTTTCGGGTGTTGAGTTTTATAAGTTCTTTATATATTTTGGCTACTAACCTTTTATCAGATAATTCATTTGCAAATATCCTCTCCCTTTCTATAGGTTGCCTTTTAGTTTTATTGATTGTTTCCTCTGCTGTGCAGAAGTTTTTTATTTTGATGTGGTCCAAATAGGTTATTTTTATTTTTGTTTCCCTTGCCTCAGGAGACATATCTAGAAAAAAGTTGCTTCAGCCAATGTCAAAGAAATTACTACCTAGTTCTTTTATAGGATTTTATGGTTCACATTTAGGTGTTTAATCCATTTTGAATTTGTTTTTGTGTATGGTATAAGAAAGTGGTCCAGTTTCATTCTTTTGCATGTGGCTATGCAGTTTTCCCAATACCATTTATTGAAGAGACTGTCTTGTTCTCATTGGATATTCCTTCCTGTTTTGTCAAAGATTAATTGATCATTTAGGTGTGGGTTTATTTGTGGGTTTTCTATTCTGTTCCATTGATCTATGTGTCTATTTTTGTGCCAGTACCATACTGTTTTGATCACTATAGCTTTGTAATCGAACTTGAAGTCCAGAATTGTGATGCCTCTAGTTTTGCTTTTCTTCTTCAATGTTGTTTTGGCTATTTGGGGTCTTTGTGGTTCCATACAAATTTTAGAATTGTTTGTTTCAGTTCTGTGAAAATTGCTATTGGTATTTTGATAGGGATTGCATTAAATGTATAGATTGTTTTGGGTAGTATACACATTTTAATGATATTTGTTCTTCTAATCCATGAGCATGGAATGTGTCTCCATTTCTTTTGTCTTCAATTTCTTACATCAGTGTTTTATAGTTTTCAGAGCATAGGTCTTTCTCCTTTTGGTTAGGATTATTCTGAGGTATCTTATTATTTTTGGTGCAATTGTAAATGGGATTGTTTTCTTAATTTCTCTTTATGCTGCTTCATTGCTGGTATATAGAAATGCAACAGATTACAAATCAAAACCACACTCAGATACCACCTCACGCCAGTCAGAGTGGCCAAAATGAAGAAATCAGGAGACTCTAGATGCTGGAGAGGATGTGGAGAAACAGGAACCCTCTTGCACTGTTGGTGGGAATGCAAATTGGTGCAGCCGCTCTGGAAAGCAGTGTGGAGGTTCCTCAGAAAATTAAAAATAGACCTACCCTATGACCCAGCAATAGCACTGCTAGGAATTTATCCAAGGGATACAGGAGTACTGATGCATAGGGGCACCTGTACCCCAATGTTTATAGCGGCACTCTCAACAATAGCCAAATTATGGAAAGAGCCTAAATGTCCATCAACTGATGAATGGATAAAGAAATTGTGGTTTATATACACAATGGAATACTACGTGGCAATGAGAAAAAATGAAATATGGCCTTTTGTAGCAACATGGATGGAACTGGAGAGTGTGATGCTAAGTGAAATAAGCCATACAGAGAAAGACAGATACCATATGGTTTCACTCTTATGTGGATCCTGAGAAACATAACAGAAACCCATGGGGGAGGGGAAGGAAAAAAAAAAAAAAAAAAAAAGAGGTTAGAGTGGGAGAGAGCCAAAGCATTAGAGACTGTTAAAAACTGAGAACAAACTGAGGGTTGATGGGGGGTGGGAGGGAGGGCAGGGTGGGCGGGAGGGCAGGGTGGGTGATGGGTATTGAGGAGGGCACCTTTTGGGATGAGCACTGGGTGTTGTATGGAAACCAATTTGACAGTAAATTTCATATATTAAAAAATAAAAAAAAAAAAATAAATACAAAAAAAAAAAAAAAAAAAAAGAAATGCAACAGATTTATGTATGTTGGTTTTGTATCCTGCAAGTTTACTGAATTTGCGCACGGTTTTAGAAGTTTTTTGGTGGGGTCTTTCAGGTTTTCTATATAGAGTATTCTGTTGTCTGGGAATAGTGAAAGTTTGACTTCCTCCTTACTAAATTGGATGCATTTTATTTCTTCTGTTGTCTGATTGCTGTAGTTAGGGCTTCCAGTACTGTGTTAAATGACAGTAGGTGAGAGTGGGCATCCCTGTTCTGTTTCTGACCGCAGAGGAAAAATTCTCAGTTCTTCCCCATTGAGGATGAAATGAGCTGTGGGTTTTACATATATGGCCTCTATTATGTTGAGGCATCTTCCCTCTAAGCCTACTTTGATGAGGGTTTTCAACATGAATGGATGTTGTATTTTGTCAAATGCTTTTTTCTGCATCTATTTAAGTGATCAAATGGTTTGCAAATACTGAACCACCCTTGCAACCCAGGAATAAATCCCACCTGATAATGGTGAATGTTTTTTTAATGTATTGTTGCGTCCGATTTGTTAGTACTTTCTTGAAGTTTTTGTATCTATGTTCATCAAGGATATTGGCCTGTAGTTCTCTTTTTAGTCATGTCTTTATCTGGTTTTGGTATCAGGATAATGCTGGCCTCATAGAATGAGTTTGGAAGTTTTCTTTCCTTTTCTACTTTTTAGAACATTTTCTCTATTTTTCTACTTTTTGGAATAGTTTGAAAAGAATAGTTATTAGCTCTTCTTTAAATGTCACCTGTGAAGCCATCTGGCCCTGGACTTTTGTTTGTTGGGAGTTTTTTGATTACTGACTTAATTTCTTTACTGGTTATCAATCTGAAGATCATGCATAGTTTTTTAAATATTAAAAATAGTTATATCTTGATGGTGTTTACCACATTGTCTCATAAAAGAAAAGAGACAGAAACCAAAGAGGCAAAAAAAAAAAAAAAAAAAAACCCAAGAGGGCTTTGTGGTACATGTTACACCATTTACAGAAGGTTTTGCTCAGGTGAGTGAGTAAAGAACTTGGAGAGGTTTGCAAAGTGGAAGTACTTTTATTGCATTTCTAGTACCAGGTTTCTGAAACTCTTCATCACAGCTTGGGGAAACATAAATTTTTATTTGACTAAAGAAAAAATAACCATGACATGGCAGTACAAAACATTTCAGAATTAGTAGAAGAGTAATTTCAGTAAAGGAGAATCTGGTGGAGGTAATTTATTACTTTCAACTGACTTTAAGAATAGCCATTCTTGTGGCACCAGCTGATGAATGGATAAAGAAGATGTGGTTTATATACACAATGGAATACTACTTGGCAATGAGAAGGAATTAAATCATGCCATTTGAAGCAAAGTGGATGGAACTGGAATGTATTATACTGAGTGTCAGTCAGAGAAGGACAGATATCATATCTGACATATCTGGACAGATATCCACCTTATAAGTGGATCTTTAGAAACTTAACAGAAGACCATGGTGGAAGGGAAGGGAAAAAATAGTTACAAACAGAGAGGGAGGGAGGCAAACCACAAGAGACTCTTAAATACAGAGAACAAACTGAGGGTGGATGGGGGGTGGGGTGGGGGAGAGGGAAAATAGGTGATGGGCATTGAGGAGGGTACTTGTGGGGATGAACACTGGGTGTTGTATGTAAGCCAATTTGACAATAAATTATATTAAAATAAATAAATAAATAAATAAATAAATAAATAGTATGGTTTATATAAGATTTAAGATAAATATAAGAGAATATAATACACATAAAAAAGGAATAGCCATTCTTGAATCCCTCCTAAATAAGGCAGTTATATTTTACATGAAAATATCTATTCTAGTGAAAGAGGTTTTAAAATGTATTTGGTAATGCATTTCCATCACAACTAATTAATAAACAAAGTCTCTTCTGCTTTATTAAAACCTATTTTTACCTTTGTTACTAATGGAATTGATAATCAGGATTCATTGTCTTCTGAATAATTCTACTTTAACAAATACAATTATTAAGTTGTTTTTCAGTTTAATAGGTTTAGTACTTTAACTTTATTCTACAGGTGTAATTTTCTTATATTTTCAATAATCTCTTTGCATCTTTCCCAAGCTTCACTCATGTTAATATAGACCTGGTTTTAGTTAATAAGTTCCAAACTGTTGTTAACAAATAAAAAATTGACATTTCTCCATTACCTGGTAGCAATATCTAGAGTGCTGGGCATGATTTAGGAAGTGCATAATGTCCATAAGCTATGACAGAATAATTGGCTCAAGCAAGGACTAAATTCACAATTGTGGCTTCATTTGTACTGTGTCAAATAAAATCAAGTAGGATAGGGCTTTGCAGGAACAAGAGGGCTTTCAGGAAGAAAGAGGATGGTGGCTCAAAGAAAGAGTTGTTGGAAGAACCTAAATGTTTAGAGAATTCTCACTGGTGGGGCAGAGACTCTGAAAAGTTAATGTGAAACATCAGAACATGTTTCTGTGCTGATTTGGAGTGCTCCAGCAGAGAGGGGATAATAACAGAGGCAAAGTGACTGAGCTGTTGAGAGGGTTTAGGATACAGGTGAAGGGATTGGATTTTGATACAGAAATTATACAAATTCAATGTAGCTGAAGAAATGCAGAGTTTGGGTGCTGAATGAAGTTATAATTTAATATTTGATACTGGAAAGCTGATGGTGACTGCTTCTACTGTCTCTACAAATATCATCACTAAGAATGACAGAAAGTTGGGGGTTAGGAGACTTGAAGGTAGAAAAAAAATGTGAGCTAGTAATAATTTAGAAGAACAGGAATAAGCTAGGCATGTGTGGTAGGGTTGCCCATTGGAGGTTAGCAGTCATGAATTTAAAGTGAGATCAATCAACACAGTTGTGTTCTGGAATGGTCAGGGAAGTCTCAATTTTAACTGTTAATGCTGTTCATTATAATTAATTGTGAGGGATTACTCTTTGGCCATTGGCTGTTTGGATAACTTCTGGTCTTAGAGAGAGAATGTCCAAGCCCACTGCTCTCTGGAATCACAACCTGGGATAGTATTACAGCTGATAAGAGATAGAAATAGGAGGAGGTGCCTGCAGAAGAGAGATGCAGTTTCCTCCTCACTGGAGTATGCTCCCTATGAGTTGAAGATAAGAGAACTAAGGGAGGCCAAGTTACAGGTCAAGAAGCAGGAAGGAAGGGTCTTAGGATGAATAGCCAACCCCATCTTATCCTAGACAACAAGGCACCATCCCATTGTTGATTCTGGGAGTAAAATGGTTTCCCTGGTTACTGAAGCCTGTTTATTCAGTCAGGCCAAAGCAGCAAGTATGTTCATGCTATGGCAAGCATACCAAAAGCATTTATTAACACCTGCTGTATCATCATATTCTCTTGGACCTTCTTCCTTCTAGCTGCATTCTGCTTTTTATCCCCCCATGGCTGCTTTTTTTTCCCTCTACATCCAGCCCCATAACTGGGAGGCTTCTCAAAAGCTCATCCTTGGTTCTTTCTTATGATATGTTCACACTTTCACTCCTAGAAAGAAGAAGCATTCTCTTGGTTCTAGTTTGCGCCTAAGCTCCCTCTCTGTGTTTTCAAATAGCATTTGGACATTTTCATAGAGATAAACATTAATTCATCATTTGTCCTAACCAAAACTTAACTCTTCTTCCTCCAGGGTCCCCTACACTGCATCCTAGAGCTACTATTCTTACAGTCTTCCAAACTGGGAACTTTGCAGTATCATGACTTTGTACTTTTCTTTCTTCATCATGTCCAATCTATCCCTAAGTCCTACCCATTCCCCTTATACAATGTCATTTTTTTTCCATCCTCTTTTCTCTATCCCCTTTGCTATTTTCCTCAAGACCTATAGCATCTTTCTCAAGGACCAATTCATAGCTTCTTAACCTGTCTCCCAAGATCCAGTCTCTTTGCTCCAAACCTTCACACCACCACCCATGTTATTTCACTGCTGCTGAATAAAGTCTATACTCCTTAACATGGCAGTTAGGATTTTTAGTCATCAGTTTCTAGTCTATCCAGCCTTAATACACATAATACATGTATCCTCATAACATTAGTGGCACAAAAAACTGTACTTTTGTCAAAGCATGTCCTATTCTGTTTCTTACACGTCTTTTCTCATGCCACTGCTTCCACAATTGTTTTTTTCTTCTCTCACAAGCCTTCCCAAATTAAATATTCCTGACACTCTGGATAAATTGTGGATGGCATTACAACATAATGTTTCTATCTATATCTACAACATAAATATATAAAATATGAAAAATGTAATTAGTTGAAACATTATGTATATAAAATTACATATACATACACGTAATGTTTTCAAGTCAATTATGTTTTACTTTTCCATTATAAAAGACACACTAGACCACTGAAAAAAATTTTGGAGATATGGATAGGCAGGACAAAACTATAGCCTATGGAACAAACAGTGAACATAATACAACCACAGTTATGATATTAGTAAGTTTCTTTCTTTAGATGTTTCTAGCTGAAATCATCATGCCAAACATTCCACTAGGTTCCTAGCACAGTGTTGAATGCATCAAGAATTATCCAACTATGAAGGTAATTTTTTATTTGAACTCTTGGAGAACACAGAGTTGTGCTGTCTTAGTGCTATGATATTATTATTTTAGGGGTGCCCGGGTGGCTCAGTTGATTGAGCATCTGACTCTTGATTTTGGCTTAGGTCATGATCCCAGAATCATGGGTTGAGCCTGGAGTCAGACTCCATTCTAGTGTAGGACCTACTTAAGATTCTCTCTCTCCCTCTACCCACTCCTCCTTAAGAAAACAAAAAAAAATTGTTTTAAGCATTACCCCACTAATCAGGCAATTTTTTATTTGAACTCTTGGAGAACACAAAGTTGTGCTGTCTTATTGGTGCTAGGATATTTTTATTTTAATAAAATGAATAAATCAGTTTTGTCCAAAACAACCCAATTAAATCCACAGATTCCACAAAAGATAAATTTGTTTCAAATCTTGAAGGCTTGACTTCCTCACTTTTCTCCATTAATTCTTCTGGGGCTGCCATAACAAAATACCACAGGCTGGGTGTCTTAAACAACAGAAATTTATTTTCTCACAGTTTTTGAGAAGGAAGTCCAAGATCAAGTTTCTAACATGTTTCTCCTGAGACCTCTCTTCTTAGCTTGCAGATAGCACTTTTTGCCTTCTCACATAGCCTTTCCCCTGTGTGTATGCATCCTTGGTATCTCTCTTACAAGGACACCAGTCATATTGGTTTAGCCCCAGCCTTATAACCTCGTGTAACCTTAATTACCTCCTTTAAGGCCTGATCTCCAAATACAGTCACAATGGAGGTTAGGGATTCAACATATGAATTTTGAGAGGAAACAATTCAGGCCATAGTACATTTTACCTGGCCCCTTCAACACATGACAACATATACTGATAAGAATCTCATTTTTTTCTTTGCTTTGTTAATAATAGGAGATTTGGAAGGAAAAAAAAAGGAAAATACTGGCCTAAGTCTACATTAATGTCAAATTGGAAAATTCAGAACCATTTGATATGGCTGAACATTTACATTGAAATTTCACGTCAAGTAAGATTGTAAAACTTTTTTTCCTTGTTTTCATCTCTTTTTTTTTAAAGTTTACTTATTTATTTTTTTTTTTAGTAATCTCTACACCCAATGTGGTACTTGAACTCATGACCCTGAGATCAAGAGTCTCATGCTCTTTCAACTGAGCCAGCCAGGCACCCCTTATTTTTCCCTGTTTTCAAGGAGAGATGTAAAAGAATCCCAGTTACATTAACTGAATTTGGTCATGATTCAGAATGATACAAAAGGGAGGCAATATCAGGTCTAGTGGTGTGGAGGCAGTCACAGCTTATCCTATCCAGTTTCTAATCCATCTGGAAGAACAATATCTCCCTTCTATGAGATAATTTTATATTGGATTGGACATAGAGATAAAATCCTATTCTGATATGTATAAGGTGTTGACACTTCAAAAAGAAAGTCACAGTGTGTTTTCTCCGTGGGTCACCAATAAGCTCTGAATATGGGATCCAGCAGGACATCTGTTTACCTTTCCTTTGATTTCTCCACACAAGAAAGTGCTCCACACAACAGTGTTGATGAATGTACTTTGCCATCACAAATGGAGGTGTTGATTATGAAGATTAAGGAGAAACAAAGCCATACACTGTCACTGGGAGGAGGAAGCCAGCCAAGAATCCAGGAACAAAGGCTCTCAAAGAGGCCAGAAAACAAGTCAAACACCTTGGTGATCACACTGAAAAAATTAATTTTACAGCACAGAATTTTGTTCTTTTCCTTGCCAGTTTGCACCATGTATGCCCTCAAGTTGGAAGCTTGATTTTGGAAGAATCCAGTAGAGATGACATCAAGGAGGAACAAATATAGGTTGGAGCAGTGATCAACTGTTCATCATTGGTTAATCCTTAGCACTTAGAAAAAGTCTATATTTATGGAATTTGCTTGGAGGATCTAATAAAGGTGCTTAAAATAAAGGTAGTTAAATCAGTGCACTCATAATTGCTATGAGATAAAGACAGGATATGTTATTAAACACCCCAGAGATCTTCAAGTTTCACTTTACAGTTATTCTGGAGCTCTCCCCTTCAAAAATCTTCCATGATTTTTATGTATATATACATATATGTACATATACATATATGTATATACACATGTACATCTGTGTATATATACATATATGTGTAGATATGCATATATATGTACATGTATATGTATACACACACACACACACACACACACACACACACACACACACACAGAGCAATGTAAGTTTCATCTCCACTATTTCCTGCCAGCTCTCTTAGAAAGGTACTACCGATCAAAATAGAGGGTCCCCAAGTAGGATTTGGAAAGAGAAATAAGAAAATCCAGGAACCAGGATAACCAAAGCCAGATAATAACCCAGAATCAACTGCAGATAATTATAGTTGGTCTTCCACAACGCTGCCTGCAGTATTAGGTTTTCTTAAGCCACTTGTTAAATGGTATCACAATGATAACATCACTAGGCATTCCTCAGCAGAAACTTTTCTAGGTAATAGCACTTTTTTCTTTTTCTGTTCCTTTCTATAAATGGAAAACATGGAATTCATATTTTCTCTAAAAGATAAACATGTGATTCACTTACTACTGTTCTGCCTCTAAATTAACTCTGGTTAAAGGTGTAAATAGCATTCCAGCCATTGTCATCACAGCATTCTTTAAGTAGTCCCTTTCAGGTGTAGAAAGGCAGAAGCGATAGCAGCCAGGTCACATGGTGGTTTTAGTTTATCTTCCCTAACATGTAATTCCAATTACCAAAAAATAAGGAACTCCTAATGATGGGTTCAATAATAATTGTGTGGAAGTGCTGCTTCACGACCAGGCCAGGTTTGCACTAAGAAATTAAATCATTCAAATATTTTATTCTTAATTGGAATTGGGGAAGTAAAAATGATTCACTGTGTTTTCTAATTGCACTAAGATTTGGCTCTATGTGCTCCCCTCTTCTATTTGGGCAGAAAGTGAGAGGTTGTGGAGACTATGGAATTTGGGGAGTCTTATGAATTTCTCAGCGAGTCAATTTTCTGAAAACAATAGAGCTTGTATTACACAGTTTCACTGTGACATAAAACTAAAGTTATTTACTACTGGCCTTCATAGATCATTAAATCCTGAAGCCAAATGTCTTTTGACTTCATTACAACATCAGTGGGCATTTGGCCAAGTTAAAATTTTATCTTTTGTAATGAGTTATAGGTAAGGCATTTATCCTTCATTCTTAATCACATAAATAGCATGGGGAGTGGAGTTAAAGTGGAGCCAAAACTGTCTAGAATTTGGGGAAGTGGTCACAAGTTAGCCCCAGACATGATAATTGAGATGCATGTACCATTTCCAAATTTATATCCCCATTTTGGGGATCAATTTGGGGAAATCTAAAATCTTTGCAGATGAGAGATTATTAGTTCAAAGAACTCCTACTAAATTTCCACTTTGTCCTTCATAATTCAGCTCAAGTAGCTCTTCCATGAAGTATTCTTTGGGAATTTCCCCCTTTCTTGCATCAAGATATTCCTTCCTTTCTGCATTCATTGTACTCTACACATAAATGAAAATTCATCCCATTTTTAAAAATTATGTGCTTATTTGTCTGTATCTTCCACTTAGACTATGATCTCATGGTAGTCAGGTGTTTTCTCATTTGTCTTTGTACATCTAGAATCTAGCACCAAGTTATGTGCTTTAGGAGACTAACTGAAATCTGATGCTGATGACAACATAGTCAACTTTTTCAGAATAGGGAAACTGTGAACATGCTCCTGGTTATTTCCTAAGAAAATACTGAATATTCACTATAAATTCATAACATTATAACATACAACATTATAACAATATACTATTAATTATAATAAAGGTTTATTTGGAAATTAAGAAAAAGGAATGTGTTTTCAAATAAGGTAGAATAAGATGAGAAATGAAACTGAGAGATGGGGTAAGGTGATATTTTGTAAATAGGTGTTTTCAATATTTATGGGGGGGGGACATGCCTTATCTGAATTTCTCATCTGTTACATAGCTGATAAATTATTATGTGAGTACATGGAAGCAACTGGCTTCTTTAGGAAAGCCACCCATTCTTTTAGTCCATTAGGTCCCTGATAACTCTCCCATCTTGGAAGGATCTGGCTACTGAGGCATTAGAAAAGGTCTTCGGAGTTTTCTTGGTATTAAAAAAAAAATCTCACCTCTAGAACAGGTACAACTACACAGTCATCTACTGTGCAAAAGTGGGTTAATTTCACCAAATTTAGGGATCTGTTTGCATCTGTTTGGTTTAATTGTCCCATTTGGAATTAAGAGCTAGCCGTGAATAGCTAATGAAAGGGTTAAAAGAAATATAGCAAAGGGCTAAGTGAAATGAGGGCATGAAGATCATCTGGATACTAAAGAGGCTGCCAAGTTTCAGAGAACAAATGTAGAAACTATGAAAAATGTTCCAAAGAAAGCAAAAGAAAGGGAAGTAAAGGAGAACTATCTAATTTGGAAAAATGTCATTTATTGCTAGATTTCTCATTTCATTTTAGTGAAAGAATAACAAGTAAATAGGATCAATTCTATTTCTTTAATATTTTTCAATTTAAACATTATTTCCTACATATAGTATATTTTACTATTGTGAACTACTAGTCCTTGGATATATCAAAATAAATTTTATTTAGTGTCTCTCATAAGAATGCAAACCCTGTAAGGCAGGAGTTTTGTTCTTGTTCACTGCTCTCCTTCTTATGGTTTGAGCAGTGCCTAGCACACATTAGACAGTCAATAAATATTTAATGATGGATACACAAATCTCATTCATTTTAATTTATTACCTCTAATTGATCCTCTACACTACTGTCAAACTAATCTGTCGAGAATATGAATCAGATCATATCATTACCTTGATGAAATCCTTTAATGGCTCTTCATCTTTCTCAGTTGAAAACCCAAGCTCCTTAGCATGTCACATAAAGCCTTTCATGATCTGGCTTTTGCATGACTCTTCATGACTCTTTCATGATTCTTCAGCCTTCTCACTTTTAATTAATTAACTGGCTAATTAATTCATTCAACAAATATTTATTAAGTGCCTACTATGTTCCATGTACCTTGTTAGATACTGAGGACACAATGAAAAGCAAAATCAGGTAGTCCCCTCACTTCTCATTGTACCATTATTGAAGAAACTAGACTTTTACTGTGTTTGAAAATGAATCTGACACATGGGTCAAAGACGAGAACACAACAGAAATTAGAAGATATTTAGAACTGATTGATAATGAAGACAGCAAAACTTGCGGGATTCAGCTAAAGGTGCCTGAAAAAAAGTTTATAGGTTTAAGATGCATATTTTAGAACAGAAGAAAGGCACTCAACTTCATCAGTTATCAGATAGATGAAATCTAAAATGGCAATGAAATATACTTCACACTCACCAGAATATCTAAAATAAAAAAAAAAAAGGACAATATCCAATTTTGGTCAAGATAAGAAGCAATTTGAATTCTAAGACATTGTCAGTGAAAGTCCGACTTGTTATAACCACTTGGCAATCTGTTTGGCAGTATCCTCTCAAACTTTGAAACAATCATTGGCCAAGTGTTCTTGCTCTCCTCTTCTTTAGCTAGACCAGACTTCACGTAGGCTTCTCTCCTCCCTGCAGGCCCCTAAACTTTGGCTCACTCCCAAGTTTTAAACAAGCACTAAAGCATTATGGTGCTGAACATCCCTCTCCTTAACAGCTCATTCTGAAAACTGACCAATTACAGAGAAAGATATTTCTTGTTTAAGCACCTTGATATTGCCAATTGCTCCTGTCCACCTGTGCCTGCTTCTCCCACGAAATTCCTGCTAGTCCTTCTCCCTCCATATATATAAATAAACCTTTTTCTGTTTGATTTTGAGATACTTGTAGATTTCTGAGATCAGAGAGTCGTCCCTATTGCAGTAATCTTTTTGGATAAAGTCTTTCCTCATCTAAGTCCAGTTTTGTTTTTATTTGCCATCATACAATGGAACACTACATAAAAATGAGAATAAATGAGTCACGGCTATATGCAAGAATGTGGATGAATCTCACACATACAGTGTAGAGCAAAAAAGCAAGACTGAAATGGCTATACACTGTATGGTTTCATTTATATAAAGTTTAAAACAGGAAAAATTTATCTATGTCGTTGGAAGTACTTCCGTTTAGGGAGGCAGTTGCTAGAAGGGGACAAAAGGGCAGCTCCTAAGGCATTGATAATATTCTCTTTCTTGATATAGATGCTCATTACATGGAATGTGTTCATTTTGTAAAGTTTCATCTAGTGATGGATTTATAATTTGGGAAATTTTCTATGCATTTTACTTCATAAAATTTTACTTTAAAATTGAGTTATTTAGAATAATCACAATTTATTTATCTCAGATTCGGATGAAGCAAAGACAAAAGGCTCTTAATGTTTTCTAACTAGCAAATAAAAACATATCACTTATATATGTAACTTAAATAGTGATGGAGTTAAGAATAACATAAGTTATCCCACAGTGAGTTAACTGTCAAGATGCTGATGTATTTATTAACACTTACGAGACTAAACTCAATTTCTTGTTAAACATAGTTTAATATATTAAAAATGTGAAAGTATTAAATTTTGCAATAATCACTTTTTTATGTTCTGTGGAAAAATATAGTTAATAGAAGTATATCATGAGAAATCTTATCATTATAAGAAAAAAAGAAAAAAAGAAACAATTTCATGATGACAAAGTATGACAGTACAGATATGTACATATTTAACTTTAATAAGAACAGCATCTCCCCTGGTTGGTTTTCTGGTACTTGTGTTTTATGGTCAAAGGAATGTAAATATCCTCTGACTTTTATTTCCTTATGTTGTATAGTAACAAAGAATAATAACTAGTTCAATTACTTTTTCTAGAAACCTGTCTTAATGGTTTTATTTTTTTTAATGAAATGTTTTATTTAAATTCTAGTTGGTTAACATAAATGGTAACATTGGTTTCAGGTGTAGAACTTAGTGATTCATTACTTACATATAACACACAACAAGCGCCCTCTTTAATACTCATCACCCATTTAGCCCATCCCCCACCCATCTCCTTCCATCCACCCTCAGTTTGTTCTCTATAGTTAACAGTATCTTATGGTTTGCTTCCCTCTCTGTTTTTTTTTTTTCCTTCCCCTGTGTTCCCCTATGTTTCCTTCTCCTATATTTTGTTTCTTACATTCCACCTATGAGTGAAATCAGATGTTATTTTTCTTTCCCTGGCTTATTTCACTCAGCATAATGTGCTCTAGCTCCATCCACCTCATTGCAAGGGGCAAGATTTCATTCTTTTTGAGGGCTGAATAATATTCCTGTGTGTGTGTGTGTGTGTGTGTGTGTGTGTGTGTGTGTGTACCTCTTCTTCTTTATCTGTTCATCATTTAATGGACATTTGGGTTCTTTCCATAACATGGCTATTATAGATAATGCTATAAACATCACAGTGTATGTGCCCCTTTGAATCAGTATTTTTGTGTCCTTTAGGTAAATACCTAGTAGTGCAATTGCTGGATTATAGGGTAGTTCTATGTTTAACTTTTTGAGGAACATCCATACTGTTCTCCAGAGTATCTGCATCAGTTTGCATTTCCAATAGTGCAAGAGGGTTCCCCTTTCTCCACATCCTTGCCAACAACTCTTCGTTTCCTGTGTTAATTTTAGCCATTCTGACAAGTCTGAGGTGGTATCTCATTATGATTTTGATTTGTATTTCCCGGATGATGAGTGATGTTGAGCATCTTTTCATGTATCTGTTGACCATCTGGATACCTTCTTTGGGAGACTATTTCATGTCTTCTGCCCATTTGATAACTAGATTATTTATTTTGGGTGTGTTGAGTTTGATAAATTCTTTATAGATTTTGGATACCAACCCTTTACCAGATATGTCACTTGAAAATATCTTCTCCCATTCTGTAGGTTGTCTTTTAGTTTTGTTGATTATTTCTTTTGCTATGCATAAGCTTTTTATCTTGATGAAGTCCCAGTAGTTCATTTTTGCTTTTGTTTCCCTTGCCTCCAGAGAAGTGTCTACTAAGAAGTTGTTACGGCCAAGGTCAAAGAGGTTGCTGCCTCTAAAGGTTTTATTCCTTATCAAAGCTTCTCATTAGGTAATGTTTTAACTTACAACTTAAGGTTTTAGTCACAGTTTTAACCAAGGCTTTACAAAACACACAGGGCTTAAAATTTTCCATTCCCATACATCCCACTTGAAGGATAAGATATAATTAAATAATAATTATAAAATTAAACTCATTTTCAAACTATGACAAATACTATGAAGGAAGAGCATGCAAGTCCTACAAGAATATGTAACTGGGTATTGAATTTCTATATTTAAAAAATTATTTCAGCTTCAATATGGGGATTGTATCATAAAGTGAGGAGAAATGAATGTAGGAAGACAAGGTGGGAGTCCTGTGCAGTAGTGTAGGCAAGAGATCATAATAACTTACAAAAAGGTTGAGCATTGGAGATGGAGATGGTGGATAAATTACAGGCATTTGGGAGGTAAAAATCTTTCATCACACCTCACACTATAGCTATGTAAAACTCTTTGCAGGTCCCAGCATATGTCAGCTTTGTCTTGCTTTGTATCTGTTTCTTCTGTGGTTTATCTTTTCTTTAATGTTTCATCTAGCTACATGCCACTCATCTTTCAAAACTCTGCTCTTTCAAGCACTCCCATGACTCCACTTTTTTTTTTTTGGTCAGCATTGTCACACTTGTCACACTACCTTTTAGTCATCTGCTTATTTGTTGCTCTCCCAGATAGACTATGAGTTATTTGAGGTCAGTGTTTGTCTACTTTGTTTCTGTAGTTTAGGGCTATAGCCATGATTGGAACACAGCATGAAATAAGTAATTGTTAAATTACTAAGTGAATAATAGATCTTTTCAGCAATGTAAATGATGACACTTAAACTATTCTTTCACTCAAAACAATAGAGTACCACAAGCCCTGCCTGCCCCTCCCTCAGCAATCTCCAGAATGTGTGGCTTCTTCCAAAGAAGAGAAACATAGTTCTTTCCCTGCTATTGAGGTATTTGGGTAGTCACTCATACCCTCCTCTACTCTTCCAAGAGTGGTATCAGCTACACACACACACACACACACACACACACACATACCCTGTATAATCAACAATTTCAGCTAGCTCCCTCTATTCTTACCTCTTGATTGGAAGGCTTTAATCTTTTGATGTGAAAATACTTTAAGAAGTAGAATAGATTTTTTCCATAGAAAAGGGCAAGATAGTTTGTGTCAGATGGCTGAAGATCTTTGGAGTTAACTGAGAAGAAATTTGAGTGTGAAGTTTAACATACATCTAAAAAAGCTATACTAACTTAAAGGTATGATCTGTGTTAACAGGTGTTTGGCATTTACCCTCATGAAGTCTACCTGACAGAAGTTTTCAGCTGAATATTGACTTGAATGCTTCCTTTGAGATACTGGTATCATCATTTTATATTTAGTACCTGCAAGCTTGAGGTGCTAGTTTTTTTACTTTAAATTTTGACATAATTTAAGGTGGATAATAAGGTCTTAGTTATAGCCTTTGACTGAATAGCTAGACTTCTAGCTACTTCTATTTGTCTCTGGCCCTTGGCTGTATGCATCTTTGCAGTCCAACTGGAATGGGGAGCTGGGATAATGATTATTGTTAGCTTCTATTTACTGAGCATTAACTATGGGTCAGGTGCTATTATAGCTACTTTCATACATAATTTTATTTATTCATCACAACAAACTTGTGAGGAGGTTATTATATCAATTTTACTGGTTAGAAAACTGAGAAAACCTGTCAGTAGATCAGTTTGTCCTAAGTTACACACACAGCCAGTAAATGGTGGAGCCTAAATATGGCCAGATATTACTGATTTCAAAGTCAGTTAGTTCGTTCAACCATTGCCTCTTCTGCCTTCCAAATTGCCTTCCAGCTCCATATGTGGGTAGAGAGAAGTGGAAGCACCAAACTGCCATGTGTGTATACGGGAGCAAGGAGGGAGGAGGAAGAAGAAATATTGGGGGCATTTGTTTGTATAAGGCCTGGCCTTGGTTTGGTCCCAACAAAGTCCTCTTCGTTTACATATGATGCTCTGGATGAGTTTAAAATCTTAAAATCTCAAATATGATCAAATTACAAAAACATTAAAATAATCTGAAACCACAAAAAATATTTTGCAGTAGAAAGGAATAGAAATAGCATGTGAAAAGTTCTAAAATTGATTCATATCAAAGAGAAAGAACTTTTTAAAAATGAAGTGGCCTTTTTCCCCTCAGTATAATGATCTAGGATATTCTCTCTATTAAATAAGACTTGGGCAAAATAAAATGGGAGATTAACAGTATAGAAAATCCAATGAGGTAACATTTTCAATAGTGACCATAAGAAGAAGACTTAAAATTGAAGAAAATGGAGCCAGCAATTTGTAGAAAAGTTTAGAAAACTATTCTGAAAATTAAGAAGGTTCATATAAAATTGAAAAAATAAGAAGATAACCATCACTGTGGAGAGATCACAGAATTCAAATCTGTAAAGTTATAAATAATATCCTTTTATTATATTTTAAATGTGTATAGGATTAGTAGTTATATCACCCTTTCAATCCTGTGTTACGAATTTGTGCCTTTTTTTTTTCTTAATAAGCTTTGCCCAGAGTGTACTAATTTAATTAGTCTTTTCAAAGAATCAATTTTTACTTTGTTGATCCTATTATATGTTGGTTTTCTGTTCCATGAATTTCTGTTCCTTTCTTCATCAGTTCTCTTTTTCTATTTTTGAGGCATTTAAGTTGCTATTATTTTACTAACTTCGTGAGATGGATACTTTGATCACTGATTTTCAGCCTTTATTCTTTCTAATATATGAACTTAATATATGTATTTCCCTCTAAAGTATGATTTTAGTTGAATTTCACACAATTTTCATTATCATTAAATTAAAAATATTTTCTAATTTCCATTGTGATCTCTTCTTTGATCCAGAGGTTGTTTAGAAGCATATTTTGTATTTTCCAAATATATGGGAATTCTTTAGTTATCTTTTTACTATACGTTGATCTGTGGTCATCTAATGTATTCTGTGTGATGTCATTTTTTTGAAATTTGTTGAGTTGCTTTACGGTTTAGCAATTCTGAAAATTTCCCATGTGTATTTGAAAAGAATGTGTGGCTTGCAGTGGTTGGGTATTCAATTACATATATTTTTAAGTGGGTTGTTCAAATATTTTATATAATTTTTTGTCTGCTTGTTTTATCAATTACAGTTATCTGTTATCTACAGAGTTACTTTTGTAGTTACCTACAAAACACTTATCTGTTTTATATAGAGGTATATTTTTAAATGTTCTAGCATGATAAGTGAAATATGTCAGTCAGAGAAAGACAGATATGTTTTCATTCATATGTGGAATTTGAGAAACTTGACAGAAGACCATGGGAGAAGGGAAAGGAAAAAAAATAGTCACAGAGAGGGAGGCAAACTGTAAGCAACTCTTAAATACAGAGAACAAACTAACGGTTGATGGTGGGGGGATGAGGGAGCGGGGAAAATGGGTGATGGACATTGAGGAGGGTACTTGTTGGGATGAGCACTGGGTATTGTATGCAAGTGATGAATCACAGGAATCGACCTGAAGCCAAGAGCACACTGTATACATTGTGTGTTAACTAACTTGACAACAAATTATATTAAAAAAATGTTCCAGCATGAATGAGCATTTGCCTCTTATTTCTTATAATTCCACCAATTTTTACTTTTATGTTTTTAGGCTACATTATTAGGTGATACAAATTTGTGATTATTATACTATCTGTTAAATTATGCCCCTTTTCCATAATGTTTCTCATTTTTGCCCTAAAGTATATATTTTTGTCATCTTATAGCTCTGTCAGCTTTCTTTTGGTTAGTGATTTGGTTATTTATTCCTGACTAACAAACTCAGTAGCTTAAAACAACAAATATTTATTGTTTCTAATAGTTTAAGGGAGTCAGGGACATAGTAGCAGCTTAGTCTTTCACAAGGTTGTCAAGGGGGGCTACAACTTCATGAGATTTGAATGGGGTTGAAGGCGGGAATGGGGACAGTCCATTTCCAAGATGGCTCACTCACATGCCTTTTGGCTGCAGGCCTCAGTTGCATATTGGCTGTCGGCAGGAATCCTTGATTTCTCATCAAATGGACCTCTCCAAAAGGCTGCCTGAGTGTCCTCATGATCTGGAAGCTAGCTTCCCACAGAGCAAGCAGTCTGAGGGATAGAGGTCAAGGAGGAAGCCACAACACATTTTATGACCTATGCTAAGTTGCACACTTTCATTTCTGCCACATTCTATTCATTGGAAGTGAGTCATTAAATGCAACCCATTCTGAAGAAGAGGGGGATTGGTGGGATGCTTGGGTGGCTGAGTCGGTTAAGGGTACGACTTCAGCTCAGGACATGATGTCACTGTTCCTGAGTTCAAGCCCCATGTTGGGCTCTGTGCTGACAGCTCAGAGCCTGGAGCCTGCTTCAGATTCTATGTCTCCCTCTCTTTCTCTGCCCCTCCCCTGCTCATGCTCTATCTCTCTCTTTCTCTCAAAAATAAATAAACATTAAAAAAAATTTGAAAAAAGAAAGGGGATTGGCACTACCTTTGAAGGAAGTATTATCAAAGAATTCAAGGGGTTATTTTAAAACCACCACATTTAGTATTGAGTGGTACATTTTTTTTCCATACTTTTACTTCTGCACTTTAGGTTTCCTTATGTTAGGTTTGGCTCATAGTATGAAGAATATACACATTGTATGCCACTCTGTCAATCTTTGTCTTTTAATTGGAGTATTTAGTACATTTTTACTTAATGTAATTATGGGTACACTTGAATTTAAATCCACTGTACTGTTACTTAGTACCACCTGTGTGTGCTCCTTTCCTCTCTTTTCTTATTTTTGGATTAATGTGATTTGAAGCTAGGCTGCAGTCTCTGTGAGGGCTGGTTTACTTCTGATTCACCATTATTCTTAAGAAGCTGCCTTTCAGAATCCCTGCTGAAAACAGACACTGAACTTCAATTATTCTCATGTGAGTCAATGCAAAGTTCTGCTCACTTCTGCCCTCCTCAGCACCCTCTTCTGGAACCAGGAGACACAGGAGAAACCTCTGTGGGTTTCTTTCTTTTCTGAGATTTTGTCTCTAATTATTTGCTGTCTTATTGGTTCTCCAGCTTTACTGGAGGTCAGATAAGTCATTTAATGTTTACAACTAGTGGAATATTATTACTATTTCCCTTACTGGTGAGGAAACTGGTTTCAGACAAGCCAAGGAAATTGCTCAAGGTTACATTTAGAAAGTGGTAAACTTAGAATTTGAACCTATGTCTTTCTGTCTCTAAAAATAAAACTCATGCTATTTACATTAGTTAAAAGCAATTTTGGCTATAATCCTCCAAGTAGAACACATGATAAAAAGATTTATTATTGACAATCATGCTTATACTTCGCATCAATTATAAATGTATGTCTGCAAAATTGGAAGTCTTTCTATTTTGTAGCAGTCTTTAATTAATCTTACTAAAACACAGTTTGAGTTTCCAATGTATTTTGATTTATAGTTTTATAATTCCAGACTATATGGTAAAAGTCTAACATAAGTCTGTATGGTAAAAAAAAGTCTGTATGGTAAAAGTCTAACATAACAAGTGGTTATTTTAAAAGTATAAGTAAAAATTGAATCTGAATTTTTGAATTTATTAACTGCTACTTCTTCATTCCTTATCTAGGATTCATTAAAAAAACCCATTCTTACTTCAAATATCACTTATCATACATTAAAATTCCACTGCAAAACAACGTATTCCTTTCCATAAAAGCCATATAACTATTAAATTCCACCACATGTTACTTGTCTTTCAGGGAAATCACATATATTGGAAATCTATATGGATACCTAAATAGTCAACAAATATGTATTCTATGATATATATTGTTATCTAGATGATTAAGCTTTAAATATTACTTAATTGTGAAGAAAAGTCCTACTTTCTTATAAGACATATATGTATTTAGAAAAATAATTTCCCTGCCCATTTTTGCTGATAAGAAACCTGAATACTTTCTCTAGAAGATAAGTCAGAATATTTCAATCTGCCTCTGCAGTGAAGAGACTAAATTAGAATTGAAATAAATATTTTAGAAAAGGTAAAATAGCAAAGGCTAAAAAGAACACATTTCTTTAACAAAATGGCCTTATGGCCTGAGAACCAGGGTTTCTGAGGTTACTGAAGGGTTTTTGTGTCGAGTGCCTTAAAGGGCATCTGGCCTCTAACTAGACTTGACTTTTCTCCTCATGTATTGTTGCTACTCAGAAGGAAATAATAAAAAAAGGCCTCTTGGGCCAACTGGTATAAGCTTTAGGAAACAAAAAGAATCTGATTTAAAGTTTCTAGGTTGGACAGTTTAATCTTCCCAGGGTAAGGAGACAGAGAGGGATTTGGAGCCAAGTCCCAGAGTCCTACTCTTTCGCCGGCTAAAGACTGTGTATTTTACTACACCTGTGTTACATATATTAGAACCAAACCTCTGTGCTTGTTGGAGAGGGAAGATATGGCCCTTCAGGCAATGGAAAAATCTTTACATTGAGGAAGAGGGTGGAAAGGTACCTGGGTTTCACTGAACTCAGTGTAACATGGTGTGGATCAATTGGGAGAAAGACATAAGTTAGTACAAGTCCTGGAAAGTCAAAATTACATGCTATATTCTTTATGGTTTCAAATACCAAGTGAACAGGAAGAAGAAAAACGGGGAAAAGGATTTTATGGAAAATTATCTCAATAACTGCAAAGATATTTCTTTTCAGTGGAATTGTTGTCCCAAAGTTGTAAACTTCTTGGCTTCTAGAAACTTGAAATGGTAGAGAAGAGGAAATGCAGGCTGCACTGGGGTAAACTGCCTTTTTGGGAACTGCACAGGCAGGTCACATGAGAGCTTACCTTGGACATAATTGAGACCCTTTGGGAGGGAGTTAGCTGAGAGCCAGCTAAACTGGACTTTATCCAATAGAGCCAGTGATGAGGCAATTGACATGTGTGTGTGATGATTGCTGGGTTCCTAGGCCTAAGGGGGTTAGCTCCCTAGCAGTCAATTGGATTGCCAGTGTCTTATGAATTACTATTTGATGTTCCTAGTGGGAGAATTTTAGAGAAACCCAGAGGAAAACTGCCCATGAGAAAAAGAATCCATACTGAGAATCTGCAATAACCAGAGAGCACTAATATCAGATTATATCTCTTTTATTTTTATTTATTTATTTTTTTAATTTTTTTTAACGTTTTTTTATTTATTTTTGAGACAGAGAGAGACAAAGCATGAATGCGGGAGGGTCAGAGAGAGGGAGACACAGAATCTGAAACAGGCTCCAGGCTCTGAGCTGTCAGCACAGAGCCCGACGCGGGGCTCGAACTCATGGACCGCGAGATCATGACCTGAGCCGAAGTCGGCCGCTTAACCGACTGAGCCACCCAGGTGCCCCAGATTATATCTCTTTTAGTCAGTGAAAACTTTCTTTTAGTTATGCCTACCTCCACAAATGACTACTGTGGAGGGATGAGGGTAGGTGAAGGAGAAGGAAAGTGCAAGGCTGGGAAGTAGAGAGGTGAGTCATTCCCTATTTCCCCACTGTAGGCGTGTCGGCTGGAAGTAGCTCTGAGCCAGAGGAAGGAAGAAGCTTCAGCTTCACATAAAGTATAAAATTGTGATTTTAATACTGGACTGGGCATTTAATTACTGGATTGAGATTTACCAGAGGACTTTTAATATTTAAAAGGTTCAGAAAATTACAAACCCTGAGTCCTATCCCAGGTTGGGAAAGAACTACTAGTTACTAACCCATCAAACTAGTATGAAGGGAAGCTCTGATGAAAATAAAGCTGCTTTATGATCACCCTTTTTTGTATTTTGCTTCGTCACATACTGGTTACAGCTTATCCAAATGTCTCAGCCTCTAGCAGGCTGCAAGAGTCTATGTAATCACATGAAGAACAATTTCCAAATTGCCATGGCTCTTAGTTCATACCTGCTCCTGAAGGTTATCACCTACTCACCCACTCAACCAAGGTTTTCTAGGGTCACATTCAGTTTTCCAGGGTCTCAGTGCAGGTTGCTCTTCATCTTTTGTTTTCCCCTGGGAAGCCCATGATTTGTGGACCCTGAATGAGGCTCTTAGCCACTGCTTTGGAAGACAGGGATTCTGGGCATGGTAGGCTGAAAAATGGTCCCCAAAGATATCCACATTCTAGTTCCTGGAACCTGGGACCATTATTTTATCTGGAAACAGGGTCTTTGCAGAATTGATTAAGATGATCAGAGAGGGGCGCCTGGGTGGCTCAGTCAGTTGAGCCTCCTACTTCGACTCAGGTCATGCTCTCACGGTCTGTGAGTTCGAGCCGCGCATTGGGCTCTGTGTGCTGACAGCTTGGAGCCTGAAGCCTGCTTCCAATTCTGTGACCCCTCTCTCTGACCCTCCCCTGTTCATGCTCTGTCTCTCTCTGTCTCAAAAATAAATAAACATTAAAAAAATTAAAAAAAAAAGATGATCAGGTTGATTGAGATGGGAAACTATTTTAGATTACCAGGGTGAACCTTAAACACAATCACATATACCTTCATATATATAATATATATCTGATAGAGGCAGATTTGACAAAGAAGAGAAGGTGACAGAGTGAGATTTGAAGATGTTGGCCTTGAAGACGAGTGATATAGACACAAACCAATGAATGCCAGCAACCACCTGCAGTTGGAAGAAGCAAGGAACAGATCCTTCCTCAGAACCTCCAGAGGAAGGGACACCTGGGTGGCTCAGTCAGTTAAGCGGGTAAAGCATCTGACTTGATTTCAGCTCAGGTCATGATCTATCTCATGGTTTGTGAGAGTGAGCCCCAAGTCGGGCTCCCACGGAGCCTGGTTGGGATTCTCTTTCCCTCTCCCTCTCTCTGGCCCTGTCCCAGTCATTCTCTCTCTCCCTCAAAACAAATTAAATAAAATAACCTCCAGAGGAAAAAGTATTCTGCCAATACCTTAATTTTACCCCAGTGATACTAATCTCAAATTTCAGGTTTCCAGAACAATGAGAGAATAAGTTTCTGTTGTTTTAAGCCACTGAGTTTCTGGTAATTTGTTACAGCAACTTTAGGAAGTTAATCCACTGGGAGAGCACTGCTCCCTCCTTCTCTGCAGGGTAGCAGAGAGTATATGGTATGGGGCATGCTCCATTCTGGATTCAGTTTGGTCCCAATTCAATCTGATTCCCACATCAACACTGTTTATGCCCTGACTCTTACCTGGACTTACACCTTCTATCCTAATTCTTCTTATGTAGGGGCTGAAAACCAACCAATAATGCTGAAGGTGGAAGTAGGGAGAGATGAATAGATGAAAGGAGGCTGCTGCTCCTCCTCCATTGTCCTAGTTTGCTCTGTTCTCTTAGACACCTGCCCCAAATTGTACTTTATCTTCCAGTAAGACACAAAACAAAAGACAAATCTATACAACTCCAGAAACACTTCCCATGCATATCAACTGATGCTTGAGGTAAAGCTATCATCCGTCACTTCTCCAAGAAGCATTAGTGCTTCCTCAAATCCAGGAATATCACATGAACCATCTAGACATATGAAACTGCTTATTCCAGAGCCTGGAACATAGTAGGTATTCAGGAAATGGTGGCTACTGTTGGAGGAAAATTGTCTTAGAGTTAGTAGGACTGGGTTTGAATGTCTAATCTTACCTCTGACTGGCATTGGTACTTTATTCCATATGTTGAATGGGGTAAAATATCTCTTTCAAAGAATAGTTTTAAGAATTTAGTGGGCATAGGGTCTGGTACATGGTTGATGAAAAAATGTTAATTCCCACCCACCAACCCCTTTATATCTTGCATATTCCTTTACTTCTCTATGGCATTTTATATGTAAAGTCTTTACTATATTATTGCAGAACAATGTGTATGTTATTATTAATAATAAAGACAGAAATAATATTTAAATGGTAATTATCTAATAATCCTACTCATTAGACCATGAGTTTATTAAGAACAGGGACTATTTTTTTTCATCTCCGTCTATTATCCAGCACATAGTAGGCTTCATAAGTGCCGATTAAAATTTAATTAAAGCACCTGCAGCAGCAGGACTGTTTTTCATTAATAGTTCTAATCAGAAACACAAATTCAAATGAGATTCAGATAGGAAGTAACACATTCATTTTCCTTTAAGAACAGAAAGGAAAGATGTGAACAGAAGCTTAGAACAGACTTAGTTGGAAAAATAAAATAGAACCGGTCAGCTGAGCCAATGTGTAGACTCAGGTAAGGTAGGAGCAAAGTTCTTTAGAAAAACTAAGTGACTTTGGTGACCTAGCTCTGACCTGTGCTCCTTTCATGGAGTGACCTTCAAGTGAATCTTTAAGACTGTTTGCTCAATCCTCTACAGGGGTGCCCATTTTAGAAAAAAAATTCATCCCAGTGAAATCAAAACATAATTATGAATGAGGTAATCATTCCTATTTCAAAAGAAATTTTCTCCTTACAAAACTATCAAGTTCTTATGGGGACGGTCCTTAGTTCATTTAAAATATTACTATATTCCAGAAGTTCTGCAACTTAAATTTTTTTTTAATGTTTATTTTTATTTTTGAGAGAGAGAGATACGCAGTACAAGTAGGCGAGGGGCAGAAAGAGAGGGACACACCGAATCCAAAACAGGCTCCAGGCTCTGAGCTGTCAGCACAGAGACTGACATGGGGCTTGAACTCACGAACGAGATTATGACCTGAGCCGAAGTTGGAAGATCAACCCACTGAACCACCAGCCACCCCCAGAAGTTCTGCAACTTTTGGGCAACATATCCATAGAATCACTTTTGATTTATATTCAATACTCTGCAATTTGGTATATTTTGATTCTCCTAGTTCATCTATTCATTCACTGTCCTATTTGTTTAAAAATATGTTCAATTGGGGCTCCTGGGTGGCTCAGTCGGTTGAGCGTCTGACTTCAGCTCAGGTCATGATCTCAAGGTTCGTGAGTTTGAGCTCTGCATTGGGCTCTGTGCTGACAGCTCAGACTCTGGAACCTGCTTCAGATTCTGTTTCCATCTCTCTCTGCTCCCCACCCCTGCTCGTGCTCTGTCTCTCTCTCTCTGAAAAACAAAAACAAAAACAAAAAAACAAAAAACAAAAGCAAAAAAACCCACTAAAAATATGTTTAACAAATTTATTCTTTTTTTATTTTTTTTTAAATTTATTTTTGAGAGAGAGTGAAAACAGAACACAAGCGGGGAAGGGGCAGAGAGAGATGGAGACACAGAATCCGAAGCAGGCTCCAGGCTCTGAACTGTCAGCACAGAGCCTGATGCAGGGCTAAAACCAAAAAACCATGATGTCATGACCTGAGCCGAAGTCTGATGCTTAACCAACTGAGCCACCCAGGCATTCCTAAATTATGCTCAACAAATTTAATATTTATCAAGCACTGACCAGGAGAAAGGCCTAGTAAGACTACATGGCTGGAGCAGTCTCAAGTAGCCCAAATAACCAATAAGTCTAATCTCTCAACTCATGGTGGCATCACACGCTTTACAGAAAAATTCACATGATAAGTAGAAAATTTCTGAGTTTGACCCCAGCACTACCAGCACAATACTAGTGGTACCATGGAGATATTACCTACCCTGAGTCTTAGTTTCTCCATCTATAAAAAGGGATAATTCCTAAAGTTGCCATGAGGATTCCTGAGATAACAAAGTACGTCATGCTTGATTTATGGCTGCCATTAAAAAATGTTTCTTTTTCATCCAGATATCCTTCTCATCTCTATCCCTTCACCTCCTACAACCCTCAGTAAGTCCTCTAACTTAGACCAGGCATACTGAAATCTGCATTTTGTCTGCATATCATCAGAAAGGATTCTATGGCAAGAAACATCAACAGTGATAACAACAATTGCTAATATTTTATTGAGATGTTAGTAAATACCTGCATTATTACCTCATTTACTTGTCACAATAACCCTTTGATCTGAAGTGACAGTTATTATCTTTATTTTAGAGAGACGCTGAAGTAATTTGCCCAAATGAGATGCAAACTTAGGTAATACATGCTGTTAATGCATACTAAAGCCATTTTGCTGCCACTAAGAACCTAAGTAGTAGAATTTTCATTAATTTCAAGTATCAGAAAAATTCTCTATCTATTCCCCTACTCAGACATGGAGAATGAGAAAATGTTTCTACCACGGAGACATGGTATTGTGACAGCTCATAACCAGAATGTGAAAGTGACATTTGACTTAGTGGTTTTCTCTGAATCCTACTTTCCCTTTCAGAAACCCCAGTCTCATGGAAACTGGAACTTTCATTCTACCTTGAGAGAGACTCCTGAGTAGAATATTAACGTGGTCCACACATTTACGTACAAACATCAGTTAATTATTATCCAGACGGATTTCACATTATAAAAGATTATTTTTAAAATGCCTCTGAATTATCCAATAAAATGAATTTTTTAAAAATTTAAGTAATAGACTTTAGTTATTAGGGTTCATTTTTTAGATTTAGCATTAATGCGGCACATTTGTTATAACTGATGAACTAATATTGATATTATTAACTAAAGTTCACAGTTTACATTACAGTTCACTCTGTGTTGTGGGGTTCTATGGGTTTTGAGAAATGTGTATAAGTTGTGTACCCACTATTACAGGATCATAGTTTCACTACTCTAAAATTCTCCTGTGCTTCACTTAGTCATCCTTCCCTTCCCTCAAACCCCTGGCAACCACTGATCCTTTTACTATCTGTAACTTTGCTGTTTTCAATGTCTTATAGTTGCAATCAAATAATATGTAGTCTTTTCAGACTGGTTTCTTTTATTTAGCAATATGCATATAAAGATGCCTTCATGTCTTTCTGTGGTTTGATAGTGAATTTCATTTTACTGCTGAATAATATTCCATTGTAAGACACACCACAGTTTATCCATTCGCCGTTAACCTTGGTTACTTTCAAGTGTTTGCAACTATAAATAAAGCTACTATAAAAATAATTTTACAGCAGGTTTTTGGATGGACATGAGTTTTCAACTCATTTGGGTTAACGTTAAGAAGTGAGATTTCTGGGTTATATGGTAAGACTATATTTTATTTTATACAAAACTGCCAAAGTGTATTCCAAAGTGGCTGTACCACTTTGTATTCCTAACACCAATGAATAAGAGTTCCTGTTGTTCCATATCCTCACCAGCACCTGGCATTGTCAACCATTTTGCAATGTAGTCATTCTAATTGGTGTGTAGTGGTATCTCATTTTTTAAATATGTAATTCTGTAATGAATTGTTGTCAGCTGTATATTTTTTCTGGTAAGGTTTCTGTTCAGGTATTCTGTATTTGTATTTTACAAATATTTTCTACTCCTTTATGGCTTCTCTTCTCATTCCCTCCACAGTGTCCTTTGCAGAACAGAAACTTTTGACTTTAATAAAATTGCACCTAACAATTTTTTTCTTTCATGGATGGTGCTTTTGGTGCTGTATATAAGAAGTCATTAATAAACCTGAAGTTACTTCGACTTTGTCTTGTGTTCTCTTCTAGGAGGTTTATAGTTTTTCATATTGCATTTAGGGCTATGATCGATTTTGAGTTAATTTTTGAAAAGGGTGTAAGTTCTGTCTAGGTTCCTTTTCTTGAATGTGGATGTCCAGTCATTCTCACATCATCGTTGAAGCAATGATGTCCTTTTGATACTGAATTGCCTATGCTCCTTTGTCAAAAAGGAGCATACGATCAACTGATCACCTGTGTGGGTCTATTTCTGGGCTCTTTGTTCTGTTTCATTAATCCATTTATCTATTCTTTTGACAATACCACAATATCTCAATTATTGTAGCTTTACAATAATTCTCGAAGTTGGGTAGCATTAGTCCTCTGACTGAACAGTCAACTGTGTTGACTATTCTGGATCTTTTGCCTTTCTTTCCTTTTTATTTTTTCTTTTATTTATTTGTTTTTCAATATATGAAATGATATTTTGGGTCTCCAGAAATAGTGTCCCTCAGAGCCAGTGTGGCCAGAATGATAGGGCTGCTTCTATGGGCAAAAATAGTTTGATGGAATTTGGGTATTCAGGGTCCCCTGCTTTACTAGAATCTGCCCAAATGTCCCATAATAATTTTCAGAATCCCTTTCCTTCCCAATCAGCATCTGTTTTTTTTCAATATATGAAATTTATTGTCAAATTGGTTTCCATACAACACCCAGTGCTCATCCCAAAAGGTGCCCTCCTCAATACCCATAACCCACCCTCCCATCCCTCCCACCCCCCATCAACCCTCAGTTTCTTCTCAGTTTTTATTTATTTATTTATTTATTTATTTATTTATTTATTTAATATATGAAATTTACTGTCAAATTGGTTTCCATACAACACCCAGTGCTCATCCCAAAAGGTGCCCTCCTCAATACCCAAAACCCACCCTCCCCTCCCTCCCACCCCCCATCAACCCTCAGCTTGTTCTCAGTTTTTAACAGTCTCTTATGCTTTGGCTCTCTCCCACTCTCACCTCTTTTTTTTTTTTTTCCTTTCCCTCCCCCATGGGTTTCTGTTACGTTTCTCAGGATCCACATAAGAGTGAAACCATATGGTATCCGTCTTTCTCTGTATGGCTTATTTCACTTAGCATCACACTCTCCAGTTCCATCCACGTTGCTACAAAAGGCCATATTTCATTTTTTCTCATTGCCACGTAGTACTCCATTGTGTATATAAACCACAATTTCTTTATCCATTCGTCAGTTGATGGACATTTAGGCTCTTTCCATAATTTGGCTATTGTTGAGAGTGCTGCTATAAACATTGGGGTACAAGTGCCCCTATGCATCAGTACTCCTGTATCCCTTGGGTAAATTCCTAGCAGTGCTATTGCTGGGTCAGAGGGTAGGTCTATTTGTAATTTTCTGAGGAACCTCCACACTGCTTTCCAGAGCGGCTGCACCAATTTGCATTCCCACCAACAGTGCAAGAGGGTTCCCGTTTCTCCACATCCTCTCCAGCATCTATAGTCTCCTGATTTGTTCATTTTGGCCACTCTGACTGGCGTGAGGTGATACCTGAGTGTGGTTTTGATTTGTATTTCCCTGATGAGGAGCGACGTTGAGCATCTTTTCATGTGCCTGTTGGCCGTCCGGATGCCTTCTTTAGAGAAGTGTCTATTCATGTTTTCTGCCCATTTCTTCACTGGGTTATTTGTTTTTCGGGTGTGGAGTTTGGTGAGCTCTTTATAGATTTTCGATACTAGCCCTTTGTCCGATATGTCATTTGCAAATATCTTTTCCCATTCCGTTGGTTGCCTTTTAGTTTTGTTGGTTGTTTCCTTTGCTGTGCAGAAGCTTTTTATCTTCATAAGGTCCCAGTAATTCATTTTCGCTTTTAATTCCCTTGCCTTTGGGGATGTGTCGAGTAAGAGATTGCTACGGCTGAGGTGAGAGAGGTCTTTTCCTGCTTTCTCCTCTAGGATTTTGATGGTTTCCTGTCTCACATTCAGGTCCTTTATCCATTTTGAGTTTATTTTTGTGAATGGTGTGAGAAAGTGGTCTAGTTTCAACCTTCTGCATGTTGCTGTCCAGTTCTTCCAGCACCATTTGTTAAAGAGACTGTCTTTTTTCCATTGGATATTCTTTCCTGCTTTGTCAAAGATTAGTTGGCCATACGTTTGTGGGTCTAGTTCTGGGGTTTCTATTCTATTCCA
Source organism: Panthera onca (assembly GCF_046562875.1). NCBI lineage: Eukaryota > Metazoa > Chordata > Mammalia > Carnivora > Felidae > Panthera > Panthera onca. Next base: position 26,460,123 of record NC_138339.1, read on the forward strand.
TTGGTCTATGTGTCTGTTTTTGTGCCAATACCATGCTGTCTTGATGATTACAGCTTTGTAGTAGAGGCTAAAGTCTGGGATTGTGATGCCTCCTGCTTTGGTCTTCTTCTTCAAACTTACTTTGGCTATTCGGGGCCTTTTGTGGCTCCATATGAATTTTAGAATTGCTTGTTCTAGTTTCGAGAAGAATGCTGGTGCAATTTTGATTGGGATTGCATTGAATGTGTAGATAGCTTTGGGTAGTATTGACATTTTGACAATATTTATTCTTCCAATCCATGAGCAGGGAATGTCTTTCCATTTCTTTATATCTTCTTCAATTACCTTCATAAGCTTTCTATAGTTTTCAGCATACAGATCTTTTACATCTTTGGTTAGATTATTCCTAGGTATTTTATACTTCTTGGTGCAATTGTGAATGGGATCAGTTTCTTTATTTGTCTTTCTGTTGCTTCATTGTTAGTGTATAAGAATGCAACTGATTTCTGTACATTGATTTTGTATCCTGCAACTTTGCTGAATTCATGTATCAGTTCTAGCAGACTTTTGGTGGAGTCTATCGGATTTTCCAAGTATAATATCATGTCATCTGCAAAAAGCGAAAGCTTGACTTCATCTTTGCCAATTTTGATGCCTTTGATTTCCTTTTGTTGTCTGCTTGCTGATGCTAGAACTTCCAACACTATGTTAAACAACAGCGGTGAGAGTGGGCATCCCTGTCGTGTTCCTGATCTCAGGGAAAAAGCTCTCAGTTTTTCCCCTTTGAGGATGATGTTAGCTGTGGGCTTTTCATATGGCTTTGATGATGTTTAAGTATGTTCCTTCTATCCTGACTTTCTCAAGGGTTTTTATTAAGAAAGTGTGCTGGATTTTGTCCAAGGCCTTTTCTGCATCGATTGACAGGATCATATGGTTCTTATCTTTTCTTTTATTAATGTGATGTATCACGTTGATTGATTTGCGAATGTTGAACCAGCCCTGCATCCCAGGAATGAATCCCACTTGATCATGGTGAATAATTCTTTTTATGCTGTTGAATTCGATTTGCTAGTATCTTATTGAGAATTTTTGCATCCATATTCATCAGGGATATTGGCCTGTAGTTCTCTTTTTTTACTGGGTCTCTGTCTGGTTTAGGAATCAAAGTAATACTGGCTTCATAGAATGAGTCTGGAAGTTTTCCTTCCCTTTCTATTTCTTGGAATAGCTTGAGAAGGATAGGTATTATCTCTGCTTTAAACGTCTGGTAGAACTCCCCTGGGAAGCCATCTGGTCCTGGACTCTTATTTGTTGGGAGATTTTTGATAACCGATTCAATTTCTTCGCTGGTTATGGGTCTGTTCAAGCTTTCTATTTCCTCCTGATTGAGTTTTGGAAGAGTGTGGGTGTTTAGGAATTTGTCCATTTCTTCCAGGTTGTCCAATTTGTTGGCATATAATTTTTCATAGTATTCCCTGATAATTGTTTGTATCTCTGAGGGATTGGTTGTAATAATTCCATTTTCATTCATGATTTTATCTATTTGGGTCATCTCCCTTTTCTTTTTGAGAAGCCTGGCTAGAGGTTTGTCAATTTTGTTTATTTTTTCAAAAAACCAACTCTTGGTTTCGTTGATCTGCTCTACAGTTTTTTAGATTCTATATTGTTTATTTCTGCTCTGATCTTTATTATTTCTCTTCTTCTGCTGGGTTTAGGCTGCCTTTGCTGTTCTGCTTCTATTTCCTTTAGGTGTGCGGTTAGATTTTGTATTTGGGATTTTTCTTGTTTCTTGAGATAGGCCTGGATTGCAATGTATTTTCTTCTCAGGACTGCTTTCGCTGCATCCCAAAGCGTTTGGATTGATGTATTTTCATTTTCGTTTGTTTCCATATATTTTTTAATTTCTTCTCTAATTGCCTGGTTGACCCACTCATTCGTTAGTAGGGTGTTCTTTAAGCTCCATGCTTTTGGAGGTTTTCCAGACTTTTTCCTGTGGTTGATTTCAAGCTTCATAGCATTGTGGTCTGAAAGTGTGCATGGTATAATTTCAATTCTTGTATACTTATGAAGGGCTGTTTTGTGACCCAGTATATGATCTATCTTGGAGAATGTTCCATGTGCACTCGAGAAGAAAGTATATTCTGTTGCTTTGGGATGCGGAGTTCTAAATATATCTGTCAAGTCCATCTGATCCAATGTATCATTCAGGGCCCTTGTTTCTTTATTGACCATGTGTCTAGATGATCTATCCATTTCTGTAAGTGGAGTGTTAAAGTCCCCTGCAATTACCACATTCTGATTAATAAGGTGCTTATGTTTATGAGTAATTGTTTTATATATTTGGGGGCTCCGGTATTTGGCACATAGACATTTATAACTGTTAGCTCTTCCTGATGGATAGACCCTGTAATTATTATATAATGTCCTTCTTCATCTCTTGTTACAGCCTTTAATTTAAAGTCTAGTTTGTCTGATATAAGTATCACACTCCAGCTTTGTTTTGGCTTCCAGTAGCATGATAAATAGTTCTCCATCCCCTCACTCTCAATCTAAAGGTGTCCTCAGACCTAAAATGAGTCTCTTGTATATAATAAATAGATGGGTCTTGTTTTTTTATCCATTCTGATACCCTATGTCTTTTGGTTGGCACATTTAATCCATTTACATTCAGTGTTATTATAGAAAGATACGGGTTAGAGTCATTGTGATGTCTGTATGATTTATGCTTGTAGTGATGTCTCTGGTACTTTGTCTCACAGGATCCCCCTTAGGATCTCTTGTAGGGCTGGTTTAGTGGTGACGAATTCCTTCAGTTTTTGTTTGTTTGGGAAGACCTTTATCTCTCCTTCTATTCTAAATGACAGACTTGCTGGATAAAGGATTCTTGGCTGCATACTTTTTCTGTTCAGCACATTGTAGATCTCGTGCCAATCCTTTCTGGCCTGCCAAGTTTCAAAAGAGAGATTAGTCACGAGTTTTATAGGTCTCCCTTTATATGTGAGGGCACGTTTATCCCTTGCTGCTTTCAGAATTTTCTCTTTATCCTTGTATTTTGCCAGTTTGACTATGATATGTCGTGCAGAAGATCGATTCAAGTTACATCTGAAGGGAGTTCTCTGTGCCTCTTGGATTTCAATGCCTTTTTCCTCCCCAGTTCAGGGAAGTTCTCAGCTATTATTTCTTCAAGTACCCCTTCAGCACCTTTCCCTCTCTCTTCCTCCTCTGGGATACCAAGTATGCGTATATTATTTCTTTTAGTGTATCACTTAGTTCTCTAATTTTCCCCTCATACTCCTGGATTTTTTTATCTCTCTTTTTCTCAGCTTCCTCTTTTTCCATAACTTTATCTTCTAGTTCACCTATTCTCTCCTCTGCCTCTTCAATCCGAGCTGTCGTCGTTTCCATTTTGTTTTGCATTTCGTTTAAAGCGTTTTTCAGCTCCTCGTGACTGTTCCTTAGTCCCTTGATCTCTGTAGCAAGAGATTCTCTGCTGTCCTCTATACTGTTTTCAAGCCCAGCGATTAATTTTATGACTATTATTCTAAATTCACTGTTATATTATTTAAATCCTTTTTGATCAGTTCATTAGCTGTTGTTATTTCCTGGAGATTCTTCTGAGGGGAATTCTTCCGTTGGTCATTTTGGATAGTCCCTGGAGTGGTGAGGACCTGCAGGGCACTTCCCCTGTGCTGTGGTGTATAATTGGAGTTGGTGGGTAGAGCCACAGTCAGCCCTGATGTCTGCCCCCAGCCCACCTCTGGGGCCACAGTCAGACTGGTGTGTGCCTTCTCTTCCCCTCTCCTAGGGGCGGGATTCCCTGTGGGTTGGCGTGGCCCGTCTGGGCTACTTGCACACTGCCAGGCTTGTGGTGCTGGGGATCTGGCGTATTAGCTGGGGTGGGTAGGCAAGGTGCACGGGGGCAGGAGGGGCAGGCTTAGCTCGCTTCTCCTTAGGTGATCTACTTCAGGAGGGGCCCTGTGGCAGCGGGGGGGAGTCAGACCCGCTGCCGGAGGGGTGGCTCCGCAGAAGCACCGAGTTGAGTGTTTGTGCCCAGTTGAGTGAGCAAGTTCCCTGGGAGGAACTGGTTCCCTTTGGGATTTTGGTTGGGGGATGGGCGGGGGAGATGGCGCTGGCGAGCGCCTTTGTTCCCCACCAAACTGAGCTCTGTCGTCCTGGGGCTCAGCAACTCTCCTTCCCTTTGTCCTCCAGTCTTCCGGCTTTCCGAGCAGAGCTGTTCACTTATGACCTCCCAGATGCTAAGTTGTGCTTGCTGTTGGAACACACTCCGTCCGGCCCCTCCGCTTTTGCAAGCCAGACTCGGGGGCTCTGCTTGGCTGGCAGGCTGCCCCCTCTGCCCCGGCTCCCTCCCGCCAGTCCGTGCAGCGCGCACCGCCTCTCCGCCCTTCCTACCCTCTTCTGTGGGCCTCTCGTCTGCGCTTGGCTCTGGAGACTCTGTTCTGCTAGTCTTCTGGTAGTTTTCTGGGTTAGTTAGGCAGGTGTAGGTGGAATCTAAGTAATCAGCCTTAGGTCGCGCGGTGAGCCCAGAGTCCTCCTACGCCGCCATCTTCCTATCAATTCCTTTCTTTTCTTTTTAAATGTTCATTTATTTATTTTGAGAGAGAGAGGGAGGGTGAGACAGAATGCATGCATGCGAATGAACTGGGGAGGAGCCGAGAGAGAGGGAGAGAGAGAATCCTATGCAGGCTCCCCACTATCAGCGCAGAGCTGGGACGTAGGGCTTGATCTCATGAACCTTGAGATCATGACCTGAAGTTGGATGCTTAACCAACTGAGCCACCTGGGTGCTCCAGCCTTTCTATATAAACTTTAGAATCAGTCCATATCCACAAAATAACCTGCTGGAATTTTGAATGGGATTGCATTTAATCTACATATAAAGTGAGTAAGACCTGATATCTTAATAATACTGAGTCTTTGTATCTATGAATATGGATTAACATTTATTTAGATCTTTGATTTCTTTTGTTTTTGTACTTTTCACCATATAGATCTTGAACATATTTTGTTAGATCTATAACTAAGCATTTCATTTTGGGAGGTGCTGATTGTCAATAGTATTGTTTTACATTTCAAATTCCAAATTGTTCATTGCTAGTGTATAGGAAAGCAACTGGCTTTTGTATATTAACCTGGCATCTTGCAATACCAGGATTTGGATATAATTGTTAGTTTCTGGAATTTTTTGTTTATTCTTTGGGATTTTCTACATAGATAACTGTGCCATCTGTGAACAAACAATGTTTTAGTTCTTTCTTCTCAATATGCATACCTTTTACTTTCTTTCTTGACTTAGTATGTCAGGTAGGGCTTTCAGTATGATGTTAAATACAAATAGTGAGAGTGGACATCCTTGCCTTGTGCCTGATCTTAGTGGGAAAGCATCTAGTTTCTTACCATTAAATATGATAAGGATAGGTTTTTTTTTCAGATGTTCTTTTTCAAGTTGAAGGAAAAATTAATTTTAAATAGCAGGTTTTCAAGTGTCAATGAAGGATGTTTTATGGGTTAGGGATTACTCTCAAATCATACTTCACAGGACTTCTGTTATATAGGAGAATGGTCAGGTACAATAAAAGAAACATCTCTCTTCTCCCAGATAAACATAAACAAATCTAATCCTCCTCAAAGTTTCTCTTTTTAGCAAAGGCAGATCCACTAGTCCACACAATGAGTTCTGTTTCATTAATTCAACTCAAAAGTGTCTACTGAGTCTTTACTAACACCTTTTTTGCTGCCGAAATACAAAGATAAGCAGAAAAAAAAATCCCAGTACTCAAAGACGTTACAGTAGAATGGGGGCATTTTGGGGTAAGACAGAGTTTGTTGACTAGGAATAAGGCATGCCTAAATTTATCTAAAGTGTAAGGTAAAGTATTTTAGGCTTTAGAATAGTACTTACAAAGTGTTTTTTTAATTTTTTTAAAGTTTGTATTTAAAAAAGTTTTTTTAATGTTTGTTTTTGAAAGAGAGAGAGAAAGCATGCGTGCGCGCATGAGTGGGGGAGGGGTGAAGAAAGAGGGAGACACAGAATCTGAAACAGGCTCCAGGCTCTGAGCTGTCAGCACAGAGCCTGACATGGGGCTTGAACTCATTAGCCGAGCCGTGAGATCATGACCTGAGCCAAAGTTGGATGCTTAACTGACTGAGCCATCCAGGCGTGCCTTAAAGTTTTTATTTACAGTCCAGTTAGTTAACATATAGTGTAGTATTAGTTTCAGGTATCCAACAAGTGCTTTTTAAAACTTTCTTCTTGTTATTTCTTAGAGCAATCTATTGGTGATTGATATTTTTATTTCCATCAGATTTGGACTGCTGCAAAAGTTTGCTAAACAGATTGCCTTGAATCCAGTCTGTAGGTTTTAAGGAAAGACAAGAAGATTCCTGCTGTGAGGCTTGTTATTGAATGAAGTGTTACTATCAGAGTGTTAAAAGACAGTCACATTCATGAAACAGGAGAGAATGGCATTCTGGAGACTAACCTGGAGAATAATCTAAAATATCCCAATTTCTGGAATTGAAAAAAATTAGCTCCATTTAGGCTTAGGAAGCTTTCACATGATTGTAGTCATCTGATCTCTGAGACCTTTTAAAAATAAATTAACCAGAGTCCTAGAGGTCAGCTGCTGAATGAAAGATTACTACTCGTAAAACATGATTTTGCCTTATTTATTTTTTGAGCAAGGAACTAAGTGTCCCTCACATCTTAGAAACTGTCAAGGGGGAAAAGTTCCCTGTGAGGAAAAAATGCAAAAAGAAAATATTGGAATGGAATCTTTCCACAAATTGAATACGTTTGCATTTGTTGAAGTTCATGAGATTTTGCAGAGTAACAGATAATTTAGAACTGTTTGTTCTAAGAAAAGAGGGGGGTGGTAAAGATGTTCTCCAAAAAAATTCCATATGTTAACATGTCAGTTCTTGGAAAATTCAAAGTATGTCTTACCATCTCAAAAGCAACCCCAGTGGGCAATGGCCGACCAGGGCATAAAAGAAACAGATAGCTGTGCAAAAGGAGCAAACAAAAAAAAAGAAACAGATACTAATGGCAGAGCTGAAATGGTTTTTTTTTTAAATATAGAGACCTAAAGATTAATTTTAAAAAGCTGGGCATTTGAATATTTTCTTCTTAACAAGGACTAGAGGTGTACAGGGTACAGATTGGGAGTGGGGGCATGTGTAAAAATAATCTACATTCTTTAGGAGAAAAATTTCCCAAGCTATACTGTAAAGGAATGATAAGTGAATGTGAGGGCCAAGAGAACTACATTTAATCCCTACTGTATCAAATATTATACCTCAAACTTTATTTTCCTTGACTTAATTTCTGAGAGTTTTTAGGGGTCTTTTTCCACTGCTCATTTCAGGTAGTTCTTTCCTTGACTTTGTGCAACTTTCTCTCACACACATGCTCATTGGTATTATGCTGAAGACTTGAGTGGGACTTTCTGCAGATATTCAGAGTCCCCCTTTCTATGGAACTTGTTTCTTCAAGGCACTCTATAAAAGGGGTGTGGCAGGATTGGTTTCCCCCACTCCTTCTACCACACATATCCCACTATTTTCTACCCCTTTTCTGGGGAGTGGTATATGCCCACTTTCCTAAGGGGACAAGGAAATATCATACTTGCTTACTAGTGAATAACATATAATACACAGCAGAGGCTGGGAAAGTAGCAAAGGTATTAGATGGAAAGGAGGGCCTAAAGAAGGATTTTTCTTAAAAATCTTCTAATGATTAGGAAAGGAGAAAAAACATGGAAAAGGGTAAGCTTTGAAAATAGAGACTAAAAGAGGAAGAGCATTGAGTAGTTCTTGGTAGAGGGCATGGTGAAGTTTCAAATTGAACATGAAAGGGAAGACACTAAAATCCCCACTTTTCTGTGGACATCAAAATGGGTTGGAATTCTTAAGCAAAGATCTTTATGGGCTCCGTATCAGCACATGGCTGACTAATTGTAGGGGTGTAATTACTGACTGAGCATACTAACTCTCTCTTCCACGAGTGTACAAGGAGACTGTCTTATTCATTTCAGGTTGTTATAACAAGATGCCATAGACTGGGTGGCTTAGACAATGGGACTTTATTTCTCATAATTCTGGAGGCTGGAAGTCCAAGATCAGGATGATTTTTAAAACCCCATTAATTTATACATGCAAGAAACTCAATGAACTTTAAGTAGGGTAAACTCAATGAGATCCGCACCTAGATACCTTAGAATAAAACTATCAAAAGATAAAGACAGTGAAGTATCTTGAAAGCAGCAAGAGCAAAACAACTTATTATGTTCAGAGTCATCAATAAGATTAATAGCTGATTTCTAACCAGAAACCATGGAGTCCAGAAGGCAGTGGGATAACATATTGAAAGTGATAAAAGAAAAAGATGGCCAACAAAGTCAACAAAGAATTCTATATCCAGCAAAATTGTCCTTCGAAAATGAAGGGGAAATTAAGACACTTGTAGATAATCAAAAACTGATAGAATTAATCACCAGAAGACCTGCCCTATTAGGAGAACTAGTCTTTCAGTCTCGAATGAAAGAACACTACACATACACAAGGCATAAAACAAGCCTCAATACATTTAAAAGGACTGAAATCATACAAAATATGTTCTTTGGACATATGGAATTAAATCAGAAATCAATAACAGAGAATCTTGGGAAACTCACAAAATATGTAGAAATCAACACACTACTAGAAAACAAATGGGTTAAAGAAAAAAAAATCAAATAGAAAATTATAAAATACTTTGAGATAAATGAAAACAAAAACATAACAAAACATATGATATGAGGCAAAAGCAGTGCTCAGAAGGAAATTTATAGCTGTAAATGCATTAAAAAAAAACAAATGATCCCAAATAAATAACTTATCCTTTTGCCCTAAGAAACTTGAAAAAGTTTCCAAACCAAACGAAAGGCAGGAAAAAAAAAATATTAGGACAAAAATAAGGTACAGCACAGAAGGGCAACAACAACAAAATTAATAAAACTAAAAGTTGGTTCTTTGAAAAGATCAACAAAATGGACAAATCTCCAACTAGACTTGCCACAAATAAAGAGAAGACTCAAATTATTAACATCAAGAATAAAAGAAGGGCCATCACTACTAACCTCAGAGAAATAAAAACAAATATAAGAAAATGCTATGAATAACTATTTGCCAACAAATTAGGTAACCTAGATGAAAAAACACATTACAAAAAAATACACAACTACAGAAACTGACTTATGAAAAAACAGAAAGTCTGAGTAGACCTACAACAATGAAGACTGAATGAGTTCTTTAAAACTTTCCACAAAGAGAATCCAGGCCCAGATTATTTCATTGGTGAATGCTGCCAAACCTTTAAAAAAGATTCATTTACTATGAATCTTTCCTAAACTCGCCCCCCAATATAAGAGGCCAGTATTCCCTGATAGCAAAACTAGACAAAGACATCAAGAGTAAGTAAAACTATGTATCAGTATACCTTATGGCCACAGTCCTAAACAAAACAACAGCAGACCAGATCCAACAGCATATAAAAAGAATTATCCACCATGACCAAGTGGGATTGAGCCCAAGAATACAAGATTGATTTAACATCTGAAAATCAATCAATGTAATACAATATGTTTAATAAAGTATAAAAACCACATGAATATCCCAATAGATACAGAAACAAATCCAACTTCCTTTCACTACAAAACATTTATCAAACTAGGAATAGAAGAGAATTTCCTCAATCTGATAAAGGGCATCTAGAAAAAACATACTTAGTGATGAAATCCTGAATGTTTTCCTCTTCAGTCAGAAAAAAAAATAAGGAGTTTTGTTGTTGACACTTCTATTCAACAATGCATTGGAAGTTCTAGCCATGGAAACCAGTGCAGAAAAGGAGATAAAAGTCACCCACAATGAAAAGAAGTAAAACTATCTCTATATGTAGGTGACATAATCTTGTATGTAGAAAACCCTAAATAAAAAGAAAGACTAAAAATAACAAGTGAGTTTAGCAAACTTACAGGATACAAAATCAATAAAAATCTATTGTATCTCTATACACTAGCAATGAACAACTTGAAAATGAAGTTATGAAACCATTTCATTTATCATGGTATAAAAAAATATTTAGGAAATAAATTAAACAAAAGAAATGCAAGAGTTGATCACTGAAAACACAAAACATTGTTGAAACTAAAGAAAATCTAAATGGAAAGAAATCCCATGTTCGTGCACTGGAGGACCTAATTTTGTTAAGATGGCAATATTCCCCCAATGGTCTACATGTTCACATATTGAATGCATTGTCTATCAAAATCCCAGATTTTTTTTTTCAGAAATTGGTAAGATGATCCTAAAATTCATATGGAAATTCAAAGGTCCTAGAATCACCAAATAATTTCACAGAAGAAAAAGAATGTTGGTGGACTCATAGTTCCCAATTTTTAAACTTAATAGAAAGATACAGTAATCAAGACAGTGTGGTTATGGCATAAAGATAGACATATTGCCAAGACTAGTCAATAGTCTTTTGAGAAATAGTGCTGGGAAAACTGGATATCCACATGCACAACAATAAATTGGAACCCTTTCCCATACTATACACAAAAATTAACTCAAAATGGACAACAGACCTAAGTGGAAAAGCTAAAAATTATAAAACTCTTAGAATAAATCATTAAAGTAAATATTTGTGACCTCAGATTAGGTAATGGCTTTTAAATATGACACCAAAAGCACAAGCAACAAAAACTATTTAAATTGGACTTCATCAGAATGGTAAGCCTTTGTGCTTCAAAAGACTCTACTGAGAAAGGGAAAAGACACCCCCCGGATGAGAAGAAATATTATGAAATCATATCTCTGTTAAGGAACTTGTATCCATAATAAAGAACTCTTACATCTCAGTAATAAGACTAATAATCAAATTAAAAAGGATTTGAATAGACATATTTCCTGAAAAGATATAAGAATAGCCAATATGCATATGAAAAGATGCTCAACATTAGTACTCAGGGAAATGCAAATCAAAACTACAATGAGATACCTTTTCACTTTCTCTAGGATTGCTAACATTCTTAAGAAAGACAGTAATAAGTGTTCATGAGAATGTATAGAAAGTGGAATCTCATATGATGCTGGTGGCTTGTCAGATGGTGCAGCCACTTTGGAAAACATCTGGAAGTTCCTCAAAATGTTAACTGTCAATTTTACTTCTATATATATACTCAAGAGAAATAAAAACATATATTCACACAAAAACTTAGACATGAATATTTATAGCAGATTAACAATAGGTAAAAATGAAAACAATTTAAATATTCATTAGGTGATGGATGGATAAACAAAATGTAGTATATCCATAGACTGTTATTTGTCAATATAAAAAAATTAAGTTTGGATACTTTCTACAACATGGATGAATATGAAAGCATTATGCCAAGTGAAAAAAAAAACAGTAACAAAAGACCACATTCTATATGATCCATTTGTAGGAAATATTTAAAATAGGTCAATCAATAGAGACAGAAAGTAGGGAGTTATTGCTAATGGGTATATGGTCTATTGTTGGGGTGATGAAAATACTCTGAAGGTAGATAGTAGGGATAGTTGCAAAACCATCTAAAACCTACTGAAAATCACTGAATTGTGCAATACAATAGTGTGAATTTTGTGGTATATTAATTATATCCCAATAAAGCTGTTAAAAGCGATCAATTCAAGAGGACACAGTTTTAAACATTTTTACAGTTACTAACAGAGCTTTAAAATATATGAAGCAAAAACTGACAGAACTCAAAGAGAAATTGATATACCAATAACTGTAGTAAAGATTTCAGCACTCCCTCTCAAGTAGACAGGCACTAGTTAGGATATAGAAGATTTAATGTCAAGCCACTTGCCCTAATTGGCATTTGTAGAACATTCCACCCAACAATAAAAAAAATAAACATTCTTTTCAGGTATCAAGTATATCTGGAACATTACCAAGATAACCACATTCTGGGACATAAAATAAGCCTCAAAAAATTTAAAAAGATTCAATCCAACATAGAAGGTATGTTCTTTGAACAAAATGGAATTAGATATGAATAACAGAAAAAGATATGAAAATTCCCTAGTAATTAAAAACAAACATCCTTCTAAATAACCCATGGGTCAAGTAATAAATCAAAAATGAAATTAGAAAGTTCTTTTGAACTGAATCAAAATGAAAACATGATATCAAACTTTATGGAGGTAAATGAGTATTTAGAGTAAAGTTTATAGGAATAAAATACCTGCAGTAGAAAAGAAGAAATGTCTCAAAGCAATGACCTCTACTTCCACCTTTAGAGACTAGAAAAAGAGCAAATTAAATTCAAAGTAAATGAAGAAAGGAATAAATACAGATAAGCACAGAGATAAATGAAATTAAAAAATAAATGAAATCCACAGCTTGTTTTTTTGGTGAAGATTAATAAAAATGATAAACCTCTTACTAGATTGATCAGAGGGAAAAAAAAGAAAACACACAAATTACCAATATTAAGTCCTACAAAGGACCTGATAATCAGGGATTAGCATGGATAACTCTATGCCAATGATATGAAACTTAGCTGAAATGAAAAATGTTCTCTTTTTTGAATAAAGTTTATTTATTTTGAGAGAGAGAGAGAGAGAATGAGTGCAGGGGAGGGGCAAAGAGAGGGAGAATCCCAAGCAGGCTCCACATTGACAGATGCGGGGCTCGAATTCACCAACTGTGAGATCATGACCTGACCTGAAATCAAGAGTCCAACGCTCAACCCATCAAGCCACTCAGGTGCCCTGAGAAACGTTCTTTTAAAGACACAAACTACTAAGATTCAATCAGGAAGAAATACATAACTTCAATAGCCCTGTCTATTAAATAAATTTAATTTATAATTAAAAACTTTCCCACAAGGAAACTCCAAGCCCAGATGGCTTTACTGGAAAATTCTACCAAACATCTAATAAATATATGATAGCAATTCTCTTCCAGGAAATTAAAGAAGGAGGGACACTTCTCAGCTCATTCTATGAAGCTATCATTACCTGTATGGCAAGATGAAAGACATTATAAGAAAAGAAAACTACAGACCACAGATACGAAAATTCTTTAACGAAAAAAAAAAATTCTTTAACGAAATTAGCAAGTAAAATCCAACAATATAGTAAAAAGATAATATCTCACAACCAAGTGGAACTTATCCTTGTAATGCAAAGTTTATTTAATATTTGAAAATCAATTTCTATAATTCACCACATTAAAAGACCATATGATCTCAATAGTTGCAGATAAAGCATTAGATAACATCCCATATCTATTCCTGATAAAAATTCTCAGGATTCCTACTGCAATAAAAGGAAACTTCCTTGATCTGATGAAGACCATCTATGAACAATTTACAGCTAATATCATACCTAATGGTGAAAGACAAAGTCCATCTTACCACTTCTATTCAACACAGAATTGGAGTTTCTAGCTATTCAATAAAGCAAGAAAAATAAATAAAAGTCATTCAAATTGGAGAGGAAGAAATACTTAATTTGCAAATGACATGATTATCTATGTAGAAAATCCTATGGAATCTATATAAATTGATTTTAAACTATTAACTATGTTTAGCATGATTGCTTGATACAAGGTCAATATCCAAAAATCAATTTTATTCCCATATACTAGCCACATGCAATCAGATATTGTAATAAAAATGCCATTTCTAATGTCATAAGATACAAAAATATTAAGGGATAAATTTGGCAAAAAAATGTGCAAGAGCGGCACACTGAAAACTAAAACACATCTCTGAGTGGGGAAGAAATATATTGTGCTCATGGATTGAGAAACTTGATACTATTATAATGTTTATTTATCCCCAACTGACATATGCATTAAAAACAATCTCAGTTATATCCCCAGTAGTCTTATTTGTAGAAATTGAGAATCTGATCTCAAAATTTATATACAAAGTACTTAGTATAACCATACAACTTTGAAAAGAATACAGTTGGAGGACTTTCCATTACCCGATTTTATGACAATGCTAGTTACTCCAGACAATGTTACTGGCCTAAAGACAGATCAGTGGAACAGAATAGAGAATTCAGAAATAAACCCACACATGCATGATCAATTAATATTGAGCAAAATTGTTGAGGCAATTCATAGGAAAAGACTAATCTTTTCAATAAATGGTGTTAGATAAACATGTGCAAAAACCAACCAAACAACGTACTAACCTCCATCCTTACCTCATACCATATAGAAAAATTAATTTAAAGTGGACCGTCATGACAGAACATATATCAGTATTTCCCTGGGGTTGTGGGGAGAAGTGGAAAGGAATGATTCCAAAAGGAACAAGGAAACTTTTGGGCGAGATGGATAGGTTCATTATCTTCATGATGACAATGGTCTCAAGTATATATAGGTAAAAACATCACACTGTACACTTTCTTTCTTTCAAAAAAATTTTAATGTTTATTTATTTGAGAGAGAGAGAGAGGCAGAGAGAGAGGGAGACACAGAATCTGGAGCAGGCTCCAGGTTCTGAGTTGTCAGCACAGAGCCCGATACAGCTCAAACTCATGAATAATGAGATTATGACCTGTGCAGAAGTCAGATGTTTAATTGACTGAGTCACCCAGGTGGTGCCCCTCAAATTGTACACTTTCAATATGGGAAGTTTATATGTCAATTTTATCTCAATGAAGCTATGAAAAAAATTCAGGGGAGTATTTCTGTGTTCTCTCTGTTAAATTACACAGTTTTGGCCTTTCCTACTTTGCTATTATATAGTGGAAATAATGTCCTACCTGCTTTCCAGGTCTTCAATCTTTGTGCACTTTTAAGCCCCACCTCACTCCTCTATTCCTTCTAGAAAGCTTTTAGTAAGTTCACACTGTGAAGTCTTCCTGACTTGAGACTTATTGACAAGAGGTTGCCTCCTTGATTGTTATCACTCCCCACTCCCTCAGCTCTACCCTATGGCATGTGATGCTCAGAACCATCATCCAACATTGCTTCCTAGTATAGTGCTCCCCAGGGTAGAGACAGAGTCCTGAGCCTCTATACTTCTGGGAGAAGGGACAACCTTCCATCTTAGAATGGATACCATGTACAATGGTAGGTGTGAAATGAATAACTAACACAGGACATGTTTTGACACCCATGTTTTCTAAATGGGGATCCACTTTCAGTTTGTACAGTTGGGACATCATTACATCAGCAAAATATGATAGTTAAGGGGTAGCATCTAGAACAAAACTACAAGAGGTAGAAGAGCCCAGTGAGGGGAAAGGGCTGCAAGGTCACCCTTAATAGGAAGAAGCCTGTCAGCAGATATTTTCAAAGTATATTCCAAGAAATAAATCTCCTTAGCTGCCATCAGTCTAAGTAAGTATTCCCACTTGCTTTGTGCTAAACATCCTAAGGTTCTGAGCTTACAAACAAGTCTAAGGCATAACTCCTGCCCTCAACAACATTTTGGTATCTCAAAGAGAAAGGTAAGAAGCCAATTCCTTATAAAAAATTATAGTTAAGTAATGTAAATCAATTGTAAATTTTAACCACCTTGTTCATTATGGCTAAGTGTATAATTAAATACAATAAATTATAGAAACTATACATTTTAATTTCCAATTAGTGACTTACCAGAGCTCCAAATTGAATAAACCTCAACAAACCTAGGTACTGGTATAGATGCTTAGACCAGGTGTATACTGGCTAAATATTGCTGTCAAAATTAGAGTTCAGAACAGGCAGTCATTTAAGACAGACCTATCACAGAAAGGGACATTAGTTAGGCTTTCTGTGCAGTTGGATGAAGGCCTAGAATGGCCTACATTCAGCTCTGAGTGCCTATTCTAGTGTCTGTTGATTAGTAAGTGCTAAGTAAAAATGTGAGTCCATGCGCTTAGCTCATAAACAGTGGCTAACAGATATATTTCATTGGGTGAGCCATTCCTGAATGTGTGATGTATCTTATACTGAAAACTCAAATAATGGATATTATAATTTAATCCAATTTCTTAGAGAGATACTAAAAGTGACATGGGTATAACCAGACTCCTTGTTCTTTACTAATGACCTTAATACAGACAACCTAAACTCAAGCATGAAACAGGGTCATCAAATGGATTGAATGTAAATTACTGTTGAAAAGTCAAAGAAATGGTGACTTTTTCCAGTGATTGAAACTTATACTTTAAAAACAGTATCAATAATAATCACAAATTTAAAATTAATTCAACTTCATTTCTTGATCTTTAAAAAAATGATTTGGAGTGCTTCTCAGTCATTTTATTAACTCCAGAGAGATATGTAGGAGAGAAATTTTATAGCATTGGCCATTTTGACAGATTTGAAAAGTCCAGTCAGGCAGAAACTAATTCTCTATTTTTAAATTAATTGATTTGGCTTCTGAGTTTACTAGGCCTTAGTTTTGGCATTGTTCATATACTACTCTAGTTTTCCTACTTTGCAGCAGAGATAACATGTGCAAGGAAGTATATGCAGAATGTCCATGGAAAATCAGCATCAAAACACAAACCCTATCTCAGGAATCTGATTCATAGCCTCCTAGAATACCATGTTTCAAACAGTGGGTCATTACACACCAGGTTAAGAGATAAGTTTTATAGACAAGAACAGCATTAATAAATAGAAAATATCAGAGTGTGAAAAGCACTGTACTAATGCTTCTTGTTCCCAAATGTATGTACCCAAAATGTATGTCTTAGTTTAGATCAGGTGCAACAGATTATTACTTAATGCATACTTACTGAGTACCATCCAATAAAAGAGAACTTCTTTTTAAAAATATTTTTTAAATGTTTTATTTATTTTTGAGAGAGAGACAGAATGTGAGTGGGAGAGGGGCAGAGAGAGAGGGAGACACAGAATCCAAAGCAGGCTCCAGGCTCCGAGCTGTCAGCACAGAGCCTGATGCGGGGCTTGAACCTACAAACAGTGAGATCATGACCTGAGCCGAAGTCGGACGCATAACCGACTGAGCCACCCAGGCGCCCCTAAAAGGGAACTTCTTAAGTGGTTCTCTGGAAGATCTAAAGTAAAAAACTTGAGAAATATTTTTTGATCTCACTGCAGAGCCATCAATCTTCCATGGCATTCAACATCTTGGTGAAAACTGAAATATTCGTCATTTATAATATCCCAAATATACAATAGGTAATAAGACTATACTGTGATTAAATTCTGAATGACTGATTCAATTTTTCCATCTTCATCTAAACATTGGTTTCATGCAGCAAGGATATTGCCACAGAGGAACTGATCCCCCAGAAAGAATTGTTTCTTCATTCCAAACAATGCCAGAATTTCATTATTTTTTTCTCTTAGATTTGCAAGAGGCATCCATTGCAACCCTCCTGGCCTCACTGTATAAAACAGAATGTGCTACTCATGAGTGATAAGAAAAAAATTAATTCTGTATTTGGATTAATTCATCTCTCTCTTCCTGCCAACTCACCTTGACTTGCGGGGAAATACTACAGAGTTAGAGAGAGACATTCAGTGGAACCTACCTTCAAGGGGATAATTAATTCCTGGTCTTTGATTTCTAAGTTTCTGCCCATAATCAAAGGCAGAGAAAACACTCTTGGATGCTCTGGGCATCCCACACCTGCTCAATGTATGAGCTCATACTTTTAATTAACTTTGAAGAAGCCCTAACATATCCCTTTGCCAGGGTATACACCATGCAAAACTTGTCTTCTGAACCTTCTTCTCTTCTCATGTCAGTCTTAGTCACTCCAGCTATCCCTTCTTCAATATGCAGAACCTTCACATGGCCCACCACCACTATCCCAGGCACAGTGTTGAATGTCTTCTATCACCTGCTCTTATTTACAGTATCAGATTCCCTAAAGACCTTTCCTCTCCCATCAGAACTGACCTTTCTTCCTAAATATCATTATTCTTAGACCTCAGTTTATTGCTAGGTGATAATGAGTGGTGAATGCTTTTCCACATAAATGATTAATTAATGTGCTAATTAATGAGAACAAGCCTGTTCACTTCCAAGGGTGCTGCTCAAATGATTGGTGCTATTATCCACTAGTGTTATTGTCTACTAGTGCTACAGCAAGAAGAGCTAAACATGTGATTGTTGGAGCTGGTAGAAAACATACAGGGTGTTTCATGGGAGGGTGGGGAGGACACTGATGCTAGGAGGGGAAGTGACTGACCCTTTTGGGTCATTCCATTGGGACCTTAGTCACTCAGTTGACAGCTGAGCCTCAGAAACTATCCAAGAGATGGATTGATATAGCTGAGTCAGGAGGCCTAGATTCCTTTCCTACTTTGTAAACTAAACCTACGTGTCTTTGCAATTCCTTTTTCTTCTTCATTTAGTTGAACTAGTTGATTACACTGGCCTCTCCAGCTCTAAATTTCTGTGTTCAATGTAGTCCCAAGTGGGAAACTCTCTTACTGACCATTAATATGGCTTCATACTTACCATCATGTTCTGCCTATAAGACAACATGCTGTTACAGTTTCTTTGCTTGAAAAGGGAATTTTGTTCATGATTAGGCTGATCATTCGTGCTAGTCAGCTGGTTCAGTCTTGGTCTATACAGTGTCCCAATGTAATTAATACTTCTGCTTTCTAAGTGTCTACGATGGATGATAAGTTTTATGGCCACCCTACTTAGGTGAGCAGAGGGTAGGCTGGGTAAACAAACTCAAAGAATTATACACTGGTAGCTTTGTTGTCATTTTCATAGTTTAGAGGGCTTCAAAACTTCTAATAACATGACAAAAACGCACATAAATAACTTTCCTTAATAGAGTAGAACTCTCAGCACATATTTACTAAAGTGTATTTCCTGTTTATGTATAAACTCTATGATTTGAAGTTCAGTTCAAGGTAAACTAACTCCTATGCTCTGATACAAATCTATTCCATGCTGGAACCCCTTGAAACTGGGATCCTTCCTCCTGGGTGAAGCACACACACATTTTCTATAATTCCCATAACCAGTTCTGCCTTGGGACTTATGGTATTTGGTCTACAACTCAGTAAAGCAATAGGTTTTTTTCCTGGAAAGAAGAAAAAAAAAGGTCTCAAAAAAGTAAATAAAGCATTTCATTTGATTTTTCCCTAAGTGTTCCAAAATTAAAATGTAAATTCCTGTCTTGGGAAGGAGGAGGTAGAAATATCATTTGCTTTCAATACTAAGGCCTCTAAGACCACAAACGGGGAGGCAAAGATTAAAATAAAACATGAACACAGTCTTTTATCTGTCTGTGCATTTCTATCTTAGAAAGGCTAGTGAAGTCTGGCTGAATATTTTGAAAACCTGATTATTATTATACCTTGCATGTGGTAGAAGCTCACTATTCACCCAAACACACCACGCTTTTGCTCACAGTGCTTTTTTGTTTAATGGAAGTTCAGTCTTATATTTGTCATATTCCCCTATCCAAAGCTTGGGCACTTCTAAACAAGGACCCCAGAGTTGCTATTCTAGGGAATGTCTTACCTTTTTTTAAGAAGTTACTTGAGAGTCATCAGTCTCTGACAGACCACTAAGAAAAATAGACACTCTGGGGTCTTAGGAGCTAGAATTTAATGCTAGTCTGGTAATAAGAACAACTCGATTCACCACTAGCTTCTTAGTGTTTAACCTGGGAAATCTGGCGAAGTCAGAGTGGCAGGATGCACAGTGGTTAAGAGGATAGGAACTGGATGACGCCCTCCTTGTTCTGCCATTTACTGATGTGTTACTCAGGCATGTGACTGAACCTCTCCAGGACTTGTTTTTTTCATCTCTAAAATGGAGATCATAATAGTTTCTATCTCATAGGGTTGTGTGAAGCATGAAGGAGTTCTTAGAAATAAAACATTTGCAGCATAGCCAGACACGAAATAGGAAGAACAGACACACAGCAGCAAATACTTGAATCTTTCTAGGTGTTCTTTTCTATGTTGGCTCTCCCAACAACCTCCCTTCTTCTGGGTTTCTTTTGCACTTGAATTACACTGTTTAGTACTTGTTTATGTATTTCATTTTCCCAAAAGAATGTAACCTCAGTAACCAGCCCAGTGCCTGCCATGTACAAGATGTTGAATATGTTATTCTCAAGAGCCTAAATGAATTAATATGTAACACAAAAGAGTTGGACTGGATAATTCTTTAGCCACTTTAGCTCTAAAATTCTGACTCTGTGATTCACAGACTGAGTGATTTTAATGGAATCCAGAAGCTTTCTGAATCAAAAAGAAAATTTATTTTTCAAAAAATGTGATGAAAATGGCTCATCACAGTAACCAAAAAACCAAATGAAGAGAAAGTGAAATTATACCTGAATCACTCTGCTTGCTTCAGAACCCAGGTGGGAAAGATTAGAAATGGGTCTCTTAGCAACAGTAGGTAGATAAATTAATTAAAAAAAATACAAGTAGGAAGGAGTGCATTTGGGGATTCCTATGAAACTACCCAAAGAATGTGGGGTTTGATTTTACTGGATTCCCTTAGATATTGAAGGGATCAACTCTACATCTAATTCTCCACTGAAAAGAGATACTTGGATGAGTTCCACCAAAATACAGAAGAAGGATCTTAGACTCTTGGGTAATGAAATCCTAGCACTGGGACTTTGGCTTATGATAAATGAAATGTATGAAATATGGAGAGAAAGGCAGAGAGTAAACAGAAGATGGGTGAGGGAGCGAGCTGTAATCTGATTATTCATTATCTTCCTTCCTGATTGTTAATTGAACATTACTATTTTATTGTCCCTAAAAATCTAAGACAGAATGAAACCTGCTCCCATTACCAAAGTCAAAGAAGGGTTTAAAAGTCATAATCTGCAAGCGCAAGATTGCACTGGGCTGCCTAATCTGCAAGTGCAAATGCCTTCTGAATGGCTTTACCTCTAACAGGGGAGACATCTTGAGCTCAACAAACACTTATTGAATATGGGTTCTGGACAAAGACACATAAGACAGGACCTCTGCTTGGCAACACCTGAGCTGGCATGTTGAAAGAAAGATTGGTTTAGGCAGGTAAATGTTTTCAGATTACTTGTGGTTGAGTTATTTCCAGGCTCCATTCTCAGCAAACAGAAATTCTGATTTGTGGGGCCAACATTCCCCTCCGGTGAAGGAGGCACTGACAGATACCATCAACAGGTAAGTTTGTGTAAAGATGAAGAAAGCCATCAGGGGAATACTTTGAAGTGTTTACCTACAAAATTTTACTTAGCACTGCCAAGCTCCTAGTCACCAGCCATTTCTGGGCAAGATACTATGCACTTTTTGGATGGCATAGCTTGGATACCACAGGATTTCCATTCCTAGTAACTTGGTGAGAGGGGGATGGAGCAACAGAGAAATTTAGAAAGCCACATCTCAGAGGAATATTTAAATATCCATGACTGATAAGATGTAAACCTACCACAGATGAATAGTATTTATACAGGTAAATCTTTAGAAATTTGATTTGAATGTGGGCTGTTTTTCACCATTTCTCAGAGAAAATGTTGTGTGGAGAGAATATGGACAAGTTAAAGAGAGTATTCCTATATAAAGCACTTAGTTAAGCATGTGGAACTCATTACCAAGACAGGACAGGAAGAAAATATAAACAAACTAGAGGAAGTTCTAGATTCATATTGTGAATAACAAAAAAAAAATGAGAACATTCAGATTCACCTCCAATTTTTTCATAAGGGTATTAAGGACATCAGACCAAGGAGAAGAATAAGATGAACAAAGGTGAGGATGTGTAGGGCAAAGGAGAGAGTCATTGCAATACAGCATTTTTCTAAAAATTTGTTTCGGTATCCAAAGAGACATAAATCCAAGACTGGGAAGACTACTGACTGTAGTCTGACTATAGAACCTCAGTTGTTATTATTTTTAGAGAGGCTGCAAATGCAAGTACTTTCGTAGTCCACAGATTTTAACTGTTCGACTGTGGATAGAATGTAGGAGACAGTGGAGGTATGTGTGGCCTATGAACAAGGATGGGAAAAATTTATAGCAGTTTTTCACATCTAACTGAAATTTAACTTTTCCTTAAATTATGAAGGTAGGCAACAAACCATAGTAGTATTAGTATTTACGACTCTGCACCAATATAAATAAAAAATATCTTCATATCATAATTTTAGTAAGTGCAGGTATTTTGAACTACCATTTATATTCCTCACATTTCAAAATTATAGTAGGTAAGAGACCTATCATTAGATCTTGTATTTGATATATTAATGACAACACACATATCCGTAACATAACAAATTTGTGGGTTTTTTACTATTTGATTACTGCATTTCAATAGCATTTGTTTCCTTTGTAATTCATTATCTTTTATGTTTCTCAGACTACCAAAGGCTTCCATGACATAAACAGATTACAAATGCTGGCCTGTGGGAAAAGCAAGGAAGCCTGGAATCAAGAGGCCTGGATTTATCCCTATATCAGTCATTAATTCACTTAAAAAAAAAACCACTTTATTTTTTTAGAGCAGTTTTAGATTTGCTAAAAAATTGCCAACATAGTACACAGAATTCCCACATATTTGGCACCCAGTTTTACCTATAAATAATACCTTATATTGATGTGATATAGGTATATTTGTTATATCTTGTTGATACATTGTTGTTAACTGAAGTCCATACTTGATTCCCTTAGTTTTTACTCAGTGTCTTTTTTCTGTTCCAAGATCTCACCCAGGATACCTCATTAAGTTTAATCATCATGTGTCCTTAGACCCTTCTTGCCTGTGAAACGACTCATTTTTCAACCCAAGTCATTTAATGTTTTGGTTCTTATGTGTTTTATTGATCCTATAGTTCTTTCCCAAGCAAGTAAATGTTCAGTCAATAGGTGCTGCTTAATTGATTGGTGGCCTAGTCTTTAAGGAATGCTGTTGAGGACAGAGATCCCATCTGGCACTTTTGTTGAGCAGGCATATGAGCTTTTTTTTTTTTTTTTTAAATTCTTAGGTTTTCTATTATTAGCACTATTTTAATTGTTATTCTGGTTGATACATAGAAGTGGATAACTAAAACCCACTGTAAATATTATGTACAATATATGCTAAAGTGAATTTCTAAATTCTCTAGCAGCAGGGATCTGTTTATCAAAATGCCTTGTATTGAGAGATACTTAAAGCCTATACTTAGGGAAAATAGGTCCACAATTAATTGTACAATGAGACATGAGCTATTTTATTTTAAAATTTTCTTTCTTTTGTTTTAGTTTGTTTGGATTTCTTATGAATGTGAATTATTTTAGGCAGGCAAGCATGCTCCAGTTTGATCACGGTTCTGCCTACCCCCACCCCTGTCTGCAAGTCTCTATTATATATTGCCTCCCTTTACTCACTTGTGAAACTGGCCCCTGTAGTCTTTTGACTTCTCAACTTGTTGTATAAGATCTTGGTTGCATTTCTCTTAGTAATTTTCTGTGTTTTAGAGGTGATTGGATAAGATTCTAAGTTGTATGTTGCAAATAAATGTCACACAACCAAATACAGGTCTTCATGGGGGTTGGGAGGAGAGGTGCAACTGGGCTAGCTACTTGGTTTATTTTTACTGTCTTTCCAACTAGAGTATGAGTATTTAGGATATAAACCATATATTTAATTTTGCATCTGTAACTCCTTTCCTTCCTTTCTGTCTGCTATAGTTCTTACCATATACTAGAGGCTCAATATCAGATATTTTATAAGTTATCATGGTATTTTTTTAATAGACTATTTTTTGGAGCAGTTTTAGGTTCACAGCAAAATTCTGCAAAGATACAGAGATTTCCATATACTCTCTACCATCACAGATGCAGAGCCTCCCTCAGCATCAAAACCCTACATCAAATTGGTAAATTTGTTATAGTCGATAAACCTATACTGACATATCATCACCCAAAGTCCACAGTGTACATTAGAGTTCTCTCTTGGTGTTGTACATTCTATGGGTGTGGACAAATGTATAATGACATGTATCCACCATTATAGTATCATACAGAGTAGTTTCACTGCTAACCCTTGGCAACTACCTATCCTTTCACTGTCTCTATAGTTTAGCCTTTTCCATAATGTCATAGAGTTGGTATCATACAACTGTAGTTTTTTTTTCAGATGGCTTCTTTCATTTATTAATATCCAGTTAATTTCTTCAGTGTCTTTTCATGGCTTAATAGCTCATTTCTTTTCAGCACTGAATGATATTCCATTGTCTGGATTCACCATAGTTTGCTTATTTATTCACCTATTGAAGGATATCTTGGTTGCTTCTAAGTTTTGACAATTATGAATGCAGCTGCTATAAACATCCATGTACAGGTTTTTGTGTGGATATAAGTTTTCAACTCACATAGGTAAATCCAAGGAGCACAACTATAGGATACCATGGTAGGAATATGTTTAGTTTTGTAGGAAACTGACAAATTGTCTTGCAAAGTGGCTGTACCATTTTGTATTTCCACTACCAAAGAATGACAGTTCCTGTTGCTCCACATCCTAGCTTAGTTGGTATTGTTAGTGTTTTGAATTTTGGTGTGTAGTGGTACTTCATTGTTGTTGTAATTTTCAATTCTCTAATGACATACGATGTCGAACATCTTTGCATATGCTTATTTATCATCTACATATCTTCTTTGATGAGGTGTCTGTTCAGATCTTTCCCCCATTTTTAAACTGGGTTGTTTGTCTTCTTGTTGAGCATTTAGAGTTCTTTGTATATTTTGGATATCAATCCTTTATCAGAGATGTGTTTTGTAAATATTTTCTCCCAGACTGTGGCTTGTTTTTCCATTCTCTTATCATATCTCTTATAATATAAGATCAGAAGCTTTTAATTTTAATGAATTCCAGTTTTTATCAATTATGTCTTTCATGGATCATACCTTGAGGTTGCTTCTAAAAAGTTATTACAGTATGCAAGATCTTCTAGGTTTTCTCCTATGTTATCTTCTGGGAGTTTTATAATTTTGCACTTTGCATTTAGGTCTATTATCCACTTTGAATTTTTGTGAAAGGTATAAGATCTATGTCTAGATTCTTTTTTTTTTTTTCTCATGTGGATGTTCAGTTGTTCTAGCATCATTTGAAAAGGTATTTCTGTTCCATTGCATTGCCTTTGCTCCTTTGTCAAAGATCAGTTGACTATATTTATGTGGGTCTATTTCTGGTCTCTGTATTATGTTCCACTGATCCGTTTGTCTATTCTTTCACTAATACCACACTGTCTTGCTTGCTGTAGCTTTATAATAAGCCTTGAAATTGGGTGGAGTCAGTCCTCTGACTTTGTTCTTCTCCTTCATTGCTGTATTTGGCTATTCTGAGTCTTTCACCTCTCCATATAAATTTTAGAATCAGTTTATTGATATTCACAAAATAATTTTCTGGAATTTTGATTGGGGTTGTGTTGAATCTATAGAGCAAGCCATGATATACAAATATTTATTTTGCCTTTGCTTGTGTCACATCTGCTGATATCTCATTAAGCAAAGGAAGTCACATGGCCAAACCCAGAGTCAATGGGATACCAAAATTGTAAGTCATTGGGGGTCATTAATTAATAATCTACCAAAGTACTATAGTATTACCTCCCCCTTTATCAATTACAGAGTGGTTTTACTAGCTTTCCTTTTAAGACACAAAAATTAATATTCAGAAATATATAAGTTCTCAGGGCCATTCAGCTAATTAATACTAGTAGCAAACATTCATATAGTATTTTCTCTGTGCCATGCCCTATTATAAGTATTTAGCATATATCAGTCAGTTAACCTTCCCATTCAAGGTTGGTAAACAGTACCATTAGTACCATCATTACTATTTTTTTCCCATTTTACAGAGAAAATTAAGGCACAGAGGTGCTAAACAACATGCCCAGGATAACATAATTAATAAGCAGCATGACCACAATTCAAGCTATATGCATCTCCACTTGAACCTTGATTCTTATGACTAATGCTGTTCCTGTGTTACCCACAATATACAGGTCTTTCATTGTCTAGTGTTAATCCTAGCTTCTTCCCTGGTTCGGCCCTTGGAGTTCCTTTTTTTTTGTTTCTTCAATTTTGTTTTTAAAATTTATTTATTATTGAGAGAGAGAGAATCAGGGAGGGACAGAGAGAGAGGGAGAGAGAGAATCCCAATCAGGCTCCACACTGTCAGCACAGAGCCCGATGTGGGGCTTGAACTCACAAACCATGAGATCATGACCTGAGCCGAAACCAAGAGTCAGACGCTTAACCAAGTGAGCCACCCAGGCGCCCCGGCCCTTGGAGTTCTGTTTGAGACTATTGATACTGAAGGTTGAGAAATCAGAGCTTACTAAATTGGCCTATCACACATTGTGATTTTGGCCCACCTATCCACGAATGAGGGGAGTCCTATGTTTTACCCAAATATGATGTATGTTTTCTCTCTCTTTTAATGTTCATTTATTTTTGAGAGAGAGAGAGAGAGAGAGAGAGAGGCAGAGAGAGAGAGAGAGAGAGAGAGAGAAGGACAGAGAGAGAGGGAGACACAGAATCCAAAGCAGGCTCCAGGTTCTGAGCTGTCAGCACAGAGCCCGATGTGGGGCTTAAACTCATGGATCACAAGATCATGACCTGAGCTAAAGTTGGATGCACTCCCGTTTTCTCTGCTTTCTTAAACAGCTTTGTGAGTCAGGATTAAATAATACTAGCTCCTGAATAAACCCCAAATGTTAGTATTTGACCCAACAAAGCTTTATTTCTCACTCATAACCCAATGAGGGTCAGAAGTGGGGCTCTGCTCTCCCCATGCTGTGGTCATATTACTTTCAATTTGTGTCTTCTTTAGGTCGCCTTAGCGTGATCCAGCCAATAGATAGAAATAAGAGAAAACAAATATGAAAAAGTTACATTCTAAATTTTTTTCATTTCTATTCATTCCATGAGTAAGAATTAGTTATATAGTCTAGAATGTTAAAGGATTGGTAAATGTAATTTAGCCATGTGCCTAGGAAGAATAAACAGATTTGATGAGTATCTCGTCAGTCTCTGCTGAGCAAATTTTTTTCTATTCATTTAAACAAGTATAAAAATATACTTCATATATAA
This sequence comes from Panthera onca, assembly GCF_046562875.1. NCBI lineage: Eukaryota > Metazoa > Chordata > Mammalia > Carnivora > Felidae > Panthera > Panthera onca. The sequence continues at coordinate 26,487,184 of NC_138339.1, forward strand.
TATATGAAGTACTGCTTTACCTCGGAGCCCTTTCAAAAAGGTAGCCTACTCCCCTAGGGAATCTATGTTTCGAGGTATTTTTCGTTTGAAGTTATGTTTGGATGAGTTTCACAAACTTATAAAGACTCAGGAAAATGCCGAGGAGGGAGAAATTTTTGTTTTTAATAAGACTGATAAGGATTGAATGTGACTTTTCTTCCATATAACTTTAGAATGGGATCATAAAAGAAGTATCTATAGATCTGGTGCTCTCTTTAGCAAAATCATGAGGGAAGCGAAGTTGTGCAATGCTTTCTTTCCCTTTCTTTCTCTTTGTTGGATTTCTCCCTCTTCATCTTTCCATTTCCAGGCACCAGAACCCTCAAACTGGCTGTCAAGCACCACCTCCTCTCTCTCAGAGTTTACCAGCCTTGTGTCCTATCAGGGCTTTGTATGGTACCTAATCAGAGAACGATTTCATAGTTAGATATTGACAGCTGATTAGCTAAATGGGATATCACCTCCAGAGATATTTGCAATTCAACAGGCATTCTTGGCAATATAACACTCAAGAATGAAATCTCTGTCCATTCTATTGGACTTAGAGGGCTGCAGCTAGCTTACAGAGCTTTTTAGTGTGGCTTCCAATTCATACCTTTTGGCATTTGCCAAGAGAGGATATAAAGGGAATCTACTTGGACATTCATGAAGGTCTATGACATTACCACATAACTAGTGCTGGGGCTGCTAGTTTTCCATATCCTGCTTTCTTAGTAATTCTATTGTCACTTGTCAGCCATCTTTCCTCTCTAGCTATTACTAACAAGTACCTGAAAAGAAGGGAAAAGACTCGTGACCTATTGAAATGGCTTCCAGTAGTACAAACTCTGGCTCTCATCTCTACTGAAGAGACTTTCTGATATGCAGTCACAGTGAACTTCTATTTCATATAGAATTTTAATAAGGCAAGTAATCTGACTTCTAACCCAGGGATACATTGAAAGTAAAAAAAAAAAAAAACAAAAAAAAAACAGAGGTTGCAAAAAAGAGGGCTTTTGTAAAGTCAAGGACAATTTGGGCAACCTGCAGTGCCAAATAACATTGACACGGATGGAAGAGAAAACAAAATATTACACACAAAGAAAAAACAAAACAGGTAGCCTAGAGGCATTAGGGTGGAGGCAAATGTCCTAATAAACTCTGAGAACAAAATTGCAAGACAGTGCAGTGAAATAGCTATTTCACACCATTTAGAAGAAATAGAGATGTGATTAGTATTCTCTAGTTAAAAAGACATATTTAGATTTCTAGCAAACAAATTTAAGTTAAAAAATTTGGGCAGGAAACCAGTATCTGTTGAAAGGAAAAGAAATCCTCTGGCAGTGGGGAAGATGTAAGCTGATATTACAAAACTGAAGGTGGAAACCTCTGCATCTACATTCGCTTGGAGAGCCATGAGTTACTGAATAAAATATGCAGCAATTAATGTGGCCACATTGTATTTCTGCATATTCTTCACTCTTTTTTTTATGGAAAAAGTGCAGTGCCGAGTTGCCCAGAATATGCTAAAAAAATTATTTCTCTCAAAGCTAGGTAGCCTGTTTTAGCAATGTGTGGGGATGCTGAGTCTTTACAACATAACCTTTTGGAGAAGAACAAAGATTGTGTTGGCCCAAGAGTATTATATCAGAGGCCATATGCTACATGGCCACAACCCTTAGCAAGGCCACAGTGATGGAAAAGGCTGACATGAAGAAGCAAACAGATCCACTATAGTGCTTGTTATCAGAAATCTTATTTGCCTTGAAAATAATTGGCAGCTGAAAGGGGCTACCTTTAGATATGTCCATAAATGATACAGAAGGTTCATGTGAGGTGTTTTTAATGAGGAAGTACTTTAGATTTTTTTTTAGTTTTTGCCTTGTTGGTTTTAATTTCCATTAATATAATCTGCATTAGGAGAAAACATAATGACCGAAGTTTTAGAAGAACTCTTTTCTGTATGTTGGGGTGGTGGGCAAAGATTGCAGTATGTGAAAGAAAGCTTCTGGCTATATCAGGGCTAAAAAAATGAAGTGTAATGTCCATCACTAACTGGTTTTATTAATGCAAACTAAAATGACCTTATCCTTTCTTAGCATCCAGTAGGAGGGATATTAGGGTCTAGATTACCAGTCTTCTCATATGTCTTGTTTATTTGGCCACAGAAAAAGAACATCTTTATTTATTCATTCATTGATGGATATTTGGGCTGTTTCTATAACTTGGCTATTGTAGATAATGCTGCTATTAACATTAGGTTACATGTGTCCCTTTGAATTAGTATTTTTGTATTCTTTGGGTAAATACCTAGTAGTGTACTTGCTGGATTATAGGGTAGTTCTATGTTTAACATTTTGAGGAAACTCCATACCGTTTTCCAGAGTGGCTGCTCAGTTTGCATTCCCACCAACAGTGAAGCGGGTTCCCCTTTCTCCACATCCTCGCCAGCACCTATTGTTTCTTGTATTGTTCATTTTAGCCATTCTGACTGGTGTGAAGTGATATCTCATTGTTGTATTGATTTGTATTTCCCAGATGGTAAGTGATGATGAAAATCTTCTCATGTGTCTGTTAGCCATCTGGATATCTTCTTTGGAAAAGTGTCTATTCATGTATTCATGTGTTTTGCCCATTTCTTAACTGGATAATTTATTTTTTGAGTGTTGAATTTGATAAGTTCTTTATATATTTTGGATACTAACCCTTTATAAGATATGTCATTTGGAAATATCTTCTCCCATTCCATAGGTTGTCTTTTAGTTTTGTTGATTGCTTTCCTTGCTGTGCAGAAGCTTTTTATTTTGATGAAGCTTTTTATTTTTGTTTTTGTTTCTCTTGCCTCAGGAGATATATCTAGAAAACGTTGCTTCAGCCAATATCAAAGAAGTTACTGCCTGTGTTTTTTTCTAGGATTTTCATGGTTCACATTTAGGTCTTTAATCCATTTTGAATTTGTTTTTGTGTATGGTATAAGAAAGTGGTCCAGTTTCATTATTTTGCATGCAGCTGTCCAGTTTTCCCAACATCATTTGTTGAAGAGACTGTCTTTTTCCCAGTGGATATTCTTTCCTGCTTTGTCAAAGATTAATTGACAATTTAGTTATGGATTCATTTCTGGGCTTTCAATTCCATTCTATTGATATATGTGCCAGTACCATACTGTTTTGACCACTACAGCCTTGAAATATACCTTGAAGTCTGGAATTGTGATGCATCCCGCTTTGCTTTGCTTCAAGGTTGCTTTGGCTATTTGGGGTCTTTTGTGGTTCCAAACAAATTTTAGGATTGTTTGTTATACTTCTGTGAAAAATGTTGTTGGTATTTTGATAGGGATTTCATTAAATGCGTCGATTGTTTTGGGCAGTATAGACATTTTATAACAGTATTTGTCCTTCCAATCCATGAACATCGAGTGTTTTCCCATTTCTTTGTGTCTTCTTCAATTTCTTTCACCAGCATTTTATAGTTTTCAGAGTACAGGTCTTTCACCTCTTTGGTTAGTTTTATTCCTAGGTATGTTATTGTTTTTGGTGCAATTGTAAATGGGATTGATTCCTTAATTTCTCTTTCTGCTGCTTCATTTTGGTGTATAGACATGCAGCAGATTTCTGTACATGGATTGTGTATCCTGAGACTTTACTGAATTTGTGTATCAGCTCTACTAGTTTTTTGGTGGATTCTTTTGTGTTTTCTATATAGAGTATCATGTTATCTGCAAAGAGTGAAAGTTTGACTTCTTCCTTGCAGATCTGGATGCCTTTTATTTCTTTTTGTCATCTGATTGCTGTGGTTAGGACTTTAAGTACTATGTTAAATAACAATGGTGAGAATGGACATCCCTGTCTTGTTCCTGACCATAGAGGAAAAGCTCTCATTTTTTCCCCTTGAGGATGATATGAGCTGTGGTTTGTTCATATATGGCCTTAAAATGTTGGGATATGTCCCTCTAAACCTACTTTATTGAGGGTTATCATGAATGGATGTTGTACTTTGTCAAATGCTTTTTCTGCATCTATTAAAATGATCATCTGATTGTTAGTCTTTTATTAATGTGGTGTATCATGATGATTGACTTGTGAGTATTGAACCACCCTTTCATCTAAGGAATAAATCCCACTTGATTGTGTATGTCCTTTTTGGGTAAGTGCTCATTCAGGTTGTCTGCCCATTTTTTAATTGGATTTTTTTTTTGGTGTTGAATAAGTTCTTTTTATATTTTGAAAATTAACTCCTTATCTGATATATCATTTGCAAATATCTTTTCCCATTCAGTAGGTTGCCTTTTTGTTTTATGGTGGTTTCCTTTGCTGTGCAAAAGACTTTTATTTTGGTATAGTCCTGGTAGTTTAGTTTTGCTTTTGTTTTCCTTGTCTGAGGAAATATATCCATAAATATGTTTCCAAGGCCAATGTCTAAGACATTACTGCCCATGTTTTCCTTTAGGAGTTTTATGATTTCAGGTTTCACATTTAGGACTTTAATCCATTTTTTGTTTTATTTTGTGTGTAAAGAAAGTGGTCCAGTTTCATTCTTTTGCAGGTAGCTTTCCAGTTTTCCCAGCACCGTTTATTGAAGAGACTCTTCCCTCTATTGCATATTCATGGCTCTTTTGTCATAAATTAACTGACCATAAAAGCATGGGTTTGTTTCTGGGCTGTCTATCCTGTTTCTGTTGATCTACATATCTATTTTTGTGCTAGTACCATACTGTTTTGATTACTACAGCTTTGTAGTATATCTTGAAACCTATTTTGTTCTTTTCTCTTAAGATTGCTTTGGCTGGTGTCAGCTGGCTTGGTTGGAAGAGCATGAGACTCTTGATCCTGGAGTCTTGAGTTGGAGCCCCATTTTGGATGTAGAGATTACTTAAATAAATATATAAAAATTTTTAGAAGATTGTTTTGGCTTTTCAGGGTCTTTTGTGGTTCTGTTCAAACTGTAGGTTTATTTGTTTTACTTCTGTGAAAAATGGTATTTGTATTTTGATAGGAATTGCATTGAATCTACAGACTGCTTTGGGTAGTATGAGCAGGGTATATTTGTTTGTATCATCTTCAATTTTTTTTCATCAATGTCTTATAAGTTTCCAGAGAATAGGTCTTTCCCCGTCTTCATTAAATTTATTCCTGGTTGTATCACATTGTATCACCTATATCACATTGATTGATTTGCAAATATTGAACCATACTCACATCCCTGGAATAAATCCCAATTGACTGTGGTAAATAATCCCTTAAATGTATTGTTGAATCCAGTTTGCTAATATTTTATTGGCCTGTAGTTTTCTGGGGTTTTCTTTTTTTCTTTTTCTTTTTCTTTTCTTTTTTTTTTTTTTTTTTTTTTTTTTGGTAGGGTCTTTGCCTGGTTTGATTTCAGGGTAATGCAGGCCTCATAGAATGAATTTGGAAATTTTACTTCTTTTCTTATGTTTTGGAATAGTTTGAGGAGAATAGGCATTATTTCTTCTTTAAATGTTTGGTAGAATTCACCCAGGAAGCCATATGGTCCTGGAGTTTTATTTGTTGTGGATTATTTTTAAGTTTGTTTATTTATTGAGAGAGAAAAGGGGGCTCAGAGAGAGACCAAGAGAGAGAATCCCAAGCAGACTCAGCTCCAGTGCAGAGCATGATACGGGGCTCAATCTCATGGACTATGAGATCATGATCTAAGCTTATATTAAGAATTGGATGCTAACCAACTCAGCCACCCAAGCACCCCCTGTTCTGCTCAATATGTTAAAAGTTGCCCATATTAACAATGATCATTGATTCATTTCCTCCCCAATTTTCTAAGAATTCAAAATGGTGAAAAAACCCAGACATGGGTCTGTCTTTATGAAGCTTATAGTGCAGTGATATTAAAAAGCATAATCACAGTACAAATAGTAGTTTTGTATAATTAAAGCAACTATGTAACATGTTAAATTAATATTGAACTTTATGGATGTCATGAGTTTATTTGTGTTTTTACATTTGTTTAGCTTTTTGGGGGGGGCAGAACAAGAAGCACATTTGCTTTATTGCTTATGTTGCATATTCAAACACAATAGATCCTGTTTTAAAAATGTAAGGCACATAAAAGCCTCTGTGCAAGTTCCATATTATTTTAAAATTCTTATTGGCTAATAGAAGTATTTCTACTATAGAACTGGAGCTATCTAGAAATGCACATGATGAATTTTTTGCATGGGACAAGTGAACAGTTTCAAATCAAATGTTTGTATATGAATAATGATTATAACTATTGTTACACTTGCAAAAACCTTAATTAGCTTATGCACAAATGTTAGCTTAGCCCTCAAAGCTTAGCCTTAAGCTTAGCTTAGCCCTCAAATGTTAATTATATAAAATGTAAAAGGGGCACCTGGGTGGCTCAGTCGGTTGAACGTCCGACTTCGGCTCAGGTCATGATCTCACGGTTTGTGAGTTTGAGCCCTGCATTGGGCTCTGTGCTAACAGCTCAGAGCCTGGAGCCTGCTTCTGATTCTGTGTCTCCCTCTCTCTCTGCCCCTCCCCCACTTATGCTCTGTCTCTGCTTATTTCTCATGCTCAGAAATAAACATAAAAAAAATTAAAATGTAAAAGAAGAACAGTATCTAGCTGCATTTTTGTCCTGTTCTTTAAAGGGAGATTTGGCATTTTTAGTTTTCCTTCCATAAGTCATGTTGCTATTTGCAAAGGCCAGTGTTATAAGAGGCTAAAGACCATAAACAGATACTGTTCATATTACACCTGAATCCAGCCGACCTGATCCAAATGGTAATGCCTGAATATATCTGTCAATCTCAGTGCGGAAATCATGGATTGTTGCACTTAGCAGGCCACAGAAACTTCACTTTCACTGATCTAGCATTCTGCAAGACGATGTGGCACTGGATGAAGTCATCAAACATGATCTGCCCCCATCCTTGTCTGTCAAACTTGCAAATGAGGATGTTGTGAAACTGGTCAGAGAGCTCATATCCTGACAGGGCTTGCTTGAGCTTGTTCTTATCAATCATCCCAAAGTTGTCTCTGTCATAAGTGTGAAAGATGTTCGGCCAGTCTGTGATGTACTTCCAGACACCAGTGAACTCACTTAAGTTCACGGCAGCCTTGTTCTCTCAAACATAGACATGACTGACCCGACAGTCACTGATTAAATGGAGTGCAAGTACTGTTAGATAGTGCTTGCTGAAGCTTGTTATCCCATATCACCTAGCTCCCGTCTTTATCAACCCTCTGGAAAACGTTCCAGAAATTGTTCTGGTCCGGCAGCACCATGCCTTCGGCAGGGCAAGTCCCAGGGCCCCAGGCAGCAGGGGTTGGTGGCCATGGGGCCAGGTGCATAGCTGGACTGAAGTGCCAGGGGAACATGAGAGGTGGTTACATTTTATAGTATAAAATCATCTTCCATTTAATTAACATCATGGTAAAAATAATTTAACATGCGGGATCCACAAGGACTTTTTTTCTTTTGCAAAATGTCTGTATATCACTGAAATTTGAAAAACTGTTTAAGAAAATGATTTTTGCCTAATTCATGTTAATTGTCAAATCTGAATATCAAATATGTAGGTATAATTGTGGACAAAGTAACTCAAAGAACTTTCCAGAAATAGCCTCTAATGTTTGGTTAAAGAGTTACTGATGGAGTTTCTTCCTGAAGGTAGCAGAAGAAAATTTTCTACCAAAAAAAACACCTCATTTATTAAATGAAATGTTGGAGGAAACACTGATATATCAAAGATAGAGCATAAGCTCCAAGTCCATCATAGTCCATGAGAAATTAACTTGTGGCTTTTAGTCATTTGTATTGAGTCATTGTTCATGCCTGGTTAAAACACTGATGTTAACTTAGAACAAAAAGTATACAAATACAAGAGCTATTTGCTTAGGACTGAGCTCAAAGCCGGCTGATTTTAAGAAATTTTTTGTTGAGGTTTTGTTTGTTTTTGTTTTTAATATTTGATTTAACAGGATCTCTGGAACATTAATCTATGAGTAATTTGGGTCAGGGAATCAAAGTGTGAAGTAAGGCAAGATGCAAGGTGTATCTATATAAATAGTATTTGGGTGAAAAGTGAAGAACTTAGGTGATCAGATTTTTCCATATAGATATATTTGACATGATGTAATTTAAATACCCAGATCTACTACCAGTTTCTCTTCTTTTCCTACAGATATTTGGCATTAGTAACTGAGATTATTCGAGATAATCTCAAATAGCAGGCACTGTGTTTCATGCATATATGTTGAATTGGAATAAATTGTACTTATAAATGCAGACAAAATCTTGTTTCTTGTCAAAACAACAAAAGTAGTATTGTTAACTCTTGAGAAAAATCCTTGTTAAAAATAATTTCTGTAAAAACAATAATCATCTTACTATATCTATAAGCTCATTATGAAAGACCTAAAAATGTGATACCTTTGAAATAGGGGAAGGAGAGACCTACTTTTTTTCACAATGTTATTCTCCAAGTAGTGTGTGACTAATAGAGAAGGTATGTGACTCTCAGGTACAGTGAATGAGCAAATTCTTAGTGGCATCATGACATCACCAGGAGCGTGACTTGGGTCAAGAGCTTGGCAGGAGGCTTTGAGAACAGCAGAATCAACAGCAATCAGGATTGGGAAGCCAACATACTGGCCACCATAAAACTGAAAAGAGAGCTTATTGTACCTCATGCACAGCAGCAGGTTTAACAGAAAAGTAGACATGTTTATAGTCCCAGATTTACAGCATGCCTTATAAACACCTTATTACTTAGAATCCAGTCTGCTGTCCTAGAAACTAAGAATGTGACTTTGTTAAGCAGTAGGATTTGTTGACATAAATGTCTTGACTAAGTTTGCCATTGTGGTTAACCAAAACGCATTTACTCCTGGGAAAGTAAACACAAGCAAACAAAATGTCTCTTATACTACAATACAGTAAGTTTCAAATTGACCAAACTTAATGCTATGACATAAATATGCTTAATGTTTATGGAATTTTTTAGAAACCTTTTGCCATGTTGGGCTTACCATACTGTATAAGTCTTACTAAATGGGAATGTGTTTTCAGAATTACATGTGATTAAAGACTTCATCAGAAATATTCAGAAAACCTGCCATGAATACTGGGGCTAACCATGCAGCAAATAAAATGGGTCATGGTCTCCTCAGACATTAACGTGGATAAATCAGTTCTGCACCATGTAATAGTAACACACTGAAATGGTTACCAACAATTAAAAATAGAGAACTAATGGAAAATAATGTTGAATAAATATTATAAAACCACATGAAACTATGTTCAAGGAAGGCAACGTATCTGGCTAAAACCCACAAAGTTGAAAAAATTCCTAGGGAAAAATGAAAATTCAGACTGATCTTCTGCTGCTTAAAAATTCATCTAAAACCTTTGGTTTGAGGGTAGACTTTTGGAATTACAGACTCAGGACCATTGAAGAATAACAAAATCAACTTAGCAGGTTTCCTATCTTTTCAGGCTTATAGTCAGCCCTCTTCAAACCTCAAAAATTCTATAGTACAAAAGTTCTTTATGTAAGATATAAATGAGTAGTCATGATTAGATATTTCTGATCTAAAATAATGACCAACTTTTTTGCAACAGAATTTATATCAATAAAGATCTACAGAAAATTAAGAAGATGGTGTCTCTGTGATTGACGAATAAAATGTGAACAAATAATACAGTCATTTATTTACCAAATCCTACAAACTAGATCCTATAAATGATAAGAACATGGACATATTTCTAACAGAACCATGTGGTTGGCTTCATAAGCCACAGTAAAAGAAAATGACCATGTGAAGCCATGAAAAATTTTTATAAGTCTAAAGTATGAGAGATACCATTCTGCAGTAGGACATTCAGGAATGGTATCAGGGATTTAGTTAACTAAGCTCCATGAGTCTCCTCCAAATCGAATCAGGCCATGTATATTAACTGAAGTGAAATGCTCAAAATGAGAGAGTTGATGGTTGCATTCAAGATAGGAGTTACTGCTCATAGTTCTAGGCACACAAATTAAAACTGACATTGACAAACTGAAGGAAACCCAAAGGAAAGTGATTTGAACAGAAATTAGGACCACATATTCTCACATGATGAGAAAGTTGAAAAAAATCAAGATGTTTAGTTTGTAAAAAAATGTTTTCAGAGAAATATGATCATTGACTCAAATACATGGAATACAGTACAATCCAGTTTTATTCTAGGTTCAACAAACAGAAGTTATAAGGAAACCAACAAAACAAGAATAAACTTTGTATTTCTAAATAAACAAAGCTTCTAAAAATAGAATGGCCTACCTTGGGAGGATGGACATCACTGGAAATGTTGAAAGCTTGAACAAACCATTGGTGGTTATTGTAGAAGAGACTGGAACCCTGGAAGGAACGGGAGATTGATCTATATAGAGTGGTGTTCAAACGGTATAATAGAACCTTAGTATCCCTAATGAAACAAAAAGACTGAGTAATATGTTAGAGCTCACTCCATCTTTATCCAAGGCAGTTTTGGTCAAGTCTATTTTGTATATGGCACTCTACCCAAGATTTCATTTTATAAAAGGCTTGTGCTAATAAAAAATCTTGCAAACCATTACATACTATGATTTCTGAAGTTAATTCTGACGTTATTACATGATTCAGATATGGACAAATTCCTTCTTTATGTGTGACCTATTGTCATGTTTCTAAATGAAACGCTGGTACTCAGAGGGCTCAGAGCATTCTATGCAAAGGAAGAGCAATTAACTTGATAGTTACTACCAAGAATGTGGGTTAGGCAGTAGAGAGTAATTCATAGCAGGGATGTGGGGAAGATAATTTCTAGGAAAATCAGAAGAAAAAACCAGCAGTCTAGAGATGTGGCATATTGAAGTAATTTCTAAAACCATGTGAATATTATTCATAGTATTATGAAAGAAGAAACATCCCTGGCCTCCAAGAGGTTTCTCAACGCTGATACTCCTTAAATCAGATTTCATTTCCAGTGAAGTGCTAATTTTATGAGTTACTTGTAGAAAGTTTAAGTCTCTGAGGACAAGGAAGAAAGAAGGCTGATTTCATTTTTTAGGTATCTTAGCATGTTAAGGCCACTGGCATAATTCCAGAGAAAGTGTGCATCCTTCTTTGGTCATCCTCTTGTTTAGAAAAGCAGTTGATAATTTAGAACTATTATCCCAGACATGATCTCATTTTGTCTCCCAACAATGACCTAAGGAATATCACCTTCAATTCCCACATGCATTATCACCTTCAATTCCCACATAAAAGAACTGGAGATCAGATATAATCAGTGCCCATTCCAGTTCACACAGATACTAAGTGGGGGGCCAGCATGAAATCTATCTTGATACCAAGTTTAAAATTCTTTTGCCATATTTTCAGCACATGAATTCTTCAACAAAGGAACTCTGATAAAGTTTAGAGTTCCCTTAAACTTTGTCTTTCTTCTTACAATTTCTTTGTGTCTGACATATAGTAACTACTATTTGACACAGCCTTAGCTTTGGATACATAAGTGGACAAAAAAACCTCATTTGGACTCAAATAGTAACATCTCTATTAAAAATCAACAGTTCTCTAGAAATAAACAGGTCTATTAAAAAAAAAAAAACCTTAATTTAGTGACTCAGCAAATCGTGCTGTGATAGCTTTCAGTAATTACTTTTTATTTTTGTTTTTTTAAGTGTCTATGGTAAGAGAAGCATGTAGAAAAACATCATGTTTTGCATGCCATTTTATTTTCATTGCCTCTTCTACTACTTGAGAATGTCTCCAGACTGCTGAATGTCTGGCAGGTGGACCAGTCTTAGCAAAACATCTTGGATTGTATTAGCTGAAAACAAATGTAAAGGGACCATAAGAAGCTAGATTTCCCTCAAATGGTGCCCTGGAAGAGGGTTTATTTTTCTTGACTGTTCAATTTCTAGTTTGAGTCTTCAAAGTCCAGAATGCCAGGGCCTTGGATGCAAGTATTAGTAAAAAGCAAATTCTAATTTGGCCCCTATGGGAAGCAGAGAAAATGCCATAAAGATTTTATCTCTTTTTGTACTTGGAATTTTCTTTACTGCCTCCCCTAAGAAGAGGGTAGATGGTGTCTATTAAGAGATAATTTACTCTTGCAGCCAATTCAGAACATTTCCACAAAATCAGTCCTACCTTCCTGGGTGAGTCTAGCTGAAGATAAAGTTTCTGAAAGGATAGTCCTTAAATAAAGAGATTAAGACTACATATGCACAGCACATGGCATAAAAGAGTTCATTTTCAACCACATACTATATCCTCTCCATGGAAAATCATAGTGCATATGAAATATCCTATAGTTAAGAAATCAATTGTTCTTCGTTTATCCCAATATTTCTCAAAGTTAGTTGGCTATTGTGTTGATCCCTTGCTTGCCCTTTCCCTGCTCTTCCTGTATTAGGGAAAGGTGAAAGAGAGTGGGTATTCTAGGAAACTCTGTGTGTGTGTGTGTGTGTGTGTGTGTGTGTGTGTGTGTTCAGGCTTTCTTGCCAACTAGCTTTCTCCTGAGCTTGGTGGTAGGTCAGTAGATGGGAAGAAGGGAGAAGCCAGGGTATTCCTCCTCCCCTGCCCCACCCACTGCCTCAGTGGAGTTTCCTGCAACAGTGGTGTTTCCTTCATTAGTTTCAACCTCCCCTTGACAGACTCTCAGTGGTTCCAACTTTTACTGGGTGGTCCTAGATCCACTTTCCTTTACACTGCAGGTAGTAATGGATTCCTGCTATTGTGAAACTATGGACTGCTTTGCAAGTGGCGGGCCAGGTGGTTTTCAGAAATGTCCCTAGCATTCTGTACACCAGGACTCACAGAACATGCTCACTTATCCTGATAGCAGAGCAGTAGTTGCATAGATTTCAGAACAGTGAGAATATTGGTTATCAGCAGCATGGAATCTGTCTCTTTCTCATGTTTCTAGATTTTGGGGGATCTATTAATCTAGATAAGCGCCCTGGCCAGTTTGTTGGTAAGCAGAATGTCCTATCCTAAGGACTTTGAGCAAATGGGTTCTTAGAGCTGGATCTGTTCCTGCTGTGTGAAGAAAAATTTTTGCATCACCACTGACATCTTCTCAGCATTTTTGAGGTTTCTAACAAGTACTCATCTGCTCTATAGTCATAGGGAAAAAAAATGGATGGTATACACCAGGTCCTAAGTTTTGTCCCACAAGAATCCCATGTTGAGATGCATAGTGATGCTTTTAGGGCTGATGACCTCTCCAGACAAACTTGAGATAATGTATCAAGTCACCTATTCCTGATCTACAGTTTGGCACTCTTTTGCAAGAAGCAGTACCAGGTATGGTAGGCTAATAATGTCCTTCCAAAGATGTCTACACCCTAATGCCCAGAACCTGATATGCTACCTTATAAGGCAAAAGGGACTTTGTACATGGATTAAGTTTAGGGTTTTAATATGGGAGTTTATCTTGTATTATCAGGTGGGCCCAATATAATCATAAGGGTCCTTATAAGAAGGCAACAGGAGAGTCATAGAGAAAAAGATATAATAATGGAAGCAGAACTGGAATTATATGAAGCCACAAGCCAAAGAATGTGGGCAGTCTCTAGAAACTGGAAAAGGCAAGGAAACAGATACTTCCTCAGAGCCCTGCTGACCCATTTTAGACTTCTTCCAGTCCTGAATATAATAAATCTGTGTCATTTTGAGTCACTAAGTGTGTTATAATTTGTTGCAGCAAGGGTGCTATAATATACCAGGAGTGATGAAGGTAAAATAAAACTTGAGTAACTTAAGACTCAGGTTCCTTCAACACCCTTACATAGTCTAAATTTCTCTAGGAGGATTACTTTGGACCAGTCTCCCCATCTATGTGTCCTAGTTGGGCCTGATTTGTCATTCTCAGTTCAATCATACCTTCAGGTACTTATCTTTGAAATAATAGTTCCTATAATCATAATACCTGCTGGGCGATTTTTTTTCCTCCTTCCTTATAACATTGATGTAATATTTGGTGAATGGTTAAAATTTAATGGAAAATGCAAATAATCCTCCATGTTATCAAACTGTGTACTATCCAAATGCAGGGCCACAGAGACTTTGGGATAGCTCTTTCTATGAGAAATCTTTTGACTGCAAGGATAGTCTACTTGAAGGGCAGGGGAGAACTTTGAAAAGATAACAAAGTATCTTACAGATAGAAGCAAAGACTTAAAGACCAAGCCTTGGAAGGCAGGAGCCAGAGAAGGAGCAAGACCCAAAACAACACATATGACAATCACACTGATATAATCTCAATTCTCCCTTCTCCTTTTCTACTGGAGTCTCTCCTTTTCAGTTTTCTGTCTCTTCCTCTGTCTCTCACTTTCTCTGTCACTGTCTTTTCACTCTTTCACATACCTTGCCTTCTTTCTGAATACCAGTTTGTGCTATCCTTTTAAAGATAGGAGATTTTCTATACAATGAGGGACACAGCTGGGGGCAATAGCTTCTGTTCTCACATGGTCATAGAAGAAAGGACATTCTTCTCCGGGAAGAACACTAACTGGCTAGGTGTGGGCCATGTGCCAAGATTGTGGGATCATGTAAGAAAATGGCAGATGCTCTTTGGACCGCATGCTGCTTCAATGAACAAAGAGGATTAGGGATGGGAGAGGGGCAATGTCCTAAAAGAAGAACATGGAAAGCATGCTGAAGAAATAATGAATTTATTTAAATTCATTTAAATAAATAAAATGAAGCCTCATTTGAGGCTTGCTGGATATTTTTAAAGACCAGAGTGGACTTATGACTGATACTATAGAACATTTCTCTTCATATAGAAAGTGTTTAAGTCTGGACTCTCAGGAAAATCCACATAGTAAGATCAAAAAATTTAAACTTGAAATGACAGAGATATTCAAGTTTCTTAGTACTTGGCCAAACTTCTTATAAACTCTGTGTGTGTGTGTGTGTGTGTGTGATTATATATATATATATATATATATATATATATATATATATATATCTTCTTCTTTAAACAGGAACATTAGAAATTATCATTTGTATAAAAGATTTATTCACAAACATTCAAATTCAATACTGCCAAGAACATAGCCATCTAATTTTCTAAAGCTTTAATAGTATGGATTTCCTAAACATTAGGTAATTTATAAGCACATTGTAGAATCAAAATAAATAATATTAATTTATTCACCAATTTTATAAATGCTGTAACTAAAATTTTAAAAAATACAAGTTTTATATGACACATATTCCTGAGATTGTGGGTCTTAAAATATTTGAAATTTTTAATGGTCATTATTAAAATCATTATATCAGAAAGAGATAGAAAAGTAGAGATAGTAAGAGAGGGAATTTATTTATTTATTAAAAAATGTTTTTAATCAAAAGTCATCGTTATTACTAGTTAAATTGGATTTAAGAACATGGCTTGACCTGTGCCTTATTAAGAAAGAGAATTTAAATTCTATTAAAAAAAATCTTAGGTTGGGTATGAAAAATATATTTGGGAGATAGCAGCCTCTAGGATCTTAATAAAGTGAAAACTGGAAGAAGACAGGCTAATAGGAAGAATTTTCCAGTAGAATTTATTTGTGAATCTGGTTTAAGAAAGAGATTTCATGATTAGATATTATCATTGTGTTGTTTCTGGAAAAGTTTAAGACATTTAAAAATGTGTGTTACCTTGGATAATTTAAATACTTTTCCTTTAACATTATTTATATTGTTATTTTCCTAAGAAGATCCCTTCTTAATAGGCATTCTAGAGGGATACTTTTGTCGAGCCTTTATCCAAATGACATAGATTGAATCGAATACACAAACTTCTTATAACTTGGTATCTTTATGTATGGAGAGATAAAGCAGCCTGTATAAAGGGCTAAAGAATACCAACAAAGTTAAGGAGCACTACAAAGATCTAATCTTGTTTATACAGATGGGATTACATAAATAGTTTTCTTTCTTGACATTATTGTGGCTTTACTGAGCATTATAGAAACATTACTCCAGTTTGCAGAAATTTTCACTGGCGTAAACTTGCCTGTGCTTTAAGGGAATTGTTCCCTTCTTAAGTCTGAATCCAGGAAACAGTAGTGGACACATGATAGTTATGATGTGCTTGTGACACCTAAGCTGCTCAGAGTCCATGCTTGTGGCAATGGCAAATGGCAAACACTTATATAACAGTTACTATGTGCCAGGCCATGTTCCAAACAAATTAGGCTTCCCACAAGCAGCCAGCGTAACCCCAACCACTTAAAACACCCCTTGGGGCGCCTGGGTGGCGCAGTCGGTTAAGCGTCCGACTTCAGCCAGGTCACGATCTCGCGATCCGTGAGTTCGAGCCCCGCGTCAGGCTCTGTGCTGACAGCTCGGAGCCTGGAGCCTGTTTCCGATTCTGTGTCTCCCTCTCTCTCTGCCCCTCCCCCGTTCATGCTCTGTCTCTCTCTGTCCCAAAAATAAATAAAAAAAAAAAACGTTGGAAAAAAAAAAAAAAACACCCCTAAAATCAGTTACTGCACTGCTGGCTGCCAGCTTTTTACAAAACAGTATTTTTATATTTGCAATGCAGTATAGTGAAATACTATGAGCTCTGGAGTCAGTTTGGTTCCACTGTTTATTATTTAAATTCATAAAAATTAACCTTGATGAGGCTCAGTTTCCTCATCTTAAAACTGGATAGAACACCTTCCTTCCTCCCCTTCCCATGCAGCGGGGCCAAGAAGGTCTGAATGGGACCACCAATGGTGTCAGAGCTGGAGTTCAGATCCTCTAGGGAGAAATTTGGCAGGAGGTATCAGGCTTTAGTTGGCCAGAAGCACGCACAGAGGAGTGTAAGTCAGTGTTCTTATGGAAGATGGTTACCATTGCAAGATTTACCACCTGATGATATCCCAGGGCTCACCCGAATCCCAGCAAGTTAACCAATTCCGCACTTATTCACTGCGTAAGTTTTGGAATTCTGAGGATTGATAACACACACACACCACACACAGACACAGACACACACACACAGAGAAAGAGAGAGAGAGAGAGATTGAATTTCCTCATTAACTCAACAGACTTTTAGGTGAGATGGAGACAGCTAAGTGGATTTGCTAGCACTTACATTCCATTCTCCAAGGATAATTTACACTAGAATGGGGAATTTATAAATTGGGAAAATATCCTAAGGGCCTTTGGAAAGGGAGAGGGTAGTTTAGGTTTAGAGTTCACATCCACTGAGTAATAACAAAATCACTGATTTTCTTTTAGTTATTATTTTGGAACTATTGAAAAGAAATTCAAATACAAAAATTACTCTCTACCATGGAAAACTGTGTGTCCTTACAATAATTTATATAGCATACCAATTCTGTTCATGGTCATTTTGTCTTTATTGTCATTCATATCTTAATATTGTAAGTCTTAATTCATATCTTAGAAACACAAATATATACCTAAAATGAAATTAAAAAAAATCTCAAATTCATACTAATAAATACATTCTGATAAAAAAAAATTAATGAAGGGGCTACATAACCTGAAAAAAATTCCCACTAAAAACATGTAGAGGGCTGAATGAAATATTTTACATATCTTTTTAAATTTATGGCTCAGAGAAAGTAAAGTGTGAAACTGATAACCAAATCTTTAGCTGCTGTGGGCATTTGACAATCTCTAGGCCCTGAGGCTTGGGTATTATAGGTGGGGAGGGGAACTAGCAAGATGTAGAGTAGGAACTGAGACCTCAGATTAATGCCGGAACTCCTGAAGTCCTACAGCCTCAGCAAAAGTTTGCTTTATTACTCTTTATACATTTCTGTAATGTCTGGTATATTTCATTATTTTTTAAGTTCTAAAAGGCTTTAAAAGCATGGGAAACTAGGGGTGTCTCAGCCAGTTAAGCATCCGGCTTTGGCTCACAGTTCATGATCTTGCAGTTCATGGGTTCCAGCCCTGCTTTGGGGGCTGTGCTGACAGCTCAGAGCCTGGAGTCTGTTTCAGATTCTGTGTTTCCCTCTCTCTCTGCCCCTTCCCCACTCATGCACTGTGTCTCTCAAAAATAAATAAACATTAAAAAAAAAAAGCATGAGAAACTACCCCTCACCACCCCCCCCCCCACCCCTGCTTCAGGGTTATATAAACTAATCCTAATTCACTTAGTTATCTATTAGAGTGAATTTTTATCTTAACAATTAAAAAATTTTTATTTTAGTAATTTTTAATTTAACAATTTGATGCATAGTGGTGTCATAAACATTAAATAATCAGTTCTAAAGGACGGGGAGTGTGACATGGATAAGCCCAACTATTGGCTATCTAAAAGTAATTTCTTCCTAGGTTTTGACAGTTTCACAGTCCACTCATTCAAACAGCATAAGCAGGGTACAGGTTATTCTCACTAATTGAAAGTGTTTAATGCATGGGTTGAAGCCACTTCCTAGTCACTCCAACATCCCCACTTTTTACTGTCTTCTGGTGATCTTCAAGAAGAGTCCTTTGGCTATTTCCCATCAGTGAGATAAACCCCATTCCAGTGCAGATGACCTACTCAGGGAACACAAAAGCTTGGGCACAACTAGATTCTGACTATATATGCTCTTCCTCAATCTGGCTTTGGTGGTGTAGCCACTTAACAAAACTGGATGCATCTTTACAAATACAGTGTTTCCTTGAAGCATCATCTAAAATAACTAAGAGTGGGCACCAAAATGTTAGCAGTCCTGAGGAGACTGGATGTATATTTGTTGTATTAATTAGAATAGTAACCCTCATTATGTGATGGGAAAAAAAATTCTAAACACTTTTAGTTTATCTTATTTATTCCTGAAAACATTCCAGAAGAAATATGTAATCATTTCCATCTTATAGATGAGGAAATTGAGGATCAGAGATGTTATATATTTTGCCAGCATATTAAGATGATGATACAATTAGTTGTGAGCCAGGATTTGGATCAGGGCAGTTCACCTCCCCAAACACAGGGTTCTAGGTCTTTTATTTTCTCAGCCATTAAGGATCTTCCTGGATTTGCCAGGCAGATATATGTATGGGTATATTGGTTGTCTTCATCTTAGCTAACCTCAGGGTAAGTGCTAGGGAAATACCTAGGCTTATATGAAAAGAATCTTTTTGTCCTGGTTTTGATCTAACTTTCTGGCAGGCTTGTTAAGATTTGTCTTAACATGTACATTTCCCTTGCCAAAGCACACGTGGTATGTTTGTACATATGGTCTCATTTTTATGATCTTTTAACCTTTACATATTTTAAATACTTCATGGTGGGGTTAATTATTTGTGGTGACCAAGATTGGCAGATGGTCTGATGGGGCCATGTTTGGAATCCCTAAGGAATGAGAGGATTGATACCCTGTGGAACATACTTTCAAAGATAAATATATAAATGTAAAGAAGAAATTTTTGACACACCCATAAATGAACAGAGCCTCATGATATCTCATGATAAATCAATAAATTTATTCTGGGATTATCACTATATTTTGAGATTGGCCTTATTTTGATTCCAACCATTTTTAGAATGAATTAATATTGAGTAATGTGAATTGCTTAGAAAATGATCATTTAACTATTATTTGTCCTTGTATATTCTGAACACATAGTTGGGTTGGAAGAGTTGAAATAATGAAAACAGTAAGATTGGCTAAAGGAGTTAAACCTTCTTGAGCCTTAAAAATATGCCTCAGGCAACTTGATGGTGAGATCTCTAATGTCATAGAATTACAAATAACTTTAAAGCAGTTTTAGCTACAAAATGTGACAGTAAACCAAGTTCTCACCCTTCTAGAAACCCTTTGACAAGGAGGTTGGAATGAAATAAACAAAGGTAATAAAGCGCCAAGTGGAGCCAAAATCAGGAGGCATGTTCTCTCTAAAGACCTGATATAAATTAAACCTTATATGGTATATGTATATTATATGTTTACCACTGCTTAGCTTCAACAAACCATCAGTGGACACATGAGTCTGCTTTTAGAAGTAGTTGAGAGGCCATGTTCTTAGGTACAGTTTCCTGAGGTTTGGATCCAGTGAATAAGGTCATGCTCCTAAATTTTGGATACTTGGAAGGCTTCTTTACCTACTCTATAAACAAGGGGCATATTTTTCCTCCAGGGAACATTTGGCAATGTCTGGAAAAGTTTTTGTTTGTCACAACTGGGAAAGGAGGTGCCTCTGGCATCTAGTGAGTAGAGACCAAAGTTGCTGTTACGCATTCAACAATACACCAGCGAGTCCCCCACAAGAAAGAATAATCAACCCCAAATGTAGTAGTGCTGAGATTGAGAAACCCTGCCATAAACCCAGATCACTGAAGCTGGTTTTTATATATCCCAGGCTGCTTTGCGATTGGATCCTAGAAAAGTCTCTCACATTGTGTAGCTAATTTAAAAAGTCAATCTGAATATAGTGTTTAGGGTGGAATATAGTCTCCAGGTTGATTAATAACTGTCCTGAAATGTAATGTAAGCTAATCTTGATAAATTTGTTAACTGTCAGCAAAGCCCTCTTTGAATAAATCTAGTGTATATTTTATTCCATATTTAAAAGTGCAACTATTTAATAGTTTAATACACCTTTTGCTGTCTACAAATTATAGCTCTATTAATTTATTGTTCAAAATTTGTAACAGATACTTGCCTGGTGAACAGCAATTCTGAGTTTTGCAGAACAAGGTTCACACGAGGAACAAGTGGAATTTAGATAAAGCTATCTCATGAAATATCATTAGAAAAGACTTCAATACCTCAAGGAAAATGCAGCCAAGCATTACATCATTTGTGGCTTTTGACTGCATGGTCACAAATTGATAACTGGTTCACTGGCCCACAGTGGATGTATGTATACTCTTTAATACTGATGCTTAGACAGTAATTGCTTCATGACAGTCAGGATTAATAGAAATTATCTCCAGATTAAACTCTGCAGTAGGTTAAAAAGGAGATGTTCTACACCTTCGTCATCCCCACTCCTACTCTTGTTTCTTAACTTGCTTCTCAATTATCTGATATTTCTCTTAAAGGGCCAGGTACATTTATCTTTTGTCTTTTGAAAACAGTTTCTTGCCTGTTTAGGCTGCTACAACAAAATATCACTTACTGGGTGAACTATAAACAACAGAAATTTATTTTTCATAGTTCTGGAGGCTGATATGTCCAAGATCAAGGTATTGTCATGACTGGTGATGGTCTTCTTCCTGGTTCATAGCTGGCATCTTTTTGCTATGTCCTAACATGGTGGAAGGGGCAAGAGATCTCTCTAGAACCTCTTTTCTAAGGCACTAATCTTATTCATGAGGGCTCCACACTCTTAAGCATCTCCCACATCCCTACCTTTTAATATCATCATCTATAGGAGTTAGAATTTCAACATATGAATTTGAGAGGAACACAGATATTCAGACCACAGCACTCATTGAATAGAGAAAAAATGTATCTTTCATGTGATTTTGTTTTTTGATTTTATTATTTGAAACAAGGAGTGGCTTAAATAAACCACTGGTCCTATTACTCAAGTACATCAGATAGAATTCCTTACATTAATTACACTATCATCAAATTTATTTTTGGCTGATGTTCTATAATCTTATTTGTTCACTTTTACTTAATAAATAATTTACCCTGTCAAGATACTAGGAAGTGGTATTACTGAAGCAAGTTGTGTAGGAGATCTATTGAATGTTCTTTTCTTTGTTGTTGTTGTTGTTGCTTAGGGATTATTGGCGTTTTAATTTTTTTCCAGCCTAAAATCATTACAGCCATGCTGAATGGAACAAAGAAAGGGTAGATAGGTAAGAGTTTACTGAGCAGTGATGGTTGAACTAAGACCTTAATGACAGCAAGGATCCAGTCATGGGAAGATATATGGGAAAGGTGTTTTAAGTAGAAGAAAGAACAAGAACATAGGCCCTGGAGGACGAAGTTGGTGAGTTCAAGGGGCTGAAGATAGATCTCAATGGCTGGAGCACAAGGAACAACAGAGAGAATGGCTGGAGACCATGGCAAGCAGTGGGCAGGGCCCTGATTGTGCAAGGCTATATAGCACAGATTTTATTCCATATGCCATGGTGAAGCAGAAACAAAATGCTTGTCTCAGGAGCCTCTTGCCCTTCACTTCTGTTAAGACCATGTCCTTGAGAGGTTCTTTAGCTTGTGAGAAGATATAACACAAGTATTATTGCCTGAATTAACTGAATTGGCACAAGTGAAAGTTATTGGAAAAGTGCAGACAGACAACACAAAATCTCAGAATTAGTTCAGGAACACACCACCTAATTAGATACATAATTGTGAAAGGACTCACCATTCCCAAGGTTCTGATTTCAAATTATCTCAGACCTCATGGAACTTGGTTATACTGAGTGAGATCTTCCAGAGAGGTTGTTAAACATTTGGTCTGTAGAGCGAAGTCTTAACTTATTGTGTTTGGGCTAGAAACATTATTCAAGGTGTTCCACAGAGTTTTGGCTTTGCAGTATGCTCTTCCGGTTCAAATCTTAGCTTTCCATTTAACTAGTTAAAGACATTGAAATACATTATTCCACATTTTTATGCCACAGATTCCTCATCTGTAAAGTGGAGATAATGGAACTTAACTCACAGTGTTTTGGGGGAATAAGTGAATACATTTCATTTAGGACAGGTTCCAGAACAGTGCCAGATAAATAGTAATAAACAAATGTCAGTTAGCTATTGTTATCCTCATTGTTGATGAGGACCACCATTTCTCTCTCTCTCTCTCTCTTTTAACAGTGTCTTAGACCTTTGGGCCCATTCTCAAATGAGCATTTATTTTAGGTACTGAACATTGAACTTGACTCTTTCCCTTCCCCTCCAAGATAGATGGATCGTCTTAAATTTGAGGGAAGTTTAGGACAGAGTTTGACTCTAAGTTTTATTCTTAGAACAGCAACTATTTAGGAAGGATCTAGGAAGCATTTTTTTTCCCTCTCCAATAAGACTTCAACTGTTGGATGATAGGAAATTTGTGTGGTAGAGAAATGAGTAGTACTTTTGGGGTCCTCCATCCCCCAAAGCATGACAACGATGAAAGGAAGACTAAATACAGTCAAGATTACACAATTCTAATATAAATTAGAATTGTGTGTGACCTTGAGAAACAGCACAATCATACAACTGGAGGCACTGAGTTGAATAATCTGTGAAGCACATTTTAGCTTTAATATTCTATAGTTTAGAATATGCTTTCTACTTCACATCCTTTATCTTGGGTCTTAAACTATGGAGGAAGAGAAAGCATATTAGGAAAAAAAACAATGGAAAGAGAAATATAAGGGGGAATAAAAACAAAGGAGGAGTAGGTTATTAGGAAAGGAGTACAGTAAGAAATAGCAAGTAAAGGTAGACAGGTTCAGACAAATGGCTGATACTTTTAAACATCCACAATATGATAGACCCTGGGGATATGTTGATGGCCAAGCCCTCATTGAATTTACAGGTGATTGCGGAATATGTAAACAGACAGCCACAAAGAGAACACTAGAAGCTAACATCATCTGGAGAGTAAGGGGGGGATACTCTGAAAAAGAGTGCTGGGTTGGAGGCAGAGCATTCTGGGTAGAGAAAATAGCATTTACAAAAGCTATGAGATAGTAGAGAGCTTGGAATTTTCAAGTACTGAGGGATTTCATGTGTGGTTGTGACCAGGAAGAAAATGAAGCAAGAAAAGATAAGCATATCCTTTAAAAACCAACTAGTGGGTGCAGATGAAAATCATTCCATTTCATCCCCTCCCGTATCGGCTGCAGTGTGGAATGGCCACATGTGGTTTTACCTTCCCCAGTTGACTATCCATCATCCTATAATAAGCAGTAACACATATCCTAGCCTGGTCATCCCCAGAGAATTCCTTCCAGGTCATCTGAGGGCAAAAGAGAATGCTGTGCTCTGACAGGGAGAAATTCCTCAGTAGAGAAAAGAAGGAGAGAATGTTAAACATGTCTCCATATGTTTCCTCCTTGCCCTCATTCTTGCTTCTCATGCAAAGTGTTTTCTCTTTTCCTTAGATTCTCTCTTCCACACTCTAGAAAAACTTTTCCCCCTTTTTTCTTTTTCTTTTCTTTTCCCTTTTTGGCCCAAATCATTGTACTGAAAATGTAAAACCTGCAGTTTTGGGTATGTTACCAAAGGAAACAGTTTTACTTAAAATCTTGTTTTTGCCAAAATATTTTCAAAGTAGCTGGAGAGTTGTCAAACCACAGTGGCTCTCAGCTGTGTTTCCTTCTAGCATTTCCCCAGGTTCTCCCAGAACAGCACTCAGTAATTGGATATTATTTGAAGAGGAGGGGAGAAAACACTGCACAAGACAGTGTGTAGATTTAAGAATTATACTTTGGGTGCTGAAGGCCAGAGATCCAGAGGTGCTCAGCTGCTAAACTCCAGGGCTGCGTGACTCTGTGTCATTCCTGGATATAGCTTTCGGCAAGGATACCTAGAGGAAACATGCTGGTAACTGTCAATTTTTAGATTGTCATTCCAAAGTCTTTAGATTGTTTTCTGCCTTAGTTACATGTCTTTTACTGGAAGAATCTATTCTGATACACACAAAAAATTACTGAACACATCTTGAAATGACATGCACTTCGTCCTTGCAGGTATTTACAGGCTTTCCCTGTCCTTAGCTATCTCTTCCAATTCTAGCTAGCATTTGTGGGTTTTATGTACCAGTGAAATTATTTAACAGTAAGCAATCAGCCTTTATTCTCCTCCAACAACTTTCTTCCAAGACCCTGAAGGAGGTACAAACTCATTATTTATGGACTTCTGAAAGCAGAGGCAGTAGTTCCCATGTCTATTTAACTCACTCAGCAACTGAAGTTCAGAAAAGTGACATGACTTTTCTAAGGTCATTCAACAGGTCAAAACTACTATTTCCTTATAATATGCTTCTAATCCACTTGATTGTAAGAATAAAATAAAGCAAATGAAATCATAATAAAAATAATTTTAATAACTATATATAATTATCAATAATCACTGACAATAGATTGGACCTCAGGGTTCAAGTGCTACCACCTCCAATCTATTTTTACTGGATCTACTATTATATCATTAGGGTCCTGGCAGAAAACAGATGGCATACTCTGAAGCAGTAACATAAAGAAGTTAAATGGAGTCGATAGTGTCAAGGGAACCAATGAGAGGTGGCAAAGCACCCAGGACTGGTAACAGTGAGAAACAGTTGTCACTCCATCATTCCTAGGCCTAGAGAGCAAGGGAAGAAGTGGTGACCAGAGCATGTGAAACCTTTTAGAATAGCAGAGGGGGCTGCCTGACATGGACATGAGCTGGGAGACCTTCCCAACCCACGACCTTGCTTTTCTCTTCTCTGCTCTCCTGCAAATGACTCCTATTGGCCAAAACCAACAAGAAGCTGGAGGATAAAGAAGCATGGGTAATGCTGTCTGGAGTGCTTGGATCTCTTCTCCTTATATACCATTTATATGCTGATAACAGCCAGGTTTTTATTTGGACTTTTTTGCATTTCAATTTAATGAACTGAATTTCAAGTTTCTACTTGGTATCTCCTAACTGAGCACCTGAGCTTCTTCCCTCACAATTTCTGTTCCTCCCACAGTCTCTTGCATCTCAGTTACTTGTTTTTTACCAGCTGAAGTTCAAAAATCTTGGAGATATCCCTAACTCCTTTCTTTCTCATTTCAGCATTTTGTCCTTCAGCAAATCTTACTAACTCTCCTTCAGTAGCTATCTGGAATCCTATCACTTCTCACTGTTTTAAAAGTTTTTTAATTTTTAAATGTATTTATTTATTCAAGAGAGAGAGAGAGCATGTGAGCAGGGGAATGGCAGAGAGAGAAAGGGAGAGAGAATCCCAAGCCAGCTCTGCATGGACAGTGGGGCTCAAACTCATGAACTGTGAGATCATGACCTGAGCTGAAATCAAGAGTTGGACGCTTAACTGACTGAGCTTAACTGACTAACCCAGGTGCCCTTCATGTTTTAATACTACGTCCACAGTCTGAGTCCTAACCATCTCTTGCCTGGAATATTACACTGGATACACTGCTTCCACCTTTACCCTTTTTAGTTTCTATACAGAAACTAAAGTGAACCCTTAAAAAACATAAACTAGACCATGTCAGACTTCTATTCAGAATGTCTAATAGCCCATTTCACTCAAACAAGAGAAAGTAAATCTTTAAAATGGCTTCTAAGATCTTCCATCCATCCTCTTAATTCTCTGGTATCATTTCCTATCACTTCCTGCTCTTTAATCCACTCTGCTAACACCACACTCTGTGCCATGCCTAAAACAAACTGCAAACACTTTCACCTCTCAACAGTGTTTGCACTTGCTGCTTACTCTTCCTGGTACACTCTTCCTCCAAATATCTGCATGGTTCAGTCCCAAATCTTCACATTTTGTTGAAATGTCACCTTCTCAATAAAGCCTTGCCCGACTACCTTATATTAAAATGTAATCCCCCTCCATCCTACCATTCTCAGTTCACTTCTCTATTTCACTTTTCTCCACGGCACTTATGACCATCTGACACATTTTACATTTAGTTTAGACTTCTCCTGCTTATACCACCATCCCCACTATCATCAAAGATCTATCATGCTCACAGGAATATGAAGAGACACGAGCAACTGTCAAAGATAGAAAGAAGTCTACTTTTTTGTCTTCATAGTTCTTGACTTGATAGTACTTGGCACAGGAATATATAAATGCTCCTACCTTGAACCAGAGAGTTTTAAATATATCCAGAGTAGCCTAGCGACAAGGGTTTAAATCTGAAATCAAGGCAACATTTGAGCCCTTTCTGTAGAAACAAGTTAAAGGGATTCTAGAGATCTCCTTGGAAGCTGGGAGAACCAAAGAGAGGGGTTAATAAAAATATTATCAGTAGATTACCTGAAATCCCTCAGGGCCAGGGCATATCCTAAGAACAAACTATACACCACAGCATTGCTGAAATCTGAGACAATGTCACAAGTTAAAGAACTGTGAGAAAATGAGAAAGGCTTCATAACAGAAGTCTGGAGGATTCGATATATTCTATCTGGTCTTGGCAAATGTTCAATCAAAAAAACTCACAGGCTATATTTCTCAGCCTTATTTTAAAGATTTTAATGTATAAGGTTTTAAAAGTAGTAGAGTATGTAAGGCCTCACATAACCTGGATACCAAAACCAGTAAAATGATAAAGTTGTTGAAAAATAGTTCTGACTTCTCCACTACTGAGTTAAAGAAATAACAATAAACTGATATTTACTGAATGAATACAAAAAGCTGTATCCAATTTCAGCAGAATGGAAAACGTGAAAAGAAATTAATTACCATTGGGGGTTTTCCTTATACAAAGAATAGAATTAGGCATTATTAAGTAATATGATTTCAGGGGCTCAAGAGGCCTCAACAGGAAAAGAAATCCGTTTTATAAGCTTGATGAATCCTAAAGTCCTATATTCCACAATTTAACTCTTTTACTTAAGGATTTAATCCTGCTTACATGCAACTACCCCTTGGGTAAGGTCCCTCACCAGTTATTTATTCCTTAAAGTGAAAAAAGAATTTGAGACAGGGGGAATAATGTTAGGATATAAGGATTTTGAGAAGAGTGTGATCCAGGAAACAAAGGATTAAGAGATTCAGACAACAAACTTCACTTATCTCATAGTTTTGCCTGGATTCAGCATCACTACATCTGTTTTGCAGATTCCTCATCTCCAAGATTAAATGTCTTTTTGGTAAGTTGTTATTTCAGAGACCCAGGTCAGCTTTCATATATCTGGACATGGAGTTAGGGAATGGCAGGAGAGTGGTGACTATCAGATGTGTGAATTACACAGTCCTCCCTTTATTTCCTAACTCGCCCTCTCATTTGTGTCTTTATAATTAACTCAGCACAATCAATGAGACTATTAGAAATTTAATCACAGAAGAAATTGATAGTGATGACTAAAATCCATTCAATACCCTCAGTACATGAATGGATTTCAATTACTCAGCCTTTTTTTCCAGTTATCCAAATTTCCACACAGGAAGATAACTCATTTTAAGGAGTATGTTCATTATGCTCATTTTCACAGCAATTTTCCTCTAAGAAACCTGGGTTGCTTGATCAATACCAGATATTGAACTATAGTAAAGGACTTATTGAGGAAACATAACAGCAAATATAGGATTATAGAAGCTTCCACCCTAAACTATTAATGAATATAAGTAACATTAACAAAGAAAAGAGAAACAATCCTCTAACAAGAAAAGGTATGCAATGATGAATTCTAAACTTTAGAGTACCTTTGGATAATGAAGATTTTAATAATAATGTAAGATTTCCCTACCTACCACCTCCTCCTCCAAATACAACACACACACACACACACACACACACACACACACACACAGAGTGAGAGAGAGAGAGAGAAGAGAGAGAGATAATAAGCAGAAGCTGTACCATGGGGAAGAAAGTGAGTGGACAAATTCCTGAAAAGTTTCTCGATGGTCGATGGGAGAGGATGGAAAGGTAGGTGAATGAGAAGGTGAAAAAACTAAAAAAAAGTCACAATTTGCTTTTTCTGGCTTACAACAACATGAGAGAAATACTTCAGGAAGAATTATCCAGAGCTAATTGTCTATAATAAATAAAAGTTTGGAAAAATGAAAGATGAGAATAAAAGGAAAATACCACTCCTCAAAACACTGGATACTTTTCCATCATAGCTAAAAAGCATCACATTGATTGTTGGAAGAACTTCTGAATTTTTAGTATTTCCCCAATGTAACCACAACTGTGGGTGGGGAACAAAAGATGGCTGGGGAATGGTGAGCTAAATAGTGATGTTTTCATATAGCCAAAGACTTAATGAAGATAAACTGAAGGACTCACTCTAAAAAATGGGTTAATAATCCAGTACCCTCATGGATCTGGAGGTTCCCCTCAAAGAAACAAGAGTAAAATCTGAGGAAAGATGTTTAACAAAGTTCCAACGAAAAAGGTTAAAGACAAAATATGTGAATAGAATCAAGGCACATGTCTAGCTCTTCTTTCTCACCTCCATCCCACCACTGCCCCTTTCTAGGTAACTAAAAAGCCAAAGATAGAATTGAGTCAAATATTCAGTGAGGTTACAAAAAAGACCAGATCAAGTAGAAAGCTGGCAGGGAGAAACTATCCATATATTTGGGAAAAGAAATGGCAAAGTGAAACAGAGCCACTACACCAAAACAATACAGAAAAACAAGCAAAATTTTAAAAAATGTAAGCACATAATTTTGCAACCCAGGAAAATAATTCACTTTGGATGAAGACATCAATAATAAAAAAATCTTTATACATTAAATAAAATTAGAGAAAAGATTATTATTATTATTATTATTATTGCTTGGAGAGAGAGAGAGAGAGAGAGAGAGAGAGAGAGAGAGAGAGAGAGAACGCATGCATTAAGTAAAGGAGGGGGCACGGGGAGAGGGAGAGAGAATCTTAAGCAGACTCCACGCTGAGCACAGAGCCCAGCACAGGGCTTGATCCCATAACCTTGGGATCATGACTTAAGCTGAAATCAAGAGTTGGATGCTCAACCAACTGAGCCATCCAGGTTCCCCAAAGATGAAATTTTTGAAAGAAGAAATCATGCTGAAATGATCGCAACAAAATAAGGTAAAAGTGAGACTGGATGATGAACTGGAGGCAAAACAAAATTATAGTAAGACCAATTAATTATTTATAAGCAGCAAGTAATGAATGAGAACAACAAAAGAGCAAGCTGAGGATGAGCTCTAGAAAATGCTGCAGAATGCAGTTAAAATAGACAAAATGATAAAAGGAAGTAAGGAGGAGCTATAGTGATAGACAACAAAGACCAATCATGTATAGATAAATTGGTGTCCTTGAGGTAGTATACAGAAATGATGGAACAGAAAAAAAACTTTAAAGATAAAATGAGAGAACTGAACTTGCCATTTACAAGTGCAGTATACTGTTCTAGGATAATTTCATAGAAAATGATCAGTACTGAGACATAGCCTACTGAAAAGATTGGACTTAAAGTATTAAACAAAAAAAGAATCCAATTTCCAGTTTTAGCTCCAACACGTAGAATTTAAAAGCCATCACTCCTGTCCTATAAAAACAAACAAACACAGTTGAGCAAACTGCAAATCGATGACTCTCCTTGGGCCTATTAGAGAAGGAGGTCACAGGGCAAACTACTAAGCATACACTCTGTAGGATATCTGCAGAGGCAGGCAAACACAGAGGTCCACAGCTGATATCGGTTTACCTGGAACAGAAGCTGCTAAGGTCAAAACACTTAAGTGGTAAGTTTGAGGAACTGCTGATTCCTGAGTGGGGACTAGCATGGATGGAAAATTCCTGGGGACTACAGTCCAAGATGAACCTGCACTTTCATGGCTTTTACCTCTGGGACCCCATCCAGTTCTCAGGTGAAAACCAATAAAAATTCCCTAGTGTTTCTGACAGTGGGAGGTGGAAAGTAACCATTCTGAAACAAATTCAGAGCATTCCCCATAACAAAGGCCTATTCTTCAAAAGAAAACATTATCAAAGCCTTATTCCATGTGAGGGAAGGGCAATTACACATTCCAGCCTTCTCTAGACTTCCAGACTCATCTAAGAGGGGGAAAAGATAAGAAACACTTGTGAAGGTCACAGCCCAGGGATGTAAACCTATGAAAAGCCAGACTTAATCATAATATTATAGAACATTACCCCCAGGTTATTGCCACATTGACAAGGCTCTAGTATCCTAACAATGGTTTGCAGACGAAAGAGCTGTAAGTAGCAGACTCTATTTGTAAAAGGGGTTCTTAGGGAAACCCAAGGAGAGCAGGAGAGACAAAAGCAAGGACACTAGAGGAAATTGAAGGCTCTGGCATCTACAGGTAGAACAAACATTAGACACAACCCAATTCCTAACCAGATTAATATTAAACCTCACACTATACAACACATTTACCTCAGTTTCTATCACCTGATACACCATGTCCAGTTTTCCACAACAACAAAAATCCCACGTTGTGCTAATAGGCAAGAAAAAAAAAATTAAAAAACTGTCTGAAGCAACAAAGCAAGCAAGGGGTTAATTCTCCAAGAAGACATAATCTTTAGCCTGTTTGTACTTTAACAATAGAGCATACAAATATATAAGGAAAAAACTGATAGACCTCTAAGGAAAAACAGACAAATCCACTACTATAGCTGGAAATTTTAACACCCCTCTTTCAGTAATTGATACATCAAGCAGGAGGAAAATCAGTAAGGACAGAGTTGACCAGAAGAGCAACGTCAAGCAACTGGATTTAACTGACATTTATAGAATCTCCCATCCAACAACAAAAGAATGCACAGTCCTCTGAAGCTCATATGGAACATTCACCAACAGAGACCAAATTCTGGGACATAAAAGAAGTCTTAAAAAACAAATTATACAAGGTGTTTTCAGACCACAGTGGAATTAAACTAGAAATCAATAACAAGACAGCTATAAATAAAGATAGCTATATATCACCCAAAATATGTGAGGATTAAATAACAAACTTTTAAGTAACACTTGGATCAATGAAGAAGTCTCAAGAAAAACTTAAATTGGAGTAGCTGCATTACCTCTCTCTTAACACACGAACACACACACACACACACACACACACACACACAGTCCTAGTGGTTCTGCTTCTCAGATTGAACCCTGAATGGTAAAGAACTTACTATGAAAAGTAGTTCCTAAGGAACATGATCTCAAACAAGAGTTCTTAAATTGATTCTGGGGATTTTTTGGTTCTCTGATATAGTTAGATTTAAGGGCATTGATAACTATTTCCAATGGTAAAGGCAACACTGTTGTTGATGGCATTCAGTGGCAAAAGAGCTACTCAAATTATTACCTGTAATAAGGTGTCTATAGAAGGCAAGGCTTTGGGTTGCAAAATATTTTCTGCCACAGAAAAGGTTAGTGAAAATAAGTATAATGGAGTTGGTTGATTGCTTCTAAGTGTGTAGAGAATTTAGGGGAAAAAATTATGAAAGGAAGGCTTTAAATTCCCAGCTCAGGGTACTGCTTCTATAACTACTCTCAAAGAAACTCCTATCTCCTATAGTAGCAAGGCTGACATTTCTGAAAACCAAAACCAAAGTCCACTCTGATATGTAGCTGAATTACAAGACAAATTGAATTCTCACTTATAGAGTCTCACTTGTTAACATTAAGATGCTGATTGGGAGGAAAATGGCGGTGTAGGAGGACGCTGGGCTCACCACGCCTCCTGACGCTGATTACTTAGATTCCACCTACACCTGCCTAACTAACCCAGAAAACTACCAGAAGACTAGCAGAACAGAGTCTCCAGAGCCAAGCGCAGACGAGAGGCCCACAGAAGAGGGTAGGAAGGGCGGAGAGGCGGTGCGCGCTGCACGGACTGGCGGGAGGGAGCCGGGGCAGAGGGGGCAGCCTGCCAGCCAAGCAGAGCCCCCGAGTCTGGCTTGCAAAAGCGGAGGGGCCGGACGGAGTGTGTTCCAACAGCAAGCACAACTTAGCATCTGGGAGGTCATAAGTGAACAGCTCTGCTCGGAAAGCCGGAAGACTGGAGGACAAAGGGAAGGAGAGTTGCTGAGCCCCAGGACGACAGAGCTCAGTTTGGTGGGGAACAAAGGCGCTCGCCAGCGCCATCTCCCCCGCCCATCCCCCAACCAAAATCCCAAAGGGAACCAGTTCCTCCCAGGGAACTTGCTCACTCAACTGGGCACAAACACTCAACTCGGTGCTTCTGCGGAGCCACCCCTCCGGCAGCGGGTCTGACTCCCCCCCGCTGCCACAGGGCCCCTCCTGAAGTAGATCACCTAAGGAGAAGCGAGCTAAGCCTGCCCCTCCTGCCCCCGTGCACCTTGCCTACCCACCCCAGCTAATACGCCAGATCCCCAGCACCACAAGCCTGGCAGTGTGCAAGTAGCCCAGACGGGCCACGCCAACCCACAGGGAATCCCGCCCCTAGGAGAGGGGAAGAGAAGGCACACACCAGTCTGACTGTGGCCCCAGAGGTGGGCTGGGGGCAGACATCAGGGCTGACTGTGGCTCTACCCACCAACTCCAATTATACACCACAGCACAGGGGAAGTGCCCTGCAGGTCCTCACCACTCCAGGGACTATCCAAAATGACCAACGGAAGAATTCCCCTCAGAAGAATCTCCAGGAAATAACAACAGCTAATGAACTGATCAAAAAGGATTTAAATAATATAACAGAAAGTGAATTTAGAATAATAGTCATAAAATTAATCGCTGGGCTTGAAAACAGTATAGAGGACAGCAGAGAATCTCTTGCTACAGAGATCAAGGGACTAAGGAACAGTCACGAGGAGCTGAAAAACGCTTTAAACGAAATGCAAAACAAAATGGAAACGACGACAGCTCGGATTGAAGAGGCAGAGGAGAGAATAGGTGAACTAGAAGATAAAGTTATGGAAAAAGAGGAAGCTGAGAAAAAGAGAGATAAAAAAATCCAGGAGTATGAGGGGAAAATTAGAGAACTAAGTGATACACTAAAAGAAATAATATACGCATACTTGGTATCCCAGAGGAGGAAGAGAGAGGGAAAGGTGCTGAAGGGATACTTGAAGAAATAATAGCTGAGAACTTCCCTGAACTGGGGAGGAAAAAGGCATTGAAATCCAAGAGGCACAGAGAACTCCCTTCAGACGTAACTTGAATCGATCTTCTGCACGACATATCATAGTCAAACTGGCAAAATACAAGGATAAAGAGAAAATTCTGAAAGCAGCAAGGGATAAACGTGCCCTCACATATAAAGGGAGAACTATAAGACTCGTGACTGATCTCTCTTTTGAAACTTGGCAGGCCAGAAAGGATTGGCACGAGATCTACAATGTGCTGAACAGAAAAAGTATGTAGCCGAGAATCCTTTATCCAGCAAGTCTGTCACTTAGAATAGAAGGAGAGATAAAGGTCTTCCCTAACAAACAAAAACTGAAGGAATTCGTCACCACTAAACCAGCCCTACAAGAGATCCTAAGGGGGATCCTGTGAGACAAAGTACCAGAGACATCACTACAAGCATAAATCATACAGACATCACAATGACTCTAACCCGTATCTTTCTATAATAACACTGAATGTAAATGGATTAAATGCGCCAACCAAAAGACATAGGGTATCAGAATGGATAAAAAAACAAGACCCATCTATTTATTATATACAAGAGACTCATTTTAGATCTGAGGACACCTTTAGATTGAGAGTGAGGGGATGGAGAACTATTTATCATGCTACTGGAAGCCAAAAGAAAGCTGGAGTAGCCACACTTATATCAGACAAACTAGACTTTAAATTAAAGGCTGTAACAAGAGATGAAGAAGGGCATTATATAATAATTACAGGGTCTATCCACCAGGAAGAGCTAACAATTATAAATGTCTATGTGCCAAATACCGGAGCCACCAAATATATAAAAAAATTATGCAACCTTATTGATAAGAATGTGGTAATTGCAGGGGACTTTAACACTCCACTTACAGAAATGGACAGATCATCTAGACACATGGTCAATAAAGAAACAAGGGCCCTGAATGACACATTGGATCAGATGGACTTGACAGATAATATTTAGAACTCTGCATCCCAAAGCAACAGAATATACTTTCTTCTCGAGTGCACATAAAACATTCTCCAAGATAGATCATATACTGGGTCACAAAACAGCCCTTCATAAGTTTACAAGAATTGAAATTATACCATGCATACTTTCAGACCACAATGCTATGAAGCTTGAAATCAACCACAGGAAAAAGTCTGGAAAACCTCCAAAAGCATGGAGCTTAAAGAACACCCTACTAACGAATGAGTGGGTCAACCAGGCAATTAGGGAAGAAATTAAAAAACATATGGAAACAAACGAAAATGAAAATACATCAATCCAAATGCTTTGGGATGCAGCAAAGGCAGTCCTGAGAGGAAAATACATTGCAATCCAGGCCTATCTCAAGAAACAAGAAAAATCCCAAATACAAAATCTGACAGCATACCCAAAGGAAATAGAAGTAGAACAGCAAAGGCAGCCTAAACCCAGCAGAAGAGAAATAATAAAGATCAGAGCAGAAATAAACAATATAGAATCTAAAAAACTGTAGTGCAGATCAACAAAACCAAGAGTTGGTTTTTTGAAAAAATAAACAAAATTGACAAACCTCTAGCCAGGCTTCTCAAAAAGAAAAGGGAGATGACCCAAATAGATAAACATGAATGAAAATGGAATTATTACAACCAATCCCTCAGAGATACAAACAGTTATCAGGGAATACTATGAAAAATTATATGCCAACAAATTGGACAACCTGGAAGAAATGGACAAATTCCTAAACACCCACACTCTTCCAAAACTCAATCAGGAGGAAACAGAAAGCTTGAACAGACCCATAACCAGCGAAGAAATTGAATCAGTTATCAAAAATCTCCCAACAAATAAGAGTCCAGGACCAGATGGCTTCCCAGGGGAGTTCTACCAGACGTTTAAAGCAGAGATAATACCTATCCTTCTCAAGCTATTCCAAGAAATAGAAAGGGAAGGAAAACTTCCAGACTCATTCTATGAAGCCAGTATTACTTTGATTCCTAAACCAGACAGAGACCCAGTAAAAAAAGAGAACTACAGGCCAATATCCCTGATGAATATGGATGCAAAAATTCTCAATAAGATACTAGCAAATCGAATTCAACAGCATATAAAAAGAATTATTCACCATGACCAAGTGGGATTCATTCCTGGGATGCAGGGCTGGTTCAACATTCGCAAATCAATCAACGTGATACATCACATTAATAAAAGAAAAGATAAGAACCATATGATCCTGTCAATTGATGCAGAAAAGGCCTTGGACAAAATCCAGCACCCTTTCTTAATAAAAACCCTCGAGAAAGTCGTGATAGAAGGAACATACTTAAACATCATCAAAGCCATATGAAAAGCCCACAGCTAACATCATCCTCAATGGGGAAAAACTGAGAGCTTTTTCCCTGAGATCAGGAACACGACAGGGATGCCCACTCTCACCGCTGTTGTTTAACACAGTGTTGGAAGTTCTAGCATCAGCAATCAGACAACAAAAGGAAATCAAAGGCATCCAAATTGGCAAAGATGAAGTCAAGCTTTCGCTTTTTCCAGATGACATGATATTATACATGGAAAATGTGATAGACTCCACCAAAAGTCTGTTAGAACTGATACATGAATTCAGCAAAGTCGCAGGATACAAAATCAATGTACAGAAATCAGTTTCATTCTTATACACTAACAATAAAGCAACAGAAAGACAGATAAAGAAACTGATCCCATTCACAATTGCACCAAGAAGCATAAAATACCTAGGAATAAATCTAACCAAAGATGTAAAAGATCTGTATGCTGAAAACTATAGAAACCTTATGAAAGTAATTGAAGAAGATATAAAGAAATGGAAAGACATTCCCTGCTCATGGATTGGAAGAATAAATATTGTCAAAATGTCAATACTACCCAAAGCTATCTACACATTCAATGCAATCCCAATCAAAATTGCACCAGCATTCTTCTCGAAACTAGAACAAGCAATTCATATGGAACCACAAAAGGCCCCGAATAGCCAAAGTAATTTTGAAGAAGAAGACCAAAGCAGGAGGCATCACAGTCCCAGACTTTAGCCTCTACTACAAAGCTGTAATCATCAAGACAGCATGGTATTGGCACAAAAACAGACACATAGACCAATGGAATAGAATAGAAACCCCAGAACTAGACCCACAAACGTATGGCCAACTCATCTTTGACAAAGCAGGGAAGAACATCCAATGGAAAAAAGACAGTGTGTTTAACAAATGGTGCTGGGAGAACTGGACAGCAACATGCAGAAGGTTGAAACTAGACCACTTTCTCACACCATTCACAAAAATAAACTCAAAATGGATAAAGGACCTGAATGTGAGACAGGAAACCATCAAAACCCTAGAACAGAAAGCAGGAAAAGACCTCTCTCACCTCAGCCGTAGCAATCTCTTACTCGACACATCCCCAAAGACAAGGGAATTAAAAGCGAAAATGAATTACTGGGACCTTATGAAGATAAAAAGCTTCTGCACAGCAAAGGAAACAACCAACAAAACTTAAAGGCAACCAACGGAATGGGAAAAGATATTTGCAAATGACATATCGGACAAAGGGCTAGTATCCAAAATCTATAAAGAGCTCACCAAACTCCACACCCGAAAAACAAATAACCCAGTGAAGAAATGGGCAGAAAACATGAATAGACACTTCTCTAAAGAAGACATCCGGATGGCCAACAGGCACATGAAAAGATGCTCAACGTCGCTCCTCATCAGGGAAATATAAATCAAAACCACACTCAGATATCACCTCACGCCAGTCAGAGTGGCCAAAATGAACAAATCAGGAGACTATAGATGCTGGAGAGGATGTGGAGAAATGGGAACCCTCTTGCACTGTTGGTGGGAATGCAAATTGGTGCAGCCGCTCTGGAAAGCAGTGTGGCGGTTCCTCAGAAAATTAAAAATAGACCTACCCTATGACCCAGCAATAGCACTGCTAGGAATTTATCCAAGGGATACAGGAGTACTGATGCATAGGGGCACTTGTACCCCAATGTTTATAGCAGCACTCTCAACAATAGCCAAATTATGGAAAGAGCCTAAATGTCCATCAACTGATGAGTGGATAAAGAAATTGTGGTTTATATACACAATGGAATACTACATGGCAATGAGAAAGAACGAAATATGGCCCTTTGTAGCAGCGTGGATGGAACTGGAGAGTGTGATGCTAAGTGAAATAAGCCATACAGAGAAAGACAGATACCATATGGTTTCACTCTTATGTGGATCCTGAGAAACTTAACAGAAACCCATGGAGGAGGGGAAGGAAAAAAATAAAAAGAGGCTAGAGTGGGAGAGAGCCAAAGCATAAGAGACTGTTAAAAACTGAGAACAAACTGAGGGTTGATGGGGGTGGGAGGGCGGGGAGGGTGGGTGATGGGTATTGAGGAGGGCACCTTTTGTGATGAGCACTAGGTGTTGTATGGAAACCAATTTGACAATAAGTTTCATATATTGAAAAAAAAAAGATTCTGATTGGGAAGGAAAGGGATTCTGAAAATTATTATGGGACAGTTGGGCAGATTCTAGTAAAGCAGGGGACCCTGAATACCCAAATTCCATCAAACTATTTTTGCCCATAGAAGCAGCCCTATCATTCTGGCCACACTGGCTCTGAGGGACACTATTTCTGGAGACCCAAAATATCATTGTGTTCCTGTCAGATAACCCACAGAGTTTTGGCTCAGGTCTACTGTTCAGTGAGCCCAGTGGTCCCTGTATTCGCTTTGTGGTTATTGCCCAAGTTCTGGAATGCATAATGGGAAGAACATTATTCAGCCATTGGCAGAGGCATCATTGTGGTTCCTTGACCCATGGAATGGAGGTATTAAGGTAGAATACATCCATTTGTGCAGAACACAAATGGATGTTGAGAATGAAAGAGAATTTATAATTCTCATAAATTCAATCGGGTAATGACTCCAATTGCAGCAAAGAAATTGTGTCATAAGCTAACCCAGACTCATCCAAATTCGGATATCATGCGGTTGGCAACTGGTTCTACTTCTCATTCTCACATGGGGGTAGACTAAAGTTCTCATTTTATGGTGGGGGGTGGGGCATAAAGTGGAGAGGCAGGCAGGTATGTGGCATGAAATCCTGTGTCTTTCGAAACACAATATGGGAAACACAATATGAGTCCCTATGTCCTCATAATTCTTGTGGGCCAATATTCCCAGGTCTGGCTAAAAAAAGAGGTACCAAATAACAGAGATTTGGAATTACTGCTGCTATGCTGTAAATTCCAGCCAGCCACCAGGTTCAGAATTTTCCTCATTGACTTTTTTTTTTAATTAAAAAAATTTTTACTGCGTATTTATTTTTGAGAGAGAAAACAGAACATGAGCAGAGGTGGGGCAGAGAGAGAGGGAAACACAGAATCCGAAGCAGGCTCCAGGCTCTAAGCTGTCAGCACAGAGCCTGATGCAGGTCTTAAGCCCATGAACCGTGAGATCATGACTTAAGCTGAAGTCGAATGCTCAACCGAATGAGCCACCCAGGTGCCCCTTCCTCAGTGATTTTTAAGTGAGAGTGGCAACTGCCATCAGGACTTGGGATAGATTCGGATTTTACAAGTGGACCCATATAGACCTAGCTACCTATATAGACCTGCCTCATTAACCCCACAATAATATGATCTCAAATTGTATGTGGTTGAAATTATTCAACCCATTTGTTGTGCTGTGGCAGAGTTTAACTAATACTATATAATTTAAGAGACGTTGTTATTTACAAACTTGATCTGAAAATTAATAGTTTGACTATATTTAAACAATTATAAAAAATAATGTAAATATGGCTTTCACAACTGCAACTATAAGAAAATAACAAGCAATAAATTTATTCTATAAGAAGAAAATTAAAATGCTTTAATTTTCTTCTTCAATTAGTAAAAATACATGTCTTGTTTAAGAAAGAAAAGTCTTGATATTGTGAGGATGCCAATTCACATTAAATTAATCTATAAATTTAATACATGCTGAATAAAACACTACTAAATGACTTGAGATATTTTATATTTTGTACATGGGCTGGGGGATTTAACAAAATGATTCGACACCCAGGTGTCACTTGGAGTTTCCTCAACCTGTGAGACATTCTTAGGACTGCCTTCACCTAGTTAATTTCATAATCTAAGAAAGTCCTAAACCCTTCATAAGAGTTCTGTAAATCTCTGGGATCTATATCCCATGACCTTTTTGCTTTGGGGCTCTTTGAGTAATTTTTTTCTTCCCGCAGCTTACTGATCTCACTTTGATACTCAGCTCCTCTTTAGTTTCTACAGCTGAAATGGTCTCTTTAAGAATTTGTATATTTGGCAGACTTAAACTAAAAGCAGAAGAAGAGCATGCAGAGAAGGATTTCATATCACACCAATAGAAATGCTTTCTATTCAGTCCCTCACAGATTGAATTTTCCCTCCAAGTCCACAATCTTCTTCTGTGTTATACAGTAGGAACCCTCTTTCCTGATGTCTTGGTGCCTTGCAGTGGCTCAAATATCTCTTAGGAAATTTACTAAGGCGTTTCTCCAGAGCACTGAATATCTCTCTGAAGTAAAAATTCTGTATATAAAAATTTTACTTTACTATGGATTGTTCAATACCTACCAAAAATCTGGAAACTCTGGGGGGAAAAAGGGTAATGGTCTAATCTTACCTGATATAGAGACTGAGTCTATGTTAATTAGAACAGAATAGCACTGGCATAGGAAAAACTCACAGTGAGAACGAGCAAAATGCGAGAATCTAGATATGAAGAATCCACTGGGATTGATGGTATCACATTGAGGAGTCTGGCAGAGACCACCACTTTACCCCTAATAGTCTTTTGTTGACTTTTCCCAGAGCTCAGGCGTTTTTAGGTGGGCGCATGCATGCTCAAAATGAACAATACTTTTTGCAGCATCTTTTACAAATACGTCTAGCCAAGAGATTAAGTTTTAGCCAATGAAATTTAAGCTGAAGTGTTATGCAACAACTTTTGGGAAACTGCCTTAAAAGTCAATTTATGTCTCACCCTTTTCTTGTTTTCTTCTTCATCCTATTCTTCATCCTGTTGCTTAGCATACAAATGAAACCTATCTGAATCAAATAGCACCACATTTTGACTCCCATTTGATTTGGACCCAAAAGCCCCACATTTTAGAGATAGTACATCAGTGAGACAGTGTGTGTCTCTGGGGGATTTAATGGATTAGAGCCACTATATAAACCCCAGACTACTGGCCTCCACTGCAACAGAAAAATATACTTTTTTCTTGTGTATGACACTTTTATGTTTAGTATCTAAGTCACAGGTAAACCTAATCCTGATTTGGGTGATGAGTACCATCAGTGGGTAAAAAGATGGATTATCGTGGTGCCTGGGTGGGTCAGTCCGTTAAACATCTGACTCTTGGTTTCAGCTCAGGTCATAATCTTACAGTTTTGTGGCTATGAACCCCACATTGGGCTCTGCACGGAGGCTGCTTGGGATTCTCTGTCTCCTTCTGTGCCCCTCCCCCACTCGCACTGTCTCTGTCTTTCCCAAAATAAATAAACTTAAAAAAAAAGAGAGAGATGGATTATCCAGGAGGTGGTATTAGAGAAACTAGCTATGTATATAGGAAAAAGCCTTGCTACTCCAGTGCTCAAATCTAAATCTAGATAAATCAAAATTTTGAGCTTCAAAATTAAAAAAACCCCAAATATGAGAAAGCAAATGAGACTATTTTATTTCTTGAAATGAGGTAGGCCCTTCTATGTAGAATGGGAAACAAAAAATTCATAAAGGAAATAAATGAATTTGAATACATACCTTAAAAATTTGTAGACTTCTGTAGGGAAATATACATACATACTCTACAAGTAAAATAAATGGATAAAGAATGAATATAAAATATCTTCAATATACAGGACTAATTTCTTAAATGTACAAGGAAAGAATAGCAATCTAAATAGATAATAAATAAAGGCTATGAACAGAGAATCTGTAATAAACAGTCTGTAACCATTTAAAAAATATAGTTTACTTTCATTCATAATGAAATTGATAAAAAAATCAAAGATACTGTACCTAAAGAGAAAAAGACTAAAAATACAAACATAAAGTAAACATAAAGTAAACATCAGTGCCTTATGGAATAATGTGCGGAGGGGCGCCTGGGTGGCGCAGTCGGTTAAGCGTCCGACTTCAGCCAGGTCACGATCTCGCGGTCCGTGAGTTCGAGCCCCGCGTCAGGCTCTGGGCTGATGGCTCGGAGCCTGGAGCCTGTTTCCGATTCTGTGTCTCCCTCTCTCTCTGCCCCTCCTCCGTTCATGCTCTGTCTCTCTCTATCCCAAAAATAAATAAAAAACGTTGAAAAAAAAATTTATAAAAAAAAAAAAAAAAAAAATAATGTGCGGAGTCTATCATAATTGTAGTTTAAGTTATAGGAGGGGGGAAGTGAGCTAAAGAATGTTAAAAAAAAATAATGGCCCCAAATCTGCCACATTTGATGAAAGTATAAACGTATAGATCTAAGAATCTCAATAAGCCCAAGCAACATAAACACAAAACCATTTCAAAGCAAATCATAAACTGCTGAAGATAGGCACTGAAATGAAAAATTTTAAAGCAACTAAAGGAAAAGAAGACTTAAAAAGGAACAGAGAGCATTCAAAGGAACAAAGATAAGGATCCACAGAATGCTTGCTATAACTATGGAAGCTAAAATGAAATAAAAAGATTCTTTTAAATGTTCAAAAGAATCTATACACAAGGAATTCTATGCAAAAATATCCTTCTAAAATGAAAAATAAAAACTTTCTGAAACTGAAAAGCAAAAGCAGTACCAGTAAGTTCATTGTCAGAGGACTTACAGTACTTGAAATGTTAAAGGAAATGTAAAGGAAGATGGCACCAAATAGAAATCCAGATCTATACAAAGGAATGAAAAATGCCACAAACAGTAGAAATGTGGGTAAATGTAAGAAATTTCATTTAGCACTTAAAATTATTTTTAAAAGACAAAGCAAAAATAATAACTTGCTGAGATTTATAACATAGAGAAGCAAAATAGATAACAACAATAGATGGGGGAAAATAGATATGTACTGTTGTGAGATTCTGATACATATATGGTATAATATAATTTGATGGTAGAATGTGATAGGTAAATTAAAAAATCATATTGTAAAACCCAAAGAAGAACTAAAAATGAATAAGCCATTACTAGAGATAAAACTGAATTCTATAAAATATTTAAATTTTTAAAAAGGCAGGAAAAAAGAGGAAAAATTGGGAAAAAATAGAAAATGTAAAGAAAGATGGTAGTTCTAAACTCAACAACATTGATATTTACATTAAAATGAAATGGCCTAAACACTCCAAGTACAGGACAGTGGTGTCACTATGGATAAAGCAGCAAGATTTCACCATATGTCTAGAAGTAAACCATTTCTAACATAAGGTCACAGAATTAAAGTAAAACGATGAATATATAGAAGCCATGAGCAACTAGTAGAAGGAAAGCTGGAGTGGCTATATTAACATTAGGCAAAATAGATATCAAATAAGATATATCATCAGAGATAAAGACAGATATTTCATAATGATAAATGGGTCAATTCAAAATGGGCCTAGAAAAGGTAGTACACCTAAATGTGTACATACCCATAGCAGAGCTTCAAATTTCATGAGGTAAAAAATGACAAATGTGAAGGCAGAAATTTGGCAAATCTATA
The DNA here is from genome assembly GCF_046562875.1 of Panthera onca. Taxonomy (NCBI): domain Eukaryota; kingdom Metazoa; phylum Chordata; class Mammalia; order Carnivora; family Felidae; genus Panthera; species Panthera onca. Next base: position 26,530,551 of record NC_138339.1, read on the forward strand.
GTTTTAGCTACAGGTTTCAACTTTTCCTTTCTCAGCAATTATTCAAACATACATGCATACATGAAATGAGTAAGATTATAAAGGTGTGAACAACACTATCAACCATCTTGACCTATTTTATACTTATACACGTTCTACAGAATAACAATAGTTTCATGTTCATGTGGCCCATATACTAGGCCACAAAACAAATCTCAACAAATTTTAAAAGGCTGAAATCAAACCAGTCTTTATATACTGGTATATAGTATATATACTTTATATACTTCCCCTATAGTGTGAAATGGATAAAAGGACAATAAAGACAGTTCAAGAGGATCTAAAATTGCTCTGAGCAGTTCATAATGTTCTGAACTGGCAACATGTAGTATTTTACTCCACATTTATTTATCTTTTCCCACTGAGTAAATGAAAATGCTCAGCCAATTTAAGAGAAAGATGTCTCTGTCCTATAAGTTGTATTATTTTGAAAGACTTGGGAATTTGCAAAATTCCATTCATTCCAGCAGAAAAACAACTGCCTAGGGTAATGGGGGGCAAGTAAGGGAATGAGGATGAGTTTTCCTTTATCTGCACCTCAGTAAAAGACAAATATTTTATCATTGAAGGAAAATATTTCAGAAATACCAAGAATTCTATCTTGGAACAGGTAACCATTTATATGAACTTTGATACTAAATGTTCAGATGCTAAAATCTGTTGTAGGCTTCACTACAGAAACAACTGCACCAGACACTCAGAGTTTGGAAATCTGAATTTGCAATTATACAACTAAAACAGGTCAAGACAATCTTTGGCCAACTTATTTTCCCAGTTTGGTTTAATACTATGGCGAGCAGCCCATAACATCAGAGCTCAACAGTGAGTCCTTAGGCAAAATTTAGAAGGTAGCCAATTTCATCTTTGGAACCTTCTCTTCACCTTCTAGTGTCTCTCCCTTACAAGAAATTTAGTTCATGGTTTATCATTTCAGCATCTTACTCTTAGAAAATCTAAAACATCTATAGAGAATGTTCCTATGGTAGTGGGAACTAAGTGAGGGTAGATTTATAAACTGGAGAAGTTAAAGAGGCTGTGAGATCAATAGAAGCCAAATTTCTGTATATATAACTTCTTGTTTCATACCTAGTATGTTTAGCTGTGATTAGAACTGCAGGAAAGTTGAGCCCCCGTCCAGTGTTAGTTGTTAATGTCTGAGGAGCTAGCCTCCTGAGTACTTGTGACTAAAATTTCAGGAAACCTAGTCTTACAGATTCAGTGAATGATTTAATAGGGAGATTTTAGGTATCACAAATAAATAAGAAAAGGGAAAGCATTTTGATTTGTACTCCCCAGTAACCCTAAAAATTTATTCCCTTTTTTCCAATCTGAAAATTGTTAGTGAAATTCTGTAAGACTCTCTCATCTTTGAAAAAAAAAAGCCCAATTTCCTCTTTTTATCTTTCTTTGAAAAAAAATTCTATTTCCTTTATTATTCTTCTTCATCCCATCCCCATTCCTTTTTTCCCTCAGTTTTGAAGACTTTCAAACAATTTTATGAGTTTTTTTTTAAAATAAGGCCATATTAAAACATACTCTTCAAAAAAAGTCAGAGACACAGTAATGGAGATGGATATGATTAAGAAACTAATTAAAGTATATTAACTGAATTGAGAGTAACTATTCTGCTCATGTAATTTCTGATGTTCAGACATTCAATAGAAAAAGGTTTTTAAAATTTTTGCTTTAGTTTACATGGATATGTTATTTCCACTTTTTGCAACTAGAACTTTGATTCTGGAAATAGTTTGGGAATAAAGGTATTTTGTAGTTCTGCCAATTGTATAAAATATATTTTCAGTCAATAAACATTTCAAAAAATTATAGAATTTAAACAATATTAGCAACTCCTTTTACTTTCAAGTGTGTCCTAGCTTGGGAGATAAATTTATACACTCATTCTAGTCATGTTCAATATAATTTAAACTATACAGGAATGAGGTGATAAAGTAATTGTTTTTTATGCCTTCAAATAAGAAAAAGTTCAGAAACCAGCAGTAAGTTAAAAAATATTATGCTAAAAAATAAGAGAAAAACATTTATTACTCCCATCCAAAGGTAACCATTCTTCTGAAAGAAATGAGATTCTGATAATAAAAATGTCTGCATTTTCCTAAAATAACACATCTAGTAGATCCAACAGTATCTTATTATATAAGGTATTCAAAATCCTTCATTCATGTAGGAATTTTAAACTTACACATGTCTGCATTTTGAGCTAAGAGTATTCCTTTACTAAGTGTGACACAAGAACTGTAAAATTCTATAGCTCTAGTTGTGCAACATGTTCAGATCGCTCTGTCTCATGTAGAACAAAGAAGATGGATGGTATGTTCTGAGGTCTCTCCTGAATCTGACTGGATGCCTGGGTTTTAGATTTTAGGCAGAGAAAGTCTCCTTCATTTTCCACTTTCTCCTGCATTCAATTTCTGTTTACATATTATTTCCACTTCTGAAGCTCCAAGTCAGTTAGGAACTTATAAGTCTGTAAGTTATTTTAGGATTTTCTACCCTAACAATAGACTTTTACCCAATTTTGTCTTATGGTTTCATGTTCATTTCAACCTGGTAAAACTCAGGTGAGTTAAAAATAGTTCATAAGTTTAAAAGAAACGAGAGCTTCCTATAGCACTGGAAAAAAGCAACACAGTCCATTCTAATGATATTCTAAACTTCTTATGTGGTTATTTTCCATTTGCTAGCATCTTCCCTCCCCTAATTTCTCAGTTTTTCTGCCTTGTTTTGGGCTGGAAAGTTGACCTCTATGGAGTAGTTAACCAAGATCCCTTATCCTCTGGCTTTCTTGTAGGTCCTGCCAATGAGCAGAGCCAGTAGGAAATTGAAGAAAGGTTGGGATATTCATTCCTCTTGTTCTCTCCCTGTCTGACTGCAGTTATGCTAGTGGCTGTGCCCCTAAGGTAACAGTTCCTCTCCAGTGGCCCTTTTCTCACAGTCCCAGTTCTCATTAGCCTGTTAGTAGAAATGTTTTCTCTTTTTGCCTCTTCAGGCCTTGCAGTGACAATGGTTTCTTGCTGTTAATAGTCCCTGCATACTTCAGTCATACCTTACTGGTTGCCCTGGCCCTGCTTATGCCTCTGTAAATAATCTCTTCCAAAATTTATTCAGTTCAACCCCTCTGATTGTGTCATTTTGTTTTCTGTAGAACCCTGACTGGTAGGCATGGTATCACCAAAATGAATGTCTCTGAATCTAACTTCTAATTCCACACTATGAGAAGTATGAAGTATTGGTAGTTCAGGGTTTATAGGATCCAGGGGTTTGTTTTGAGATCATTGGCAAGTGAAATTTAAATTTCATTAAAAAATGGGCAAAATAACATGATTTAACCTGCTTCCTAGATATTTCTGAAAGCACAGAAATAGGGAATATTCTCAATCTATACTACAACACTGCCACTTAATAATGAAGATTCTAGAAAATTTAGTTTGAGAAAACATCTCAATCATTGAACCACAAATGCTATTTTAAGTGGAAATTATGAGTTGCTACAGGTTTTCACTAAATTAAAAATGAAGGTAACTATCCTAAGAGACATCCAGACTGAACCATGTTCATAAAGTAGACTAAAAAGTTCACCATTATGGCAGGCTATTCTGTGGCAGTCCCAGTGATGACAAGGCATTTTGCTCTCATCCCTTCACTGGGAAAAAACAAGTGTAACCCAGATGTCACTTGGGACTTCCCTGACCCTTACGGAGTGCGCCAAACTCCGAGTTTCAGAACCTGGAATGTCCAGTGGCCTCCCAATGACCTCTGCAAGTATCTGACAAACATCTAGTGAATCTTTTGTTTTCATTCCAGCATCAATTAGATTTAGCATCTTGTACAAACTCAACACAAAATTTTTCTCTATTTCTGCTTCTGCAGGAAACCCAACACATGAAACACATTATGGTTTGTAGATTTAATGAAAAATTCTGAGATCACTGTGAAGAAATCACACTGAAAAATATACTGCCACCCTCTCTTTGGCTTCCCTCCTTTACCTTCTTGTTTCTCCTCACTCTCCCCTTTATTTTTTCTCCTTTTCTTTTCCCTTTCCCTATGCGCTCTCTCTTCTTCCTGCTGTTTCTTCCCTAAGTACTTGCTTACTTCATATGATTGCATCTGCCTTTTGTGATAGTACCTATAATCCATATTGTCACATCCATTGTCTTTTCTTTTAAGGTTTTTTTTTAACGTTTATTTATTTTTGAGACAGAGAGAGACAGAGCATGAACGGGGGAGGGGCAGAGAGAGAGGGAGACACAGAATCCGAAGCAGGCTCCAGGCTTTGAGCCATCAGCACAGAGCCCGATGCGGGGCTCGAACTCATGGAGCGCGAGATCGTGACCTGAGCTGAAGTCAGATGCTTAACCGACTGAGCCACCCAGGCGCCCCTCCATTGTCTTTTCAAAGGAAATTCTATTGAATATATTTTTCTCTGCTTTGATGCACAAATAATGTATGTAAATATAATTAGTGGGGAAATGACCAATTAATTGCTCAGAGAAATCTAAAGCTCTACTGCAAAGGGAATGTGTCTTTAAGAAATTAACTAGAAATTAACTAGAGAAGAAAGCTTAATATAAGTACATGTTGAGGGACACCTGGGTGGCTCAGTTGGTTGAGCATCCAACTCTGCATTTTGGCTCAGGTCATGATCTTACAGTTTGGTGAGTTTGAGTCCTGTGTTGAACTCTTCACAGAGCATGGAGCCTGCTTAGGATTCTCTCTCTCTCTCTGCCCCTCTCTCATCTGCATTTACTCTCTCTCTCTCTGTCTCAAATTAAAAAAAAAGTCCACGTTGAACCAGATCTTTAAAATATAAAGTATTCCCAAATACTTTTTTGTGACGATCAAAATCTGTGAATTAATAAATCTTGGCAAAACCTTTAGAATAAACAATTATGTGTTACTTGTTTGGGGCAGATTAGGGACAGTAAAGATGGTACCATCAGAATTTGCCTTTCTGAGTCAGAATAATTTTGCGGACATGCTAGTTACCCCTGTCATAGATTGAGTCCCCAGGGAAAGGACCATGAGATAAAAATTTGTGTACAAAAATTTATTAGGGAAGTTCTAGAATATAAGGGAAAAAAAAAGGAACCAAGCAAGGGTGTGTTTTTAGGCAAAGTTCTGTGGAGGGAAGTTTCTTTTTTAATTTGCAGAATTAGAATGTGAGTTATGTTCCACCCTATGAAAAAGGGTTTCCTCATGTCAACTTTCAAGTATGTCTGACATTGGGAGCAAGATGGCTTAACTTGATGGCAGTCCTTCAAGGGAGAGTCACAGGGCAAGCTTTTGCAAGCAAAAGCACTCAGAAGCCAGAGGTAGGAGCACTGTGGTAATAATGTAAAACTTTTAAATTTTCGCAAAGTCTCCAATACTCTTCCCATAAAACGGAGCCTAATTCTTCCTCTCTTTAATATGGGCTTGCCCTAACGACTCACTACTAATGAACACAATGCAGCAGAAGTGACATTGTGTGAATTCCAAGCCTAACTTCAAAAAGGTGTTATACCCAATTGGTTCTGAGTCCCCTTGGGCTAGTCTTGCTCTTAGAACTTTAGTACCATGTAATGAGGAAGCCCAGGCCACATGGAGATGTCTGGCTGACAGCTACAGCTAGGATCTAAGACCATGGCCAACATCAACCAGAGACATGTGAATGAGGTGGATTTCCAATGATTCAATCCCTCAGCCATCTGGCTGATGCCCCAGAAATCATGGGCAGAGGCCATTCTGTCCCTGCTATGCCTGGTTCAAATGCCTAATCTGAAGAATCCATGAATATAATAAATGGTTGATCTTCTGGCACTGAGTTATGGGGTAATTTGTTACACAGCCATAGAATCTGGAACAGGCCGAGAAAATGTAAATGTTTCTGTGAGAAGTTTCTGAAGTAGTTTGGGTAGAGTACTGAAATCTGTGACAGTGCTAATGATATTTTTTGACCAAGAGATTGTGAATACCATTTCTGTCTCAGGTAATTGGATAGACTCATGGGATAGTGTGATTCAGGGGAAAGAACACTGGCTATGGAGTCACAAGACCTGGGTTCAAATTCCAGCTTGGCCACAAGTCTCTGAATGTCTTATAAGTTTGTTTTTTTTTTAATCAGTAATATACACATAATTAAAACTATGTGACAAGGTTGTTTTTGAGGACTGAAGATGACAAGATATGCAAGAGTATCTGAGACACAGATACTATGTATAGAATCTCAGTGAGTCTACTTTCTCCATCAAAGTGTGTGTCTACTTCACAAAAACCAATGCTATTTTACCCAATTATTGCTCAAGTGAACAGTTCTCTTTGCTAATAGGGGAGTGGCTTGGACTTTTTCTCTGATATAGGACTTTTTCTGAGTTAGAAAACCTTTTGTGACTCCATTAATGATCTTAAAGAACATTTTCATCAATTTAGGTTTCCAATACTAAGTAGATGGCCTGTGCAGGTAATGTCTTAAGGAGAATTTATAGTTCTCCTTTTAGGGTGTCATTATTATTAAATAATGTGGCATTCTCCATTATAGAAACCATCTTGACTGTTGGAAGCATTGTCAAAACCATATTTGGTGAACCAGGAATGAAATGTATCCTTATTAAGTTATTCAACAATTTTGAAGTTTGCATTTGGAACTATTCACAGAGTTCTTTTTAAGCTATTAATTTCACATGAGGCAAGAAGACATGTCTAGACAAATGTTCCTCAAAGGAAGTATTTTAAAAGAAAAGCTTTTCTAACATGGCTATATACTCTTGTGCCCGAACATTTTACTTTGAACTCACTGTGATATTTGCTTTCTTGAAAGCAAGCTAATGTTCTGTGAATTAACCAGACTTCAGAGAGTTCTGATTTTTATGACAAATTTTCAGGAGTATAAAAAAACTTAGTTTTGTTAACAGAAAGCCTTTTGACAGAATATTTTTATGAAGACTTTTTTTTTTTAAATTCAATGGGATTTATGGGCCTATGGACATAAAAAGTAATGGGGAGACCATACTCTAGTCTTAGAAGAGTCCAATATGAATACAGTGAAAATTCAAAGTAAGAACCTTTGTGATTTGTAGTGGCATATCATTTGGTTATTGGTGAAATGGCCTGCCAAGACCATGGAATTTTAAAATCTTTCTTGGCTTCCATACATTACTGACTTTCTCAATAAACTTTGTTTGGCTAACAATTCAAATTGTTGATGATATAAAGTAATTAATTCAGCTGAACTCAAGATTGTAATAAAACTGATGTCTGACTAATTCTTCTCACCTTGTAAGGAGCTTTCCAGACAAAAGCACTGGAGTCAGATTCTGGGTTATCTCCTGCCTAATAATGTGTCTTTTCTCCAGCACTATCTCTAGAGAAGTGCCTTCATAAGTCACTTCCATACAAATCCTCATACCATAGTCTGAAAGGTGACCCAGGAAGATTCCCTACTGCTGTCATCCCACAGGGAGATGAATGAAAGCCATATATAGGAATTGTGGACCTATGAAGAGTTTTGACTTTCTTATGACTCTGCTAACTCATACATTTATGCAACAAATATTTACTGAGTGCTTACTGTGTACAATTCTAAGCACTGAGAATATAGCAGTGAACAAAAACAGGTAAAGATCCCAGCCTTTCAAGGTACATATTAGAGGGTGGGGAGACAGATGATAAGCAAACAAAAAAATGTATATAATGTCTGATAGTGTTAAAATAGCATAGATAAATATGAGACATGAAAGTGAGTGTGGAGCATAGGAATTACTATTTCACGTGGGATGATATGGGACAGCCTCACCTGTAAGGTAATGCTTGAGCAGAGAGCTGAAGGGGATGGGGAAAGAAGCCATTTAGATACCTGGGGAAGAACATCCAAGTAAAGACAGCATTAAATGCAAAACCTCTGAGGTGAGAGTTAGATTGACAAATACAAGGAATGCCAAAAAGGCCAGTGTGGCTAGAGCAGAGGGACAAGAGGGAGATCACAGACACGTGGACTCGATCTCACAGTTAAATTCATACAGTGAGCATGAGAATTAAGGGAGTCTTTGAAGAGAAAGCAAATAAGATATCAAGAATAGAATTTATGGAAATGCCTCTGTTTAGAAGGTGGAAAAGATAAGGAGGTAGTAAAGGATATTAAAAGAAGATGGCAAGGGGACCCCAGAAGAAAACAGTGCTGCAAAGCCTTGGAAAGAGAAATTAATAAAAGAGACTGTTCAACAGTATTAACTGAATGTCAACTGCTTCACATTCTGCACGAAAACAAGGACTAAGTAAAAGTAACAAGTAAAGACTATATAAAAGCCTTTCGATTTGGTAATCAGAGGTTGCAAGAGATCTGTAATAGTTTTCCCTGAGTGGTAGGAGTGGATGTCAATTTGGAAAGTAAGAAAAGTGAGTGGTGAAGAAAAGCAGGTAGCATATGTGTGACTGCCTTCTCTGTCTCCTTCCTCTTCTTTTTTTTTTTTTTTTTGTTGGGGGGCATTAATTTAGTCACAAATAGAAAAACGGAGATAGGATGATACTTTAAAAACACAGGAAGTATTTGCAAGAATAGCTACTGGCTTTCCCTCTTTGTGAATATGTGGCCAGTGAAACCACTGAAGAATTCAAAATCAACCTGATACTTACAATCTGTTTAATCTAGGGAATATACAGTAGCATACAGTGACTTATGCTAAAAGGCTTATTGGGATGAGACACAATCTCTCCTTCAGTTGGCTCTCTAGATTAAAATTATTTTTTGCTAGGGTTATTTATCCACACCCCACCCCTCACACCATTGCTAACTTGACAGAAAGATTTAGCTATTCTAGTTCTTCTTGGCACACTTATTAAGACAATGGAAGTAGCATTTCTAAGCAGTTATTATTAAAATAGATCAATGATAATGGTTTTGGGTGAAAGGGATTAGCCAAATCTTTTTGGTTACAAAGATACTTTCTAGGTCTTTTTAAAAATTTTGTAATTGCTTAAAAAAATTGGCAGATGTATGCTAAGCTAATTGGCAGGCACTGTAATCTTGTGCTTTGTACAATTCCTAGGGCAATGTTGACATTCAAGAAATGTTACATATTAATATTAATACTTTCCATGTTGCCTTCATTACAATTTTATACCTTAATTAAATGATTACACTGGAAGCAAATCAGATGATCAGATGATTATAAAATGTGTCACCTCCCAAAGTCAAAGATCAATGTGTTAAAATCCAATGCCACTCTTCATAATCGACCAAAGAAAGCACATTTATGGCATTACATATAAGGTGTGATTTGCTTTTCTATCCTTAAACTAGGGAACAAAATGAACATCAAATGATGTTTTTGGCTGGTTGGTCTTCCCATGATGTGCTATTAGAATATCTTTGGGTCAGCTATATTTTGTCTTCATATAAATAGTAAGAAGCTAAGCTCGAAACCCTAACTAAAAAAAAAGAAATTTTATAGAAGAAATTAGGATCCAGCTCACTAGTGCTACAGCTTTCTTAGGCAGTGCCCCATCATAACCTAGATCACAAAGCAGAATAAAGGGAAGATTAACACCAAATGGATCAATCATGCTAGTAAAGTTCTTAGAGGGGAATTCCAAGAATTATCTAGTATCTCTTACCAATTAGGAAGGGAGTCCAGTGAATCTTCTGTACTAGAAAGATTTGTTTAGAGAAAGGTAAACCTTTCCATTCCAAATCATCTAAATCAATGCTAAATGTGAGGAAAGATAAGGGTGAACAGGGGAAAGATTACACAAAACATATATTATAAAGTCTAGAGGAAGACCCAAGCCCCAATACTAATCTTAAAACATCTTAAAACACCATTTAAAACATTCTTTTAATTGAATTTTCCAGCTATTTTAGAAAAAATGATGTGACTTGCATTGGCTTGCATTTTGCTTTGTGGTTCATCAGTTAAAGCATTAATGGTGTTTTATTTTTAAAAACCTGTGGTTTTCAAATACATTTGTATTACAGGATGTCAAGCTTGGTGTTCTTAAACTTACTTAGAATTATCATCTAAAATGCAGGTGTTTTCCCATGATATAGGGATGAAACAAGATCTTTTTGATCTAACAAAATTTTACTACAAAATTTATTACACTTTTACTGTAAATGGATTAACGATGCAATATTTGATTGACAACAGCAAATCAGGAGTAGCTGATTAATAGTGGGGGAAAACCAGGAGAAATTTGTTATATGAATGCAAAAATCTTTGTACATCAGAGATGTCTGTTTACCATTGTGAAGAATGAATGGGACTTCACAGAGGTATTTGGGTGGGGATGGGAAATAGTAGCATTAAGTTGTTCTTTCAACAGGCTCTTGCCTTATGCAGGGGCCATGCCAATCTCCGTATCATTCCAATTTTAGTATATGTGCTGCTGAAGCAAGTGCTAGCCTCTTCTTTCTTCAGGTAAGATACACCAGAAACCATTGACTGAAGAATTATTTTAGATTTCTGATACATTCAAATTCTAAGTATTGATTGATAGGTGTGCTTTGGAAACTTCAGACTCCTTTCTTCCTATTTCAATATTCCCTACTCCATGTAACACCTCCAAATTAACAATATTTGATGACAATCAGTATTACTTTTTAGAACTAAAGGATTTCTGTTCTTTAAATTAGCTTTAAGAATCAGGATTAAATGTACCTTTTTCCTTTCCAAAGTTAACTTAGTTTTGCTAGAAGATGCTCATATATACTTAGGGTTGATACTGATTAGGACTGAGATCTGTTGTGGCAATGGTGAAATATATTCAGCACAATTTTATACCCAGTCACATTACTCTGTTAAGCAGAATTTTAATACAATAAATAATCCATATTAGAAGAAAGCTAGTCAGTCCCTCTATAGGAAACCAGCATGTTTCCTTACAGGTATTAAGAGAAGAAGGAAGTTGTCATGTACATACCACTATTTTTCTGCTCTGCTTCCTAAATAGATTTACATGGCTTTTGTCTTTGTTGGTGTTGTGGGAGTTGTGATGATTAATTAGGATGCAAAATTTGTTGAGACTGATTTCCTTTTAATAGGGGGATAAAATAATTTAAGCCTATTTATAGTTCCTAGAATTTTTATATCATGGTCTACATGACAATAAATTTATTGGAGAAAGTCTCTTGTATTTCATCACTCTTTAAAAAATATTTTCTCTGTCTTAAAAGACCATTTTCAGAAATATTCCTTATCCTTATTTAATGTTTTCCCCCAAGTTACTTTAGAACATGTCATGGAGTCAGTTCTGTGGAGATGTTAGTTGCAAGTGAGGTCTGGGGCAGTGTGGTTAGACACACAGCCAATTGGTACTTAAAAGAATGATATCTTTTTAATTAACTGGTTTCTACCTCAAATTATTATTAAAAATAGGCTGCTAAGGCAAAAAACAATCAGGGAAGAAATTATAGTGGACAACAGTTGCCATGAGGTCAGAAAATCTTTCGTTCTCAAAGTTGTCATTTATAAGTACTGTGGACAACACATGTTCTTCTGATCAATTACTTCCCAAAGGAAAGTCTACATATTTAGGCTCCCAATTCCAGACATTCTTTCTTCAACATCTTCTGAAGTTGATTCTGGTACCAAACCAAAAAAGATTGTGGGTTCAAACTACTAGGAAGTAATTAGGCGTTGATGGACTGTACCGTCTGCTGGCATTATGGAGGATGAGGGCCTTGGAGCTGAGATCTTCGTTCCCAAATTCAGTATGGCAGACCACCCACAAGATCAGTCTTCTGACAACGCTCAGGAAAATGCCTACTACCAGGGACCATGAGCCAAGGAACAAACTAAGCTAAGCACAGTTTCCTTTAATATAAAATCTCTTTATAAACACACACTCACATATACACACACACAAAGACACACGCAAAGGCAGATATGCATGTACACACACACACATAGATCCATACGGATGTGCAATTTATAATTCATCTGATATCCTATCTTTAATCGCCTCCAAAATATGGCCAAGCTAATACAATGCAAGCTATTTATAACACTGGTTTCAGAAACCAGGTTGCATGCTAGTATCATGGAGAGTGATTCACTATGCTCAGAGAGGATGCCAGCTTGAGTAAGAAAACACTGTTTGTTTTCAAGAAGCTTAGAGTTTAGCATGTACCAAAGAAGAAATTTTTTCATGCACTGATGAAGATAATATGTATACACTCCAAAGTAAAATTAAAATAATCACTTAAAGGAAGTATAAGGTGTTTAAAGTGCTCAAAGGTGAGTGAGATATACCTATTTGGCTTTGTCATCCTTATTAATACAGCATACATAATTTAACTGTGAAGCATAGCAAGGCACTTAAAATGCAATCTTATTAAACTAATATACTTGTTTTCTATATGTATATAATGCCATTCATAAAATACTTTTATTAATAGTATGTGACTATTACTATAACAAACTCTATCCATATATTGAATGTTCTAGTGTATATTAGGCATTTTATTTTTTATTAGATGCTCAAATATTTTTGAATGAATGAATTAAATGCTGGAAATGGAATATCAACCAAAGAACTGGCTTGATTCCAAAGCCCTTGCTCTTTTCATCACAAAATGCTACCTTTCTAAATCAGTAGTCTCAATCTTGGCTACACGTTGGAATCATCTAGGGAGCCAGGAAAAGTACTGATGCCTAGGTGCCATGTCCTAAAATTCTGATTTAAGTGGTCTTGGCTACAGCCTAGGCATCAGAATTTTTTAAAGCTCCTTAGATGATTCTAATGTGAAGCTAAGGTTAAGAATCATTGCTCTAAATACAGTCTTTTGAGATAAAAATATAGAAGCTCTTATTGGCTAGACAAGAGCTTTAACAATTTAAATAAGAAACACACCATTTTAGCACAGTGTTTTAGGATGAATTCAGATCATCTGTATGAAATTAAACACTTTTAAATATCAGGGCTTTATAAATGCAAGGGGTAGGTGGTGCAATCAAGAAGGTTCTTTAATGTTAAAAAGGCAATACCTCAACCAAAAGGTAGAGATATAGTCAGGTAAATAGCACCACATTAACAAATTATAATTAATTTATACGACTTCCTATAGAAAAATATATGTGGTAATTAGGCACAAGAATGGCTTTCTGTTATTTAAAAATTTTACAAATGTCTTAAGCAATGTATTTGTAAGATTTGAAAAGTTTACGTAAATTCTTGGGTCCCTCCATCCATACTTGAGCCTGATGTACAAAGGCTCAGACCTATTCACAGTTCCCTGCAGACCTATTCACAGTTACTCCCTTTTATCCAATGAAGCATGTTTGGATCATATATGAAGTAACTGCATACTAGTAAATTTATTGTCCAACTTACAAAAAAGCCACACGAAGGAGGGAAATTCTGAGACCTGTAATGTGGTCACTGCTAACTCAGCCAAAACTAACTTTTTGATATCTTTATGTTCTTAACATCTGCATTTTGCTCAGTCTCCAGAGTAGTAGTAGAGGTAATATAGGAGACAGATGAGAAAAAATGGAGGGAAAACAGCCCTCCAAAAACAGTATAATAAATTATTATAATGTATCTTCATTAATCATGTTCAGCAACGGCTTCAATTATTTATTTTTCAGTGGAGGTTTAAGGGTGAGTGAGTGAGGCTTTCTTTCAAGCTGCTTTATGATTCTTTGAAAATCTGAGATGGAAAAAATTCTCAGGCCTTAGCACTGGGATCCTAATTTAAGTCTCATTCCTATTGAAGCCAACAAGAAGGAACAGCACAGAGGTATCCCACACCTTGGAACGTATAAATCTATTTTAATTGATACAAGGAATCAGGTCATTGTCTTCCCTAAACTAACTTGGCCCTATTTTTTCTCACATTTTAGAAATGATATTTATTCTAAGGAACACAAATAGCTTGAAGAAACTCTTTCATAAAATTATGCTTCAGCAGTAGAAATATTCTCTTCCTGAACCATCTACACCAGCGTCACTACACAGTAGAGTGAAGCTGCTTATTCCAGGATCAGTGCAAATTATCTCTTCAGTTTTCATGGTTTTGCACCAGACTTCAACTTCTAGTCACAACATGACTTGAATAGTTTGAAAATAAGCCCTCTCTCTCATGCCAGCTGAGGGTGGCCTTTTCTGGAAGCCCACAAAAGATGGAATGTCTGAGATCCTAAAGGTTTCTCTTTGGAGTTTTAAGACAGTCCACACTTCCTCAAAGATGGTGCCAAATTCACCAAACTTTTCATAAGTCTGACCCAAATTGTAGACTGTGCACAGGGCCAATCACCAAGCCAAACTCATCTGGTTCAAATGTATAATTTCATTTGTAAAACTGGCTGTATCTGGCAAAAGGAACAGTAGAGCTGGGCACTGATATACAGCATGTGAGACCAAAGCTGGAGATACACACAGGTCTAGCAGGAAAGGAGCGTGAAATGGGCCTAGAGCTCCAGAATGGAGGAAAGTCAAGCAGTGACTGGTAAAGATAATACATATTTCCATAAAACTTTGCTTATTTTCTTCAACTTTAAGAAAGCTGAACAGACAAATAATAACTGATGCTATCATCACCCCAAATACTTTACAACTGTTATAAACTGGAGTTCTGCTTCAAATGGCTGAGACCAAAAAAAGAAAATATAGCCAAGAGTCTAGAAACATTGTCTTGGAAATGGTATGGGTGTATTCTAGGCAGAGGTAACATGCAAAAGGGACCTGGTGGTTTGGGATAAAAGGTCAAAAAGTTGAAAACAGTGAGAACCTGGAGTTCTATTTCATCACATCTGGTGACCACATGTTCCCTTATTTTGGGATACAGAAGCAACAACTTTTCTCTATTTAATGAATATTTTCAGTGTTTCCAAAATTCACATTCCTCACGACAACATCCACAAAAGAAAGGGAGAACCCCTGTACCTTGAAACATGCCATTGCTCAGGTTAACTCTTCTTCCTCCTCTTTGTTACAATCATCATCATCATCTTAGCCATTGGCTCAATGTAAAAGAAGATGATTGAGTCAGGAAGCCACAAGTAAGGGACAAAGTTTTTAAAATAAAGATCTTCACTGGTATTTACCCAAAGGAAATGAAAATACTCATTTGAAAATATTTATGCATCCCTATGGTTACAGCATTATTTACAACAGTCAAGATATGGAAGCAATCTAAGTATCCATCAATAGATGTATGGATAAAGATGTGGTATATACATACAATGGAATATTACCCAGCCATAAAAAGGAATGAGATCTTGCATTTGTGACAACATTGATGAACTTAGAGGGCATTGTGCTGAAGTAAAATAAATAAGTAAAATAAATCAGACAGAGAAAGACAAATACCACATGATTTCACTTATGTGTAGAATCTAAAAGACAAAGCAAACAAAAAAAGCAGAAACAGACCCATAAATACAGAGAACAAACTGGTGGCTGCCAGATGGGAGCGGTTGGAGGGATGGGTAAAATGGGCAGAGGAGAGTGAGAGGTACAAGCTTCCAGTTATGGAATGAGTAAGTCTCGAGGCTGAAAGATACAACATGGTGAATATAGTTAATGATACTGTAATTTGTAGTACTGTATGGTGACAGATGGCAGTTACACTTGTGAGAATAGCATAATGTATAGAGTTGTTAAATCACTATGCTGTACACCTGAAGCTAATGTAACATTGTGTGTCAAATACAACAAAAAAAAAGAATTTAAAGAATTCAGACTTCACACCATAATAACAGGGAACAAACCAAAAAAAAAAAAAAAAAAAAAAAAAGAGAAGAAAAACGTGCTAAGAACTTAATCTTAGGGAACACAGGACCTAAAGACTTAAAGTCAGAAAGAAACTAGAATAGTTTACTTTTAAAAAGGAAAGGAAAACAAGAAGTGAAATTATAATGAAAACAACAGAAATTTTGTTGGAGGGGTTGAGGTTCGGGGAAAATCAAGTGTCAAATGTGGGGAAATATTCAAGTATGATGATGCCCAAGACTACTCAAAAGTCTTGGAAATTTGACATTTTCTGGAGACCACAGTGCTGTGGTAGAGGCATTCTTCAGTGAATGGGCAAGCATATAGGAAATTAGACATGGTGGCAATATCTATTCTTTGGCCTGCTATCTTAAGAATGCTATTTGGGAAGAAATGGGAAGCAATCACTGGAGGAAAATAAAGGGTAGAGAGTGGATTTTTATTTTTAAAAATTTATTTATACCATGGAGTAAACCAATCAGTAGAGAGGCAGTGGGAATAGGAAAATATGGCAAGATTAGGACTGGTTAGTGAAAGGGAAACTCCTGTTTTGAGATCAGAAGATTTCATGTAGAAATTTTGAGGATTAAAAGAGAAATTAAGGGGGTTCTTAGCTAATGAGCTGTGTTTCTGTAATAAGTAGGGAACCAAGCCATTTCCTGTGGTGGTAAAAGTAAGATAGAAAGTTGTAACTACAGATCAGCCAGTGGAATGGCCAATGCTGGAAATAGGAAACAATGAGTTAGGTGTAAGTAAAAGGATTTATGAATAGTATGAAGTCTCTAAATGATCTTAGGAAACATAAGTTTGTAATAGAGCCAAATTACATGTGTCTCCCCCAAACAGTTGACAGTCTAGGTATATAGTGAAGAAGGCACATGTTTTGATTAATCCAGATTTGATAATTGATGGAACAGACAGGATAAAAAGACAAAAGAATTCAGAGTAGTCTGTAAAGTAGAATGAAATGTACTGTAGTCTCAGCTTAGGAATCCCTAGGAAAGAGACAGAACTAAGAGAAAGAGACATAGAGCTAAGCTAAGACATAAAATCTCTGATCATTTCTGAGCTTTTATTCAAAAAATGCCTTTACTTCCACTCCCCATATTTAACCCAGAAATTATGCTTCCAGAAATATATCTGACAAATAATCCCATATATATTCAAAGTATATTCGCTGCAGCATTGTCTATATTAGCAAAAACTGGAGATAACATGAATTTCCACTAATAGCGATCTGGTAAGTAAATTACAGTGCAATGAAATAATGGAATCCTAAGCAGCAATTAAATAGAATGAGGCATATCTGCATGAACTGATAGGCAACAAATCCAACATGTGTTAAATGAAAAAGCAAGATGTGAAACAGGTGTATTGTGTGCTACCATCTGTATAGAATTAAAGGAATGGGCATGTACATACACACACGTACATAATATCTCTGGAAGGACAGAGAAAGTCTG
Organism: Panthera onca; assembly: GCF_046562875.1. Taxonomy (NCBI): domain Eukaryota; kingdom Metazoa; phylum Chordata; class Mammalia; order Carnivora; family Felidae; genus Panthera; species Panthera onca. The sequence goes on from NC_138339.1 coordinate 26,547,761, forward strand.
GATATGGTAAATGCCTCTGGAGATGGGGCTATATGGCTGGCAGTAATGGTGAAGAAGACATACTCTCACCTTACCAAATATATGTTATATTTTTTCATTTTTTATTACATACCCATACAATTGCCTGGACAAAAAATGTTTACAAAAGTTACATGCCATCATTGTATGCCATCCCCATTAGTGGTGAGGGCCAGTAGGGTAACATACTTAAATAAATTTGTGCTGGCTTTTACCTGAGTCCTTCTGGACTAGTCAATTTTTAGTTATATTAGATAAAATGAGATAATTTAGTATAGGCAATATTTTTTATGTCCTGAACCAGCAAGACCTAGGGTTCAAAAAATAAAGCTATTTCTGATAAAATGGCATGCAGAAAAGACATTCATGTTGAATTGTCCTACTGACAAATGCTAAGCTGAAAGAGAATTCTATAGAAACACCCATCCACTTTCTTCAGAACTTCAGGAATAGAATGAGTTTATAAATAAATGTTCAGGTACAATTCTACTGAAACTTAAATATCATGTTTTGTGCACTAAAGCTTTCTTGATTAAGATTTTTTTATGGCTTAAGGAAAAACTTTTTTTTAAACATCTCTTAGGGTATACTTGGCTATGAGAAAATGCACCTCATAAGTAGTAAAATTTGTCAGTACTTTTCTTCCTTCATAGCAAGCTACAGTCTTCAGCTGCTTTGTATATAGACAGCACCTACATTTCAACCTTATTTCTGAAGAGACATATGCAAGGCTGTAACCCATACCTTGCCAAATAAGTCTGTACAGAATCCAGAGTCATCTTATTTGGTGGGATATTTCAAAAGTTCTATACAGAGCAGGATGATATAGACTGTAAGATGGAGAAATATATCTGACAAATAATCTGACAAATACACCTGGGGATAGCCTAAAACAAAGTATAATGTGCAACACAAACAGCTTTTGTAATGCCTAAGTTTTGGTATGTATTCATTTTCAAAACTAATAGCAATTACTGCCAAATCCCACATTGTTGTCTGTGCTGATTTATACTGTGGTGGGGTGGGTGTGTAGGGAGGAGAAAAAGAAAACTACAGAAGCAAGAGAGAGACTTAATTTTTTAAGTTTATTTATTTATTCTGAGAGAGAGAGACAGTGTGTGAGCAGGGCAGGGGCAGAGAGAAAGTGAGCAGGGTAGGAGCAGTGAGAGAGAGAATCCCAAGCAGGCTGTGGGGCTCAAACTCATGAACCACAAGATCATGAGCTGAACTGAAATCAACAGTCAGACATTTAACCAATTGAGCCAAATATTAGGTCTCGAGTGTCTTCTTCTCTAGCTTACTAGAAATCTGATTATTTTGAACCATTTTAGAAGGCTGTAGCCAAGCTCACATAAAGCACACCTGAGCTCTGGCTGCCAACTCAAAAGGTGAGCCATAGGTTGAAAAAGAAACATGGACAGCACTGCTTTCCCTGTTTATAATAAACACCCTTATGCCTCTACAACCTAAAATGTCACTTACCCCTTTTGTACCTCCTAGAGAGCTACACATTCTTCCAACTTTGGTTCAAATGTCCTTTATACAGTGCTCTCCCTGCTTCTCCAGGCATTACACAATGTGTTTTTACAGAGCTATTATAGCACTTCTCACAGAATTTGGTAATAAGAATTTATGTCTGTACCTATAATGATAAATATCTGCTTCAATATTGGGCTATGAAGTCCATGAAAACAGAGGCCTTGTCTTTTCATTTTTGAATCCCCAGCAGATGACAGTGACCTGGCAGGCCACAATCTCTCTCAGCTTCAGTTTCCTCATATATAATGCAGAAAGAATAATTTCAGTCTTGCAGTGTTATTGTAAGGATTAAAAATAATACATGCACAATGTGGAGAAAGGAAAACCAACAGGAACTCAAGACTAGGAAAATTCTTAGTAAGCATATTCTACTCTGGGTGGTCATATTTTTTCAGTCAGCTTTGGGAGCAGAGAGAGAGGACAGAAGGAGCAAAGAGGAGCTTAGAGAAGATGAACCAGACATACAGCGAGAAGCAGGAATAGAAAATGGAATGAGGTCATCCTTGGCTCTCCCTATAGCTTTCTAATTCTAAGTTCCAGTCTTTCTGAGGTCCACTTGCATTCTTTAGCATTAAAGGAAATGGTTTTAAGCATAACATGTTCAAGAAAGAAAAATTTTTATCATTTGTTAAGTGATGAATAGCTTCCAAAGAGAACAGAAACAGAAGTAGTAAACTTGGAGGAGTTTATATCAATGATGTTTATATCGTATCTCTTGGACGTCTTGTGATACATGCATGAGATTTTTATATAAGATATACAAGAGGAATCTAGAGGCCAATAAATCAAAGTTGGACATTTAACCCTCTTGTCAATCTGCATACTCCTCCTGGGTGATTCAATATATACCCAAAGTACCACTACATAGGTACTTTGGTGTTCACACCTTCATCTCCAACCCAAGCATACAACTTGTGCTCCAAAGTTTCATTTCCATCACCTGAAGTAGCTGAATATAATGGCCTACAGGCATCCCTGTCTCAATATCATTAAATACTAATCTTAATATATCTCCAAATACCATGTTCTCCTCCAAACATGTCCCTCTACCTGCATACCTGGTTTCAGAACATGGATGCCACCACTTGATACCCAGCCTACTTAGCTGGAAAACTGTGGTTCATTCTTGACTCCCTAATTTTCTTCCCTCACTACACTTAGGAGAGCAATGCTGCACACATATAAAGACAAAGGCTTAAAATTCTGACAGGCCTAGATTTTGGTTCTGCCACTTATTAGTTATGTGACTTTGAAAACACTATGTCCTGTAATTCATTATCTTTATTTGTAAAGTGGGACTATTAATGCCTATCTTAGAAGAGTGTTTAACAACTAGATATAATGTACACAGAGTTGCAGATTCCAATCCCTAGTACCTGGACATGACTTTATTGTGTCATAGAGTAGACAACGGTTTGTTTATAAGTTCCTACCAGACTTTAAGCTATTTGAGAAGGGGACCCTAATATTCTCTCTGATACTTTGAATTGAACGAAGAGTAGCATAGTTTTTCCTAAAAGGTTTGAAACTCCATGTCAAAATAGAATAAAAGACACAAGAAACCATGGCAGAGTAGATAAGAATTTATCTTTTTAGGCTTATATATATATATATATATATATATATATATATATATATATATATATATATATATATTTACATATATATGTAAGGCACTTATTTTTCAAAAGCATTTGCAAAAAAGCAGAGAACATTATAAGAAGGGAAAATATGCTATACTTTTCAGAGTGGAAGAAGACTATAAAATATCTTGATAGACAATCTAAATCAGACAGAAATCCTGTAGACAATCAAAAACATGGTTACTATGGAATGTTTGGTCTGGCTAGCTGGGGGGGACGGGATGGTGGGGGAAGGCACAGCCAAGAATTGCATTTCTGTGACTCACTACTCCTACAAAAACGATGGCTTCTGAGAAATACCATTTAGAAAAAAAATGCCTATAATAAAATGTGTGGTGCCATACCAAAAATAACATTCAGAAGGGGAAGCCCTCAATTAATTTTACTTAGAAAACAGAACGTTGAAATCACTGAGAATCTACCTAAAGATTTCAGGAGGTTTATGTGAGCTCATTTGTTCATTTATTGGTTCATTCATTTATTCATTCAACAAATATGTAATAAGTGCCAACTGTAAGCCAAGGCTCTGATAGGTATGGTGGCAAACAAAGCAGACACAGTACTTATATTCAGGGAAGTTACCATTTACAGGAAAGACAGACAAACAAGCAAAAACAATAACATGTAATAAGAATGTACAAAATATATTCTCTACTGAGCATTATGCTAGAATGCTTTGGAAACAGGTGGGAAGAGCATTTAACCAATCTAGTGTTAGAAGGAAACACTTTCCTCAAGATGAAAAAGAAGTGGAAAGATTATCAAGTAGTAGGGACAGTTTACGCAAAAACTTGAGGTAAGAAATACCTAAAATGGAGAAAATTTAAAGTTCAAGATGAAACAGTTTGAGATTAGGCTGCAGAGTGGGGTGGAAGTTGGGATATGAAGGATCTAATTTTTTTTAAGGAAGTGAATTGAATTTACATTCAATAAAATGCATAGATTTAAGCTCAAAAGAATTCTGACAAATGTATACATGTGTAACTCACACTCCAGTCAAAATATAGAATATTTTCATTTCCTGGGAAAGTTTGCTAGCATCACTTTATAATCATCTCCTATCTTGCTCCCCTACCTTCTGACTTGGGTAAAAACTGCTCTGCTTTTAATCACTTTATGATTTGGTTTTACTTATTCTACAGTTTCATATAAATATATTTTTGCATATGAACTCTTGGTTTCTTTACTCAACATATCTGTGAAATTTCTCCATGTTGTATGTATTAATAGTTTATTTCTTTTTTATTGCTTACTAGTATTGATTTTATGATATTCTATAATATTGTTTGGGCTGTTTGGCCACTATAAATAAAGTGGCTATGAACATTTATGTACAAGTCTTTTTTGCACATGAGTTTTCATTTCTTTTCAGGAAATACCACAGAAAAGATTGGCTAGGTCATTTGATAAGTATGTTTAACTTAGAGAAAATGGCAGACTATTCTTAAAAGTGGTCATGCCATTTTATATCTCACCATAAATTTATGAAAATTCTTGTTTTTCCATATCCTTGCCAATATTTTATATTACCAATTTGTTTAATTGTAGACATTTTATAGTTTTGAAATGTATTTCATTATGATTTTAATTTATATTTCCAATAATGACTAATAATGTTGAACATCTTTTTACATAATTGGCCATTTGTATTTTGCCTTTTATAAAATGTGTTTACTTCATTTGCCATTTTAAAAAATTGGGTTGATTGTTTTATCATTAAGTTGTATGAGTTCTTTATATCCAAGTACTTTGTCAGTTATATGTGTTATGAGTACTTTCTTTTAGTATGTTGCTTGCCATTTCACTTTCTTGAGTTTCCCCTTTGAAAAGCGATTGGTTTGAATTTTTGAGGACATCCAATTTATCAATATTTTCTTTTATGGTTACTCATCTTTCTGTTTTCCTATGTTTGTTTCTAAAAGATTTATAGTGTTCATCTTTGCATTTAGGTATAACATCAATTTTGAGTTAGTTTTATATATGGTGTGAAGTAAGAGTTGAAATCTATTGTTTTGTACATTTAGATCACATTACAATTGTTTTGGCATCATTTGTTGAAAATACTATCATTTTTCCATTGAATTACCTTGCAGAAAATCAACTGTTTCTATTGACTTTCTTTCTTAACTATATATTGCATTTCTATGTTTCTATTTTCCTCACTTTCTATTTGGCAACAAGTTCAATTGCTGGCTAATCCCTTAGAATCTGTATAGGTTTGATTTTATGCTTTATTAGTGAAGAGCTATGGAAAACCCAAGGTATTTTGTCAGCCCTTCTAACTTAGTGGGACTCAACCTCCAAACTCTATTGCTTTATGGATCTCCTGAGAACTAGGTATTAGGATTTCTTAAGGCAATTTTATGGTAGGTCTTACTCTAGGGTATGGTCCTTACTTCTAACATGCCTTTCTGGTGTCTCAGTTGGATGTCAGGGGTGTTATAGAGGCTTCATAGAAAAATCTCTCTACTCTGGCAAAGCTGGAACTTCAATGTCGGTAGGTATTGTTTCACCTCCAATATCTTTGTTAAGCTCTCACACTTATAGCAGCTGGTAGCTATTAAGCTGTGAGTGATTTGTCCTGAGAATATACAGCTCATGGACTCCTCAGTCATGGACTTAAGGTGGTCCATCACAGATTTCTGGGACAGCTCCCTTTCTCAATGATGCCCCACCCACCACTTTCTAACTGCGTCAGTAATCCAGAACTGGGCAATCGTGGGACTCACTTTGTGACTTTTCCTCCTCAAGGATCACAGACTTAAACTGGATATTGTGAACTGCCTGAAAAACAGTTGCCTGATATGTTTTGTCCAGTCTTAGCGATGTTTATGGCAAAAAGTCTAGCTTGGTACCATTTACTCCATGATAGCTAGAAGGTGAAACTCTATTTAGACAATTAAGCAGAGAAGTAGAGTATTCTATTTGTACTTTAGAAGGGTCACTCTGCAGTCACAAGTGAATTGGTGGGGAACAGGATTAGGGACAGAAACACAAACATGTGACAGTGGCAGCAATCTTGGTGAAAAATTACTTCTTTAGTAAATATATATTTAGTGCTCACTACATTGTAGGCATGATTCTCATTTTAGTATTAACTTGCTTAATCATTACAAGTCAGGACCAAGTACTAGTGTCATCTCTGTTTCATAGACTGGAAAACTAAGGGACACTGAGAATAAGTAATTTGACCAAGATACATAGTAGGGCTGGAATTGAACCCAGGCTGCCCGACTCGAGTCCATGATCTTTAATACATACAATGCTATGGTAAGAGGCCCAGACTAAAGCAATAGAAATGAGTAAGCTTTGCTTCATGTGCCTGGAAATGGTGCGCTTCCCTTTCCAGACATTATTATCAGCAAACATTCTGAGTTTCCAGTGTGAATAAAATGATAACCTCGGCATCTTCGGGGATAAGGAAAGGGATTCAAAGGAGAAAAGATTCTCAGCCTACAGTCTAGATAAAGAATGTTAAAAAGACATGAAATCATGAAATAAGTAATCATCAAATTAATATACTGCAGAGGAACTCCTGAAGGGCTAAGCAGAGCTAAGGAGATCACTGCTATAAGGGACATTTATGTCATTCTCTTTCATATCAGCAGAAGTAGCAGATGGCTTAAGTCATACATTTGGGCTATCAGCAAGACCCAGTTTTCTACAGACGAATGTAAACCACAGTTTTCAAAATATGACTTTTATGGCATGTTTTAATCTTAGTGGTTGTTTGCCACCAAAATTCAGAAGACACCCTTAACTTAGTACACATGACACATTGACCTAAACCCAATGTTCTGAGCTCACAACCTTTCTGAAGGTTTTGATTTTAGCCTCAGCTGCTATTTTTCCTGACCTCTCAAATAAAGTTATTTCAAAATAACAGATATTTTGTTTCATACTTTGACCCAAGAATGGCAAATTTTCATCATTTTTTTCATACTGTAGGTTTATTATTTCCTAATTCATTTAAGCTCTTTCCCTCAGCATTTGCACCAAAGTGCATTTTTACAGAGAATTTCATGGTCCTTTTTCAATGAAAATTAATTCAGTGTTTTATGCTTTGATTGTTATAACATTAGTCCCATTTTATAGCTGGGGAATTTGGTTTGGAGGCAAATGATTTCATAAATTATAAGGCAAGTTCTCATCAGAGACTTGCTGGCTATTGCTCTCAGGACCATGGCTGACTTTCTATTGTCAAATGTAACCTATATAAAAATAGACTCTGATTTTATATCTTATAGTCTTTCCTATCTTTGCACTTGTGACTTAACATCTGCTTAGCCCTTCAGGAGTTCCTCTGCAGTATATTAATTTGATGATTACTTATTTCATGATTTCATGTCTTTTTAACATTCTTTATCTAGACTGTAGGCTGAGAATCTTTTCTCCTTTGAATCCCTTTCCTTATCCCCGAAGATGCCGAGGTTATCATTTTATTCACACTGGAAACTCAGAATGTTTGCTGATAATAATGTCTGGAAAGGGAAGCGCACCATTTCCAGGCACATGAAGCAAAGCTTACTCATTTCTATTGCTTTAGTCTGGGCCTCTTACCATAGCATTGTATGTATTAAAGATCATGGACTCGAGTCGGGCAGCCTGGGTTCAATTCCAGCCCTACTATGTATCTTGGTCAAATTACTTATTCTCAGTGTCCCTTAGTTTTCCAGTCTATGAAACAGAGATGACACTAGTACTTGGTCCTGACTTGTAATGATTAAGCAAGTTAATACTAAAATGAGAATCATGCCTACAATGTAGTGAGCACTAAATATATATTTACTAAAGAAGTAATTTTTCACCAAGATTGCTGCCACTGTCACATGTTTGTGTTTCTGTCCCTAATCCTGTTCCCCACCAATTCACTTGTGACTGCAGAGTGACCCTTCTAAAGTACAAATAGAATACTCTACTTCTCTGCTTAATTGTCTAAATAGAGTTTCACCTTCTAGCTATCATGGAGTAAATGGTACCAAGCTAGACTTTTTGCCATAAACATCGCTAAGACTGGACAAAACATATCAGGCAACTGTTTTTTAGGCAGTGCAGTGATTGATTTGCTGGGGGAATTGATGCTCTTTATTAGTGCTTTAACTTGGGATAACTGGGATAACTATGCTTGAGGCATATTATCAAAAAAGAGTTCCACTGGTATGTCTCCCGGTAAAGGTAGGTTTACTTGGAGGGGCACTAGGATGACAATAGCACAGGCTAATAAGAAAAGAGAGTAAGATTCACTGTGTTTATAAATTTCCAACTCTCCTCAAGATAAACATGCAATCCAGAGTTTCACATAAGAGACAATGTAATAAAAGTAGCACAGATTTTGGTGAGAGATTAATCCAGATTCAAATTGTTTACCTAATCTTGACCAAGTTATGTGGATTTTCTGAACCTTGGTTTCTTCACCCATTAAAAAAGTTTTAATGACAGTAGTGGGTTCAATGGTAGTCCCCATATGTCTGTGTTCTAACCTCCAGAACCTGTGAATGTAACCTCATTTGGAAAAAGGGTCTTTGGAGATGTAATTAAGTCAAGGATCTTGAGGCATGATTCAGGATTTTCTGAGTGGATGCTAAGTCCAATGACAGTGCCCTCATAAGAGACACACAGAGGAGAGACACACAGGGAGAAGAGAAGGCCATGTGAACTTGAAGGTGGAGATTGGCAGTATTCACAAGCCAAGAAATGCTTGAGCCACAGGAAGCTGGAAGAGGCAAGGACAGATATTCCCCTTAGAGCCTTCGAAGAGAATATGGCCCTGTAGATTCTTTGGTTTTCAACTTCTGGCCTCTATATGAGAATATAGGTGAGTTTTAAGCCACTCAATTTATGGTAACTTGTTATAGCAGGAAATAAACACAATGACCTTACATGATCTTTGTAGGGAATGGACATAGACCAGTACCTAACCCAAGTAAATGTTTATTAAATATTAACTACTATGGTGATAATACATGATACTTCAAACACAAAGCAATGTTCTTGAAGTTACCGTTTCCCAATATATTTTTTCTTCTTCTACAAAAGGCCATATTTATGATGGGTTATCTTGAAATGCTGAAGGCATACATGGCCACAGGATATCTCATGAACCATGGACCAGGTGTCTTTTACTCTGATATAAGTTTATAAGGTTGGGTGTCCAGGTTACTTCTAAAGATGTTCAAAAAAAGCTAAGGAATCTTAAAGTCTAAGGATATCAATAAACTTCAGTTTCCTTGACAGCTGATAGAAAACTCACTTGCAAGAAGAGGGCGGTCTTTATTCAAGACAAGATTTTAAAAGCCCATTTCAGAGGAGAAGCTATGCTTCCAGCACCTGCATAGAAATAGATGTGTTTTAGGTAAGACAAGAGGAAATACTTCTTGATGACTCCCAAAAAATGAAGGAATGAACTAGACAGAAGGTAGAAAAGGCTCCAAGCTCTAAAATCTAACCCTTCCTCCTTAACCCTCTTGAAGAAAACTATAAACAATGAAAAATATGACTCGACCAATTTCCTTCCTACTTCTTTCCCACTCCTCCTACCTGCCCCCCTTCCTTCTTTCCCTTGTCTATTGCTCTGTTTGTAAAAAGTGCAGAGAGACTAGTCTTTAAATCCAGAGTAACCTAAAACCAAAAGAGTGTGTGAAAGTAAGAATGCAAAGGCAAAAAGATACACATGTTATTTGATCTTTGCTTAGATCTAGCCACTAGTTCAAAGTTCAAGTTAGAGTACAAGGGGAAGATATGTGCAAAAGAACTGCTAAAGATTAGGCTGGAGTTTTGATGTTCATTGTCTCTTCATAAAACTCCACTCACCGAACATACAGTTCAACAACTGAAAACATTTTATCCATAAATTTCAAGATTCCTGAAATGAAAATATATTTCTGGGGTGGAAAATTAACTTCTGAGGTGAAAATACTTTTCACATGCAAAAATCTAGTTTTAGAATGTATTTTTTTAGGGAAACATGTATGTCTTGAAAGATTGTTGGTTTTAACTAAGACTATCACAATTGAAACATGGTTATGACTGGTTATAATCAGTTGCAGTAAAATTACTTTATATATGTCCAATGAAAGATTGAATTACCAGCAAAACTACATGCTATACATAATATGACATCTTTGAAACTTATTTCTTCATCAATCTAGGGGGACTGATCACATCAAATATATATCATATTATTAGAGAAGTAGTACATGTTAGAGTGTAAATCTGTGATAAAACACAATTCAGGTAATGTAGGGTTAAATATATATTAGAATTGAGAAAGGCTTTATGTCAGAACAGTAGAATTGAATTAAACATTGAAGAAGATTGAAAGCTATCAGCAAAGTTAAACTTCATAAAGGCAAGTTAGTTAAACTCCCAGGATTGTAAAGATGAGGGCAGTAAGGGAAGAAAGGGATATTAACATTCTTTCACTGAGGATCACATTTGGATGAGCACTCACATGTCTGAATACAGTAACTGTATTTAACATTCACTTAACAAATGGGGAAAATTGCAAATGGGTACATAAAAGCCTAGCAACTATCCAGGGAGATAGAAAAGAGAATAAGAAGTATATTCTCTGATACACTTAGGCTCACGAGCAAGGAGCTAAACTGCAGTGGTACACTGAGAAATTAGAAAACATTTTAAAATGAAAATGTCGTCTCCTTAGTTTGAAATTTTTGCCCGAGTGGGTAGATTGGTTAGTCTGGACCCTTTGGAGACTTCTAAGCATTCCGAAATGCCTTCAATGGGTTTAGAATGCCAAGAATGTGCACAAATTTGGTATTTAAAATTCTAGACTTGCATTTGCTAATCCAATTAAGTCTAGCTTTGCCAGACACAGGGGCTGATCTCCACTTCGAATCATGTAGCTAAAACAGAAAAACTCAAAAAAATCTTTCTGAAGAGAAACCTATTTTAAGGCCTAAAATGACTATAAATAATTAAGGTCACTAACATTTCTTTGAGATTTATTATTGCTACAACCTTCAAAATCCTCCCAAAAACATTACATAAAGTGGACAAAATAGGTAGGTATCAGTGTTGCAAATGTATTTTATTTTCTGATCGTTTTTATGTTTAAACTTATATTCATGCCTTTACTCATACATTCCCATTCTTCTCAGAATCACCTATCTTAGTTAGTCCACTTAATTAAATAATCCATTTTTTTATTCAAGTCCATTTCTAGTATTTTTCTATATTTCTAATAAACTCTTTAACTCTCTGCTATGATAGTGTGTATGCTTTATCATTCCAACAAGATGGTAAGTGCTCCAAAAGAAAAGACCATATTATATGGTCTTTTATATCCTCTTGATGCCTAGTTAGACCCTGACTAACGTGTGTTGATTTGTTATTCATGAATTCAGTTCTTATCTTAAAGCACTTTTATATTAGCAGATGTTACTTTGCACTATTAGGGAATGTACTTTATAGTAGACTGTATATGGAAATTGGAGTTCTTTAAACAAAGGTGGAAAGATAGGCTTACGTCTTAAAATTCTGAAATCCTTAACTTCCTTTAAACATGGCATATTAATCCCTGAAAGGTCCACAAATCCATATAAAGAAATTTCTAAGAAGTATAAAGCCCACAAGAAAAATAAGTGGAAAAATTAAGAAAACAGGATATTTAAATATAACTTTGGAAGATGGAAAATAGATAATTGAGTGGTCCCTAATTTAACAGAGCAGATAAGTTAAAACTTAAGTGCCAACAGAAAGTGTTGCCAAGTAAGAGCAAAATAGTTTATACTGCAAAACATAGAAAGGGTCAGAAATTAGAGGCACAAGATATCTATGAAAACAGGGAATGTCCTAGAATGGGATTAGTTGAGAGTGTGAATAGAGACCCTCACTTCATGCTAATTAAACAGAATGTAACAGTGTAGAAATCAAATATCAAACTTCTCAACAACAACGTAAAAAGCTAGATTGGAGAGCAGGAGTCAAAGGTAGGAAAGGCAGAAGACAGGAACACCATTTCTTTTATAAACTTGTACCAATATTTATCTTTTAAACTATGTATATGTATTACTTTGGAGAATAAAATTATGTTATAAAACACCAAAAACAAAGAAAAAAAGCAGAAAAAAAATTAAGAAACAAGCACATAAATTTTTGAAATCTCCAAATATTGAACATATTACGATTTATACTTATAGTAAAATAATCCATAGGTTAAATGAGTTTTGTTAAAAGGGAGGTTTTCTTGATTTTATAGAGAATTTCCAGATTCCTGATATTTCCAGAGAAGGGACACCATGATAAAGTTCTGATCTAACACATAAACCAGATGACATTATGTCCAAATCCTCCAGTCCAATGATTTTCTTACACAGAGTCAAGCCACAATCCTTAAAACGACCATCACCATTCTGGAAAAGCTGCATCCCAACCTACCTGACCTCATGTCCAAATCTTTCCCTTTGCTCATTCTACCCTAGCCCTGTGGTCTTTCTTGTTTATTGACTGCACCAAGAACATTCTGGTGCAGAGCTTTTGCATTTGTTGATTCCTCTGTTTGGAATAGTCTTCTCTCAGATATATCTGTGGATCTCTCTTCATTTCTTTCAGATCTCCTCTGAGACAGAGGGATCCCCTGACCACTGTATATAAACTAATACCTCCCACCTCTCACATATACATATCTCCCTTTAATACTGTTTTATTTTTCTTCAAAGCCCTTTTATCACCACTTGAGCTGATAAGAATGCAATGAGGGTTGAAGTTGAACAAATAGGAAAAAATGAGAGAACTCTAGAAAGCAAAGGAAACAAAGTTAAAGAGGTAAGCATGTGCAAGAAATTTTTTTTTTTAATTTTTTTTTCAACGTTTTTTATTTATTTTTGGGACAGAGAGAGACAGAGCATGAACGGGGGAGGGGCAGAGAGAGAGGGAGACACAGAATCGGAAACAGGCTCCAGGCTCCGAGCCATCAGCCCAGAGCCTGACGCGGGGCTCGAACTCACGGACCGTGAGATCGTGACCTGGCTGAAGTCGGACGCTTAACCGACTGCGCCACCCAGGCGCCCCGCGTGTGCAAGAAATTTTAAGGGACAGTGAACAGACCTATCCAACTGATGCTGGAATTACATTTGAGAGGTGAAGATGAGAAAATTAGTAAAACAGTTGTGGTCAAGTTCTGGAGACTCTTTATGTCTTAAATAAGGAGATGCATTTGGAAATTTTCAATCAGGATTTAATATGAAAATACTTTAGTCATATGAACTCATAGTAATAAGTAGGATAGCTTAGGGAAGAAAGAGGTTGGAAGCCTAGCAACCAGTTATCAGGCAACTGCTCAGATAGGGGTAATGTCAAATATAATAGAAAGGATGAAAAGAATCAGGACTTCATCACCCAGTGTAAAAAAGAATCAGGACTTCATCACCCAGTGATCAAAGGATTATAAAGTTTAAACTTTGGATATATTAAGAAAGTAATGATGCCAAAGACTGGAATAAGTATGTCAAAAGACAGAGTCATATTTGATAAGTAAGTTGAAAGTGTGATTCTGATGCTAATTGTATTTTGGGATGACATTGAGGTTTTAAAGAGGGAATTATTTGCTGGAAAATATAAATACAGAAAAAAATCAGGGCTATAAATACAGATAGGGAAATTTATCTGTTTAGAAATGATAATTGTAGTGAGAGAAGACTTCTGGGAAAGACTGTAAAGAGAGGAGAATACTTCAGATTTCACCTTGGGAAATGTCACCGTGGGAACTGGGGGGCAGAAAGAAGAGTCAAGAAGGCAGAGAAGAAATTGTTGGAGAAGTGGATGAAAAATTTGGCTATTATAATGGCATGGAAGCTAGAAAAAAGGAAAATTTCTTAAAGAAAGTGATGCTGTGTGGTTTTAAATGCTGTATAAAAGTCAAAGGGAATAAATGAAAAAGCTTTGAGGTAATCAAGGTTTTAGATTCTGAAAAAAACAGAAACAAAAACAAAAATGAGTTCAGCAGACCCTTTAACATTGTCTGAGACTTAATTTCTCAAGTTTCCACAATAACATATTACTCTTCAACTCTAAAAAATGGTGATTTTAATGTTGACTTGATAGAGTTGTTATAAGAATTAAATAAGTTACCATACAAAAATATAAATGGCAGGGTGCCTGGGTGGCTTAGTCAGTTAAGCATCTGATTCTTGATTTTGGCTCTGGTCAAGATCTCATTGTTCATGAGTTCAAGCCCCATGTCAGGCTCTGCGCTGACAGCAGAGAACCTACTTTCTATCCCCCTCTCTTTGCCCCTCCCCTGCTTGTGCATCCTCTCTCTCTCTCTCTCTCAAAATAAATAAACTTTAAAAAATTATAAAATAAAACAAAATAAAATAAAATAAAATATAAATGGCAAATCTGTGTTGAGATCAGATTCTGGACAAGCGGATAGACACAGTCATTAGATAAATGTTCTGATTATCTACTGTTGTGTAATGAACCATTCAAAACTCAGCAGCCTACAGGAAACACAAATGTTTCATTATTATTCTCTCTCATGAGTCTGGGAGTTAATTGGGCTCAGCTAGACAGTTTGTGCTCAGGTTATCTTATGTGGTTACAGTCATACAATGGCTGGGGACTGGAGTCATCACATAAGCTGGTAATCATATAATCTGAGACCTCAGCTGGGATATTGGCCAGAACCTATACGTAGACTCTCCATATGGCCTGGGGTTTCTCATAGCATGGCTCCAAAAGAGAGCATCCCAAGAGGAAAAGAGATAGATCATCTTATAAGATCTGGCCTTGGATATAATGTGGTATCATTTCTGCCATATTCTGTTTGTTAAAGGCAAATCATTAAGCTTAGCCCTTATTCATGGGAAGACTAGCAAAGAATTTGTGGATGTGTTTAAAGCTCCCACAGTAAATGACTTTCTTTTAAATACAGCCCTGCATGTTTAATGTAAATTCATGCCTCAGTAGAATTATCTACTCTTACAAAGACCTTGGGGGAATTCTTTTTGATATCTAAATCTGTGAATTTTAAATCTATATATTCTAAATGCATACTACATTTAAATATATAGGTTGGAGGGAAGATGGCGGCGTAGGAGGACGCTGGTCTCACCGGCGCGTCCTGCTGATCACTTAGATTCCACCTACACCTGCCTAAATAACCCAGAAAACCGCCAGAGGATTAGCAGAACGGAGTCTCCGGAGCCAAGTGCAGACGAGAGGCCCACGGAAGAGGGTAGGAAGGGCGGCGAGGCGGTGCGCGCTCCACGGACTGGCGGGAGGGAGCCGGGGCAGAGGGGCGGCTCGCCGGCCAAGCAGAGCCCCCGAGTCTGGCTGGCAAAAGCAGAGGGGCCTGACGGACTGTGTTCCGACAGCAAGCGCGACTTAGCCTCTGGGAGGTCAGAGTTAACAGCTCTGCTCGGAAAGCGGGAAGGCTGGAGGACAAAGGGAGGGAGAGCTGCTGAGCCCCCGGACGGCAGAGCTCAGCTTGGTGGGGAGCAAAGGCGCTCGCCAGCGCCATCTCCCCCACCCATCCCCCAGCCAAAATCCCAAAGGGAACCAGTTCCTACCAGGGAACTTGCTTGCTCTGTGCAAACACCCAACTCTGTGCTTCTGCGGAGCCAAACCTCCGGCAGCGGATCTGACTCCCTCCCGCTGCCACAGGGCCCCTCCTGAAGTGGATCACCGAAGGAGAAGTGAGCTAAGCCTGCCCCTCCTGCCCCCGTGCACCTTGCCTACCCACCCCAGCTAATACGCCAGATCCCCAGCACCACAAGCCTGGCAGTGTGCAAGTAGCCCAGACGGGCCACGCCAACCCACAGGGAATCCCGCCCCTAGGAGAGGGGAAGAGAAGGCACACACCAGTCTGACTGTGGCCCCAGAGGTGGGCTGGGGGCAGACATCAGGTCGGACTGCGGCCCCGCCCACCAACTCCAGTTATACACCACAGCACAGGGGAAGTGCCCTGCAGGTCCTCACCACTCCAGGGACTATCCAAAATGACCAAACGAAAGAATTCCCCTCAGAAGAATCTCCAGGAAATAACAACAGCTAATGAACTGATCAAAAAGGATTTAAATAATATAACAGAAAGTGAATTTAGAATAATAGTCATAAAATTAATCGCTGGGCTTGAAAACAGTATAGAGGACAGCAGAGAATCTCTTGCCACAGAGATCAAGGGACTAAGGAACAGTCACGAGGAGCTAAAAGCGCTTTAAACGAAATGCAAAACAAAATGGAAACGACGACGGCTCGGATTGAAGAGGCAGAGGAGAGAATAGGTGAACTAGAAGATAAAGTTATGGAAAAAGAGGAAGCTGAGAGAAAGAGAGATAAAAAAATCCAGGAGTATGAGGGAAAAATTAGAGAACTAAGTGATACACTAAAAAGAAATAATATACGCATAATTGGTATCCCAGAGGAGGAAGAGAGAGGGAAAGGTGCTGAAGGGGTACTTGAAGAAATTATAGCTGAGAACTTCCCTGAACTGGGAAAGGAAAAAGGCATTGAAATCCAAGAGGCACAGAGAACTCCCTTCAGACGTAACTTGAATCGATCTTCTGCACGACATATCATAGTGAAACTGGCAAAATACAAGGATAACGAGAAAATTCTGAAAGCAGCAAGGGATAAACGTGCCCTCACATATAAAGGGAGACCTATAAGACTTGTGACTGATCTCTCTTTTGAAACTTGGCAGGCCAGAAAGGATTGGCACGATATCTTCAGTGTGCTAAACAGAAAAAATATGCAGCCGAGAATCCTTTATCCAGCAAGTCTGTCATTTAGAATAGAAGGAGAGATAAAGGTCTTCCCTAACAAACAAAAACTGAAGGAATTTGTCACCACGAAACCAGCCCTACAAGAGATCCTAAGGGGGACCCTGTGAGACAAAGTACCAGAGACATCACTACAAGCATAAAACATACAGACATCAAAATGACTCTAAACCCGTATCTTTCTATAATAACACTGAATGTAAATGGATTAAATGCGCCAACCAAAAGACATAGGGTATCTGAATGGATAAAAAAACAAGACCCATCTATTTGCTGTCTACAAGAGACTCATTTTAGATCTGAGGACACCTTTAGATTGAGAGTGAGGGGATGGAGAACTATTTATCATGCTACTGGAAGCCAAAAGAAAGCTGGAGTAGCCACACTTATATCAGACAAACTAGACTTTAAATTAAAGGCTGTAACAAGAGATGAAGAAGGGCATTATATAATAATTACAGGGTCTATCCATCAGGAAGAGCTAACAATTATAAATGTCTATGCGCCGAATACCGGAGCCCCCAAATATATAAAACAATTACTCATAAACATAAGCACCTTATTAATCAGAATGTGGTAATTGCAGGGGACTTTAACACTCCACTTACAGAAATGCATAGATCATCTAGACACACAGTCAATAAAGAAACAAGGGCCCTGAATGATACATTGGATCAGATGGACTTGACAGATATATTTAGAACTCTGCATCCCAAAGCAACAGAATATACTTTCTTCTCGAGTGCACATGGAACATTCTCCAAGATAGATCATACACTGGGTCACAAAACAGCCCTTCATAAGTTTACAAGAATTGAAATTATACCATGCATACTTTCAGACCACAATGCTATGAAGCTTGAAATCAACCACAGGAAAAAGTCTGGAAAACCTCCAAAAGCATGGAGGTTAAAGAACACCCTACTAACGAATGAGTGGGTCAACCAGGCAATTAGAGAAGAAATTAAAAAATATATGGAAACAAACGAAAATGAAAATACAACAATCCAAACGCTTTGGGACGCAGCGAAGGCAGTCCTGAGAGGAAAATACATTGCAATCCAGGCCTATCTCAAGAAACAAGAAAAATCCCAAATACAAAATCTAACCGCACACCTAAAGGAAATAGAAGCAGAACAGCAAAGGCAGCCTAAACCCAGCAGAAGAAGAGAAATAATAAAGATCAGAGCAGAAATAAACAATATAGAATCTAAAAAACTGTAGAGCAGATCAACGAAACCAAGAGTTGGTTTTTTGAAAAAATAAACAAAATTGACAAACCTCTAGCCAGGCTTCTCAAAAAGAAAAGGGAGATGACCCAAATAGATAAAATCATGAATGAAAATGGAATTATTACAACCAATTCCTCAGAGATACAAACAATTATCAGGGAATACTATGAAAAATTATATGCCAACAAATTGGACAACCTGGAAGAAATGGACAAATTCCTAAACACCCACACTCTTCCAAAACTCAATCAGGAGGAAACACAAAGCTTGAACAGACCCATTACCAGCGAAGAAATTGAATCGGTTATCAAAAATCTCCCAACAAATAAGAGTCCAGGACCAGATGGCTTCCCAGGGGAGTTCTACCAGACGTTTAAAGCAGAGATAATACCTATCCTTCTCAAGCTATTCCAAGAAATAGAAAGGGAAGGAAAACTTCCAGACTCATTCTATGAAGCCAGTATTACTTTGATTCCTAAACCAGACAGAGACCCAGTAAAAAAAGAGAACTACAGGCCAATATCCCTGATGAATATGGATGCAAAAATTCTCAATAAGATACTAGCAAATCGAATTCAACAGCATATAAAAAGAATTATTCACCATGATCAAGTGGGATTCATTCCTGGGATGCAGGGCTGGTTCAACATTCGCAAATCAATCAACATGATACATCACATTAACAAAAAAAAAAGAGAAGAACCATATGATCCTGTCAATCGATGCAGAAAAGGCCTTGGACAAAATCCAGCACCCTTTCTTAATAAAAACCCTTGAGAAAGTCGGGATAGAAGGAACATACTTAAAGATCATAAAAGCCATTTATGAAAAGCCCACAGCTAACATCATCCTCAACGGGGAAAAACTGAGAGCTTTTTCCCTGAGATCAGGAACACGACAGGGATGCTCACTCTCACCACTGTTGTTTAACATAGTGCTGGAAGTTCTAGCTTCAGCAATCAGACAACAAAAGGAAATCAAAGGCATCCAAATTGGCAAAGATGAAGTCAAGCTTTCGCTTTTTGCAGATGACATGATATTTTACATGGAAAATCTGATAGACTTCACCAAAAGTCTGCTAGAACTGATACATGAATTCAACAAAGTTGCAGGATACAAAATCAATGTACAGAAATCAGTTGCATTCTTATACACTAACAATGAAGCAACAGAAAGACAAATAAAGAAACTGATCCCATTCACAATTGCACCAAGAATCATAAAATACCTAGGAATAAATCTAACCAAAGATGTAAAAGATCTGTATGCTGAAAACTACAGAAACCTTATGAAAGTAATTGAAGAAGATATAAAGAAATGGAAAGACATTCCCTGCTCATGGATTGGAAGAATAAATATTGTCAAAATGTCAATACTACCCAAAGCTATCTACACATTCAATGCAATCCCAATCAAAATTTCACCAGCATTCTTCTCGAAACTAGAACAAGCAATCCTAAAATTCATATGGAACCACAAAAGGCCCCGAATAGCCAAAGTAATTTTGAAGAAGAAGACCAAAGCAGGAGGCATCACAATCCCAGACTTTAGCCTCTACTACAAAGCTGTAATCATCAAGACAGCATGGTATTGGCACAAAAACAGACACATAGACCAATGGAATAGAATAGAAACCCCAGAACTAGACCCACAAACGTATGGCCAACTCATCTCTGACAAAGCAGGAAAGTTGAACATCCAATGGAAAAAAGACAGTCTCTTTAACAAATGGTGCTGGGAGAACTGGACAGCAACATGCAGAAGGTTGAAACTAGACCACTTTCTCACACCATTCACAAAAATAAACTCAAAATGGATAAAGGACCTGAATGTGAGACAGGAAACCATCAAAACCCAAGAGGAGAAAGCAGGAAAAGACCTCTCTGACCTCAGCCCTAGCAATCTCTTACTCGATACATCCCCAAAGGCAAGGGAATTAAAAGCGAAAGTGAATTACTGGGACCTTATGAAGATAAAAAGCTTCTGCACAGCAAAGGAAACAACCAATAAAACTAAAAGGCAACCAACGGAATGGGAAAAGATATTTGCAAATGACATATCGGACAAAGGGCTAGTATCCAAAATCTATAAAGAGCTCACCAAACTCCACACCCGAAAAACAAATAACCCAGTGAAGAAATGGGCAGAAAACATGAATAGACACTTCTCTAAAGAAGACATCCGGATGGCCAACAGGCACATGAAAAGATGTTCAACGTCGCTCCTCATCAGGGAAATACAAATCAAAACCACACTCAGATATCACCTCACGCCAGTCAGAGTGGCCAAAATGAACAAATCAGCAGACTATAGGTGCTGGAGAGGATGTGGAGAAATGGGAACCCTCTTGCACTGTTGGTGGGAATGCAAATTGGTGCAGCCGCTCTGGAAAGCAGTGTGGAGGTTCCTCAGAAAATTAAAAATAGATCTACCCTATGACCCAGCAATAGCACTGCTAGGAATATATCCAAGGGATACAGGAGTACTGATGCATAGGGGTACTTGTACCCCAATGTTTATAGCAGCACTCTCAACAATAGCCAAATTATGGAAAGAGCCTAAATGTCCATCAACTGATGAATGGATAAAGAAATTGTGGTTTATATACACAATGGAATACTACGTGGCAATGAGAAAAAATGAAATATGGCCTTTTGTAGCAACGTGGATGGAACTGGAGAGTGTGATGCTAAGTGAAATAAGCCATACAGAGAAAGACAGATACCATATGGTTTCACTCTTATGTGGATCCTGAGAAACATAACAGAAACCCATGGGGGAGGGGAAGGAAAAAAAAAAAAAGAGGTTAGAGTGGGAGAGAGCCAAAGCATAAGAGACTGTAAAAACTGAGAACAAACTGAGGGTTGATGGGGGGTGGGAGGGAGTGTAAGGTGGGTGATGGGTATTGAGGAGGGCACCTTTTGGGATGAGCACTGGGTGTTGCATGGAAACCAATTTGACAGTAAATTTCATATATTAAAATAAATAAATAAATAAATAAATAAATAAATAAATAAATAATATAATACTAAGAAGTTGTTGAAGCTCCCTTCTGTTGCCTCCCCTTAGAGGTGGCAGTGTGACCATGAGACATGGAGGTGGCAGCATGCTCAAGGGCCAAAGAGGTGATAGAAAAACCAAAACTGAAATAGCAGCAGTGAGGCTGGGGTCTTGAGGACATGGCTGGTATGGTTGGAAGAGTGGTTAAATACACGTGAAAATGAACATGTCAGTAAATATTTTGAGTCGAGAGAAGGGATTTACATATATATAGAAAGGTATGGTGTTTGAAAATTCTTAGGTCAGTGTGTTAGATGCTGGATGGGAATTGAGAGTATTGGTATGTTGGTGGAAACTCATTTTTTAAAACACACACATATACACATATACACATACATAGGTAGATTTAAAAGCACATCATATGTGTATGTATGTACATATAAGATATTTTTCCTAGCTCTCTCTGCTGAGTGGATCTAGCAACAATACCACCCCAGTAACAATGAGCACGTTAAATACCAAGATCTTCAATTCTAAAAACACCATCTTTTGCTAAGAGAAATCAGGCCTTCTTAGAGAAACAGCTAAATTTCAGGGCTAGGGAAAGAAAGTATAAAGTGGGCCTGGAATAGTTATGCCAGAAAAAAAAGCCCCTAAAAGAAAAATGCAAGCATGTCAAGTGACACAGATATCAGTTGAAAGTGGCTGTCATAAACCAAATATGAGAAAATTTCAGCACCAAAGTAATGAAAGTGAGATATGTAAAACCCACTGAAAAAACAAGAATATATGCATTTATGCTGGTATAAATGAATGAGTGAGAAAGAAGGAGCACAATGGTTAATTTTATGTGTCAACTGGACTGGGCCACAGGGTACTTAGATATTTGGCCAACAATTATTTTGGGTGCATCTGTGAGGGTGTTTCTGGATGAAATTAATATTTGAATTGGTAGACTGAGGACGGCAGATTGTTCTACCTAATGTGGATGGGCCTCATCCAATCCACTGGAGGCCTGACTGAAAAACCAAAAGGACTTGGACTAGAACTTAGACCACTAGCAATTCTGATTCTCAGGCCTTTAGATTCAGGCTGGAATTACACTATGAGCTCTCTTGAGTCTTCAAGCTTACCAAATGCAGACCGTGGGACTTCTCAGCCTCTGTAACAACATAAGACAATTCCCATGATCTGTGTGTGTGTGTGTGTGTGTGTGTGTGTGTGTGTGTGTGCGCGCGCGCGTGTGTGTGTGTCTTGCATCCTATTGGTTCTGTTTCTCTGGAGAACACAGACTAGAACTAAAATTTAAAAAAAAATTTAATGTTTATTCTTATTTTTGAGAGAGAGAGAGACTCAGAAAGCATAAGCTGGAGAGGGGCAGAGAGAGAGGGAGACAGAGGATCTAAAGTAGGCTCTGTGCTGAGAGCAGAGAGCCCAAGGCAGGGCTCAAACTCATGAACCATGAGATCATGACCTGAGCCGAAGTCGGATGCTCAACCTACTGAGCCACCCAGGCAGCCCAGACTAGAACAAAATTTTAAGGCATTTTTTTCTGGATTGGTTCTAGGCTTTCCAGAATTGCATCTCTAACCTGATTAAATTTAGAAACACTAATGACTCTATTTCCAGAAGTAAAGATGGCACTGATAGTCCGTGATACGATCTGGCAACACAGATATACAAATTATCTCTATTGGATACTTCAATCAACCATTTATAAGAAGCAAGGAGATGGGGCACCTGGGTGGTTCAGTAAGTTGAATGACAGACTTCAGCTCAGGTCATGATCTCATAGTCTGTGAGTTCAAGCCCTGCATCAGGCTCTGCGCTGATAGCACAGAGCCTGGAGCCTGCTTCAGATTCTGTGTCTCCCTTCTGCCCCTCCCTCGCTTGTGCTCTTTCTCTCTCTCTCTCAAAAATAAATAAACATTTAAAAAAAGCAAGGAGTTGGGAGACTGTGCATATGATACTTTTGAACATTTTTGGAAAACTAACAAATATATTGAGATTACTGTTGCTCCTAATTAGCTGGACAAAGAGTGAAAGAAAAGGATGAACTCAGAGATTGGAATTCACAGCTCAAGCATAAAAACCTGAAAGCTTCTATGGGTGCCCTGAAAGATATCCCTATCTCCTATAGTTTCAGGACTGAGATTGCTGAAAATTAAAGACAAAATCTCATCCTGGGTCTGGCTAAATTATAGTACAATTCAGTACAATTTGAACTCCAACTCTCACAGGGTGTTTACTGTTAAAGTGAGGACACCTGATGGGGAAATAATGGGTTCCTGTAAGTCGGAATAAAGCTATGTGGGAAGATTCTGTTGAAATTAGTGACATTGAGCCCCTAAAGTCTGATGAGTCTTCTTTGGCAGTGAAAGCGGCCTCTCTACCCCCTTAAGTAGAAGCAGCCTCCTTACTCCCAGTGGAAATAGTCTCACCACACTCAATAGAAATGGCCTCCCCATCCCAGTAGCAGTGGCTTCCCCACTCCCAAGTGGTAGCAGCAGCCTCTCCACTCACTGCATCCCGCCCTATTCTGCGAGGATTAACCCTGCATTGCCTGAGGAAACTGTAATGGCCTTCTCTGATGTACTTGTCATACAAGCAATGCTGATTCTCCTCATGACCCACTCCCACAAACCCTCCTTTCTTTAGTTTTTAAAAAACTTTTTTCAGAGATAGAGCGAGAGAGAGAGACAGCATGAGTGGGGGAAGGGCAGAGAGAGAGGGAGACACAGAATTCAAAGCAAGCTCTAGGCTCTGACCTGTCAGCACAAGCCCGATGTGGGGCTTGAACTCATGAGGTGCGAGATCATGACCTGAGCAGAAGTCAGATGCTTAACTGACTGAGCCACTCAGAGGCCCCACCCTCTTTGGTTTTTGACCTATAACTAGACTCCTTGCAGCAGACCCCTAAAGGTGAGGTATGAGGTATAACTCATAAGGAAGTGTACTACATTCCAAAAGAACTACTTAAGCTTCCTAACTTATACAGACAGAAATCTGTGGAATATGTGTGTAAAACAATATTGAGGGTGTGGAAAGAGCATAAATTTGGGTTAGGCTGAATTTACTTAAGTAATTTCACTAAGCAGAGGTTCTGCATTTAATGCTGTACTTTGGGGAGTGAAGAAGGACTCTCATAGTTTGGTTGGTTGGCTGAAACATGGACTAAAAGGCGGCCAGCCTATGGTGAATAAATTGGAAATGTCAGACCTGCCTTGGTTTAATGGAAAGGGATTAAAGGCTTAGAAATATTGGAATGTTGGAGTAAATTTGTCTTTTAAGACCTACTCACTCACAATGGAAGGGTTTAAAAGGCATGCCTTTCACCACTACTGTGAGAAATAAATTGGTAAGAAGAATCCTGGCATCCTTGAAGAACTCTATGACAGCTCTTCTCTATAGGTCAGACCTTACAGTGGTAACTGTTGTCACTGAATTGGGAAACCTAAATGCAGTGGGAGTAACTGGGTTACAGGGAGGCAGGGGCCAAGTGGTAGCACTCAATCACCAAAGGCAAGGGTGACATGGTTATGGTAATAGATGACAGAATCAAAGCAGCAATTAGAACAGTCTGACTCATGTAAACCAATGGCATTTTGTATCTGATTGTGGTGTTCCTAAAAGTGGAAGAGATATGAAAATGACTAAATTCTTACTTGATTGTATAAACAGAAAAATTCTAGGTCAAGTGAACAAAAGTTTAACCGGAACAAAAACAAAGAGTCACAGCCCCTCAATCAATTCCCAGACTCGAGCCAGTTAACCACCCAAAACCCCTTGAATGAAGAGGAGGCCTGATAAAAATTTATACCATTAACAGTTCTCCCATCCCTTTCCAAAGGGACCTATAACTTTTATCAGGATAAATCCCTGGGGAAAAGTAAATAATCAAACCTTTCTGGGACTACTAGACATTGGCTCTGAACTGATATGAATTCCAGGAAACCTAAATGTCATTGTACTTCACTAGTCAAACCAAACCATGTAGATACTAAGTGATCAGTGAAATATTAGCTCAGGTCCA
The DNA here is from genome assembly GCF_046562875.1 of Panthera onca. NCBI lineage: Eukaryota > Metazoa > Chordata > Mammalia > Carnivora > Felidae > Panthera > Panthera onca. The sequence goes on from NC_138339.1 coordinate 26,572,971, forward strand.
AATCTGAGTGTGCCCAGTGGGTTCCCAAACCCATCCTGTGGTCAACTCCACGGGTTCTAGAACACATAATTGGAATAGACACACTGTGTGCTCCACTAGCAGGATTCCCACATTAGTTCTCTGACCTGTGGAGTTAGAGCTTTTATGGCAGGAAAGACTAAGGGAAGTGTCTAGAACCGACTCTAACCAGGAAAATAGTAAACCAAAAATAATACCACATTCCTTGAGGGACTGCAGAAATTAGTGCCACCATCAATACCTTAAAAGATGTAGAGGTGGTGATTCCCACCACATCCTTATTCAGCTCATCTGTCTGGTCTACATAGAAGAAGGATGGATCTTGGAGAATGACCATGGATTATCATAATTTTAGCCAGGTGATGATTCCAATTGCAGCTGTTGTATCAGATGTGGTTTCATTGCTTGAGCAAATTAACATATCCTTTTACTTGGCACACGAATGCTTTTTTTTCTCCATACAAGTCAATAAGGACCACCAGAAGAAGTTTGCTTTCAGCTGGCAAGGACAGCAATACACCCTCACTGTCTTACCTAAGGGGATTATCAACTCTCCAGCCCTGTGTCATAATTCAGTTTGCAGAGATCTTGATTGCCTTTCCCTTCCACAAGATTATCACACTGGTTTGTTACACTGATGACCTTAGGCTGACTGGATCTAGTCAGCAAGAAGTAGCAGCTGCTTTAGATTTATTGGTAAGACATTTGCATAACAGAGAGAAGGAAATAAATCCAACAATAATTCAGGGGTTCTACCTCAGTGAAATTTCTAAGAGTCTAAAGGACATGGTAAAGGACATTTCAAGATATCCTTTCTAAATTGAAGGATGAGTTGTTGCACCTAGCCCCTCCTACAACCCAAAAAGAGGCACACACCAATTGTGCCTCTTTGGATTTTGGAAGCAACATGTTCCTCATTTGAGTGTATTACTTCAGCCCATTTACTGAGTGAACCGAAAAGCTGCTAATTTTGATGTTAATTGTGACTAGTAGAGAAAGCTCTATAACAGGTCAGGCTGCAATGCCAGCTACTCTGCCACTTAAGCCCATGATCCTGCAAATCCAATGGTGCTTGAGGTGTCAGTGACAGATACAGATACTGTTTGGAGCCTTTGGCAGGTCCATATAGGTGAAATACACTATAGGCCCTTAGGATTTTGGAGCAAAGTCCTACCATTCTCCACAGAAAACTACTATCCTTTTGAGAAAGTAGTAGAGACTGAATGCCTAGTCATGTGGGCCATCAAATTACTATGCAACTTGGGTTATGAACTTGGTGTTATCTGAATCACCAAGACATAAATTTGAGCATACACAGAAGCATTACATCATCAAATGGAAATAGTATATATGTGATATGGCTCAAGGAGGCCTTGAAGGCACAAATAAGTTAAATGAATAAGTGGCTCAAATGTTCATGCTCCCATTCCTGCTACACTGACTTCACTAACCCAACCTGTACCTATGACCTCATTCAATCCTTACATTCAGTTAACAGAAGAGAAGACTTGGGCCTGGTTTGCAGATGATTCTGCATGACATACAGGTACCATCAAAAGTGAACAGCTGTAGCATTATAGTCCATTTCTGGGATATTGCCTGAAGGATAGTGGTGAAATGAAATCTTCCCAGGGGGCAGAACTTTGAGCAGAGCACTTGGTTGTTCACTCTGCTTGGAAAGAGAAATGGTTAGGTATATAATTATATACTGATTCATGGGCTGTAGGCAATGATTTGACTCGAAGGCCAGGGACTTGAAAGAACATGGTTACAAAATTGGTAACAAAGAAATTTAGGGAAGATATATGTGGAAAGACACTCTGAATAGGGAAAAAAACATGAAGACATATTTATGTCCCATGTGAATGCTCACCTAAGAGTGACCATAGCTGAGGAGGATTTTTAGCAATGAAGTGCATAGGATGACTCATTCCATGGCTACCAGTCAGCCTCTTTCCCCAGCTACTCCTGTCATCACTCTATGTAGGCTCAAGAACAAAGTGGCCATGGTGGTAGGGATGGAGGTTATGCACGGACTTAGCAACGTGGACTTCCACTTACCAAGGTCAACCTCACCATAGCCACAGCTGAGTGTCCAATCTGGCAGCATCAACAACCAACACCAAGTTTCCCCTATGGCACTATTCCCTGGAGTAATCAGCCAGCTACTAGGTGGCAGTTGATTACACTGGACCACTTTCATCATGAAAAGGGAGCATTTTGTTCTTATGTGAATTGACATTCACTCTGGATATGGATTTGCCTTCCTTGTATGCAATGATTCTGCCAAAACTACCACCTGTGGACTTACAGAATGCCTTATTTGCCATCATGGTATTCCACATAGCAAGCTTCTGATCAAAGAACTCACTTCAAAGAAAAATAAGTGTGCCAATAGGCCCATGTTCATGGAATTCACTGTCCTTACCATCTTTCTCACTATTCTGAACAGCTGTTTTGATAGAATGGTGAAATGGCTTTTTGAAGACTCAGTTACAACACCAGACAATACTTGCAGGGCTGGGGCAAGGTTCTCCAGAAGGATACACACACACACACACACACACACACACACACACACACTCTGAGTCAGCACCGCAGTACATGGGTCCAAGAGTCAAGAGTTGGAAGTTAGAGTCGCACTTCTATCACCTCAAGTGACCTACTACCAAAATTTTTGCTTCTTCTTCCCATGATATTATCCTTTGCTAGCCTAGAGGTCATAGTTACAAAGGGAGAGATGCTTCTACCAAGGGACACAATAATGATTCCACTGAACTGGAAGTGAAGACTATCATCTAGCCCCTTTGGGTTTTCGCATGCCTGTGAATCAACAGGTAAAGAATAGGCAGTTACTGTGCTGTCTGGGGTGACTAATCCTGATTACCAAAGAAAAATTGGACTGTTAATACACAATGGAGATAAGCAAGAGTATGTTTGCAGTAATGCAAGATACATCAGGGCATTTCTAAGTATTACCATTACCTGTGATTAAGGTCACTGGAAAACTACAACCCAATCCAGGGAGGACTTACTAATAAACTTGACTCTTTGGGATGAAGGTTTGAGTCACTCCATCAGGTAGTGAACCATAACCAGTTGAGGTGCTTGTTGATAGCAAAGGTAATACAAACTGCATAGTGAAAGACGTTAGTTGTAAATATCAACCACAACCACGTGAACAGTTATAGAAATGAGGACTTGTCATGAGTTTTTCCTTATGTTGTTATGAATATGTTTGTATATAAAATCTTTCTTTTCTTCCTTCTCTTAGGCCCTCAGAAGATTTATTGGGTTTATATCATAGCAATTAAGTATTGTTAACTTTGCATAGCAATACTTTGTTAAGTATTGTATTTAAATTAATAGTTATCAAGGAGAAGAGTTAACATCACTCAAGGACTTTACCTCCTCTTCTGGGTAAGGGGTTAGTGTGGTTTTGGCTGTATGCAGGACAGGTGTACTATGTTAGCTGGAATTTTATTGTCTTTATTTGGGGATTCAATATGGTTTAAGATGTTCATGGGTTCCAAGTTGACAAGGGTTGAACTTACAATGGTTAATTTTATATGTCAACTTGACTTGGCCATGGTGTCAAGATATTTGGTTAAACATTATTCTGGGTGTGTCTGTGAGGGTGTTACTGGATGAGATGAACATGTGAATAAGCAGAATGAGTAAAGCAAATTGCCCTCCCTAATGTGGATTGGCTTTTTCCACTTTGTTATTCTAACTAGAATAAAAACGGCAGAATAGAGAGGGTTCACTTTCTCTGCCTGTCTTTGAGCTGGGACATTGGGCTTCTCCTGATTTTGGATTCAGACTTAGACTATAAACTATACTATTGGCTCGTCTGGTTATAAGGACTTAGAAATCAGCCTGGAACTTATACCATTGGCTCTTCTGGGTATCCAGCTTGCTGACTGCAGATCATCAGGCAGATTCTCAGCCTTCATAACCAACCACATGAGTCAATTCCTCAGCCTTCATAACCACATGAGCCTCTTTACATATATTTGCTCTTGTCTTAATCAGTTTGGGCTGATATAACAGAATACTGGAGGTTAGGAATCTGAGATAAGGATGCCTGCATGGCTGGGTTCATGCTTAGGGATTCTTCCTGGTAATGTCCTCACATGGCCTTCCTTGGTATGTACAGAGAGAGAGAAAGAGAGAGAGAGAGAGAGATCCCATGTACCCTTCTCTTTTTATAAGGGCAATAATAACATCATGAAGGCCCTACCCTTATGACCTAATATAACTGTAATTACTTCCGTAAGGTCCCAACTCCAAATACTATCACACTGAGGATTAGGGTTCCAAGATATGAATTTTGGGGGGAAACAAATACTCAGTTTACAGAAGCTTTATTTCTCTGAAGAAGCCAGACTAATACAAAGGGATACCTTATTTTGGGTGCCAAATAATAAAGATAGATTTGGCAACACAGTGGTGGTTTATTCAGAAGAGATTCTTGAATGGATACTAAGGCTTCTAGATGAAGCTTTGCTGTAGTAAAGATATTAGCATAAACTTAGAATACCTCCTCCTACCCCAAATACTTGGGGTATTACCAACAAGGGAAATAGTGACTTTACAGTGGAGCAAACTGGCAGACAATAACTTGTCTGGTGATCAGGTTAGCCTCACTTGTAGAGGGATGGGTAGATACTGTGCACACCCTTAATGTCACACATTGCGAAGAGCACAGCATCAGTTCTGTAATATTTCTGCCAAGAAAGCAGGACTTGACACTGGTCCCAAGGAAACATCAGATGGACCCAGGTTGAGCAATACCCTTCAAAATGAAAGTCCTTACTATTTTAAAAGTCAAGATCATTAAAACCATAGAAACACTGGACCAGAAAGGAACAAGAGATACAATTGGTACAGTTGGCAAAATCCAAATAGAGTCTGTAGGTTGGATGACAGTGTTGTATGACTACTGATTTCTTTGGATGTTGGCATTTAGTCATGTAGGAGAGTATTCTTGTTTTTTTGAAAAATACACACTGGAGGATGAGAGAGAGAGAGAGAGAGAGAGAGAGAGAGAGAGAGAGAACAAATGTGGTAGAATGTTAACATTTGGAGAACTTGGATGAGGGAAATATAGAAGTTTTTTATTTTTGTAATTTTTCTCCCAGTTTGAAATTGTTTCAAAACAAATAACATAAAAAGAGGTTCTTAGAAATGTGTATCTTCCACCAAAGTTTCCTGATCCACTACCAAATTAATCTACATCCTCATTTATTTTTATTCCTTTCTCCTTATTCCACCACCAAATCATCCATGCTTTCCCCCACAATTTCCATTTATTTCTTTCAAGAAAATCCTGAGATTCATTAAACCAGACACAGAAAAAATGATGCAGCCTGATCCTTGGTGAACTGTCTTTATGCATACCCTCCCTTTGTCCTTTTCTTAACTTTGAGAGTAGTGCCTGAATCTGAGCTCAGACTGCAATACATCTGCATCCAATTTCTCATTTTCAACAATTACATAGGCCAGATTCAGTATACCCAGTTAATTCAGGGAACTCCCAAATACTGGAGGCTGAAGTATGACCAAGTATATCTATAAGCACACTAAGCAAAAAATCATTCCAGCATAAGAACATGCCACTGACTCAAGGAACCTAGCTTTAAAAAGTAAGAAGCTAAAATATGGAAAAATATCACATTCTTCTCAGATGCCCCTAAGTCTAAGACTGGTGATGTCCAGTGGCATTTGCCGTGACCACAAAAAATGTTCCTTCCTTCCAGAAATGCACATTCATTTGATCCTTATGAAACTGCAACTCTCCAATCCAAATCAGAACCCAGACCGTGGGCTTAGGAGACTGTTTTGATAACAACCAAAAAATTCAGAATGTTTTACAGACACCATACTGGGAAGGATCCAGTAAAGGAAATAACTTTACTCAACAGAAGATCCCCCAGGAGGACCCATATTATGATTTAGTCAATACCAATCAAGAAAGTGGGTGGTAACAAGTGAGGTTCTTCACCCAGGAGCCAATTGTGCACAGAGGTAAAGAAAATAGTTAAAACAGATTAGAAGCTAAACAAATTCACAATTATATTTTGTCACTGGATCATATTCTACCTAAGGCCGCACCAAATATTTTTAATTCCTAGTACTAAAAAAAAAGTAAGAAAGTAAAAGAAAGAGACATTGGCATAGAATATAAAGCATTCTTTCTCTAAGCAAATGGTGCACATTTTCTTCATATTTTCTCTAACATTTTTACAATTGGGAAAACACCCCAGCAGGCTACAAATATTTATGTATAGTCTAACCTCTTCGAATGTTTTCCAATTACCAGGCCTGATGCTTCATAGCACATGATGAGCTGGTGGTGATTGTTTCATGGGCCTTTTCCAAAACTAAGTATCAAACCTCCCTGAGAGTTTAGAGTTGAATGTGCATGTGTTTCTACCCATCCTAACAGCATATTGTCACAAGACAGAAAAAAAAAAAATTTAAATCAAAAAAGAAAAATGTTATATCGACATTTTAGCTTATTAGTTGGTAAAGATGGGACTATATGGCATTTGGCTTTTGAGGTCTTTTAGATACTTGTGTCTCATTCATTAAGGTACTGGATTCGCTGTCTGTATAGGCCATAGGAAAAAGACTGTAATGATTTCAATCTCAGAAGCAGCATCTCCTATAAACCAGTTACAACATCAGGTGGCAAGACACGTCACGTGGCAAGACACACGCCAAACCTATTTCACCCAGAAGCATTCATAAAAACAGCAGCATCCCATTTCTTTCTATGTGTAGTGCAATTCTGAGTCATTATAACCAAACGTATGGAGTAAATAATAGGGTGTGAGGGGAGAAAAGATAGGAAATAAAAGTTGAATATCCCCTTAAGTCATCATGGAGATTAAATGACTGATGGAAGTTTCTAGTTTTTACTGGCCTTAGGTCAGCATATGTACCTCTTGCTTATCATTCTTGGTTAGAGTGGGAGCATCTTCCATTCCTGCTGAAAGAAATCTGGATCACCAAGAAGAGTACTATAATAGTAATCATGATGCTGGCACAGTCGTTAGGATAGATTATACTATCTGGCAGAAACTACAATATCAGGCAGAAAAACAGGAGCATATTGCTAGCTCCCTGCAGCTTTCTAGAAAGACTAGGCATTTGTGGAAAAGTTATGTTTACTTGGAGAAGCTCATTTTTCTATGGCCAGGGGAAAGATCAAAAAAGTTTAGTTTGAGAATCTTGGTCAGCTAGCCTAACCTAGTTAGCTTCACTCCCCTCCTACCACACCAGCCACTCATGATGAAGTACTGTAGTAAAGTCATAAATGTCACACACTACACAGATTCTTCAGGGGAACCTGGATCAACATGTAAAATAGATCCTATATTGAGAACACCACCATAGGAATACACAGTAGACTGCCCACAATCTCTATGAAGCTGTCCTCAAGGAGGACCAGAATCTATACTGTCTCTTAAAGGTTATGTAGCATTTAAATAGAAGGATAGAATAAATACCATCTCTAAATGGTGAGAAAGTAAAAAGTTTGGGCAATGGGGCTGTTTGATCAGAGCAGGGAATCCTGTAGGTAAGTAGTAAAAAGAAAGCAAGAAAAGCATTAAAAAGGATGTTGAATACAAGTTTAAGAGTCTGAACTTTATCCTTTGCTGTTGTCACTAAAGGAGGTACTTCATCAGCAATTGAGGAAAACCACATATGGTGACGAATTTACCAATGCTGTATGAGTGATAACTTTGGGCTACCTTTTCATGTGATATAAACAGCACTAGCTCTTCTAATAGTTTTTTTTTTTTTTCAACGTTTTTTTTTTTTTATTTATTTTTGGGACAGAGAGAGACAGAGCATGAACGGGGGAAGGGCAGAGAGAGAGGGAGACACAGAATCGGAAACAGGCTCCAGGCTCCGAGCCATCAGCCCAGAGCCTGACGCGGGGCTCGAACTCACGGACCGCGAGATCGTGACCTGGCTGAAGTCGGACGCTTAACCGACTGCGCCACCCAGGCGCCCCAGCACTAGCTCTTCTAATAGTGACAGAATCCTGTTATGTTTTCCACAACTGGATGTTGATAGAGCTGCCAGTTGTGGTAAGGTCTTTTGGGCCTTTTGAGCCCTCAAGATGGTAATCTCTGAGCAGGTATTCCAGACACTTAGAATAAAACCAAAGCAGTCATAAACAGAATCAATCCAAATTGCAAAGCACCTTTTCCTCCAAAATGCTAAAAATTAATACTTGAAACATTAAAAGAGAGCCTGGCTCTTCACAAGTCCATGCCAAAATTCACTTAAACTGTTTGCTTAAGAGTGATAAAATCCCTGAAAATGTGCATCTGTAAACTCTACCACTCTCATTATGGCTTACACAGGTTAGTATCATAGATCCAGGAAGTGGCCAAAGACAGGGTATTTCCAACTCATAAGTAGAAGCATAAAGGCTGCCTACAGCAAGTGCTGCTCTCAAGGTCTGTAGCACTGACCTAGCTAGGGAATGCATACTGATAACCCTTGGCTAGCATCTCTGAACCAAAGAAATGAACCCCTATATTTGATTCTGGCTTTCCACATGGCCTCGGCAAATTTATTTTAAGTAAATCACTTTTTTTTAAGTCAGTATTATACAATACCTTCCGTATTTCTGTAATGCCTAACAAACCAAGTTCAGACATATTAATCAGCTGTTTGAGGTCTGAGGTCTTTCCTGAGTACTTATTGCCACTATTTTCTTTCATTCCACTTCTCTCTTCTACACAAGACTGTCTTCTCTCTATCCCTACATATATTACACTCATTCCTGCCTGAATATGCTCACTAATGGTAGATCTCCCGCCTAAAATGTTCCTCTGTATAACTTATTCAATCTCCATGAAGCCATCTACATCTATATAAAGTCCTTACTGATTTCTAATTCTAGCAGCATTTATAACTCAAAAATGTTATTCTGGGATTAATTATGTAGTGTTACATTATTATTTAAGTTATTTTTAAAAATCAGATTACACGCCTCCAGAAGCAATGAGTTATATTTGGTAAATTCTTTTATGTTCTCCACAATGGCTATCAACATATAAAATATAATAAGGTTCTAACCAAAGACCTATTAACTGAATTATCATGAACATCTTTTGGTCATTGCTCTATGAGATCAACAATCAGAAAGGCAGCATGTTTATAGGAAATAGAATAGACTCTGGCATCATAAAGACCACAGTTCAAATCTCAGCTGTAGAATTTACTAACTGGGGGACGCTGAAGTTGTTCTCTCTTTGCTTTAGTTTCTTTAGCTGTAAAATGGGGATATTTCACAGGATTATTAAGAGAATTGAATAAGTGAGCCTTGTATTCCATTGCACATAGTAAGTACTCAATAAATTTTAGTTCTTTAGTGAGTAGTCATGCAATAACTAATCATTATAATTGTAAAGTGAAGAGGCAGAGGTGTCATTTCGATAAGCTAGTTAGCCACTTTAGCAGTAACCTGTAGGGTAGAAATTTGATTAAAGAGACAATATTGTCCTCAACTTTTCACATCCAGAAGAATAAGCACACAAAATGCCAATTTATAATAGGAATAAGAACAATTTCTTAGAGAAGACAGGCTGGTTAGTCTCCATTTGCATCAACCATTATCCTCCTCCACCAGGTCCATTCTCTACCTTTCTCTTGTTGCTTTGTGCCCTAAGATGCTGATCCCTATAGACTGTATTGCCTAAATTCTCTTGCTTTATGGGTTTTTCATCCCCCCAAAAGATATACTGAAGTCCTAACCCCTTGTATCTGTGAATATGACTTTATTTGTAAATAGGGTTTTTGTACACATAATCAAGTTAAGATGAGATTAGGGTGTCCCCGATACAAAATATCTTGTGTCCTTATAAAAAAATGCCATATGAAGAGACAGACACATAGGCACACAGAATGAATACTGTATAAAGATTAACATTATGTTACCACAAGCCAAGGTACAAGCTAGCTGAGAGGCCCAGAACAAATTCTTCCCTAGAACCTTCACAGACCCTAATGACAACTTGATTTCAGACTTCTGATATTCAGAACTGTGAAACAATAATTTTCTGTTGTTTCCCAGTTTATGATACTTTGTTATAACAGCCCTAGGAAATGAATACACTGTCACAGTAGAGCATACATGAAGTAGTGGGTCAGAAATTTTTCTTAATGGGAGAGGCAGTGAGCTCTAAAGCTATCACCAAAATATTTGGCTTTATTGGAAACAGTATGTGGAAATTCAAGCCTAAGGGAACTCTTGAAAACAATGGGAATTTTGATGGTAAGAAGTTAAGAGGAGGCTGATAGTTTTATAAAAGCAACAAAGTAAACATTACACCAGCTAGTTTACCAGAGAGAACTAGGAAAAGAGATAAGAACCTTCTTTGGGCAGAAAAAACCTCACACTGGTCTCAAAAACTACCCTTCCCCAAATGTAATTTAATCTAACTATGGAGCAATTTATGGCCTAGAAATTCTCTTGGAAAAAAATAGAGCAATCTGCCTGAAATTAATGGAACCAAATAGCTGAATGTGATATCATATCATATGAAACAGACAACTTAACAATAAAGATCATGGAAAGAGATAGTCAAAGAGAACCCTCCAAAGCCACTGTCATCTCAGGGTGACTGTGCATATGCCCAAGGCTGTACCCTCTGTGGAGTGTCATTAGAAGTTTCACACTGCAGGGTAAATAGAATTCACTGAAATAGTTTAGCCAAGTCCCTAAACAAGTAAATGAAAAAAAAAATCAACATAAAGAAGCCCAAAAGAGGATGGAGGGAAATCATGTCTGAATTGCTACAATATATTACCTAAAATGTCCACCTTCAATAAAAATTGAGACATTAAAAGAAACAGGAAAGTATGATTCATATATAGGAAAAAGCAGGCAAGAGAAATACCTATGACAGAGTCCAGATGTTAAACATAACAAAGACTTCAAGACAATCACTATAACTATATTTGAAGAACTAAAGGAAATCATCCTCAAAGAGGTAAAGTTATAGTGAGTTATAGTGACAATGTTTCATTAAATAAAGAATTCAATAAAAGGTGTAGCTTCTACAAAAGAACCAAATAGGAAGACTAAAGTCTTAAGTACAACTATCATGAGAAATTCTTGAAAGAGACTGAAAAGTAGATTTGAACTGGGAGGTGAAAGAACTGGTGAACCTGAAGTGAGATTAATAGATATTATGCAGTCTGAAGAATAATGAAGAAAAATGAATAGAGCTTCTGATAAATATGGGACACCATTGAGCACATCAACATATGCATAATGACAGTACCAGAAAGAGAGGAGAGAGAGAATGGAGCAGAATAGTCAAGGAAATTATAGTTTAAAACTCCCCAAATTCATTGAAAAATATTAATTTAAACATCCAAGAAATTTAAAAAACTCTAAGTCAGATAAAATGAAAAAGATCCACATGCAGACACATCAAAATCAAACTGTGTAAAAACAAAGAGAAAATCTTGAAGGAACACAAGAGTTAATCCACAAAAGGGAACCTCAATATGAATGACAGATGACTTCTTATCAGAAATAATGGAGGTCAGAAGGCAGTGGAAGATATATTAAATGAGAAGAAAGAAAAAAAAGTAAACCAATAATTTAACATCCAGCAAAATGATCTTTCAAAAATTAAAGCAAAATAAATACATTCCCACACAAACAACAACTGACAGAATTTGATGGTAGCAGACCCCTCTCACAAAAAATACTAAAGGAAGTTCTTCATGCTGAAGGAAAGTGACCCCAGGTAGTAATTCATTTGATTTCTTTTTTTTTTTTTTTTTTGCAGTTTTTAATTTATTTTTTAATTTACATCCAAGTTAGTTAGCATATAGTGCAACAATGATTTCAGGAGTAGATTACTTAATGCCCCTACCCATTTAGCCTATTTCCCCTCCACAATCCCTCCAGTAACCCTCTGTTCTCCATATTTAAGACTTTATGTTTCATTCCCCTCCCTGTTTTATATTAATTTTGCTTCCCTTCCATTATGTTCATCTGTTTTGTATCTTAAAGTCCTCATATGTGAAGTGATATATTTGTCTTTCTCTGACTAATTTTGCTTGGCATAATATCCTCTAGTTCAATCAACATGGTTGCAAATGGCAAGATTTCATATGGAAAAACAAAGAGTGCTGGTAACGGTAATAATGAAGCTATAAAAAAGTACTTTTTAACTAACTTAAAAAGCAACTTTATAAATGAATATGTATATTGTTGAGCCTATAACATATAGAAATGTAACTCTTGACAATAACAGCTAAAAGGATATAGGTAGAACCAAAGTTGTATTGAAGTAAGGAAATAAAACCAGATGGTAACTTGAATTCATAGGAACAAATGGTAAACAAAGCTCAACATTATAAATTCTATAAATATGTACTTTCTCTTCTTTCTTTTCTCAGCTTCTGTAATGGACACACTTAAAGTAATAATTGTAAGAAAGCATTTTAGGATTGGTAACATATATAGGTGTAATATGTACAACCATAATGGCAGCAAAAGGGGAAAAAGGACTAGAGCTATATATAAATAATGTTTCTCTACTCCACTGGAATTAGTTTAGTATAAATCTGAAGTAGATTCTGATAAGTTAACATATATATGACAAGCCTTAGAGAAATCACTAAAAAAGAAAAAACTCATAGAGTAAAAAATAATGAAAGGAATTAAAATGTTATACTAGAAACACTGATTTCATGCAAGAAAAGCAATAAAGGATAAAAAGGACCAGGAAAAAAGAATCAGACAAAAAGCAAAAAAAAAAAAAAAAAAAAAAAATCACTTTAGACATCTATATCAATGTTCAGGCAACTATATCAATAATAGTATTAAATATGAATAGATAAAATACTCTAATCAAAATGCATAGACTGAATAAATAAACAAGATCCTATTATATGCTGTCTACAAGAGACATCTAATTAATTCATTAATACTTTAAATTTATTTTTTTTAATTCAAGTTAGTTAACATACAGTGCAGTGTTGATTTCAAAAGTAGAACCCAGGGATTCGTCACTTCCATATAACACCCAGTGCTGATCCCAACAAGTGCCCCGCTCAATGCCCATCACCCATTTAGTCCATCCCCCTACCCACCTCCCCTCCAGCAACCCCAGTTTGTACTCTCTCTTTTGGTTGTCTTCCCTCTCTGTTTTTATCTAATTTTTCCTTCTCTTCCCCTATGTTCATCTGGTTTGTTTCTTAAATTCCACATATGAGTGAAATCATATATTTGTCTTTCTCTTACTGACTTATTTTGGTTATCATCATACACTCTAGTTCCATTCACATTGTTGCACATGGCAATATTTAATTCTTTTTCATTGCTGAGTAGTATCCCATTCTATACATGTATATATATACATTTCTTTTATTTCTATATCTTTTATTTCTGCTCTAACATTTATTATTTCCCTTCTTCTGTTGTCTTTGTGCTTCATTTGCTGCTCCTTTTCTATCTCCTTTAGGTGTAAGGTTAGGTTGTGTATTTGGGACCTTTCTTACTTCTTGAGATAGACCTGAATTGCAGTGTACTTTCTGTTTGGACTGCCTTTGCTGCATCTCAAAGATACTGTTGTGTTTTCACTTTCATTTGCTTCCATGTATTTTTTAATTTCTTCTTTAATTTCCTGGTTGACCCCTTCATCTGTTGTAGGATGTTCTTTTATTTATTTTTTTTGAGACAGAGAGAGACAGAGCATGAAGGGACAGAGCATGAAGGGGGGAGGGGCAGAGAGAGAAGGAGACACAGAATCGGAAGCAGCCTCCAGGCTCTGAGCCATCAGCCTAGAGCCCGACGCAGGGCTCGAACTCACGGACCGCGAGATGGTGACCTGAGCTGAAGTCGGACGCTTAACCGACCGCACCACCCAGGCACCCCAGGATGTTCTTTAACCTCCATGTATTTGAGAGCTTTCCAAATGTTTTTTGTGGTTGATTTCAAGTTTCATAGTGTTGTGATCTGAAAATATACATGGTATGATCTGGATCTTTTTGTACCTGTTGAGGGCTGATTTGTGACCCAGTATCTGATCTATGCTGGAGAATGTTACATGTGCCTTGGAGAAAAATGTGTATTCTGTTGCTTAAGAATGAAATATTCTGAATATATCTGTTAAGTCCATCTAGTCCAGTATGTCATTCAAAGCCATTATTTCCTTTTTGATATTCTGCTTAGATGATCTGTCCATTGTTATCTGTGGGGTAGTAAAGTCTCCTACTATTATGGTATTATTATCAATGAGTTTCTTTTGTTTGTGATTAGTTGATATATATTTGGGTTCTCCTATATCAGGGGCATAAATATTTATAATTGTTAGCTCTATTTGATGGGTACACCCCTGAATTATGATATAATGCCCTTCTTCATCTCTTATTACAGTCTTTGTTTTAAAATCTAGTTGTCTGACATATGTTTGGCTACTCTGGCTTTCTTTTTACCTCCATTAGCATGACAAATGTTTCTCTATCCCCTGACTTTCAATCTGCCAGTGTCCTTAGGTCTAAAATGAGTCTCTTTTAGGCAGCATATAGATGGATCTTTTTTTTTTCTAGTCCATTCTGATACCCTAAGTCTTTTGGTCCATTTAGTCCATTTAGTCCATTTACATTTAGTCCATTTACACTCAGAGTGATTATTGAAAGATATGAATGTAATGCCATTGTGTTTTCTGTGGATTTGGTGTTCCTGGTGCTGCTGTCTGGTCCTCTGTAGTCTTTGCGCCTATTTTTCTCCACTCAGAGTCCCCCTTAATATTTCTTGTAGGGCTGATTTAGTGGTCATGAACTACTTTAGTTTTTGTTTGTCTGGGAAAATCTTTATCTTTCCTTCTATTCTGAATGACAACCTTGCTGGATAAGGTATTCTTGGCTGCCTATTTTTCCTGTTCAGCACATTGAATATTTCCTGCTACTTCCTTCTGGTCTGCCAAGTTTCAGTGGACAGATCTTCTACTAACACTATGGGTTTAACCTTGTAGGTTAAGGACCTTTTTGTCCCTAGATGCTATCAGAATTCTCTCTTTATCCTTGTATTTTGCCAATTTCACTATGGTATGTCATGGTGTTGACCTGTTATTGTTGATTTTGAAGGGAGTTCTCTGTGCCTCTTGGATGCCTGTTTCCTTTCTCAGATTGGGGAAGTTCTCAGCTATAATTTGTTCAAATAATCCTTCTGCCCCTTTTTATCACTTTTCTTCTCAGACTCCTATGGTTCAAATATTATTTTGTTTCATGAAATCACTTAGTTCTCTAAGCCTCCCTTCATTATTTAGTAACTTCCTTTCCCTCTTTTTTCCAGCTTCCTTATTTTCCATAATTTTATCTTCTATTTTACCTATTCTCTCCTCTGCTTCTTCAATCCTATCACTACATCTACTTTATTTTGCATCTCAGTTATAGCATTGTTTTCATTCATCCCGACTAGTTCTTAGGTCTTTGATCCCTACAGAAAGGGTTTTTCTGGTGTCTCCTATGCTTTTTTTTTCAAGTCCAGCTAGTGGTCTTATGACTGTTGTTCTAAATTCTTGTTCAGATATGTTGGTTATACGTATTTTGAGCAGGTCTGTGGCTGTGATTTCTTCTTGACCTTTCTTTTGGGGAGAATTCCTCCATCTTGTCATTTTAGCTAGGTTTCTGTCTTTTGCATGTTTTAAAAGCTTGTTACATTTCCTGCATCTGACAGCACTACTATATTAAAAATGGGTCATACATTGCCCAGGGCCTGGCATTCCAGGAGGTGTTTCTGGTGTATGTTGTGTGCACTCTGCTGTTGTGTTCTGGCTGTTCTTTCCCACTGGTCAGTCCTCTGCAGAGCTCCTCCCTGACTGCAGCGTTGAAGTGTTTGGACCTTTAACTAGGTGTGCTTTATTAATTCATTTGTTGAAGTAATCCTGGCAAAAAAAGGGGGGGTGCTGATCCCATAAAAAGAGAAAAAGGAACAGAAACAAAACAAACAAACAAACAAACAAACAAACACAGAATCAAAAAACTATCAGGCTGATGGGGAAAAAAAGGAGGGGAAAAAAGAAAAAGCAGAAGAAAAGAGAAAAGAAGGAAAATGAAAACAACAATAAAAAAGCCTGATCAAAGAAAAAAATGAAGATAACAGGAAATGACAAAAAAAAATCAGAAACTATGAGCCTGATTCCAAAAGAAAAAAAAGGAGGTTAAAAAAAAAGAGTTTTCTATTGGTGTCTGGGGGCTGGGGACTGTGCTGGTCTGGAGGAGAGGCTAGCCGCATTGGCTAAGTGTCAGTCTTGCCCCAGTAAAGAAGCAATTGCTAGGCATGGAGGGGCAGGTTTGGTGTAAGTGGGTCTTACCTCCACTGGGGGTCATTGTGTTATTCTCTGAAGTCCTACCATGTTGGAGGGAAAATGTTGACACCCCAATCTCTTGTTCTCAGACTAGTGATCTCAACACCAACTGTTCACAGGTTAGCGAGGGAAGCCAGCTCAACTTGTGCCACAACTCTCTTGTGTGGTTTTTGTTTTTGTTTTTGTTTTTGTTTTTGTTTTTGTTTTTGTTTTGGTGTATGGCTGGGATTCAAAACTCAAAGTCTCAAAGGGTCAGCAAGGCACGGATCTGCTCCCCTCTTCCGGAGTAAAGTTTCTCCACCTTGCTGATGAAAGGCCTTTGGCTGGCACCTGCAGGGTCTTTTGTCCCTGGGGAGGCAATAAACCCTCTTCCAGAAGTCCTCCAGGAAGGGGACTGCTCTCTCCTAGTGTGCCCTGGAGATCATTACACCAAGCTATGCACTCTAGGGCCAGCTCTCTCCTCCCCAGGAGTGGGTACAACAGTCTGCTTAGTGGGTGCCTAGCTCTGCTAAGAGAAGACACACTTCCAAAACCTCAGGGTTTGAGCTCTGAAAGATGCATGCACTTCACATCTGCCAAGCTGTCTTCCTCCAGTTGTGAAGATCCTTTTGTGGCTCTGCAGATCTATTTACTGGGTGTTCTAAGTAATCTGACCTCAATACAGTTGTGTTTGAGGGAGAAGGAAAACCCATAGTCCCCCTACTTCTCCTCTTAACTCTTCTCTACAAGAGACATTTTAGATTAAAAGATACAAATAGATTGAAAGTCAAAGAATGGGAAAGGATGTATCATGCAAACAGGAGCCACAAGAAAGCTGCAATGTACACATTAATATCAGGGAAAAAAGGCTTTAAAATTTAAAAAAATGTTACTAGAGAGAGGAGGAAGCATTTTGTAATGATAAAAAGGGTCAATTATACAGGATTAGATAACAATTATAACCATATATAATGAAACATGCATCAGATATGCACAAGGAGCCATAATACATGTGAAGCAAAAATGGACAAAACTGAAGGAAAAAGTAGAAAATTCAACAATAGCTGGGTATTAACTTTCAATAATGGATGGAACAACTAGATAGATAACCAATAAGGAAATAAAAGACTTAAACAACACTGTGTATTAACTAGACTTAGATACCTACAGAACATTCCACCCAGCAACAGCAGAATAAACATTCTTCTCAAGTGCACATGGAACATTCTCTAGAATAGACTGTACACTAGCCCATAAAATATGCCTCAAGTTTAAAAGGATTAAAAAGGCTGAAATTATATGAAGTGCATTCGAGTACAAGGAGATAAAATTAGAAATCAGGAGCAGAAAGAAATTTGGGAGATCCACAAGTATGTGCAAATTAAACAACACACTCCTAAATAACCAACAGGTCAAAGAATAAATTACACTGATAATTAAAAATATTTTAAGATGAATTAAAATGAAGACAAAACACACCAAAACTCAAGAGACACACCTAAACAATATTTAGGTACATTTTTAGTGGTTAATGCCTACATTTAAAAGAAGATCTAAATTATATAAAATAAATTTTCACTGAAGACACTGGAAAAGAAGAGCAAACTAAAGCCAAAACAAAAATAAGTAATGAATAAAGTGGCAGAGTAGGAGGATCTCGTGGACATACTGAGGTAACATCTACATTTATTGAAGTGAATTCTGAAAACAACCTGAAGAAGGGCAGAACAGATCACTCACAGCTAGTTACAGGGAGAAAGTCACATCAAAAAGGATAGGTGGGGTGGAGATGACCCCTAGTCAACTAACCACAAATGGGAGGGCCATCACAAGCATGGAGGAGCCAGGGGATCAGATCCACACCTGACACCCAGGGCCCTGGGGACCCACACTGGGAAGATGAGACCCCATAGAGTCTGGCTTTGAATGTCAGTGGTGCTTAACTCTAGGAGCTTTAAAAATCAGCAGGGCTTAACTCTGGGAGACCTGAAGGGTGATAGAAAACCTAACCTCTGCCCTTAAAAGGCCAGCACACCAAATGACCTTGCCTGAAACACAGCACAGAAGAAGAAGTTTGAAAAGCACCTGGGGTATATGGAGAACAAACTGTTGGTTATCAGAGGGGAGGTGGGTGGGGTGATGGATGAAATAGGTGAAGAGGATTGAGTACACTTATTGTAATTAAGACTTAGTAATGTATAGAACTGTCAAATCACTATATTGTACACCTGAAATGAATTTAATACTTTGTCAATTGTACTAGAACTAAAACAAAATAAAAACTTAAAAAATAATTTTTTTAAATAAAGAAAAGCAAGGGCACCTGGGTGGCTCAGTCAGTTAAGCGTACAACTTCTGTTCAGGTTATGATCTCGCTATTCATGAGTTCGAGCCCCGCATCGGGCTCTGTGCTGACAGCTCAGAGCCTGGAGCCTGCTTCAGAATCTGTGACTCCCTCTCTCTCTGCCCCTTTCCCGCTCATGCTCTGTCTCTCAAAAAATAGATAAATGTTAAAAAAAAATAATAAAAAAAAAAGAAAAGTACATGGGACATTTATTAACTAGTCAGGATGTATGCTAGAGGACCAAGGATGTGCAGATTTCTCCAGAAACAAAATTGCTGGTAGGTACCATTTTTCTTGCCTTCTCACAGTTTAGAAAATGGGATGCTTATGGGAACCAGTTCTAACATTCTCCATCAACCTTGCTAGTATGACATGCCCCACTCTGTTGTTCCTCTGCATACCCTCCCCACCCAACCTACAGCAGGCAGCAGGCACCCCCAAAGTGGTCCCTGCTTTCCACAACAGCAGGAAGCCCCGGCCAGGACTAGGACCATTATTCCTCCTAAGTGACTTCTGCCATGGAGAGGAGGAAATAACCCCACACACCAGCATGCCTAGAGTTCCTGCAGCCAGGAACTTCCGAGGGAGCAAGCCCTGATAATTGGTGTGCCTGCAGCTGTCACAGAGGTTAACTGCAGACAGCTAGGCAAAGTGCCTGCCTCACCCACCAGTGATCCCAAAGCAATCATGCTTCAGCCACAACAGGAGGGCTCATGAAGCCCACACAGGAGACACCCCTTTGAGTGTCTGGTATGGTGACCAGGAGGCATTGGATTACAGGGCATCACAGGAACTCTTTGACACAAGGCCACTACTTTCATGACTAGGAGACATATTTGAACTACCTAATACAAAGAAACAAACACAGAGTGTTAGACAAAATGAGGAGACAGAGGAGTGTATCCCAAATGAACAAAGAAGACAAAGTCACAGAAAAAGAGCTAAATGAAATGGAGATAAGCAATATGCTTGATAGAGTTCAAAGTAATGATTATAAAGATACACACCACTTTTGAGAAAAGAGTGGACAAATTCAACAAGAACATCAACAAAGAGATAGAAAATATAAAAAACCAGCCAGAGCTGAAGAATACAGTAACTGAAATAAAAAATACACTAGAAAGAATCAATAGTAGATTAGAAAATAGTAGATTAGAAAAATGGATCAGTGATCTGGAAGACAAGGTAACAAAAAGCAACCAAGCCAGACAGCAAAAAGAAAAAAAGAATAATAAAAAGGGGAAAAAAAGAATAATAAACAAGGAGAATGGCTTAAGAAAACTCTGCAACATCAAATGAATAACATTTGCATTACAGGGATCCCAGGAAGGGAAGAGAGAGAGAAGGGGCAGAAAACTTATTTGAAGAAATAATAGCTGAAAACTTCCTTAATCTGGGGAAGGAAATAGAAATCCAGGTCCAAGAATCACAGAGAGCCCCATGAAAAGTGAGCCCACAGAGGTCAAATTAGGAGACAATAAAAAAACTAAAAGGCAGCCTGCTGAATGAGAGACAACAACAAAAGGCAAGGTAGCAATGTTTATATCAGACAAAACAGAGTATAAAACAAAGACTGTAGCGGGAGACAAAAAAGGACATTGTGTAATAATGACAAAGGTATCAATCTAAGGAGAGGATAAATATCTATGCTCCCAACATAGGAGCACCTAAATATATAAACATTAACAAACAGAAAGGGAGAATACAATAATACAATAACAGTAGGGAACTTTAGCATCCCACTTACATCAATGCATAGATCATTGAGACAGAAAACCAGTAAGAAAACAATGGCTTTGAACAACACATTAGACCAAATGAACCTAACAGATATATACATAACATTCCATCTAACAATAGCATAATAAACATGATTTTCAAGTGAACATGGAACTTTCTCCAGGACAGATCAGATGTTATGGCACAAAACAAGTGTCAATAATTTTAAGAAGTTTGAAATCATATCAAGCTTCTTTTCTCGCTGCAACAGTATGAAACTAGAAATCAATTACAAGAAAAACTGAAAAAGCACAAACATATGGAAGTGAAACAACGTGATACTGAACAACCAATAAGTCAACAAAGAAATCAAAGAGGATATTAAAATGTATATGGAGACAAAAGTAAAAACACAGTAGCCCAAAATCTTTAGGTTGCAGCAAAAGCATTTCTCAGAGGGATGTTATAGCAAGACAGGCCTAACTGAAAAAAAAGAAAAAGCTCAAGAAACAATCTAACCTTATACCTAAAGAAGCTAGAAAAAGAAAAAACAAAGCCCCAAATTGGTAGAAGGAAGGATATAATAAAGATTAAGGCAGAAATAAATGAAATAGAGACTAAAAATCAATAGAAAAGATCAATGAAGCCAAGAGCTGGTTCTTTGAAAAGATAAACAAAATGACAAACCATCTGCCAGATTCATAAAGAACAAAAGAAAGACTCAAATAAATAAATAAATTCAGAAATGAAAGATGAGAATAACAACCAAAACGCAGAAACACAAAGAATTATAAGGGAATACTATGAAAAATTATGTGCCAATGAATTGGACAATCTGGAAGAAATGGATAAATTCCTAGAAACATATAATCTTACAAAACTAATCAGGAATAAATATAAAACTTGAACAGAGCAATTACTAGTAACGAGATTGAAACAGTGATAAAATAACTCCGAACAACAAAAGTCCAGGATTAGATTGCTTCATGGGCAAATTCTACAAAACTTTTAAAGAGGATGTAATACCTATTCCTTTCAAACTATTCCAAAAACTACAGGAAAAAGGAAAATTTCCAAATTTCTTGTACAAGTTCGCATTACCCTGATACCAAAACTAGACAAAGACACTACAAAAAATAATAATAGATAAAAATAAAACTAGTGGCCTAAATCCTTGAATATAGATGCAAAAATTCTCAACAAAATATTAGCAAATCAAATTCAACAATGCATTAAAAGGATCATTCACCACAAATTGGGGTGCCTAAGTGGCTCAGTCAGTTAAGCATCTGGCTCTTGATTTCAGTTCAGGTCATGGTCTCATGGTTCATGAGTTCCAGTCCCACACCAAGCTCTGCACTTAACAGAGCAGAGCCTGCTTGAGATTCTCTATCTCCCTCTCTCTCTGCCCCTCCCCTGCTCGCTCTCTATCCCTCTCACTCAAAAATAAATAAACATAAAAAAGGATAATTCACCACAATCACGTGAGACTTATTCCAGTGAGGCAAGATGATTAAATATTCACAAATCGATCAATGTGATATATCACATCAACAAGAGAAAGGATAAAAACCATATGATCTTCTCAATAAATGCAGAAAAAGCATCTGACAAAATACAACATCTATTCATGATAAAAACTCTCAACTCTCAACAAAGTGATTTTAGAGGGAAAATACCTCAATATAATAAGGCCATCTATGAAAAACTCACAGCTAACATCATACTCAATGGTGTGAACTGAAAACTTTCCCTCTAAGATCAGGAACAAGATAAGGATATCTACACTGATTACTTTTATTCAACATAGTACTGGAAGACCTAGCTGCAGCAATCAGACAAGAGAAAAAAATAAAAGGCATCCAAATTGGTAAGGAAAATATAAAACTGTCACTATTTGCAGACAACATGATACAATATATAGAAAATCCTATAAATGCCACCAAAAAAACTATTAGAACTGATAAATGAATTTAAAGTTGTGGAATACAAAATTAATATACAGAAATATGTTGCATTTTTAGTATACTAATAATGAAGTAGCAAAAAGAGAAATCAGAAAACAACCCCATTAACAATTGTACCAAAAAGAATAAAATAATCAGGACTAAATTTAACAAAGGAGGTGAAAAAGCTATATTCCAGAAACCATAAGACATTGACGAAAGAAACTAATGACAACACAAACAAATGGAAAGACACACCATGCTCATGGAATGGAATATTTTTTTTTGTATTTGACTATACTTTATTTTTTTTAAATATGAAATTTATTGTCAAATAAATGAGCACACCCAGTGCTCATCCCAACAGGTGCCCTCCTCAATGCCCATCACCCACTTTCCCTTCCCTCCCAACCCCCATCAACGCTCAGTTTATTCTCAGTTTTTAAGAGTCTCTTAAGGTTTGCCTCCCTCCCTCTCTAACCTTTTTTTTTCCTTCCCCTCCCCAATGGTCTTCTGTTAAGTTACTCAGGATCCACATAAGAGTGAAAACATATGGTATCTGTCTTTCTCTCTATGACTTATTTCACTTAGCATAACACTCTCCAGTTCCATCCACGTTGCTACAAAAGCCATATTTCATTCTTTCTCATTGCCACGTAGTATTCAATTGTGTATATAAACCACAATTTCTTTAATGGAATGGAATATTTAATATTGTCAAAGTGTCCATATTACCCAAAGAGAATACAGATTTAATGTAATCCCCATCAAAATACCAATAGTATTTTTCACAGATCTAGAACAAATAATCCTAAAGTTTGAATGGAATAACAAAAGACCCTTAAAATAGCCAAAGCAATCCTGAGAAAAAAGAATAAAGCTAGAGGTATCACAATCCCAGATTTCAAGATATACTACAAAGCTATAGTAATAAAAACAGTATGGTACTACACAAAAATAGACACATAGATCTACAGAACAAGATAGAGGGCCCAGAAATAAACTCATGATTAATCTGTGACAAAAGATACAAAAATATACAAAAGGGAAAAGACAGTCTCTTCAATAAATGGTGCTTGGAATGTGGACCACTACTGTTGGTTTGCAAAAGGAAAGGGATTGGAGGAATGGGCAAAATAGATGAAAGGGATTAAGTATTATAAACTTCCAGTTATAAAATAAATAAGTCACAAAGATGAAAAGTACAGCATAGGAATATAGTCAATAATATTGTAGTAACATTGTATGGTGACAGATGGTGACTACTCATCATGATGAGTATTGAGTAATGTACATAATTACTGAATTGCTATGTTTATGCCTGAAACTAATATAATATTTATGTCAACTACACTTCAATAATAAAAATAAAAATAAAGAAAATATTATTAAACTGACCTTTCAGAAATAACAAGATTATCAAGAAATACTATGAATAGTTACATGCCAAATAAATAAGATGACTTAGGTGAAATGGGTGAATTCCTAAAAGACATAAAGTACTCTGACTCCAGAAGAAAAGAAAAATTCTAAATAGATCTAGAACAAGTAAAGAGATTGATTTAATAATATAAAAACCTATTATAGAGAAATGGCCAGGCCCCGATTACTTCACTAGTAAATTCTACCAAACATTTGAAGAAACATTTTAATAATGATTTTCACAAATTCTTCAAAAATTAAAAAAGAGGAGGGATACTTTCCAATTCACTCTTTGAGGTTGCTCTCAACTTGGTATGAAATCTAATCAAAAACATCACAAGATAAGAAAACTACTGACCTTTTACATGACTATAAATATTATAGTTTCATAAACTACTAACCTTAATATCACTTATGAACATAGAAAAATAAAAACTTATAGCTAATAACATACTAAATGGTGAAAACTAAATCCTTCTCCTTAAGATGAAGAACAAGACAAGGATGTCAGCTCTCCCTACTTCTATTCAACATTTTACTGGAGTTCAAAGAATGCCTCTCAAGAAATGCAACTCACAGAATGAAAGAAGAAGTTTGCAAATTGTATGTTTGGGATGGGTTTTCTATTTAGAATATACAACATGTCTTACTCAGTAATTTAAAAAGACAAAGAACCAATTAAAATGGACAAATATTCTGAATACAGATGTTTGTAGTGAAGATATAAAAATAGCCAATAAGCATATGAAATAAATTCATCCTTTTTAAAAATCTTTTCCTATTCATGTGGTATAAATTTATATGTTTTGTTCATTATTGAATACCTACGATTTTAACAGTGCTTGCATATGGTAAACACTTAGCAAGCGTTTGTTGAATGGATTAAATATTATGTGAGTAAGTAGCAATACTTTTGGCCATAAGCACTCTGGTAAGTAAGAAAAGAAGAAACTGATAATAGTTTAAAAATAGGGACTTAACTTCTGCACAAATATGAAGCAGTTGCTGTTATTGATCTAGAAGCTCAATTAAGCTAATATCTGGAGAGTTCTCTTGGCCTTTATCTCATGGTTGCAAAATGGTTGGAACACTTCCTCATACAATATGGGAGGTAGGAGAAAATGGAAGGCAGTGCAAAACAGACTCCTTATATTTTGTCAGCTATAATTGTGTGTTAAGTAAAACTCAGTACTGGGCTAATTGTAGCTATGATCAAGTTACTCTGCCTGATACGTGAACAAAATCAGGGTCTTGTTAGTATACAAAACCATGACATCAGGGGGAAGTAGGGAATGCCTTTTGAGATAGGCAACAGGCAGTGGCTGACCAAAAAAAATATAAGAGGGAAAGAAAATACACACACACACAGAGCTGATTCTTGTTATTTATGACACTTATGTTATATAAAGTCACCATGAACATGAATTCAATGTTGAATTCACAAATACTGAACCACTGCCCCTAGAAGAAATACAAAGTTAGGTTTTGTGAGCCTCAGGTCAAACAGTCTATATGCAATCTTGTTTTATGTGAGTTTCTGTCTAAAGATATCTTATTTACTTGCTGATGACTTATTTTATTGTTGACTCATTAACATTGAACTCACAGCCAACAGCACTGTAATTTGTGCCTAAACAAAGCTTACCTAATACATGTATTTTCTCCTCAAGGCACATCATAGCCTTCCTGTGCTTAGAACACTAAGTAGCACTTCAGAACTATGCTTGAGGGCCATTTTAACAGGTGAAATCACCAACAAAATTAACAAAAAAAAAAAAAAAAAAAGAAAAAAGAAAGAAACAATATGGCACTAAATAGACTGTGAAAAGCACACTTGTTTATAATATGAGGGCTGAAACATGACAGCAGGTCATCACCTTATGCAACCTCAGCTAGTAATGTGCACGGTTGGGTGATTCAAACATTGTGCCGCTGTGTGCATATCGACAAATAACTGTGAAAGCACTGAAAGTCTGATTTGGGGGTTGCATACAAATTTCAGTAAGTAGGCAAATTTATAAATCTGTAGTCCACATAAATGAGGATTGGCTAAGTTTTTCTTATTCTTTTTTTTTTACACCATGTTTATTTTATCAATGGATTATACATTGTCTGCCATACTTATTTCCTTCTCCTTACAATAGTTCAACTACATTTCTCATAACACACTATAAAAATTATTCCTGAAAGGATAGTCTTTGACCACATTTCTAGCTTTACTAGGACTTAGGCATGGCCTTGTGTAAACCTCCTTGCCAAAGGAATGGACACAAAAGTAATATGCACCCTTTCCAGACTTGGCCTGTAAGAACCGCCATACGAGATTCCCTATGAACTTTTCCCTTTCTCACTTCTGGATGGAGGCAACCCCAGGGCAATGTTGGGAATCCTATGTTAAATTTTCCAGAGTCACAGGATGGGAGAAGCCATTGAAAGAAAGTCAGGACAACATTATCCCTTAATCATTATTTGGAGGTGAACTGCCCAACATGATGGAAAAAATACACTTTTGTGTTCAACAATTAAGATTTGGAAATTTATTTGTATACAGCAGCAAAAGCTACATTAAGTAATATTCTGACTAACTCCCATTCCAGTTAGCCTAACAGGGCTTCCTCATATCCTGTCTATGTCTCTATTGCCTAATTCTCTGGAGGATGTATCATAATTGCTCTGTAGAGACTTAGGGGATATTATTTTACTCACCTATTTCTGGTCAGCTTCAATATTAAGGCCAAAATGATAAGAAAGGAACTTGAGACACTGACAACACATTCAAAGTGTTCTTCTGTGAAAAGATTCATGCTGCTGTCTGTTACTGTTACACTAGAAAATTTAGGTCCTGGATTATTTTATTAATTCAAAAATGTTCACTGAACTGGTAGGGATATATGATTATTTCTCTATCTGCTACATTAGACAGACAATTTGGCCTGAAAGAGACAGCCTCCACAGGGAAACCCAAGATAGGTTCAATAGGTCAAGCTATATTAAATGCATGTAAATCCATAAGTGAGAGGGAAAGTTACACATTTTAACTCTTGTAACATTTCTGGAATGTCCTTAGCTTCTGGCTCAGTATTCTCCTTTCTCTCAATCTCCTCGTCCCTTCAGCTTTCTCTTCACAGAAAGTGTAATTTAAGAAGTTGTTGGAAACTAGCATATTAAAATGCTCCAAATTTTTTTCCCTTCAATGATAGCACTTTGGGGCAAAGAATTAAAGTTACTCTGAGGGCTTGCCTCATGGGAGAGCTCTGCGTTCCAGACTAGTTACTAAACCTTTGGTCATGAACTGAGAGCCTCCTGTCTCTTGACCAGGTTTCCAGCTCTCGGACAAGTTTTTCTTGCATCAACAAACATTTACTGAGAAACTGTGTTTCAAGCTACATGTTAGGTACTATGCTAAGAATCCAAAGATGACAAGGTCTCTATTCTGGTGAACTAGATACATAACATATTAAACGATGTAATAAATACTACAGCAGAGGCGTGTACAGAATTTTACAAGAGCACAGAAAAACAACGAATTCTATGAAGGTTGGGCAGTGGAATAAAGGTAGGGAAGACTCCCCAGTGAAGGAGATACTTGAAGTAGCCCTTAACATATTTATGGGATCTTGTCATGCAGAGTAGAAGAAAAAGACTTCTGGGCAGAAAATGTGCTCTCTATAAAGGCTCCAGAAATAGGAAGAAACCAAAATGTGTTCAAGACATGGTGAGGAGGTCAGCATGACTGGAATATAGGAGGCATGAAGGGGAAAAGATGGAGATAAAATTTTTAAAAGGGGAAATGAGCCAAACACAGAGGTCTTGCTTGTGTCATGGGAAAATATAATTTGTGATCCCTCACTGCTTTCTGAGGATGGTGGAAACAGCAACTGAAAAGTCTTTATTATTTTCTTGAATGGGTTGATGAGTATGACCATGCATGTTTGGTATATTTAGTTTAGTATAAATAAATAAGAAAGGGAATGGATAAAGAGACTTATAGGCATAGAACAGAGGAACTGGGAAGCTATAGGTCCTTCATGCTGGGAGGGATTAAAAAATAAAAAAGCCCATAAATGGTCACACAGCTGACAAAAGACTAGAAGAGAATGAAAACTGTGATGGGTATTTATCGAGTTGTTTGCCATTCAGTCTCCCATGAAACTGTAGGTAACTTCTAGATTGCTTGTTAATGTTTTGGTATGACAGGACTATGTACTGTATTAATCAAACAGATGCCAGCTTCATGTGTTCTTCAATGTTAGTACTAGATGAAAACAGAAACTGTTTATATGGAAATAATATGCTAAATTTGATGCTGAAACTGCAGGCAACTAAGACCATAGATTTTAAGCAGATAATTAATATCACATTGAATTTTTAGGACTAATAACTCTAGATTAAAGCATGTTAAATAAGTGATGACATAGCAGAGATAATAAATTGCTCATAATAATGAATGTTAATATTTTTTTTTTCTTGTCCCCACAGTTAAAGCTACATTTTCTTGGCTTTCTTGCATGTATCTTGTAAGATAAATGTGAAACAAAACAACACAAAACAGACCAGCCTCCATCAGTCTGGGCCCCTGAAAGACTGTGTGGAAGGAGGAAACCATGTGCCTATGATAATAGTGTACAAATGTGAGCAAGAAGTAAACCTGTATTGTGTTTGAAACACTATAAATTTTAGATCAACTTC
Source organism: Panthera onca (assembly GCF_046562875.1). Taxonomy (NCBI): domain Eukaryota; kingdom Metazoa; phylum Chordata; class Mammalia; order Carnivora; family Felidae; genus Panthera; species Panthera onca. Next base: position 26,601,449 of record NC_138339.1, read on the forward strand.
TAATAGCTATTGGGCTACCCTAACTAATGCAGGTGGGAAAAAATAGGAAGCTTTTAAAACAATCCAAAGAGGCAGGATAAAAGCTTGAATGGAGGCAGTAACAGTGGAAACAGAAAGGAAGAGGCTACTAGTTCATGACCTAACCATTTCTTACAATATGTTAACATTAGTCAGGTGGTGCTGCCATAATATCAAGTAACAGCCCTCAAATTCAGTGGCTTATACCAACAAATACTTATTTTTTTTTCTCACAAGTCTATAGGTCAATTGGGTTTGGCTGATCTCTGCTGGGCTCAGGTGGGTTTGGCTTCAAGTTGCCAGAGGTTCAAGTCTGTCCTAGATGACTCACTCTATAGCCTTCAGTGAACTGGGACATGCTCTTCTCATGGCACTGGCAGAGACACAAAAGAGTAAGAAGAAACACACGATTTCTCTTTAGGCCTAGTTCAGAACTAGCACTAAATCAACCATTTCCGCCTACATTTCAGAGTGAAAGCAATTCACTAACTAAGCCCAACATCAATGGAACATGTACGTATAATCTTGTCATAAAGGAGGGCAGGATCATGGCTACAGGAAGGGAGGAAAGAAGGAAGAGTTGTGAATGAAGAACACAACATACTCCAAAGTGTATCTCAAATTTGTTCTCCCTTGTGAAGCTTTCCACAGTTATTCCAACCTACCTTATTCCTTTTATATTTATTGTCAGTAATCACATCATTCAGATCACTTTATAAAAGGAGGCTGCTTTTTTATTCTATTCACTTAAATGGTTAAGAAGGCTGCTATATAACTAGATATAGAAGTGACTACCTAGCTAACAGTCTTGAGACAAACACTTTTCTAACATATTCTCAAAGCAAAAATAATGTTACTTATTTCGGGTGGCTACCCTATGCAAAGGGTAAGATGAGGCAGCTGAACTCAACAAGAAGTGCACAATGAAGTTTAAAGTCCATAAATGATAAAGTCAGGAGGGATTGAGTTGGTGCTACTCTTGGAAAAGGGAAATTAATATTAGATAATGTTCACAGAAAAAATTATCAGCAGGGTATTCTGCAACTACAAAGATTTGAATCTAAAGATTATGAAGTTTGTGATTTAGAGACAATAAATTTACTTATTTATTTGTTTTTTTAAAGTTTATGTATTTTGGTGGGGAGAGTGTGCACAGGTGGGGGAGGGAAATAGACAGGGAGAGACAGAAGCTGGGTATTGATGAGGTGAAGTAGTCTCCTTGCTATGGAAAAACAAGCATACTGGCTATCTCAGAAAAAAAAAAACAGTTCAAAAAGCAGGGGATTCCCAGAAATGTATTTATATTTATTACATAAATACTTCCTCTTGCCTGATTGTGTCTAATAGTTTTGGTCCCTGTTGTATATCTCCAGAAAAAGCGATCATTGTAGGCAAGTCTCCAAAATCAGTCTAGCACGGTTGCATTCAAAGATATGACAAATAATGTTTGCAATTATGCCATATATTTGCATCATGGTTTACAAATTATAAAGCACTTATATATGTATTTCATATCCCTCAAAACAATTTTTTATTTTAAGCCTGGAAATGTAAGAAAGAACAAAAAAAGAATAACAGATTTAAACTAGTGCTTAGTTCTAATATCATAAGCATCTATAAAAACATTTACTGACTATTTTCTGTAGATAAGATACATTATAAAGAAGAATCTCTTCCTGGACTGATTCTTTTGTGTAAAATGAACTTTGGCCTTTAGTCTTCTGGGCAAGACTCTCACTGTATTTTATTGCAACTATTTCCTTTTCTGTTTCCTCTCTTAGACTATGGGCTCTGTAAGGCATTCATATTTATTTCCTAACATTTAGCAGAGTACCTGGACGATAGTAAGCGTAAAAGCAAAGGTTTTCTTTTTTTTTTTTTTTGGAATGCTGAATGAATGACACTTGTTTTGAAAAGTTAAATTAATGGTTTCTATGTAATATGTCAGTTATGTCTCAAAGCTGGAAAAAAATCAATGTTTTAGCAATTGTTATAGAATTAATTTAGTAATTGATAAACTTAGTCTTTGATAAATGGACTGTTTTTACATCCGGTGTTGAATTTCAGCTCTGAAGATTCTTTCTAAACCACTCATTATAATATGTCTCCATAGGTTCATTTGTCAAAATATGTGGTCAAAGTTGTTCTAATCAACCCCATAAGCTCCTTTTTCTTAATAATCCATCTGTTGTTTAGAGAAGGGTTATTGACCAGAAAAGCTATCACATTTCTATGGGAATCCAAACTTCCTTTGGAGTGACGTGAATTTAGAATAATAAATGTTTAAAAATAATTAATTAATTAATTAATAATAAATCATGTCTATTTCTATTTCTAAACATCACAAATTTAGAGGCATGATTATCACCTATAGCTAAGGGAGAGTATAGCTGCTTCTCTCCTACCTAAATTTTACTTCAGTTTAAACTAAAAATGTTGATTTCTTTTCAAGTGACAATGCTCTAGCTATAAGCAATAATCTGGACTTCAAATTATGAAGTTTAAGATAATTTCCTAAAAATAAGTTTTAACAGAGAAAGAAATGATTAGGCCCTAATTATTCAATCTATGGAAATTACAGAAGCGGAGGCCCACTTTGCCAAATCTGCAGGTTTGTCTATGGCAGGCTGAACTTCAAAGTCCAATAGTCACATTTTAAATCAGCTGTAATCAAGTTATTACTGATCTCTGTCTCACAAAATGAGAGGGATTAATTTTTCTAATTCCTTTGTTAGCAAACTCAGGCATATACCATAGTATTCTAGAGCTTTCTCCATAGAAACAAAGTTTGTAATTTAAATGAATCCATTATGGCCATTCTGCCCTGATCAAAATCAGGTGAAAACTTTTAACACAGTCCTGTGACTCTTCCTATTTCAGGAGAAAAAGTCCCCCAAACTAGTTGAAAACATAACTTCAGTCATCTACAAAAAGCTTTACCTTATCTGTATTTCATCTCAGAGATTCTCAAGGGACAGAGAATTCCTTCCCTGGACAGTATCATGGAAGGCTGATTCACTCTCTGTAAGAGGATGTGGTACTTGTATCTGATATAAATATAAAGTAAGACTGTAGCCTAGCTACATAGATTAATAAAAGCTATTAGAATGATTTTGATTTAGAAATTTATTCCTGTTCTTACTTCATATACACACTCCAGCACGAATTATTTTTTTAATCAAATGAATTACCTGATATAATAATTCAGCCTTAAAATGGAGTGTAGTATGTTGAAGGAATGCTGCTTTTCTGTTTGCTGCAGAGTTTAGCATAAGGAAAGGGATGTCAAGTATGATCTTTCCCACGAAGTAGTCTACTGTAGAACATGGCCGTACTTAAGGAAAAAAGAAATCCTAATGAACTAACACAGGGGAAAGGCTGTTTCCATGGCAATTGAACTATCAGAAAGCTCAAAGAACAGAGATTCTCTCTCTAGATAGTTTAGGTAGTTCCATTTTTAACTCCTTGCTACTGGCAGTCAGAATCAACAGGAGCTCAGGCTAGCCAAGTAAATGTTTATTTTCTAAAACACCAAGAAATAAATCATGATCCAGTTATTATTTTTTGAAAAGGTGATCATTACCCTTGAGAGAGGGGAGAAGGGGAGAGATGAGAGAGATGTTTATAAAGAGTTTTGGGCAGAAGGCAATGAAGATTAAAGAAAATTCAATAGAACTTATTTGAGTTTAAGAATCATGTACTAAGGACACAAGAGGCCATCAAAAGAAAATTCCTATTCTCTTGTAAAGTCTGTGACAGTGATGCAATCAGTGTACTAGAAAGTATTGAAGAGGGGCACTCATCTCGCTTTGGGTGTGGCTGGGAGTCATCAGAGAGGTAAAACCTATACAAGTTTTAAAGGATGAGTCAGTGCAAAATAAGCCAATAAGAATGGAAAGGAATTGGGACATAAATGAGCAGAGGAACCAGAATGGTCTGTATGGGAAAGAATTCCAAGCAGTTAGTTTTTACTAAAGCAGTTAGTATTACTGTACCAAGTGTGAAACAGCTGCCAGAGATGAGCCTGGACAGAAAATGAAAAAGCCTGTGACATAGCAGAATCTGTGACTTTGGATTTTATCTAGAGGAGAGTCTATGGAGGGTTTGTGTTACCTTTCCTGGTAATGGTAAAAAAATAATATAAGAAATGACAATGATAATTAAAGATGTCTGTTATTTAGTACCTTCTATGCAATAGGCATAGAATTAGCACTTTATATAACATCTAATTTAATATTTAACCAATCAGGTATACTCTATTATTGTCCTTTGTAACATAAATGTTTGACTCACTCGTCAACTTTTGAATCCCATTGGGAGGGTTAAATACTTGTTTTCTCAAATTCCTTAGGTAGAAGTGACCACATGACACAGTTCTGGCAGTAGAAATTTGGGTTCCTAGAGGTAATTTTGCTTTTCTAATAACATAAAAAGAAAGACAGCAATACTATTACTACCACTCCTATCTTCTTCCTGCTTTGAACACAATGAAATGCCTCGAATTGCAGCAATTTATTGCCTTGAGGTGAAAGAATTGGGGAGCAGCCTAGAGAATGGCCGAGAAGCTGGCCCTGACATCCTCAAGCTTGTGCACCCAAATCAGCAGCTGCTTATTGATGAGTGGGGAAAATGAACCCATTGACAGTTGAAAGTTTTGTTACATAAAGCTGTAAGTACTCACATTTGATACACCTATTTCATAGAAGAGGAAATTAAGTTTCCAAATCATTAATAACTTGCCCAAGGTCATGCAAATGGTTGACTCAGGATTCCAAATCAAGTTTGACTTTAAAGCTTGGCTTCTTAAACATCTTGACATATCAGCACTTTTTTCCTCACTCTTTAGCTTGAAAGGGGGCAAAGTAGAAGGCAGGTCTGTTCCTAGGTTAGAGAAAAAGAATCTTCTTGGCACAGAAAGGGAAAATTTAAGAATAGAAGAATGGAAAACTCACTGTAATAACCAAGTTTGCTTTTGGCCCACATAAAAGGAAAAAAGAGATAAAAATGAATAGAGGAATATCTCCTCTACCTCAGAGTGCTTTCTTTTCATATATGCAAAGCCTTTTCCATCAAGCTTCCCTTACTTCTTTCAATGAGAAATATATGAATACTAGCTTAAGGTACTGCTCTTCTCTAGGAAGTTAGAAATTTAATAAGTATGTTGGCAATATCTTATAACACAAACTAAAACCTTGATTCTTAAGTTATTTATTTACTCAAACATTTACTGAATCTTTTTTTATTTACAGTAATGAAGGAAGAACTTAGAAAGCTGGTGAAGGGACAAAGGAATTTCTCTATCATCTCACATTATTTTATATGTTTATTATACATACCCCACCACTCCTTTGGTAAATTGACTGTAGCTTGCTGGGCTAACCACTCTGTGCCATGCAGGGAGCTCTCAATCACAGGATACATGCACAAAATTGTGACATAAATGCAGTACAAGATGGTGGTTAAGAGTGCAGGCACTTGTGTCAGTCTGGACTAGAATGTCAACAACTTACCAATTATGTAACCTTGGAAAAGTTACTTGATTTCCCTGTACTTCAGTTGCCACATTTTTAAAGTGGGGGTAAGAATAGTAACCACCTCACAGTGTTGTTGAGGTGGGTTAAAGGAGATAACTCATTTAAACGTCCTTAAAACTTCAAAAATATTAGCTAATATCATTTTGTCTTTGGAATCTCCATCTTCCCTTTATTGCATCTTCCAAATCCCCTCCCTCTTCAATAACTGGTACCCAAGTAATTTATCCTTACCATAATAAACAAAATTTGCATTTACAATGCACTTATAGTACAATGTAAGTATACAGTGCCTCACCTAGGGACACATTAAGTACAAAATGCCTTACCTAGGTACATATTAGGTATGAAATGCCTCACCTAGGGATATCTGTACCTTAAACTTCATCACTAATTGTGGAATGATTTGTTTACCAACATATAGCAATGAATAGTTAGGAAACTATATCGCTGGGCAGGAAGTCCTTTGTAGCATTCTTTTTAAAAAATTTTTTTAATGTTTTATTTATTTTTGAGACAGAGAGAGACAGCACATGAGTGGGGGAGGGGCAGAGAGAGAGGGAGACACAGAATCGGAAGCAGGCTCCAGGCTCTGAGCTGTCAGCACAGAGTCTGACGCAGGGCTCGAACTCACAAACCGGGAGATCATGACCTGAGCCGAAGTCCAATGCTTAACCAACTGAGCCACCCAGGAGCCCATGTAGTGTTCTTAAAATCATAACAGGTAGACAGTCTTCTAATGGGATGTAAGTAAAGCTCCAGGATGAATCATCATTTGAGAGTCAATAGAGTATTTCACACTATAATAAGAGATTACTATATTATGACGTCACCTCTATGACTCCAACATGGCTCTCCAGTCTAATTTTGTAAGATATACCTTGTCCTGCCTTCTCATAGATTTTTTTCCTTTACTTCTTTTTTCCCACAGTAACAAAAAGAGCCAAAAGGTCAGCAGCTATGTAGAATGGTATCTACCTTACATTTGTAAATTCTAATAACAGCAAAGGACAGTATGTCACTCTTGAATGGACTTGGCAAGTGCCTGAACAAATACCAGGAATATATGCATGCCCTGGGTTTCCAGCACCTGTTTGACTTTACTACAAGGAAAACTCTCTTCTTTTTTTTTTAAAGTTTATTTATTTATTTTAAAAGAGAGAGAGAGAGAGAGAACGAAAGAGTGGCAGAGAGAGAGGGAAAGAGAGAGGTAATTGCAAGCAGGCTCCACACTCTCAGTGCAGAGTCCAATGCGGGGCTAGATCCCATGAACTGTGAGATCATGACCTGAGCCAAAATCAAGAGTCAAATGCTTAACCAACTGAGCCACCCAGGCACCCCATAAAACTGTGTTCTTCAAGAGAAAAGCCCCCAGTATATCTTGAAGGAAAACGTAAACATTATTTTTTGAAACACCAAGTTGAATTTAACCTGTTTAACATATACAGATGAATGCCAACTATATTTCATCTTAAGTCTTTTCAGAAATATTATTAGAAGAAATCCAAATACATTTTATCACAATAGTATATAAAAATTAAATTAAAAGATCAGCCTTCCAAAAGAGAAAAAACAATCATAGAATAGTAAAGACAGTGCCTCCTTTGAAAAAGGAGTTAATATAATTTTGTTTAATAAAATGTCACAACCTTTTCTCACTAGCATTAGGATATAATGAATATAACTCACTTCTGAGGATACAGCTGTGTCATAGCTTGGCTATGTAGTTGCTATTTCAAAACAGGTTTACATGTCCACTTTAAGGCAATATGCAATATTACAGAAAAGTTATTTAATTACAAGTAGAAAGTAACTCAGAACATCAATAAAAGAATGACCTTATATGAAAAGGAAGGTGAGCATAGTAATTTAGTAAATTATTATTCTAGAAAGAATAAGATTTGCTCCTTAAAATCCTCTTGAAAGTCTTATTACCGCAAATTCCTTTTATTATTATTTTTAAAGTGCAACTAAATAGTTCTGCATGGCCTAAAGGACCATGACCAAAGTCTTCTGTGTGGCATATAAAAACCTTCATAGTCCAGTCTGCTTACCTCTCAAGCCACACTTTCCATATTCCTCCTCTGTTTCCTTGCACTTAAAACTTCATCCATGCTGAACAACTTGCAGTTCCCCAAACAGGACATACCTCAGGGATTTTAGTCATAATTTTTCCTCGGTATAGAAGTCTTATCCTTTTCCTTGACTATCTGGTGAACTTGTATACATCTCACACTTCAGTTAAAATACTGTCTCCTCAATGTAAAGCCTCCTCCCAGGGGACTGAGACACTCTTAACTCTTAAAATCTCACTTTATTTTGCACATCATTCTATTACAATGGTTCTGATACTGTATTGTAATAGTTGTTTACATATATGTCTTCCAAATAGACAATAAGAAACCCAAGTACAAAGGCATTCTTTTTATCTTCACATTCTCTAATACCTGGTATCATATCTCACTATACTAGGTACATACATCTATTAAATAATGAATCTTTAGAGTTCTTATTAACCATTTTCAGTTGTGTATAAGATATGTTTATTATATACATTTGTCAGGAATCAAGATGGGTCTGAAATTTTACCCTACCCACAAGGTAGTAAGTTCAATCACCAGTCTCACAGATGCTGGTGGAAGAAAACAAGACTCCAGAGCAGAGAAGTGAAGATTATTGCAGCAATAGCAAGAGCCAGAGTACCAGCATTTTTTTGCATTAATTTCCCTTACCTCAAGTCCCATAAGGGCACTACAAATGGTACCTGATGGATGCCCATAGGTTGTATTACAAGGAGGGAAACCCTGAATTTAGGAAACCCAAAGTTTTTATACTGGGATGTAAGCATGTCTGCGCCTCACTCCAGAGTGAGAAACGTATCTTTCTAAAGCTATTCACTGTACAAATATCTTTGGAGAGATAGTCCAGGACAAAAGAAGTCAATTCTGTTTGCAAGATGTGCAGAAACATAAGATACCCAAGGAGAACTGTGTGCCAACAATATTCTGTCCAAGGGACTATAGAGTAGAAATGATCTTTAACACTTCTAAGAGCAAACAAGAGAGGGCATGGGTTCTCTGTTCTCTCACATCTAATGTAAAAATATGGAGGTCCTGTACTGAGATGCTAGAGTGTGTCATCCTCAGACTCTGAGTGACTATGTGGATCAGAGCTGCTCTGCTGACCAGTGTTAGATATGTAACTTGAGTGAGAAATAGAATTCTATTGTGTTTAGCCATTGAGCCTTCAGAGTTCATCTGTTTTCACAGTTCTTTGTCAGAGTGCAAGTATTTCATGAACAAAAATTTTATTACTTTGTGTTAATTTAAATAGACTCCCCACCAATAAAATTAAATAACCTTTCATTGCTATGAAAATACTGATGAAATATTGATGAAATCTAATTAACTTGTTTAAAAATGTAACCACTTGTTTTATTGACATCTATATTCAATAGTTAACTCTGTGAAAGGTGTTGAAATACCTAAGAAAAATGTTTCTATATACTGCAAGAGTTCTAATGTAAAATAATGAGCGGTCTGCTTTTCTATTTGACCCAGAAACTACACAGATAAAGGTTTCTATCCTGAATCTATTCATCAATATGTCATTCAATTTTCATTCTCTCACTCACTCAAGCTCATCAATTAAGTAACTTCTGTGTGCTTACAGTAGTATAAGGGCGTACATAAAATGCTATAAGAAATGTTAAAAGCCAGTAGTTTTTCTGTCTCTTTAATGACTGGTTGGTTTATGGGAGTTCTAGTTTTCATTCATAAATTCAGACCTACATTTGGGCAGGATCCACAAACTTCCTTTAATTCCTTATCTGAAACAAACATTTAGAAGTCTCCCTTTGTAGAATCACAGAGAAAGTATCAAATAAATTCGGAGAAACAGAAAGGAGGGAAAAGAATTAAAACTCTCAATATTATTTCCATTTGGCCTACAGAAAAGTTAAGAAAATGACATCCTCTCAATTTTCCATGTTGAGAAACTGAAACTGAGAGAGGTTTATGTAATTTTCCCAAAAGCTAACAAGTGGTAGATTGGAATTTGAACCAGTCTTTCTTATCACAGCATCTTCCTCTTTCTTAAAACTGCACTGCCTGTATGAAAAAGACATTTGTGATTAATCTGGGAGGATTTCAAAAGAAAACACTGAAGGAACAAAAATAAGCAGGAAAGCATAGCATTAGATGGGCATCCTCATATGGGATAGAGTATAAAATCTTTAAAGGGATATAAAGAATGTTTAAGCTTAAAACTCCAGATCAGAACTATTCTAGGAAAGACTTGGAATGCTCTGCTAGAAAGGATAGAGTATCTTCACTAGAATACAGAACTAGTAAGAAGGGGAGAAAGGAAAGAATACATGATTTAGTCTGGTGTCTGCATTTTTTATAATAATTTATTTGGAATAAATTGCACTTATTAAAAGTGGAAAATTTTATGAGTTTTGATATATGTTTACTCCTGTAAAATCATCATCATAATCAAGATAATGAACCTATCCATCACTTCCTCAAGTCCCTTTGTAATGCCTTCCTCTCTTCACCCCTAAATCTACAACTACAGGGAACACCTGATGTGCTTTCTTAGCCCATTATGTAAATGAAATACACTGGTTTCCTTCTATCAGCATTTTAAAAATACATCCATGTTGCTCATTAGTATCCCAATATATGGATATACTGTAATTTGCTTATCCATTCACCTATTGGTGGACATTTGGGTTGCTTGTAGGTTTGGTCTATAGCAAATAAAACTGCCACAAACATTCTTATACAAGTTTTTCTGTGAATAAATGCTTTCATTTCTTTTGGGGAAATTTATAATATTGCAAATGGCTAGAGGGTATGGTAGGTGTATGTGTAATTTTTTTTTTAATGCTGGCACAACAGATCCACAATGAGATGCCACTTCTTATCCAATAGGATAGCTATAATTTAAAAAATGGAAAATAAGTTTTTATGATGATAAGGAGAAACTGGAACCCTAATACATTGTTGGAAGGATCATAAAATGCTGCAGCCACTGTGGAATACAAGGCACAGCATAAGGAATATGGTCAATGACACTGCAATAGTGTTGTATAGTGACAGATGGTAGCTACCCTTGTGGTGAATATAGCATAATGTACAGAGAAGTTGAATGACAATGCTATACACCTGACATTAATGTAACACTGTGTGTCAACTATACTCAAATGAAAAAATTAAGAAAAACGAATATCCTATTGGATTGGACTCTTAAATGCATTAATGTTGTTATATGAATTTCACCTCAATGTAAAACAAAGAAACCAAAAAAACTTTCAAAGTGTTTTCCAAAGTGCCTGTACTATTTAAAATTACTAGCGTTAGGAAATGAGAATTCCGGTTACTCCATATCATCACCAAAATTTGGTATGGCCAGTCTCTTTAATTTTAGCTAGTGGTGTTTCAGTGGGGTTTCATTTGATAACTGCCTAGTGACTGATGATGTTCAGAATCTTTTCTTATACTCATTTATTATATGCATATCTTCCTTCCTTGCTAAAGTGTCTTCATATTTTTTGCTCAAATTTTACAGTTTGTTTTTCTTAAGTTTTTATTTATTTCTTTTTAAAAAGCAATCGCTCATTTTATTTTTTGTTAACTTGTTTTATTTTTTATTTTCATAAATTTACATCCAAATTAGTTAGCATATAGTGCAACAATGATTTCAGGAGTATATTCTTTAATGTCTCTTACCAATTTAGCCCATCCCCCCTCCCACAACCCCTCCTGTAGCCCACAGTTTGTTCTCCATATTTATGAGTCTCATCTGTTTTGTCCCCCCTCCTTGTTTTTATATTGTTTTTGTTTCCCTTCCCTTATGTTCATCTGTTTTGTCTCTTAAAGTCCTCATATGAGTGCAATCATATGATTTTTGTCTTTCTCTGACTAATTTCACTTAGCATAATACCCTCCAGTTCCATCCATGTAGTTGCAAATGGCAAGACTTCATTCTTTTTGATTGCCGAGTAATACTCCGTTGTATATACATATACCACATCTTCTTTATCCATTCATCCATCGATGGACATTTGGGCTCTTTCCATACTTTGGCTATTGTTGAGAGTGCTGCTATAAACATGGGGGTGCATGTGTCCCTTCGAAACAGCACACCTGTATCCCATGGATAAATGCCTAATAGTGCAATTGCTGGGTCGTAGGATAGTCCTATTTTTAGTTTTTGAGGAACCTCCATACTGTTCTCCAGAGTGGCTGCACCAGCTTGCATTCCCACCAGCAGTGCAAAAGAGATCCTCTTTCTCCGCATCCTCACCAACATCAGTTGTTGCCTGAGTTGTTAATGTTAGCTATTCTGAATCAATTCTAGCAGTTTTTTGGTGGAATCTTTTGGGTTTTCCATATATAGTATCATGTCATCTGTGAAGAGTGAAAGTTTGACCTCCTCCTGGCTGATTTAGATGCCTTTTATTTCTTTGTGTTGTTTGATTCCAGAGGCTAAGACTTCCAATACCATGTTGAATAATAGTGGCGACAGTGGACATCCCTGTCTTGTTCCTGACCTTAGGGGGAAAGCTCTCAGTTTTTCCCCATTGAGGATGATATTAGTGTTGGGTCGTTCATATATGGCTTTTATGATCTCAAAGTATGCTCCTCCTATCCCTACTTTCTTGAGGGCTTTTATCAAGAAAGGATGTTGAATTTTTCAAATGCTTTCTCTGCATCTATTGAGATGGTTCTTGTCCTTTCTTTTATTGATGTGATGAATCATGTTAAGTGTTTTGCAGATATTGAACCAGCCCTGCATCCCATGTATAAATCCCACTTGGTCACGGTGGATAATTTTTTTTAGTGTATTATTGGATCCGGTTGGCTAACATCTTGTTGAGTATTTTTGCATACATGTTCATCAGGGAAAGTGGTCTATAGTTCTGCTTTTTAGTGGGGTCTCTGTCTGGTTTTGGAATCAAGGTAATGCTGGTTTCATACAGAGAGTTTGGAAGTTTTCCTTCCATTTCTATTTTTTGGAACAGCTTCAAGAGAATAGGTGTTAACTCTTCCTTAAATGTTTGGTAGAATTCTCCTGGAAAGCCATCTGGCCCTGGACTCTTGTTTTTTGGCAGATTTTTGGTTACTGGTTTGATGTCCTTACTGGTTATGGGTCTGTTCAAATTTTCTATTTCTTCTGTTTCAGTTTTGGTAGTGTATATGTTTCTAGGAATTTGTCCATTTCTTCCAGATTGTCCATTTCATTGGCATATGATTGCTCATAATAATCTCTTATTATTGTTTTTATTTCTGCTGGGTTGGTTGTGATCTCTCCTCTTTCATTCTTGATTTTATTTGTTTGGGTCCTTTCCTTTTTCTTCTTGATCAAACTGGCTAGTGGTTTATCAATTTTGTTAATTCTTTCAAAGAACCAGCTTCTGGTTTCATTCATCTGTACTACTGTTTTTTTTGTTTTTTTGTTTTTTTGTTTGTTTTTTTTTTTTGGTTTCGATAGCATTAACTTCTGCTCTAATCTTTATTATTTCCTGTCTTCTGCTGGTTTTGTGTTTTATTTGCTGTTGTTTTTCCAGCTCCTTAAGGCGTAAGGTTAGGTTGTGTATCTGAGACCTTTCTTCCTTCTTTAGGAAGGCCTGGATTGCTATATGCTTTCCTCTTGTGACCACCTTTGCTGCGTCCCAGAGATTTTGGGTCATGATGTTATCTTTTTCATTGGCTTCCATGTACTTTTTAATTTCCTCTTTAACTGCTTGGTTAGCCCATTCATTCTTTAGTAGGATGTTCTTCAGTCTCCAAGTATTTGTTACTTTCCAAATTTTTTTCTTGTGGTTGATTTTGAATTTCATAGCATTGTGGTCTGAAAATATGCATGGTATGATCTCAATATCTTTGTCCTCTGAGGGCTGATTTGTGTCCCAGTATGTGATCTATTCTGGAGAACGTTCCATGTGCACTGGAGAAGAATGTATATTCCTCTGCTTTAGGATGAAATGTTCTGAATATATCTGTTAAGTCCATCTGGTCCAGTGTGCCATTCAAAGCCATTGTTTCCTTGTTGATTTTTTGACTAGATGTTTTGTCCATTGCTGCGAGTGAGGTGTCAAAGTCTCCTACTATTATGGTATTACTATTGATGAATTTCTGTATGTTTGTGATTAATTGATTTATGTATTTGCGTGCTCTCACATTTGGCGCATAAATGTTTACAATTGTTAGGTCTTCTTGGTGGATATACCCCCTTGATTATGATATAATGCCCTTCTGCATCTCTTGATACAGTCTTTATTTTACAGTCTAGATTGTATGATATAAGTATGGCTACTCTGGCTTTCTTTTGTTGACCATTAGCATGATAGATGGTTCTCCATCCCCTTATTTTCAATCTGAAGGTGTCTTTAGGTCTAAAGTGGGTCTCTTGTAAACAGCATATAGATGGATCTTGTTTTCTTATCCATTCTGTTACCCTATGTCTTTTGATTGGAGCATTGAGTCCATTGACGTTTAGAGTGAGTATTGAAAGATATGAATTTATTGCCATTATGTTGCTTGTAGAGTTGGAGTTTTTGGTGGTGTTCTCTGGTCCTTTCTAATCTTTGCTGCTTTTGATATTTATTTATTTATTTATTTGTTTATTTATTTATTTAATTTTCATCTTTCCTCCCCTCAGAGAGTCCTCCTTAAAATTTCTTGCAGGGCTGGTTTAGTGGTCACAAACTCCTTTAATTTTTGTCTCAGAAACTTTTAGTTTCTAGTTTGAGTGACAGCCTTTCTGGATAAAGAATTCTTGGCTGCATGTTTTTCTGATTCAGCACATTGAATATATCATGTCAGTCTTTTCTGGCCTGCCAAGATTCTGTGGATAGGTCTGCTTCAAACCTAATCTGTCTTCCCTTGTAGGTTAAGGGCTTTTTTTCCCTTGCTGCTTTCATGATTCTTTCCTTGCCTGAGTATTTTGTGAATTTAACTTTGATATGCCTTATTGATGGTTGGTTTTTGTTGAACCTAATGGGAATCCTCTGTGCTTCCAGGATTTTTTTGTCTGTGTCTTTCCCTAGGTTAGGAAAGTTTTCCACTATGATTTGCTCACATAACCATTCTACCCCTATTTCTCTCTTTTCCTCTTCTCGGACCCCTATTATTCTGATGTTGTTCCTTTTTAATGAGTCACTGATTTCTCTAATTATTAAATCATACTCCTTTGCCTTAATCTCCCCTTTTTTTTCCTGCTTCATTATTCTTTGTAAGTTTGTCCTGTATATCACTGATTCTCTGTTCTACCTCATCCATCCTTGCTGCTGCAGCATCCATTTGTGATTACAGCTCAGTTATAGCATTTTTTATTTCATCCTGACTAGTTTTTACTTCTTTTATCTCCACAGAGAGGGACTGTAATCTATTTTCATCTCCAGATAGTATTCTTATTATCATGATTCTAAATTCTGGTTCAGACATCTTGCTTGTATCTGTGTTGGTTAAGTCCCTGGCTGTCATTTCTTCCTGCTCTTTCTTTTGGGGTTAATTCATTTGTTTTGCCCTTTTGAAGGCAGAAAAGGAATTAACGAGGCAGAAAAAATTAAAATAAAAACATTAAAATTTGAAAAAATATTAAAATTAAAAAATTAAAAATACACACAAAAAATAGAATAAATGATGCTAGATCCTACATGTGTTTTGTTCTGAGTGTTGAAAGTGGCTTGATAGATTAGAGAGAAAAGTGGGAAAAAAGAAAAAAAAAGGAAATCATTTGAAAATTTGACAAAAATGAATACACTGCAGTAGACTAAAATGAAATGATGAAAGTAAAATAGAATTTGAAAAAATTTACAGGAAAGTAGAAAATATAGTAGAAAAATATTAAAGAAAAATGTTTATTAGCACCATGCTCTAACCAACTGAGCTAACCGGCCACCCTAAAGAAAAATGTTTTAAATAAAAATTGAAAATAGAAATGAATTTTGTCTCTTTATGTATTCAAGAAAAAGAAAAGAGAAAAAAGAAAGAAAAAAAGTAAGTCATTTGAAAATTTGAAAAAATCAATACACTGAAGTAGACTGAAATGAAATGATGGAAATAAAACAGAATTTGAAAAAATTTACACAAAGTAAAAAATATAGTAAAAAAACTTAAAGAAAAATATTTTTAATAAAAATTGAAAATAAAAATGAATTTTTTCTCTTTCTGTATTCAAAAATAGAAATGAAAAAGAGGAAAGAAAAAGAAAGAAAATTGAATAGATGGACCTGCTAACAGACTGAAATACTACTAAAATTATTTCGTTTTCCCCTACAAGTCAAACTATGAAGTGCTTTATAGTCCATACACTAAGCAGTTGGAGAGACTTGTGCTCTTGAAGAGTGAGGTTGGCCCAGTTGGGCGGGGCTTGGCATAATGGCCCATTCTCCTCTAGATGGTGCTGCTAACCTACTGGAGTGGATTGTTGTGGCGCTTGTAGGTGTATGCACATGTGCGGAAGCGGTGAAAATGGCGCCACCCAGCTACCCAGTCTGTAATATGGGAACTCTGTTCTCCCCATCAGCAATTGTGCACCTATCCTTTGTCTTCGGCTTTCATCCACTCCCCGCTTTTACACTGTCCATGACTGAGCCCCAGGTAGTACCTCTCTCCTGAGCTTTGTCTCAGATGCAGCTGTCTTCCCCAGCCCCTTACTTCTGGGGGACTGTGGCTTTGACCAGTTCCGCCCCCTGTGGAGGGTCTTACTGAGCAATGGCGGGGTGCCAGCCGCACCCAGGAATGTTCACGGTACCATGCTGCTGCCAATGCCCAGAGACTGTGGTCAGGTGCCAGCCCGCCACAGAAAAAGTTTGCGAGATAGTGCAGCAGCAGCTTCATAGATTATGGAAAATCACAACACACGTCTGGCACCAGGCTTCACCCTTAATGACCTTGTTTCAGCACCAGCAAATGGGGCTGTTCTCTGGGGTCTGTTGGGACCTGGTGGTCTCACAGTCTCTACCAAATGTCCTTCCAGCAGTGGAACCACTTCTCTGCATGTGGCCCGAGAACCTTCTGTACCCCACTCTGCTTCTGGGGATTCGCCCTTCCCACCAGAGCACCACCAGGTATCAAGCTGTGGAGTTTCACACTCTGTGCTCCCCCTGTTTACAGTCTTAATGGAATTTAAAACCTCTCCTTTCTCCTGTCTCTCTTTTTAGTTCAGTCCCTGCAGCTGTTTCCAATTTTACACTTTGTCTCCAGCTGCTTTTGGGGAGGGGTGCTTTTCCCATATTATCCCCCCACACACCCCACACACACACCCCCGTCTCCGTCCTCTCACCACACACAAAAGTGGCTCCTTGCCCTCTGTGGCTTCTCTCTCCCCAAGTTCACCTCTCCGTGCCGCACACCTGCTGAATTCTGTGGTTCAGGTTGTGCGGACCGTTGTGTTAATCCTCAGATCAGTTTTCTAGGTTTACAGGATGGTTTAGTATTGGTCTGGCTGTATTTCATGGACGTGAGACACACAAAACACTTCCATGCTGTTCTGCCATCATGGCTCCCCCTATTGATGATTCTTAATGGAAACATTTATTACTATGGTTGATTCATTTTTTTTTTTACAATTCAATCACTCTTCTATATTTACTATTTGATATTTTACAATTGGAAAGGAAGTTATTGTAAACTCCTTTTATTTATATATTCATTTATGTATTTATACATGTAAAAATTTATGGATTTTAATACATTTTGATGCTCAATTGTCCAAGATTTGGCCAGTGAGAGCTCTTCAAACTAGTTCCTGTGCCTTTATGCTGTGTCTATCACTATTTGAACACTTCTTTACCTACTGGCACCCACACAAAAAAGTTATTCTAATCTCAACTTCAACTTTTGCTACACTACCTCTGGAATCAGTTATTTTTCTAACAATCCCTGGTTCTTTTTAGTGAAGAATGGTATTTAGAAACCAGTATCTGGGTGCTAGGGATGCTTACTAGTACTAGAGTGTATTATGTTGAGGTCATGTCAGTGCACAGAGACAGAAAATATCTAAATACATATATGCATCGATAACTATTTCTATATCTATCATTATATTTTAAAACCATGAGTTCACACTGACACCTCCAATTCCAATATAACATCAAAAGCTTCAGTCTTCTCCCTTTCCATTTCTGTAATTTGCTTCTGTGACAATTAGAAAGCTGGCTCTTATAACCCACAATATATTTACCTATTTGCTCAGTACTAGAATATACTTCAAATATTTCCTAATTGTTAACCTAAACACCTATGAAAAACAAACCTAGTAACTAGAATCAATATTTGTTTATAGTTATTTTTTATGTAACCTTATGGTATATAATCAAAATATAGTGCACAAAAGTTCCCAGAATTAATCCCACTCCCACTCAGTGTAAATTACTCATTTGGAATACAATTAGGCTCTCATTTGTTTCTGTTGGATACACTTTGGTCTCCCCTGCCCAACCTTTATTGATTTCATTCATTCATTCATTCATTCATTCTAGAATGTGAAACATCATCTTGGTACTGAAATTCAGAACTATGACATAGTGCAAATTAGAGAACTGTCTCTCCCCTAACCCATACATTCTATTCCATTTGTATAGCTCCCATTCTTTTCTACCCCATTCTTAACAAGCCCTGGTGGTAACTGTCACAGTCTTTGGTTATGCTTCCTGTGTTTTGGAATACTTGAATAAGCAAATATTTTTTTTCTTACACAATTCAGTAAATGCCAGACACTCTTTAATATTTTGCTTTTCAAAAAATCATGTATACTCCAAATCATTCTCTATGAGCTTGAAGATTTTCCTCTTTCTTTTTACAGCTGCATAGTATTCTTTTGGAGAGAAATACCATAATTTGTTCAACCTCTCCTCTATATAGGGGCATTTAGGTTGTTTCTCATATTTTGTAACTACAAACAATGTTGTAGTTAATAACCTTGTGCATATATATTTTCAAATTGTTGGGTGTATACGTTAAGGATAGATTCCTATAAAGGGCTATGTGGGTTGAAAGATAAATGCATAAGTGCTTTTGTTAGCTATTGCCAAATCCCCTTCTCCACAGGTTGTACTGATTTGCATGTTTGAAGTTGTCTCACTAGCAATATATGAGAGTGCTGGATTGCAGACAGCTTTCCCAACAAATATGTTTTCATAGTTTTTAATTTTGCCAATCTGAAAGATGAAAATGGTATGCTTGTGTAATTTCAATTTATATCTCTTCTATTTAGGAATGAGGTTGAATGGCTTTTAATTAGGGTGATTTTTATATCTCTTTTTGTAAATTGTTAATTATCTTTTACCTACTTTTCTATCAGGCATTTTGGTGTTTCTTCCCTCTCAATTTTTAAGAGTTTTTTTATACATTCAGGATATTAGCCCTTTATCTGGCTATATATAGCAAAAAACTTTTTAGTTTTTTAGTTGCCTGTTATTATCTGATTTGTTAGGATTTAATGGTTCATTAAACTCCCATATAGAGAATATACTACCAAGACCTTATTCTTCTTTCCTATTTATTTTTAACTCTCTTTAATCCTCCCATATTTTATTTACATCATTTCTACACTGTCAGAATTATAATATTTCTAATTATACATCCATCCCTGTACCTATATTTGTTTTAGTCTTAGATGTACAATAAAATATATTAAATGTTTACCATAAACCACTTTGCTGAAGTTTTCTCAGTTATCTCTTTATTTGAATAAACCCTGCCTCCAGCAGATTGTTTTTCTATTTTTTTAAGATCTGAATACAAAATCTTTGGTTTACAATTTCTTCCTAGTTTTTTGTTTTGTTTCATTTTTATGCTGTAGATCTTTATTATTTTGTAAGTTGTTTTGGAGAAGTCTGACTCCAGGCTATTTTTCCCTCCTTACAAGTCATTTGATATTTTTGAAAAAGTGCCTTTAAGAAAATTTTTTTCTAGATCTTAGAATCTAAAAGTTTACTCGGACTGTCTCAAAGCTGGCCATTCCGGGCCCATTTTCTCAAGTACACACTGAATCTTTTCAATATATTAGCTCAGATCTTCATTTGTAACTAGAAAAAAATTTTGGATTACAGTTGTGAGTAAATTCTATCCCATTGTTTCCTTTTTCTGTTTTAAGGACTCCAATTTATACACTCTCTCTCTCTCTCTCTCTCCTTTGCCTGTCTTCCATTTCAACCACTTTCTCTCTGTTCCTTTTTATTTTTGTGTGTCACTTTTCATTTTTTTTTCCTATTTCAATGTGTCATAAAAATTTCACTTCAGTCTGTTTTCCCTTGAGTACCCTGTATAATCATATTTATGATAATTTTCTTTTTCTTTATTTCTTTATTGAGTTTAGTCAATTCCTTTTAACTACTTTTTGTCTATTTCTGTCTTTAATGTTTTCATATCTGTAAGTACTTGTTTAGAATTCTAAGTTCAATTTGGAGTTCTCTTATTGCAATTTATCTTCTTCATGCTCTCTGGGACAACTTCTCATCAAATGAGATATTTTTATTCTTATTTTATTATCTTATAGCAGCTTTGAATAGATTTATTCACTGTTCTCTTATTTATTTTGTGAATCTGTGGTGGCTTCCAATATTTTTAGTTCAATGGTGCCCTCTTCTGTCAGTGCAGCAGAACCCACCTTGTTTAATGAATTTTGTGGGGGGGTTGCTGAGTAAGGTGGGGGAGGGATGGTGTGTCCTCCAGTTTTGGATTACTTTTTGGATTGTAAGACCCTAACATTTCTTTTTGCTTCCTTTATACTTCATTACCCAATCTCCAAAAGTACCTTTCCCTTATCTTTTTGTTTTTTTCTCCCCCAGAAGCAATGTCTTACAAAGACTGCCACCTGGAGTTGTGTGGTTAAATCTCTTTAACGTGGTCAGTGCTCTTATCTACCAGCATATTTTTCCAATCATTTCAACATAAGGGTGAACTTTATCCTATCTGGTATTGGTTTTCTATCGATCTTTGACCCATCACTAGCTTTCTTCTACTCTCTTTCCAGCAGTTTTTCCTGTAGTATAAGTGTACAAGTCTACAAGAAGGCTTGTAGACTTACAGGAAGAGCATGAGAGACAGCTCATTTAAATATACATATATGTACATATATGTAAATGTATATGTATAATATATATTATATACATGT
Source organism: Panthera onca (assembly GCF_046562875.1). Taxonomy (NCBI): domain Eukaryota; kingdom Metazoa; phylum Chordata; class Mammalia; order Carnivora; family Felidae; genus Panthera; species Panthera onca. The sequence goes on from NC_138339.1 coordinate 26,622,130, forward strand.
AAAAGTAATTTGGACTTTGAATGTTCCCTGTCTTCCAGTTATGCTTGGAGTGTAGTTATGTGTAGTTTGTTTGTTCTTTTGTTGTTCTGTATTATATTTGAAGGAATATGGGGAGATACACATTAAAACAAGTGCAATTTTTGTAGTGACCAGAAGCTCTATTTATTCTATTATAAAATTATTTGTTAGCTAATTTTTGAATGAGTGATATATTCATTCCCACCTACTTTTATCTTCTGTCACTTCTTACTAATATTTAGTTCTTGTATGTCCTTCCAGAAATTTTAATGTAATATATATATGTATATATACATATATATATATATGTATATATATATATATACACACACACACACATATACACATATATATGTATACATATATATACACAGACACATACACACACACACACACACACATATATAGTTATTTGTCCACTCCTTGTTTTTATATAAATGGTAGACTACTATATGTAATGCTTTGCAATTGGATTTTTTTCACTTAGCAATACATCTTGTAAATCTTTACATTTCAGTAGATGAAGTGTGTCCTTTATTATTCTTTACACAGTTTTTCATTTCATTTTATGCATCTCAGTGTACTTAATCAGTTCCTACTGATGAAAATTGAATACATTTTGCCAAATTAATTTCCATAGAAACTGTATTAATATACACTCCTACCAGCAATGTATGAAAAGGTTTACTTTCTCCCAGCCTCACTAATATAGTATATTATCTAACACATCTAGCATTTCAATTCTTAATAATTCTACAGGTAAAAAATGGCATTACAGTGTAGTTTTCTTTTATATCATGAGTAAGTTAAGCATTTTCATAGATTTAGGAACTGTTTACATTTCCTTTTCTGTAAACTGTATTTTCATAGTCTTTATCCTAATCTGGTATATAAATAATTATTTGAGCCTGAATTAGGTTTCTGTAATGAATACAAGCCTGGCCCTTGACTACAAGTTTGAATGAGGACAATGATTAGATGAGACTTGGAGCAAGGACATTCATATGCTGAACTGATCCAAGCAGATTCCCTCATCTCAAAATTTGAACTGGCCCAAGGCTGAGTCACTTAGATGTTCATAATTCCTTAAGATAAAATATACTATGGATTGAGGATGCCAGTTTCTTCTGAGCTGGTACCAGGATAAGCCAAAGTGATCTGCTGGCTGAAGTTATGAGTGAAACAGAAATAGAGAAAGATCATGGGCAAGAATTTTAAAAAATAAGAAAGATACTCCATGAGAAGTAGAAAAGAGAGATGATATGAATTTCTGGAAGTTGTGAGGAAGAGGCTTAACTTGCCAGAATGCAATGGGGATTTTCTTTTTATCAATGTCTTTGAGATGGCATGTTGTAGCCTTTCAAAAAAGATTTCTTAATTTGAACTTATGTGGTTTTCTTTTTCTTGATGAAAATACTTTTCCTATGAATAACATTAGTTTTATTCTTTATTGCTTGAAGGGGTATAAGAACAGCCCATGGATAGAAGATATTAGGAATCAAGGAGTAGCTGAACTGTCTGATTTATGGAATGCACTGTCTCAGGCATCCAAGTGTTTCACTGTATTGGAAATATTTCAGTATATTTTGGGCAACTCCTAAGCAAGTATGTCAAAGAGAGGACACCAGCATCAAATGAGTCATTGATTTACATGTTATTTAAGTTTTCTTTCATAAGAAAGAAATTTAAGATTCTAAAAATATGACCTTATTACCTATTTAATATTTGCTTTATGTATAAAGAAATGTATAAAAGAAATTTAAAAATGTCTTTTTAAAAATAAAATATCTTTACTATTGGAAGAAATAAATCTTCTAAAACATCTAGAAACAAACTTTCTGGTCAGTGAAAAAGAAGAAACTAGGAATCAGAATCAGGCAAATGGTTTGGCATGTACAGCTAATAAGCTTGTTAAGAAGCTGGCCCTGTGCTCACAGCTATGCCATGTATTCCCCTGCTGGACATAAAAAATCTCACATGATACCAATATCAGACAAGGTCACTCTGAGGTCATGACAGTGTGAGACAAAATGATGTCACTTTATAATTCAATCTAAGCACAGACAAATCACAGCCACTGTGACACTCATAAAATATCAAACATCCCTCTACCCTGGCTAATTTGAATGATTGCTGCTTCTTTACCACTTACAGCTTTACCTACTCTTTTGTCTGCCCTATCCACTTATTGAGAAAACCAGTTATGGAATTGTCCCCACTTTCTGACAGTACCCTATGCAGAGCAAACCTCTCCTCCTTCAAATCACCCAACCAATGCCCAAATGCTATAATAGATTCTTTCAAACACGTTTGTATTATTCTGCTCAGGCTACCATAACAAAATACCATAGAGTGGATAGCTTAAACAACAGAAATTTATTTCCTTGTGGTCCTGGGGACTAGAAGTCTAAGAACAGGGTGTCAGCCTGATTGGTTTCTAGTGAGAACTCTGTTCCTGACTTGCAGATGGCTGCCTTCTCATGGTGTCCTAACATGGTGGAGGGAGAGAGAGAGAGCAAGCTTTCTGGTGTCTCTTCTTATAAGGGCACTAATCCCATCATGAGGACCCCACCCTCATGACCTCATCTAACCCTGATTACTTCCTAAAGGCCTCATCTTCAAATACCAACATGTTGGGGGTTAGGATTTCATAACATGAAATTGGTGAAGGGACACAAACATTTAATCTATAACAGTCTGCTTACTGAGACACCCAGTGATTCCATGGTGTGCATCTTTTCTTACTGTATCAAGTAATAAAGCAAACTTGTTCAATTAAAGACCTATTCCTGGTGGTCTTTAGCTGGATGGCATTTACATTAGAAAATACTGCTTTTTACAAAAATTGCTGCCAATTAGTTTCATTAATTTTAAAATATTAGGCAGGTAGAAAGATTTTTAGCAGAAAGTAGATATTTCTTGGAAGAAAATTAAACTACCCTGTTGAAAAAAATTGCTTAAATTGCACTATTAAGATCAACACCTTGGCATTTGCAGTACCGACTTGCATCATACATACCACAGATGATATGGAATTTTGGAGGATGAAATTCCTATTTAATTAATAACTTAATGTAACCACAAATTGCATCAATAGATTTCAAGTTGTTTGCTACCTGGCTCACAGTAACATAATTTGATCTGCTAGTATTTGTCTAGAATATTTAAGCTAATACACCCTCTATTGTCTTGCATTTAGTAACTGTAAGACCCTTTTAACATATCACCAGTTCTTCAAATGTCCTCAGATAATGATAATGAAATACTTAATTCTCAAGCCCATATATGCATACTTTAAAGATTTTCCTTAAAATTTATCTTTTCTATCATGAGTTTAAAACAAAGAACTAGCAGAGTAACCTCAGGCAGTCTGAATAAACATAGTCTCACCATAAACATTCTTTTCAGCCAAAGAAGCCGGGATTTCAGAAGTATGCCAGGCAGACACAGCACTCCTTCTTGGGAGACAGGTGTCTATAAAAACTGACATCACCCATAAGATCCATTCAAAATTGCATAATGACTTTTATGCCTAGAACTTCCAGCCATAAGTTAAATACAACACTCAACAAATTTAAATTACTTTGCTCTGTATTACTGAAGAAATTGGCTTAATTACATGTGGGATAATTGTCACTTCTACGGCTCAGTTTTAAAGGAAATAGAGGTCCTGGTGCATACATCTTTCTCTTTTATTCAATAATGCCTTAGATTACACAGAAGCCCTGTGTTTTTGTTGCTTAAGACTTACAGTCTTTTGGTTTTTTAATTTTGTTTTTAATGTTTATTTTTGAGAGAGACAGAGAGAGACAGAGCTTAGGAGCAGAAAGATAGGGGGCACAGAATCCGAAGCAGGCTCCAGGCTCTGAATATCAGCACAGAGCCAATGTGGGGTTTGAACCCATGCACTGTGAGATCATGACCTGAGCCAAAGTCAGACAATTAACTAACTGAGCCACCCAGGTGCCCCAGACTTAAAGCCTTTTATCTAAATGCAAGTGCTGGGACATGCAGAAAAATGAACCTGGACCACTTTCTTATACCATACACAAAAATAAGCTCAAAATGGATGTAAGACCTCAATGTAACACAGGAAGCCATCAAAATCCTCAAGGAGAAAGCAGGCAAAAACCTCTTTGATCTTGGCTGCAGCAACTTCTTACTCAACACATCTCTGGAGGCAATGGAAACAAAAGTGAAAATGAACTACTGGGATCTCATCAAAATAAAAAGCTCCTGCCCAGTGAAGGAAAAAATCAACAAAACTAAAAGGCAGCCAGTGGAATGGGAGAAGATATTTGCAAACTACATACCAGATAAAGGGTTAGTGTCCAGAATCTATAGAGAACTTATCAAACTTAACACCCAAAAAACAAATAATCCAGTAAAGAAATGGGCAAAAGACATGAATAGACACTTCTCCAAAGAAGACATCCAGATGGCTAACAGACACATGAAAAACTGCTCAACATCACTCATCATCAGGGAAATACAAATCAAAACCACAATGAGATACCACCTCACACCTGTCAGAATGGCTAACATTAACAACTCAGGCAACAACAGATGTTGGCGAGGATGCGGAGAAAGAGGATCTCTTTTGCACTGCTGGTGGGAATGCAAGCTGGTGCAGCCACTCTGGAGAACAGTATGGAGGTTCCTCAAAAAACTAAAAATAGAACTATCCTACACCCAGCAATCGCACTACTAGGCATTTATCCACGGGATACAGGTGTGCTATTTCGAAGGGACACATGCACCCCCATGTTTATAGCAGCACTATCAACAATAGCCAAAGTATGGAAAGAGCCCAAATGTCCATCGATGGATGAATGGATAAAGAAGATGTGGCATATATATACAATGGAGTATTACTCAACAATCAAAAAGAATGAAATCTTGCCATTTGCAACTATGTGGATAGAACTAAAGGGTATTATGCTAAGTGAAATTAGTCAGAGAAAGACAAATATATGACTTTACTCATATGAGGACTTTAAGACACAAAACAGATGAACATAAGGGAAGGGAAGCAAAAATAATATAAAAACAGGGAGGGGGACAAAACATAAGAGACTCTTAAATACGAAGAACAAATAGAGGGTTGCTGAAGAGGTTGTGTCAGGGAGTATGGGCTAAATGCATATGGAGCATTAAAGAATCTATTCTTGAAATCATTGTTGCACCATATGCTAACTAACTTGGATGTAAATTAAAAAATAAATTAATTAACTAAAAAATTAAAAATTAGGGGCGCCTGGGTGGCTTGGTCGGTTAAGCGTCCGACTTCGGCTCAGGTCATGATCTCATGGTCCGTGAGTTTGAGCCCCGCGTCGGGCTCTGTGCTGACAGCTCAGAGCCTGGAGCCTGTTTCAAATTCTATGTCTCCCTCTCTCTCTGCTCCTCCCCTGTTCATGCTCTGTCTCTCTCTGTCTCAAAAATAAATAAACGTCAAAAAAAAAATTAAAAAATAAATTAAAAAAAAATAAATAAATGCAAGTGCTGGGCTCTTAGTCTTTAAATGTAGTAGAATCCCTTAGCTAGCAAAATACCAAGAATGTAGAAAGCACTTGTAAATACTGAGGAGTAGAGGTACCTTAACCAGAGCTACTCAAATCTGAATAATACATAAGAATCATATCATCTTGGAGCACCTGGATGGTCCAGTCAGTTAAGCTTCCAACTCCTGATTTCAGCTCAGATCATGATCTCGTGGTTCCTGAGTTCAAGCCTCACATCAGGCTCTGTGCTGACAGCATGGAGCCTGTCTGGGATTCTCTCTCTCCCTCTCTCTCTCTCTTTCTCTGCCCCTTGGAGACTGACACTGGCTCAATCTCATGACTGTGAGATCATGACCTGAGCAGAAATCAAGAGTCCTACATTTAACCAACTGACCCACCCAGGCGCCCTAATAAATAAACCTAAAAAAAATGCGCATTCTGATTCATTTGGTCTGGGGTGGTGTCTGAGATACCTCATTTCTAGAAAGCTCCCATATGATACCAGGCTGCCTGGTTGTCATTTATTCGTATCTATTTGATAGTAAAGCAATAGTAATCTGCTATTTCATTGTAAAGATCAAAATATCCCTTTGAGATTTCTCTCTTCCTCTCCCCTTTTAATCTACTCCATCTCTTGGTTAGGCACACTTAAGCAGTAAGTACAATTTGGGTTATTGAACAACTGTTTTCTAGAGTACATCAGGTATCAAAACCAAAACAAAACCTGTATGGTTTGCATGACATACAAAATCAAATACTTCTCATTAATTTCCTCTGATCATCACTAAAATTAGAAAATTTATCTGACGTTTAAAAATTAGACACATTCTTACTGAGAATAAAAAAGCAATTTTACGGGGCGCCTGGGTGGCTCAGTCGGTTGAGCGGCCGGCTTCGGCTCAGGTCATGATCTCACCGTCCGTGAGTTCGAGCCCCACGTCGGGCTCTGTGCTGACAGCTCAGAGCCTGTAGCCTGTTTCGGATTCTGTGTCTCCCTCTCTCTGACCCTCCCCCATTCATGCTCTGTCTCTCTCTGTCTGAAAAATAAATAAACGTTAAAAAAAAAAACTTAAAAAAAAAAAGCAATTTTACAAATACTGTATGACACAAAGATTAACAAATTGTGTTCAACCTAACTGTATTATTCATATGTAATAATACTATAACAATTACTATTGTTGTTATTTATTTTCTTTATTATAAAGAAAAATTATGATCACTTGTAGTATACATTTAAAAATATCATTCCACAATATTTGTCATTCTTCTCAAGCTGGAACAATTAATTTGTACTCATTCTTCAATCCAATTTAGGTCCTAAAATCAATAATGAATCCTACTAAGGAAAAAGACAACAAATTATCCATAGCTATACGGAATTTATACCTTAAATGTATGAAACCATTAAAAGTTTAAAATTTAATTATGGTTTGATTAAACCTTTTACTCCTGAAATTGTCCAAATTAACTGAGGGCATAGTCACTGTCATGGGTCCACTTCTCAAATATTTTCAACTAAACTTTAAAGTTTAAGGTCACATGGGTGACTGAGTCAGTTAAGTGTCTGACTCTTGATTTTGGCTCAGCTCATGATCTCACAGCTCATGGGAACGAGCCCCATGTCAGGCTCCATGCTGACAGTGCAGAGACTGCTTGGGATTCTCTCTCTCTCTCTCTCTTTCTCCCCTGCTTGCACGTGTGCAAGTGCTCTCTCTCTATCAAAATAAATAAACATTAAAAAAAAACTTCAAAGTTTAGCGCAGACTTTTCCAAAATGATCCTTTTGTCTCCTATTTTCCAATTCTAAAGATAATGGCAGGGGGAGAATATCTTCTAACTAAAAGAAAATCACAGAACAAATGTTTCTGTTGCAAATTCAGTGTTTCCTCCAACTACTAGCAGACTATGAAGGAAAACGAAGTTATGGTGTACTGTAAACTATGGTCATTATCATGGTGTTCACCAGGCCTCTCTGTCACTACTACTACCACTAAGATGAAATAGCACAGAATACACAACACCCAGTTTTCAGTACTGGTATTGGGTACCACATCTTCATCTTTTATACATTAAAGAAAATTTTTTTAATGTTTATTTATTTTTTGAGACAGAGGCAGAGAAGGAGTGGGGGAGGGGCAGAGAGCGAGGGAGACACAGAATCCCAAGCAGGCTCCAGGCTCTGAGTTGTCAACACAGGGCCTGATGTGGGGCTTGAATTCATGGACCATGAGATCATGACCTGAGCTGAAGTTGGACACTTAACCAACTGAGCCACCCAGGAGCCCCTATACATTTCTTTTTTAAAATTTTTATTTATTTTTTAAAAGTTTTTAATTTTAATTCCAGTAGAGTTAACATACAGTGCTATAGAGTTTCAGGTGTACAATATAGTGATTCAATAAATCTATGCATTATTCAGTGCCTATCGTGATAAGGGATCTCTTTAATCCCCATTACCCATTTTTCCCACACCCTCCCTCACCCACCCAACACCCTCTGGTAACCATTGGTTTGTTCTCTATAATTAAGAATATGTTTCTTGGTTTATCTCTGTCTTTTTTGTTCATTTGTTTTGTTCCTTAAATTCCACATTTAATCATATGGTACCACATGAAATCGTATGGTATTTGTCTTTGACTTCTTTCACTTAGCATTATACTCTCTAGCTCCATCCATGTGCAAATGGCAAGATTTCATTCTTTTTTGTGGCTAAATAATTCCATGGTATACATATACTACATCTTCTTTATCTGTTCATCAATACATGGACACTTGGACTGCCTCCTTAGTTTGCTATTGTAAATAATGCTGCAGTAAACACAGGAATATATATATCCTTTTGAATTAGGATTTTTTGTATTCTTTGGGTAAATACCCAGTAGTCTGATTACTGGATCATGGAGTAGTTCTATTTTTAATTTTCTGGGGAACTTCCATACTCTCTTCCCCAGTGACTACCAGTTTGCATTCCTACCAACAGTGGATGAGGTGAGGGTTTCTTTTTCTCCACATCCTCTCTAACACCTGTTGTTTTTTGTGTTTGCTTTTTTTTTTTTATTTCAACCAGATGTATAGCAATGTAACAGATGTAAATGCAATGTAACTAGATGTATCAGAATTCTAGATTTCAGGATCTACAAAGCTGGAATAATCAATCAGCAAAGTACTAGCACAAAAATAGACACATAGAGCAATGGAACAGGAAAGAGAGTCCCAAAATGAACCCATTTCATTTGGGTCAATTAATGGTTAATGGTCAATTAAACTTTGACAAAGGAGACAAGAACATGCGATGGGGAAAAGACAGTCTCTTCAAAAAATAGTGGTGGGAGAACTGAATAGCTACAGATGTAAAGCAATATCTCATTGTGGTTTTGATTTGCATTTCCCTTATAATGAGAGATGTTGAGCATCTTTTCATGTGAGTGTTGGCCATCTGGATATCTTCCTTGGAGATCATTTATAAATATCTTCTCTTACGGAACCTACTGAGGTTCCCTTTTAATTTTGTTGATTGTTTCCTTTGCTGTAACAGAGCCTTTTTATTTTGATGTAGTCCCAATACTTTATTTTTGCTTTGTTTCCCTTGTCTCAAGACATATCTAGAGGAATATTGCTACAACTGATGTCAGAGAAATTAACTGATGTCAGAGAAATTACTGCCTGAGCTCTCTTCTAGGATTTTTACGGTGTCCAGTCTCACATTTAGGTCTGCAATTCATTTTGAGTTTACTATTGTGTATGATGTGAGAAAGTGGTCCAGCATCATTCTTTTGCATGTAGCTATTCAGTTTTCCCGCCACTATTTTTTGAAGAGACTGTCTTTTCCCCATCGCATGTTGTCTCCTTTGTCAAAGTTTAATTGACCATTAACCATTAATTGACCCAAATGAAATGGGTTCATTTTGGGACTCTCTTTCCTGTTCCATTGCTCTATGTGTCTATTTTTGTGCTAGTACCTTGCTGATTGATTATTCCAGCTCTGTAGATCCTGAAATCTAGAATTCTGATACATCTAGTTTTTGTTCCTTTTCAAGATCGCTTTGTCTATTCAGGGTCTTTTGTGGTTCTATTCAAATCTTAGGATTATTTGTTCTAGTTCTGTGAAAAGTGCTGTTGCTATTTTGATAGGGATTGCTTTAAGTATGTCGATTGCCTCGGAGGTATGGACATTTTAACATTTGTTCTTCCAATCCATAAGCATGGAATATCTTTCCATTTGTTTGTGTCGTCTTCAATTTCTTTCAATGTCTTATATTTTTCAGCCAAGCTTAAAAGTTCATTCCTAGATATCTTATTAATTTTGGTGCAGTTGTAAACGGGATTGTTCTATTATTTTTTGTGTGTGCAGCTTCATTATTAGTGTATAGAAATGCAACGGATTTCCGTATATTGATTTTGTGTCCTGTGACCTTACTAAATTCATTTATCACTTCTAGCAGTTTTTTTGGTGGAGTCTTTAGGAGTCTTTTGGAATAATATCATGCCATCTGCAAAAAGTGTCAGTTTTACTTCTTCCTTATTAATTTGGATGCCTTTTATTTCTTTTTCTTGCCTGATTGCTGTAGCTGGGACTTCCAATACTAAGTTGAATAACAGTGGTGAGAGTGGACATCCTTGTCTTGTTCCTGATCTTAGAGGAAAAGCTCTGTTTGTCACCATTGAGTACGATGTTAGCTGTGGGTTTTCCATATATGGCCTTTATTATGTTGAGGTATGTTCCCTCTAAACCTACTTTGTTGAGGGTTTTTACCATGAATGGATGTTGTACTTTGTCAAATGCTTTTTTGCATCTATTGAAATGATAATTTGGTTCTTATGCTTTCTCTTGTTGATGTGATAGGGCATGTTGAGTGATATGCAAATATTGAACCACTCCTGTATCCCATGAATAAATCCCACTTAATGTTGTTGAATGATTTTTTTAATGTATTGTTGGATTCATTTTGCATATATTTTGTTGAGGATTTTTGCATCCATGTTTATCAGGGATATTGGCCTATAGTTCTCTTTTTTTATGGTATCTTTATTGGTTTTGGTATCATAAGTGGTCTATGAGGGTATCATGGGCCTCATAGAATAGATTTGGAAGCTTTTCTTTCTCTTCTGTGTTTTGGAATAGTTTGAGAAGAATAGGTATTAACCCTTCTTTAAACGTTTGGTGAAATTCACCAAGGAAGGACGCAGGAATCAAAAACCTCTTGTGCTGGGCTCTCTCAGTGTGGAACCCCCCCAGCCCATGAAATGGTGGGCCCCAGTATTCTCCCCAGAACCATACCCAAAGTAGAGAACTCTGTCTCATTAGTGGGAGTTGAGTGGAAAAAGAGAGCCTCCCCATTTTTCAGCTGCACTCAGCTAGAACTTAGCCTCAGCAACAAGCAGGTGGGGTAAGAAATAAAAAATACTTAAATACTGACTTTTCCAGGGAGGCAGACCTCTGGCTGGGAGTTTAGAGGAGAGAGAGCCTTGTGTTCTTGGTTGTACCAGTCTCAAAAATAGTTTCTGTCTTACTGAGCTGGGAGAGTTAGGAGAGGGCATGGTTCTTTGTTCAAATATCACAAACTTTTGGAGTTCTTATCAAGTTTTAGTACACTTTTGCGAATAAATGTTTCTTCATTTGCAGTATACCCTTAGGGCCATTTTCAGAAACATATTAAATTGTTCTTTTAAAAAATAATTTTCACTCTTGTAACTTTGCTCATTTGTTTTGTTTCTTAAATTCCACATATGAGTGAAATCATATGGTATTTGTCTTTCTCTGACTGACTTATTTTACTTAGCATACCAGAGGGGAGATAGGTGGGGGATTGGGTTAAATAGATGATGAGAATTAAGGAGTGCACTTGTGATGAGCACCAGGTGTTGTATGGAAGTGTTGAATCACTGCATTATACACTTGAAACTAATATTTCACTGTATGTTAACTAACTGGAATTTAAATTAAAAAATACTTTTCACAAGTTTCACAGGCACCTAATGAGCAGGTCCTTGGAGGTTTTCACACTATCATGCTGAAAGTGGAAACTCTGCATTTATTTTTATATATGTGTGTTTTAGGTAGTGACTTCCAAATGCAGAGTCAGTTGTACATTCTTTATTTATTAAATAAATTATTCTCTTTCCACTGAACTAAAATATCATCTTTTATAAAATTAAATTTTGTACATACTAGCTTATATACTTAAATATTGGTATATATTTTATGCTATATATATTAATATTTTATATGCTAAATATTGCTTCTATTTTAATATTTTAAAATATAATTAATTTTATTAATATTGATATTAATTAGATAATTGTTAATTTTCATTAATGTTAATTAATGTTTCTCTTGTGCTCTAACATCTTAGAAAATTTTCTTTTCAATTCTAGTACAGTAGTTGTTTTGCTTCTTTTTTTAAAAAATTTTTTAATGTTTATTTATTTGTGAGAGAGACAGAGTGTGAGTGGGAGAGGGTCAGAGAGAGGGAGACACAGAATCCGAAGCAGGTTCCAGGCTCTGAGCTATTAGCTCAGGACTCGATGCAGGACTGTGAACTCAGGAACCGCGAGATCATGACCTGCGCTGACTTCAGACGCTGAACCGACTGAGCCACCCAGGCGCCCCTTGTTTTTCTTCTTCTTTTAGCTAGATTCTGGATATTAACTCAGGTCATCAGCAAGACATTTTATCTGTTCTTGCTATTAATCATACTAATTATCTCATTACTTTTTTTATTGCATGTACTAGAAGCTTTAAATTAATTTTGAAAAATGTTGACAGCAAGCATCCCTATATTACTGCTAATTCTAATGAAAAATTCTTTAGGTTCCACTAGAGAGGATCATGTTGGTTGTTGGGTTTTGATAAACATGTTGAAGAATACTTAACTTCTCAAAAGGTAAAGAAAGCCTTCTCAGTCCCTATTGATATATTTCTATAATTTCTATTTAAATTTTTTGATATAATTGTTTATGTTGACAAAATATCTAACACTGAACTATATTTACAGTTCTAGAATAAATTCTATTTAGTCATGCTGTCTTCTTTTGATAAGATCCTGAAGTGTGTGTGTGTGTGTGTGTGTGTGTGTGTGTGTGCGTGTATGTACACAAAATCTCATATAACTTTTATTTATAATTTTCTTTACTTACCTTTTCTTGGGTACCAAGGCAGCATGGTTTTGTATTAGGTTGTGCTTTCTTTTTCCATGATTGGAAATAGTTTATATTACAATGGAACTTCTAATCTTTAAAGGTTAAATAAAAATCAATTCTGAAAAAAGTTTTCCATGGGTATTTTCCATTGGAAGACCTTTAAACAGCTTTTCAATCTGTCCTACCTAAATCATCAACTCAGGTTTTCTACTTCTTTGATTAAACTTCTCCAATAGCAATTACTAGAAAATCACTCATTTCTCTAGATTTTCAAACTTGTTACCACAGAGGCACATATATATTCTCTTATATAATTCTTTTATATCTGTAATCATGATCCTATTTTTCATTTCTAGCTTTGTATTTGTTTGCTAGCTCTTTTTCTTCTTAATTATAATGTTAATGAGTTTATCAGCTTTATTGAAAAGCTGGTTTTGAATATATTTATCCATTCTTGCTATTACATGTTGTATCTTTTCAGCATATATATATATATATATCAATCATTGCTCTCCAAATTTATTTTTGGTTTTATTTTTGCATTCATGATTTCCTTTGATTATTACTAAGTCTCTGTATTTTACTCTTTTTTCTCTACTAATTAATGCATTTGAAACTAAATTTTCCTCTGAGCCCAGCTTTAGCTGTATCCCATGGGTTTAATTCTAAAGTAATCTCATGTTCATTCCATAATCTCATTTTCTTTTTTAAACAAAAGATATTTAGGAGTCTTATTCTATTTCCCAGTAGTTAAGCTTTTAGATCACTTTTTTATTATTTATTTATAATTTTACTATGTTAGGACCAGAAAATGTGGCAATAAAATTCTCTGCTTTGATATAAGATTACTAAGGTTTTTATCTGTGGCCAAACACATGATCACTGATTGAGGTAATTTTTTGTTTTGGATATGACAACAAATCTATCTTTGCTTTTTGAGTAAATGTTTTAATTTATATATGAATTTGAATTTTTGATTATATAATTCTCCTATGTCCTTATTTATCATTTTCTCATTGCTAATTCTGAAGATATATGTATACATATACACATATATATATCACTACAATTGTATCTACTTCATACATTCTGAGTGTTTTGCTTTATATATTTAGTTGCTCTGTTGTTTGGTACACACAAGTATGCTCATTCTTAATTAGCACTAACAAGTAGTATATTTGATTTCTTTCTTCCATTTTACTTTATGTTTACTATTTACTTTCCCCTTCTTGTTTCTTATTTCTGATCACTTGATCAAATATTCTCAATTTATTGGTGTATATCTTTCTTTTTTAACCCCATAACAAATAGGTTTCTCTAATTTTATGCAAAAACAAGCAAAAACCTATTTCTCTTTACTGCTTTTTCTCCAATCCAATAAACCGAGATTTTATGCTTTTGCTTCCTCATTGTAGTCTGATCCAGACGAGAACTTTGGGATGATACTGCTTAACCTTCTTTCCACCCCCAACCAACTCTCTCTGTTTTGTTGAAATTATTTAGTGTTTAGTTCCAGATTATTGTTATATTTTCCTTTAAAATATTTTGCTTACCATTTTCCTTTCTTTTTTATTTACACCTATCTTAATGTCTCTTTTGTTTTATTATTTGGTTTCAGTTATTTTCTCAAGTATTTTCTTAGCTGGAATATATTTATTCCAACATGTTTATGATATCTTACCAAGGTATAGGATTCTTAAGTTATAGTTCTTTTCTCTGAGCAGCCTGTAGAAAGCATCACCACTGTGTAGCTTCTCATATTGGAGATAAAAGGCCTGATTCTAACTGGATTCTTCTTCCTTTGTGAATTATTCAGACATTCTATCTGAAAGCTTTTATGGTATTTTTCTTAAATTTTAGACTCTTGGAATTTTACAGGCATATGTCCCTATGTATGACTTTTCTTATCAGATATTCCCAGAATGCATTGAGCTCTTTCAGTTTGCTAACTCAAGTCTTTCTTCAATCCAGTATCATTTTATTTTACTTTTATTGCTGTTTTTTTCTCCTTCAACTTCTACTTATTAAGTGTCATGGACACATCCTCTAATATTCTTATCTTTTTCCTCATAATTTGCTTCTTTTTATATTTTTCACTGTAGTTTTGAGATGTTTCACCCTTTAGATCAGTAATTAAGGCCACTTAATTTAACTTAAGTTATCAATAGTCACCACCTTTCCAACTCAATTACTCAAAATTTAAAATAAAAAACCTGTGCATTTTAGTTTCTTTTTTTTAACATGTGCTATTTATTGTATTGATCCAGGTTCTCCAGAGAAACAGAAACAATAGGATGTACAAAGATACACACACACACACACACACACACACACACACACACACACACACAGATACAAAACCAGGAGACCTGATGGTATAGTTTCAAGTGGGAAGGCTGGCAGTCTTAAGACCCAGGAAGAGCCAATGTTTCAGTTCTAGTCTAAAAGCATAAAAAAAGACAATATCCCAGTTTGAAAGCATTCAGTCAGGAAGAATTCCCTCTTACTCAGGGGAGGATTAGTCTTTTGTGCTATTCAGGCCTTCAAACGATTGTATGAGGTCCACCTACATGAAGGAGGGCAATCTGGTTCACTCAGTTTACTGATCTAAGTATTAATCTTATCCAAAAACAACCTCATTGGGGTACCCAGAATAATTAAGCAAATATCTGAGGACCTCATGGCCCAGTCAAGATGACACATAAAATTATCCATCAGACCTATTACTCAAATAGAGCTATCTCCTCTTACAATCCTGTTAAAAAGAAGTTGCCTTTTCTGGGTTTTCTTCTCTTTTCTTTCTGGCTGCTATGTCCCTTACTTATGTTACTATTTTTCTTTGTATACTTCCCTCGAGACTGTATAAACCTTAAGACTCAGGTCCAGCCATTAATGTATGTTTAAGTGGCACCGATACAGCGAAATATTGCTACATGGCAAGTTTTCAGTTCCCTGTCTGGGCTCCCGGAGGAAGTGTCTTCGTTCCCAAGCCTCTTGGCCACAAAAACCAGTGTACTCTATCAGTCTTGGGGAGAACAGAAGGCTCATCCTACCTTTAAAGAAATCCTAATTTCTTGGGTCCAGGAAGATGAGAAACTCCTCCCTCTCCAGAACATTTTCATAGGCTAGAACTCTCTCTCCATGATGCAACATATTCTGTTCTTGCCCTTGGGCTCTCTTACTGTGCTACTCACAAAAGTGTTGAGAAACATAAAGACACTAACACTTTGTCTTCTAAATAAACAGTTGGCGAGTTTATTTTTGGTCAGAGAAACTTTCTAAGTTTCTCATGTGGTTAGGCACATGTGGTTAGGAATGGTGGTTACAATTATTCAATTTTCTATTCCCAGGTTTTACTACCCACTGAGCCAGGTGGACAGAAAATTAAAGATTCTGGGTCTAATAGCATGAGTAATAATGAATTTTAATTCCCGATCCAACGCCTACACAATTTAAATCCAGAAAGAGATATCTGGGAGATCATGTAGAAACCTGGGTTTCAGGCAAAACGCTCTTTTATAACTGAATTGTGTGCTCTTATGACTTAAATGTGTGATATAGAACTCATTTAATCTTTTAATCTGTCTCTCTATATACATATATATATACATGCATACGTGTGTGTAAGTTTTACTTCTATAAAATGGGAAAGTTATCGTTTATATAGTCTACCCTTCATTTCTCATAAATATTATGTATAAAATAATGTGATAAAAGAAATTTAGTTTAAATTTTTTTTAGATTCTGATGCTACCTTTTGACTCTTATATCAAAAACAATGAAATTCTGAGCCCTTCCTATCAAGTGCACATTAGTAATTTGGGGGTATAATTTTTAATTATTGTCATGTCTTTGCTCAAAAGCCTCTAAGAATTTCTGAATAGTCTGTGCTCCATACTCTTTAGCTAGGCATTCTAATGGTCCAATATCTGGTCTTATTTTTATTTTTTCTGAACTTTTTAATATTCTATTCCCAATTACTAATGCTTCCACTTTGGTTATAATTGTCTACTCAGGTGTCTCCAAATTATGTAATTTCCACATTGTTCACTCTGTTTAAAAAAAAAATTAATGTTTATTTATTTTTGAGAGACAGAGAATGAGCAGGGGAGGGGCAGAGAGAAAGGGAGACACAGAATCTGAAGCAGGCTCTAGGCTCTCAGCTATCAGCACAGGGCCTGACGCGGGGCTCAAACCCATGAAACATGAGATCATGACCTGGCCTGAAGTCGGCCGCTTAACCACTGAGCCACCCAGGTGCTCTGTTCACTCTGTTTTAAAATCTCTGTGGTTTGGGGCCACCTGGGTGGCTCAGTTGGTTAAGCGTCCAACTTTGCATCATGTCATGATCTCACGGTTTGTGGTTTGAACCCTATGGTGGGCTCTGTGAACCCTATGGTGGGCTTCCTTGAACTAATGATTGGGAAAATCAGGTCTATCCTGATGTATGAGGATGTAGTGCTGGGGACAATACCTACCATGGGTTTTCATTCACAGTTCATTAACAACAGGGTATTGAAAATTATAGCCAATATTTAATTAGTCATGTCAGGGAGAGCAGAGTAAATTTGATAAGAAGTATTTTGCTATTTTAAAACATTTTTAAGACTTTTTTAACTACGTTAGATATTTGATATTTCTGTCACTTCTCTCTTCCAGGGGATGCATGTGTAATCCACACATGTCTATTGGAGGCATTATAGCAAATATGATGAAAATCAAGTATTCTGGAATCCCCCAACCAGGTAATCCGGTATTAAATAACACAAAGTTGATTTTTAAAAACCATTTTCCCTAGATTTGTTTCTCTTAAATCTGTTCTCAAATGGTTTTTCCTTTTTAAAAGTTTTTAAATATGAATCTACATAATAAACAAAATCACATATTGCCTTAGTGATGCATTTACTACGTGAAATCCTCTCAAGATATTTTATGTTGACCTTTATTTTCAAATGAGAAAAGGATTATCAATCTAATTCTAATTTCCCCTCAGATATTGAATCTATGTTCATATTTATTAATATATGATAAATAATATATTTTATTTGGATGTTTTCAACAAATTTGGAGGGTATGACTAGGGTATTGTTAGGTGGTGCTCACCATTACACATAGTGTTCTCTTATTCTAGGGCACGCAACTAAAATACATTTTCCACTCTCCAATGCAGTGAGGTGTAATGATGTGACTGACTTCAGATCACTGGAATGTGAATGAAAGAGATGTACACACCTCTAGGCTTTGCTTATAAAATCCTATCTCATGTGAGACTCTCTATTCTCCCATGCATGGTCTGAATGAACAGGATTCCGAGGAATGAGAGAGAAATATAGCCACAAGATGGAAGGAGCCTGGCTTCCATGAGCCATAAAACAAAGAGCGGGCAAACCCTAAGAATTTATATAAGCAAGAAATAAGATTTTTTGTGTGTGATATGTCAATGAGATTTTGGGCTGTTAGTCTGACTCAAATTAATAAAACTGACTAAGTTTGGCCATTTTTTTTCTTTCATAAAAAGCAGAGTGGCACATCATTTTAAGGATGCTAATGTTACACTCAGAAAATTCTATTGTTTGAATTCTGCTTTAATTTTATAAATCTGAATCCCTCACAAAGTGAATGCCATCCAAGGATACACAAGACTTAGCTTCATATGAGTAAGAGCTAAACATTAAGGGAAGAGAGGAAGGAATGAAGAGTCGAAAAATCTCTCTAAAGGAGATAATTATTTGAAAATCAGTCTAAAGAGGCAGTCTCTTTTAGGAGCCAGCTATAACGCTGTCCTTTGTGAAGAACACTTGGGGGCCCATTGAGAGAACTACACTCTCTTAAGGGCAAACAAGATTAAGAACCAATGTGAAAAATATTTGAGTAACCAAAAAAATACAGTAATTTTTAAAAACATCTATAACCAAGGTATAGTATGCTATGACTGCCTTTGCAGAGGCACTTGAACCCAAAGCCTAGCTCACGGTACATTTGGCAATTTAAAGACACATGCCACTGGGGCACTTGGGTGGCTCAGTTGGTTAAGTGTCTGACTTCAGCTCAGGTCCTGATCTCACGGTTTGTGAGTTCAAGCACCACGTAGGGCTCTGTGCTGACAGCTCGGAGCTTGGAGCTTGCTTCAGATTCTGTGTTTTCCTCTCTCTCTCTGTCCCTCCCCTGCTCACGCACTCTCTCTCTCAAGAATAAATAAACATTAAAAAAATCAAAAAAATAAAGACACATGTCATTAAGCACTAAAATGTTATAGACAAAGCAAGACATGATTTGAAAATAATGGCTTCAAATTAGGTATGCTGAAGAAATTCAAAATCTGTTGAACATATGGAAATTTCTTTTGTCAATACCTAAAATATAACAGTGAACCTAAGATTACATGCAATCCCATTGTTAAATCATGTCAGAACCATTGAAATTTTTTACTAATGCGACAAAATCCAGAATTTAGGTATTTAAAAATAACATAAAACCCTATAATTAGATTCTTCAATGGAGTACAAGAAAGGAAAATTTCTTACTTATTCCTGAATGTCTCTGAATCCCTAGAACTCCCTCCCACTGCTTTGCTTTTATAGGTCAGCAGTTCCCCGTAAGGATCTGTGCCATGAGCCTCAATAAGTCACAAGATGAAACTCTAAAATGCAGGTTGTTTTGCAAATAAGCTTCTTCTTGCATGGGCATTTCTTTATGTTTATATCGCAGGGTCTTACTCATAGGAGATCTAGATAGTATGGTAATAAATGTGGCATGCAGTGAAGCCACAATTTTTAAGTTATTGCAATTATAGGGGTGCCTGGGTGGCTCAGTCAGCTGAGTGTCCAACTTTGGCTCAGGTCATGATTTCACAGTTTGTAATTTTGAGCCCTGCATTGGGTGAGCTCAAGCCCCGAATGAGCATGAGCTCTATTATGGGTGAGCTTGAGCCCCGTGTCTCTCCCTCTCTCTCTCTCTGCCACTCGCTCACTCATCCTCTCTAAATAAATAAATAAATAAATAAATAAATAAATAAATAAAATGTACTAACTACTAAAAAATAAATAATTGCAATTATAATGTAACTTAGTAATATTAATACAATACTTCATTGATTCTAAAACACACCTTTTCCCATATTTTAACATTTCAGAAATCAAGATCTGTTCTTACAGGTGGCATCTTATAAACTCTGCCAGATAGGGGCTGTTTGTTGTCTAAGTATATACCTTTTACTGAAATCTGCAAGACAAGAATGTGCCAACTTCAAAACTGGCATATTGAGGGTCCACAATTAGGAAGAAAATACTGGAGAGGATGCTAGAACACTGTTTGAAGAAAGGCAATAATACCCATATTATCGATGACACAAAAAATGATATGTGTGACAACTCTGAATTTTAAGTGATTCAGAGGAATTGAACTTTGAATGCAAAGATATTTGAGGAGTACAATAACCGTACTTTGTTTACATTTTCTTTTTACATGAATGTTCAAGAGTAATTTTTTAAGTTTATTTATTTTGAGAGAGAGAGAGCACATGTGAGCAGAGGAGCAGAGAGAGAGAGAGGGAGAGAGAGAATCTCAAGCAGGTGCTGCACTGTCAGCATGGAGTCTAACACAGGGCTAGAACCCACAAACTGTAAGATCATGACCAAAGGCGAAACCAAGAGTCAGATGCTTAACCAACAGCCACCCAGGCGCCCCCCAAAATAATTTTTAAAATATATACGAATGAGCCTAAAATAGCTCTTTTATTATACATAAAATTAAAATTCTAAGCATTAATAAAGCATTAAAGCACAGTTTAGTTAGCATATTTTTCTCTCTTGGTCTTCTATAAGGTATATCTTCCACTAGAAAGAATCTTAGATTTAGTGAAATCTGAAAATAAAACTACACCTTCAGTACAATGGAATAGCTTAGTTCATTAGTGAGTATGTTTCTGGATACATTTTTCTAGGAAGGTTTAAGTTCACACTGAATTTACATATACATGACATAACCAGAGCACAATGAGATTGAACGACGCTAAAACTGGCCTAAGGACTTCATAGTCCTAATAAATCTCTATTCATATTGACTCATTTTATTGAATTTTATGAAAAAAGTCAATTACTTAATTTTTGTGTTTGTGTTTATGTCATGTTTGTATAGTTATAAGGCAATCAAATTTCAACACTATTCTGCTTGACCAGTGTGCATCAAAATATCAACAGTTCTAACCTTACAAATTTGTTTGCAAAACAGCACTCATTTTCCTAGCTACAGTTTAAAAAGTAGCAAAATTTAACATTCACACAAATCTCTGAGTGAGCAAATAGAACTCAACACAGTATCATTCTTTCCATGAACGTCCATAAAAGATAATTAATGAGCTATATTATTACCATGTGCAATAAACAGTTATAAAAGTACTTCTAGAAAAATAATATAAAAAATAATATTTGATTTTTGTGGCAAGAATTTGAGATTTTTCACATCAGAAACAGTATATTAAATACGTAAGTTCATGCAAAAACATTTTAATAAGTTTAGAATATTCATAAAATAATCCCATGAATGGGGTGCATGTGTTAGAGTCACTATTGGGCAAATTAAAGATCGTTTGGCTGTTCTACAAAATCAACTAGAAGAAGGTGAGAACTTATGTTTATGACTGGGGGAAGAGTTATCTAATATTAAAAAACTGGTGTTAAACTTGGAAAAAATGTCAAGCTGCCTTTAAACACTAACTAAAATGAAATATTTTGTCTACATGCTACTTTTCTATGATCTGTGTAGAAACAGACATAGCAGTTTTGAGGAACAACTGCATCATTATTCCATAGTCTTTCATCTATACTAAGCATGTAATAAAATCAGGCTTCAAAATGTATTTACTGTCAGTGGTACATTTCCCTAAATGGAATCTCCGTTAAATGCTTTATGTTACTCCTCATTTCAGTTCAAGATGTTATCATCATTTCTCAGAAAGGAGTCCTCAGATTGAGGAAATGTCCAGTTAATTCATACTTTGCTGGCGATAATGTGAATGGTGCAGCCTCTTTGGAAAACAGTTTGGCATAAACATGAGTATGATATGACTCAGCAATTGTGTACTTAGGTTAAACCTGGAGAAATAACTATCACACAAAAACTTGTTCATGAGGGGCGCCTGGGTGGCTCAGTTGGTTGAGCATCCGACTTTGGCTCAGGTCATGATCTTGCAGTTTGTGAGTTCGAGCCCCGCATCGGGCTCTGTGCTGACAGCTCAGAGCCTGGAGCCGGCTTCAGATTCTGTGTATGTCTTTCTCTCTGGCCCTTCCCCTCTTGAGCTCTGTCTCTTTCTCTCTCTCTCTCTCTCTCTCTCTCTCAAAAATAAACATTAAAAAATTTTTAAAAAAAAATTGTTCATGAATGTTCATAACAGCATTAGTCATTATAGCTATGAAGTGGAAACAATTTAAGTCTCTATCAACTGATAAATGGATAAATAAAATATGGTATGACCACACAATGAATATTATTTAGCAATAAAAAGGAATGAAGTACTGATACATGCTACAATGTGGATAAATGTTGAAAACATTATGCTACACGAAAAAAAAAAAAAAAAAACAGTCAAAAAAGACATTCCATAAGACATTTCACTTATATGTAAGTCCAGTATAGGCAACTCCATACAGACAGAAAGTAGATTACTGGTTTCCAAAGACAGAGAGAATTGTAGAGAAATAAGAAGTCACTGTTATTGGACATGGAGTATCTTTTTCACAGGTGCCAGAGATTATGATGTAAACAAATTTTAGGGGCCAGTATTCTGCCTACCACATTTGGATTGTATGAAAGTAGCTGAAACTGAGACAGTCAGACCTGAGGAGACGCTGCTGTCCTCTGTGAGTAGCAACACAGCCCTAAAGAGTGTGGGGCTATTAAGTGAGGAAAACAAGTTACAAAGCAATGCACATAGTGTGTATTCATTTTAATAAAAACAAACAGTAACTATGTATGTGTAAATTTGTATTTGTATTTATATGTATGTTTGAGCATGCTTCATTTTTAGTCTCTATGGAGATGCATTTCTTCCTTCCTTATTTATTTACCCTGGCTGTTATTTCATTCTATTCAGATATTGTAAAGTCCCATGATGTACTGATCATATCAGGGTAGCCTCCGTTTGTACAATTGGTGGTGACTTCTTCCCAGCTGTAGCAATGTTTACACTGTCCTTTATAATGTCCTTTGCAAAAGGCCTCCACCCATGTCTAAAGTCCTGCTGAGCTTTATAATTTGATCTCTCATACATTTCCTTTTGAGTGCTCTCTCACTTCCAGCCAATGAAAATCTTCATTTTCACAAATTAAGAAATTCTTCTTTAGCACTCTTGCTGTACTCTTAGCCGAATCACTTGGATGCTTTTTAAAAGGCATCATGGGCCTAAACTTTTCACCTTAACACAAATTAATGGCAGAGAGACCACAGACCACGTTGGGATAAATAAATAGGTTTGAAAATTTAAAAAGGAAAAGAACTGGCTCACTGGCCATCATGTAAGCTACAGAAAGCATGAAAAAGAACACTGCTATTTATGGGCCTAAAATTAGAGAACAATATGGACCAGTCACTATTATTGTCTATAATCCTCTGATTGTGTTTTCTGAATTACCTGGATGACCCACCATAAGTAAATAAGCAAGTCAACAAATAAATAGTTCTTTTTTGGTACTACTACAATGGATCTGTCTAGCTACTAAAACACTTTGGTAAATGATAAACAACATAAACTATTCAAAGGTAGTAAGACTGGGAATATATTGGTCTGGAAATTGCAAACTTCTCAATGATTAACTCATATTAGCCCATCCATAAACCATTTAACTATTTGGCAAATGGTCTTTATAATATACACATAAGTAATTAACCATCTTGCAGTACGTGACACATGTAATACCCAACCTGTGTGTGCATACACTAAGATTGTACATGTTGATTACTTTTCCCTGCCACAAAAACAGTAAACTCTTCCCACATTAAATAGTACTAATTAAACATAAACCAATTTATAACCCACAGCTGACTCAGTAATGCCTATCCTCCATTACTGAATAATTCATAGGAATTTAGTTATATTTCCAAAACAATATTCTGCTATCATTCAGTCATCTTTCCTCACAATAATATTGTGAGGCAGTTGTCTACAAGAAATAGAAAAAGGAAATAAACCAGTGTCTTGGAGAAGTATCTGCACCACCCCCCATGTTCATGGTTGCATTATTTATAATAGCAAAGTTACAGGAACAATCTAAGTGTCAGTCAATGGACGAATGGATAAAGAAAATGTGGTATGTTTACACAATAGAATATTATCCAGCCTTAGAAAATAGTCTATAACTTGTGACAACATGATGAATCTACAGGACATTATGCTCAGTAAAATAATCCAAACATACAGGAAGCAAATACTATATAATCTCATACAGTGGAATGGATCTTATACTGTGGAATCTAAAAATGTGAACTCTGTATTATTTCTTACAACTGGATAACTGTAATTTGATTAAACTGTAATTTTTTAATGTAAAAAAACCAAGAAATTAGAAAAAGATTAATTCAATTAAATTTGTCCATTGCCCACCTCACAATTTTGGGTTAGAACTTAGGGTCTTGGATACAAATTAGTTATGAAATAACCAAATCTCCCATTTTATAACATATCAGATTAAAATAGCACAAACCAAATTTACAAGAAAGATAGTTTCACCTGCTTAGCATTCACTAAATGTTGCTTACTTGTCATCAACAAATATAGATCTGTTAGGGCAGAAGTCAACAGAATTGCTTGCTCTGACTCAATTCCAAAATTTGCTGAATATGTATTAGATGACTGGAAACACAAAAGCAAAGATGTACTCTCTACTGTCAAGTTTATTTGGGACACAGACACGCACTCACTGAGAACTGGATTTGAGGGGTGAACAGGGTGATATGGAACCAAACGGTGAGAGATGATTTATTATATCTACGACAGAGATAAGGGAGTGGGTAGTGGAGTCACAGAAGATTACCAGAA
This sequence comes from Panthera onca, assembly GCF_046562875.1. NCBI lineage: Eukaryota > Metazoa > Chordata > Mammalia > Carnivora > Felidae > Panthera > Panthera onca. The sequence goes on from NC_138339.1 coordinate 26,646,820, forward strand.
TAGATAGCATTTAAGCAAGACCTTGCCTTTCAAGAGAAGTAAGAGTTCACCTGAAGGAGAATGAAAGAAAGGACATTTAAAACAAGACTGTAAGGGAAAAAACAGAAATTAATATAAATATTTATAATAAATCTAAAATTACACAGTATATTCATAGACTCTTAAGTGAAAAGCCAGTACATATTTATTAAAATGTACTAGGAAAGATGGCAGAGATATTCTCTTATTCTTGAAGTATTCAATTCATCATTAGAATCATTAATGTGTTCTTATGCAATGTATCTCTGACCTGTCCTTTTGCACTGGTGGAACTGACAGAGGGCAGCTATGAAATAGGGAGCAAAAGCAAAATGGGTGACAACCTGTGGATACCCTGAGTATACTAACAGGACCAAGAGAAACCAGTGAGTGACTCTAGTAGGGGGTCTGTAGGAGGAGAAGAAAAAAATCATAAAAAGGAGACAGCAAAATGGATCTCAGGGGTTCATGAAGGTAATGTAAGCAGTCCTTTGGCCACTTGCCCTGCTAAAAATAGAAGCATCACCAGATACATTTGGAAGGATGTCAATGACCTTGAGCTCAGAGTTCAGGAAAGAATTCTTCAGTTAGAAATGTTTGGAGTCAAGGGTGAATGGCTTGATTTTAATGAGAGCTAATGTGATTTAGTGTTTAAGAGTTTAGGTTCAGGCCACTACTTTCTGTTGAACTCTGAACAAACAATGTCTTAGTGCCTTCATTTCTAAAAAGGGTAAAATAATACTATCTACTTCATAGAACTGATATATAGATTAGAGAGTTAATATATGTAAAAGTACTTAGAATAATCAGGATGCAGGCATAGAAATCAAACTCTGGAACTCTATTCTCAAATATGTTGGAAGTGTTGAAAGGTTAAACAGGGACCATGAAGCAATCCAGAGATTAACAAGAACAGGAAGCCTTTATCACTCCATAGGATTGGAAGGCAAAGAGAGGAAGAAGTTTTAACGAAGCCTATGAGCTGGAGATTTCTGGAAGAAACTGGAACCATGAGACAGACATAGTCTTCTCTGGAAATCCTACTGTAAACATATAAGATGAGAGATACACCCTGGTTCCAACCGGGTCAATAAGCTCTCAGCCTAAGATTCTTTCTCCCTAAAAGGGGGATAATATAGTCTCTCTCAAAGGATTTCTGTGTGCCATTTGAATAAGCTAATGTATATGAAAGCATTTATAATATAAAATGCTACACATATGTAAGATACTATTAATGATAATAGACATAGAACTGTTCATTCTTAACAACACATACATTTTTTGATCATTTGTCCTCACAGTAAAATACAACTACAAGAAACTAATACAAAATTACATTTCTCCACAATGAACAATGTGAGCAGAGTATTAAGCCAAAAGAGATGAGAACCAAGGAAACCTAAATGTAATGTTACGCACAAAATAAATATGATCTGCTGTGATTTCCTGACTTTCCAGTTAACCTCAGAGTAAGAAAGAAACATCACAGTTAGAAAACTTTAGGAAATGCAGAATTTGGAGTGTATTCTGTGTTCATTTAACCCTGTTAACATACAGTATTTTTTACACTTATGATTTAGTTACCTCATTTGAGATTTTGTGGATATATGTGCATGCACATTATCTTCACCTTGGTTAAGATGCTTTAAGAAACATATTCTGAAAAGGATAGGTGTAGTTTTTGTTTATACCTATGTATTGTTTTTAATAATAGTATTAAGTTAACATACACAGTTCAATTTTTTGTCTTTCTCTTCTCTTCCAGATGTTTGATTTGATTTTACAGGTTCTGTGTCTTTGTATTATCCACTTCATTTGGAGAACCATAAATCTTCGGTCCCACTGATTTTAGAGGCAATTAATCCTTGGTCCTCCTGTACAACCACAACTCTAGCTGTTGCCATCTTTAAGACTTTGATCTTTTGACCCATTATAACTCACAAACTGTTTCACTTTTTAACCTAACTTGTAATTTGGTTTTGGTAATTCTGCAATTAGATGAATTAACAATCAGGTGACCACATATCCAGGGGTTCTTGGAACCCTCCCAGTTTATGCCTGTTGTTCCTACATAATTATTTATAGCTTCTCCTTTCATTCTCATAAGTGTACTGGTTTGTATAATAAATTACATGGCCACACATTAGCAAGTGTCTCAAAAGCAGAAACAGTATGCACTCTGTGATAATAATGTGCCCAGAATTTTATAAACAAAGCTCTACACAAATGTAAGCCATTGTTATCATTTTCTATGCAATATCCTGGTATTAATTTTATCTGCAGAAAAACAGAACAGATTGAAGGAGTCCCCTATCTCACTTGTAGCAGCAAGGCTGAGATCTGCTCAAGAAATATAACATTCTAAGGTCTCGGTTTCTTCATCTGCAAAATGAAGGAGCTGAATTACATTATCCCTATGGTCCGTTCCAACCAAAAGAAGGTCTGCCTTCCACATCTGCCTATTTCCTACATAGCACATCTGTAATTGCATGCTCTGTCCAGAGATACCTGGTACCCTCCAAATTGTCTGATTCTTCACCCTAACCTTGAAATTTATCCTAAAATGCCCCAATACACAGAGAAATCTTGACCACAAAACCATATTCCAAGAGTTGTAAGTTTGAAACTTTATAAATTTTTGCCATTTTTTCCCTTAAAACTCTAGATTTGTCTTTACTTTTGACATACTATACACATCTCTGAGAACATTCAGATCCAACTTAGGGATGATCAGCCTTATCTGTGCCTTGACAATTTCTTCTCTTGCTATCATCCAGCTAAGAGTAGACACCACTTATGGAATAGCATTTTTTCCAGGCTAGACAAAATTTTAACAGGCTATTTACTCTCCATCGACTCCTATTTCCTTTTTCTTTGAGACCCTCTTCCTTCTCATCACTATTTCTTCTTCCCTCATGACCTTCCTGTTACTGGAGAAAACAATTTGATGGATTAAATCGCACTAATATATAAAATATTTAATACTCTATTTTCCTAGGAATGTTTAGATTTTTAGAAAAGGTAAAAAGAGTAAAATGCTTAGTATAGAGAAACTTGCTGATAGCACAAAGATTAAATTATGTTAGCTGCCAGAGTTCTTTGCATATTGTAGACTCTCAGTAAACACTAGTTGATATGTATGTGAGGTCTTAAAAAAAATGAAAGGAAGTCTTCCAAGGCAGAGGAAGGTGAATATTTCTCAGGCAGAAATTCTTCCATATATGTCCAAATATCTCAAAATAACAAAAGAACATATGTTCACTAGCAGTAATAAGTTCTGTGTAGCTTTAATTTTAAGATGTGGGGAAAGGGAGAAATGGCATTGGAAAAATCTGTAGATGTCAAATGGGATCCAGAGTTGGAAGTAACTCTCAAGACAAGCTGTTTAACAGTTCTAGGAATATAGGTTAGATGTAAAGTTCTGATATAGTAAAATCACTATGGCATCAGTGTGTAGGGTACACTACAAGCAGGAGACACTGGACCCAGGAATTCTATTCAGAAGCCTACAGCATTTATCTAGGATCTGCTAGGTTTCACTGGCACTTATAATATACACCCACATGGGGACAGCGAATAGGGCTGGATTGAGAAATATTCCAAGTATAAACTCTATAGGATTTTATAAGCAATAAATATTGGGAACAGGTAAAGATAATAAGAAGAGTTGGATATATACTGAATTTAACATTTAAAATATGGGAAACTACATGGGACATAAACTCATAAATGAGATAAGAAATATAGGAAGAGATTGGGAAGAGAATTTGGACAATTAATTCAATTTTAAAGATACTGAATTCAATTTGAAGCTATCCAGTTATAGCTATAAACAGAATCTGACACTCAGAATAGAAATCAAAGCCAGAAGATTCAGACAGTTGCTGATACCATAAAATCACCCTGGAGTATATAGAGAAAGTAAAGAAGACCTGAGGATAGAACATTAGAGAACCCTGGCACTTAATGGGAGTATCGTAAGGCCACATATGACAAGCCCATAATTTATATCTCTTTCAATGATGAAAAGCTGAAAGATTTTACTTTAAGATCAGGAACAAGACAAGGATTCCCACTTTAGCCACTTTTATTCTACATACTACTGGAGTCCTAGCCAGAGCGATTATGCAAGAAAAAGAAATAAAGGTATCTAAATCATAAAGGAAGAACTAAAATTGCTTATATTTGCAGATGACATGATGCTATATATAGCAAACCCTAACGACTCCACCAAAGAACTGTTAGGATTAATAAATAGACTTAGTACTAAGTTGCAAGATACAAAATCAATTTAGAACAAACGGTTGCATTTCTATACACTAACAATGAACTATCAGAAAGAGAAATTAAAACAATCTCATTTACAGCAGCATCATAAAGATAAAATACTAAGAATAAATTTAACCAAGGAGGTGAAAGATTTTTCCACAGAAAACTATATGACAGTGATGAAAGAAATAAAAGAAGACACAAATAAACAGAAAGATATTTTGTGCTCATGGACTAGAAGAATTAATATTGTTAAAATGTCCATATCAGCCATATTAATATAAAAAAATTGAATACATAAGTAAATGGGGGAGGGAGAGAATAAATAAATCTCCTGTATAGATTTCCAAATAATTTATGTAGATAATCCATCCTCATAGAGGTAGAGTTTAATCCCCTATTCCTTAAGCATAAATTACACATAGTAACTTTATTTAAAAGAATACAAAATGGGGGGTGCCTGGGTGGCTCAGTCAGTTAAGCGTCTGACTTCGGTTCAGGTCATGATCTCGTGGTTTGTGGGTTTGAGCTCTGCGTCAGACTCTGTGCTGACAGCTCAGAGCCTGGAGCCTGCTTCAGATTCTGTGTCTCCCTCTCTCTCTCTGCCCCTCCCCCACTGATGCTCTCTCCTTCTCTCAAAAATAAACATTAAAAAAATTTAAAAAAAAAGAATACAGAATGGAATAAGGGGAAGGGGAAGGAGTAACAAGAGTGGAGAAACCTGGCAAATACTACCTCAAGCTAGTAAATCAAAGTTAACATCAACAGTGTAAGTCATGTTGCTGCTACGTACTCTTGATATATGATGAGAATGACACTTTACTTCTGTGGTCATCTTCCAAAACCCATAACTCCAGTCTAATCATGAGAAATATCAGGCAAACACAAACAGAAAAACATTCTAGAGAATACCTGATCAGTACTCCTCAAAGTTGTCAAGGTCATCAAAAACAGGGAAGGTCTGAGACACTGCCAGAGTCAAGAAGAAGGCTACAGAGACACGATGACGAAATGTAAGGCAGTATCCTGGATGGGATCCTGGAACAAAAGAAAAGGACATTAGGTAAAAACAAAGGAAAACTTGATTTGTAAAATTTGGACTTTAGTTAACAACCACTGTGTCAATACGGTGTTCGTTAATTGTGACAAATGCACTGTATTAATGAAGTCTGTTAATAATAGGGGGAAAGGGGTGGTGGTGGGGGGAGGTATAGGAGAACTCCATACAGTCTTTGCAACTTCTCTGTAAATTCAAGACTGCCCTAAAATAAAAATTTTAATTAAAAAAATTCTAGAATTCTGTCCAACATATAGTAGGTTCAAAATTATTGAAAACTGTATTATCATTAACAGTGCTATGAGTTACAGGACAGAAAGTAAAGGAAAATAAGTATCCTCACTGCTCTGCTCACCAAATTCATTCATTACACTGACATCCTTACTTAGTAATTAGTAATGTCAGCTGCAGTAGGTATATTTACTCCTCCTCATAATGATTCCTATTTATTGAGCCTTTATTTGAGGCTGAGTACATGAATTATCTTAATACTCCAAAACCCTTATGAGATTTGTACTGTTATTATTCCAACTTTACAGATGAGGAATAACAAACTCAGAGAGTCTAAGAGAAACTTAAACAGGCTAAGTAATTTGCCTAAGGCCTACAGCTAGTAAGTGAAAAATTTTGAGCTCAAGAATTTGCTGTTAGCACCTATACTCTAACTGGTCTGCTAAACAGACCTATACATGTAGATATGCCAGCCTCTGCCATACACATTCATACTGCATTATTCATGCACTTCCCTCTTTATACTACTGTCAGGACCAACATGCTCTCCAACCATTTCTTTTCTACCTGCAAATACACAGATAAACTCAGGACACAATACATCAGATCATTCCTAAACACCTGGCCTTGCCCAAGCCCTCAGTGCTGTGACCACTGGAAATAAGTCCACTTCCTTATTATTAAATCTACTACAAGGTAATATTTCAACTTGATTGAGTTGACAATTTTTTTTCCTTTGAGGAATATATTTTTTCCTTTGAGGAATATACTGAAAGCACAGCCTTCCCTGTAGACAGAAGATAATTTAGTGAACAGGTCCACTGTGTCCAGCCTCTTTTTTATACCCTCATTGCCCACTCATTGCTCTAACTCACTGAAGCAAGAGGCTAAAGAGAGAAAGCATTATTTCCCTTAGAAAGGCAAGTTATAGTGAAGCTCACTTTCTGTCTTCATGTTAAAATGAGAACACGGGTTCCTGGAAGCAAGGATTTTCTGTTCATGTGCAGCAATAGCACCTTCCAGTTTTCATAAATCTAAAGCAATCTTGTTTTATTTTCCATAATTAGGCCATAAGCTAGTCCATACCAGCCTGACTCGCTCAGCTACCCATGTGCTGCAGCTGGAGTGTCACTGTTCCATAACTGTGGTACTGAGTGCTTTTGTTAGGGCCTGTAGCATAAATAGAACAAAGAAAAAGATCTTTCTCAGAGAAAACCTTGAAAGCTGAGGAATGATAACCTTTCTCACACTGACGGCTGGGGTTGGGGGAGTGGTAAACTGGCAAACAAATCCAAGTCCTTCCTATGGCTTTCCAGTCTTCAAAAGGATTCAGACCCATACAAATTCCTTCCTAGAACTGCCTGACAATGTTAACATTACCCAAGCAGCTCCCTACACTATTATACAGTTACACAGGTTCTTAGTTTACTTCCCGAGTAGACAGCAAATATCCTAACCTAGAAACTCTTTTCCTCCTATAATCAACTACAAGAAACCTTGGAAGAATTTAGAGAACTTAAAGAGCCATTTGCATATCCTCTAGGGTTACTCCTCATTTGACAAGGGGCAGGCTTAAAGAGAGAAGCCTCTGTCTGACAGGAAGTAGAGCACACAGGAAAGAGTCATTCTCCCCTATGTTTTGAATGGGTGCCACATTTTCCTCCCCTCCCTTCTGAAGCCTTCCCTAACTAACCTAAAATGTTCTTATCACTTCTCTATTGGCATCCCTTTGCTAATAAGTCACATAATCACATAGTCACCTCTATTAGTTTGGGCTTCATTCTCCACTCTGCTTCCTCTGAGAACACTTTGTTTTCCTGTTGTAACCCTTAATACCCTCTGCCTTGTAGTACAGCCCAGGATAACCGTATAGCCTGCATATGTAACTAGACTGTAAATCCTCTAATATAATGGATCCAGTGCCCTCCTCCCCACAGGGTCTCGCATGCTGCTCAAAAATCCTTGCTGAACCAAAAATTTGCAAGTGCTTTTATAAACCTTTTTCATCAAATATGTCAATAAATTCTTGAAGAATCACAGCTATTTCTTTGGCAATAGCTCTTCCCATATACTATTTCCTTCTTCCTATCTTGCAACAAACCCATAAATAAACACACACACACACACACACACACACACACACATTCATACTTTATAGTCTAAGCAAAATTATAAACAAATCAATTAAATATTTCATGAGTTATACTAAGACCCCAGTTGCTTATTGATACATGTTATCTTTCTGATACACATACATTTAAAGAATGAAAATAGTAAGAACAACAACAAGAAAAACAGCAACTGGCCAAGAAAACAAAACCTATTATCCTAGACCTGGAATTCCAGGAAGTACTACTAACATTGTCTTCCTATAGACATGATTACAAATAAATACTCTAACCAGGTTCTCAATTAAATCAATCTTACATAGGTATTCTTTATAAAATATTTACTGAATTCTTACTATGAACCACATAGTATTCTAGAAGTTGGAGATAAAAACCTTTGGAGCTCACATTCCATAATACATGGAAATATACAATAAACAAATCATGTATATATCTAAGAGGTTAGGTAGAAAGGAAAATATAGATCAGGGGACAGAAGAAACATATCTAACAGCCAGGGAAGGTTTGTAGAGGTTTTTAGTTGTTGTTGTTATTTTAGAGAAACTTGCTATTAAATTTACATTTCTTTAAAAACATACTTTCTCCAACCCTCACCCACTCTAGGAAGGAAGAGAAAACCCTTACTCTCTCCAATTAGTGGATTCCGTGTATAAAGCCTGAGGTGATGAGCATGAAGTATGAAAATACTATGTACAAAGGGAAAGAAAGTATCTGCTGTTACCTTAATGTTAAGATACCCCCATTCCCAGGCCCCTTTTGCTTCATTTGAAAAAGCCCTTAGGAATCCATTTGAGTAGAGAACAAGCTCTCTCTCTAGAGGGACACTCAAACCCCAACATGACATTAAATAACTAAAGAAGAAAGAAAATGGATAGTACCTCATATTCTAGCGGGGGAGAGGATTTGCCCATTTATTATCCTGTAGTCTGCAGGCCAGCCTGAATGAAGTGAAAGCTGAGTCATGTAAGTACATGGTGGAAGGGCATTTTAAGTAGAATAAATAGCAAATGCAGAGTCCCTTATATGTTTAAGACATTTAAGTAAAAGCAATGGAACCAGTATGCTGGAGAGGAGGAAAAATAAAAGAGAAACAGGAAGCAGATGGTCTAGGGCCTTGCATAGTGAATGATCTTTTAGAAACTCACATTAATATTATCCCTCTGCAAAAGGGAAAGGCTTGAAATAAATTAAAACCAAAGGAGGAAGAGAGGCAAGAAGAAAGAGAAAGGAAAAAAATCCTAAAACTACAGGTAGCTTTGTTTCTTTGTTGTTAATGGATATGCTAATTTCATTTCAGGTAGAAACTTGCTACAGTCTCTCAGATCATCTCTCTTATATCCCCCTTCCTTTCTAACCATAATGTCACTGTCTTCTGATTCTCTTCATCTATGGCCAGAATTATTTACAATCCCTCCAGACTGGTTTTCCTCTCCATTTTAGGCCCCTCAACACAACCACATTGCTGTCACAGTAATCTTTCTAAAATCCACATCTTACCATGTTTTCTCTCACCTTTTCAGAGGCTTCCTTCTAATTTTCCTTTCCTAATCCAAGTACCCCACTCTCTATACCAAACTGTAGTCCCCACTCTACTTTTAGTGGTTATTCCCTGAATACACTAGGCACTTTCACACTTTTATCTATATGTCCCCTGAAATCCTCTCCCAGTATCTCTTACTCATTCTATACATGCAACTCAACTCCCTTAAACTCCATAAATTTCAACATATCCCGAGTATCTTCTACCCCCATGGAATAATTAACCTTTTTCCCAAATGCTTGCATGACACTTTGTTTATGTCACTACCTTAGCCTTTATCAACCAATCAATGTTGTGCTTACTACATGGCTTTCTTCCTTCCTACCATGTGAGTTCTTTGTCAGAAACACTGTACTCTTCATTTTTATATCTCAAGTACTTAGCAGAGTAATATATATAAAAAGATACTTAATATTTATTGAATTAAAAAACAAAATAGGAAAAGAGATGAAAATGAGGAAAGTCCCAAAGCAGAATCAGAAAACAAGAGAAATAAAGATGATAAAGAGATTTACAAAGTCAGCAGAGAGAAAAAAATTACAAAATATTAAAGCCAGAACAAAATTTTGTAATATTTTTTAATCACCAAATTAAAAAAATGATAGAACCTGGATTCAGAATACTCAAGCAGCAAATGATTAGAAGAGCTTAAAAGTTTCAATGCTTGATCCACAAATCTTAGAGAATAACACAAACTACAGATAAAAAGCACCTATAGATCATCCTGCTCAACTGTACACTGTGACTCTCTGAAATCGAAAAAGGTTGGAGAAATTTTGATGTACCATTAAGTTCATTTCAAGGGTTCTAATTTTCCTCTTACTTAAATTTTTTTTATATGACAACTTTACTCCCCTGCATGTACCTTATTACATGTATATTGATTTACCACTTCACAGTCTATGAAGCATTAAAATACCATTTCACCAGATTCTCAGCAGTCTTTTAAGTCTTTGGTTTCAGTTAGATATCTTTCACTATTTTACTGTCTCCTATAGCTATGAAAGATTCCTTAAAGACCACCTGTGTTTGTGTGATTTAATACAGATGCACTGAAGACAGTACCTCAGAAGTATAAGGGTCCTTCTTATATATAAGGGTCCCCCTAGGGGGACCCTAGGCTTATCTCGTCCCTCGAACACAGCTAGATAAATATCAATTCCTTCTCAACAGCCAAGAAATCAGTCTGAGGATTGAAAGAACAAAACCTCAAGTCTACCAGTAGAATCATGGCAGATAGGAGTTGTGGAGAGTTGACCTGGGGGAGATAAGAACTGTGGGTACTGCAGATGCTGCAGAGGGGAGGAAGCCCTGCTTACAGAGACTACTGTAAGGTATTATAAGCAGAAGAGAGCAAAATCTGAAGTTTTATTAGTCTGCCACTGTTGGTATTGCGCCGACTTAGAGGTGCTCCTGTGGGAAGCAGAGCAGAGACCCAGAGCAGGCAGCGTGGTCTCAGGATCCCCAGGGTCAACACAGGGAGGAATGGTTCCCATGCTCAGAACACATTTAGGAGTGGTGGCAAGGCTTCTCTGAGGACAGAAGAACAGGTGATGCCAATGTGCTGCACTGTTCCCAGGCACAGGAGCAGGACACAGACTGTGGCCAGCAATTCTTAATACTGGCTTTCTTGCTCCACTTTGCCATAAACTCCAACCCACTGCATGGTCATGTGACCATTTTCCTGGGATTGGCTGGCAAAAGCGCATCAAGAGCCTCCCCCAAAGGATCAGCTCAGGAGCTGCACTGAGACCTTAAAATTTGGAGTTTAGAAACCCAGCCCTGCACCTGAGATAAAACAGCTCACACACGGTGAAGGCAGGGACGTGACAGAAGCTGGGGACACAAGAGGGGTGACTCTGTGAGGGCTTCCTGAAGAGTGATGAGTAGGAGCTCTCCACTCCACAGAGAATAGAGCAGTGTGAAGCCATTACCCCCACCTCCACCCCCTATCTGTACTGTCCTACCTCAGTGAGTTAAACAGTGCCACCAAGTGGAGACTGGAGCTGCATACATCAAGCTCCACCCCGCTACACACTGCAGGTACATCTCTACCAGGGCAAGTGGGCCTGAGAAGCAGTGCAATGGGCCCTTCGCTCAGAAGACCAACACTAACACCTCACCAGATGTTATTCTGATCATGGAATCTACTGATCATGGAGTGCTGATCATGGAGTGCTGCAAAGCTTCAGTTCTATGGGAAATAGGATCTAGCTTGCTTTTTATGTTTATAATTTAAAAAAATTTTTAAAATATAATATATATATATATTTACTGTTATTTTCTGGATCTTTCTTTTAACAGGCAGATAAAAACACACCTAGGATTAAGCTTTTTTCTTTTTTTTCCTGGGAAAAATGTTAAAACAGAGGAATTCACCCTAAAAAAAAGAACAGGAAGTAGAAGTAATAGCCAGGTATTTAATCAGTACAGATATAAGTAAGATGTCTGAACCAGAATTTAAAACAACAATTACGAGAATACTAGTGGGGCTTGATAAAAGCATAGAAGACACTAGAGAACCCCTTCCTGCAGAGATAAAAGAACTAAAATCTAGTCAGGCTGAAATTAAAAATGCTATAACCAAGATGCCATAATCTTGAATGGATGCTATAACAATGAGGATGAACTAAGCAGAGGAACAAATCAGTGATATAGAAGATAAAATTATGGAAGTTAATGAAGCTGAAGAGAAGAGGGAAAGAAAGGTATTCGATCACAAAGGCAGAATTAGGGAACTCAGTGATTTCTTAAAACGTAATAACGTTTGTATCATAGAAGCCCAAGAAGATGAAGAGAAAGAAAAAGGGTCAGAAGGTTTATTTGAGCAAATTATAGCTGCAAACTTCCCTAATCTGGGGAAGGACAAAGACATCAAAATACAAGAAGCACAGAGAATTCCCATTAAATTCAACAAAAGCCAGGCATCACCTAGACATATTATAGTCAAATTCACAAAGCACACAGACAAGGAAAGAATCCTGAAAGCAGCAATGGAACTAACCTACAAAGTAAGACAGATAAGGTTCACAGCAGATCTGTCCACAGAAACTTGGCAGGCCAGAAGGGAATGGCATAATATATTCAACATGCTGAATGGGAAAAATACACAGCCAAGAATAATTTATCCAGCAAGGCTGTTATTCAGAATGGAAGGAGAGATAAAGAGTTTCCAAAACTAAAACTAAAATGAGTTCATGATCACTAAGCCAACCCTGTAAGAAATACTAAAGGGGACTCTTTGAGTGGGAGAAAAAAAGACCAAAAGCAACAAAGACTAGAAAGGAACAGAGAACATCATCAGAAACACCAACTTTACAGGTAATAAATGGCACTAAATTCATGTCTTTCGATAATCATTCTAAATGTAAATGGACTAAAAGTTCCAATCAAAAGACACAGAGTATCAGAATGGATAAAAGAACAAGACCCATCTACATGCTACCTGTAAGACTCATTTTAGACCTAAAGAAACGTGCAGATTGAAAATAAAGGGATGAGGAACCATCTAGCATGCTAATGGATGTCAAAAGAAACCTGAAGTAGCCATACTTACATCAGACAAACTAGATTTTAAAACAAAGATGTACCAAGAGAAGAAGAAGGGCATTATATCACAATTAAGGGGTCTATCCATTGAGAAGATCTAACAATTATAAATATTTATGCCCTCAACTTGGAACACCCAAATGTATAAATCAATTAATAACAAACATAAAGGAACTCATTGATAATAAAACACAATAGTAGGGGACTTTAACATCCCCTTATAGCAATGGACAGATCATTTAAGCAGATATTCAACAAGGAAACAATGGTTTTTGAATGACACACTGGACCAGATGGACTTACAGATATATTCAGAACATTTTATCCAAAAGCAGCAGAATACACATTCTTCTCGGGTGCACACGGAACATTCTCCAAAATGGATCACATACTAGGTCACAAATCAGCCCATAACAAGTACAAAAAGATTGAGATCATTCCATGCATATTTTCAGAACACAACACAATAAAACTTGAAGTTAATCACAAGAAAAAAATTTGGAAAGCCCTCAAATGGAAGTTAAAGAACATCGTCCTAAAGAATGAATGAGTTGACCAGGAAATTAAAGAATAAATTAAAAAGTACATAGAGGTAAATGAAAATGAAAACATGACAGTCCAAAACCTTTGGGATGCTTTCTTGGCAGACCTAAGAGGGAAGTATATTGCAATACAGGTCTACATGAAGAAGCAAGAAAAGTCTCAAAAACACAACCTACTTTACATCTAAAGGAGCTATAAAAATAACAGCAAATAAAGCCTAAAGCCATCAGAAGAAGGGAAATAATGAAGATTAGAGCATAAATAAATAATATAGAAACAAAACAAAACAAAAAGCCAGTAGAACAGATCAACAAAATTAAAAGCAGGTTCTTTGAAAGAATTAATAAAATTGATAAACCTGTAGTCAGACATATAAAAAAGAAAAGAGAAAGGATCCAAATAGATAAAACAAATTAAAGAGGAGAGATCATAACCAACATCACAGAAATATAAACAATTATCAGAGACTACTCTGAAAAAATTATATGCCAACAAACTGGGCAATCAGTAAAAAAATGGACAAATTCCTAGAAACATACAAACTACCAAAACTGTACAGGAAGAAATAGAAAATTTGAACAGACCCATAATCAGCAAAGAAATTGAATCAGCAATCAAAAATTTCCCAACAGACAAAAGTCCAGGGCCAAATGGCTTCCCAGGAGAATTCTACCAGACATTTAAAGATGAGTTAATACATATTATTCTCAAATTGTTCCAAAAAATAGAAATGGAAAGAAAACTTCTAGACTCATTCTATGACACCACTATTACCTCGATTCCAAAACCAGACAAAGACCCCACTAAAAAGGAGAATTACAAGCCAATGTCCCTGATGAACCATGGATGCCAAAATTCTCAACAAAATTCTCAACAAATCCAAAAGTGCATTAAAAGAATTATTCACCATGATCAAGTGGGATTTATTCCTTGGCTGCAGGGGTGGTTTAATATTCACAAATCTATCAACATCATTCACCACATTAATAAAGGAAAGGCTAAGAACAATATGATCCTCTCAACAGATACAGGAAAAAGCAGCTGACAAAATACAGCAGGCATTCTTGACAAAAACCCTCAATAAAGTAGGGATAGATGAAACATACCTCAACATCATAAAGGCCACATACAAAAGACCCAGCAAGGAAAGCTAAGAGCTTTTCTTCTATGGTCAGAAACAAGACAGGGATGGATGTTTACTCTCATGATTACTATTTAACATAGTACTGGGATTCTTAGCCTCAGCAAGCAGACAACAAACATAAAATACAAGGCATCCAGATTGGCAAGGAGGAAGTCAAACTTTCATTATTGGCAGACGGCATGATACTCTATGTAGAAAATGCAAAAGACCCCACCTAAAAGTTGTTAGAATTGATACATGCATTCAGCAAAGCCACAGGATATAAAATCAACATCCAGAAATCTGCTGCATTTCTATACACCAATAATGAAGCAGCAGAAAGAAAAATCAAGGAATCAATCCCATTTACAATTGCACCAATACCCATAAGACACCTAGGAATAAACCTAACTAAAGATGTAAAAGATCTGTATTTTGCAAACTATAGAAAACTTCTGAAGGAAACTGAAGATGACACAAAGAAATGGAAAAACATTCCATGCTCATGGACTGGAAGAACATTGTTAAAATGTCTATACTACCTAAAGCAATCTACACGTTCAATGCAATCCCTATCAAAATACCAACAGCATTTTTCACAGAGCTAGAACAAGGAATCCTAAAATTTGTATGGGACCACAAAAGACCCCAAATAGCCAAAGCAATTATGAAAAAGAAAAGCAAAACTAGAGTCATCATAATTCTGGACCTCAAGCTATACTACAAACCTGTAGTCATCAAGACAGTATATTACTGGCACAAAAACAGACACATAGGTCAATGGAAAAGAATAGCAAACCCAAAAATGAACCCACAACTATATGGTCAACTAATCTTTGATAAAAAGGAAAGAATATTCAATAGATAAAAGACAGTCTCTTCAACAAATGGCATTGGGAAAATTGGACAGCAACATACAGAAGAAGAATGAAATTGGACCACTTTCTTACAACATACACAAAAAATATATTAAAATGGATGAAAAATCTAAATTTGAGACAGAAAACCATCAAAATCCTAGAAGAGAACACAGGCAGCAACCTCTTTGACCTTGGCTGGAACAACTTCTTACTAGACATGTCATCCAAGGCAAGGGAAACAAAAGCAAACGTGAATTATTGGGACTTCATCAAGATAAAAAGCTTCTGTACAGCGACAGAAACAATCAACAAACCTAAAATGCAGCCTACAGGAATGGGAGAAGACATTTACATATAACATATCTGACATAGGGTTAGTATTCAAAATCTATAAAGAACTTATCAAACTCAACAGTCAAAAAACAAATTATTCAGTGAAGAAATGGGCAGAAAATATGAATAGACATTTTTCCAAAGAAGACTTCTAGATGACTAACACATGAAAAGATGCTCAACATCACTCATAATCAGGGAAATATGAACCAAAGCCATGATGAGATACCATCTCACACCTGTTGGAATGGCTAAAATTAACAACATAAGAAACAATAGCTATGGCAAGGATACGAAGAAGGGGGGACCCTCTTACACTTTTGGTGGGAATGCAAACTGGTGCAGCCACTATGGAAAACTGTATGGAGGTTCCTCAAAAGTTAAAAATTGATCTACCCTATGATCCAGCAATTTCACTACTAAGTATTTACTCAAAGGGTACAAAAATACAGATTCAAGGGTGTACATGTGCCCCAATGTTTATAGCAGTATTATTAACAATAGCCAAACTATGGAAAGAGCCCAAAGGTCCATTGACTGGTTAATGGATAAATATGTGGTGTATATTCATATATACATATATATATATGTATGTATATGTGTGTGTGTGTGTATGTATTCAATATATATATACAATGAATATTACTCAGCCATCAAAAAGAATGAAATCTTGCCATTTGCCGTGATGTGGAATGAGCTAGAGTGTATTATGCTAAGCGAAGTAAGTCAGGCAGAAGAAAAATACCATAATTTCACTCATATGTGGAATTTAAGAAAAAAAACAGATGGGAAGGGGAAAAAAGAAGAGAGGGAAACAAACCATTAGAGACTCTTAAAGCCCGAGAACAAACTGAGGATTGATAAAGTGAGGGGGCTGGGAGATGGGCTAGATGGGCAATGGGTATTAGGAGGGCACTTGTTATGATGAGTAATGGGCATTGTATGTATGTGATGAATCACTGAATTCTACTCCTGAAACCAATATTGCACCGTATGTTAACTAACTAGAATATAAATAAAAATTTGAAAAGTAAAACAAAATAAAATAAAAGCTCCCCATGTGATTTTGATGAGCCGTCAGGTCTGGAATGATGAGCTGATCATCTCAACCAGATGATGTCTCAGGTCCTTGTTAGCTCTAAAACTATGAATAAATCATGTTTATCTTTTGTATCCATTGCTATCTGTACCAATTAGTCTTAGACTCAGACATTGGGTTCCTAGCTGGAGAAAACAGACTTGAGATGGTAAGTCTAGTTAGACTTAAGAATTAATGGCTTTGTTTATATTCTAAATCAACAGGACCACATGAGAGCATGGTCTTCTTTTCTTTATTTTCTAGCAGTAGCCTTCTTCAGTGAAACTACTCACATATTTTCCAGAAGAATCTATATGTTCTCAGAAACGTATAGGTTTATTATTATCTTGTCATCTGCTAACATTTCCAGTTGGACTCTAAAAGCCATATAAAATACTGAAGAAACTCAGTATCTGTGTCTCACTTAACAAAATACACTAAAAAAAAGGTAAAATCAGGTGATGTACTTTTCAACAAGTTACTAATGCTCAGATGGTGTTAAGAAGAAAACAACAAAGACCAGGAGAGATACTTCACCATTACAAATTAAGAACCTTTAGTTTTGTTTTTATTTTAATTTAATTCAATTTTATTTTATTTTATTTTATTTTATTTTATTTTATTTTATTTTATTTTATTTTAATTTAATTTTATTTTATTTTTAGTTAAAATAGTGATTTTAAGCTTCTGGGAATTTGAACTAATAACCTAACTCAAAAAGAATAATGTATTAGGGGTGCCTGGGTGATGGTTAGGTCAAGACTCTTTGTCTACTCTACAAAAACACCCTTGTCCTAAATCCATAGCACAGGGTTAATCTTTTACCATTTCTGCCATTGCCAGTAATCACAACATACTTGCCTCCTTCCAGTACTCCAGGCCCATGCCTTTTTGAATTTGCATCAGTCTGCATTCAGTCTGCAGCTATCTCTTTACTATGAATTCCTGGACCTTTATGAGAAAGGCCATTCCCTATGCAACCCTACAGTGTCCTTCCTGGGAAGCAAAACATTCTGAAGTGATTGTTTTCTTCTCCTTCCCTGAAATTAATTCCATCTGAATTCTAGATGCAGAAATAAGACCCCACCTTTGTTTTTCCCTAGCCAATTACCTTTTGCACATTCTGATTCTTTTGTCTGACTAGGCAGTCTTCTTAGTTAGTTCCTATGGCTGATCAATTACACTTTTTAGATATGTTAAAATTGCTCATCTATTTTTTCTGGGCCTAGTTTCTTAAATACCCATGTACTCAGGACTATATTATTTACCTCACTCTGTGTCTACTTTTTCCTTCTCTCACAGGACAGCTTTTCCTAATGCTATTCAAAGAATAATGAGGTCCCTCCCAAGGAACTGCCTGACTCCCTGTTGTGGACTGAATGTTTGTATTTCCCCCCAGTTCATATAGTAAAGCCCTAACCCACAATGTGATAGTATTTGGAGCTATGGCCTTTGAGAGATAATTAGGTTTAAATGAGGTTATGGTGATGAGGCCTCTATGATGTGATTAGTGTCCTTATAAGAAAAGGAAGAGACCTAAGCTCACTTTCCTTCTGAACCTGCATGAAGAAGAGGTCATATGACTACAAACGGTGATGGCAGCAGCCTACAAGCCAGTAAAAGAGGCCTCAGAATGAAACCTACTTTTCTGGCACCTTGATCGTGGATTTCCCAACCTCCAGAACTGTGAGAAATAAATTTCTGCTTAAAGCACCCATCTATGGCATTGTGATGGCTTCCCAAGCAGACTAAGACACTCCCATCATCCTCTCCATTAAGAAAACCTTGAGTGACTGCTTCCTCTGCCTCATCACCATTGACCATCTTGAGGGGTGAGTCTCTTTGCCCAGGGGTCTGTGTTTATCAGGAGGGGAACAAAGCAGAGAAGTCTTTCCAGCATCACCTCATCACCTCTAGCCCCTTTTGCTAGACATTTTATTTAAACAGTTTTCTTTAAGGTATAAATCTTTCCCTGGGAAAGTATGTGGCCTTTCATCATCCCCATCATTCTGCTTTTCACCAATCTAACCCTTTGGAGGACAGTTTCAGGCTCATCTTCTCCAAGAAATGTTCCTTGATGGTTCCTTCCATTTTAATCACTCCATTTTCTAAACTTCTCTGGCATTATTGTCTACAAGAAATAATTTAAAAATTTAACACACTTATACATGCTTTTCTCCCTTTTGGAACTTCCCAGAAGTCCCATGCTCCCTTCTGTAAATGTGTTCCCAATATTTATTTTTCACTTTTCACTAAAGTGTTACTGTTGGTCAGGTGCTAATCTACCATGACAATCTCTCTTACGTTCTTCTATCCTTGTGCAATGCATACACACATATATTCCTACAATCTTCTGCATCTGGCCACTTCTTCATACCAAAGATATTTTAGGGTCTAGGTATTTCTTTACTTTCCTCAGCACCCTGGTGACCTCAGCAAGTTAAGGGATTTTTATACCATCCCTTTAATCAGGTTGTTAATTTTGTTTTTACATGGCGTCTCTGTGAGAGAAATTAGTAGGATCAGTCTGGACTTCCCAAGGGCCTTCAATAGGTCCCTGATTACCTAAGTTATTTTTTCTTTTTATTTTTGAAGGAATGAGAATGTGGGAACAAAAAATAGCAAGGGTTCTCTGGAGTGCATTGTGTCAATTCATAAGTAAGAAAACAAAGAAAGGAAGGATCAGTGAGCCAAATACCTCTGGTACCATTGTCCATATGCCCTTTCTAGAGCTAGTTCAGTGGATAAACCATCAGTCACTATTCTCAGGCCTATAATTCTAAAACTTTAAATCCTTCTCTTGAACACATGGGTTTGGATTTACCTGCGAAAAACATAATATATGAGTGTGTTAAATTTTCATGAGTAGCATGACTTTTTTTAATGACTTTTAGTAAAGCTTTTGAGAAACCATTAGTTGTTTTCATTATCAACCTTTATTTTGTTTTGTAAGATCATATTACTATGCTCCAACTTAGTAAGATGGGGACAAGGAAAAGGAGTTTCTCCTCTTGACTTTTAAACTCCTGCATGTGCCAAATCACAATAAGAGACACACATAAAACACAACAGATATCCATAAAATCTTCATTTGTTAAATACTTTCCATCCATGCAAGGAGACGGTCATAGTAATTACCAAGTTTACATTTGTCATATAAAACCAGTAAATGCCTGGTATCAGGCTTGGGAAGTCTCAATCAACAAGTGTGCACTGAACACTCAGCCATTTATTTCCCAACTGTCTACTTTATCAAATATATGCATAACAGCATGTGAGTTACTATGAGTCATAAAAAATATATGAGGTATGATCCTTATCCTCAGGAACATTATAAAGAAGCTTTACAATCTCAAAGAGGGGCAAGACAAACACAAGATGCACCATGAGGAAATAATGTCTGACAAAACCATTATCAAGGATAAGAAATGCTGGGCAGGAACAAAGGTATGTTAGGATGTTCTATATTGTCCTCCTAGTTCTGAATTACATGCTGCTGAGGAGGGAACAGAAACATGGTAAACCTAGGGATGCTTATATTTAGCTTTGGAATGCTTCTGTTTGCCTTTGGTCAACCCAAGATTGCAACCCCAAAGTTTGTATCAGTTTACCATGGTGAGAAGCTACAAAAAATACCAAGTATCTAAGGAAAACTGATTGGAGATTCAATATTAACATATGAATTGATATTCATATACTGCATTTTTATGACACTTTACAAATTCACATGCATTGTTGGTCCTCTTGGCAACACTTCAAGGTAGGCAATATAGGTATTACATAATTTTACAGATGAAGAAAATAAAAGGTCAAGAGACTATCTGACTTGTCCAAGAACCTGAATGTATCTGTTAGAGTCCTGACAGGAAACAGATGGCATATCTACAGGGTCTGACTGAAAATAATTTATTGAAGGGCAGAGGTAAGGGGCCGAAAAGGAGTAGTAAAGCACACAGAGACTAAAAAGCAGGAAGCCACAACTAATCCAGGCCTGAAAACGAGAGAACAATTTTGCCAAAGCCTGGTGAGAGCTGCCACTTTGAAAGAGAGGCTGTCTGACAGGATGATGGATTTAGATACTTTCAGAACTGTGGCAAAGCAAGGTAAAGTCAAAGAAGAAATACCCTGATCCTTCTCTCTTCTTACCCTCCCATTCCCTGCCATGCCTACCAATGATCAAAATAAACCAGAAGCTAGAAAGCAAAGATCTCAGATCCCAGATGATGTAACCAAAAGCTTCCCAGGCATAGAATTTAGCAGAGGGGGTGTAAGTGATCTGGAAGAGGTAGAGAGGAGCAGCATACTAATAATAACTAGTTTCAGGTCTACAAATCCAAAGTTCTTCCTTTAATTACTACTCAGATAACACCCCAGATGGAAAATAATGAGTTAAACGTAATCATTTTTAGAAATCAGAAAAGAGTCAGGGTGCCTGGGTGGCTCAGTTGATTAAGCATCCCACTCTTGACTTCGGCTCAGGTTGATTCGTGAATTTGAGTGCCGTGTCCAGCTCTGCACTGACAGTGAGAAGCCTGCTTGGTATTCTCTATCTCCCTCTCTCTCTGCCCTTCCCGTTTGCAGAGTTCTCTCTCTCTCTTTCTACCCCACTTTCTAAAAAATAAATAAATAAACATTTAAAAAATTAGAAAAGAGTCTTATTTGAGATGCATTTCTTCATCAGGTTAGACTGAAGCTTCTGCATTTCCTGATGGTTTATAGCTATTCTGGAATACTTTTCACTTGGACAGAAGCCATACTTTGTAATCTGTCCTCTTTACTACATATCTTTATCTCTTCAAAAAAGATGCAACCCCTAGAGGTCATATTGTTGCATTTCAGTATAATGCTAAGTTTGACAGAGTCCTATTTAAACAACAAAAACAAAATTTGGAAAAAATGATGGAGACTGGTAGGTTCTGTGTGTAACAAACACTAGGGCATGCAGTCTTATAGTGGTATAAATTTCCTCTGGGAAGGATGCAAAATGAAATGAGACAAAACAGGGGTAGTAATTTAGCCTATTTCATATACTACTTAAGAGAAATAATATTTTTTTAACACTACACAAACATATTTGGAACCCAACACTTTGTAAGTCTTTGGAAAGAAAGTGGCAAAAAGAAACTGTAGAATTGAGGGAAAGGTTGCATTAGGAGGCTGTGGGAGGTGAGGGTACAGCTGTGGAAGTCAAACTTTCTTGTTATTTGTTCAGGGCATGCCCTCTGCTGAGCCACTCATTCTCCTGGTGGTAGAGTCCCTTCTGACTGCTCTCACCCAGCAAGCTACCATTTACCACAGTACTGAAAGCTAAGCAAACTGTCACTAAGTGTCTCACCTTCCCCACAGAGCATTTTTGGCTTTTATTTCTGAAGGGAATCAATCCAGTTTCATTAAGAAAGATTTCCTCTATGCTTAAACTACTACATTTCTTTCCACTACTTAAACCAAGGCTCAGGCTTACCCACCCTCATTTCCGAATATTTGTTTCCATTTTCCTCAGAACAATGAGGATGACAGTGATTTGTGGTTAAAGGGCCTGAACACCTGAGTGACAAATGTAATCTTTCATTAAAAAAGAAAATTTAAAGAAGAAAAAATATCAAAAGTGTCCAGTGAAGATAATTAAATAAATAAAACTGTTCAATTTTATAAGAACTTAGACACAATATGACTGGCCTTCTGTGACCTGTTTGCCAGTCAGGGCAAGGTTATGGCTCCTGAAATAGAAGAGGGACATAATCAATATCCTTGCAACTAATTTGTTTTTATGTAGACAAGAATATCAAGAAGTGCACTTGACCATAGGCCACAGGCAGAGTTCTCAGAGAAAGAGGGCTTTTTCCCCCAGTTTTCCTTCTGCTTGAGTTAGATTTTAACTGATGTACATAATAAAACACTGTCTATCTTAATGTTAGAGAACAAACTATGGGTTGACGGAGGGAGGTGGGTGGAAGATGGACGAAGGGAATGATAGATACTATGGAGGGCACTTGTGATGCACACTGGGTGTTATATGTGATGAATCACTGAATTCTATTCCTGAAACCAATATTGCACTGTATGTTAATTAAACAGAATTAAAATTAAAAAACAACAACAACAACACTGTCCATTATCCATGTAGATACCATTCTAACTAAGCTTCTGAGCCAGATATTTCAACCCAGGGAACACCTTTGTGAAATTATTTTTATTTGTATATATTATATACAAATGTATGCAATTTTATGATATATATTATATATATGTGTACACAATTATATATTTATATATTCAATTTGAATATAGCATATATACATATACAATTGAATTAACATACATATGTATTATAATTTAATTTGTTAATATTTAATAATATTTAATTGACGTGTAGTTGGCATACAATGTTCTATTAGTTTCAGGTATACAACATGGTGATCCAACAACTATATGCATCACAGAATGCTCACCATAATAAGTGTAGTTGCCATCTGTCACCATACAAAGTTATTACAATATTATTGACTATATTCCCGATGCTGTATTTTTCATCCCCATGACTTATTTATTTTATAACTGGAACTTTGTACCTCTTAAAGCCCTTCATCTATTTTGCCCTATTTTGTGTTATTATATATTTTGATTAAAGATTACCTAATTTGGTATAGCCCAATTTATCTTAGCAGGAGGTTCTTCAATTATCCAATATTCCCTCTATGTAAATTCCTTTCTATCCAGAAGGATTTGGCTGTCTCAAGGCCCCAAATAGTGATGGCAAGACTTTTCTTAAACAATGTTTTTCTATTTTAAAAAGTAATATAGTCACATTACTGAAAATCCCATGCTTACTCATCAATATAAGTATCTAAAATGCTTTATACCTGCATTTATTCATTCAATGGGTATGCAATAAAATCTTGTTTGTTTTTTAAATTTCACTATCAGTTGAATAACTGCACAGGTGCCAGACATTGTGTTAGGTGTAGTCTCATGAATTACATTCTAAATTCATCACAATAATCCTAGGTAGGTGATATTGCCTTCAAGAGAGCTTGCCATGTCAGGGGTAGGGGGGAGTTGGGGCAGCATTATTAAGATGCAGGCCCTGTTCCACAGAAATACAACTAAATTCAATTAGATTTTTTTTAGTCCAATCTTTAGCATCATTAAAAAGTTTCTTAACCATCATTTCAAGTTTCTTAACCAACTAGTCATAGCTTCACCTTTGTACCACTTTTGACTCTATTTCTGAAAGCCTACGGTATCATTCTACGGTATCCAAAGCCATTACACAACACACTCCTAATGAAAATCTTACAAAGTGCTGCCTGCTCTTGGTCCCAGAGAAGACTAAAATGCATTAGATGATTTGGCCCAAATTCATCATTTGTAATGAAAGCAACTCAATGTACACAGCCCAGTGATACCAAGACTCTTATGTCACTTTACATTATAAAGACCCTTTTCATTGTAATGTGTCTGTGATCCATTAAACTCAGAAAGTAGAAAATGTATCAGTATTTTGCCATTGTTTACAAAGCAAGCACAAAGGCTATATCTAGGATAACTGAAGGTTAATGGGAGAGGGATTCTCAGTTGCATTTTACAAGCAAAAATAGTGAATGACAAATATGAAATTACAGAGATATATAATGCTAATATATTCATGACCATAGGTGAAATTAATTGGCAGAGGCTAAAATTCATTGCAGTGGTACCATTATATCCTCAAGATTTTATAATCTTCCTGCAACCCTCATTCTACAGGGATCAGATCAAACCAGCCACATCATGACTCAACACCACTGCTGAGTAATTTGGATTACTTACCTGGTTATCTTCTGATATCTGGACTGCTATCATTACCTGAACATCCGTCATCTTTTACTTAAATTAGAGGAGGTTCCGTTTTCTAAAAGTTTAAGAAAACTCATCCAGGTTAAGTCCTCATACTTAAAAGAATATTGCTTCATTTTTTTTCCTACTATTTTCCCCCCAAAAAGAGACTCTGTGTATAATGAAAGTTTCTGTCTACTCTTTTATATCTTTGTAGATCAGGCATGTCTCCATGAATCCTTTTAAATGAAGTGTAACTTTAAAACATTTTAGTTCAGACATGGGGCAAAATATACTCTATTCACTCATAAAAGAACAAATTAAATTTTAGCCCAAGATACTTGTAGATATAACGCCTACAGATTTGGCAATGCCAGCTGGGTATATTCTTCAGTGTCTCTTTAAATCATTCTTAATGTATAAATGACATTTAAAAGCCCCCTTTTCATTGCAGCTGGCAGAGTACCTAAGACCATAACAAGTTACTTCCCCAGTAAATGTCATTTTCCCTTAACCACAGGGCTATAATTCAAAACTGAAGATTTTTTTTTTAAGAGAAGTGTTAAAAAAAAAAAAGGCCCTCTGGGAATGAAGCCTAGGATTTCCCATCTATGTAAAAAGGGAGTTGTTAGAGTGGGGGGCTGGCTAGAGGCCAGGGGCCTAGAGTTACTACTTTCAAAATGACTTTCCAACTAACTATACCAGAGGGAAGTGTCCTATATCTACTCTAGCCATGGCAACTTGCGGGGAGAGGGAAACAAAGAGAAGGCAGGTGGCGGAGCTTAATGCAACATGGTGGTTAAATACACACACTTTGAAACCAGAAATCCAGGTTCAAATCCAAGTTCTACCACTTACTGACTTTTTAACCTTAGGCAATTTAGTCTACCTTGTACCTCAGTTTCCTTATTGTAAAATGGAAGTAATAATGCACAGGTGTATTAATTTTCTATTGTTGCAGAACGAAGTGCCATAAACAGCAGTTTCTGTGGACACAAATATAGTGGCTTAAAACAGAAATGTATATCTCATGGTTTTTGTGGGTGAGCAGTCAAGTACATTTTAGTGCCTATGTTTACTACGCTCAGAGTCCCACAAGGCTGAAATCATGGTGTTGACTGGATATATCCTTGTCTGGGGTCTTAACTAGAAAAAGATCTGCTTCTAACTTCTCTGAGTCATTTCCATGTGACTACATGACTAAGGTTGCCACTTTTTTTTTTTTACTGTAAATCAAAGGGCCATTCTCAGCTTTTAGAGGCTGCCTGCTCTTCCTGCCATGTGGCCTTCTCCCCAACATAGCAGTTTGCTACATCAAGACCAGTAGATGAATCCCTTTTACACTACAATTCTGTCAGCATGGGCCCAGTCCCTTTGAAGGACTCATCTGATTAAGTCAGACGCATCTAGGATAATCTCTCTTTTGATTAACTCAGAGCCAGCTGATTACGGACCTTAGTAACATCTACAAAATTATTTCACCTTATAAATAAAATAATCATGGAGCATAACCTTCATATTTATAAGTCTCATTAATACTGAAGTGGGTGTGGAGGGGGGAACAGATCATACAGGGTATACAGGTATATACAAGGGGGCAGGAATCCCGGGAAGCATTTTAGAATTCTAAGACAACAGGCTTTCAGAACCCTAGAAAGGACTGAGTTATAATAAATGTAAAACATTTAGTCCTTGACTAGGTATACGCACTATGTCAATTTTTACCATTATTATTCTTCACAGGCTAAATTTCTTAGGAAG
The DNA here is from genome assembly GCF_046562875.1 of Panthera onca. Classification (NCBI taxonomy): domain Eukaryota; kingdom Metazoa; phylum Chordata; class Mammalia; order Carnivora; family Felidae; genus Panthera; species Panthera onca. The sequence goes on from NC_138339.1 coordinate 26,673,126, forward strand.
AAACACTGGGTCTAAATGACCTGCCCAATCATTGTGTTCTTGTGCTAGAGTTGGGATTAAATCCAGACCTCTCCTGATCTGTTCAAGGTTTTCCTCTTCATGCTACATCCTCAATGACATTTGACCTAGGATAACCTTCTTGGAAAATGCTTCTCCCTGCAGCTGTTTCCTCTGTTTCTTTTTAAAAAAAAATTATTCAATTTAAACTCAAAAACAAAACCAAAAACTCAGCAGTTCCTCTGCTTCTAAAGCAGCTATTTCAAAAAAAAAATAGTACCTCCTCCTCATTACCTTGAATGAACAGGTAACAAAACCCTTCTTCATGGGACCACTATGGTGGGTGGGCTCTGCCATCTAATCCTCAAGATGTGCATGGGACAGGGAGAAGGGAGTCACACCAATATGTCCAAGCCGCAGATTCTGCCTGCATAAATCACTGCAGATGTACACTGTTGCCTCAGAAGGGGCTGGCCAACTAGGACCAGGGTCATATCGTATATAGAAGATGTCTGAGTTTCTAAAGCTGCTCTTCCTTCCCACCAAAGTATAAATCACAGCTTGAGTTTGTAGATTGGCTGGTACTGTCAACTTACCCAGTTCACTCAAATAAATACACAAAACTCCCACAGTCAATTTGGGGAAGGAAGTTCTTTACTTTGACTCCATATCTAATTAGATTCAGGAGGATTTTTTGCATCCTGAAGGCTGGAACATGCCTGTAGTGACATACCAGATCTATCTTTTGTGCATACCTCAGTGGGATGCCTCTAAACAGAAACTTAAAAAATAATAATAATTACAAATTCCTTCTCACCAACCTGCCTCTTCCTCAGGGAATCACTAATATGCTAGACAGACATTGATTGGCATGCAATGCCAATCCCTGGAAAATCTGAGATAATGAGGGTAAAGTTTTCAGGTGTTGACTTCCAACATCAGTGATGTCAAAGCAAGTATATGGGGAAGAAGATGTGGGGCAGTGGATGGAATTACAGCAGCCTTATTTCTATATGATAAAAAATTTTGAAATCATGTCCTACTGACTCTCCCTTACCGTGTGTGTACTAGGTTCGCCAGGGCTGCCATAATGAAGTAATACAGTCTAGATGGATTAAACAGAAAATTATTTTCTCATAGTTCTGCATATTTAGAATGAAGATCAAGGTGTTTGTAGGATTGGTTTCTTCTGAGGCTTCCTTCCTTGGTCTGTAGATGGCTACCTTTGTTTTCACATGGTCTCTCTCTTTATATGTCTGCGTCCTAATCTCCTCTTCTAATAAGGACACCAGTCATACTGGATTAGGGAACACCTATATGGCCTCATTTTGCATTAATTGCCTCTTTAAAGAACCTGTCTCTAAATACAATTACATTCTGATATATTGGGACTCATGACTTCAACACATGAATCGAGGAGCGGCACAAGCCAGTCCATAACCCAATGTGTTTATGAAGTGTATCACATTTCTATTTAGCGTTAAAGTGGAGGAAGTGAATGTTGCCAGCATATTAAGTGCTGATGCTCTGTCTCTGCACCCTTGATCAGACCTGACATGCCTGCCACTTATTCCAGTTACTGTGAAGAACAGAGTTGACAACATATTAATATGTGTTGCAGGGGGCAGGTAGAGGTTGAGCTTCTGATGAGGTAAACTCGTTTTAGAATTTAGATAATCGATAATCAAAAAAACAAAATGTAGATTCAAGGCACCACTCACTCTGTCTCTGATGTTCATTGATATATTCTTATAGCTTGAATAGTATCTGAAGTTAGTAGATATTTAATAAATATTTGTCAAATGAATGAGAAAGAGTTGCTAAAGGCAGGAGGAGAAGTAACTAAAAGAGGAATGAAGTGGTGTCAAAACCAAACTACCATTTTTACAAGGGCTCCCCCCTCTAAAACATACTACTAATAAAAACAGCACTGTTATATCTTTTCTCCCTAAAAATAAGCATGACTTTTTAAAACTCACATGCTATTTCATCTCAGCACATATTTCGTATATAGTAGGAGTTCAGTAAACACTTATGAAATGAATTGCAAGTCCTCTGATGTAGAGCTGTTTAATTACTATTCCAATGGGTGCTTTCTAATAGCTAGAACAAAAAATAGCTGCTGGAATCTAAACTCTCTTCTATTCTTTTTACTTCTCAGCAAACACAAAAGACCACATGACAGTGGTCTTTATATACATAATAATGCTTTATATCTTCTTTCTTGTTGCCATTGTCTTCTTTTCTTGAAAAAAAAATCATAGTTCTTTTAACACTCCTGAACAGTCCATCTATTTTTGTGACTTACCTAACCATTATTTTATTAAATCATATGACAATGTCTAATCTCATATCATCATGGGAATATTCTTTACAGTATTCCTGAGACATGTGTAAATATATGTCTGCTTGAACAATCCCAGTGATGGGCAAGGTACTGCCCTGAAAGCTAATGTATTCCCCTCCATTACTGAACCAATGCAAATATTTGAAAAGTTTTTCCATTCCTTGAACTTAGATCTAACTCCTATAATGTCTACCCAACTGTCCTGATTTTTTCCCTTTGTATCCATATAGAAATTAAATCTATCTTTTAACTTTATATATTTTGAATATTTCAAATTTCCTTTCTCTAGAGAACCTATATACCTTTCTTTCCAATTTTATATTCCACAATCTTATTATTGTTTTTATAAGTCATGCTGCCAAACAGTCTAGAATAATGAGAATAGAATTATAAAAACTGGAACCAAGATCATCTCCTGGATTTAATCAGCATATTTATCATGTGGAAAAGGAGTCCTAGAGAACCAAAATATACACATAAAGTTAGAGTCTTGTATACCACTCTATATGCTGGAGAAAGGAAACCTCAAATTCATCTGGTTGTACCCAAGCTCCTCCAGCTGCTTTGTATTTGCAATGGTCCTAGCTAGCCCAATTAAGTCCACATAAAATGAGGCAGAGATCATAAAGCATTTAAAGGGGAGAAATTAACTGAGCCCCATTTTATTTTGTTATCCAGAAAAAGAAAACCCACATCCAGGTGCTTCCTTAAGGCCAAAAAAATAAATTATATACAACAAACCCCACAAACTCTAAAATAAAGCTTTATGAGGTGTCAGATTGTGAACTGAATTTCCCTAGCTATAATCCCTACCAAATGGTTTTATGTGGCTTGTAACTCAAATGTTTAGTCTGAAGGAGTCAAGGAAGAACTGAATTCTTACCAGCATTGAACCAAAGCCTAAAGAGCTAAATCACCCGGCTGCAGGGTTGTGGCACAGACTGACCTATGGCCCACAGAGAGGAAGTCAGGACCTATAAGGGATTCTTTTGAAGGTGACTGTAGGGAAAAGCAATGCAAGGCCATTTGTGCTTTCAAAACCTGGTGTTCCCCCTTGAGGGCGTTTTTTTGTTTGTTTTTTTTCTGTAATGTATGCAATCTTCCTAACTGAAAGTACTGGAGATAACTCAATTCCAAAATGCTTTATCTACAAAAGTTTAGTTGGACAAAACACCCCTGAAGATCCCTCAGCTCATGGGGCAGGGAGAATTTTTACTTCTGAAGCGCCAACCTGCTCTAAGGAACCTTAGAGTGATATTTAGTCCAACAGTGTATTTCTCAAACTTGTGCTTGTGAAAGAATCATCTAGAGGTAGAGAGTGTGACAAAGGCGATTTCAGGGCCCTACCACAAAATTCTGATGTAATGGGGGCCAGATGGGCCCAGGAATCTGCATTTGTACAACCATTTTGAGCCTGATGTCGGTGGTAAACAGACATTGACTAGAAACACTGACCTAGTACAACTTTGTCACTTTATAAACGAGTAAACCAAAGTCCAGAGAAGTTACACCAGCAACTTGGAAAAAGAACCTAAAAGAGAACTCACGTCTCCTGATTTTGTTGCTCAAAGGTGCTTCCTCAAGTCTCACCACAAAATACATAATCTGATAAATAACATCACATCTCAAAATACTGGATGATTACTCACACAGCCTGCTGGCAGAGTTCAATCTGAACACCTTGCTCTTAGAGCCAGTGAGCTGTTTGTGGACCTAGGGAAACTGCCTCTTGTGAATAGAGCCTAATCTAGAACAGAGGCTGTGTACTGCTGAATTCAGGCAGCTGTCCTCTGTCTGCAGCTGATGATCTGCTATATATAATATGGACACCAGAGGTAAGGAGGTCATGTAACCAAGGCTATCACTTCCAGAAATCCTACTTGTCAGCTTGGACAATGTTTTCTTTTGTGGGGTCCCAGCATATGTTCCCAGATCTTTATCTATGATGTACTTCAATGAATATTTGTGAAGTTTTACTCAGTTGGTATATCAACTCACCCCTTTTTTTGTTTATCACTGTGTTAGTTCATATACGTGATGAATCAATGCACTTTTTCCACATTTCACTGGAGACATCACAGGTGCCTGCTCAGAACTACTGCTGTCTCCTTGCAAGTAAATACCTGTTAGACTTAGAAAATAGACTTAGAAAAAGGTCTAAGACGATAGTAGACTTTTACATTTCACCAGAAATTCTGGTAACCAACACTGGGATGTAATATTTTTTTATTTTTTTGTAAAGATATAGACCATATGACTACCTACCGTCACAAACATTTCATAAAAGACGATGCATTCAATGCCCATAAAATAGAAAGTAATGACATAAGTTTTAAATAATTAGTCTTCTGAACAACTCACTATTGTGTCTGTCTTTACTACAAACAGTAAGAACTTGACAACAAAACAGCAACAGTCCTTGGACTAACATTTGTTGACTCAACATGACATATGGCCATACTGAATAAATGACTTAATAAAAGTCATTACCAGACTTTTTGGTCATTACCAGAATCCTTGTATGACTTCCCTAATTTGTTTAGTATAATGTCTAATTTGTTTATTTAATCCAGTGTGTCACAATTGCCTTATCTGATAATTCCTCAGAATTTGAGATGCTTTCCCAGAAACCAAAGCTGCTTTGAGTTGTAGGAAGGTCACTTTTTTTTTTTTAAAAGAAACTAATCTCATCTGTGTTCTGTTCTCTTTCCTCCTCTGTTACTGGTCAAGGTATAGAAGGTAAAATAAATATGACAAGTGATACCAGCTGCAGAACATGAGCTTTCTAAGCATTCTCATTACTGGGCAGATTGAATATTCTTTTTATTTTGACTTTGAAAAGTATTTTTTGGATCTATATCTTCTCAAAACAGAAAGAAGATGCTTCCCATTTCTCATTATATCAGTTTTATTGCAAGTAGCATGGAGATAATGAAAGATGTTTAATATTGGTTGCTTTTCAAATGTGGAAATTGCTGTTGTCCACTGAGGAGTGTGGTGAGAAAAGCTGTTTTCAGCTCATAAAGTTGTGGTTGTTATTTCATATTTTTATAGAGCTCTAAATGTACAGGGTGCTGACAATATTTGAAGTGGGGCCAAGCATATCAAATTCCTGGACCAAAACAGGTGGAGTACATATACAGATCCAATGCAATAATAACCAATGATTCAAAATAAACATGTTATAGCTCAGGACCACTGTAAAGGGAGGGCTATAGAAGGGGAAGTGGCTTTAGCATGAAGAAAAGAAGGGATCCCCTTATAGTAGAAAATAATACAAACTCTTTGAATAAACCCTAGAGCCTCAAAATCAGTTGTCCAAACCAGTATTTTCTTTAAGAAGTCTTTCATGTTCCAATTTCCGAGCAGACAAAAACAAATATGCTGTAGGCCAATAAATCAGATGTCAAGTGTATGCACATATAATACATTTTGATGTACACACATTGATCCCTAGACACAAAGCCATTCAATCTTCATCAGTTATTGAACTAAAAGCCTGGAAATGCCCTTATTTAGAGGTGCAAATAATGCCTTTCTCTTTAAGCAAAAGGAGAAAAACCCTCTAAATGGTGGAGGTTCTTTGAACTCTGTTAATAAATCAATCCAAGAATAGAGCACTGTGTTCACAACATGATCAATCAAAAGCCACATACAAAATGGAAAAAAATCTTCCAGAGCAGTGCCAGAGGCTTATCACAATTGCTTCCTGACAGAAAGAGAGGATAAACAAGCTCAGGACAAGGCCAACCAAAGACTGGTCCAGAGACCTTGTTCCTTACTGCTTTAGGTATCAAAATAGGAAGTAAACAGCTTAGAAACAGTTCTGAGAATTGCCTGAAGGAAGTGCTGCTTCCTCTCCCTGCACTTGCTAAGTCTGCTTATCTTTCATCCTCTCAGCATAGCCTTTTTTGCAAGTTGGCTGAGACCCTTTAGCAAAGACCATCTTTTCCCATCTGCCTCTGACCTAATGCCATCCAGCTGACCCAATAAATCCGCTCTCCTCCCTGGCCAACAAAATATGATAAGAAAATGAAGGCACAAACAAAGTTCACCAATTTCCATTCAATGAGCCCCCTTAAAAAATGCAGACATCTGGCTCATGGAAATATCCACCATACTGTGGGAAAAAATGGGCACTGAGGCTGGGTAAGCTTCCAGCACCATCCAAACAGCATCTTAGCATGACTGAACTACTTCATCAGGCTTCCCAGGAGTAACCAATAAACAACTCTGGAGCTCATTAACTGTCCAGCCTAGTGTTGGTTCCTACCAAAAAAAATATGTAAGCTTATTTTACGAGGAGCCTGGATTTGTGTTACCACCTATCAGACGATTTTTAATACATCATCATCACCAGCTGGCACCTGATACTTACATAAGGTTTTTCATGCATGTATGCCCACAGAGCATTAATGCACCTGGCTGTCCAAGTTCTTCTGTGAGCCAAAGAAAGCTCCTATATTCACTTAGTCGCCTATTCTTGGCTTTGCACATCCCAATTCTAATTCATGTTAAGGTGTTCATAAAGTGAGCCCTAGGTCATCTGAGTCCCATTCAACCTGAGATTTTCATATGAAACATAAATGCATTAAATTGAAGGCAATTAACAATTCAAGATTGTCTCAGAGGAAATGGGCTAGGTTGCCAGGATAAGAACAATACCCATCTTGGTTTCTATCTTGGCCTTCAGTTCTCCAAATTCTACAAAATCTTTGATACTGAATTGTCTCTCGAATAACTGAATGTTTTAATCCTGTGTATGCTTTAAAGCCATAGACAAAATATACATCTTAAAGATGTGCAATTATGCTGGGGTTTTATAAGCATAAAGAGGGCAAATTGTTGGATGTCATACTTCTTTTACAGTTTCTTTATGACACAATTCAGTAAGTCATTCTTTAACAAGATTTACCACAGAATCAACCTTTATGATAAAGAAGCTGAAACCATCATGGTTTCTTCAGATCTCTTTAAAGGCAGAGTTGTAAAGAGCATTTACATTGCTTTCTATAGAGCACTCATCTGACCAGGCAGTATTTGGGGCATTACCTTTATAGTGTTGATCATATAAATATTATTTTTCTGTGGTTTTTCAGTGAACTAATCACATTTAACATCATATTAAGGAAGTCATTTTAGTAGGAGCTTTATTTATGGAGAAAATTTCAGCCAAAGTGTATGCAGAAAAATTATTGATATTATGATTTGGTTGGAGAATCAAAAACCATGCTAAATGAAGTCTGAATTTCATAAATGCTGCTCTATGGAGGAACAAGAAAATTCATTTGGACTGAATATTTAATTTCCCACACTGAACTGTTAAGAATTCTTTCTTTCTTCTCCATGTATTGCATTTACAGAGAAAATATAGGAGCCCTCTATGATTAAACTCCATATCCCCTTGGAGGAAAACTGAACTGATTGGGAGTCAAATGACTGAGCAGGGGTAGAATCTGTAATGAAAACTACCACTGAAGACTTGACAAATTGAGGTGTCCACCTCAGGTCCTTCAAACTACTGTAAGTAAGCAGTGACTAGGGAATTAACAGGAGGAAGAAGGTGACAACTCACAGGCCAGTCCTAAACATAAACATTATCAATCCATAAACTATATCTCTATGTTTCTCTTCTTCAACTATTTCCCACTTTTTCTTTCCATCAATAAAACAGAACTGGGGCACCTGGATGGTTCAGTCAGTTGAGTGTCCAACTTCAGCTCAGGTCATGATCTCGAGGTTTGTGAGTTCATGCCCCACATCGGGCTCACTGCTGTCAGCACACAGCCTGCTTAAGATCCCCTGTCCCCCTTTCTCTGCCCCTCCACCACCTGCACTCTCCCCAAAATAAATAAATATTTTTTAAAAATAAAATAAAACAGAACCTATTCCCGTCAGTCAGGGTCCAACCAAGAAAACAGGGATGTGGGAATATAATAGAGGGAATTCTATTACACAGGTTGAAAGAAGGGCTGAGAAGCAAAACTGGGGACTGTAACTCAGGGGTTAGCAAAAGCAAACTTAAACTGCCGTTAAGCTAGAAGGTCAAATATACAACTACAACTAAATAACTAGATTGATTCTTATTCTCAACTCCATAATGGAATCGATGTAGCCATATTTGTTCATTCCATACATTACTCCTACACATCCCTCTCTCTCTGGTGAATATTTCACCATTTACAGAGGAAGAGGAATTTGGATAGTGAATGATTTATGAAATGATAATACTTTGTCCTCAATGAACTCAAAAACTCTAATCCATGAAAGCAGAATTCCCCCAGAAAGATGCTGTGGCTATCATCTGTGGTCTCTTTCTAAAGTCTTAATAAGACAAGCAGAGGAAATATGAAAAGTAACAAGTACTTTCATTTATTTCCACTCAGTCAAAATATAAAGCAATGGTTTACACATCTTCAATTTTTCTGACCAGTGCTTCAGAATTTAGACTATCAACACAAGACTCACCTTGGGAAGAAGTAATTTCAATCTCTAAATTAACTATGTTGGTCCTTCTTCCAGGGTGGAGCCTGTTGCCAGTTTGCTATAACTCCATACCAAGAGCAATTACCTTGTCTCATTAATAGCACAATAGGGCCTATTAACCTTACAAACGTTATTAGTCAACACTCAATAAGTATCAACACTCAGGTCTGCTGAAGGAGAAGTTGGATAGTCAAGACATTTTAGCAGTCAATTTTAGTATGCAAATTAGAATTGTGATGGATTACTCCATTACAATGCAATTGAGTAGCATGATGTTTACAACTGGATTCTAGTGAACCCAATTGGGATTTCTGCATGGTCTCCGTCCTGGAAAACCAGCTTGAATTCCTATACTCAGGCCAGATTCCAAAAGACATCATAATTAGGTCCCAGAAGAATACATTGCAGCTGAAGAGGATATCCCCTGCAGAATTATATGGGGGAAAGGCTGGCTAAAGCAATGTTCACATTCATGCAATTATCCAGTTAATTGCACAAGGTGAATGGAGTCAGTATAATTATGGCTAAGTTCATGCTGTGATTAGTCTTGTCCTGAAAAAAAAAACAGTGTATTTTGAGAAAGAAGACATAATACTGGAGCAGACTCTTCATCAACATGTTTTATTTCCTTTTGCAACACTTCAGTGAAAGTTCACCGAGACAAAGGTTTTAGCAAATCTCAAAGCAAAATGGGAAAAGTGCCAAGTATTGGATCTGACATGTTTCGACCTACTCCATTATACCTCCTGTTGGCCCTCATGTGAAAGACCATTCATGGACATTCAATCATAATTACTTGCAGTTTAGTCCAAGAACCAGGCCCTCTGTTGTCATATTTACCAACAAACCTGAGGTTTTAAATAAAGAAACTCAATAGGGGATTCCTGCAGCAAAATTATGAAGCACAGAATACATGTGACGGGATGGGGGGGTGGTTAAGTAAGAAACTCACCTTTATTGTGTCTTTTCTTCATTGAGATTTGTGCCAGGTGTTGGTGGTAATGGTGATGTGTGTGTCTGTTCTCATCGGTTACTTTATTAACTTAAATTTTTAGCTCAACTAATAAAAACATTTGCTGAGTGCCTGTTGAGTGCCAGAGTCTGTGACACAGCAAACATTTAACTTAATAGAAATTGTCAGCCAATACTAAAAAGAGTAACAAATTTTAAATACTAGAAAGAAGTCCACATTCTTGTGTACTTATTCACTCTTTCAACATCTTTTACAATAAGCAGCATTTTAGCTACTAGGGTGGAAGGAAAATTGCCTATTGAGGTAATAAATTGAAATTCTTTACTTCATATGGATATTGTAATTTTAATACTTAAATTTTGTTTTTTCTTTGTATAATTAAACAATGTTGTTGTATTTCACCCAACTATTGTTAATTTCATGTAAGTATATAATAATTCCTAATAAGGTCTTCAGCTTTTAAGAAAAAATAGTATCATTTTATACACAAGACATGATGCTTGGGGTACACAAGAAAGTAAACCACATAGATCTTCCCTCCAGGAGATTACAATTATGAAGATAAGAAGCTTAAACTACTGTATTTAACCTTAAAATTAAATTCAGCAAAATTAATCATACTCTGATGATATAGAAACCATTTCAACATTTTACAGTGTCCCATAGTATTAGAAACAACTGTTTTAAATGCAAAACAGAGAAGTAATCATCAATAGAAATTATTGGCTTATGAAAAAGTCAGAAAATTAAGAGGGTATCATTTGTATTGGTGAATATCCTAACAGGGAAATCAAGTCAAAGGAATTTTAACAGACTAGATCCCTTAGGCTTTGTAAAACTTTTTTTTCCTGGTGGTTGTGGTGGGGTGGTGGGAGTATGAAAACTATCTCCAAAAAACTGTTTAATAAAAATGCAAAATATATAAGGTTGCAAACTGTTTCCACATAAGTAGCATGTGTCTTAATGTTTCCATATTTCCCCACAAAATTCAGCACACACATGGAAAAACAATAACTACACAATAAATAAGTGACACGGACTGGACTCCTGGGTGGCTTAGTCAGTTAAGCATTGGACTGTTAATTTCAGCTCAGGTCACGATCTCACGGTTCAAGGGATGGAGCTTCGTATTGAGCTCTGTGCTGACAGAGTGGAGCCTGCTAGGGATTCTGTTTCTCCCTCTCTTTCCGCCCCTTCCCCACTGGTGCTTGCTTGCGTGCACTCTCTCCCTCTTCCTCTCTCTAAAATAAATAAACTTAAAAAAATAAGTGGCCAAAAACCAGTAGCTGAAAAAGATGATTAAAAAACAAAGTGCTAAACTGGTTTTAATCAGAATTTATTGATTACATGCCCAACAAATGAATTCTTATTTTTAGGGAAAAATACATTTTCCACAGTATGGATGAATCACTTTCTACACTTCTTCCAGAAATGTAGTTGCTTTTGAAAAATACGTCTGAGAAATATCTATAATTTTCCAATATTATTACATCTGTGCCTCTATAATCCTAACAAACATGACGGGGACTGAAAATATAAATGATCTGCTTGTTGTAAATTACTATCAGCATTAGCCAAAACATTTAATAATAGCACAATCTTAGATTCACACAATGTTTTAATTTTTAAAGAGTACAGGCTTTACTTCACTCTTATTTTCAATACTACCTTATAAAATAGGGAAGACAGCATTATTCCCATTGTATTTTTCCTACTTGACTAGAGCACAAAGAGATTAAATAAAATCTCAAGGTATAAAGGTAATTTGAAAAAGCCTGGATTTCAGTCCTATATTTACTTCTGATTCTTCAAAGTCAAAACTCATCCTAATGCCACAATAACAACAAAATTAATGCCTCCGTCTCCCAGAAGTATATCTGTGCTGTGCTCAATGAATTATATAGACTCAACATAAATATAGGTAAGGTACAGGGTTGGATTGCCTTACCTATAACTGATGTAACTATCAAATAAAAATGGTAACATTTAGTTTGTGCCTAGAAACTCTTATTTTTTACTGATTTTATAGTTACATCAAAAATCGGTACATGGCTTACAACAAAGAGAAAGCAGTATTTTCTTTACCTCATCCAACTTTCAAATACTAAGTACTATCATAACACGATAACAAACAGGCTAATTCCAGAATTAGTGGTTGATGAGTAGCTGTGACAACAAAGAACCAAAGGATTTCTTATTCCTGATTCCCAGAAATAAGTTTTTAAAAGACTACATTTACTTCTGAGCATATAATACAACAAAGAGGTCACAACAATTCATAACTGGCTCTAGATATTTCTTTTTTTTTTTAAGTTTATTTAAGTAATCTCTACATCCCACCTGGGGCTCAAACCCATGATCCCAAGATCAAGAGTTACACACTCTTCTGACTGAGCATTCACGCACCCCATGGCTCTAAATATTTCTTAATGAAAAAAATTAACAAGTTATTGTGAGCACTTTCACCCTATTAGGGTTTATGTAGCAGTGGGATTTTTTTAAGCAACTTTAATCTCCTTCCCCATATTCATTCCCAGTTCCTTCTCTCTACAACCACCCAGACTTAAATCACCTCTTCCACTTACTTCTTCTTTAACAATATTTTTAAAAATTCAAATTTAAGAATTCACATAATCCCCCAATATAAACATATTAAAATCTATCCATGAAATACACTACCAATCCTCTTTTAATTTCTGATAAAGTAAAAAATGGCACCCAACCAGGTGTTTCTTCACTCAGTACATTTATTAAAATAGTAAACTAAAGTTGAAAACTGTTGTTAGAGCCTTTTATACAAGTTATAACTTGATTTTCTAAGTTGTTAAACTGTTCAGAAGACTAATGACCAAAATTTAACAGTTGAGGTTAATCTGTGAATTACAGCAGATCTAGGAGCGGATGAGTGAGTAAGTAGCATATTTTGTAATATTTACTCATTTCATTTATTCATTCAACAATATTACTGTTATTATAACTGAGCATCAACTATGTGCCAAGTACCATACTTGGTGCTGGAGATACAATAGTAAACTAAATAGTCCATGATAAATTTTAAAAGTCTACTTTTGAAGCTAAGTTTCTCTTAGAAAACACAGCCAAGAGTGGATGCAACTCTTAACCAATAATCTTTCCTCATTGAAAACCACTCCATATGGAATCACAGACTCTCAGAACAAAGAGTTTAAAGATTATGTAGTACAAGGATTAATAATAGGATTTAACACCTAAAGCTGAAAATCAAGAAGCAAAAAGATGTCTGGAAAGCATTTAGATGATGATAGTTAAAACTTACTGAGGAGCTACTGTATGTCTTTAGTACATTCCAAAGAATCACACTATGTAAAACAAGCAGGAATTTGAATTTAGTAAATTTGTGTTGGGACCCACAAAGAGGCATTTTTAACAACCCTGTGGGATTGTGATATGAAGAGAACACACTTTGAGAAAGGCTACCATACCTGAATATCTCAAGAATAAGAATAGGGACATGGAGGTTTTTCCCAGTTTTACAAAGCCCCTTTGAAAAATAAAGGTCTGCTATAAACATTGGGGTACAAGTGCCCCTATACATCAGCACTCCTGTATCTCTTGGGTAAATTCCTAGCGGTGCTATTGCTGGGTCATAGGGTAGATCTATTTTTAATTTTTTGAGGAACTTCCATACTGTTTTCCAGAGCGGCTGCACCAGGAGGGCACCTTTTGGGATGAGCACTGGGTGTTGTATGGAAACCAATTTGACAATAAATTTCATATTTAAAAAAGAAAAGAAAAGAAAAACAAAGGTCTGGAGTTCATTTGCATTTGGCAAAGTCTAACTTTCTATTTCTAAGAACCAAATGCTAGTAGGAAAGGTCTTTTTGGAGACTAAGTAGTTCTTAGACTCCAGCTATGTGAGATGTCTAAATGAATATGAAACACATGGAGTAAAACATGTGGGCATTTTAAGTGAGGAAAAGAGCACTTAGCAAAACTGGATGGGAGGTTTTAATGGAATTCAGAGCACTACAAGAAGTTTGACAAACCAAACCATGAAAGTCTTCCCTGTTTTTTAAAGGGCAGGTTTGGAGCGCCTGGGTGGCTCAGTCGATTAAACATCCGACTTCAGCTCAGGTCATGATCTCGCGGTCCGTGAGTTCGAGCCCCGCGTCGGGCTCTGTGCTGACAGCTCAGAGCCTGGAGCCTGTTTCGGATTCTGTGTCTCCCTCTCTCTCTGACCCTCCCCTGTTCATGCTCTGTCTCTCTCTGTCTCAAAAATAAATAAATGTTAAAAAAAAATTAAAAAAAAAATAAAGGGCAGGTTTTCCCTCAAACCATATGGGTGTTATACTAAGAGAAGCAAGCATAAGTCAAGAACCTTAATTTGATAGGCTGGGTTGGCCTCTCAAAAATGTTTGGATAGGCATATTTTTGTTTAATGTACCTAGTATTCTTTTTAAGGTTCTAAAGAACAATCATGAAACTCAAAGAAGAGAAAGGTGTATATGCCAATCAGATGTGAAACCCTAACTAGTGTGTTGAGTTGTTTCTAGATGGTTCAGTGCCAAATAAATTACATATGTTGACCACCTATCACTGCTTTGCCTCAGTGCCCTCTACAAGCTTTATGTCTTAAAGTTCAAGAATTAAATCTAATTGCTCTTACCCAAAAAGTTCCCTAATGAACACACATTCTTCTTGCAACAGTAGATTCTCTGTAAAAATTAGAAATTGACTTCTAAATGAGGGTGACATGTAGGGAATGCTAACAAATGAGAAGCCCTCTGTTTTGCCATTCAGTGTTTTTCAATTCTATCCAGAAAAAAAAAAAAAAAAAGAACAAATACGAATAACTGAGGGAAAAAAGGAGGCAACAGATATTCTGTTGGTGTGAAGAGACTGTTTTATCATTAGATTGCAACCTTCTCAAAAATAGAGATTATGACTTTTTATATTCCATAAACATCCTTAACAGTCTTTTAAATGAACTTCATTTTATGTAACTTATTTTTCCTAATGAATTCAGTATAAAAATTTACTTTTCAAAATGCACAAAAGGAACTCGCTACTTAAGAGGAAGTTTTCTCTGCTTTCTAAAGGGGGGGAAAACACCAAAAAGTACTATCAATACTTCTCCAATTTTTCTGATTTGCAAATTTGCCTTAATATAGATCAGATTTCCTTAAAGCAGGGCATCCCACTATTGTTAATTAATGCACATTAAACACCATTTATTAATGTTAATAAATGTACTTTTTGAGACACAGATCAATTTCATTATCTTTATGGACTATAAATTATAAATTAGCATCCCTCTTTTATAAAATCAGAAACCATGATTTTAGTCACACTTGAGAATCAGATAAATCTAGGTGCTTGAATCAAATGGAATTCATTGCTCCTAAAAAAGATTCTCACTAGGTCACCATGGAGCTTAAACTATCGTCAGTGGTTTCATCTCATCCACAATATTAAGTGCAAGCTACTTTATATGAAATGAGATCACAGAAGGATCTCTGTCTTTCCCTACTCTGCAGCCTCATCTCCCCTAACTTCCCTGTTTAACTTTAGCTTCCACACCACTGTCTCTTGACCTTGTGCCACTGCAACCTTGTTCTGCTTCTAAGGTACCCAATTTCCCCTTCTAGTACCATGACTCATCCTTGCCTGGCTAGTTCCAATCCACTTATCACCTCATTTGGGATGCATTTCCTAATCCTAAACCCTATCTAGCCCTACCAGCATGTACCAATGTTTTTGATATTGATATACTTACCAACTTATTTCACAATTAGTATCCTTTTTTTTTTTTAAAAAGTGTCTGCCCTACTGGGCTAGACTCCTTGAGGACAAGGGCAGTTATTATTTAAGGACTGAACGCTAAGTATTGAGCACAGTTTCTGGCAATGAGTTCTCACTAAACTTGTGAAGGAAGAAATGAATGAAGGAAGGAAGGGTGGGAGGAAGAAAAGAAAGCATAAGGAGAAAATAAAGGAGTGGAGAAGAAAAGAGAGAGAGGAGGGAGAAAGGAAGGAAGGCAGAAAGAGGGTATGAGGAGAAAGGGAAGAGTGAGGAGAAAGAATGAGGAAAGAAAAGAGAGAGGGATACAATTCATAGCTTGGATCCTAATGATGAGTCTGTCTATATTGTGTTTAAGGTGAAGTACATTGACAAATTTGATCAAGATATTCAGATAATTCATATTAAAATCAATAATTAATCAATTCTCACCAGTTCACCTAAATGGTCCCATAAGCAACACATTCAGAATACTGAACTTCTTGACAAAAACCAATCAGCAGGACTCAAACAACCAAGCGAAACTAATATCCATCTGATTTGTTAATCTGAAAGTAAATAGCCTTGGTTGGTATGGAAATAAATTAGTTCCCATTGTAATTAGTTCCCATTAGTTCTCTTCTAATAAAAAGCAATAATTTATAGTCATATTTTAGATGTCCATCTAATCTGACCTCTTTATATTGCAGATAAGGTAAATGAAGTCCAAAGAAATGTCAGGATATCATCTAAATGGCAATAAATTCATAGAATAATAATACAAAGCTGTAAAGTTAGTTAAATCAAAAGATCTAACTATGAATCAGGAAATAATTACCAAGCTTAGTCACACTAACATTTTAACAATAATCTATGTAAAGGCAAAGAACGAGGCTTGTTTCACACAAAACCATAGTGGAATCAAAGAACCATTAAACTTCATTGTTGGAAAGAGCAAAGTTCAGATTTGCCAATTCCCTGTGAGAAGCTTAAATGGATCTGCTGCATCCTTACTAAATGCGGGAATAGAGATATGTAAAACCAAAATACAAGCATCAACTATCCTTTAAGAATCAATAGTACTTTTGTTTAGGAATTTGGGGGATAAATAATCACTGAACAACTGCTATCTTCAAGGCACTAAACTAGGTATTGCATGGGACACAAATATGAATAAAAAATAGAATTCTTTCTTAATGGCTTCTAATCTGATAGGAAACAATGTACACAGATACACATATCTGTAGCATATGGTAGAGAAATACATTCACCTACCCATGAGTCCACAATGGTGAAAAGAAACTGGGCTTGCACTTTGAATTCCAGCTCTTCAACTTACTAACTAGAAGACCTAGATAATTTCAGGTTTAAAATTACTTAACTTGCATCTACATTTTTAGAAAATCAATGAAATAATAATGATATAAGTTAAAATATATGAGTCTAGTACAGAATGTAGATACCTAGTAATGATGACAATAATAACATCCAATAGTTATTAAGCACTTACATGCCAGGCATTCTACATATTTTAACTCAGTGAATCTTCAAAACAACTCGATAACATAGGTACTATTATTACCTGTATTTTATATATGGGGAAATTGAGACACACAGCAGTTAAGTAATTTTCCCAAAGACATGCAGCTATGTGTTAAAACTGGAATTCAGATCCAGGCAGACTGGCTTCAGAGCCTATTCTCAAAAAAATGTTTGTTGAATGCATTCAAGATCCCTGTAATAAAGGAGCCACCCAACCTTTCATAAGGAAACAACCATTCTTAGTATTCTTTTCAATTTAACATTGAGAACAAAGTGGGAAGACATGACCATCATCAAACCTAAAACCAGGGGTATTTCAGATACATTTCAGTCCAATGAGATAAAGATACAAGACAACAAAGACATACTGTTTATTTTAAATCTTTAAGATATTGTTTATTTTAAAAACTATTTCATAATAAACAAGTATCTCAAAGATTTCACAATTAAAGAGATAAATTTATCTCTGCCTGCCATATTCCTTTGACTTTTAATAAAGACAAAGATATCTGCTTCTCTTGGAGCAGTCTTTCAAGAAAGTATTGACAGTATGTATCGACCACAACAGAATTTTACTAACTGAAAGATCCAGTAACTTTATCTTAAATTTACATAATATATTCTTAGCTTCTCTGTTTTTCCACAAATGTGGAATGATTTATCTTTAACAGAAACTTGTGTACTGTTGATCAACAAAATGGGGAAAAAAAGAACAGTTTTGGTTTTTCAATCCCACTTTGGTGTCACAATTCCTCAAGCCAACTTAATTGAATAATATTCATCAAAGTTTGCAAACTCATGTCAAAAAAAAAAAAGCACAGAGGAAGTATGCTGTGGTTCTGTAGAATCAAGAGTCCAAGCAAATGCTTCATGAGTTATCTGATCATGTCATAGAGTCCCATCATTTTAGAGCTGAAATGAATTCTAAATATGACTCTGTCTTATAGTCCCCTGGTTTGGTGGTATATTGGAATCATCAGGGAATTTCATTTTTTAAGCTTTTGAGTTCTTGCAAATAAAAAATTCAAACCTACAGAAAAATTGAGAACAGTATACTCTTCACCTAGTTTTACCAGTTATTTAGTATTTTGCCAATTTTAACTTTCCCTTTCCTGCTTTTCCACATTCCTTTTTAAAAATTAATTTATTTAAATTCAAGTTAGTTAAGATACAGTGTAGTATTAGTTTCAGGAGTAGAACCCAGGGATTCATCAGTTACATATAACACCAGTGCTCATCATAACAAGTGCCCTCCTTAATGCCTATCACCCATTTAGCCCATCCCCCCACCTGCCCTCCAGCAACTCTATGTGTTCTCTGTATTTGTCTCATGGTTTGCCTCCCTCTCTGTTTTTACCTTATTTTTCCTTTCCTTCCCTCATATTCATCTGTTGTGTTTCTTAAAATCCACATATGAGTGAAACCATACGATATTTGTGTTTCTCTGACTGACTTATTTTGCTTAGCATAATATACTCTATTCTTGTTTTTATTTATATTTTTATAGCATATGTCATTTGCAGAGTCATTTTAGAGTAAACTGCAAATACCATGACCAGAGTGGACACTGTGGTCTGACACGTACAAGAGTTTGGCAATGAACAGCTTGCAACTGAGTCCCCTTCTGAAACTATCCTTGGCTAAAGAGACCCACCTTGACAAAGGTCATACACTCTTCCCTGGTACATCTTATACCCAATGACTGGCCGAAGCAATGATATAAACGTCTTCCCTGCTGGCCTCAAATTCAGGACAGCCCAATAAGGCCATCTCAGCTTCAGAGCGACTTGTCTCATCAGCTGAGTTCTCTGTTATGGCAGCATTGCAGTGCCAGTCTCAACCTAATTCTACTTTCTCACTCTACACAAGTGATGGCCTCTCATAAACTTTCTGGGAACTCAATCTGTGACAACTCTTAAATAATTCAGCATAATTAGATGAATTACAATATTCAATAATATTATATAAATCTAGTAAGTATAATAGTAAAAAAATGGCAAATTTAACATTGATACCATATTATTATCAAAAAGTCCACACCATGGGGCACCTGGGTGGCTCAGTTACAAGTGTCCAACTCATGATTTCGGCTCAGGTCAAGATCTCACAGTTTGTGAGTTTAAGCCCCGCATCGGGCTGTACGCTGACAGTGAGGAGCCTGCTTAGGATTCTCTCCCTCTCCCTCTCCCTGTCTCTCTACCATCCCCCATTCTATCTCTCTCTTAAAATAAATAAACATTAAGAAAAAAAGTCTATACCAAATTTTACCATTTATCCCAGTGCTATCCTTTACAGTAATTTTATTTTTTCTAATTCAGGATTCAATCCAGAAGGATACATTCAATTTAGTTGTCGTGCCAGTTTAGCCTCCTTTAGTCCTAAATACTTTCTCAACTTTCTTTGCTTTTCCTGAGACTGATATATTTTAAGAGCAGTTCTTTTGCAGAATGTCCTGCAGTTTGGGTTGACTATTTCCATAGGATTAGCTTTAGTGTTTGTTCTTCATTATTCCTGAACTGGTAATATAACTGTTACTAATTCTGAAAATTATACAATTAATTTCAAAAAAATATGAAAACTTCTATTGTCTTTAATCGAATTATATGGCGTCTGATAGGTGATCTTCTACTCCACAATAACTATTGATGTCTAAGCTATGTCAAAGGATCATAACATAATCCTTCTGAAAACATTTGAAGCAATAATTAGACATCCAAATTTAAGCTTATGCTATTAGTACAAAGCAACAACTGGGTGAGTAGTTATATTCTCTGCATGAGTAAGTCCACAGATATAGATATAAGGACTATGTTACACCCAATTTCCTGTCTGAAGGATGGCAAATTTTCTTTGGCACTAATTATATGGTACATTCTGAATTCAGAAATGTTAAAGTATGAATATAGTAATATGCATTTTATGATTGAATCACAAATGCTGAACATTGTCCCAAATACTGCATGCATCCTATTTAATCTTCACAGTAATTTTATGAGCTAGCTGTTAATAATATCCCTATTTTACTGATGAGGAAGTGGTTCAGAGAGGATAAGTAACTTTTCTAAAGTCACAAAGTGGGCAAACAGCAGAGTCAGTATTCAAACACAAATATTCTATTCATTTTCCATTACATTATGCCATTTATCTCCCCCAGTTTAGCCTTTTCCTACTACAAGCTTCATAATTCAGATTCCACAGCTCTCATTTAAAAATCTGGGGTAACTACATTACAGTGTGTCTGTAAACAAATTCCTCAAGTACCAACTGGGGACCTGAAATTATGCTAAATATTTTGAAGAACAGAGAAAAAAAAACACCAGAAACATACCAGCTTTCGAGATATGCAAACTCTTGAAAAAACATTTACAAATCTGCAATGAAGAAAAAAAAGCCCACGATTTAAAAAATAAGCTCATGATTAAAGTACTAAATTATACATGGCTGTCCTACAGAAAATCAGAGAAGGAAACGTGACTGTAAGCTAAAATAATTAGTGAAGACTATAAGCAAATTACCCCCCCAAAATTTTCAGTAATATGCAGCCAGATATTTAATGGCCTTGCTAATGAGGAAAAGTGATGATAAGCAAGAAACCAGAAGTTCCTGTGAAAGGAGAGAGGTCACTTAAACTAAAATTGTCACCTTAGGGATACTGGAGATATGGAGAAAAAAGAAAAATATTTAGACTTTGCTATGAGCTGAATTGTGTCCTCTCCACTCCCCAAACTTTGTATGTTGAAACTCTAAACCCAAAACCTCAGAATGTGACCATATTTGGAGACAGGGTCATTAACAGAGGTAATCAAGTTACTTAACATAAGGTCATTTGAAGAAGCCCTAATCCAATATTACCATCTCATTGCAAGAAGAAGAAATTCAGACACACACAGGGAAGACCTATGAAGAAACAGGAAGAAGACAGTCATCTGCAAGCCAAGAAGACAGGCTGGACCGATATTTTCCTCACTGCCCTCATAAGGAACCAACCTCTCCTATACCCTGATCTTAGATGTCTACTTTCCAGAACCGTGAGACAAAAAAAAATCTGTTGTTTTAGCCACCCAGTCTGTGGCACTTTGTTCCGAAAGCCCTAGGAAAACTACTACAGATTCCTCATCAAGTTGAGTTTTTGCTAACTAAATTTTGTATGTGAGGGTAGTATAAGCAATGCTAATATATTTACGAAATTTTTTCCCCAGGCAAGTTCAAACTAGAAAAAAATGTCTAATACACTCTGGTGAATAAGAAAATCTCCTGAATGAAATCAGAGCCTCTAATACTCAAAAGGGATGAAGTGAGTCATCACTATTGCCTATGAAAGAAAAATAATTTCTCTCATAAAACACATGTAAAAAATGACACCATGTGGATTAAAAGAGGAAAAGTAAGTGTAAATAGACAAACTGTTTCCCCTGCACAAATTATAATAATTTTATAATTATAAGATTATAAATCTTTATTCTTATCTTTCTCTTGATTTTAGCATCTCAGCTAGAATTTTTATCATCACATATTATTTACTTTATTTCTTATGACTCATAGAACGATACAGTTCTAGAATTAAAAATAATCTTGCAGGAGGAGGAAGATGGCAGCATAGGAAGATGCTGGGCTCACCACGTCCTGCTGACCACTTAGATTACACCCATATCTGACTAAATAGCCCAGAAAACCACCAGAAGACTAGCAAAACGGGCTCTCTGGAGCCAAGTGTAGACGAGAGACCCACGGAAGAGGGGCCTCTCCCAAAGCTGACCACCAAAGGCAAAGCGAGCTGAGTCTGCCCCTCCCGCCCCTATGCACCTCGAAGATCCACCCCAGCTAATACACCAGATCCCATCGAAGTAGCACCACAAGCCTGGCAGTGTGCAAGTAGCCCAGACAGGGGCCACACCACTCCACAGTGAGGCCTGCTTCTGGGAGAGGGGAAGATAAGGTACACACCAGTCTGACTGTGGCCCCAAGGGTGGGCTGGGGGCAGACATCAGATCTGACTGCGGCCCCACCCACCAACACAAGTTACTCCAGACAGTACAGAGGAAGAGCCCTGCAGTTCCGTGAGACTCCAGGGAGTATCCAAAATGACGAAACGGAAGAATTATCCTCAAAAGAAACTCCAGGAAGTAGCGACAGCTAACGAACTGATCAAAAACGATTTAAGCAATGTAACAGAAAATGAATTTAAAATAATAGTCATAAAATTAATTGCTGGGCTTGAAAAAAGTATTGAGTACAGCAAGAATCCATTACTACAGAGATCAAGGGACTAAGAAACAGTCAGGAGGAGCTAAACATTGCTATAAATGAGCTGCAAAATGAAATGGAGGTGACCACAGCTCAGATTGAAGAGGCAGAGGAGAGAATAGGTGAATTAGAAGATAAAATTATGGAAAAAGGGGAAACTGAGAAAAAGAGAGATAAAAAAATCCAGGAGTATGAGGGGAGAATTAGAGAACTCAGTGAAACAATTAAACCCAATAATATACACATAATTGGGATTCCAGAGGAGGAAGAGAGAGGGAAAGGTACTGAAGGCGTACTTGAAGAAATCATAGCTGAGAACTTCCCTGACCTGGGGAAGGAAAAAGGCATTGAAATCCAAGAGGCACAGAGAACTCCCTTCAGACGTAACTTGAATCGATCTTCTGCACGACATATCATAGTGACACTGGCAAAATATAAGATAAAGAGAAAATTCTGAAAGCAGCTAGGAATAAACAGGCTCTAACTTACAAAGGGAGACTGATAAGACTCATGATGGATCTATCTACTGAAACTTGGCACTCCAGAAAGGAATGGCAGGAAATCTTCAATGTGATGAACAGAAAAAAAAAAAAATTGCAGCCAAGAATCCTTTATCCAGCAAGTCTGTCATTCAGAATAGCAGGAGAGATAAAGGACTTCCCAAACAAACAAAAACTGAAGGAATTCATCACCACTAAACCAGCCCTACAAGAGGTCCCTAAAGGGGATTCTGTGAGTAAAATGTTGCAAGGACCACAAAGTACCAGAGACATCACTACAAGCATGAAACCTACAGACATCACAATGACTCTAAACCCATATCTTTCTATAATAACACTGAATGTAAATGGACTAAATGCCCCAACCAAAAGATGTAGGGTATCAGAATGGATAAAAAAACAAGAGCCATCTATTTGCTGTCTACAAGAAACTCATTTTAGACCTGAGGACACCTTCATGATTGAAAGTGAGGGGATGGAGAACTATCTATCATGCTACTGGAAGTCAAAAGAAAGCTGGAGTAGCCATACTTATATCAGACAAACTAGACTTTAAATTAAAGGCTGTAACAAGAGATGAAGAAGGGCATTATATATAATTACAGGGTCTATCCATCAGGAAGAGCTAACAATTATAAATGTCTATGAGCCGAATACCGGAGCCCCCAAATTTATAAAACAATTACTCACAAACATAAGCAATCTTATTGATAAGAATGTGGTAATTGCTGGGGACTTTAACACTCCACTTACAGAAATGCATAGATCATCTAGACACACGGTCAATAAAGAAACAAGGGCCCTGAATGACACATTGGATCAGATGGACTTGACAGATATATTTAGAACTCTGCATCCCAAAGGAACAGAATATACTTTCTTCTCGAGTGCACATGGAGCATTCTCCAAGATAGATCACATGCTGGGTCACAAAACAGCCCTTCATAAGTATACAAGAATTGAAATCATACCATGCATACTTTCAGACCACAATGCTATGAAGCTTGAAATCAACCACAGGAAAAAGTCTGGAAACCTCCAAAACCATGGAGGTTAAAGAACACCCTACTAACGAATGAGTGGGTCAACCAGGCAATTAGAGAAGATATTAAGAAATGTATGGAAACAAACGAAAATGAAAATACAACAACCCAAACGTTTTGGGATGCAGCAAAGGCAGTCCTGAGAGGAAAATACATTGCAATCCAGGCCTATCTCAAGAAACAAGAAAAATCCCAAACACAAAATCTAACAGCACACCTAAAGGAAACAGAAGCAGAACAGCAGACACACCCCAAACCCAGCAGAAGAAGAGAAATAATAAAGATCAGAGCAGAAATAAACAATATAGAATCTAAAAAAACTGTAGAGCAGATCAACGAAACCAAGAGTTGGTTTTTTGAAAAAATAAACAAAATTGACAAACCTCTATCTAGGCTTCACAAAAAGAAAAGGGAGATGACCCAAACTGATACAATCATGAATGAAAACGGAATTATTGCAACCAATCCCTCAGAAATACAAGCAATTATCAGGGAATAGTATGAAAAATTATATGCCAACAAACTGGACAACATGGAAGAAATGGACAAATTCTTAAACACCCACACACTTCCAAAACTCAAACAGGAAGAAATAGAAGATTGAACAGACCCATAACCAGCAAAGAAATTGAATCAGTTATCACAAATCTCCCAACAAATAAGAGTCCAGGACCAGATGCCTTCCCTGGGGAATACTATGAGACATTTAAAGCAGAAATAATACCTATCCTTCTCAAGCTATTCCAAAAAATAGAAAGGGAAGGAAAACTTCCAGACTCATTCTATGAAGCCAGCATTACTTTGATTCCTAAACCAGAGACCCAGTAAAAAAAGACAACTACAGGCCAATATCCCTGAAGAATACGGATCCAAAAATTCTCAATAAGATACTAGCAAATCGAATTCAACAGCATATAAAAAGAATTATTGACCATGATCAAGTGGGACTCATTCCTGGGATGCAGGACTGGTTCATCATTCACAAATCAATCAACGTGATACATCACATTAATAAAAGAAAAGATAAGAACCATATGATCCTGTCAATCGATGCAGAAAAGGCATTTGACAAAATTCAGCATCCTTTCTTAGTAAAAACCCTCGAGAAAGTTGGGATAGAAGGAACATATTTAAACATCATAAAAGCCATTTATGAAAAGCCCTCAGCCAATATCATCCTCAATGGGGAAAAACTGAGAGCTTTCTCCCTGAGATCAGGAACACGACAGGGATGTCCACTCTCACCACTGTTGTTGAACATGGTGTTGGACGTTCTAGCATCAGCATGGTGTTGGACGTGCTAGAAAAGGCATCAAAGGCATCAAAATTGGCAAAGGATGGCAACTGGAAAAGGAAATCAAAGGCATCAAAATTGGCAAAGATGAAGTTAAGCTTTCACTTTTTGAGGATGACATGATATTATACATGGAAAATCCAACAGACTCCAGCAAAAGTCTGTTAGAACTGATACATGAATTCAGTAAAGTCGCAGGATACAAAATCAATGTACAGAAATCAGTTGCATTCTTATTCACTCATAATGAAGCAACAGAAAGACAAATAAAGAAACTGATCCCATTCACAATTGCACCAAGAAGCATAAAATACCTAGGAATAAATCTAACCAAAGATGTAAAAGATCTGTATGCTGAAAACTCTAGAAAGCTTATGAAGGGAATTGAAGATATAAAG
Organism: Panthera onca; assembly: GCF_046562875.1. Taxonomy (NCBI): domain Eukaryota; kingdom Metazoa; phylum Chordata; class Mammalia; order Carnivora; family Felidae; genus Panthera; species Panthera onca. The sequence goes on from NC_138339.1 coordinate 26,698,707, forward strand.
AAATGGAAAAACATTCCGTGCTCATGGATTGGAAGAATAAATATTGTCAAAATGTCAGTACTACCCAAAGCTATCTACACATTCAATGCAATCCCAATCAAAATTGCACCAGCATTCTTCTCGATGCTAGAACAAGCAATCCTAAAATTTGTATGGAACCACAAAAGGCCCCGAATAGCCAAAGTACTTTTGAAGTAGAAGACCAAAGCAGCCGGCATCACAGTCCCAGACTTTAGCCTCTACTACAAAGCTGTAATCACCAAGACAGCATGGCATTGGCACAAAAACAGACACATAGAGCAATGGAATAGAATAGAAACCCCAGAACTAGACCCACAAAAGTATGGCCAACTCATCTTTGACAAAGCAGGAAAGAATATCCAATGGAAAAAAGACAGTCTCTTTAACAAATGGTGCTGGGAGAACTGGACAGCAACATGCAGAAGGTTGAAACTAGACCACTTTTTCACACCACTCACAAAAATAAACTCAAAATGGATAAAGGACCTGAATGTGAGACAGGAATCCATCAAAACCCTAGAGGAGAAAGCAGGAAAAGACCTCTCTGACCTCAGCTGCAGCAATTTCTTACTCGACACATCCCCAAAGGCAAGGGAATTAAAACCAAAAATGAACTACTGGGACCTCATGAAGATAAAAAGCTTCTGCACAGCAAAGGAAACAATCACCAAAACTAAAAGGCAACCAACGGAAGGGGAAAAGATATTTGCAAATGACATATCGGACAAAGGGCTAGTATCCAAAATCTATAAAGAGCTCACCAAACTCCATACTGGAAAATCAAATAATCCAGTGAAGAAATGGGCAGAAAACATGAATAGACACTTCTCTAAAGAAGACATCCAGATGGCCAACAGGCACATGAAAAGATGCTCAACGTCGCTCCTCATCAGGGAAATACAAATCAAAACCACACTCAGATACCACCTCACGCCAGTCAGAGTGGCCAAAATGAACAAATCAGGAGACTATAGATGCTGGAGAGGATGTGGAGAAACGGGAACCCTCCTGCCCTGTTGTTGGGAATGCAAACTGGTGCAGCCACTCTGGAAAACAGTGTGGAGGTTCCTCAGAAAATTAAAAATAGACCTACCCTATGACCCAGCAATAGCACTGCTAGGAATTTACCCAAGGGATACAGGAGTACTGATGCATAGGGGCACTTGTACCCCAGTGTTTATAGCAGCACTCTCAACAATAGCCGAATTATGTAAAGAGCCTAAATGTCCATCAAGTGACGAATGGATAAAAAAATTGTGGGGGCGCCTGGGTGGCTCCGTCGGTTAAGCGTCCGACTTTGCTCAGGTCATGATCTCATGGTCCGTGAGGTCGAGCCCCACGTCGGGCTCTGTGCTGACCGCTCAGAGCCTGGAGCCTGTTTCAGATTCTGTGTCTCCCTCTCTCTCTGCCTCTCCCCTGTTCATGCTCTGTCTCTCTCTGTCTCAAAAATAAATAAATGTTAAAAAAAATTTTTTTTTAAGAAATTGTGGTTTATATACACAATGGAATACTACGTGGCAGTGAGAAAGTATGAAATATGGCCTTTTGTAGCAACGCGATGGAACTGGAGAGTGTTATGCTAAGTGAAATAAGTCATACAGAGAAAGACAGATACCATATGTTTTCACTCTTATGTGGATCCTGAGAAAATTAACAGAAGTCCACGGGGGAGTTAAAGAAAAAAAAAAAAAAAAAAAAAAAAAAGAGGTTAGAGAGGGAGAGAGCCAAAGCGTAAGAGACTCTTAAAAACTGAGAACAAACTGAGGGTAGATGGGGGTTGGGAGGGAGGGTAGGGTGGGTGATGGGTATTGAGGAGGGCATCTTTTGGGATGAGCATTGGGTGTTGTATGGAAACCAATTTGACAATAAATTTCATATTAAAAAAATGAAAAAAAAAATCTTGTAACCCCCCCCTCCACCTCTGACACATACTTCATTTGGATGAAAAAAGGGTTTAGCCCAACTGACAGTCTGTTATTTCAAGTAATTTTTGATCAGATATTTTGTTAAAACATCAGCTCACCCAATCTCATGCCCCCTTGTCCATCCTCCATTGAGCTTTTATTTTAGAATACACATCTAAGAGTTCCTTTTTGAGGTCTAAATACCTACCATCAGTTCCCCCCACCCCCACATACTGGCTGAAGCTCAAAGTCCTTAATCTGGCAGAATCTTCAAAGCCTAGACTCAGTTCTATATTTTTAGCCTATCTCTACTCCTCTACCACACAACCACCATAAACTTTATTCGCTAAAAATATCTGGCTGTGTTTCATTCTCCAAGCATTGTTTCATAGCACTGTATGCATGGCACTATCTTCGTACATTAAGTATACGATATGTAATATGTCTGGACTATGCCTCAGATTATAACCACCTTATGGTGAAAAACTAGGTCGTTCACATTTTCTTTCAGTATTTCTAGTGGCAGTGGCACCAGGGCAGTAACAATCACCCATTTCTCACCTTCTCGGAGAGGCTTTCACTTCTCTAGCCAAGATTGCAGTTCTCTCCCCACCCTATACTCTATCCCCTTGCCCTCCTTTATTTTTCTTCTTAGTACTTATCAACATCAGACATATACATATTTAATTGTTATTATCTATCTCTTCCCACTTGAAAGTAAATTCAAAAAACCCAGGACATTGGCCTATTCAGTACGTTATCACCAGTGCCTAGATATTTGGCACATTATAGACCCACAATAAACATTTTTTAATAAGTGAACTCATTCAGCAAATATTTATAGATAGCTTACTAAGTGCTAGGAATCTAGCAGTTGAAAAAAATGAAAAGTTCTGCTCTCATGAAACTCAATACTCCAGAAGGAGGTGATAAAAAATAAAATAAAGATCTTATTTTACATAATCTCAGACAGTGATAGTAGGTGTTCAATTGCTATTTTGCAACTGAATCAAACTTACACTGATTTCAAGCTTCATAAATGTCTTGTAGGAATCTTAAATTTGTGCTAGTATAGCTATACTTCATTAAAATGTAATATATGAATTAGTTTATATTTGTAAATACTAAAGTCAATAAAAGAATGAACCATTAAAAGAAAGTCATAATGTAGTATCCCTATCGTAATGAAAACTTATGTTTTTAAAGACAAAATTTTCAAACATATTAGATAAAACAAGAGAAGAAAAATGCTTACTACAAGCATAACACAAGTTAGAGGTGCTTTTCTAAAGCATATCACATCATAAACACTTGCTAGAAAGCAGTTTTGACTAAAACTTTTAACAGGATATTTATATAAAGGGACAAAAATGGGAAAGAATTTTCAAAATATGTACTCATTACTTAATAAGAATAATTGGTTTATGACAACTTGGCAACCCATTAATGCAAGTGATATTAAGGATTTGCATACTTCTTCCTATCTTAGAAAATCCAGGCTTTCCTGTGGCACTTATTTGATACATAATATGCCAAACCTTTTACTTGATATTGAATTGAAAATCTGGTCTTTTATACAGCCAAAGGAGATTTCATTATATGTTTAGATTTTTTTTAAAAAGTCATAACTATAGTTGAAAGAATTCTCTAAAAGGACCTATTCACTTGAAGAATTCCACTTCTGGTCATCCTGGTTCAGAAGTAAAGGGTAATGAAGAGCCACCTGCAGGCATGGCTTCTGGGAACATTGATTAGTGAACTCAGATCTGGACTTCATTAAAAAGGGGCTAGGTTTCTTAGAGAGCAGGGAGGGACTGTTATCAGGGACTACTAGGGACTAGAAAGTCAGAGTGTATCTTTAATGAAATACGAAAGGTAAAGAAATTGAAGTAAATCCAAAATCAAACTGTAAGCAGAGTAGCATTAACACTGAATTTGGATCATGTATAACTGAAATGCAGAACATCTATAAATACCATATTCCCAAAATTTTTGATGTTTCATATAATAATGTTGAGTTGATGTTATTTTTAGCATTCTAAAATGCCACGACTTTTAAATTTTAATTTTTATTCCTACAGAAAAGGGGAAAGAAGAGATCCACAAAAAAATTGTTTTTAATAGGTACCACTCAATAATTAAAATTTGGCAGAGGGATATTATTTATACTATTTCCCTCAAATTGTGTCATGAGAAAATCACAGAAGTGGGAAAATAATTTTTTTAAGCAATTCAAGGCAATTAATCATTTGAAAAACCAAAAATCTATCTTGGTTCATGAAAAAACAAATCCCTATTGTTTCCAAATGTCTTCCAAATCAAAGATCTACTATTTTTTTCTGTATGTGTACAAATCTTTTAAATGCAAATTGATAAATATTTTGAAAATTTGAATGTAGTGCTTAGGATAGCATTTTGATATACCCATCATTTATCTCTTTTTCACCTCTCCCTACTTCCTTTCTGACAAATCAAAACTTCTCAAATTTCACTAGTTTCACATGGAAGCTAAAAGACCAAATTCAGGACTATATGTACAAAGAAGAGTCACCTAGGATAAGAAAGTGAAATACATGATTACTCTGCTCATCTTCCACATCTGGTTGCCTTCCATTATTTATTAATGTTATCTCCAGCACAAAAGAATTCTGATCCAATGTGCCATACTGGCTCAGTTGATGGTTTCGACACTCCCCATCACCACCACGAGCACCACAGAGGTCCAAAGATTCTCACCCCTTCCAACCACCATAACCAAAAGAAAGATTCACAAACAGGAAATGACAAAAGTTTCATATCCTCTTTTTTTCTAGTCCTTTCCAATATCTCCCACTGCCTCCACACACACACCCACACACTCATACATCCTTAGCTAGAATTACGGTTGTTGCTATTTTGATGGGAAGAAATAATTCAGGGCAGGAAATGTGAATTCTGTTAGACGATAAGAGCAGTCATCTCATCCCAATATTTTAGACATTCTTTTTTTCATTTTCCTATCAATCATACTTCTTTCTTCCTGGCATCTGTGTGTGCATGGTGGTAGGGGCAGGAGGAACAACTCTGTGTTTAACAACAGCAGCAACAACAACAACAACAACAACAACAAAAAGCCTAATACAAAAAGCAATGGAAAATCTGGGAAATGCAAGAAGGAAACAGGACTAATGATCCAGAAATCTAGAGTTAGTTCAAACTGACACTTTGTAACTGGGGGCTTTATAGCCTCAGTTAACAGAATTCATGTTTGTATTTGAAAATGAAGGATCTAGGAAATTTAACTTAAACTTACTAAACAACACACTTCAAAAGTAAAGACAAATTGGACTATTTCTGGACTACTACTATGGAGAATGATGTCTTAACATGGGTTTGCAGTGGAAAAACAAGACCTAACTAGACTATAAAAATTTGCTGACCTGACAAGATACTCTAATGAATAGATCACAGATATGTATAACCATGGTGGAAAAAAATTTTTGACCAAAAAGAATACTTATAGCAGGAAGCAGTGGATGGAATTTAATTTTGGAAAAGGGGAATTTATGATTTGGAAATCATTTAGTCATTCAAAAAAATAGTTAACAAGCCCCTACCACGTATTAGATACCAACCATTACACAAACCCTCATAAAGTCAGAAATCTTGTTCTTTTCTCAACCCATACTACTCTTTTCTTCCTCTGGGCTTTAACTGGTAATGACCGCCTTCTTTATACAATACTAAATCCTGGCTAAGTCTACCTCAAATTCTACTTTCTCCCCAAAACATTTCTTGATAATTAGAAAGTACATCACTCCTCTTTTTACCTACATATACGTAGTGTAATCAATCAATCTTGGGGCAGTCATTTCTTCATCAAGAAACTTGGCATTTTGTTGGTTGTAGAAGCAAGGGCTAAGCATTCAATCCTAGTATAAATCCATAGAAAGGAAGATCTATTAGCAAATTCATATAACTTCCTATAATTGCATGTCAGCATTTCTCTAAGTAGTGGTTTATGCTTGCATTCCATATGTTATCATAGAAATATATTCCCTCATCAAGTTTCCTGGAAAGAAAGTAGTGTTTGTGAAATTAAAACAGTTTCATTTATGGGGGCACCTGTGTGGCTCAGTCAATTAAGTGTCCAACTCTTGATTTGGGCTCAGGTCATGATCTCACACTTGGTGAGTTTGAGCCCTGCACTGTCAGTGAGAAGCCTCCTTGGAATTCTCTCTCCCTCTCTCTGCCCCTCACCTGCTCTCTCTCGCTCTCTCTCAAAATAAATAAACTTATAAAAGTTACAAAATTAAAAAACAGTCTCATTTATTAATAGTCATGATATACTCTTATTTAAGAAGAAATTTATAAGGCAGTTTTTATTTTAATAACATGAACAATAAGTGTTATGAAGGAAATGCCATTCAATTAGAGTATGTAACAAAGGAATCTGACCTAAATTTTATGGTCCAGGAAAATATGTCAAAAGTGGTTATGTACAATTACTTGTAGCAACTTGGGTTCTCTGCTCAAATCTTCAGAAAACTAGCATGTGTTAGTGATAACTAAATATTCATTTCTCAAAATATATGAAAAAATAGACAAAAGAAATATCTACAAGTAAACATGAGATTATTCCATATTCCAAAGGGATAATCACAATTTTCATGGTGCCAGACTCAGATTTGTTTTAAGAAAGTCTAAGCAAATTCTTATTTTTGTTTAGTTTCAGATCTCTTCCAGAATTTTTCTGAACCATAGCAGACTAACTGGCTTTAAGAAACCAAGGATAGGCCCATTGTTCCCATCATTTCAAAAGTTTCCTTGTACAGAGTGCTGAAAAGTTAATACCTCTAGAGAAAACTAATCAGAAGCACAGCTGTTCAATAGGAATGAAAAGTTATGGAAAGCAGAGACCCAAGAATGACAGCAGCCAGAAAATTATAGATGATTTTCCAATAGAGCACTGCTTAAAAATGAGGCCAAGAACATTTGGTATAATGATCAAGTGAATGTCTCATGTCACTTATGACACTAGATCCCCATGATGATGTAACCACAGTGGTGAGGACTTAGGGATGGGTCTTAGAGGTACCAGCTTGTCACTGTGGAACTAAGTGTTGATAAAAAGTAGAGCTAGATGCTACTATGTTTGATATCTGTCATTTGTAAGGAACAAATGACAGGGATCCTGGAGGCTTAACTAAGAATAAAAATGTAACACTAAAACATGAATCTTTAAGCTGACAATATTTTCTATTTTCTTCTCCCCAGTCCAAAACAGAGGTCTGCAGCCTGCACAAAATCAGACATGATGGGGATGAGTCTTAGAGAAAGACCCCCTGGGACCATCTGGCCAAACACAGCTGCAAAAAAACAAGTCTCTCTGTCTGGAAAAAAAGCTGTGATGGACACAAAATTGGAAGGGCTTCCAAGAGAAATGGTGGATTCCTCACTAGGAACATTTGATACGGGCAAAGCACACAGCAGGGGCCTCTCCAACCCAGGGAAGGGTATAACAGGCTTTTCCAGTGATGACTGATGCAGCTTGTCCTTTAGGACTGCTCTCCCACAGTACAGTGAGGAAGGTGAGCCACCAGAGTCATATAATTATTTCCATAGATGTATCTCCGTACAATTTTTTTGAAATTAAGATTTTCTGACACAAAATTGGCCCCATATAGTTCATGTGAATGTCAACACAATTCAAAGCCTGGAAATTGAGGAGTAATCAGTATAAACCAATTCTGCTGCTTAAATTCAGCCCTGTCCTCAGTTAATATCAGGTCACCATCAAATGATCTCTAATTTCCTTTCCAGACCAACCATATAGTTTCCTTTTTTGTCAACTTCAAATAGAAGTAAAAAATGAAGACCACTGAAAAAAATGTCATCATCTCCCTAGCCAAGAGCAAGTGTTAGAAACAGGATACAGTCACTCCAAAGTCTTCACAGGAAGACCCAAGTGTCTACTCTTTATATTGGTACATCAACAAATGAAACCTGATAACAAAGACCATTTGCCAAGACAATGCATAATTTTCTTTGTCTAGGTTTGTTGGAGTGGAGAATATGGAGAGAGGGAAAAAAAGAACACGTGTGGGATAAGTTCTACACAAATGTATTTGAAAAGGATCTCTCTACTACATGCAAAAGAGAATTTTATTAGAGAGTAGGAGAACTGAAGTTCTAAGTTTAGATTCTGAGAGTGAAATTCTAATGCACAGTAACACTTGTAAAGGTAATAACAGACTGGAATGAACTAAAATGAGGATTGCAAAAGCAGAAAGTCCTAGCTAAGACTTTCATTCAAGAGAAGTTTAGAATACCTATATATAAATTCAATTAAATTCAAAACAATGATTGACCATCTCTTTTAAGTATAAAATTACACTAAGAACTGCTGACAGTACAAAGTTAAGGAATACATAGTACATCTCAAAAAAAGTATAATTCTCAGAAAGAAAAATTGAACAATTTATCAGTTAAGATGGTCTGAATTACTCTTCACTTTAGTACAGCCTTGGCCAAAATGGCATATTGAAAAGACAGAACTTGGAGTTACCAGACCTGGATTCAAATCTAACTATATAATTTTTAAGTATAAATAGAGGTGATATTTTGCCTTGCCTACAGAATGGGTTGAATGAGGGTGCATGAGAACTGTAAAGCTTACACAAGCTGTTGTTGACAACTGTGTCGCAATCTAACTACCTTATAATTCCAACTCTAATATGCCACTCCTCATAATCCCATGCAACCCCCCTATCTCCCTACCCTTCCCTTTGCCTCTTTACTCTTGACTTTTCAGAACTCATATCATAGGTTACCGCCACTCAATAGTTCTTCCTGACCCCAAAACCACTCTCATAAAAAAAAAATCTATTTTTATGTACTCTATGCCTGGTACATACCTTATTATACCACTAATTGTAATTCTGTGTTTACCTGTTCTTCTCACTTACTAGATTATGAACTCTAAGAGGGTAGGGACTATGTCTAAGGTATCTTTGAATCCCAGTAGTAGAATTTCCCTTCTAGTGGTGATGGATTTATTTTTTGTTGTCTAGTCTTCTTTATAACTAGTAGTGCACAGCCAGGTTAGGAATAAAGTTTGTGGCCATAAAAGGATGAAAAACCATCCTTCACAGGATTGACTCTTGGCTCTCTCAAGTCATTAGCAATGTGTGCTAATCTCACTACAATCTAAGAGAATATAAAAGAATAAGGGTCATTATGAACTCATCAAAAAATGATAATTACCTAAGAGATTTGCCTTAGTAATTAAAAAATCTCTCTCTTGGTTTTCTTAATGCTTAAGCAAAAAATATTTGAGTATAGTTGTTATGCAATGTCACATTACTTTCAGGCGTCAACTCTGTGATTCAACATCTCTCTAAACATATATATGCTCACCACAAATGCAACTACCATCTGTCACCATACAATGCTATTATAATATCATTGACTATATTCCCTCTGCTATATCTTTTTTCATTCTACAACTGGAAGCATGTATCTCCTACTCCCCTTCACCCATTTTATTCTTCCCCCAAAAAGTATCCAGAAGGTAGAAGACCACACTTTATTGACCACACTCATTCCTCTAAGAGTGAAAGCAGGGAGAAGCTAGATATGGACGGGAAGAGACAGATCTGGAGAGGTGAATGGAAGCTGTCTAGCACATTTTTGACCCCTTATAAGCAGTATGCTAAAACCATTCATGTTTTCATGGTAGTAAAAATGAAGAGAACAATCTCCTTTACCAAATATTGAGAAAAATTAATATGGAAGTTATGCTGTATCTGTGTGGGGGTATTCATAATATATTTGTAATCTCAGAGACTTGTGTAAGATAACCCCCAAGTAAAATTAATCTAAATAAAGCAAGTTAGTGAAGATATATCTAATTTTATAAATATTTATAAATATTTTATAAATATATAACTGATTGAAAAAACAAATGATTTTGAATTATCTTTTTAATTATTGAAGTCACTAAATTCTGACATTAACATGAAGAATTCTTACATGACTATGAAGAATTTCCAGAATAGATCCTATTTTTTTAAAAAACCCATTCTCATGCATTATATCCTAAGACATCAGAAGATAGAGAACCAAGCAATTAATTAAAGGTCCAAAGATTGGATTCTAAATCATACACCATTCCTATAGGAATGAGGCATGCCAATTAATGCTGCTTTTTCCATTTGCAAACACAAACCAGCTTCACAGAAAAAAATTTGAGAGGAAATAAGAATCATTTGTTTATTGGAGGTACCGGAGGAAAATGGTGGCGTAGGAGGATGCTGGGCTCACCGAGTCCTGCTGATCACTCAGATTCCACCTACACCTGCCTAAAATAACCCAGAAAACTGCCAGAAGACTAGCAGAACAGAGTCTCCGGAGCCAAGCACAGGCGAGAGGCCCACGGAAGAGGGTAGGAAGGGCGGCGAGGCGGTGCGCACTCCACGGACTGGCGGGAGGGAGCCGGGGTGGAGTGGCGGCCCGCTGGCCAAGCAGAACCCCCGAGTCTGGCTGGAGGAAGCAGATGGGCCGGACGCAGTGTGTTCTGACAGCAAGCGGGACTTAATATCTGGAAGGTTCTAAGTTAACAGCTCTGCTCGGAGAGTGGGAAGGCTGGAGGACAACGGGAGGGAGAGTTGTTGAGCCCCAGATGACAGAGCTCAGCTTGGCGGGGAACAAAGGCACTCGCCAGCAACATCTCCCCCGCCCATCCCCCAGCCAAAATCCCAAAGGGAACCAGTTCCTCCCAGGGAACTTGCTGGCACCTGGCAAACACCCAACGCTGTGCTTCTGCGGAGCCACCCCTCCAGCAGCGGGTCTGACTCCCTCCCGCTGCCACAGGGCCCCTCCTGAAGTAGATCACCTAAGGAGAAGCGAGCTAAGCCTGCCCCTCCTGCCCCCATGCACCTTGCCTACCCACCCCAGCTAATACGCCAGATCCCCAGCACCACAAGCCTGGCAGTGTGCAAGTAGCCCAGACGGGCCACGCCACCCCACAGTGAATCCCGCCCCTAGGAGAGGGGAAGAGAAGGCACACACCAGTCTGACTGTGGCCCCAGCGGGGGGCTGGGGGCAGACATCAGGTCGGACTGCGGCTTGCCCACCAACTCCAGTTATACACCACAGCACAGGGGAAGTGCCCTGCAGGTCCTCACTACTCCAGGGACTATCCAAAATGACCAAACGGAAGAATTCCCCTCAAAAGAATCTCCAGGAAATAACAACAGCCAATGAACTGATCAAAAAGGATTTAAATAATATAACAGAAAGTGAATTTAGAATAATAGTCATAAAATTAATCGCTGGGCTTGAAAACAGTATAGAGGACAGCAGAGAATCTCTTCCTACAGAGATCAAGGGACTAAGGAACAGTCAGGAGGAGCTGAAAAACGCTTTAAACGAAATGCAAAATAAAATGGAAACGACGAGGGCTGGGATTGAAGAGGTAGAGGAGAGAATAGGTGAACTAGAAGATAAAGTTATGGAAAAAGAGGAAGCTGAGAAAAAGAGAGATAAAAAAATCCAGGAGTATGAGGGGAAAATTAGAGAACTAAGTGATACACTAAAAAGAAATAATATACGCATAATTGGTATCCCAGAGGAGGAAGAGAGAGGGAAAGGTGCTGAAGGGATACTTGAAGAAATAATAGCTGAGAACTTCCCTGAACTGGGAAAGGAAAAAGGCATTGAAATCCAAGAGGCACAGAGAACTCCCTTCAGACGTAACTTGAATCGATCTTCTGCACGACATATCATAGTGAAATTGGCAAAATACAAGGATAAAGAGAAAATTCTGAAAGCAGCAAGGGATAAACGTGCCCTCACATATAAAGGGAGACCTATAAGACTCGTGACTGATCTCTCTTTTGAAACTTCGTAGGCCAGAAAGGATTGGCATGAGATCTTCAATGTGCTGAACAGAAAAAAATATGCAGCCGAGAATCCTTTATCCAGCAAGTCTGTCATTTAGAATAGAAGGAGAGATAAAGGTCTTCCCAAATAAACAAAAACTGAAGGAATTTTTCACCACTAAACCAGCCCTACAAGAGATCCTAAGGGGGATCCTGTGAGACAAAGTACCAGAGACATCACTACAAGCATAAAACATACAGACATCAAAATGACTCTAAACCCGTATCTTTCTATAATAACACTGAATGTAAATGGATTAAACGCGCCAACCAAAAGACATAGGGTATCAGAATGGATAAAAAAACAAGAGCCATCTATTTGCTGTCTCTACAAGAGACTCATTTTAGATCTGAGGACACCTTTAGATTGAGAGTGAGGGGATGGAGAACTATTTATCATGCTACTGGAAGTCAAAAGAAAGCTGGAGTAGCCACACTTATATCAGACACTAGACTTTAAATTAAAGGCTGTAACAAGAGATGAAGAAGGGCATTATATAATAATTACAGGGTCTATCCATCAGGAAGAGCTAACAATTATAAAGGTCTATGCGCCAAATACCGGAGCCCCCAAATATATAAAACAATTACTCATAAACATAAGCAACCTTATTTATAAGAATGTGGTAATTGCAGGGGACGTTAACACTCCACTTACAGAAATGCATAGATCATCTAGAAACACGGTCAATAAAGAAACAAGGGCCCTGAATGATACATTGGATCAGGTGGACTTGACAGATATATTTAGAACTCTGCATCCCAAAGCAACAGAATATACTTTCTTGTCGAGTGCACATGGAACATTCTCCATGATAGATCAAATACTGGGTCACAAAACAGCCCTTCATAAGTATACAAGAATTGAAATCATACCATGCATACTTTCAGACCACAATGCTATGAAGCTTGAAATCAGCCACAGGAAAAAGTCTGGAAAACCTCCAAAAGCATGGAGGTTAAAGAACACCCTACTAACGAATGAGTAGGTCAACCAGGCAATTAGAGAAGAAATTAAAAAATATATGGAAACAAACGAAAATGAAAATACAACAATCCAAACACTTTGGGATGCAGCAAAGGCAGTCCTGAGAGGAAAATACATTGCAATCCAGGCCTATCTCAAGAAACAAGAAAAATCCCGAATACAAAATCTAACAGCACACCTAAAGGAAATAGAAGTGGAACAGCAGACACACCCCAAACCAGCAGAAGAAGAGAAATAATAAAGATCAGAGCAGAAATAAACAATATAGAATCTAAAAAAACTGTAGAGCAGATCAACGAAACCAAGAGTTGGTTTTTTGAAAAAATAAACAAAATTGACAAACCTCTAGCCAGGCTTCTCAAAAAGAAAAGGGAGATGACCCAAATAGATAAAATCATGAATGAAAATGGAATTATTACAACTAATCCCTCAGAGATACAAACAATTATCAGGGAATACTATGAAAAATTATATGCCAACAAACTGGACAACCTGGAAGAAATGGACAAATTCCTAAACACCCACACTTCTTCCAAAACTCAATCAGGAGGAAATAGAAAGCTTGAACAGACCCATAACCAGCGAAGAAATTGAATCGGTTATCAAAAATCTCCCAACAAATAAGAATCCAGGACCAGATGGCTTCCCAGGGGAGTTCTACCAGACGTTTAAAGCAGAGATAATACCTATCCTTCTCAAGCTATTCCAAGAAATAGAAAGGGAAGGAAAACTTCCAGACTCATTCTATGAAGCCAGTATTACTTTGATTCCTAAACCAGACAGAGACCCAGTAAAAAAAGGGAACTACAGGCCAATATCCCTGATGAATATGGATGCAAAACTTCTCAATAAGATACTAGGAAATCTAATTCAACAGCATATAAAAAGAATTATTCACCATGATCAAGTGGGATTCATTCCTGGGATGCAGGGCTGGTTCAACATTCGCAAATCGATCAACGTGATACATCACATTAATAAAAGAAAAGATAAGAACCATATGATCCTGTCAATCGATGCAGAAAAGGCCTTGGACAAAATCCAGCACCCTTTCTTAATAAAAACCCTTGAGAAAGTCGGGATAGAAGGAACATACTTAAAGATCATAAAAGCCATTTATGAAAAGCCCACAGCTAACATCATCCTCAACGGGGAAAAACTGAGAGCTTTTTCCCTGAGATCAGGAACACGACAGGGATGTCCACTCTCACCACTGTTGTTTAACATAGTGCTGGAAGTTCTAGCTTCAGCAATCAGACAACAAAAGGAAATCAAAGGCATCCAAATTGGCAAAGATGAAGTCAAGCTTTCGCTTTTTGCAGATGACATGATATTTTACATGGAAAATCTGATAGACTCCACCAAAAGTCTGCTAGAACTGATACATGAATTCAACAAAGTTGCAGGATACAAAATCAATGTACAGAAATCAGTTGCATTCTTATACACTAACAATGAAGCAACAGAAAGACAAATAAAGAAACTGATCCCATTCACAATTGCACCAAGAAGCATAAAATACCTAGGAATAAATCTAACCAAAGATGTAAAAGATCTGTATGCTGAAAACTATAGAAACCTTATGAAAGTAATTGAAGAAGATATAAAGAAATGGAAAGACATTCCCTGCTCATGGATTGGAAGAATAAATATTGTCAAAATGTCAATACTACCCAAAGCTATCTACACATTCAATGCAATCCCAATCAAAATTTCACCAGCATTCTTCTTGAAACTAGAACAAGCAGTTCTAAAATTCACATGGAACCACAAAAGGCCCCGAATAGCCAAAGTACTTTTGAAGTAGAAGACCAAAGCAGGAGGCATCACAATCCCAGACTTTAGCCTCTACTACAAAGCTGTAATCATCAAGACAGCATGGTATTGGCACAAAAACAGACACATAGACCAATGGAATAGAATAGAAACCCCAGAACTAGACCCACAAACGTATGGCCAACTCATCTTTGACAAAGCAGGGAAGAACATCCAATGGGAAAAAGACAGTCTCTTTAACAAATGGTGCTGGGAGAACTGGACAGCAACATGCAGAAGGTTGAAACTAGACCACTTTCTCACACCATTCACAAAAAGAAACTCAAAATGGATAAAGGACCTGAATGTGAGACAGGAAACCATCAAAACCCTAGAGGAGAAAGCAGGAAAAGTCCTCTCTGACCTCAGCCGTAGCAATCTCTTACTCGACACATCCCCAAAGGCAAGGGAATTAAAAGCAAAAATGAACTACTGGGACCTCATGAAGATAAAAAGCTTCTGCACAGCAAAGGAAACAACCAACAAAACTAAAAGGCAACCAATGGAATGGGAAAAGATATTTGCAAATGACATATCGGACAAAGGGCTAGTATCCAAAATCTATAAAGAGCTCACCAAACTCCACACCCAAAAAGCAAATAACCCAGTGAAGAAATGGGCAGAAAACATGAATAGACACTTCTCTAAAGAAGACATCCAGATGGCAACAGGCACATGAAAAGATGCTCAGCGTCGCTCCTCATCAGGGAAATACAAATCAAAACCACACTCAGATATCACTACACACCAGTCAGAGTGGCCAAAATGAACAAATCAGGAGACTATAGATGCTGGAGAGGATGTGGAGAAACGGGAACTCTCTTGAACTGTTGGTGGGAATGCAAACTGGTGCAGCCACTCTGGAAAACAGTGTGGAGGTTCCTCAGAAAATTAAAAATAGACCTACCCTCTGACCCAGCAATAGCACTGCTAGGAATTTACCCAAGGGATACAGGAGTACTGATGCATAGGGGCACTTGTACCCCAATGTTTATAGCAGTACTCTCAACAATAGCCAAATTATGGAAAGAGCCTAAATGTCCATCAACTGATGAATGGATAAAGAAATTGTGGTTTATATACACAATGGAGTACTACATGGCAATGAGAAAGAACGAAATATGGCCCTTTGTAGCAACGTGGATGGAACTGGAGAGTATGATGCTAAGTGAAATAAGCCATACGGAGAAAGACAGATACCGTATGGTTTCACTCTTATGTGGATCCTGAGAAACTTAACAGAAACCCATGGGGGAGGGGAAGGAAAAAAAAAGAGGTTAGAGTGGGAAAGAACCAAAGCATAAGAGACTGTTAAAAACTGAGAACAAACTGAGGGTTGATGGGGGGTGGGAGGGAGGGGAGGGTGGGTGATGGGTATTGAGGAGGGCACCTTTTGGGATGAGCACTGGGTGTTGTATGGAAACCAATTTGACAATAAATTTCATATAGTGAAAAAAATAAATAAAAAAAATAAATCGATGCACAGGCTTTCACTTAAAATATAGCATGGAAGATTAATGAAAATACACAGATTTACTGATTCTTCTCAAGGGTAATGAACCCAAACCAAATTATATAATCATAAATGAAGATCCTGCTTTGCTGTGTGCTTTAGCTTAGCCCTAAAGAAACCCTTCATCTATTCATATTCAGTCTGCTCCTACCATTTTGTTTATTCAGACTTAACACGCAACAGTCTTTAGCCTGCTTATCACTACTACTGCTCACAACTCCTTTTTAAAAGCCAAGGTGATGTCAGAAACCCAAATTTCATCCATTCATTAATCTTTTGGCACACCATTCTCGGCGGTCAGTATCTGCTCACGGTCTTCAGTTTTATATGATATACAATATTTGTATCACGTGAATCTGATCTAAATAACCCAGTCTTGGGTGTTGTTATATGTAAGTGATGAATCACTGAATTCTACTCCTGAAACCAAGATTGCACTGTAGGTCAACTAAGATTTAAATTAAAAAAAAAAAATACGTAAAAATAAATAACCCAGTCTTGGAAATCAATCTATTTGGCTTACAAAAATACTACTTATACATAATATACACTGGCTCAGCACACAGAAACTAATATTGCCCCTTACTTATCTTCCTCAGTTGCACAGAGCTGCCCATGGAAGAAAGAAATAAGAAGCATTATCTATGAAATATGTTTGAGGTAGTGACTTTTTAGTCCAGAAGAACTGTGTGTTACTATTCTCTATCTTGCATTCTTTGTTACTTGAAGATTTTAGGCTCTCCAGGAATTTTCTCTTAAAATTCAGTTGTTTGGACATAGGGGTAGGGTTTGGGGGTGTGTGGGTCATTGTAGCAACTCAAGAGTTGAAGAACTGAAGGATCTGGGAAAAGAAAACATATGCTAAAACAGGATGTGAGAAATCCCCAAAATCAACATTGCCTATCTCATATTCTTGCCACCTCATATCATTTATCCCTGCAAAATAATGCAAACCTTTTTGCTTTCAGCAAACACTATAGATTTCTAGTTTCAGAAAATAAGAAAAACATCTCCAAATGATAAAAGTTGAAGACATGTCTTATTTTCTCCTACTGACTTAGCAATTTTCTGAGACATCAATGAAAAGCCATTGTATTTGGCCATTTTTGGAGCTTTCCTCTAAACCGGGACAAGTAACAATAATTAAGACAATGTGAATGGTGGCAGCTTGTGATCACCCTCCTCCTGATCCTGTTTATCAGGATGTTTCATTCAACTCCCACAGTTGGTCCGTTAATCCAGTGGTGTTCAAATGGCTTTACAGATAATTATATTCCTATATTCTCAGTTTCCATACATTCTGTTTACTGAAGCTGATCTGCCTGAGAATATGTCTGTGGTGTTCTTTTACAATCTCCTCTCTCTTTACAAAGGACAGACATAAGTCTCTACCTACCCAGAATCGTACTATGTCATGGTTCATGACCCACAAATGTCAAAACTTCTGGGATACAAAGAAACCTTTTCAAATATCTGCAGCAGTACTGAGAAAATGAATTATTGTAATGTCAGTATAACAAAACCTTTTGTAAATCAGGTAGTTTCAGATGCTTTGCTTTTAGCAAAATTGGAGGACTAAAATCAACTTGTCAGCTGATAGATCATTAAAATTAATCTCAAAGTTCACCATGTGAATTTTGGCATTTACTACAAAAAAAATCAAAGAACGGAGTGAATATTTCTATAACATTACACTGAGTAATACTGCTATAACAAACTTCTTCCATTCTCATATACTTACTTGTATGAAAAAGATTTATCAGCATTTATGCTTTAAAAATAAAATAAAATTTGTGCCAATCCTGTTCCATCCAAGCAAGAAACAGTACCCATAGATATATGAATTGAGTGGGAAAAGACATGCCTTATGTATGTCATTAGTAAGGTTATTTCTAATAAAATTTTGCTTTCTTTGTTAGCAATTATCAAAAATTTTAATGTACTTATTTTGTTCTTATTAATCATGCACTGAAAATAATTGTATTGATAATGCAATCCAGAATAATGTCTTTAAATACTTTGTGCCTTGGGGCGCCCGGGTGGTTCAGTCAGTTAAGCAGCTGACTTTTAGTTTCGGCTTAGGTCCTGATCTTGCGGTTTTGTGAGTTTGAACCCCATGACAGGCTCTGCACTGGCAGCATGGAGCCTGCCTGGGATTCTGTCTCCCCCTCTCCCTCTACTCCTCCCCAACTTGCATGTCTCTGTCTCTCTCAAAATAAATAAATAAACTTAAAAAAATTTTTTAAAAACTTTGTGCCTTATGGTCACAGGAAATTAATTTTTAGAACTTTCATGATAATGAATACATATCTTTTTTTAAAAGATATATAATAAGTAGTCAATAAACAACATTAAGTATAAAGCTATTTACATTACTACTTCTGAGAGAAAAATGGAAGTCACAGTTCTAGGAGAAAGAGATAAAATTTCCAACTATTAAGAGGAGCTTATTCACATATTTTTAAAACAGAGTATTGCATTTTAGTAGATAACTGCACTTATATGCCCTTGGACACATTTTAAAAAGTGATACAATAGTTTTATTTTAATATTTCAATGTGTATAATCCAATGGCAATTGCATTACTTGTAACCATTTCCTTATAATAAGAATTTTGGATGTCAATATAAAATGTGCAAGGAGATTTATAGTTTTTCAAAATTCTGTTAGAAGTAGAAGAGCAAAGCTGTTTGTTTGATACCACTGCATTTGCCAATAGTGAAGTAACTTCATGGCACATTGAGCAGATTGTAAGCAAGTTTGGAAAGCACAATTGCCTTGAAGACTCACGAGGCCCAATGGAACCAGCTGCTCTCTGCCATCCAAAACGCCCAGATATACTCAGAGGTCTCAATGGTATCTGAAAAATTATATGTGATTTCTCTTTCAAGTACTTAATTCACAGTTTCCTCTGTTATCAAAGGATGGACAGTATTTCACTAAATCTTACCTGAAGTTGCTTACTCATTTTAATTTTTAAGCAATATCGTCATCACTAACAATGTGTCATTTGGAGATGTGAGCCCTTAGAGGGAACAGGACACTCTCCCAGGAATCCCTAGTTCCCGTGTAGCCACTACCAGCTGACTGAATTTGGGCAATTCTGGTAAACTCTGCAATCTCAGTCTTACAATATGTAAAAGGAAGAAAATATTTTCTTTTCTACTTCACTGGGTTTTTATAAGAAAAGATGCGCTACTTCTTGTTAGAATGCTATAATCTACATAAAACTGAAGTTATTTTCATTATTATTTGACCAAAAAATGATTACTGAGTATTTACTATGCCTCTAGCACTATGCTCAAATAAAAATATATGATCCAATTTCCATCCTTAAGGAGCTTCCAAATTAGTTGGAGGACATGGGAGTGAGACAGATGTTGTTACAGTAAGAATAAAATGACAGAAGATAAAAAGCAATACTGCTGGTTTGACATTCATCTTGCTCATTTTGTTACTCAATAAAAGAGAACATTCCCTGGCTACTACTGACCAACCCACTGGAGAACACATCCCATGAACTTAAGAAGATGTTTTCTGCCTTTAAGCACAAATATGAAATGTAAGAAAAAGAGATGGCACTAGCTATATGCTCTATTATCATCTCAATTTTCCCCAAATTAAAAAGACAAATATAAGGTAAAAGTTTTTTTTCAGTTTATGCAAATATTTATATATTATTTCAAAGCTTTAGGCTTTTATAAGGAGAAAGTTAAATGAAAAAGTGACACTATTTACAGAAGATAGTCCCTTAAAATTAAAAAAAAATAAATAAAACACCATAAAATTTGCTACATTTATTGATTTAACACATATTTAATGAACAGTGGCGAATACAACAGAGCAAGTCTCTACCCTCATGGAGCTAATATTCTAGTAGGATAACAGAAACAAAAACAAGTAAACAAAAAATAAGGTACTTCCATTTAGAGAGTGACATGGGGTGAGTGAGATACAAGGGTCTAGTTAAAGAGTTAACAAGTATAGAGCCCCAATATCAACTTCAAAAGGCTTCAACCAGGAATATACTCAGTATATCCAAATCATTGAGACATATGGCTGAAGCATAAGGAGAGAACAGTGAGAAATGAGGTCATAGAAAAAGCTTAGGCCAGAGCAAGAAGACTTTCATATACTGAGATACAGAGTTGGACTTTTATTATAAATGTTATTAGGAAGCACGGAATGTTTTAAGCAAGAAAGTGATATTATTTGGCTTATGTTTTCAAAAGATCATTCTGGCATATTTGTTGATATGGAAATGGTGAGAATATTCTGATTGGTATGTCCTAAAAACATAATGCCTCAGCAAAGAGGTCACGAAGAAAGATGGGAGAGAGGATGGAACAAGGAAAGAGACACCAAGAGAAATGGCTGAGACAGAATACAATGTCAGTCCATGGTGCCATTACAAAAAGGAGTTTCTCCTTAGAAATGGATCTTCCCTTCCTTACTCCATTCTCCCCCTTACTCTAGATTCCTTAGGCACCCACTTCCCTTATTTGTCTTCTAGTTGTCCAAATGTACCCACTACTCATACCTAATGTGCCACATTAATCAACTATTTCTTCTGTAAATCCCCTTAAAAAAAGTTTATTCTCTCAATGAAGTTTTACTCTAGGTGTTAAAAGGAAAGGACTCTGATTCTACCAACACTAAGATGACAGTCTTGTAACAAGTCCAAGTATGTATGCATTTTAAAAGCTTGATAAAATACATGAATAGTGGTTGAGAAAGTTTACATAACTGTAATGAATTTTAGACAGTATGAAAGAATGGCAGGAATAGGCAAGAATGTGATAAGTGGCACTCTATACAATTCACCTCTATCTACTACAATATCTTGCATAGTGCCTGATACACAGATATTTAGGAAAGAGTGAATTAAGACTTTTTAAAAAGTTCGTTTATTTATTTATTTATTTATTTATTTATTTATTTATTTATTTATTTATTTTTATAAAGAGAGTGCACTAGCTAGGGAGGGGAAGAGAGTGAGGGAGAGAGAAAATCCCCAACAGGCTCTTTGCTGTCAGCACAGAGCCCAACACAGGGCTCTCACAACCGTGAGAGCATGACCTGAGCTGATATCAAGAGTCAGATGCTAAAGCGACTGAGCCATCAAGGTGCCCCTATTACATTTTATACAATCTATTTAATTATTGAAAAGTAATTCTACTTATCATATGATCATTTCAGTATATTTCCCTACTTTTAGTTCCAGAAAACAGATAACAGAAAAGTGTACATAAAGAAATTAACTGTTCTACTAAAAAAAAAGAAAGCTATTAATGCCTGACTACCTCACCTAAGGACAAGTTGAACTAACACTATTCTATGCCATTGATAGCTGAGCTTAGTGACTTAATAAATCATAAGTTTAAAATGTAAAGCAAATTATAACGCTACTAAGTTTTAAGACATTAAAAGAAAAATAAGGAGAGAGTTAGACTGAAGAAAGTATTTAAGTTAGTCTTCACAGTGATGTCTTATTATGTGCAAAGTGCTATGGGGAAAGGAGAAGATACTCCAAATTCATTTGGAGATTAACTGTATATTTAGACAGCCTGATCATCTTGCAATGACCTATTCAGGCAGCACTTACATTCACAGAGGCATACGGATTCACATAACTCCTTCTCAGCCAATTCTTTTCATAATTATACACTCAGCTCAGACACTTGTTATTCCTACCAAGAGGTTTTAAGTAATTACACGGTGCAAATCAATAGGAGACATTAGCTCAAATTTGGAAGTATTTGCAAAATAATCACTCCTCATTTTTCAGTATCATCTGGGAAGAAGGAAAGCCATATAAATAAATTTTGTGCACCTGAAGTTATGTTTAAATGCAAAAACATGTTTTATTTATTTTCTAATATAGTGAAACATTTGACTACTCTCCAACAAAGGGATATGGTCATAATTGGGGCTTTCGTAATTCAATCATGATTATTCATTTTACTATAATATCCCCAGTGATGAAGTATGAAGAACGATTTGCTCCTGTACTCATTAACCTGTACCTTCTCCCCTCATTTGGTAGTAGCTGTAAAGAGCAGACCTTTCTTGCTGTTTCTAGTTACCAATAAATTAGGAAATTGTGTTACCACTAATAATTTTATGACAAAGTCATCATAAATTCATATAAGTATTTTCAATTCAAATATATAACTACAGAGCATTATTACTTCTTTGATTTTATATTTTTATCTCTTTATCTTCTACTAAAAATATCGATTTAGTAATAACATTAATATAGTTATTTATTAGTGTTATTTTACTATATATTACACACACACACACAAAGCTTGGTTCAAAACAGTATCAATATTATTATTATTATATGATTACTAAAGACAGTGTAAAACTTTTTTACAGTTTGTTTCAGTCATAGGATATATCCTACTAGCAGTATGTAGTCACATTGTTCTGTTTTAAAATCACTTAAAATAACCTCTCTTTATGTGATTAAGCCAGCAATGCAAAAAGTAAGCATATTAGGTTTCATTTTACTTGTGATTTTAGGGACCTTTTTTGCTTTAATTCTGTCTTATAATTACATAAAATATTTCAGTAGTTATGCTGAGTTTGATCCATGAATCCATGTATATTTGGAGGTTTCTAGTTTCCATCCAGTTCCCTTCTTCCCACCAAACATTTTTATTAATTACTGGTATATCCTTTCATTTTTCTTTACTGTTTTTTAAACTTGATTTTGAACTAATTTTCAGTTTTCACTAAAATTGAAAGATAGCAGAGCAAGGGCCATATGCCCTTCATTGAGCTCTCCCCAATGCTGACAATCTTACAAAACTATCATACATTTGTCAAAATGAGAAATTAACAAATGGCCCAACACTTATCAACTAAGTTAAGACTTTTATTCAGATTTCTCTCATTTTTCCTTTAACGTCCTCTTTCTCTTCCAGGATCTAATTCAGGATATCCCATTTCATGTAGGTCATTTTTTTTTTACTATGAAAGTTATTGTCAAATTGGTTTCCATACAACACCCAGTGCTCATCCCAAAAGGTGCCCTCCTCAATACCCATCACCCACCCTCCCCTCCCTCCCAACCCCCATCTACCCTCAGTTTGTTCTCAGATTTTAAGAGTCTCTTATGCTTTGGCTCTCTCCCTCTCTAACCTCTTTTGTTTTTCTTCACCTCCCCCATGGATTTCTGTTACGTTTCTCAGGATCCACATAAGAGTGAAACCATATGGTATCTGTCTTTCTCTGTATGACTTATTTCACTTAGCATAACACTCTCCAGTTCCATCCACGTTGCTACACAAGGCCATATTTCGTTCTTTCTCATTGCCACGTAGTACTCCATTGTGTATATAAACCACAATTTCTTTATCCATTCATCAGTTGATGGACATTTAGGCTCTTTCCATAATTTGGCTATTGTTGAGAGTACTGCTATAAACATTGGGGTACAAGTGCCCCTATGCATCAGTACTCCTGTATCCCTTGGGTAGATTCCTAGCAGTGCTATTGCTGGGTCATAGGGTAGGTCTATTTTTAATTTTTTGAGGAACTTCCACACTGTTTTCCAGAGTGGCTGCACCAGTTTGCATTCCCACCAACAGTGCAGGAGGGTTCCCGTTTCTCCACATCCTCTCCAGCATCTATAGTCTCCTGATTTGTTCATTTTGGCCACTCTGACTGGTGTGTAGTGATATCTGAGTGTGGTTTTGATTTGTATTTCCCTGATGAGGAGCGACGCTGAGCATCTTTTCATGTGCCTGTTGGCCATCTGGATGTCTTCTTTAGAGAAGTGTCTATTCATGTTTTCTGCCCATTTCTTCACTGGGTTATTTGTTTTTCCGGTGTGGAGTTTGGTGAGCTCTTTATAGATTTTGGATACTAGCCCTTTGTCCGATATGCCATTTGCAAATATCTTTTCCTATTCCGTTGGTTGCCTTTTTGTTTTGTCGGTTGTTTCCTTTGCTGTGCAGAAGCTTTTTATCTTCATGAGGTCCCAGTAGTTCATTTTTTGCTTTTAATTCCCTTGCCTTTGGGGATGTGTCGAGTAAGAAATTGCTGCAGCTGAGGTCAGAGAGCTTTTTTCCTGCTTTCTCCTCTAGGGTTTTGATGGATTCCTGTCTCACATTCAGGTCCTTTATCCATTTTGAGTTTCTTTTTGTGAATGGTGTGAGAAAGTGGTCTAATTTCAATCTTCTGCATGTTGCTGTCCAGTTCTCCCAGCACCATCTGTTAAAGAGACTGTCTTTTTTCCATTGGATATTCTTTCCTGCTTTGTCAAAGATGAGTTGGCCATACGTTTGTGGGTCTAGTTCTGGGGTTTCTGTTCTATTCCATTGCTCTATGTGTCTGTTTTTGTGCCAATGCCAAGCTGTCTGGATGATTACAGCTTTGTAGTAGAGGCTAAAGTCTGGGACTGTGATGCCTCCTGCTTTGGTCTTCTTCTTCAAAATTACTTTGGCTATTCGGGGCCTTTTGTGGTTCCATACAAATTTTAGGATTGCTTGTTCTAGCTTCAAGAAGAATGCTGGTGAAATTTTGATTGGGATTGCATTGAATGTGTAGATAGCTTTGGGTAGTATTGACATTTTGACAATATTTATTCTTCCAACCCATGAGCACGGAATGTTTTTCCATTTCTTTATATCTTCTTCAATTCCCTTCATAAGCTTTCTATAGTTTTCAGCATACAGATCTTTTACATCTTTGGTTAGGTTTATTCCTAGGTATTTTATGCTTCTTGGTGCAATTGTGAATGCGATCAGTTTATTTGTCTTTCTGTTGCTTCATTATGAGTGTATAAGAATGCAACTGATTTCTGTACATTGATTTTGTATCCTGCAACTTTGCTGAATTCATGTATCAGTTCTAACAGACTTTTGCTGGAGTCTGTTGGATTTTCCGTGTATAGTATCATGTCATCTGCAAAAAGTGAAAGCTTAACTTCATCTTTGCCAATTTGGATGCCTTTGATTTCCTTTTGTTGTCTGATTGCTGATGCTAGAATGTCCAACACCATGTTCAACAACAGTGATGAGAGTGGACATCCCTGTCGTGTTCCCGATCTCAGGGAGAAAGCTCTCAGTTTTTCCCCATTGAGGATGATATTGGCTGAGGGCTTTTCATAAATGGCTTTTATGATGTTTAAGTATGTTCCTTCTATCCCGACTTTCTCGAGGGTTTTTACTAAGAAAGGATGCTGAATTTTGTCAAATGCCTTTTCTGCATCGATTGACAGGATCATATGGTTCTTATCTTTTCTTTTATTAGTGTGATGTATCACGTTGATTGATTTGTGAATGATGAACCAGTCCTGCATCCCAGGAATGAGTCCCACTTGATCATGGTCAATAATTCTTTTTATATGCTGTTGAATTCGATTTGCTAGTATCTTATTGAGAATTTTTGGATCCGTATTCATCAGGGATATTGGCCTGTAGTTGTCTTTTTTTACTGGGTCTCTGGTTTAGGAATCAAAGTAATGCTGGCT
Source organism: Panthera onca (assembly GCF_046562875.1). Taxonomy (NCBI): domain Eukaryota; kingdom Metazoa; phylum Chordata; class Mammalia; order Carnivora; family Felidae; genus Panthera; species Panthera onca. The sequence continues at coordinate 26,724,355 of NC_138339.1, forward strand.
TCATAGAATGAGTCTGGAAGTTTTCCTTCCCTTTGTATTTTTTGGAATAGCTTGAGAAGGATAGGTATTATTTCTGCTTTAAATGTCTCAGAGAATTCCCCAGGGAAGGCATCTGGTCCTGGACTCTTATTTGTTGGGAGATTTGTGATAACCGATTCAATTTCTTCGCTGGTTATGGGTCTGTTCAATCTTCTATTTCCTCCTGTTTGAGTTTTGGAAGAAGTGTGGGTGTTTAGGAATTTGTCCATTTCTTCCATGTTGTCCAGTTTGTTGGCATATAATTTTTCATAGTATTCCCTGTATTGCTTGTATTGCTTGTATTTCTGAGGGATTGGTTGCAGTAATTCCATTTTCATTCATGATTGTATCAGTTTGGGTCATCTCCCTTTTCTTTTTGAGAAGCCCAGCTAGAGGTTTGTCAATTTTGTTTATTTTTTCAAAAAACTAACTCTTAGTTTCATTGATCTGCTCTACAGTTTTTTTAGATTCTATATTGTTTATTTCTGCTCTGATCTTTATTATTTCTCTTCTTCTGCTGGGTTTGGGGTGTGTCTGCTGTTCCGCTTCTATTTCCTTTAGGTGTGCTGTTAGATTTTGTGTTTGGGATTTTTCTTGTTTCTTGAGGGAGGCCTGGATTGAAATGTATTTTCCTCTCAGGACTGCCTTCGCTGCATCCCAAAGTATTTGGGTTGTTGTATTTTCATTTTCGTTTGTTTCCATACATTTCTTAATATCTTCTCTAATTGCCTGGTTGACCCACTCATTCTTTAGTAGGGTGTTCTTTAACCTCCATGGTTTTGGAGGTTTTCCAGACTTTTTCCTGTGGTTGATTTCAAGCTTCATAGCACTGTGGTCTGAAAGTATGCATGGTATGATTTCAATTCTTGTATACTTATGAAGGGCTGTTTTGTGACCCAGTATATGATCTATCTTGGAGAATGCTCCATGTGCACTTGACAAGAAAGTATATTCTGTTCCTTTGGGATGCAGAGTTCTAAATATATCTGTCAAGTCCATCTGATCCAATGTATCATTCAGGGCCCTTGTTTCTTTATTGACCGTGTGTCTAGATGATCTATGCATTTCTGTAAGTAGAGTGTTAAAGTCCCCTGCAATTACCACATTCTTATCAATAAGGTTGCTTATGTTTATGAGTAATTGTTTTATATATTTGGGGGCTCCGGTATTTGGCGCATAGACATTTATAATTGTTAGCTCTTCCTGATGGATAGACCCTGTGATTATTATATAATGCCCTTCTTCATCTCTTGTTACAGCCTTTAATTTAAAGTCTAGTGTCTGATATAAGTGTGGCTACTCCAGCTTTCTTTTGACTTCCAGTAGCATGATAGATAGTTCTCCATCCCCTCACTTTCAATCATGAAGGTGTCCTCAGGTCTAAAATGAGTTTCTTGTAGACAGCAAATAGATGGCTCTTGTTTTTGTATCCATTCTGATACCCTATGTCTTTTGGTAGGGGCCTTTAGTCCATTTACATCCAGTGTTATTATAGAAAGATATGGGTTTAGAGTCATTGTGATGTCTGTAGGTTTCATGCTTGTAGTGATGTCTCTGGTACTTTGTGGTCCTTGCAACATTCACTCACAGAGTCCCCCTTAGGATCTCTTGTAGGGCTGGTTTAGTGGCGATAAATTCCTTCAGTTTTTGTTTGTTTGGGAAGTCCTTTATCTCTCCTGCTATTCTGAATGACAGACTTGCTGGATAAAGGATTCTTGGCTGCATTTTTTTTTTCTGTTCATCACATTGAAGATTACCTGCCATTCCTTTCTGGCCTGCCAAGTTTCAGTAGATAGATCCGTCACGAGTCTTATCAGTCTCCCTTTATATGTTAGACCATGTTTATCCTTAGCTGCTTTCAGAATTTTCTCTTTATCCTTGTATTTTGCCAGTTTCACTATATGTCGTGCAGAAGATCGATTCAAGTTACGTCTGAAGGGAGTTCTCTGTGCCTCTTGGATTTCAATGCCTTTTTCCTTCCCCAGGTCAGGGAAGTTCTCAGCTATGATTTCTTCAAGTACACTTTCAGCACCTTTCCCTCTCTCTTCCTCCTCTGGAATCCCAATTATGTGTATATTATTGGGTTTAATTGTTTCACTGAGTTCTCTAATTCTCCCCTCATACTCCTGGATTTTTTTCTCTCTTTTTCTCAGCTTCCTCTTTTTCCATAATTTTATCTTCTAATTCATCTATTCTCTCCTCTGCCTCTTCAATCTGAGCTGTGGTCACCTCCATTTCATTTTGCAGCTCATTTATAGCAATGTTTAGCTCCTCCTGACTGTTTCTTAGTCCCTTGATCTCTGTAGTAATGGATTCTTGCTGTACTCAATACTTTTTTCAAGCCCAGCAATTAATTTTATGACTATTATTTTAAATTCATTTTCTGTTACATTGCTTAAATCGTTTTTGATCAGTTCGTTAGCTGTCGCTACTTCCTGGAGTTTCTTTTGAGGATAATTCTTCCGTTTCGTCTTTTGGATACTCCCTGGTGTGGCACGGAACTGCAGGGCTCTTCCTCTGTACTGTCTGGAGTAACTTGTGTTGGTGGGTGGGGCCGCAGTCAGATCTGATGTCTGCCCCCAGCCCACCTCTGGGGCCACAGTCAGACTGGTGTGTACCTTATCTTCCCCCCTCCCAGAAGCAGGACTCACTGTGGAGTGGTGTGGCCCCTGTCTGGGCTACTTGCACACTGCCAGGCTTGTGGTGCTGCTTCTATGGGATCTGGCGTATTAGCCGGGGTGGATCCGCAAGGTGCACAGGGGTGAGAGGGGCACCCTCAGCTCGCTTTGCCTTCAGTGGTCTGCTTTGGGAGGGGCCCTGTGGCACTGGGTGGGAGGCTTACCCATCAGAGGGATGGATCCACAGAAGCACAGCGTTGGGTGTTTGTGTGGTTCAAGCCTCATGTAGGTCATTTTTATAAAAGCAAGGTAGCTAGCATGTATTTTTACTTTATATTTATTTATATACCTCTTTCTTTAATAAAAGGTGGAATACTATAGACATCTGTCTTCATTTTTCTTTTTTAAATTAACAGTATATCCTGAAAATTATTCCACAGTAGTATATAAAACTATTTTTCATTTCTTCTTATATTAGTTTGTATTCTATTGTGCAGATACATTAGAGTTTAATGTTCTACACATAAAAATTCAGCTACTCAATAACAAACTTAATTACCATGGAGAACTTTTGGAACAATAAAATGGTAAATACTAAAAAAACAACAGTCATGTCCAAAGCCTAATGATTAAAAACACTAAATGTAAGTGATCACATGACCTAACCTTACAACATAAGTTGGTACCACAAACATCACTACTGAACAAGTACAAGCAACATGTTTAACTTTTTTCTATTACTGCACACGGACCTCTTAGAATGTTTCTAACCATCAAATATACATATAGTTAATGAAACACTTATCAAATCACCACACAAATTTGTGAGATAGTAATATGTGTGTATCTTTACCAATGCATTCAGTAACAAGATCTAGCAGCAATCTAATAACTACGAATTCAAAGTAATCATGAATACAAAGCATGCTTCAAACTTTCTGTAAATCCTATAATGTGACATGAAAATATTTGCCAATCCTATTGGTGACAAAGTTGTTGGTATTATAGCTTACATTTTTAATTGAAGGAAATGTAAAATTTCAGTTAAAGGTTAGTGAAAATAAAGACATAATTGTTCATCATTCAAGTTCACAGAGCCTTAATGTCAGGAAAGAGCAGTGAAAGGAAATACTACCTAGGTATTTTACTAATTTGCTATTTTAAGAAAAGCAGGAAATTAATGTTTATTAAAGAACATCAATTATTTGTCAGGATGTACATATATATATGAGAATTTATAGACAGATAGATAGATAGATAGATAGATATGGGCATTACGTTCTGTTATATATGTATACACATATATGTATGTGTATATGTATATGTATATGTATATGTATATATATATATGTATATACATATATGTATGTGTATATGTGTGTATATATAATAAAACTCAATCTCCACAAAACCCAATAAGTCTAACATAAGTTTAGTAACTGGCCCATTAGTAAGTACAGAATCAGAAATCAAGGTTTATATGATTTCCACTATATCACAAAGCCTTATATAGCAACATACTAGGAATGTTTGCAGTTTAAAAGAGAAAGTCTATAGGAAACTGTTAGAAAGAAACAGAAAATAGAAAGAATTGCTTTAGTGGTAAAATTTCAGATATCAGAAATGATCCAGAAAGGATATTCTTTTGGCCTTTCTGAAAATCCTTCAGATCACTTTACTATTCCATACAGGTGTAAGATCTGCCTCACACACTATCTTTCATTTCTTCCATGAGAGTGCCTTCTCTACTGCCAACACTCTCGAAATATTTTATTAAAGGAATGAAATACCAATAGAATAAGGTAGCTTTGGAAGATATCTCTTAGTAATCACTGCCATGTTTTAGTCACATTAGGTTGTTCCTCACTACTATGTTAGAGTGAGGTTGTGTATCTAGAGCTCAGAGATCCCAAATGGTGAAACTTGAAGAGTTGGCATTCTATAAGATAGGACTGGATACACAGTGAATTCTGGAATGCAGCCATGTAATTAATCTCTCCCAACTACAGCTGATTCAGCACACACTCATATTCACAGCTCATGTGCCAGAAGTGAATGCCTGATATGAACATCTCACCTGAGATATCCAACTCGTGTAGTACTGAATGATACAGCAACAGCCTTATCAAGAAATATCCACATATCCTCTTTAGAGCCAGTTTACTAAACTAATGCTGGTAATTCATTAGGTTATAAGTACCAAATTTTTTGAAAATCCCCAGTCTTCAATTTTTTTTTAGCTCCTCCTGACTGTTTCTTAGCTTACAACACTATTTTGGCAGCTAAAGTGTTTGCATAATAGGTGTTTTGCAGACAGCTTCATTTCATATTTTAATTTTCTAAGTCCATGAAATGCTTAGCTTGAGAAAAATTTTTTCATCCCAGGCTGATTACATATCTAAATGAACTATGGCCTGTTGACTTCAGTCTTTGCTTACAAAAAGGAGAAAACTCTAGGGTAAAAAGCCAAGTTTTGTCCACTGGCCAAGTCAAAACGAGTAGTCCCCAGAGCTAAAGTCATCACAGAAAAGTCTGCCTGCCAAATGCTTCACACTCTTTTCTTTGGCTGCTGCTCACAGATTGAGTTTGTTCCAGAACACATGGCCTGGTGTCAGCAACTCACCCTACCACTCACTAACCTGATGCACAAATCACCTCCTCTACTTCATTAGCATTACACTTCCTTGCCCCCTGCAGCAGATTGTTTGCAGGAATGGCCACAATTCCTCACATCTCATATGCCCTTTTGTAGCGTGACTTTGCCCCTCTTCGGAATCTATTTCCCTTCTGCTTGAATCTGGGCTGCTGCTGTGACCTGCTTTGACCAGCAGAATGCAGAAATAATACCATGTGACTTCAAGGATTAGGTCTTCAGAGGACATATAGCTTTCATATTTGTCTCTCTTGGAAATCTGAGACTACCATGTATTAAAATAGTCCAATCTCACCAAATGGAGGATGAGAGGCCATGTGGAGTAGAACCAAGGGGCCCCAAATTTAGCCTTGACTGCTACCATCAATTGCCAGAAATACTAGGGAGGATATCTTGGGCCTCTGGCCCAAATAAAGTCATCATATAAATGCAATCATGTGATTCCAGTGAAGACAAACAAAAGAACCATCCAGCTTGCCAATCCAGAGAATTTGAGAAATAATTAATAGTTGTGGTTTCAGGCTAGTAAGTGTTGCAGTGGTTTGTTACACAGCAATAAATAACTGAAAAACTCTCTTTAGCAATCTTTCCTCAGCAACGGTCATCCACATCAATCTTTTGTTCAACAAGGAAGAAAATCTCAGTATTTTTTTAAATTTATTTATTTTGAGAGAGAGAGAGAGAGAGAGAGGGAGAGAGAGAGAGAGAATGAGCAGGATAGGGGAAGAGAGAGAGAGAGAGGGAGAGAGAGAATCCCAAGTAGGCTTTGACTGTCAGCACACAAACCATGAGATCATGACCTGAGCCAAAACCAAGAGTTGGACACTCAACCAACTGAGCCACCCAGGTGCCCCTCAGTCTTTATCAATACTTTTTTTTTGCACATAACAGTTGCTTTTCATGCCAAGTTATGGCCAATCCAAAGGTAAGGATATGGCCTATGTGATTAGGGAATTCCCCAAAGAGCTGCAAATAAATGACAGAAAACACTGAGTGTTTAAGAAATATACTATAGGTATTAAAGTAAAGAAGACCTAGATTAGAATGGTATCTCCACCACATTTAAGGACTGCATTAATTACAACTGACAGAAGTTTCTTCCTGTACATACAAGTCAACTGTCTACCTAGGCTAACAAAATGGAGTTTTGTAGAGCTTGGGTGTGAGGACTACCAGCCTGTCATAGAAAGAGTCCTGAGTCCTATATTTCCTAACAATTTTTTACCTTCTCTATTCTTGGTGGTTTGTCAGCTTCACAGCTCATGTTAAGAAAGAGATTATTTACAAGGTGCTATAGGCTATCTGTGAATCTCATAAATGGTAAACAAAATTTGGGGGCAGAAAGTATATTGTTTTAATCAGATTCTCAAACAAGTCTTTTGATACCTCCCTAAATCCTTCCAAAAAATAAGAAACAGTGATTTAGAGAGTAAAATGCCACTAAAAAACAAAGTGTTTTAAAAATAGCATCTATTTAAATGTTTCACTTGAAAAGTAGTAACTCATTTATTTAGGGAAAATTCATTAATTTTTGAAGGGATAAACCAATATGAAAGGCCACCTTTCACACAAATAACAAGCATACAAATTATGCAATCAGAACATCTGGAATCCAGAAGTTCTAATGTTAAAAACAAATTCTTCTGAGGACTTCCCTTCCAGGAAGGTGGAGTAGATGCACTTTTCCATATTCCTCTTATTAAATAATACAAAACCCTTGATATTATGTATAAAACAGACATAAGAAGACTAAATGGTTAAGAGAAGAAGGAAGATGAGCTGGGGACCTCAAGACCCAAGTAACAACATGGTGGTGGGTTCCCTACATTTTCTGTTTGCCTCATATATCCCAGACTTGGAGCTGAACAAGTCAGCAATCCAGAAACATCAATAAATAAAACAGACAAAAAACAGCCTGCTTTCTTTAGCCAAAAGTCCAGGAAAGGAATAGTGTAACAAGACAAAAAATGTTTAGAAAATAAACACCACAGAAAATGAGTACCACAGAGGAAATTGACCCAACCCCCACCCTCACCCCCACTAGGAGAGGGCAACTGAGGACCCTAGACTTTCACCATCACCAGGCTATAATAAGGCATCATAATACTCACCACCCATTTACTTATCAGAGAAGTAAATAGGAAACTGGGACATCTATCCCTGTGGGCAGTAATGAGCCTCCCTCTCTTGCATACACAGCCATGGTATCAGCAGAGACCACATGGGGGGCATGGACTTCTATCCCTACCCAGCAGTAACATGATACCCTTTTTTCTTCCTACTACAGTGGTGTTAGAGGAACCCTAGAGGAAAGTAAGGACTTAATGCTACTCTCCAGGAGAAATGAGGCCACTCCTCCTCTCTGTGTTGTCAGTGGTGGTCAGATAGAAAGCAGTAAGGAGTCTTCCCAGCCAGGAAGGTATCAGTGAAGACCTAGTGGACAGCTGGAACTTCTATCCCTGCCCAGTAGTAACAAGGAGTATTCTCCCTTGAGTACCAAGGGAGCCAAAGAACCTGGATGGACTTCTACCCCAACCTGGCATTAAAGAGGTGGCACCTCTCCTTCGCTTAGTGTCAGAGAAAACCACCTTAGAGATTTAAATAAGATATAGAATCTTTTAACATAGCAAAATACCCAGGTTTCAACATGACAGTTATCATACCAAGAACCATAAAAATCTAAAACTGAGTAAACAAGTGAAATCAACAGATGTCAATATGAAGATCATAGAAATCTTAGAATTATATAACAAAGATTCGAAAACAGCCATAATAAAAAATGTTTGAATGAGCAATCACAAATATGCTCAAAACAAAATAGAAAATCTTAACCAAGAGAAAGTCTTAGCAAAGAATAGAAGATATAAATAAGAACCAAATGGGAACTTTAGAATTGAAAAATACAATAACTGAAATAAAAAACTCAGTGGATAAGCTCAACAGCAGAATGGGCCAAAAAAAAAAAAAAAAAATCAGTGAGCCAAAAGATAAAACAATAGAAAGTACCTAATCTGAAGAAAAAAGATACACTGTAAAAAACTAACAGAGTTAAGGGACCTAAGGAATTATAACAAAAAATCTAACATTTATGTTTTAGAATCCTGGAAAGAGTGAAGAAAAAAGAGTAGGGCTGGAAAAGTACTTGAAAAAATAATAGTTGACTGACAACTACCTAAATTTGGCAAAATACATTCAAGAAGGTGAAAATATTCCCAAACAGGATAAACCCAAGGAAATGCACACCAATAATGCATCGTAGCCAAACACTGAACCAACGAAAGGTCTTAAAAGCAGCAAAAAAAGATGCACCTTACCTATAAGGGAAAAACAATTCAAATGATAGTAGATTACTAATCAAAAACCATGCAGACCAGAAGGAAATAAGCATACCATTTTTAAAGAGCTGGAAGAAAAGAACTGTCAACCCAAAATTCTATATCTAATGAAAAAATCCTTCAAAAATAAAGTAGAAATCAAGACATTTTCAGATGAAGATAAACCAACAGAATTTATCACCAGTAGACCTACTCTAAAAGTTTTTTAAACAGAAAAGAAATGATAAAAGAAGGAAACTTGTAACATCAAGAAAGAAGAAAGAACCCAGTAAGCAAAAACATGAACAAATACAAGACTTTCCTTTTAAGTTTTCTAAATTATGTTTGATAGTTGAAGCAAAAAATATAATACTATCTGATGTGACTCAAAATGTATGTACAGGAAATATTTAAGACAATCATATTGTAAATGAGGGAGGGTAGTTATATTGTAAATAAAGGAGGTAAGGTTTCTATACTTCACTCAAATTGGTAAAATGATGGCACCAGTAGACTGTGATGACCAATGTATAATACATGAATTATTTAAAAAGCTAAACAAAATGATACACTCAAACCATTATAGACTACAATAAAAAGGAACAAACTATTGATACTGGCAACAACCTGGTCATATCTCCAGAGAACTATGCTGAGTGAAAAAAAAAAAGCTGATCCCTAAATGTTATATATTGTATTATTCCATTAATATAACATTAGATATATAGAAAAGAATTATAAAAATGGGGAAAAGATTAGTGTTTGCCAGAGGTTAAGGAGGGGTAAAGGACAGGTGGATAAAAGGATAACATCAGAAATCTTTGTGGTGATGGTAATTTTGTTAATGTTTATTTATTTTTGAGAGAGAGCAGGAGTTGGGGAGGTACAGAGGGGGGTGGGGAGAGGATCCAAAGCAGGTTCAACACTGACAGCAGAGGTGCACAGGATCTCCCTGTATTATTTGCAACTATCACATGTGGATCTACAAATATTTCAGAATAAAAAGTTTAATTTTAAAAATTAAAAATTCCACAAAAGTAAACAAAAATAAATAGATAAATTCTTCTTGAAGAGTTACAATGGTCTTTTAGTTCACTTCTCTTTCTAAGCCAAAATCAGTATCATTGATGGAAATTTTGTGGAAAATTCTTGAGGTCCATATAAAAACAGGCACACTTGGCTAAAGTGAGAACAACACAGTAGTGAGCAAATTTTAAAAACTCAGACTAAATTCCATCTCTTCAACCCTCACTGAAATTTAAGAATACTAACCTATTAAAAAACAGATACTTAAAGTTACACTATGGAAAGCAGTTTAGAGCACTGTTTTGAGATTGCTAAGCAGGATTCTCCTTGCTTATGTGTTATCATCGTTTATGTCTGAAAAGTATAATAGTGACAGAATTCTACCAGATAAGCTACACCTGCCATTCTAACTCTTAATTGCAAACCAGTTCTACCTCCATAGGGTAGACCCAAAGTCATCAGGTGAATCCCCACCCTTAAACTCAGCCACTGGACTTGACTGAGACCACTTGGACAGACCACTCGAATGGTCTGTTCATTTGTCCCAAATTTCTGTCCACTTTCCTGCCTCCCTGTCTTTTTATCACAATACTTCTCCTACCTGGAAAGCTTCCCATTCCTCCTCTCTACTCCACTGAGTTCTATTCTTTTAAGACCTACCTCCATTCTGAAGCTTACCTTAGAGATGTCTCTAAAACCTCTTTTCTTTCTGCTGTAAGTCATTTTTCACATGTTATTTTCCAACATATGTTATTTTTGTTATTTATGGTTTTGTTTTGGGGGTTTTTGTTTATTTGTTTGTTTGTTTGTTTTGCCAAAGTCCTGTATCCCTATTCAGATTTCAAGACACTCAAATGGTCTTTTATCTCTATAGATCTCTGAAAAAAGAAATATATACGTTTATGTTGATGATGGCAAAGATTTTACTATTATATCTTGTGTGGAAATAACTTGCTCTCCTTCTGGACTTCAATTCTTCAAGAACAAAATGAGGAAGGTGAATTAGACCAGGAGTTCTTAATCAGGGATATACATTAAACTCATCTGGAACTATATTTGAAAATACACATGTCTAAGCCCACCTGCCTCCCAGAGATTTGGGTTTAGTATAGCTGTGGTAGAGTCTTGGATTCTGAATTTTAATACTCACCCAACTAGCTTCCTACTTTACTTGAGAACCACCATATTGGATGATATATACATATATATCTTCTAGGTATATTATGTTGACTCTGTGTTTTAATTAAAATGTATTTTTGTCCCAGTAGCTTTAAATTGGTAGTCTATCTCAGTTTTCCTGATTGTGTGTTTGACATAGGCATGAGAATCAGAATTATCTATAGGTATAAAACATATTAAACTCTCAACTGAAAAACACTGTAATTCAGTGAAGGAAAAGGCAGTATTGTGGTTAGTGTCCAGTTCTAGAGTTTCTTAGACCAGGGCTCAGATCTCAGATCTGCCACTTATTAGCTATATGACTTTGAAAAGTGACTTAAACCCTCTAAGCTTCTCTCTACATTTATTTTTTTTTCTTGTTTATTTTTGAGAGAGAAAGAGATAGCACAAGCTGGGGAGGGGCAGAGAGAGAGGGAGACACAGAATCTGAAGCATCTCCAGGTTCTGAGCTGTCAGCAAAGAGCTCAGTGTGGGGCTTGAACTCACAGACCTCGAGATCATGACCTGAGCTGAAGTCGGACGCTTAATCCACTGGGCCATCCAGGTACCCCTCTACATTTATATAAAATGGGGACAATGCTAGTACCTACCTTACAGGGCTACTATGAGGACTAAGTTAATTAATACATGTTAGGCAATTTTGTTTAATGCCTGGAACACATTAAGCTCCCAATGCACTTTAACTGCAGCTAAATATAAATCTTTACAAACCCATTCACTTGCAGACATCCTATTAACAATGGTTCCCAACTTATAGTGTGGGGGAAGTTCCAGAGAAACTGCATCTAAATCCCTAAATGCATTCAGTACTATCTTTTAATTGAATACATAATATATTTTGTTCATAAAATTACTTCTATTTTTCAAATATAAGTGTATGTTTTATGACTAATAAAATACAAACTCAAGTAAACACTGTTACTGAATTTAGAGTTGTTTCTTGTCATGTATTTTCATAGTCAACACATGTTATAAATACAACTATTATCATGCAAATTTCCTTCAATTTATTTTCTTCATTTTAAAGGTTTCAAACAGACCAGGAAACACTACTCACAGAATACCAAATTACTATCAGCATCATTTCCTAAAACTATCCACCATTCTGTCTCACAGTTCTAGGTAAAGTGACTTGTAGTCACAACATGATACACAAGGGGAAGAAAAGGTTTGCCAATAAAAGAAAAAATATAAACTGCTAAATATTTAATTTTTATTTTGAATGAGACAGATTTGAAGAAAGGAAAGAAAAAAATATGACTAATGCATAATGTGCCCTCCAATAAAACAGTTACAGTCTTTCAAGCAGATTTCTACAATTTTAGTGACTCTTTAGAATTTACAATTTGGTAACTAAACACCTGAAGAAAGAAAATCCAAAGAAATTAGCATTATGTTGGCCTATCACTACTTCCATGATTTTTGTGCAGGCATATTAGGAAGTAGATGAGGCTACATGCACAACTCTTTCCTGTGTAAATGAACAAAGGGAAAGTTGAGGAGGCACAGAGCTCCCTTTTAAGTATGTTCTTCTGGCAACTTGCAAGTGGAAAAAAATTATAAATAATACATAAACTTAAAAGAAGATAAATTAACTTCCTTGGAAAAAAAATGGCAAAATAAGCTGGAGTTCTATAAAGTTGTTTTAGAAAACTAGTTTTTCTCCATTTTCTACTTAATTTTCACATTTTTTTTTCAGTGAAATATTGTAAGACAGGCAAACTATCACTTAAGTCCATTTTTAAGAAATGGGGAACTTTAATTACAGAGACTTTGACTATACATGACTGTACAGTTGCACAAATGGTGATAAGGGATTTGTGCTAGTTTAAATATTCCATCCTGCTTATGGAATTTTATTTTATTTGTTTGTTTGTTTGTTTGTTTGGTTGGTTGGTAAATGCAAAGTGATCCTGCAAACTCTCATTTAGTTTTGATACCTAACGTAGACCATGTAAGTTTATTAAAACAAAACAAAGGATAGAAAAACAAAGGATGGGAGTCTGAAGACTATTTTTAAAGTAAACTTGAACAAATCACTTAACCTCCCCAGGTCTTATGTACTAGATTCTAAAATGCAGAATTTGGCTTGCTCAGGGATCGCTAAAATCGATGACTCAACAATCAACAAAGCATAGCTTGTAACTCTGCAGGTCTCTTCCCCTGGATCTGGAGATGAGATAAAAACAGATTCTTCCTAAATAAATCCAACCCTCCTCACATAACTGCACTGTCTCAGGCTAGGCCTGTCAGCATGTCACCTGGGGTACAAAGAAAGAACTCTGATGAAACAAGGGCAACTAAGACCCAAGGAATGATTATAATACAATGATTCTGTCCTCTACAAAAGGATGGCTTTTGGTTTTCTCAAAGACTTCGGGTTGATCTATGATGAATCTCCTATGAAGAGATATGTAGTGTCTCAAAACAACAAAGCTACATTCCCTTTAATTTGTAAGCCATACATTTTGACAAGAGCCATCATGGAAGGAAAGAAGTATAGCACTTTCAGCACCAGCTGCAATTAGATTCAAATTAAAACAAATGTTAGAGGTGACAGTGCCATCTAGCTGTTAAAATAGCAAGACGTGACTTATTTTTATAAACTCCTGTAAGAAAGCCAATATCATGATCATTTTATGTAATCAGTGAAAGACATAATCTTTCTTTCTTATGTTGTATGATATACAGTAAGGAAACAGGCACAGAAAGGGCAAATGGTTTCACCTAAAGTCAGTCAGCTAATCACTAGCAGAACTAGAATCAGAGCATGGTTCTTTTGATTCCTAGACTTTAGCTCTTTCCACAGCCTCACTGCTAATGAAAGAGAGGTCCCTAGGCTTCCAAGCAAGTCCCCTTTTACCAGGCACCTCTCCCACATCAAATAACTCATTAGTTACAAAAGTATTCTCCCTTTATTACACATTTGGGAAAATTACCCACTAATCAACTCTCTGAGAACCTAATTCTATGAAGATTCTACAGAAAACAGGTCAGAGCAACTAAAATGAGTGATCAGACAGATCTTGTTTTCCACTTTTTGTTAATTTTTTTAATGTTTATTTATTTTTAAGAGAGGCAGAGACAGAGTGTAAGCAGGGGAGGGGCAGAGAGAGAGAGGGAGACACAGAATCTGAAGCAGGCTCCAGGCTCTGATGCAGGGCTCAAACCAATGAGCTGTGAGATCATGACCTGGGCCAAACTCAGATACTTAACTGACTGAGCTACCCAGGCACCCCTTGATCATGAAAATCCCTAGAATCAGGTTCCAAAATCACCAAAAATCTTTGCCTTGCCAAATTAGTATTGTAGAGTTCCCCTCTTTTGTTTTTTAAGTTTATTTATTTATTCTGAGAGAGAGAGGGTGAGCGGAGGAGGGGCAGAGAGAGAATCTCAAGCAGGCTCCGTGCTGTCAGTGCAGAGCCTGACACAGGGCTCCATCCCACGAACCATGAGATCATGACCTGAGCCCAAATCAAGAGTCAGATGTTTAACCAACTGAGCCGCCCAGGCACCCCTCTTCTAACACTCAAGAAGGTCATTTGCACTAATGTAGGAGCATTCCTTTCCCTTTTTTTGCTAGTCACCCCACCATTGTTGCCATGAAAGCCATTGGCAGGAGAAATAGAAGAAAATCTTGTTCACTGTCACAGCTCCTGACATCCTTGGCCAGCCTCACATCCATGGAAAAGCCATTCTCTTGGAACAAAGCAATAGTTTTAACAAAGTTCCCTAACAAACACCTGCATTCATATACATGTATCACTACTATTTTCCCTGAGGCCCAAACATATATATTTTTTTAAATACTAGAGCAATATTTGTTTTTTGTAACTATTCAAACAATATAGAAGTGTTTAAAAAATAAAATATTTTCTAGCTACCTTATCCAATCCCATTCTCTTGACAAAATCAATGTTAATACTTTGGTGTATAGATTCTTTAAGCTTTTTATGCTTGTATGAGTATATATAAAATATATATATTTATAGTGTTTTCTTTTTTTTTAATAGTGTTTTCTTTTTTATGCCCATGAAATTATACTGACCATTTTACTCTAAACCTTGCTTTTTCACATTTATCAACACATTCTAGATACCTTTCCATGTTGATACATATAGTTTTAACTCATTTATAATAATTAATAGCAAAGTAAGTCCATAATAGAGCTTTAATTTTTTTTATCTCAGTAAAATACATATAAAATTTACCATCTTAACCATTTTTAAGTATACAGTTTAGCGGTAAGAAATACATGCATAATGTGCAACCATTATGTCACCATCATCCATCTCTGTGACTCTTCATCTTGTAAAACTGAAACTATACCCCTTAAACAATAACTCCCCATTCCCTTCCAGCCTCTGGCAACCACAATTCTCCTTTCTGTCTCTATTGTTTTCACTACACTAAGTACTGTATGTTATAGAAGTGGAATCATATAAAATGTCTTTTTGTGACTTATTTCATTTACTATAACATCCTCAAGTTTCATCCAGATTATAGCCTGTGTCTGAATTTCTTTACTTTTTTAAGACTGAATAATATTCACTTGTATGTATACATGATATTTGGCTTATTCATTCATCTATTGATGGACACAGGTTGTTTCCATGTTTTAGCTCCTGTGAATAGTGTTGCTTGAACATGGGTGTACAAATATCTCTTTGAGATCCTGATTTCACTCTCCAGGGTATATATCCAGAAGTGTAAATGCTGGATCATATGGTTATTCTATTTTTAACTTTTTGATAAACCTCCATACTGTTTTCTGCAGCAGCTATACCATTTTATACTCCCACCAACAGTGCACAGGGTTTCAATTTCTCCATATCCTCACCAACATTTATTGTTCTCTGGGTTTTTGTTTGGTTTTGTTTTGTTTGTTTGTTTGTTTGTTTGTTTGTTTGTTTGTTTTGGGGTAATAGCCATCTGAAAGGATAGGCAGTAGTATCTTATTATAGTTTTCACTTGCACTTTCCTAATGATTAGTGATGCTGGGCATCTTTCCATGTGCTATTGGCCATTTGTACATATTATTTGGGGAAATGTCCATTCAAGTTTTTTGTCCATTTTTGAATTGAGTTGCTTGTTCTGTTGTTGAGTTTTAGGAGTTTTCCACATACTATGGATATTAATCACTCATCAAACACATGATTTATATTTTCTCCCATTCCAAAGAATGCCTTCTTATTTTGTTGAGGGTGTTTTTTGGTGCACAAAATTCTTAAAATTTTCAGGAAGTCCAATTTGTCTATCTTGTTTTTCTTTTATTGCTGTGCCTTTATTGTCATACCCAAGAAATCCCTGCCAAGTCCAATGTCATACATCTTTTGTCCCATGCTTTATTTTAAGAGATTTATAGTTTTAGGCCTTATATTTAAGTCTTTAATCCATTGCAGGTTAATTTTTGTATATGTTAGATAAGTGTCCAACTTCATTGTTTTACATGTGGATATCCAGTTTTCCCAGCACCATTTGTTGAAAAGATTGTCCTTTCCCCCAGTGAATAGTCATGGCACCTTATGAAAAATCATTCAACCATATACACAAGGATTAATTTCTGAGCTATCTATTCTATCCCACTGGTCTATATGTCTATCTTTATGCCAGTCCCCCACTATTTTACTTACTGTAAGGTTTATAGTAAGTTTATAAATCAGGAGTGCTCCAGCTATGTTTTTTTCAAGAGTTTTTGGACTATTTGGGGTTCCTTGAAATCCCATATGAATTTTAGGATAGGTTTTTCTTGTATGGAAACCAATCTCACAATAAATTTCATATTAAAAAAAAGTTTAGGTTTTTCTATTTCTGCAAAAAAATGTCATTGGGATTTCGATAGGGATTGCATTGAATGTGTAGATCACTTTGGGTAGAATTGACATTTGAACAACGTAAGTCTTTCAACCCATGAACATATGTGTTTCCATTTATTATGTCTTTAATTTATTTTAGCAATGTTTTATAAATTTCATTATATAAGACTTCCCCCTCCTTGGTTAATTCCTAAGTATTTTATTCTTCTTGATACTATTGTTAATGGAATTGTTTTTGTAATTTCCTTTTCAGATTATTAGTGTATAAAAATGCAATTGATTATTGTGTGTCATACAATAAAGCTGTTTTTAACCATAATGGATTGATGATCAGCATTCATTTTGTTTCTAGGTTATTTTCTTTCTTTCCTGCTTTTTTTTTGGACTATCATAAAGAAAATTGCTAGAAACATCCCTATATTCATCTATTTTTATGTTCTGTTGTTCTTATTTCTATAAAATAGATTCCTAAAAAGTGGTGTTTCAGTTACCAATTTTTACATAATAAACCACCCCAAAACTACTCATGGATTTAAAATTTGAGCAGGGCTCAGCAGAACAATTCAGCAGCTTCAGCTGGGGTAGCTCAAATGGGGCAAAAGGACTCATTTCAAACAGCTATTAGTTGGCAAGTTCTTGCTGGATGTTAGCTGGGGGCTCAGATGGGACTATTAATCAAAGACTTTGATTCCTTTCTACCTGGACTCTCTGTGGACTGCTCAGGCTTCCTCACAGCATGGTGGCTGGTTCTAAGAGCAAGTTTCCCACAGACAGGAAACAGGAACTGCTAATCTCTTAAGGCTTGGTTCTGGAAACTGTCAGTGTCCCTTCAACCATATTCTATTGGTCAGTCAGTCATAGAGTCTACATCTAGATTCAAGGGAAGGGAACATAAACCTCACCTCTCAATGCGAGGAGGAGCAAAATATATGCAACAAACATTAATTTACAAGTAAGACTGCTAAGAGAAACAATATGTGCATTTTTAGTATGAATAAACACTGCTAGATTCTTTTCCAAAGGAGTTCATTCATGCATTCAGCAAATATTTGAGAGATATTACTTGGCAGGAACTGTACTTGATATGGAATAAATAAGTGATCAAAGCAGGAAAGAAAACTGTCCTCATAGAGCTCAATTTTAGTGGTAGATAGAGAATCAACCAGTCAGTCAATCAACAGTATATCAGGTGGTGATAAATGCCATGAAAAAAATAAAGCAGAGAAAGGAACTAGGAAGTAACTGGGAAGAGAGGGTAAAATTTTATTTATTTTTTTTAATGCTTTTATTTATTTTTGAGAGAGAGAGACAGAAGACAAGCCAGGAAGAGGCAGAAAGAGAGGGAGACACAGAATCTGAGGCAGGCTCCAGGCTCCACACTGTCAACACAGAGCCTGATGCAGGGCTCAAACTCAAAAACTGTGAGATCATGACCTGAGCTGAAGTTAGACTCTTAACCAACTGAGCCACCCAGGTGGAGGGATGGGTGGGTGATGGGTATTGAGGAGGGCACCTGTTGGGATGAGCACTGGGTGTTGTATGGAAATCAATTTGACAATAAATTTCATATTTAAAAATAAATAAATAAATAAATAAATAAATAATAAAAATAAAACCCAGAATGAATGAATGAATGAATGAATGAATGAATGAATAAAGATAGCCTGAAGTATGCTGTCCAAAATGCTAGTGATAGTGAGGTGGAAGATAGGAAGGCAGCCCTGGACATGGTACATAAGAGCAGTAGATATCCTGGAGTAAGACATAGCAGAAGGTAGACAGAGACATAGAACTGAATAGGGCTAACAGGCCCAGCAAAGACAAACTTCATCTGCTTCCAAAATTTTTATTAGGATCAACCTTAATGGAAACTTTAACTTTGAAAGTTGAAAGTGACTGTTTTAATTAGTTTCATAATTCTGCAATAATTATTTTCCAAAGGAAGTATTCAGAACTCCCAGATGCTTTCTTCACTCATGTAAAAATCCTTTTATTCATGCTATGTTTAAAAATGTCTTTGGGTTTTATACAGCAAATCCTTTTTTGCTAAAGTCTATAACAGAAAATATTTACTTTGGAAAAAAGTCTACAATTAAATGTCTTGGGTCAAAAGCTTTTGTCTAGTAGAGTTCTTCTATATGAAATCCAATGAAATTATATTAGTGAGTTTCACAGTTTATCTGTAGCTTTCCATCAGGTTTGAGGAAAATAGCATTCACATCCTTTAACTGGTTTAATGATACTTTGTTGTTTGGTAATATTTGAACTTCTGACATCCTCAGATCCCTGATGTTGAAGTCCAATGCTTTGAACAAAGTATCATTAATTCAACTCATGAAGAGACTTAAATGGCCTTTTTATCCTAAAGGGATATTACTGGTCATTTCCCCACCTCTGTCCTTAGTATATTGTAAATCACAGCTTGCAGAAGACCTGCTGGCTAAATATCTTTTTTTTGTTTGTTTAATTATTTATTGTGAGAGAAACAGAGATATAGAGCAAAAGCACAGAGGTACGTGGGGAAGGGGCAGAGAGAGAGGGAGAGAATCCAAAGCAGACTCTGCACTGTCAGCACAGAGCCCAACATGGGGCTTGCACTCATGAAGGGAACCTTGAGATCATGACTTCAGTTGAAATCAAGAGTCAGACGCTTAACCAACTGAGTCACCAAGGTGCCCCTTGACTAAATATCTTTAAATGGACTTTTCTATCAGGCCTTTTTCAGGAACTTCTTTGAAAAATTTTTAAATGAAAAGCTTAAGAACTCTCACACTGTCTTTATTAGTCATAAAGAAGTAAAAAAATGCATCATATTTTCCTAAAGAGAAGTCCACTTCCTAGGAATATTATAGGCACTCACATAAGCAGAGTTCACTCAACTAGACCTCCCAGGATCTTTCAATAAGATATTTTTATTCCAACTGACCTCTAAATGTGAGCCTATAAGCTTTAAAGCTGGGAAAATATGTATTTGTAACCCCCACTCCCCACCCTGCAAGCATGTGCACACACATGCATTCACATATTTTTCTAGCAGAGCACTCTATACTTTGTTGAAAACTCAGTGATCATTGTCTTTGTCCTATTTACTGTCTTTTGTCAATAATCTGATTAAAGACTTAGAAGGCATATTTATATCTATGGATGACAAAGCTAAAAGAGTTTGATTATAGGATTTATATAAGATTTGGTGAACCATGAGCTAAACCTAATAAGGTAACATTAAATATGGCTGAATATAAAACCTATATTTACATCTAGAAAATCAACTGCAACTTCCAGTTTCCAGTTCTGTTTGTAAGGAGCTTGGAAGTTGCCATTTCATCCTAATAATAAGTAATAAGATGAACAAGCTGAAAAATCAACAACTCTTCTTGGATCTGTAGGAGAGAGGAGGAAAAAGAGCAAACCATTGTCCCCAGTAGTGGAGAGACTAACAGGAAAATTACAGGAAGCCATGGCACTCTGACGTTCCTACAATGGAAAAACAGTACCAGGGTGGGAAAATCTGAACTGTGATGAATTTCTGGGAGCTCAATGAAGACAATTCAGTTCTTATGAAAGAGGCATGTAGGTTTTAGTTAATTATGGACTTGCTCTACGAAACGATGTGATGTGATTCAAAATGGTAAATAAATTCTTAGGCTTCATTAATAAAGAAGAATAGTATCCTGATCCAAGGAAGTAATTTTCCCATTTTTCCCTGATCAGAGCACATTTATAGCATTTTGTCTATTTCTGGTACCATATAAACAAGATGTTTAAAACCTACTCAGTTACTGAAACATATAGATCGGTGGTTCTCAAACTTTGTTGCACAATTAGAATCCCTTGCTTAGCTTTTAAAAATCCTGATGCTCAGGCTGCATCCTGCACCAAGTAATCCATTTCAAGGGGTGGACTGAGGCAACAATGGTTTTTCTAAAACTCCCCAGGTGATTCTAATGTAAAGTTTGAAAACAAGGACACGATATATCACTCTCTTCTATCCACCAACCATCTCCCTTTCTCTTTCTTTCTCGGTCTTCCCTGCTGTCTTTCCTTCTGTTTTTCTATCTTTCTTTTCTTTCCTTCTTTTTCTTTTTTTCTTTCTCACTCCTCGCCCTCCCTCCTTTTTCTTTGTTAAGTTCAGACCCCCCAAAGTTTTTCCTGAGTTACTTATTAATAGCCTAAATAGGTTCCTAGATTCTAGGTTTACTTTAGTTTAACCTATTCTCCCTTTACCCAATGCCAGGGTGATCTGACTAAAAACCAGATGTAATCAAGTTGCTTCCCTGCTTAAAATACTTCAATAACTACCCACGGTGCTCAGTATAAAATTTAAACTCCATTAAATACACGAGATTCTTTGTGGTCTGGACTTGGTCTATAATCTATAGATCCTTCTCTAGTCTTCTTCTCTCCCAACACTACACCACATGCTGTTTTCATTCCTGCCATATTTCACCAGAATGTGTCACATTGTTTTTATATCTCTATGCTTTTGCTATTGTTCAATCCAAATATCTCTCTTCCTTCAAGTCCCAATTTAGATGACACTTTGAGAAAACAAAATGTCTTTGATGCATCTGCTATACATTCTATACCATGTAGTATATACTTTTATTTAGTGCTAATGATGCTAAAACATCTTTTCCATTAAAGTCTAAACTTTTTGAGTTTAGTGTTTAATTCTTATCTGCCTGGGAAACTTCAACATACAAAACCCAACATGTAATACCTCAAAAAACTTACATGGATTGAACGAATGAATGAATAATGATAGTCCCCAAAACCACATTGTATAAATTGATTATGGATGTTTGCTCTGTAAGAAAAAAAAGCTTTGTGGGACATAGTAACCAATTTTAAATGTGTAAGGGAAAAAGTTGCTCCATTTGTTTACAGAAGACTCTAAAATAAGTGAGTAGAAGTTACAGAAAGCATATTTCTGTTAAATGTATGGTTAGATATTTTACAAATGGGATGATTCACTTTCAATAAAATGTTCACTTTCAATAAAACTGTTCAAGCAGAGTATGAATATATTTTTCACCAAATGAAAGACACAGTTTCTAAGATTTCTTCAATTCTAAGATTTTTTTTATTTTTAAAATGAGCATTTGGCAAACAAATCATTGAAGGTCTTTTAGTCAGAGAAACTACTGTCCAAGATGAATGAAGGCTAAAGTAGAAAAAAGTTGGTCATTACAAAAAGCATCCTTTATTATATATCTAGCATTAAGATAAGGGCACTAAGCATACTTAGAAATAAGTTCCACTGCTACTCCAAGCTGTTACTTAAGTTCCATAAATCTGGTAAAATTCTGAGAGCAAGTGGGTCAGAGAAAACAAATAACCAATATTTATACCAACCTCCTACTCTAAACCCTAAAAGCATTATGCATTGACAATGGCTAATTATGAGAATTAAAATATAAAATCAAATCATCTACATTCTAACTCTTTTACTCTCCAAGAATAGCCATCTCTTCCAATAAAAAAAAGAAAACCAATAAATTACATTTAGAAAGAGCAACTCAATCACCCAAGCAGCTCCTGACTGCCACCAAAATGATCAGAGGAAGCTATTATTAGAAACTTGGGAAAGGCATATTAGAAACCACAGCAAAGACCTTGAATATTTAAAAACTCAAATAGTTTCCATCTGGGTTAAAGCCATAACCAAATCTTCCCAAACATTGAAGACATGGGGAAAAAAGATAAATCGGATACAAGATTAGCAAGTAAGAAATACAGAAAAGAAAACCCTTAGAAAATGTTGATGTAGATACTGAGAAACTGAAAGTAGGGAGTAGAGAGGGCAGTTTTGTTAGGGAAAACTGAGTTCACTTTTTCTGACCTATAAAGTTCTACACTTCGCATAAAAATTAAAGAACTTTCCTAGCAAATAAAGCAAGAACAATGCTTTGCTTCACCATAAATATCTGTATGGTGAGACAGATAGATAACACAAGATTTTAAAACAGCCAGGCCCTAAAAGAAATTTGTGCTTAGTTCCTCCCTAAAACTCAAAAAGGACATTTCAAATAAGCAAATTGTGAAAACATCCCCAAAGGACCATGGGACATTTGTCAGAGGCTTCTAGATGAGCCTGTATCTCTCCACATGGTGGCTTTACTTGCCTTCACTTATTTGGGCTTGTTATCAAGTCCCAGAAGCTCTCTTCTAGGAAAGCTTGTCCTCTAAAGGTGAAAACTGCCACTGAGAAGTGTAGCATTCTTGCACATTCACCAAAAATTGACTAGCACATAATCTGTTTTCAATAAAAGCGTGAAGAATGAATGAATGAAAAAAATCAACTGAAGTAAATGGATGTAATCAGGCCCCAGTGCCGTCTCATTTTATGCACATTTAAAACTTCCAGATACAATTATTTCAGAATTCAAATTAGTATCCTCTAGCACAGAACAACTATAATACAATCCCTAGAATATCTCCATTAGCACATTCTTGAAAATTACCTTCTGAAATCATTCAAAATAGAAATTATTCCAATACAGAAATTCTACTATATCTTTAAAATTATTCCCAAATTTTGTTTCTCATCCTCCTATAACTTAAGACAATGCTAGTGAACCTGTAAAATCTGCATGTGCCTGTTTTTTCAAGTTATTTGTCCTCTTGTAGACGTGATGAATTTTCACTAACCCATCTGAACATTTTCTCCAATCTGGACTTCTCTTGGGATCAATGACAGTACTTTTTAATTTATCTGGCCCTTAATTAAGGCTGTAGTCATGGCCATGAATGTACTTTTCCTCTAACCAATATAACTGACCTTTACAGAGTGTCTAGTATGTTTAGTAAATGGACAAATAGATTCCCAAACTCAGTCAGTCCCTCCTATAGTTGCAGCATACCATTAGATAGAATGATTCTCCTTACATATCCTGAGTTTCCCTCTCCTACCCCAATCACATGTACACCTTAATAAACTTCCATCAAAACCAAGGCTACAAAAGAAGATGAGCAAGACAGAACACAAGAAATTCTTTTTAGGCTTACAAGCGTGTTTTCCATTATCTTCACAGAGATTTCTTTTACAGCCTGGCTGCTTTAAAATCTTTTCCTATGGGGCTTGGAGAGTCTTAAAATACAAACATTTGTGGTGAAGGAAAACAAAGTCATACAGTTTTACTGTCAAAACTCCTCTCTGGACATCATAAGCTTATTTATTGCAAACAGAGTTCTCCCCAAGGTGAGCAAAGAGGCAATGGCATGAGGTATATATCACTAAAATACCGAAGGATAAATAGCCCAGCTCTATATTATATTCAC
Source organism: Panthera onca (assembly GCF_046562875.1). Taxonomy (NCBI): domain Eukaryota; kingdom Metazoa; phylum Chordata; class Mammalia; order Carnivora; family Felidae; genus Panthera; species Panthera onca. Next base: position 26,748,260 of record NC_138339.1, read on the forward strand.
AGTCACTAGCATTGCTGCTCAGGGACACTTAATTCCCCACCAGCAGTTTGCTAATAATCTTCCTATCTTACCTTTTTCAAAGCTCTATAAGCCCCTAGACTACACTAGGATCCCACATTAGTTGAGGATAAGATAGAAATTATGAACAACAAACTACAAGTGAACTCCAGGGCAACAGCCCCTTTACTCCCTCTATCTTTAGGACATTCTTTAACCACTGCCTTTGGCCACTGCCAAAGCTATTAAGTTAAACTTACACCATCCAGACAACCTTGTTCCCCAAGCAACCAGTCTGGACAATTGTGTCCTGTTCTGCCTCAGCAACCTCAGCTCCCAGCATAACTTGCTAACCATTAAACTGTTCCTCTTAATACCTCTTCAGGGGCCAAGTCCAGGCTGCAAGCAATGTAAAGCCAGTCTACTGGAAAGAGTTGAATACAACAGAAGGCAAACTGACTCAAGGTCAAAAAAAAAAAAAAAAAAAAAAAAAGAACAGAAGACAAAGGCTACAAAAGACAGTGATTACATTCGTATGTCATTTTTGTAGTTCTTTTCCGTCCTTGCTCTCAAAATTGTAAAAAATCGTGTTTTAAAATGACTCCATGTCTCCCTTTATTCTTTCATTTAGAACCCTAATTCCACACATTCAGAAACCACAATATGGTGATGAAATGCAATGTATGTAGAGTATATATGTGTATATATATTCCAAACACATTTGAAGAGATTCCAGAGGCAAACGACATACTACCTTGCACCATGTTTGTTAAGACAGAGAAATCTCTATGATGGAGTATGTCAATTAAGTATATTATTGACTTATCCTCAGTCACAGCTAAACACAAGTTGTAATATGCTGGGAAATATTAGAGTGTTTTCCTCTTAATAGAAAGATATGGATACAATCTTATACAGAAATAGAAATGACTCTCCAAATACATAATTATGCTTAAAGAATAGTGAGGACTAAAAACCCCAGATACCTGACAGAAATATCTAGATTATTACCTGAATTCCTCATCCTATTCTTTCCTTCCATTCATTACTTTTTGCCTATCACCATTAAACCCTCTTCTAGGAAGCAATTATCATATGGTTCCAAGTTTATGCTACAAAGTTTTCAGATGTTTTCTCTTAGAGAATTTTGTTTTGTGGACCATGTGTTTATTCAGCACCCCACATCTGAGTTAGAATTGATTTAAAATTTTTTATTTTAAAAGAACTTGAGTAAGATGTTAATAATGAGGGAAACTGGGCAAGCAGTATAGGAGAACTCACTGTATTATCTTTGCAACTTCTATGTAAGTTTAAAACTATTCCAAAATAAAAAGGATATTTGAGAGAAGAAGACCTCAGGCAAGCAGACATGGAATCAAATGCTGGTCCAGCATTTTACCAGGCTGTGACAAGAGGTATATTACTTTTATTTTAACTATTTTTATCTTGTTTTGATATCAAGGAATAGCAGTCTCATAAAAGGAATTATTAAACATTGCCTTTTCTTTGTTATGAAACAATTTGCAATAATATATTTATTACAAGCATGTATTAATTAATAGTTTTTGAAATCCAAGGAAATATTATTACATAATAATGTAAAGTATACACAGTACTAAAGTATGGTATGAGAGTATATTTAGTGGTCTTGACTAATCTGTCCAGACCCTCAACAAAACCAGAGCAACAAGTACTGACAAATAATTTTATTGAAAAAAAATCTTTGTATCCTAATAAACACTAGAATTAATATTTCTACTACCAAACTACTTATATTCCATCTACACAGACACAGCTACCCAACCTGCAAGCATGAGAAGCTGATAGAAGGTAGATGTCCCCCCTTCTAGTGTTTAGTTAATACCACACTAATTCCCCAGACCACAGTGGTAGCTCTCTAGTCTCCTCCCCTATTGAATACAGGGGTTGCGTCAGATTATCTCTAAGGTCCCTGGATGCAACAACAACCTATGGCAATGCCTGTGTACCCTGGGCTCTCTCTGTCAGAGTCCAAGGTTTCCAGGACTCTTGGCTTCATCTATCTCATGTTCTCAGAGCTAGAGGTCATCTTAAGCAATCTCCTTTTGGGCCAGGATAACTCATCTCAGTGAGTGAAGCAAAGCAATAAAATCAGGCCACTATATGGAATAAAATTTTCTTATGCTGGGAAATAAGCAGTTTTGTCCACTAACTTATCTTAGCTTCTATTTGGGAAGACTATACTCTATGCCTACTTATCCTTCAAATCTTAGCTGGAACATCATTTTTTAAAAGAAGTATCCTCAGTCCTCCATGAGGAGGTTAAATCGCTCTTACATTTAAGTTTTCATGGTTTGGTACCTCTCCTACATAGTATTTATCAATCACAGTCACAATTTTACAATTGCAGAACTCTTCAATCATTCTTCCTGTAAGCTCTAAGTTCTATGAAAACACATATTGTGCCTACTTTTTTACATTTTTTTAATGTTCATTTATTTTTGAGAGAGAGAGAGTGCACACACATGCATGTGAGCGGGGGAGGGGCAGAGAGAGAGGGAGACACAGAATCTGAAGCAGGCTCTAGGCTCTCAGCTATCACCACAGAGCCCAACATGGGGCTCAAACTCACAGACTGGACTGGGAGATCATGATCTGAGCCAAACTCGGACACTTAACTGACTGAGCCACCCAGGTGCCCCTGTGCCTATCTTTTTTTAACCATCTTATTACCAGTTATAATTAAGTTTAAAATCTTAAAATCTTCAATCTTTAAAATAACGTTTAACTCATTCCACATTAAGAAAAATTTTATTGTTTTTCTCTCAAAGCAACAAACAAAAAAACAGAGCTAACAATGATGGAGTGACACTCATATACATCTTTATTGGAGCTTTATTGGAGTTAGAGAGGGATTACAAACTTGGGTTCAGGTTGCAGTTCCACCATTAACTAGCTTTATGGGTAAGTGTTGAAAACTGTAAGGCTCTCGAGTCAGATAGAACTAGTTTTAAATCCTGACTCTGACAAATTAGTTGGGTAACTTTGAACAAATCCCTCAACCTACTTGAGACTCAGATTTCTTCTCTATAAGTGGGGCAAGTAAAAAGGGAACAGTTACAGTCATAGCAAGAAAGGAAAGAACATCCAAATGGGGTAAATAAGGAGAACTTAATGAAGGGATTATTAACAAAGGTGTGGACAAGGTAAAGGATGTGCATAAGCATTGGTGGGGCATTCCAGATCTACCAAAGCAGAGTCATAACTTCCTCTTCCCTCCTCCCTCCTGACCCCAAATCAGCTGGAAGAAAGAAAAAGTTAGACATATAAGTAATGCTGTAGCTATAGCAGAGGGCCTTCCAAAAAGCAACACAGCCATGACCAACATGCAGCCTGGCAAGTAAGGAGCAAGGAGGATAAAGACCACTCCCTCTCTCACCTACCACTCTCTGATCTCTGGCCTATCTGTCCCATTGGCAAAGGAGTCTAGTTAATGAAATACACAGAGGGAAGCGTCTTAGTACGCAGAAGGCAAAAAAGAGCTCTGAAGAGCAGACTTTAAGGGCAAACAGAGAAGACCTAGCACAAGTCCCTGCCAATATTTCACAGAATTGAGGAGCTAATGAAATAAGATACTATGCATGAAGGTGTCCAGCACAATGTCAGCCACATAGAAAGCACTCAGCTAATGTGAATTCCCATTCCACCATAATTGAGCAGGGCCTTCATGTCACCAAAAGTAAACTTTAGAAGTTGTAATCACAGAGAACTCCATGGCTCCTTCAAATTCTAATTGCTACAACTAAGCCCCCATGCCTCTTACTTTTGTAAAACAGAACCCTCATTTCAGGCAACTTCTTCCATGGGCTAAACAGAAGTCCCCACTTGGCTGTTTAACAGTACTTGAGACACCATCCTGCAAAGGAGCCTTCTATAACCAACAGAAAGCTTTCCATTAGAAACCAAGAGTAGAAAATGAAGATTGTGGTAGATAGAAAGACAATTTAGCAAAGTCATCTCAGCTAAAATAAATTACTCATAAAATATTTTCCCTATTTCATCAAAGTCTGCTTCTCCCTTAGCAATATGCTTTTTGACTCTAATGCCTCAACATAAGCTGAGTAACACAATGACTGAACCACAATGATGCATCCTAATTGCATGGACATGTATCTAGAATACCATGATCGTATTTATCCGATTCAAGTAATTTGAGACCAGAAAATTAAAAGGGAAAGCAAGTCCAAATGCTCTTGGGTAGAATGGAGAGCAGAAGACACAAAGAGAAGAGAAGTAGGTCTTATCCTGAGCTTTGATCAGGAGAGATTTTACCCCAGTATAAACCAGTTTTTCCCTCCTCTGTATATTTGTACTTAGTTCTGAATCTGAAGCTGTTTTGCATTGTCTCTTGAGACAGGATATTTGTTCTCACAGTTTACTATGTCAAGCAAGCATACCCCTTTTGCAATTGCTGTTCCCTCTAGGGAATGCTCTCTTCAACAGCCCGCCCTGACACTCCCCAAAATATCCACAAATCTAGCTTCCTCAATTTTTTACACGTCTGCTCAAACATCACCTTATCGGATAGGTCTTTCCCAACCACCTTATCCAAATAGCAGCTCCACCCTATCACTTTCTCTCTGACCTTAATTTTTCTTCACATTACTTATTGCCACAAAATATATTTTATTTGTCTGTCTCTACTTACTTAACTTCCATAAAATCAGGGACTGTGTCTGTTTTGTTCCCAGAGCCTATAACTATCCCAGTAAATAATGAATAATCAGAAAGTATTTGTTCTTGGCTGTAGATAGGCAAAGTGTATCAATGAAAAAGGATTCTGTGCTTTTGGTTGCAGTATACAAAATATGATTACAAGAAATGTGATTTATTTTAAACACATACACACAGTCACACACACATACATCAAAACCTACACATACAAATGTGTATTGTCCTATTTAAGGTCTTCCACTTTGGTAGCTATACACATATTCTCATTAAGTTGCCATTACTTAAAATTTGTCAGAGTTCCATTTTATTACAGACATCAGGTCTTTTGAATAGTGTCAGTTTTAGCGAAACTTCATCCTCTAAAAGTGAATTTTATTTTCTTACGTAATCCAAAATGACTCAAAGTAAGAGATGGCAAGTAAAGTGCATCAGCAGGTTGCATGATACTGACTGTGGACATTAAGGATTACATTAAACATTAAGGATGATTATGAAGTAATAAGAGCTCAATTTTTCAGAAGTTGGATCTGAGGACAATTACCTCATAAAAGGAGCTACAAACATTTTTATACAGGGGTCATATCATCAGAATCAGTGCACTATCCTTCAGAGTAACAACTCTGAGGGAAAATTGCCACTTCAATGCAAATATTCTAACTGAAATTTCAAAAATGATCTCATTGTCCCCTCCCTCATAGATGAGTCTCAGATTTTCTTCCCTAAAGAGTTAAATGGGAGTTTAAAATGAACAGTTTCCATGAATTTCACTCCTCTAGAACTCTTAGAAGACAATTGTAAAGTGCACATCCTTACAGAGTTTTCAACTTATGGGACATTATTTTCCTTCTCCCTAGAAATGTAAAGTTGTGTCAGGGGACTCATGATTAGGTTGTGCAATGAGAAGTAACAGTGGAAAGTAACTCCAATAAAATGATCTCTTGCGTTTATAGATATTCACAATTTACACCAGAACTTGTAAAATGAACACACACACACACATACACACACACACACACACACACACACACACACACACACACAAACCCACAAAAACGGTTCCTGACCCTGTGAGGTTTCTGGGAAGTATTAGCACTTGATATGAACCAAGCAAAACCGGGACATCCCAGCTAGTCACAAACACACACCATGTTTATCACAAAACCAAGACAAAGCCTTAGATAGCCCAAAACTTGAAAAGTCCATAAGCTAATGATATCCAAAATTCTTGGCTTGGTTATTAAATACAGCATGGATATCCAAATAGTTTCCAGCTAGTAGACCCATGAGATTAAGTGATCATTTGGTCTTTTTTCCTAAATCCTACTATCAAACATAAACAATTTATGGTATGTGTGGCCCCTACAGACATCAGGAAATGTTTTTTAAAAACAGCCCTTTTAATGGGGCGCCTGGGTGGCTCAGTTGGTTAAGCATCCAACTCTTGATTTCGGCTCAGGTCATGATCTCGTGGTTCCATTTGTGAATTCGAGCCCCACATCTGGCTCTGCACTGACAGCCCGGAGCTTGCTTGGGACTCTCTGTCTCTCTCTCTCTGCCCCTCCCTTGCTCACATGCACTCGTGTGCACGCTCTCTCTCTCTCTCTCTCTCTCTCTCAAAAATAAACATTAAAAAAGTAAATAAAAATTAAGAAAAATAAAAATAGGCCTTTTGGATTTGTGGTAAATCAAATAATGCCCCCCCCCCCCGAGATATCAGCCTTTAATCTGTGGAACCTGTAAATGCTACCTTATAAGGAAAAAGGTTTTTTATAGATGTAGGATCTTGAGATGAGGAGTTATTTTAAATTTATTTATTTACTTTGAGAGAGAGAGAGAGAGAGAGAGAGCGCCAGGGAGGGGCAGAGAGAGAAAGAGTGAAAGAGAGACTCCCAAAGAGATTCTGAGTTGTCAACGCAGATGCGGGGCTTGAGCCCACAAACCCTGAGGTCATGACCTGAGCTGAAATCAAGAGTTGGACACTTAACCAATTGAGCTACCCAGGCACCCTTTGGGATGTAGAGTTTATCTTGGATATTCTGGTAAATCCTAAATGCAATCACATGTATCATTATAAGAGACATCAAACGCATGCACACAGACACACAGAAGAGAAGCAATGTGACCACAGAAGCAGACATGGGAGTGATACAGCCACAAGCCAACGAATGTCAGCAGCCACCAAAAGGTGGATAGGAAAAAAAGGAATTTTCTCCCAGAGCCTCTGGAGGGAGAATAGCCTCTGCCAACACCTTAATTTCAGCCCAGTGAAACTAATTTTGTACTTCTGGCCTCCAAAACTGCAAGAGAATAAATCTCTGTGCTAATTTTTTATAGGAGACCTGGGAAATAGCTTTATTTAGAACTCACAAAGCATACAATTCATCCATAAAGTATACAAGTCAGTGGTTTTTAGATATTCACAGAATTACACAACCATCACCACAATCAATTTTAGAACACTGTCATCACCTCAAAAGAAACATATCCACTAGTCACTCACTATTTCTCCACAACAAACTGGGAATCAACAACTTTTCTTAGATCTATCACCAAATCAAGATCACACAACAAACCACTGCCTCCAAATTCTGAGAGGAGACAGGAAGATAGAGAGAATCATAACCTACTAAACCAAAAACCCAGGAGCAAAAACCTCCGTGGAAACCAGTACCAGGGTAGAAAAATCTAGAATATACTTGATGAATTACTAGAAACTCAGTGTGAACAAATTTGAGAGCTAAAATTTCCAGGGAGGGACAGTCTTGGGGAAAGTGGGGGCTCTTTCACTTTTGTGGGTATTCCCCCATGAGGTTTTCCCAGAGATGATTAGAGAAAAAATCCTTTCATGTTTACATCAGGGGGAGAAGAAAAGTATTCATTTTGAAACAAGCCCAAGCATTGTGTTCTTCTTAACAAAATAAACTATTTCACTAGAATGTAAGAGACCCGTAGGAAGGGAAATACCCAGCTCCAATACTCTGTAGCATTTGATGCGGAGGAAGGGAAATATATAATTACAGCCTCTTTCTTTAACAGAAGGTAAACAGTAGTGATTGAGCATGATTAGTGATCAGAAGGCCTAGGTTTGAATTCTGGCTCTGCCACTTACTTAATGAGTGATATTTAGTGAGGAGCTTAACCACTCTGTGTCTGTTTACTCCTCTATAAAAGGGTATTATACAACTGTTCTGAAGATTAAATAAAGTATTGAATATAATAAAATAATAATAAATGCAGTCTCTTCTAGTCTTCCTGTCCCACCTGAGTGTGTGTGTGTGTGTGTGTGTGTGTGTGTGTGTGTGTAGAAGCAGGGGGAGAAACACTTTTGAAGGTCACAGCTCAGGCCACAGGCTCACTAAAAACCTAAGACATAATCATAGAGCATTCTATAGAATGCTTCCCCTCCCACCATACCTTACCACCACATCAATAAGACCTATATACTGAAGTTACTTTTATCCCATATATTACATCCCACTTTCAACCAACTTACATGGCATACTAAAAGGCAAAAAACACAGGGCAAGCATAAGAACCACACTCAGATATACCAGGGATGTTAGAATTATCATCAAAGACTGGGAATTTAAAATAGCTATGGTTGGGGCGCCTGGGTGGCTCAGTCGGTTGAGCGTCCGACTTCAGCTCAGGTCATGATCTCGCGGTCCATGAGTTCGAGCCCCGTGTTGGGTTCTGGGCTGATGGCTCAGAGCCTGGAGCCTGCTTCCGATTCTGTGTCTCCCTCTCTCTCTGCTCCTCCCCCGTTCATGCTCTGTCTCTCTCTGTCTCAAAAATAAACATTAAAAAAATTTAAAAAAATAAAAATAAAAAAATAGCTATGGTTAATAAGCTGAGGGATCAAGAAAATGAGTAGAGAGACCACAGACCTGGAGAAAACATTTGCAGAATATATATATGACAAAGGACTGATATACAAATTGTGTAAAGAACTGTTACAATATGACCAAGTGAGATTTATCCCTGGGATGCAAGGTTGGTTTACATATGCAAATCAATCAATGTGATATACCACATTAACAAACTGAAAAATAAAAACTACATGATCATCTCAATAGAAGCAAAATAAGCATTTAACAAAATTCAACATCCATTCATGATAAGAAAATTCTCAACAAAATAGGTATAAAAGGAAATTTCCTCAACACAATAAAGGCCATTTGTGAAAATCCCACAGCTAAAATTATTATCAGTAGGAAAACAAAAGAAAGCTTTTCCTCTAAGATCCAATATAAGACAAGGATGTCCACTCTCACTACTTTTTTTAATGTTTATTTTTTATTTTTTGAAAGGGAGAGACAGCATATGGTAATGGGGGCAGAGAGAGAGGGAGAGAGAGACTCCCAAGCAGGTTCCACACTGTCAGCATACAGCCCACTGTGGGGCTGGATCTCACAAACCATGAGGTCATGACCTGAGCCAAAATTTAGAGTCAGAACCTTAACTGACTGAACCACCCAGGTGTCCCCACTCTCACTACTTTCATTCCACATAGTACTGGAAGTACTAGCAAGAGCAGTCAGACAAGAAATAGAACTAAAAGGCATCTAAATTAAAAAGGAAACAGAAAAATTATTTCTGTTTACAGATGACATAATTTTATATGTAAAATTGCCTTAAGACTCCACCAAAAAACCTGTTAGCATAAATGAATTCAGTAACTTATGAAAATATTTTAACATCAAAATGTATTTGTATGTGCATGTATGCACACATACCACACAGTATAAAGGAAAAGATTGTTAAATTTGATTTTATTGGAAATGGTATAAAAACAGCATAATGTGGGAGAAGATAATTACAACAGAGGGCTTTAGACTGCCCAATAGCTTGAGTAGGAACATCATGAAAGAAAAAAAAATCCAAGCAATCAATAAATATATGTTAATGTGTTCAACCTCATGCCTAATCAGACAAATACAAGTCAAAACCAAAATGAGATTCCACTGTACTCTGAACCAATTAAGAAAATTTTGAGTCTAAAACCAGCATATGTTAAGTGAGGAAATGGGGGCAAATGGAAACTCTCACACTATACTGCTGAGAATACAAATTGGTACAACTACCTGGGAAAACAAATGTATATTATCTACTAAAATTGAATATATACATATCCTGTGACCCAGCAATTCTACCCCTGGGTACATTCCCTAGAAAAACTCTTGCATATTTGCATTAAAATACATATATAAGAACATTGGTAGCAGTCTTATCCTTAACAGTCCAAAACTGGAAACAAGGTATCCATCAACAGTAGAATGAATAAATTTTAATATGTATCAACAATGCAATACTACACACAGTGATAAAGATGAATAAAAACTATATATAATAAGATGGTTGGCTCTTAAAAACAAAATACTAAGCAAAAGAAGCAAAGATGACAATAAGATAAAATATGAATCTATTTTTATGAAGTTCAAAAATGTGCAACACTAAAATTATTATTATTATTTAGCAATGTATACCATTCCAATAAACTTTTCAGACTATTTAGTTACAAGAAGATATCAAAGTTAGGGCGATTTTGTTTTGTTTTGTTTTACATTTTGCACACAAGGGAAAAGATACCTAGAGACTTATTCAAATATTTATTCTTTGTAGGTATATTTTGTAGAAAAAGAAAATGATTAGGTAGTCATCCTAGTCTAGACATATAAAGATGAGAGTCTTGTTAAAGGTAGTAGATTTTTTTAAAATAGAAAATCCATTTTTTAAAGTTCATTTACTTTTGAGAGAGAGAGAGAGAGAGAGTGGGAGAGGTGTAGAGAGACAGAGAGAATCTCAAGCAGGCTCTGCACTGCCAGCATGGAGCCTGATGCAGGACTCCAACCCATGAACCATGAGATCATGACCTGAGCTGAAATCAAGCGTCCAGCACTTAACTGACTGAGTCACCCAGGTGCCCCATAAAGGTAGTAGATTTTTGACTGATAGTCAAATGAGAACCAAACTAATGGGTAATTAATTTCTGAAACAAACCTTAATCTCATTAAAGTCCATTAGAAAAGTGTTCAGGGGCTCTCTCAGAAACACTAATCTTTACCAAGAAATTTGTTATAAATTACATCACACAGAAAGGTTCTATTCCAGACCAGAGTTGGGAAATTTTTCTTTTACAGCACACAACATACAAAATTAAAAGAAAAGTAAAGAAATCATTGCCACAAAATGCAGGACAGCAGTTACCTCAAGCCAAGAGCAAGGGAGTGGTGCTTGAGAAGAGACACAAGACATCTAGAACACTGTTCATGTTCTTTTGTGTAACTGCAATTATGTGTATGGCTATTTTATTTTAATTTATTTTATTTTATTTGTTCATTAAATTGTTTTTCATTGAACTGTTATTCATTAAACCATTTGGGGTACTTTTCTAAATATGTATTATATATCTCAATTTCAAAGAAGGTGATAAAATAAAGGGTAGATGAAAATCTGAGGCACAGAGTGATTAAGTGATTTGTATATTTCACACTCACATGAAATATGTTACATGAATACCAAACTTTATATGATAGAGACTTAGCATAAAGCTGCCTTCTCTAATCTTCTAAAAAGCCTTCACATTCCTCCCCATTCCATAGTGATTGTTTTCGTCATCTGTTCTCACAGAACTCATTGTTTAGACATCTCACTGGCAATTAACTATGAAATGTCTCACAACCATTCCTACACTGTTATTTAGCCTTTCACACTATACGTTGTCTTCTAGTTTATGATTTGGGGCATAGTATCCTCTTGACATACATTTATTTATAAGAAGCAATACACAGTCTAAGTGTGAATCCCATGTCAGAAAAGAGCATGTTAAAGCAGTGTTCCAGTATTTATCATCATCATTTCTAAAACATTTTTCTTGAATTCAACTCTGAGTGCTGGAAATGAAGGTACAACCCTTCTTCCATCAGTCAGAAAGCTCTCCTACTCCTTCTACAACCCCAAAGACTGGTGGCCACATGAAAGCACTTGTTATCCAATTATGTGACAGCTCCTCTACAGACTCATTAAGGACTTTGAGGCTTAAAAATTGATGACCAACTTCCATGCAGGGGAAAAAAAACACAATATTTTGGAGTCTGATGTAGAGTGAGCACACAATTACTTTATTTGCACTATCCTTATGAGGGGTGGACTTAATTCTGATCATGAACTGTTTTCCAAATATGAATTTACTTTTCAGTTTCCACTGAAAGCACGAAGCTCAATCATTCTTTCAACAAATATTTAAGTATCTACTACATGCATGTCACCGTGCCAAGACATAATGATATGACATCCTGAATGTTCTTTTCTCCCCCTGCCAAACATATTCTTATTTATTGATAGTCATTACCAAGGCATAAGTTAGCAAATAATCCTTTTCTTTGTAACATGATATTGCAAGCAAGCCATCAAGATATAATAGCTATGACATTTCAGGGTGAAGTGCCAGACCAAGATGCAAATTTTAAAAGGTGGAATTTTTAAAAAGTGTTTATAAAACTTTGGAGTCCCTCACTTGCATCTAAGGAATAAAAGATGAGGGAAGAATAGAGCTTGGGGAGAAAGATTTCCTCAAAGGATACCCTCCCTCTTTTCTTCCATGAAAGGTATGTGGGAGAAGTCCTAGCTCCTAAAACAAAGTCTAATGAGAGGGGCTTCAATGATATTTATTACTCAGGGAGGATTTCTTAAGAAGATTTCTGTAGAGAAAATTCTTGGCATTATATGAATCCATCCCTTTCTAAGGGTAAAATGAATTCTGCCTTCTTGACTCCAGTCAAGAGAGAGAACAAAGAGAGGACTCAGAAAATTTATCATCAATCTCTTTCTGTTAGAGAGGAACCTAGTGAACTGGTGTCTGACTCCTACCTGAAAATTCTAAAGAACAAGAGATACGTAGGCTTGCAGTTTCATCAAAGGAAAAAGTTGCTGATGCATTTACTGTTTACTGAGGCAAAGATGATGAAGGGATTCCCATGAACTAAATACGGGACATACACAAGTTACAAATCAGAAATGTAGGTCTGGACGGAAAGAACTACCTGGAAGAAACTGAAAACCAACCCTCAGATTCCCAAGTAGTTTGTTAGTTCATCCCCCTGATTCTGCCCTTGCCCTTGTCAGTGCATTTTACCACGGAAGTCAGATCATGTCACCTTCTGTTCAAAATCCTCCAATGATTTCCATGTCACATGAAGTAGAAGCCCAAGCCCTCATTAGATCTCCAAGGTTCTACATAATCAGACTCCGTGGCCCATGCCCTTATTTCCTCCCCTTTCCTCAGGTCTCTGCAAAATAGGCCCTCTGCCTGGAATGTCTCCATGCATTGGAGACCTTACCTTCTTCACAAATCTTCCCTAAGACCCCCCGTTTAAAATTTCAATGCTTCCCCTTCCTAATACTATTTCCCTTTCCCCATTTTACCTCTCATCACTGCCTAATTTACTATGGGTATGTTTATATATCTTATGTATAGATGTATATTTTTATATATGTATACTATGTATGCATATTATATATATATGTTATGTCATGCATATATTATGCATAGATGTGTACATATATACTATATATATGAAATAATACCTATAGTATAATTATATTTATGTGTGTGTGTATGTGTGTGTGTATAAAATTATGTCCCCACAAGAACCACAATTTCCATAAAGGCGGGTATTTTTGTCTGTTTTGTTCATTGTTATATATCACTGTTATGTACCAGGGCTTGAAACAGTACCTGGCACAAAACAGCTGCTTACTAAATATATGTTGACTGAATGAATGCATTAATAATTTGGGGGAATGAAATATTTCCTAGGTTGTTGTTCCAAGAAGAGGCCAAAAGGGAAAAAAGCAAAGCAAAACAAAACAAAACAGAAAATCCCAGAGGAGGAAGTCACCAAATCCACATACAATTTGCTGGAAGCAGTAGGTTTGAGCTTTTGTTCCTTCCTCTCTCACATGCCCAGTGCATAGATTTCAGTCAGCAGTGGTTATGATCTGTGATTTTCCCCTCTTGGGATGGATGAGAACTCAAACAAGCCAGGAAATGTTTGCTCAGACATGAAAGCAAAGCGAAAAATCTAGGGCATGAATCATGTGGGACTGCAATTTTCCTAATGTTAAATATGATAACTATCATGATTTCTAAGTAGAGTTGAGAATACATATTTTTCTTTTACTCCAAAAATTTCTAAAAATGTGTTCCTATCTTTAAAAATCCTGAGTCCAGAGTTCAAGTGTTAAAGGAGGCAAAGTTAAGAGGCGGCAGAGGAGCGAAGAGCAGGGAGACTAGCAACATTAAAGTGGCCTTCTTACCTCTCCTTCAGCATGACTTTCCCCACAGTTTCTTTAAAATAACCAAGAAAACCCCCAAAGTGTTAAGGAAAAAGAAGCAAAGAATTTTAAAATTAGCTGAATAATATCTGAGATCCAAATAAACTGCTTAAAATATAAACACTCATGACCACTCATGCCAAACATGAACACACATGTGCACATGCTCACAAGCACACACACAAGTATATTCTGAGGGCCCTTCATGCCAACAGGTCACAAGGAACCACAGCCTTCAACCTCTCAGACTCTCCCAAATGTCAAGGCCTACTTTACACAGGAATTCATTCAATCTATTATGGACCCTATTTCAACCCATTTCTGCACAGATAGGACAGTAGAAATCGAAGTTACAAATGAATATGCTGGAGGTTTACCCAAAGCCAGAGGAAGTCACAACTATCATACAACAATAGTAGTGACAGTAGTAGTAGCAGTAGTAATAGTAATAACAAACAATAGGAAGAGGAGAGATAATAGCAATAATTATCCCTCTTGAGCATTAATGCAGATAAGTGGTTCTAATTCATCGTGTCACTTGAATCCTCACATTCCCTTAACGTAGATTATGGGACTCAAAATATTTATCTCATAAGAAACCATTGTCCAGTGTAGTTTTAAATCATGTGCTCTAACAATTTAGCAAATTAGAGGAATAAAAAATATATATAAAAAGAAATATATTTATTGCAATTACAATTTTTTTATTATTTTAATGAAGTAATACACCTTCCTTGTATATCAGTGAGAATAAGCTGTAAGAATATACAAGGACCTCACTGCAAATTGTTAGCAGTGAATTAGGAAAAAGGCTACAATGTCCCCAGACACATTTACCTACACAGTGTAGTCATCAATCAGTTCCTGATGAATGAATAAATGAGTGAACAAAAAACAAGTGAGTGAACAAACAAACCATGCAACCAGCACTCCTCTTTGAATTCTTAGTTCCCTAAAAAAACATAAGAGTCTTTATTCCTCTTGAGTAATTTCTCTTGCTGGATCTGTCTCTCTCCATATCCAGCAAACTCTCCAGTGTTTTCTGGATAGAAACAGACACTCCAGATTCCTCTGATGTTCAGAAATAGCCAGTCATCCCTTCCATTCTGTTCCCATTGCCACCAACCTCATTCAAATTCAAGTCCATATCACAAAGTCATCCACTTTCAGCCTACACTCCAATCCATCTTCCACATTACCCCAGATTAAGCTGCCTTTTATATCACTTTGCTTACATTATAACTCCTCAAATTGCTTTCAAATAGAGAGGAAAGCCTCTCTGTTCTGACATGCAAAACTTTCAACAATCTGACACCTACTCACATTTCCTCTTTTATCTCCTTCCACTTCTCAGCATATACTTTAAATCCAGGCACTCCTGACTGTCACAATTTCCCAAAACCTACTACACTTTCCTTCTGCTCATGTCTTTATTCATGCCATTCCTTTTACTCATAAATATCTTCACTCGGCTTCAGCTATGAAAATTTGATCCATTTTTCAGATTCTAGTTCTTATTTCCCTCCTTCAACATGTATTCCATGATTGACCTAGTCACAGAGACCCTCCATCCTGTTATCCTTAAAGAAAGATTCTGAGATCAAAAAGTACATCAATTTTGCATAACTGCAGAGTCAAATATTATGCAGTTCAATGTTTCACTAACTGTGCTTCAAAGTGTTTCATAATTCATAATTTGAAACCATAATTTGGTTTCAAAACAAAAACAAAAAAATACGTTTCTGGTCACATAGCTTTTTAATGCCCCATCACCCATTTAGCCCATCCCTCCACCCACCTCCTCTCCAGCAACCCCCAGTCTGTTCTCTGCATTTAAGAGTCTCCCATGGTTTGCCTCCCTCTGTTCTTATCCCATTCTTCCTTCTCTTCCCCTATGTTATCTGTTGTTTCTCAAATTCCACATATGAGTGAAATAATATACCTGTCTTTCTCTGACTGACCTATTTCGCTTAGCATAATACCCTTTAATTCCATCCACGTTGTTGAAATAGCAAGATTTCATTCTTTGTCATCACCGAGTAGTAAGTACTCCACTGTATATATATACCACATCTTCTTTATCCATTCATCAGTCAGTGGACATTTTGGGCTCTTTCCATAATTTGGCTATTGTCAATAGTGCTGATAGAAATCAGCAGCGCCTTCAAATCAGCATTTTTGTATCCTTTGGATAAATAACCTAGTAGTGCAATTGCTAGGTCATAGGCTAGTCCTATTTTTAATTTTTTGAGGAACATCTATACTGTTTTCCAAAGTGGCTGCACCAGTTTGCATTCCCACCAACAGTGCAAAAGGATTCCTCTTTCTCAACATCCTTGCCAACATCTGTTGTTTCCTAAGTTGTTAATTTTAGCCATTCTGACAGGTGCAAGGTAGTCTCTCATTGTGGTTTTGATTTGTATTTTCCTGATGATGAGTGATTTGAACATCTTTTCATGTGTCTGTTAGCCATCTGGATGTCTTCTTTGAAAAAGTGTCTATTCATGTCTTCTGCCCATTTCCTCACTGGATTTTTGTTTTTTCGGTCTTAAGTTTCATAAGTTCTTTACAGATTTTGGATACTAAGCCTTTATCCAATATGTCATTTGCAAATATCTTCTCCCATTCTGTTGGTTGCCTTTTAGTTTTGTTGATTGTTTCCTTAGCTGTGCAGAAGCTTTTTATCTTGATGCAATCCCAATAGTTCATTTTTGCTTTTATTTCCCTTGCCTCCGGAGACATGTCAATTAAGAAGTTGCTGCGGCCAAAATCAAAAAGATTGCTGCCTATTTTCTCCTGTGGGATTTTGATGGTTTCCTGTCTCACAGCTAGGTCTTTCATCCATTTTGAGCTTATTTTTGTGTATGGTGTAAGAAAGTGATATGGTTCATTCTTCTGCATGTCACTGTCCAGTTTTCCCCAAACATTTGCGGAAGAGACTCTTTTTTCCATTGGATACTCTTTCCTACTTTGTCAAAGATTAGTTGGCCAAATATTTGTGGGTCCATTTCTGGGTTCTCTATTCTATTCCATTGATCTATGTGTCTGTTTTGGTGCCAATACCATACTGTCTTAATGATTACAGCTTTGTAATACAGCTTAAAGTCCAGAATTATGATGCCTCCAACTTTGGTTTTCTTTGCTGTATGGGATCTTTTGTGGTTCCATAAAATTTTAGGATTATTTGTTCTAGCTCTGTGAAGAATTCTGGTGTTATTTTGATAGGTATTGCATTGAATATGTAGATTGCTTTCGGTAGTATTGACATTTTAACAATATTTGTTCTTCCAGTCCATGAGCATGGAATGTTTTTCCATTTCTTTTGGAGATTCACAGTGAATATTAGCATATCAAAGGCTCTGAGAATCCTGCAGTGATGAAATGTGATTAACTTGGTTTAACCCAGTATTTCCCACGTATATGTGACCAGATTCTCCAGATTTCACATATATCAATAAAATTTTCTTAGAATGTTAGTTTTCCATGGAACATAGTCTAGGAAAACATTGATCTAATACAACTTTCTCAAGGCAAGAGATGATTAAATTAAGCTCCAGAAAAGTGAAGTAACTGAAAAGACCACAAGTGAGTTTGTAGAAGAGTCAGTAGCACATCCCTAAGTCTCATCTTCCAAACCAATGCTCCCTCACTATATTACTAGTATCAAATCATATTATAGCATTAAATTGTATGCTTTGGATTTTTATTCTGTACCTACTAAATGTCTTAGACATTGAAATCATTTGAGCAGTAATTTGCTTTGGGAGGAATATATTATAGGCACAAAATAAAGCCACATTTTAATCCAATAAAGAATCTCTACACTCACACAAAAAGAAATTAATCAGGAAGCTGTATAGTCTCTATGGATTAGAATTCATATTACCAAGTTGAATTTATAGAAATCTAAAGTTCTGGGATACCCTATGGACAAGGTGGTTAAGAAAAATAAATTTAGTATATTATACAAGTAGGGACAAACAGAAAATAAATAAATATGTAAATCTCTTCCAGGATCCACTATACAGTATTTGTTCCCATATCAGAACAAATACAAAAAACAAAAACAAAAGCAAAAGCATATTTTTGTCTAAAGAGATCTCAGCTGGACCTATCATTTGTAGCAGGTACTATTGATTGCCTATTCAGTACCTTCCCCTTTCATTTTTCCTTCCTGATTTGGTCAGAGTGCAAGCCATGTATTCAGGAAAGGTGAGTTCTTCCCCCATTTCCAAAAGATAATCCATGATTTGTCTATGCCAATACTGATCATTCTCACTGCATTTGTCAGTGGATGAATAGTGAGAATATAACCAATATTTAAGGAAAGTATACTGGGGTTTCTGGAGAAGACTTTTGCCCCTGGGGTGGGTTAGGACCACTTCTCCTACCTTCCTATATTCCTGTAATGAGGAAGTGATGTCTGGAACCACTGAAACCATCTTGACACCATAATGAATAAGCCTAAGAATAAAAGCTAGTATGGTGAGGTTGGCAGAACAGGAGGTTCTCAGGAAAGGCAGGTGTTCTCCCTTCACACAGTGCTTCCTGTTTTTTCTTCTCTTTTCCTTACAATCCTCCAAACCATGCACCCTGAATCAATCTCTCCCTACCTTCTTTCTGTGTCTGCCTTCACTTCTAGAAACCAATAGTTTTCCAAACATCTTCATTGTCACCTCAATGCAAATGTTTAAACACTTAAGGTCACAAATTTGCTACACATACCAACATCCACCACTTCTCCAACCTCTTAGGCTGGAGTTCTTTCCCCTCTTCTCACATATCAGCGCCTTTTGGAAAGAGTATTTTAATGAAAGCAACAATGACAGATCTACAGTTTTACTGAAGGCCACCCTACTTCCATAAGACTCTTAGATCTCTTTTTATCACTGAATTGCTTAGTAGTACATGTATTAGTGTTCAAAAACTATTTTTTATTAATTTACAAAAAAGTAGGCTCAATTAATTTATTCCAAAGGAAAGAAAAAGGTCAGGAAAAGACAATAGGTTAACTGAAATGAGCTGCCTAAATAAAATGATAGAAATAAGTTCTATTGATGCAAGGGTATTTCAACAACGATTTCAGAACTGACATGTTGATAATACGAAGACCTTAGTTACAACATCTCATATTTGTTTAGTGCTTCATGAGTTACAAACAGCCTATATCTATTACCTCATCTGAGCATTCTCTATATGATATATCACTTTTAGGTATAACAAGTTCGTACAATGATATTGGTACACAATTTGAGAGACACCATATGATCAGAGTTCACTCACAAACACATATTTCAATTAAGTGGATTTGAAGCTTTGAAAACAAAAAAAGGAAAAAAATGAAAATGAAAAATAAATTCTCCAGAATGGAGTCTAATATGTTAGGCAGGCCAGATGTAGGACACTATACTTACTTCTGCATGTTGTATTTTAAAAGGGACATTGTCAAAATAATGTATCCAGACAACGGCAACCAAGATGATGTCTGGAAATTATCTTAAATGAAAAATGTAAGAACTGGAAATGTTTAGCCTATAAAACAAAAAATTTCAGAGAAGACATCATAGACATCTTTAAATTCAAGGGCTATCAAGAAAAAAGTGGCAAGTTTCTTCCCCTCATGGTTCTCACAGTAGAACTAGTGTCAATGAGAAGTTAAAAAGGCAAAGTGATCAACATAAGAACATAGAGGATTTTCTAACATCCATCTCTTCCACTGTTCTCCAATCTTCCAGGCTATTCAACACAAAGATGAAATCTTCTAAAATCTAACTTTGTCTAGTAATAGACTGGACTACCTGCGAATTAGAAATACCTGAAGAGTTTCTGATACCCTTCCTCAGGAATTATGTAAGAGAGATTCTTATATTGGCAGGATGAGCCAAATAACTAACTTCCATAAACCCTTACAACTTAAAGACTCAAGGATTGCATGTTCTGAGAGCAGCCCCACTCAATTTATTTGTGTAACCAACTTATCTTTCAAAGTAGTGAGGTAACGAAATATATAATTTGCAAAACATGTGGGTAAACAACTAAAATCTAACCTACAGGTATTGGCATTGATCAACCCTAGATGATCATCCCTAGAACCTAGAACAATACCAGGCACAGAGTAGGAGCTCAATAATATTTATGATTTAATGAATAATGTAACTATCTAAAAGTCAGGTAATTCTGACAGGTTTCCAAACATTTTCAACACAAGTTAGCTCTCTGAGCTTCAGTAACAACCTGATAAGGCAGGGTAGGCAGGTTAGTATGCCCATTTTATACATCTTATCTTATTGCCCTCCCTCAAGAATGCTCTTCAGTTAACATTATGTTTTTAGGTTTCATCAAAATTGTTAAAAGAAAAGCCCATCACAAGAACATCTTGTGCAAAATCATGATTGAAACTATCACTGTCCATCATACCCATCATATAAGAAACAACATTATAAATTCCTTCTGCAATTAATGACAAGAAAGTTTGCCTTGCCATACTGGTTTGTCTGTTCTGCCCTCCCTCCCTTCCTCCTTTCCTTTTTTTTTTTTTTTTTTTTTTCCTTTTTTTTCTTTTCTAAATAAGATAATGGGGACTCTATAAACAAACATGGTTCTTTTTCCTCAGAAGTTGCCAGAAAGTTCAGTCAACCTTGTGGCTCTAACTTTGACGTCCCAAATTCCTAACATAAATCTTTCCAACATTATAACAAATCAGGACTTAGAAACTTTTTTGTTTTTAAAGCAATGGAATTTTTGGTTTGAAAATATTACTTGGAATTTTGATACATAAAACAGATAAAAGTACAGCTATTAAGAACAGAGCTTAGAGCCCTTCCAACTAAGCCTCCTTCAAAAACCCTCTACCCACAGGTGACCCTAGATCCCAATGGTCATCATTTGAAAACTACTGCTCTATAATATTTTAAATTATTTTAGCTGCCTTGTTTCATGCATTTTTATTATAAACCCTATGAAAATGTTTCAGTATTAGGCACATGAAAACTGTGTGTATTCCCATATATGCTTACACATGAGAAAATGGAAATGTTAGACATTAACAATAGGTAGCCAATGGGTGGAGCTGAGATTATAACCCAAAACTGACTTTAGACTCAAGCAATTCCTAGGTTTAAACCTCAGCTTTTCACTGTGTAAGGTTAAGAGTTATTTAATCCATCTTAGCTAAAATTTACACATATATAAAAATGGTTACAATAATATCTATCTTACAACCTTGTTTTGAGAATTAAATGAAATAAAGTGTATAAATAACTCTACACAATACCTGACTACATAATAGGTACTTATTATTATCTTCATTATTTTTTGACTCCTATCCCTTTGGTCCAGTCAATATGTTATGCCAATAGGAATTTTTTTAAAAGGCTGGGGAGGGACAGGGTAGGAGATACTAAGTCTGGAACCTGGAAGCCACAGGGATAACATAGATTACTGGAAAGCAAGTGCAGGATAAGACTGACCAAGAGAGAGTTATTAGCCTAGTATTCATTAATAATGTTGAGGGAAAAGTATAATTGTCAAATTTTGCTAACAAAAGAAACTAGGTCATCATAAAAGGCTGAAATTGAGGCAGACTTAGAGTAGTACTTAAAGATTTTGTCACCTACCCAATCACCATCAAACCCAATAGATAAGGGAAAGTTTTTACTTTCTTGAGCCTTGTTCTATCCCAGCCATTTTACTTTCAAGGAAACACATTAAATTGCTTGTATGTGAAGAATTAAAACTCAACAGAGCCATTGGGGAAAACATTGAAGAGCATTTGTTGGCCCAGCCCGGCAAAACTGTCCTCCAGATCCTCTATCAGACCCCTACAACAGGAAATCTTTTAAAGTAATGTTTTAGCTCTACCACTGACATCTACCTATAAACTAATATGATGTTTGGCATGGAAGATTGTTTATTTGGATGTGCGAAAGTTCTGGCTGTTAACTTGGAGAGAAAAGTTATTACTCTACCTCCCTTCAGAGACCATCCAAACACTTGTCTGACAGGGTGAATACCTATTACACACAAAAGTGGGGCTGAGCCAGACTTCCGCAAAACTAAGTAGGTGAACTTCTAACACTTTATTTCCACCTTTTTTGTCTGGGAGCCCCATCTAGCCTCAGATGTCCCAGTACTAAATCCAGGTACCTAGCTGAACTTTTTGCCAGGATTTTGCTATTATCTAATTGTCATCTGACACCCCTTTTCCCTTTCCCTTATCTTTTCAAGCAGGTTATAGCTGCTAAGTGTTCACAGGAACATTTAAATTTTAATTGGTATTTAAAGAATATTGCCAAAATTCTTCAGAACTTAAAGGAATAAAACCCAACTGACAGAATTTGAGGTTCCATGGTGGGTCTGAGGGAAATGTTTATAAGGTCACACAAGTTAATCACCCCATTGGTGACCATCTACTACCCTTATATTCAAGACTGACCTGGAAAGAAATAGTCATCTCCCTAGAGATACCTAGGAGAAGGAAATTATAATAGATGACAGATAGATAGATAGACAGACAGATGGATAGATACAGATATATAGATATATAGATATACATGTAATATATACTATATATTGATACTATAGATAGTAAATACTATGTGTGTTGTGTAAGTACATAGTATATTTAGGGTGGTGTATTTATTTACACATATATAGTATATATAGACATATATAGTACATACTATATATAATAGACAACATATATTGATAGCATATATAGTACATACACATATAGAGTATATACCATATGTATACTACATACATATATATGATTGATAAATTAGAGTATACATATATATATACAAATTAATGCACCCCAAGCCTCCTAAGTTTTTTTTTTCTTTTTTTCTTCTTTTTCTTCTTCATGATAGACATATAATGTGCCAAGGTTGTAGTAAGGTTTGAGGGAGACACATGTCACAAAACAGCATGAACATCCAATCATCATGCTTATGAACTACAAATGAATCCAAGCCCTGTGAGTTTTTTAAAAATATTTATGAAGCTTATTTTGCAGGTCACACAGTCTTTACAAATGTTTCCATAATTGTATCTTGGCTGGCTGCAGAGTCACTCAGCATTATTAATTAAGAATGTTTTTGGACTAACAGCTCATTTCCAATAAGAATCTTCCACAGTAATGTAGTTAGGCAGCCAGGTGACCTCCAGAAAGCAGGTTCTTAAATTCCCATGAATATAGTTCATGAGGCTGAGCTGCCAGAAACAGCAAGTCACACATTCCATGACCTCCATCCACCCTTTTCTTATCCTGAAGAGTATAGGATACTTCACAAGGTACATACACAGGCTAAATACCCAAGGGATGATTGCAACATTGACAAGTTCAAATCATTTAAATCCGGAAAAGGAGTTGCCTTGGTATAGAAAGATATGGGATCATACGGAGAATTGGGAAGAATTAAATTAAAAAAACAGAATATGAAGAGGAAAGTAAACCAGGCATTTAGAAGACTAGGGGGGAAAAAGGTGGAATTCAAATACTTCATGTATAACTATTATAACAAGATGACAGAGGGTATTTTTTAAAAGCCTTAAAGTGGAGACACTCAGGCCAAAACATCTGTGGAATTGAAAAAAAGAAAAGAAAAAGAAAAGCCCTTATGATTGCCAACATCTCCATTCTGCTTCCCTCCCTGTTCAGCACCAGCAATGAGCAATACATTAAAAAGGTGTTTAGACTGTCAGTAAATGTGATTGATTTTTTTTCTATTCTGCTAAAAGCCTGCTACATGGTGGAACAAAAAGCAAATGCTTTCCTCATATCCAGGTCTGGGTGGAACTTTTACATTATTTTAACACCCATCAAGGGATAGCTTTGTCTCTCCATGGAGACAGGGAAAGCAATCCATGTCCACAAAAAGCTTTTTGGCCTTCCATTGTCCCCCTTTCCCTCCCGAACCCAATGGAATTTCACTCACGACTAGAAAACCTCACAATGGAAAATTAATACAAATGGTCTATCTATTTACTGGACCAAAATGGGATGAAGAAACATGAAAGCCTGGATTATCTTAGAACTGAGCTCTGTAGGATGGGAACAAAGCTGGGTGGAACTAATCAGTTCAGAATAAATGGGGCTGCACTTAGTGTTCTATTTTTCCATCCATCAAACTGACAGAATCACCAAGATAGAAATGATCATTCATTACTGAACTAGGAAAAGAAAGGCAGACATTGGAACCACATGCCAAAATTGAGGATCAGGTGTCTTTTAATTTAATGTGGACTGCAGATGGTAAAGTGATTATTATTAACTAGTTATATAATTGCTTACTTAGGGTTAAAGGTCACACCTCCACCTGTAACTTTGCCAGGAACAGAACTGTCAGAAAATGCAATTTCTTATAGAAAAGACAAAAGAGCCAGATGTAATTATAAATAGTTTTATAATGTAAATTCTATACTCAGATTTTACACTATGCAACTCTGTATTATCCTGCAAATCCACTAAATAACTGATAAGTTTCTGAAGGACTTAAGTCCAATATAAAAGATCTGTAACTAAATCTAAACAACATCTCTCAAGGGCTTTTATAAACATCATAGTCATTATTTCCAGTTCACACGGTACAATTCATGGTTATGGTAATATTTTACTGTTTTTCTGAGTCCCTGTAAAGTCAAACTGCATGGGATAAAAAGTAAGGAAGGAGTTGTATTGGCTTGCTGTAATTCAATTTATTACTTTACTGTTAGAATGGAAATTGAATATAAGGAAGCTCTTACCTGGAGATTTTCTGGGGCAGGGAAAGTTTATGGTAGTGGTACCTTTTCTATGAATATTCTGTGTTTTTTGAGACTGAAGAACATCTGGAAAAAATGTGACTTATGGGAGGAAAAACTCTGCAAGGGATATGCATGCCCTATGATCTAAGTGATTATTAGGATCTAGGTTTATTTCCAAGATGTATGACTAGAATTTGTTCTATTAGAGGCTATTGTTGCTCTTCTCTATACTGTGTATTATATAGATAGAACTTGATCAAGACTCCTGCTACCTCAGGATTTTGGGGGGAGGAAGAAAAAAGAAAATTATTAACCATCAGGTCTGGAGCAGTTTAATAACTGAAGAAATAAAAAGTACCCAAAGGGTGAAGAAAAAAGTTTGTTCTATCTATTCTCCAATTAATAAGAAATAGATATTTTACTATCTATGTTGGGAAAAAAGGTAGAAGCCAAGATTATTACTGTTCATATTCTTGGAATAATTAAGCTTTTATTAATTTTAACCAGCCAACATAATAGTGTGTTCCCCATGCTGAACTTGGTAAGGCAGTAAAACACTTTCCTCACCAAACCCAGGCCGAGGTAACTTTCTTCCTAACTTCTGTAATATCTACCATACTACAACTGTCATTCGGCACATATAAAGGCCACCATCTCTGTCCGACTCACCTGTACAAAGAAAGCACAAGACACATCAGTGAGACTGCCACCTCCAAAGTTTCAGAAGGGAAAAGGAAAACACACGTTTCCTCTGCTCTTGAATGCCTGAAAATCTCAAGGGAAATGTTAAAAGCCTCACTCCCACTGGGATGCTGAGAGCAGAGCACAAGGCTACCGTGCTATGTCTAATTTTCCTCTTCCTGTCCAAATGCTCCTTCACCTCTGCCAATTCAATAGGTCTTTTATCCAGTCTGGAAATAGGCTGAGAATCCAGTTTATTCTGTTGGCATCTCCTGCTCAAATAGTCTCATTCTTGCTCCATATGGGATCTTCTTAAGTTAGAAGCTACAAATTTGGCATGTGCTGTTTATAACACTAAAGTAATTAATAACCAAGCTATAACTGCCAAATGGGGTACAACTGACCACTAAACTAGGAAGATGAAAACAGCTCATTAATCAAACTTCACATTTTATCACACCACAGATAATTGTATATTGACTGTCAACTTCAATGCCTTGAACACGGTAAAAGCCCAAGAAAGGCCTGTGATTTATAATTAATGAAACTATTTTAGACATTTTTATTTTAAAGTTCATACTAGAGAGTTGTGATATCAATCTTTCCCAACAAAATACTGCTAACATCAGCAGTACATGGAAAGTTTCCACATCAAGGGAAGCTGTCTTTTAAAGACTTGTATTTTATTTAAACAGTGTGTATATACCCCAGTTTGACTTTTATGATAACCAGAAATCTCGGTAGCCCAAAGTAGATATTCTATTGAGCAACCTAGCTTAGTATATTCTGTTTCCAAGTGAATCTCCATGTATCCATCTCTGTATGCAGAAACAGTCAAGCCTCCTAAGGTCTGAAGGTGAAATTCTCTCCCTCTATCAGTGCCACATCAAGACAAGCAATCTTTTGGTACCTTTAGCATATCTGTTTCCAATGCTCTAACCCCACATTCTTATTCCCCATAATCTAACAGAGACAGTGTATAACTATTTGATCGGTTCTTCATATAGGCAGAAGAATACTCACTGGCCGCCAAAAGATACAAATCAGCTTGTCCTTTATAAATATAAAAATGATTGAAACCAACAGTGCTTTTATGGCTAGCCAAAGAAAAATACCTGTCAAAGAGAAATCTATTTCTATAGAACCTGGGTCAACTTTCTAAGTCTAAATGCATCTCAGTAATATAAAATTCTTTTCTACATCCATAGAAATTGATATTCATTACTCACCAAAAGCCAATACATAACATGTGGTAAATGCATGAAAGAAACCAATGATTTCTTGCCAGCCACATGGTAGACACTCATAAATACTTTTTTATTAGTGGATTGTTATACTTTAAGCATTTCTTCCATGAAGTGATATATGCTATAGATTATTTTTTTTTCTTTTAAGTTATGTAAGACCCATGAACCAGAAAATTTTGGTACACCCTAAAGATGTTTGCAGAGAGGAAAAATTTTTTTCTGTTATTTACAAACATTTTCTGATTTAAT
The DNA here is from genome assembly GCF_046562875.1 of Panthera onca. Taxonomy (NCBI): domain Eukaryota; kingdom Metazoa; phylum Chordata; class Mammalia; order Carnivora; family Felidae; genus Panthera; species Panthera onca. The sequence goes on from NC_138339.1 coordinate 26,775,229, forward strand.
CATAAGCAGCATGGTTTGAGGCTCAGAACCAGTATGAAGCATCCAAATTTATTATGCTTTATCATCTTGGGTGATTATTTTGTTCTCACAGGCCCTTCTTGTAGCCTACAGACAAGAAGAACTAACTAACTAACTAAATAAATAAATAAATAAATATGTACCAATCTTTGTTATTTTTATCTTTAATTAGACCCAAAAATATGCATAACAAATGAAGGATTTTTATGGGGAAAAAACCACCAATATTCTGAGTGACTTAGAATGATAAACAGAACACATTTCTTCATTTTCTAGACAGAAAACAATGTCTCTCACATATGCATAACTACTTGCCAGAGATGTATGAAGATGCTATTGTATTTAATAAAATAATAAAATAGTTGCTAAAGAGCTTTACTACAGTCATAATAACTGTTTTCCACTATGGATTTTTTTAAAATAACAAAGAGTAAAAGTGTATGTGTGTATGCATGTGTCCAGCAGGGAATTCAAAAAATGGTCCTCGCACTCAAAAAGATTCAAATCATTGCTATGTGATTTGTGGCATAACTTCTGGGGGCACAACTTCTGTTGTGTACAATGATACCATGTATGGTGTCAACTATCTGCATCATGATTAACAACTAGCACATGAATAAGACAGTCAATAGAATATGAAAAAGCTTCAACCTGAGCAAATATCAAAACATACATTTACATTCATAAGAGTGCTGCTCTCTTTTTAGTATTGCATAAATTGTAAGATGCTAGAATAGAATAGTAAAGGAGACTGACACAATCTCTTCCACTCGACATTTTAAGAGATTTAATAAGAGAAGAAATGAGAGGCTAGGTTAGGTGGAGCACTGGACGGTCATGCCTGGTGATTTTAAATGTGCTAAAGGGTGTTTTAAAGTCACCAACAAAGGTCAATGAAAACACATCGATCATTCCTTATTCTTAATGGACTATTAGTTTCATACTGAATTCAGAAAGTTTATTAAACTGTATCCGAATTTCAAGTAAGGATTTTAATGAGATTTCTGGGGGGAAAAAAATGAAGTGTTATGTTCACTCGAGTAGTTCCAGAATGCAGAAAATATTGGCAAAGCAATTCTAAGGGCTTCTTGCCACTGAGTATTCAAAGGAAGAAGAGCCATCAGAGACGTTCTGAAGAGAGGGTTCAATTTTGATGAAGTAAAATTTATTTCAGGGACAGCAAATTCTCATGGGGAAGAGTCTGTAGTAGTTAAAAAGCAGTAACAAAACAAAATGAAAAATGGATTCTCCTTATGCACTCCTTATACCTTGTGCACATAGAAAGATCTACAAATGCTGGCATGTGGAAAAGGTATTAGACCCAGAAGAAAATGCCCCAGGTTTTCCTATTTGAATCCATCATTTGAATCCATATCTTTCACTCCATCAATCCTTTCTCATTTACAAAGGCCCCAGAAAAGCCCATCATTCAGCATGTACTATAGTTAATACTACCCTCCAAACTCAGTCTCTTACTCTTATTATAGTGAGGTCTGAGCCCAGCCCTCTGTGGTTAGAGACAGAAGCCATCATGTTAAAAAAAGAGATTAGTATCCACTGGTTAATTTTCATTCCTGTAGTAACTAGGAACTGTCTTTTGCTGTAAACTAGGCTTGTTATTATATACACATAAAAAGCATTCTTAGCCCCAACTTAATACTGTGATCAGTTTTAAGGGAACAGAACGTAAAATGCATATAGCTAAACAATATGTAAAATAACGCTGAGAAAAAAATTAAGTACATAATCAACAATCTTCCGTTGTTGCCATTTATCCCTACATGAAGATCAAAAAACACAAGTTTTATAGTTCTTTGCCATATGTCTTTTGTAGACAGACTCTTGCAGCTATAATCCTTGCCATTATTTTGACTTCATCACTTAACAGTGTCTGGCATGAGTGAATATTTTCATCCATCTGCTTGAACTGAATTCAAGCCCTGTCCTAAAGATAAACTTGAAAACTATATGAATGATATCCACTACTTATTACCATGTATTTTTAGTAAAAAGCCAGTCACCATCAAATCAACCTTTGCACCATATTGCTTCTTTCCTAGATTTCTCATCTAATATACATTATAACATGATAGTGTTTGCACCTTGAAACAGGAAGAATAATCTCTTTTTCAACTACCCAGTCTCCATCATAAGCAAAATTGGGGAAAAACAAAAATGAGTTGCCTTTCTAACTTTTATTTTGACATTTCTTTGATGTGAAATTGGGATTGAATATCCTCAGCCACCCAGGAAGTGAATATCAAGTTTGTTATTGAACTAAGGAGTGTTCCATGGTTTTCTTATGTCTATGACAGGGCCCTGCTGCAGTTAAACTTCTGCTAATGCACATTAACCAATGGTTTAACTGGTTGCTTGCATCATAACCAAGGTTTATTATTTTTGGCCTTAGTTAAAAAGAAGGAAAAAACCTTAGAACGTATAATCTGGGAAGGTTCATGTTATTTGAAGATTGGTGGGGCGCCTGGGTGGCTCAGTCGGTTAAGCGGCCGACTTCGGCTCAGGTCATGATCTCACGGCTCGTGAGTTCGAGCCCCGCGTCGGGCTCTGTGCTGACAGCTCAGAGCCTGGAGCCTGTTTCAGATTCTGTGTCTCCCTCTCTCTCTCTGACCCTCCCCTGTTCATGCTCTGTCTCTCTCTGTCTCAAAAGTAAATAAACGTTAAAAAAAAAAAAAAAAAATTGAAGATTGGAGGCCAGGATACAAGAGTAACTTGATAATGAAAATAAAGTTTAAACAAATGAATTTATGCACATGTGAACCCAAAAAGTGGGAAAAAGTACAGAATAAACATGCACTCATTATAAAATGCCTATGCATGTGACAGTGAGCACGAGGGAGAGGGAGTGGTGGAAATGCTAAAAGTACATGTTGCTACTAAAGTAAATAGTGTTTATGACCCTATTCATAAGCCTTTAAAGACAGTTGTTAGCACTGGGCACCAAGTCAGGACCTGGCAGTAGAATAACTCTAACAGTCAATAAAAAACACAGTGAGAACAGGATATTAATTTATGCCTCCTGAGGATTACTGTATTCACAAATGATCATTTCAGCACAGCAATTTTTGGCCACCTTTCAGGAATGAAAGCACCATGAGACTAGTCTGAAACAGGAATAAAGGCAATATGCCACCTTGCAGGTAACAAACATGGAGCCCTTTCTTGGGAAAGCAAAAGGACCCTGAAAAAAACAGATTTTCTAAGAGTGTACAAAAGCAGTGTGAAAATGGAAGAGGAACTACAAGTTTTATAGTGTCACATAAAATACATAAACCAAACAGGCCCAAAAGAACAAAATGGATGAGAAAATTTTACTCACTCATAAATCAGGAAAATCATAAACTCTTTCCTGTCTTCTTTAGAGTCCCTGGAGGTGAAAGGGAGGTCAAGAACCACAAATTTTTACATTTCCTTGCAGTGTATTTACTTCTGTGTGGATTCTACCAGGTATAATCCTAAGAACTCATAAAACCCAGGGCTAGTTACTGAAAAGGTAAAAATAGCAAACGTTTCTGATACCATTTGGGATTGCAAAACACAGAACTGCTACTACCTAATGTCTTTGAAAGTTAACAGCAGATCACCTGCAAGCATCACCTAAGCCCTAAAATGAGAGATTGCCCAGTCCACTGATGAGCACAAACTAAATTCCACCTTCTTCCCAACACTGGGCTGAGCACTATGAGAACTAGAGAAGCAACTACATGCATTCTTTGTGGTCTCTGTCCTCAAACAGCTTTACAGTAGCTGGAAATATACAATTAACACATGAAAAATAATTGGTTACAAAGCAAAATAGTGAATGATTAAGTCTCAGAAGAACTGGTGCAGAAGAAGGATATGAAATTCCACAGGAAGCTGATTAAGGCCTGGGACTAGGGAAAATTTTGTTGAAGTAAAGATAAAAATAATAGCTACAACTTATTAAGCATTTATTAGATGCCAGGCCCTATTCTGAGCACCACATTTGTATTATTTCATTTAATCCTCACAGCACTCACAAGGACAGTTATCCTATTCTGTACATGAAGAAACTGAGATACATAGAGGTTACATACTGAATTGTCACAAATCATTTAAGTTGAATCTGTTTTGGAATATCCTCTATTCATCTATTTGTCTATGCTTGTGCCAGTGTCACACTAATGTAATTATTATAATGTTGTTCAAGCTTATATACCTAAAAAACATAAAAACCAGGATCCAGAAAAAGATAGGCTCTAGAATCTCCTCTCTGAGTCAGTTTATTATTTGGAATTTGAGGAAAGGAAGAATATGAAAAGATAAAGGAAAAAAGAGAAGGCCTTATAAGCAGATACTGTTTCTGTCAAGAAATCCTAGGATTGATCAGCCCTGCCTCCTTTTCTTCTATAGCTATCACTTGTAACTTTTGACCAATTTCTTCCTACTTTGGCCATCTGAAGAATACAAAATTGTCAGTTTTAGCACTAATTTTAGTTTTCAGAATTTTTTTAGCTGCTAATAAGCACAAAATCAGATTTAAAAAACAAAAAACAAAACAAAACAATACAAAAAACCTTTCCTGGTCCTCTTTCCTTTTGTCTTATTTAGACCCTGAAGGGAAAGACCAAGAATGTTAAGATCCCTTTGAATCCACAAAAGGAAGACTACTCCTCTTACACAAAAGTTCCTTAAAATCTTTCTAAGGGCTTTGAACTTTCGAGATTGAGGTGTGATTGGTGGATCAGGTAGGAATGTGGCTATAGCACTGGGCCTAGTGGAATACATTTTCAGTTTCTTAGGTCACCCTTTGCATTTGCAATCCCTGTTCCTTGCAGCTATGCTCTGAATTAGCATTGAGGCCAGCAGAAGAGCAAAGATTTGAGATGAAGATCAGAGGAAGCAGAACTGGAGGGGGGAAAAGAGGAAGAAAGATCCATGCCCTTTTCTCTTGTAGTTATCGAGTCTTGACACTTGCAGTCTTAACCTAGACAACTGCAGTTACGGTAAACATAACGAATATCTGAATAAGGAAGAAGAGCCTGGCAAATAACATATTCATTACAGTGGATAGCAAAGAGAAGGGAAAAAAGGAAAGATGACCATGGGGAGCAATGGACAGAATAAAACCACAAAAAATAATACATATATTTAACAAAAATTGCAAATATGAGAAAGTTAATGACCACAAATGCAGCCAACAAACTAAAGCGGACAATTCACACCCAAAGAGGTAGAGTTACTTGAAAATAAATATACATTTTTTCAAAAGAATAAATAAAATGTTTCTGGTTAAACATAGTGAATTAAACACATAATTTTAGCTTTCCTCCATCTCTTTAAAAAATATTCCTCTAAAAAATTCTTCTAAAAAATAAAAATTTCATTTTTTAAAAAGATATAAACCCACAAGAATAAGAAAAAAAGAAGAGGAGAGCACAGCAAATGATCCACATTAAGATTTTTGGAAGCTGGAAAACAGATAAAGCATGAACACTGAAAACATACTGAATGAGGCAGGAAGCTAACCACCCACAAGTGGTAGGCTGGGAGTGGGGGTAATAATGAAGCAGAGTCACACCATGGAGCCCCAGAGAGAATCAGGAACTGGATGCACCATGTGTATCTAAACATGGGAAAGCAGTGGTAAAGGAATCAATAACATATATATATATATGATATATATTACATAATATGTCATATATATTATATAATATATATTTATATTTTTATATATAATATATATATTTACAGAAAGAAAGAGAAAGAAAGAAAGGAAGAAAGAAAGAAAGAAAGGGAAAGAAAGAAAGAAAGAAAAAAGAAAGATAGGTTGATATGGAGCTGGAAAGCTAGGAGACAGTCTCTACTTCCACACAGAAGTCGAAGACTGATTTTATAAGCAGATTGAAACTGAAAAACTTTAGTATAGACTCAGAGACATCCAGTATACATAAAGGTAGCAGTTCCATACTGAAAATAGGTTAAGTAAAAAACTACTATTCCCAGGTTCTTGCTTAAACCATTAAAAACTAGGTTATACTTCTAGGGCAGGAAATTAGACAATTCTTCTTTGGAATAACAAACCACTCCAAAGGAAATGCCTAAGTTCCTCTTAATATTAATAATCAAAGAAAAAGTATTTGCAAAAAATGACCAGCCTCTTTCTTGCCTGGTAATTCTATAATGAGTCACATTTTGACAAGCCCACTCCATATCTATGGAAACTTTTAGTGTCTTTCAGTAAAATATCAATGAACAGCCAAATATCATGTGACACTGAATAAAATTTATCAAATGAAACACCAACAAAAACAAAAGGGAAAAAAAAGAAATACAGTAAAACCTTAGTTTGCATGCATAATTCATTCCACAAACATGCTTGTATTCCAAAGCACTTGTATATCAAAGCGAATTTCCCCATAAGAAATAATGGAAACTGAGATGATTCGTTGCACAACCCAGAAATATTCATATAAAAATGATTATAATACTGTAATATAATACAAAATAATAAAGAAAATACATAATATAAAGAAAACTAAACAAATGAACCTGCACTTACCTTTGAAAACCTTTGTGGCTGGAGTGAGGAAGACAAGAGAGGAGGGTTTTTGTGTAGGATGACTTTCACTATCACTAACAGGATCACTGCTATGTATTGGCTCAATGGAATCTTTTTCTGCATGGGGGCCATTGTATATGTTCACAGGGATGCTGACTACCTTACGGTATTAATAAACTCTTGTCCTATACTGTATTTAATGTAACTGGCAATAAGGCAGCAAAGGAAAGGGTTTATATCTACAGGCAGCCTGACCTAGAATGAAGCAAAGCATTCCTAAGTTCACTCTTATATGGAAAAGCAAAGGACTGTTCATAGGTGCTTTGAAGTGAAAAAAAATACACTAGTGCCAGTTGTGGGCACCTTCCAACAGTCTGAAAAATCACTGATTTCTGCCAAATACCACAGTCTGAGACTCAGCATCCAAGCATGGGAAACAATCACGCCCAATCTTGCAGAAGAGAGAGAGAGAGAGAACCATTGGCTCAGTTGTGATCATGCGATGTTCAGCATCAAGCACTACTCATATTTCAAGACATCACTCATTTATCAAGGTAAAATTTATTAGAAATGTTTGCTCGTCTTGCAGAACACTCTCAGAACAAGTTACTCGCAATCCAAGGTTTTACTGTATGTGAAAAACAGACAATATAGAGGGCAGGAGACTTAAAAAAATATTCTATGGTTAACTTCCTCAGATATATAAGAAAAAATATTGCATATATGAAATAAGAATAAAATGTTGTAACAAGAAACTTTCAGAGAATTTTTTAAAAGACCTCTTTCAAACATCATAGAAACAGGATTTTAGAAGGGTTAGAAGATAAAGTTAGGAACTCTCCCCCAAAAAAGAAGAAAAATACAAATTTTATCTAAGGGATCAGACCAGATGGTCCAGAAAAAAAGAGAACAGAGAGAGTGGAGATAAGGTGGTTGTCAAAGAAATAATATAAGAAACTTTCTCAAAAGGACATTAGTTTTCACATGGAATGAACCCACTTTGTATACAACACAATGACTAAAAATAGGTTCATAGAAAATATATCAAACTTGGTCTCTGAGTACTATGGATTAAGAAAAGTACTAAAAGCTTGGGAAGAGAAAAACAGATATCATATTTAAAAAATCAGAAATAATAATGGTTTCCAACTTCCTACTTCAAGACTAAAAACTTGAAAAACTTAAATTAGTACTTCAAACTAAGAGGGAAATTATTTCAAATCTAGAATTCTACATCTGAATGTAAGCCTAGAATTTATTTCCAGACATATATTTTTTTCAAAAATTTTACTTTGCACCTGCCCTCTGAGGCTACTGGGTTATGTAATTCAGCAAAACAAAAAAGGAAACAAACAAACAAAAAAGGAATACATGGGAACCAAGAAGTAAGAAAATCAACACAGAAGTCCTGGGAAGACAGTTTGTGTAACAATGCTAGAAGGCAATCAAACCCAGATTGGAACAGGTGGATCTAGGAGGAATATCTCCAAGAAATACAGATTCTTGATCTGTTACTAAGTATCTGAATTACTAAGAGTTCAGGAATAAACTTGGATAATGATGAATTCAGTGAGGAATTCAAGACAAGAAGTAAAAAAATAACACCCCCCCCCAAAAAAAAGCATGTATGGAGAAAACAAAAAAATTTTAAATGAAGGAAACATACACACTACATGATTCAGGAATGAATAATCTTTATATACTCTTAGTAAACACTAAATTTTGTGTTATTGAAAGGAATAGGAAAGCGGAACCTTCACCTTTTTCATGTTCCATAGAAGAGAGACTACAAAGAATATGTAAAATTAAGAGAGAGCAATATAAACATGTTATTTAGAAACACAGAAGTAAATAATAGAAACATCTAGAATATTGGAAAATAGTTGCCACTAGGAAAAAGGAACCAGAAGTGGAGAGGGGTGTAATAGAAGGCTACTGATCTTTATGATAAGCCTTATAGAATTATTTCACTTTTAAAATTATTCATTTGATCCATTATTTCATATGTGTTTGATAAAAATTAATTTAAAATATAAAAACAAAGGCAAGATTAGCATTCATGAAACAGGACAGAGAATTAGGCACAAATAGATTATAAAAAATGTAATCATGAAATAAAAAGTCAATATATGGGTGAATTAGTAGACTAAGTATAACTGCAAAGAGATTTAGGGTATTGAAAAATAAAATAAAGAAATTTCCCAGGATGCAGCACCGAGATTTGAAGAAGGAAAAAGGTGAAAGTGAATATATATGAAGGGTAGAAGGAAAAGTTCCAACATACATCCAAAAGGAGTTCCAGAAATATAAAAAATAGAGAATGGAAGAGAAGCAGCACATCAACAGCACCAAGAGAGTTTATAACTACAAACTGCAGATCTACTGTATCAGAAAATCCATTGTTGGAACCAAAGCATCTACATCATTCTACAGTTTTACAGATAATTCTAGTGAGCAATAAAGATTAAGAAATACTGCTTGAAATCATGTTGAACAATCCACCTAATTAATTCCCCCTGGACCTTAATTAGTGAAAGAACACTGGACTAGGAGTTAAGAATATCAGATTGGTATCCCACCCTGGACCACAAATGAGCCATATGACCTTGAACAAGTCCCTGTTAATCTTCTGGGAACTTTAGTTTCCTCACAGTAAAGTGTAGTAACCAACACACCTCCAATCTCACAAGCTTGGGATGATTAAATACTCACATGTAATGACACAGGCAATGGGTTAAATGCTTAATGCACAGTCTTCTTGAAACTTCACAACAGTTTTATGACATAGAACTATATTATCAGCCTCATTTTATAAATGAAGTAGAGAGGCCTAATGCTTTCAAGAACTTGCATGTGAAAGTTACTAGTATTAAGTTACCTGAATTTATTTCTCCAGTAATTCACTCTTGTATATTAGGGCCTATACAGAATAAGGAATTTAATTATCTTAATAATTTCCTCCATTCTAGAAAATTACTGTAACCCTGTTACAAAAATTAGTTCAGTAAGCTCACATTTTCTAAGGAAAATTATTATTAGCCTGAAGAAATCAATCTGCAAAAAATGTGAATCTCTCCTAAAAAAAAAAAAAATCTTGGAAACATGCCCTCGTCCTCACTTTCATACCAGTTAGTTAAAGGGGTGCTGCTCAACGAGTGGAGAGGCCAAGTGCAAAAATGCCCTTTGAGGACTGTTCTAAAGAGGGGAAAAAACCTGAACCTTTATGGAAATGTTTGCTCAGTTTGGTAATAAAATGTCTGTAACACTAGAGTGTTTGCCAACATAACTCTCCTCACACAATGACTGTGTGAGCAGTTTTTTAACTGAGTTACAATCAAACTGGCACCAGGGAAGAGCAATAACCATAAACTGAATTCTCAACAATATGTTTTCAGGCAAAGAGCTACATGACTATTTCCAGATTTGATTGCTATGATTCATAAATTCCAAAGGCCTCATGCTTCTCCATATCACAATGTAGTTAGGCTTCACTAGTCCCTGTGAAGAGAGATAGAGAATTAATTGCTTACAAACCTTAGCAATAAAGCCATCAGTTTGGACCCAGCAAGAAATAAAGACAAGCTGGCACCTAAGCAGAACAGGTAGAAAGCAGAACAGGTTGGATGCAAGCCTGCCATCTATGTGCAGAAATACGCCTGTAGGAAGTCATTTTTGTGGCAGAGTATTGCAAAACAGAACATGCATACAGTATGATTATTCACATTTTTACCTAATGCAGGACTTATAAAGCCAACTGCTTCCAATGGACTCCACACTATAACAATTCTTTTCATCAACGCCAAGGGTAAAACGAGCCAATAAAAAGCACAAATTTCAATGCTGGCAAACATCATTGTTTCTAAAGTTTGTCTCCTTCAGAAGTTTAGGTGAGCTTTCTCTGAATTTTCTGTAGCTTAATGGAAAGGTCAAGTTAGTGGAATTATCTGAGACTCATTCTAGATAACTGTCAAAGAAAAACTAAACAGTTTTCAAATGTGAGGAGAAACTTAAGAGGGGGCACGTACACATGAGTACGTCTATGGCCCGCAGATCTGAAGTGTGCATGGAACAAGAGGTGCAGTTGTTCAGACAAGTTGGACAGTTAGATGCTATTTAATGGGTTTTACCAGTAATGACAGCTGCAGAGGTCATTGAAAAACCTTACTCTAGAACATTTTGAGTGGGAGGAAAATAAATGAATGGAGAATTATTAAAATCAATGACATTCTTGACTTGACCCTGAAACCTGAACTAACTCAAGAGAAACAGTGAAAAGAAGCTGGAACTAAGAATCTAAAAGCACCATCTTAGCCTTAGTAAAACAAAAGCCAAAGAAAGGATTAATAACAATGTAGCCTCCATGTTCTGGGTGAATACTCTGTGCCAAGTGCATTGAGAAGTTCTTTCTGGGCATTTTTAGCTTAACTTAATCCTATCCACAACATTATTAATTCCATTTTACAGAGGCACCTATTTAGGCTCAGAGAGATTAACTAAATTGCCAAGGTCACAAGGCTTGTAAGGGAGGAGCTAGGATATGAACATAGATCAGTGTGACTCCAACATATGTCATTTAATGATCCCTGAGAGTGGGGCACCTGGGTGGCTCAGTCGGTTAAGCGGCCGACTTCAGCTCAGGTCATGATCTCGCAGTCCGTGAGCTCGAGCCCCACATCGGGCTCTGTGCTGACCGCTCAGAGCCTGGAGCCTGTTTCAGATTCTGTGTCTCCCTCTCTCTCTGATCCTCCCCCGTTCATGCTCTGTCTCTCTCTGTCTCAAAAATAAATAAACGTTAAAAAAAAATTTTTTTTTTAAAATGATCCCTGAGAGTTTCAAAAATTCATTATTTTATTTACCAATTTTTTTCAAAGATCAATTCTCATTCTAAAAAGTTCCAAATAAGATTCAGATAGCCATCCAATTGTATGAAACAAATACGGACAACAATACAAGAATAAATTCAATCAGAGACAACATGTATTCTGTACATATTCTGTAACAAAACATGCTCAGTTAGCCTCTCTCACCAAGAAAGGAATGGCACCCTCCAGTCTGTGCTATTGTTGAACAGTTCAAATTACTACTAAATTCTCAAGACTGAGTTGAAACCCTCCCTTCAGTTTCCATTCATAGATACCACTGGACTCTTCTGTCATACATGGAAATAAGCTGAATCTCTTCTCCACATTCTTAGAGACAGATATCATGTTACTTCTCTATCTTCTCTTTAGGTAAAACAGCCTCAGTTTCTTCAATCATCCTTCATAATATCAGACGCTTAATGACCCTTGACCCTCCTGTTTTCATCTAAACTCATTTTTCTTTTTTTTTTTTTTTAATTTTTTTTAACGTTTATTTATTTTTGAGACAGAGAGACAGCATGACTGGGGGAGGAGCAGAGAGAGACGGAGACACAGAATCGGAAGCAGGCTCCAGGCTCTGAGCCATCAGCCCAGAGCCCGATGTGGGGCTCGAACTCACAGACCGTGAGATCGTGACCTGAGCTGAGCTCAGTCGGACACTTAACCGACTGAGCCACCCAGGCACCCCTAAACTCATTTTTCTTTATGAGTATCATTCCAAGTATGGTACCAAATCTGAACAGATACCTCTGGAATGGTTTAACAGGAAGTACAGTGGAACAACTATGGACCAATTTTGCTATGGATGTTATTACTCTAACCTGAAATCACTGTAGCTTTTTGGCTGTCATATAACACTACTGGCTCATTCATATTGAGCCTTCAGTTCTTCTTGCACACACCCTCATTCTAGGCAAGCAAATTTGAGGTTGTAAATATAAAACCCTATAGTTATCTCAATGGATTTTTTTTCCTTATAAAACTTCATTAAATCCTAAACTGTCAGGATTGATTTGAGTTATTCTAAGCCAAAGAGTGATACAGATGCAAGACCCTACAGAGTTGTTTTTCCCCCACTACCATTTTGACCAGCAGTATTCTAAATGATAGCTACTTTGTCAACCTAGGTCCCAGAGTGAGGACAACAATGTTGTCAAAGCCCTCTGGTGACCCATGGCGGACACGCAGTGGGAGCAAGAAATATTCCTTTGTTATTTAAACCATTCTGATTTTGGAGTGGCTTGTTACTACAATCTGGTCCAGCCTGGTGAATAAAAGAGTTTTGCAACATAGCATCTGACTCCCTAGGTACCAGATGGTAGTTCCAGCAGCCTATCTCTGATTATCATTTAAAAAGATAAAAGACAAAGATTTCCTTGCTTACTCAATGTTACTAGGAAAGAGCTCTTCAGAATTCTTCCCCATCTGTGAAATTCACCATTACCACCACTGTACACACACACACACACACACACACACACACACACACACACACACATCTTTCTCAGGTTCTTTTTTTTCCATTCAAAAACAAAATTCTGCCAAGGAGACCAGTTACAAAGTCCAAAGACTCTTTCACTCTAGGACTGGTACACTGATTCCCAAGATGGAGGCATGCAATTCTTGTCCAAAGGACCACAGATACAGCATCATGCAGATATCCAGATATTCAGCTTAGTTGTATATGCCATGTCCTTTTGTTTTCAAAATGCCATCAGCACACTACAAAGAATCCTGTGTTGTTTTCTTTGGTGGGTGGTTAGGGTAAGATTATGTCATTGGAAAAGGGAGGAAAAAGTTAAAATAAAAATTATAGATGGAATTTCCAATATGTGACAAGAGGAATATGACCTTCAATAAAATAGCCAGTCTGGGAAGATACTGGAATAGTAATTTATTATTTATCTCAGGAACCACAGATGTACTACTTCAGCTCATATTAATCGATTCTGTACTCATACAGATTCGATTGCACAGATTGTACTCTGTACAACCAGTGATTGTATGACATAGTATGTAACTTAATAACTATTCACTGTTTTCTCAGAATCTCTTTTATTTTCCTAATTAGATTGTAAATAAATAGCAAAAATATCCTAAATTTCATTTAACCCAACTACATATCCCAGCCATACTGAGTCCATATAGACTGTTCTTATGCCAATACCATACTGTTTTTGATGACTATAGCTTTATAGTATTTCTCAAAATCAGGAAATGTGATGCCTTCTGCTTTGTTCTCCTTTCTCAAGATTTCTTTGGGTATTTGGAGTCTTTTGTAGTTCCATATAAATTTTAGGAATGTTTTTTCTATGTCTGTAAAAAAAAATGCCATGAGAATCATGATAGGGATTGCATTAAATCCACAGATAGCTTTTGGTAGTAATCACATTTTAACAATATTAATTCTTCCAATCCATGGAATATGTGATAGTTTTCCATTTATTTTGTCCTCTTTCTTTTCTTTCATCAATGTCTTATAGCTTTCAAAGCAAAGTTTTTCATCTCCTTTGCAAAATTTATTCCCAAGTATTTTATGTTTTTGATGTTACTATAAATAGGATTGATTTCTTTTTCATAAAATTCATTGTTAGTGTATAGAAACATGACTGACTTTCACATGTTAATTCTGTATCCCACAACTTTACTGACTTCAGTGATTAGATCTAACAGTTTTTGGTTGAGTCTTTAGGATTTTCTATATATAAAATCATGTCATCTGCAAATAGAGACAATTTTACTTCTTCCTAAATCTTTTTTGTTTTGTTTTTAGTAAGCTCTATGCCCAATGTGGGGCTTGAATTCACAACCCAAAGGTCAAGAGTCACATGCTCTACCAAATGAGCCAGCCAGGCACCCCTTCCTTTCTACTTCTGATACATTTTATTTCTCTTTCTTGCCTAATTGCTCTAGCTAGGATCTCCAAGTTAACTATCTTGAATAGGAGAAGGGAGAATGGGTACCTTTGTCTTCTTGATCTTAGAGGAAAAGCATTCAACCTTTCAACACTGATTATAATGTTAGCTGTGTTCATCATATATGGCCTTTTATCATGTTGAGATATGTTCCTTTCATGTGTAATTTGTTAAGAGTTATCATGAATGGATGTTGAATATTGTCAAATGCTTTTTCTGCATCTATTGAGAGGATCATGTGATTCTTTTCTTTCATTCTATTAATGTGATATAAATTCTATTGATTTGCATATGTTGAACCATCATTGTATTCCAGGGATGAATCCCACTTGATCATGATGCTTTTTAATGTGGTTGATCACAATCCTTTTCATGTGCTGCTAAATTTGGTTTGCTAGTATTTTACTGAGAATTTTTGCAACTATATTTATCAGCAATATTGGCCTATAGTGTTCTTTTCTAATAGTGTCCTTTTCTGGTTTTCATTTCAGGATAATGCTGGCCTCACAAAATGAGTTTGGGAGTGTTCTTTAAATGTTTGGTGAAATTTAGCAGTGAAGCCATCTGGTCCTGAGCTTTTCTTCATTGAGAGATTTTTTATTATTGACTCAATCTTCTTACTAATAATTGGTCTCCTCAGATTTTCTATTTCATTTTGATTCAGTTTTGGTGAGTTGTATGTTTCTAGAATTTTTCCATTTCTTCTAGGTTCTCCAGTTTGTTGGCATATAGTTGTTTATAGTAGCCTCTTATGATCCTTTGAATTTTTGTGTGATATCAGTTGTAATGTCTCTTTTTTCATTTATAATTTTATAGATTTGAGTCCTTTCTTCCTTGGTTAGTCTAGCCAAGCTTTTGTCAGTTTTTTTTTTTTTTTTATCTTTTCAAAGAATCAACTCGCAGTTTGGTTAATCTTTTCTAATGTTTTTCTGTTCTCTGTTTCATTTATATTTGCTCTAATCTTTATTATCTTCTTTCTTCTAACTTTGGGCTCAGTTCTTCTTTTTCTAGTTCCTTAGGTGTAGAGTTAGATTGTTTATGTGTAATCTTCCTTGCTTCTTAACATAAGCATTTATTGCTATGATCTTCCCTCTTAGACCTGCTTTTGCTGCATCCCACAAGTTCTGGTATGTTATGTTTTTATTTTCATTTGTCTCAAAAAAACTTTTGGTATTCCCCCTTTAATTTGTTCTTTGATCCACTGATTGTTCAGAAAAGTTTTATATAATTTCCATGTGTTCATGAATTTTCCAGGTTTCCTCTTATTTTTTCCTGGCTTCATGCTGTTATAGTCAGAAAAGATACTTGGTATGATTCCAATCTTCTTGAATTTGTTAAGACTTTTTTGAGCTTAAAACATGGTCCATCCTAGAAAACGTTCCCTGTGCAGTTGAGAATAATGTGTATCCTGCTGTGGTTGAATAGAATGTTCTGTGTCTGTTAGGTCCATTTTGTCTACACTGTTGTTCAAATACTGTTTCCTTACTGATCCTCTCTCTGGATGATCTATCCGTTGTTGACAATAGAGTATTA
Organism: Panthera onca; assembly: GCF_046562875.1. Classification (NCBI taxonomy): domain Eukaryota; kingdom Metazoa; phylum Chordata; class Mammalia; order Carnivora; family Felidae; genus Panthera; species Panthera onca. The sequence goes on from NC_138339.1 coordinate 26,791,098, forward strand.
AAGCCCCCAACTATTATTATATTACCATTTATTTCTCCTTTTATCTCTGTTAGTTTTTATTTTATATACTTATGTGATCCAATGCTGGGTGCATAAATATCTACAACTGTTATATCTTCTTAATTTCTGGCCCCTTTATCATTATATAATGACCTTCTTTGTCTCTTTTTACCAATTTTAGTTTAAAGTCTGGTTTGTCTGATAGAAGTATAACTACCCTTGCTTTTTTGTTGTTGTTGTTGTTACCTTTTGCTTGAAATGTTTTTTTCTATCTCTTCACTCAGTCTCTGTGTGTCTTTAAGGCTTAAGTGAGTCTCTAGTAAGCAGTATATTGCTGGATCTTGTTTTTATTTTTTAATCCATTGCACCATTCAATGCATTTTAACTGGAGAATTTTACCCATTTTTGTTTAAGAAATTATTGCTAGGTAAGAACTTCCTATTATCATTTTGTACGTTGTTTCCTAGTTGTTTTGTAGATCCACTATTCCTTGTTTATCTTGCTATCTTTTTTGGTGTGTTGATGTCTTTTGATATCAATATGCTTTGACTTCTTTATCATGTTCTTTTGTGTAATTACTACAGGATTTTCCTTTGTGGTAACCAAAAAGCTTATGTAAAATATCTTAAACTTGTAACACCTTATTTTAAACTGATAACAGTGTCAATAGAATTTATAAACTTTATACTTTTACTTCTCACATTTTAGGTTATTATGTTACAATATCCATATTTTTATATTGTCTAATAACAGGTTATTATAGTTATGGTTATTTTTACTGTATTCATTTTTAATTTTTAAACTAGAGTTTTAAATGAATTATTCACTACTACTACAATATTGCAGACTCTAACTATGACTATATATTTACCATTACTTATGAGATTTACACTGTACTTCTGTTTTCATGATGTTAGTGTTCTTTTATTTTCACCAAAAAACTCACTTCAGCATTTCTTGTAAGGCAGGTCTGGTAGTAATGAACTCCCTCAATTTTTGTTTGTTCAGGACTTTGTACCTTGTTCACTTCTGAAGAATAGTTTCATTGGATATAGAATTCTTGGCTGACAATTATTCTTTCTTTCAATATTTTGAAAATGTCATCCCATTCTTTCCTGGCCTAAAAAGTTTCTGTTGAGAAATCTATCTATAGTCTTATGAGAGGTTTCCATGTATGTAATGTCTCTTTTCTCTTACTGCTCTTAAAATTCTTTGTCTTTGACTTTTGACAATTTAATTATAATATGTCTTGGTGTAGCCCTATTCAAGTTCAACCTATTTGGAGTCCTTTGGGCCTCATGGATCTAGATATCTATTTCTCTCCCTAGGTTCAGGAAGTTTTCAGCCATTATTGCTTTAAATATACTTTATGTCACATTCTCTTTCTCTTATCTTTCTGGAATTCCCATAATGCAAGTATCATTTTTTCATTGTCTTATTGCTGTCAGCTTTCTTCACTCTTGCTCATTCTTTTTTCTTGTTGCTCCTCTGGATACTTTCCAATGTCCTATCCTTCAAATCACTCATTCTTCTGCATGGTCAAGTCCACTTTTGAAACTCTCTATTGAATTCTTCAGGTGGGTAACTCTATTTTTCAACTCTAGGATTTCATTTTTGTTTTTGATGGCTGCTATTTCCTTGTCAAACTTGTCATTTCATTCATGCATTGTTTTGCTAATCTAATTTTGTTGTCCACTTGTAGTTCACCAAACTTCCTAAGAAGTTCATTCTGAATTCTTTGTCTGACAGTTCACAGATCTCCATTTCTTTACAGTTATTGCAGCTTTACTAGATTTCTTTGGTGTGTCGTATATACGTGACTTTTCATGATCCTTGGTTCCTTCCATTGGCATCTGCACATTTGAGTAATCAGACTCTACCAGATGTTACTGGTTTGCTTTGGTAGAGACAGTTCTTCACCAGTCACTTTAGTTCGGGTTTCTGGGCATATTTATTTGTAATGTACTTAGATAGGTGAAGCCTGCTTTTATGGTCCACTTTTGGGTGAAACAACTGTTCAAGCTCTGAGGATAGGGACAAGGGATACGCCATGGGCTGAGAACAGTTGAATAAAACTGCTGGCTTGGACCCCAACCAAAGTGCAGCTGTAGGATGGGTTCCACACTTGCCTAGATTCTCTTGTCAGGATTACCAGATGATAGAGACTGGCTACAATATTCAGTAGTGGATGGGGCCATGAATTAACTTCCCTGCCCTGGGAGAGCTGCAGGATGGGACCCAGAGCCTGTATAGCTTGTTGTTTTAGAATCTGAACCAAGCCAAAGTGTGAGTTAAATTTCCTACTCTAGTGAGGCCACTGGTTTTGCTCTACAGATGGGGAAGCCATGGACTATGCTGCCTATTCAAGTGCCACTGCACGTAGGGTTGTTGAATGTGCTTTGCAGCTTTCCCGCTGTGGTTAGGTTCCCTGGTCAGATAGATAGACTGTATTCAGTGATGAGTAGAGCTACAAATTAGATTCCCTGCCTGGGTACAGTGGGAGAAGCAGCTCTACGGCTGGTAAAATCCTTAGTTGTCTTATCTCAAACTGATCCAGACACCAAGTTCCCTGACTGAATAGGACCAGTGGCTTTGTTCTGCAAACTACTGACTTTGTCTAACCACCTCTTGGCTCAAGTGTTGCTGGGCCACACAGCTTCCAGGAGTTGTCTACAGTCCTTCTAATGAGATGGGGCCAGAAGATGTTTCTCTTCACAGCAGGTGGGTCTATGTGTCAGCAACTTTGCCTGGGTGGGAGGTGGAAGAGCTACTCCAGGCTACTCTCAATTTTCAAAACAGGTTCTCCAGTTGCTAGTAGCTGGAGCCTTTGCTATGAATTAATCCCCCTGCCTATGTATAGTACAAGAACACTACATGCCTGATAGTGGCTTTGTTCTAGGGATGACCAACTCTGCCTGCCCACCTGTCAGCTGGAGTGCCAATGAGCCCCACTGCTTCCAGGAATTGTTGCCAGTCCTTCTGATCAGATGGGGCAGAAGACACTCCACAGCAGTTGGGGCTGTGATTCAGCTCCTTCCCTGGGCACAGGCAAACCAAGCTCTAGGGCAGGCAAAACTCACTTAAGGATCAGAATCAGGCAGATTTGAACCCTGCTGACTTCCTTAGTCACGAAGCACCCCTGACTTGATTCTGCAGATGAACAAAAACACAGTTTGGGATTACTACTTGGGCACTGCAGGGATGAACTTGGTCTGCTAAGATTCATGTGCTGGTTGTTATAACCTCCCCCACTCTCCATCACAGTCAGATTCCCAGTGGTTGAGTCCTGAAGATTCCCATGCACTCCCCATGGTGAGATATCAGAGTAGGGGCTCCTATAAAGAAACTCACAATGCTGACAGGTGGAGTGGTTGTCCCCTTTGGGTTCTCTTTTCCCACTGGAGGAACGAGATGCTCAGCAGAGACCACTCTGTATGGTACTGCGCTGGCCTAGAAGAGAAGCAATGTAGTCAACATGTAGCTATTCTCTTACCCCCTAACGCAATCTGCTACAATCTGTCATGGTCTCTGTAGTGCAGGAGGTGCTTCAGCCTTACTCTCATGTTCTAGGATTCTCTTGGTGGTGTCTTGTTCTTCAACAGTGGCTAGTTGTTCTTGTGAGGGGTGCAAAGTCAAGAAAAACCTATGTCACCATCTTGGTAACATCACTCTGACCAAAATCCAAACTTTTTTTTAAATCTTTATTTATTATTTTTTAATTCCAGTATAATTAATATACTGTGCTATATTAGTTTCAAGTATACAGTACAGTGATTCAATAATTCTATGCATTGCTCAGTGCTCATCACAGTAAGTGTTCTCTTAATCCCCTACAACAATTTCACCCATTCGCCCATCCCCCCTGGCAAACACCAGTTTGTTTTCTATATTTAAGAGTCTGTGTTGTTTGTCTCTTTTTTTTCTTTGTTCATTTCTTTTGTTTCTTAAATTCTATATTTGATCCATACCATATACAAATCCATCCATGTTGTTGCAAATGGCAAGACTCATTCTGTTCTATGGATGAGTAATATTCCATCACATATATAATTCACCATATAGTCTTTATCCATTCATCTATGCATAGACACTTGGGTTGCTTCCATAGCTATCTGGCTATTGTGAATAATGCTGCAATAAACACAGGGGTGCATATATCTTTTCAAATTAATGTTTTTATTTTCTTTGGGTAAATAATAATGGAATTTACTGGATCATGTGGTAATTCTATTTTTATTTTTTTGAGGAACCTCCTTACTGTTTTCACAGTGGATACACCAGTTTGCATTCCCACCAACAGTGCATGAGGGTTCCTTTTTCTCCACGTCTTTGCCAAACACTTGTTCTTTCTTGTTTATTCCAGCCATTATGAGAGATACAAGGTGATATCTCACTGTGGTTTTGATTTGCATTTCCCTGGTGATTGGTGATGTTGAGTATCTCTCCATGTGTCTGTTGGCCATCTGTATGTCTTCTTTGGAAAAATGTCCTGCTCATAGCTACTGTCCATTTTTTAATTGTATTTCTTTTTTTTTGGTGTTGTTTGTGTAAGTTCTTTACATATTTTGGATATTAACCCCTTAACATATGTATCATTTGCAAATATCTTTTCTCATTCAGTGGGCTGTCTTCTTGTTTTGTTGATGGCTTCCTTAACTGTGAAAAAGCTTTTTATTTTGATGTAATCCCAAGAGAAAAACCCAAACTTTTAAAATAAGCAATTAGAGTTGGGGCACCTGAGTGGCTCAGTCGGTTAAGTGTCCGACTTCAGCTCAGGTCACGATCTCACAGTCTGTGAGTTTGAGCCCCGCGTCAGGCTCTGTGCTAACAGCTCAGAGCCTGGAGCCATCTTCAGATTCTGTGTCTCCCTCTCTCTCTCTGCCCCTCCCCTGCTCATGCTCTGTCTCTGTCTGAAAAATAAATAAAAGCATTACAAAAATTTTAAAAAAAAGCAATTAGAGTATTACAATTTATTTGAAAAAAAAGAGACCAAGAGTGTATCTTTCAATATTCGGCCCCTCTAAAAAATTTTAAATAACTTTATATATTAAGAAAGAACAGATTACCAGGGTAATCAGATTACTAGAATAATCATATTACTTAAGAAAGAACAGATTACTACAGTAAAAAATGATAATAAGAAGTAAAAACTTGGCAAAATTACTAGCTAGAAATCAAACTGCCCATATTATTTCTTAGTTTACACCAGTGATTCTTAATGTTTTATGGGATTCAGATTTACTAAGGAATCTGATACACACTATGAACCAACCTCTACCCTCAGGCAAATACACATACTCATACAAACTTTTACAAGGATTTTACATAGAATAGTAACACTGAGTTGTAAGCAATATTAAAACAAATAAACCAATTAGATCTAGAAGTCTATCACTAATTGGATGAAGTCTGCAACTTAAAATATGATGCCTTATGGGAACAATTTAATAAAATGGCACTTAGAAACCCAAGATAGGCCACTATATCAGTAAGTTATATGGGTAAAATACGTATATTTTTTTTAAATAATAGAAAACAATCCCTTCTAAGTGGAATCAATTGATAACTACCTGTTGGGTATCTACTGCATATGCAACTGGGGTCAGCATATCAGGTATACAAAAAAATATAAGACTTGGTCATTACTCTTTGGATAGGGATTGCTGACTATCCCCCAATATCTTTTCTTTCTTTCTACCTAAGTGAAGTACCCTCCATTTCTGCCTGGTCTTAAGGCACTCATAATAAAGACTATGTTTCCCAACCTCCCTCGAAGCCAAGTTCCAAGGTTTGGCTAGTTGGGTATAAGCAAGTGAACTAAATTACTTTTGAGAAATGTCCTTAAAGGGAAGGAGCTTTCCCCTTCCTTTTCCTACTTCCTTTCTGTTGCTGCAATGTGGACATCACGGATAGCTTTTGCCTTCATCTTGGACTACATAATAACCATAAAAATAGAAGACTCACTTGGCAGAGAAGCACAATAGAAGGATCCTAGGCATCTAAAATCATGGAAAATCATGCCAGACCCACATTCAATTTATACACGAGAGAGAAATAAACTTTTTGTTTGTTTAAGCAACTATTATTTTGGGTTTTCGATCACTTGCACTCAAACCTAATCTTCCCTCAAAAAGCTTATAATGCTATTGAGTATGAAAATTAACCTATGTGAAACTATGAACAGAACTGCACAGGTCAGTGTCCAATTAAAAACCAGTTGAGTTCTAGTTGGATAAAGTTTTAAGCTTGAAATGGGATGATTTTCCCATAAGACTAATTTAATAAAATGATGTTTAAGAGTCTCAACATAATCCACAAAAAGCACTAGCACAATGTGGTTAAAAAACTGCTTAAAAATTTTTAAACAATAAAATAAGTAAATAAATAATATATTTGAGCTTACAGAATCTATAGAAGAGTGTTTAAAGAGAAACAACACAGGACTTCCCAGTAAACTACAATATTAAACTTGGGAGAAAAATAGTGAAATAAGAACTATAAAATTCATCATTAATGCTGGTGCATTTGGAATCACATAACAAGCTTTTAAAAATACTGACTCATGGATCCCACCCCAGACTAGATCAGAACCTCAGGGATAGGGGTAGAGGGCCTAGTATCAATAGTTTACAAAGCTCCTAATAATTCTAATGGACAGTGATAGCTCAGAAGCACTGCTAGAGAAAATTAAAAGGGCTGGGACATATCTAAGTGGTATAGCGAGGTGCCTTCAAGGGCTTCAGCAAGTGATTCTACTAGTTTCTTAACATTTTGCCTGGGGTTTCATTGAAAAATAACTTGCTTTTAGGTATTTTGTTATTTTGGAATTGTTTGTTTGTTTGTTTGACCCAGCTATTATCACATTTCATCTCTTACTCAAAATTAAGTTTATTTTGAGTTTATAAATGGACTAAACACTCTCTATTTTCAATCTGAATATAACAAAATTTCTACAACAGCTAAACCTAAATATCCCTTTTAATCAATCTGTTTCTTAACCTAGTTCTAGTTCCTGTGTCTTGCAGGGTTTCTAGCTCTGACTCTTTCCACATTTCTCTCTCTACTGACTTCATATTCTCCCTTCCTTCAAAATCCAGGAGAGGTGAGATACTTCCCCTCACCCCTCCATTGTCCAGGCTCATGGGAAAGGTAAATCCCTGAGGCTGGGGTAGCCATGAACAGACCAAAGGCAAAGACTGAGACCAGAGATCAGAACAGCATCATCAACCAGCATTCGTGAGAACACAGTGTAGGTCTCTAGACATACAGGAAGAAAGAAAATCCCTTTATATAATATATACTGCTAAGAAAGATACTGCTAAAAAATATTTTTGAGTCAATTAGACAAATTCAAATATTGACTGGGTGTCAAATGTTAAAAGGAATTATCATTAATTTTGTTACATTGATGGCATTGTAATTATAAGAAAAAATCCTTATCACTTGGACATACTTAATGAACTATTTAATATGTAATTACATGATGTCTGGGGATATGCTTCAAAATACTCTGGCCAAAATTAAATAGGAGCAAGAAAGATGGGTGAAACAAGAATGACAAATGTTGATCATTGTTGAAGTTGGGTAATGGAGCCCATTATACTATTTTCACTATCTTTTATGTTTGAAATGTTTGAAATTTCCCTTAATAAGAAAATTAGCTTTCAAATATGATTCCAATTATAGCATTCATGGGGAAAATAATAAAAAAGAGACTATGTAGAAAATGTTAGAAATGGCTCTCTAGATCATTTAGCACAGAGAATGTGTCAATCAGGAAATTAAAGGAGACAGAGATAAGTGGTATGGAATGGTGAGAGATTTCATCAAGGAGGTGAAACTGGAACCAGAACTTAAGAAATACAATTTAACACAATTGAAAACAAGATAGGTAGCATATTGATTAGGAGAGAGATTTTCTTTAATAAAGATAGGAATGATACCAACCCCCAGATCAAGATGTAGAAGACTAAAATTAGTTAATTTTTATGGACATTATTAATAAAGGCATTAATAATAATAATAACAACTAGCAGCAATTGAGTGTTCACTACTTGCCAGGTAGTATGCAAAGCACTTTATATATATTTCTCATTTAAGCCTCACAGCACTCCTAAGACATGTAGGCTATTATTCGCACCGAACCCCTACTCTTTTAATATTTGATGAAACTGAGCTCAGAGAGGTAAACAACAGTCTGCCCAAAGTCATATGCTAGTAAAAGTCAGAGCTGGGACTTTAATTCAGGTCTGCTCGAATCCAAACCCAGGTCCTTAATCATCTTGTTATTCTATTCCCTTATGTCACTGTAAATTCCTCTGTATATAAGGAACCATAAAGGATATTTGGGGCTGTATTCCCAGCATTAGTGATTCCCTATTGTTGCCTGGGGTTTTTAATATAGAAATGTAGAGAATCCCTCAGGGAAAGGGTTACAACAAGGCAAGTACACCTTACAAGAACAGAAGTACTGTACCTCAGCCAAGGGCTCACCTAAGAGGGAAAAAAGAAAAAAAAGAATCATACATCTCTTACAGATCCAGAGGTGATTAAAAACAAAACAAAACAAAACAAAACAAAACAAAACAAAAAACAAAAGGACCAGCTAGAGAAAAATTAAGAAGTGTATATGCCAGGGTCACATCCTCCACTGTTGGGATCAATTTCTACCCCAATAGCAATCCATCTATCCTTCCAATTGTAAGTTCCCAGATTGTTCTGTGCTCTTCTCCATGAAATGCTTCTCTCAGGCAACAAACTCCTATCTAGATTTACCTATTATGATGGAATAGGATAACTGTCTAGTCTCCCCCAGGTATTTATGTTTTAAGCCTCCACCACCCCTAGCGGCAATCAAAACACTCTCCAACCTTCCCTGAGTTGTCGGGGGGGGGGGGGGAGGCATGTGTACTGGAAAGCCAAGAAACTCTTGGGCCCTGAAATGTGCATAGTGTGAATGACAGATTCCTCATGGTATGGTGTTAGGAACTGGGTACACTTGAATAAAAATCACCATCTGGGAGCTGGAGGACCTGGGCTTGTATTTCCCACTTCTGCTACTAGATTATCTTAAGTCACTTCACCTCTCTGGGCTTCAGATTCCTTATTTGTAATGGGGTTGGGGGGAGCTATAATAAAAGTTTCATAACTTATTTCTAGCTGCAGAATCCTTTCATCAAATGATCTTTCAGGGAAACTACCAATGTGTAATAGAAAAAATGTGAAACTATTTTGAGTGGGGTTCAAAGGGACCCCTTCCCATGCCCCATTGTAATAGATCCTATTAAGGGGGTTCTCGTTTTAAACATTCCATGATTACAAGTAAACTCCTTGCAGCCTGAGGAGGAGGCAGGGTCCCTCTGGGCAGCTGCACCAGAGAATCCTCTGGCCTCCAGATGGTTGCCCTCCTTTATCAGTGTGCCTCTTCCTAAAGCAAATAAGCAAAGAAAAAAATCCCACAGAAACAGAGTCCGACGTGAGGACTCAGGGAGCCAACAGAATACTCAACTCCATCCAGGCAAACTAAAACACATTCCAAGGAAGAGATAAGGTTTATGAAAAGGAAACTAACACAATCACTTAAAAGAATTTAAGCATTAAACTACTCAGGCCAGGCTGCCAGGCCACAGGGAGGATACAAAACTTCCAAGGTCGGCTGTGAAAAAAAAGACTTCACAGAGACCCATGCCTTGATTTTCCTCTTTTGTTTCTCATTGCCCTGGGGTCAACTTCTTTCAGGTCCTTATGTGTGGGAAGTAGCAGTACATTGTACACAGCATACATTTCTTCTGGCACTGAGTCCTACAGGAACTCAGCTTTTTGGGAAAAGGGGTTATAGAAAGAGTGACTACAGATTAATAAATCTGGATTTTTACATATATCAGAACAAAGTAACCAACTCAATAGGGTCACCTGATGAAAAACACAACACCCTGCTTTTGAATTTTAAACAACAGATTTCCGATAAATATGAATTTCAGATAAAAAACATTTTTTAGTATAAGTATACCCCAAATATTACATACTTAAAATAAAAACATTGTTATTTACCTAAAATTCAAATTTTACTGAGCATCCCGTATTTTTATTTGCTAAATCTGGCAACCCTAACCCTCAAAATGAAAACATATTCCAGCTATATTTCCAATATGCAAATAATTTTTTTTTTAAACTCCTCCTTGGAAATGGCCTTTACAAGATGAGGTACATTCCTTCCCCAGGCCTCTATGGAATTAAAACTTCAGCCCTGGAGACTGGATTAGATTTCTGAAAACTACCAAATGTTATTTATAAAGTCTGATGAATGAGAACAATCAATCAAGGTGACTCTATTAGGGGCCAAAACATGAGGTGTGGTTTTACGTTAATGAAACTAGTTGTCTTATGACACCCACTATCCTTACTCTCTACTGCCTACAGAGTAAATTCTCAGTTTTGTAAAACTGCAGTCAAGGTATCCAGCCAAATCTACCTCTCCAGCCTCTGTTTTCACCTTCTGGGGCCACACAAGCTACTTGTTGATGGAAACTTTCATACTACTTCCCATGTTATTGCCTCTGTCAAGAAAGCCCTTTCTGGCCCTACCTACCCGATTGACACACATGTCTTTAAAGACTTAATTGAAATGTTAATTTTCTAAAAGCTACCTTAAATCTTTTCTGAAATATGTGAAAGGAAAGATGAGTGGATGGATGGATAGATAGATGAACTAATAAAACTTCTTTATAAAATTTTCTTGTCTCTATTCTCAACTTCTAAGCAGTGGTTACAAACATGGGCTTTGGAGTTAGGCAGACCCCAAAACCAAATCCCAATTCTGTTATTGAGTAGATAAGTGACTTGGGGCAAGAAGTTTAACATCAATGAATTGTAATCTTCTTACTTGTAAAACGAGGATAATATAGTTATCCCAAAAAAGGGTTGTGGGGATAATTAAATAAAATAGAGTACAAAAAGTACTTAGCATAATGCCTAACTCAGAATAAACATTTGATTAATTGTAGCTATTATCTTATTAGTATCACTCTTTTCTTCGCATCTTTCAGTACTTCCTATCATAGAATTCAAACCACTTGACTGCATTTAACTATTTACAGAGTTATTAGACAAGGATCACTTCTTACTTTTTTTTTTTTTAAATCATCAACTCCTACATGGTGTAGAAGAACAAAACACTGAAAAAGGAGGAATCTAAAATTTACTGTATCTAACTATATAAATATGTACAAGGCACTGTGCAGGACATTTTCAATATACTACTCAATCTCGGTACAATACTTACAAAGTAGATAAAATTATATTTAAGAGATGAGGAAACTAAATCCTAAAAGCCCAGTGATTTACTCAGGATGCAGAGGTAGGTAAGAACATGAGTAGCATTTGCCTCCAGGCCTATCTTACAATAGGCCTGGGAACACCACCCCACACCACAAAGATCAGTCTCTGGACTTTCTGTTTCCAGCTCTTCCCAAGATCAGAATGAGTAAAGTGTGTGGAAAGTAGTGGAAAGTTTTTGCTTAGTGGTGAGTAAACTAGGGATTGTGATAAGGAGCAGGAGGAAGTACAAGGGGAGAGACTAGTCGGGCAATTATAGCATGACATGGGGAAGGCTATCTTGTGCCAATTATCTCAATTTCCTTTTTCGTCCTTCAAAACTGTTTCACATGATTTAATAAGTCTTTAACTCATTATTTTTCAGTTAATATCTAAGAACATCAATTATAAGTAAATCCTCCTTTAAAAGAAATCAAACATTATAGATAACAAAGTCCTCTTGCCCACCTATCTAACCCAGCTCCCCTCCCTACTTCCTCCAATGTAAGCAATACTGGATTAGGTATGTGCTCTTTCAGGCATTTAAAATGCATTTATATACAGAAATATGTAGCCATATAAAATACATGCTAGTTCATGCATGTTTAGTTAATGAATAAATTATTTTTACTGTATACACAAACAAAAAAACAAAACCCTGATTTACCCAACTTCTACTCTAGGTAGGCATTCTCTAACTTCCAAATGGGACTTCCTAGATTTCAGAATCCACCAAAGAGAATGACTTCCAAAAAGATATTTTACCAAGGGATACAAAAAGGAAGCACCTTTTCAAAAATTTATTTTGAAATCAAGATTGTGTACTTTCTCCAAAGCAGTTTTGAAATCATTATTTCAGAGATGTCTGATAAAGAGATGGAGCTAATTTATTATTTAGTATTGGTACGATCTACTGAAAACTGGATTCTAAGAGAGACATTGTAAAAGAAAGCCAAAATAAAGACTAATACCAGAATCAAGAACTGACCACATTTTTTTAAGTGAAATTCAAGCCAAACTTTTGCAAAATATTTAAAGTACCTTCGTGGATGGAGCCCCACGGAACATTGTTTGAAAACACTTGATTTACTATTCTCTAGGCCTTCCCTAAGACTTTATTTCTATGAGTAATAAGGTGTGTGCCTATCAAATGCAGACTCTGAAGAAGAAGGACTTGGTTCTTTGGATGCCTACTCCAAATATAAGAAAGCATAGATCCATGAGACTCAGTCAGGTTGGAGCCAGTTCTGACCTTAAAGAGTCCCTGCCTGCAATGAAAACAACCCCATGTTGTTGTTTCCCCTTCCTGTACCAAAAAAAAAAAAAAAAAAAGTATACATAGACATATCTTTAAGTGTCAATTTCCTCACTGAGACCATATCCCTGTTATAATGGAAGGGTTTTGCTGAGAGCTATTAATAGTAATTTCCTTCAGTGGTGATATACTCTCTATTTCTGGTAAGAGCAAGGAAATCCAACCAGCTTCTTCCTAGCAACATTATACTACTTATATAAGAAAATGACTTACAGAAGCAGGATGGTCATTTATAAGGTAAGAGGGTGGGGTGAGGGGCCTGGGAAATGGGAATAAGCAGGGGTGATTTTACTTTATTCTCCTGAAACTATCACCTCATTTCTATACATGGGGAAAAAAAATTAGAAATGTATCTCCATGGTCTCCCCCTCCTTCAGGAAAAAAACAAAAACAAAAACAAAAACAAAAAAACACCTAAAGCTCCCCTCTTCAAAGCAGGGAGGATTTTAGATTAAAAGAGACTTAAAAGACATAACCAAATACAATGACTGGACCTGTTTTCGGCTCTAAATGGAAAAACAACAAAAAGGAAATGATAAGACAATCAGAGAAATCTGAATATGGAGTTGATATTAAATAATACATAATCAGGAATTATTATGAATTTTGTTAGGTGTAACGAGGCATTGTAGTTGGCTCAAAATCTGTTTTTTTTTTGTTTTTTTTTTTAAGATGCATCCTGGAGTATTTAGGGGTGAAATGCCATACTGTCTACTTGTGAGGGTATGTTTGAAAATTTTCATGATAGTTTCAAAGAGAGGTAAAAATAAGAGTATGGCATAATATTGATGGTTGTTGAAACTAGGTGATGAGTTCATGAAGGTTTGCTGAACTCCTTATTTTTGTGTATGTTTAGAAACTTCCATAATAAAAAGTTTATTTTGAAACTTGTGAAATGTGACCCATTCCTTTACCTAACCACACACCCATGCTTTTTCCTTTTTCCCACCCAACCATTATATTGATTTATCACTCCAATGACTGGAAACAGAATTTAGTGGTTAAGTTGAAGACTCTAGAACTACACTGTCTAGGTCATTGCTTGGGTCCTAGCATTGCCCACTTGACCTTATGAGAGTTAACTAACCTCCACATCTCCTCATCTGTAAAATGGAGATGATAAAATTTGCCTTTTAGACTGTTATGAAGATAAATGGGTTAATAAATGTATTTAGAATAGTGGCTGGTACAGGTGCCTGGGTGGCGCAGTCAGTTATGTGTCTGACTTCAGCTCAGGTCATGATCTCGTGCTCTTTGAGCTCAAGCCCCATGTCGGGCTCTGTGCTGACAGCTCAGAGCCTGGAGCCTACTTCAGATTCTGTGTCTGCCTCTCTCTCTCTCTCTCTGCCCCTCCCTCACTCACACTCTGTCTCTCTCTCTTAAAAATAAATAAACATTAAAAAATTTTTTAAAAATAGAATAGTGGCTGGGATATAATAAGCACTCAGTAAATCTTAGTGTCATTATCATTATTAGTTAAGTAACTTCTGAAAGTAGGAAGGTACTCTACAACATCATCTCGTCTAATTCTTTGTTTAATAAAAGAAAAACTTAGGGTCAAAATGTTTTTAAAAAAGAAAAAACTACTTGCCTAAGGACACAAAGCTGGATAAAGGCAAAGCAGATTAGAATTCAGCTTTCCTGGAATCCAGGTCAACGTCATTTATACTTTATTTACTTTAATACATATTCATTATCGAACTGAATCAGTATCTGTCATGCTCTCTGCTTAGTACTAAGTAAAAGATTAGATCTTTTCTTTTAAGTAATATACCATCTAGCTTCAAAATAGTAATAATACTAGCTTTTGTACAGTGACTTTCACTTTTCAAAGTGCTTCTAATAAGTTCACGGGCAGGAGAACAAATCTCTAGTAACAGAAGTCAGAATAGTGGTTAGAGTCTGGATGAGAGGGATTCATTGGAAGAGGATATAAAAGGGACGTGCAAGAAGTTTCTGGGATGACAGAAATATACTATATCTCAATTAGAATGCTGGTTACACAGATATATACATTTTTAAAACTCACCAAATTGTATACTTAGGACATATGCACTTCACTGTATGTAAATAATTTTTACCTTAAATTTTATTTTTTCATAAATTTTTTTAATGTTCATTTATTTTTGAGACAGAGCATGAGCAGGGGAGGGAAGAGAGAGAGGGAGACACAGAATCCGAAACAGGTTCCAGGCTCTGAGCTGTCAGCACAGAGCCTGACACGGGGCTCAAACCCACAAACCATGGGATCATCTGAGCTGAAGTCAGATGCTTAACTGACTAAGCCAGCCAGGCACCCCTACCTTAAATTAAAAAAAAAAAAAAATCCCTGTACATACATGTATTTTCCTGGTTTCTCAGCACTGTTAACTACAGCAAATAGATATTTCTTGAAAGTTGAGAAAACTGGAAGTTTTAAAAGGGCATGATCAAGGATATACAGCAAAGCTAAACCTGGAAATAGGTCTCAATTCCTTGCCCAATATGTCTTCAAACTCCAGAGTGAACTCAGACAACATAAGGTATTAATATAAGTGGGAAAACAGAGGCGGGGATAGAAGGATTGCTAGTCTTGTTTGGAGAAAATATAGAGAAAACAGAAATATGGAGAAGACAGAGATCAACACAGGACAGATGCAGTAGTAGGGAAGGCTTTGGGTAAAATGGGGCTTATTTAAGTGTGTCGCTAATGCTCTGGTGGCATCTGCCCCTCTCTGTCAGAATGTCTCAGGCTATTGATGAGCAGGAATCATATTGCAGGCAGTGGACTCCAGGCATAAAAACTATCACCTCAACTTGTCCTGTAGGCCCTCTAATTCTCCTGTTTCATTCCCCTACTCCTTTCCAATGAGCTCCCAGGACGCTGCTCAATCCCCCTAGGGATAAACTCTGAGCCAGATGCCTTTACTTTTCCTAATGGCAAAAGTCTCAAGACCAAGAGTGGTAGAACAAAGCCCAAGACATTCTGTGGGATACAGTGAGTGTTTAGTGGTTAAAATAAAAGTCCATTGTCCTTTATTCTTCCCTCCAGATTTTATCAATATGGAAAATAATGCCCTTCACGAAATGGCAAAGTAAAGTACAATGTGGTCTTTAATCTGTCCTTCAGTGTTTATATGTGAGCCATTTGGCACCAAGTAAGCAAACAGGGGTTCACTTAAGTGGGGGAAAAGTTGTCACTGTCACACAATGCATCTGAGCTAAGTGGTGTGATGTCACTACTGTCTTAAGGTAGAACTTCCCACTAAGGAGTTCTAAACTGCTCCTGCTATTATTGGCTTCAATAGCCTGTGGTTTAACTGCACACAGCTGAAAGACTCAGTAGTTGACTGATGTATATGATCCTCATGATCTACAATGCACTAGTCTTTAGAACTGGAAGGTTCCTTAAAGATCCTAGGATGTGGGTGGGAGGTGGGGTGGGGAAGGGGCAAAGGTGAGGAGAGGTCCAGTTACATGGCAGAGCTGCAGGGCTTGTGACCTGAATCTTTCTTGTGGATTTTAACTTGCAATTGATATTTGATTATTCCCTGGCCTTCTTAGTTTCTAATTTCTCCATCACTGATGGTCTTGCTTGCCTAATGACAACAAGAGTTCTGAGGGAGAGACTTTATCATAGTGCAAGGCTCTAGCAGGTAATAACTACATATCTTTCTCACAGGAGTTACCATTTCATGAGCACCTACCATGTGCCAGGCACTGGATTTTTTAAATGACCCTATGACATGAGCACTATAATCCTCACTCTACAAACAAGAACACCAAACTACCAAAGTTTGTAGTGGCAAAGCAATGACTTGATCTTATGTTTAACTAAGAATCCCATGTACTTTTCACTTATTCACAGTTATCATGGAATGTCCATGATAAGAAAATTTCTGTAGCTTCAATTACCTATGAAACTCTAACTTTAGTAATTCCTTTCTGTTATATTAAATTAAAACTTTTCAAGCTACCCTTTAGTATCATCTTAGCAAAATATGGAATTGTCCCAAGGACCAATGGCTGGATATTTTTTATTTGTCCTGCCAGATCCATTTTCCACTCAGCTTTGTGCCCTGGGAAGTGGTCTTTATGGACTATCATTTAGTTCCCTACCCTCTGGCTTTCAGTTAGGTTTACCTACTGGGAGGCACTAGATGGAGGTTGAGGGAGAAAAGAGAATGATAACCATGTTTTCCTTCTTCTTTTAATTCTGACATCAATGGACACTAGAGAGGTCCTTCAAATTGGCTGGGTTTATCTACAATATCCACCATTCCTACCCTGTGGCTCTCTTCTAGAACCACACCTATTCTCTTTGGGATGAAACTTCTCCCTTCACTTGCCAATTCAGGTTTAGGGGTACTAACCCCACTGTTGCGAGCCCCAGGATGCTTTATCATCCTTTGTTACTTTCCCTTAAGCCTATTTCACCTCTATAAACAGTTCCTAAATTAAATTTTCCTCAATTGTTCCATTTGAGGATCTCATGTATTTCCTGCAGGTTTTCAAACTGATACAACCTGAGCTCTAGAATTTACTTGATGCTTTAGATCACTGAACAAATACAAGATGCCTTTACATTTATACATTCATTCCACAACTATTTATTGGGTACCTATTGTGTACTAGACAATGGGTTTACAATGGTAACAAATGTGGCCACTGGTCTCCTACATAAAATACAGTACACAGGTTAAACAGATAATCACACAAACTAGTAGAACACTATAACTGTGCCATGTGCCATGTGCCATGGCACAGTGAGGGCTAATGTGAGGAGTCAATCTAATAGGGAGATCAATAAAGGCTTGCATAAAAAAATAAAACTTGAGCCAGAGACAAATAGGTGTTATTGGGCATAGAAGGAAAGAATGATCATTGCAGGCAGAAGCTGATGGCTGACAAAGGCTGGTGTGGCTGAAACAGACAAAGCAGAAGATGCTTGAAGAAAGATAAAGCTGAACAGACTTTGTTGAAAGCCATATTGAAAAACTGCCTTTATCTTCTAGTTACAGTGTGAAAATTGGGTTGGAAGGTCAGAGTGGTTTGAGCACAGGCCAGGTAAACAAGGTGAGAAGGAATCTAAATGGTGATAGGAAAAATGGAGAAAACAGATTGATCTTATATATAGATTCAAAGAAAGATTTGCTCCCTGCTGGGAGATTTCACTGCCTGGTTCCTTACATATATTAATACAACTGTCTTAGGTCAATGACTTCTCAATAAATGGAAAAACTCTGCCTTCTCATTGTGGGATAGGGGTAAAGAAAGATTATTCTAGGTCTAAGAAAGAGGGTGAAACTCAGTAATGCAGTTATATACACAGGCTCAGGACATAAAAACTGTCCCCATAGTGACTTCCTGTCTTGACCTCTAACAATCCTTACTGCCTAGGAATTCCTTAAGAAGGAGAGACTGAGTTTTAGAGAGAGCTGCAAAACCCAGAGATCAGAGTTTTCCTCTTGGCTCTACCACTTACTGTGTTGACTATGCAATTAGTTAATTTCTCTGATCTTCACATTCTTCTTCTGTAAAATGAGAATGATAAATATTTCATAGGATTGTCATGAGGATTAAATTAGATAATGTATGTGTATACATATGCTGTTTGCTAATTCAAGTAACAGAAAACTTATTTAAAAGGACTTAAAGAAAAATTTAATATTGGGAAGTCTTATGACAGATTTCAAGGTTTATTGACTCAGTAGTGTAATTAATTTCTTTTTAACCTTCTCTTTGGTCACCCTTGATGTGTTGTTGACTCTCGAACTGGCTTCCCTTGTGATCATAAGTTAGAAGTATCACATTTAAAGAGGGAAACATCTAAACTGGAAATGAATATCGTTTTCACTATTTCCTACAAGAATGTGAGAAGCCTTTACCAAACAACAATAGACTTATATCTCATTAACTAGAACTGAAAGTAAAATACACAAGGGCAGGAATTTTTGTCTGTTTTGCTTACTGATGTCTCCTCAACATTCAAAATAGTGGTTAGGCCTCAATAACCATTTGTGGTCTGAATGGACCACATGCCTAACTTTATTCCAACCACTAGTAAGCAAAGTGGGATTACCATGTATTGGCACTTTTCTGTAAAAGGTAAAATAGTAACAATTTTAGGGTTTGTGGGCCACATACAACCTCAGTAGCATATTCTTCTTTTTTTCAACCCTATAAAAATATTTAAAATATTCTTAGCTCTTCCAAAAACAAGCCTAGGAATGGATGGCCCATGGGCCATAGTTTGCTGCGCCATGGCTTAGACTAACCATGTGGGGTGAAATGGAGGGACAAATACCATGACCAGTAGAATATGTACAGCACTCAGCAGCATCTTCCACGTATAAAAAACACTCAATAAATATCTACAACTGTTATTGATGATGTACTATTTTCCTTGTTCTTATTTTTCTAGGATATTAGACTCCAGAAACCTCTGTTCTATGATAAACCTGCCATAGGTTATTGACTGCCTCTGACTCTGGACTGAAGCAGCATCTGGGATAGGAACCTTGTGGGACAGTGCATAGAAAGACATACCATACAAAAATAAGTAAATATAGAGAAAACAATAAGCTCAGGGTCAAAAACCTAGATTCACAAAATTAGCAGAGGATGTGAGAAGTGTATTATAGTGGAGGAAATGAGCTCTATTCTCAACTATTAGGAAATTCAAAGTTAAAAATTTTAAATAAGTTCCTTTATGTCTCAGAATCTTGAATAGGCTAATAGGCAACAAATCTCACCAAGGTAAAAACCTATGTGATATTTTCAATACAACAGAATTCTGTTTCCAGAGACCATTGCTATGATATTTTAAAAAACATTGCCCTTAAGGTTTACAGCTGGTATGCCATCTTCACTGTTTTATATTATCTGATCTTCAAGAGCAGCCCACTGAAGTTGGGAAGAACATGACTATTGTCCCCACTCATCAATCATATTAAAAATATTTAGCAATGAATATAGCTTGGGACCAACCATAGCCCTGTAATGAAGTGGGTCCTTAATGCCTCCTGCTGAGCCCCACACTGATGTTTTTATTACTAAAAGAGGAGATAGGTGGGGATCTTAAAGGAGGGGCCAGTTAGAGTAGCTATTCATCAAACAATACAGAAGGATTTCAATATTTTAATATTCAGTATGGCTATATCAGTGTGCACCAGATAACTATAAGCCCTACCTACTTTTGCCAAACATGAAAGAAAGAAAGAAAGAAAGAAAGAAAGAAAGAAAGAAAGAAAGAAAGAAAGAGGGAGGGGAGGGGAGGAGAGGAAGTGGCTTTTCCAGGACTATAAACCAATAAATGGATTCAAACTTCATCTTCAAGAGTTCAAATCTACTGTTTTTCTCTTTGTTACCCATTCTCTTTACTTGTATGTTCTTTTTCACATCCTGTGGATCATCCTAGTCAATGACTCAGATCAGGGAAAAGAATATCATATTTGGAGACAGAAGACATGTTCAAGTCCTACCTCTGCTATTTATTAATTGTGAGACCTTGGGCAATTCACCTGATCCTACAAGACTGAGTTTCTTCAATGAGGAAATCACAGTAATTATGTCTGCATAGCAGGGTAGCAGAAGAAAAGCTCTGTAAAATATTAAGTGTTGTTCAGATGTCAGCCATTCACATTTTGCACAAATTGGCAGTTTTCATCTTAAAAACCTGGATGTTGGAATTGATATTCTTTTTCCAGATAGAAAACTCAGACTTCTGAGAGATTAAATTACTTGCCCAAGGTCACACAACTAGTGATGATAGAGCCAGGAATGACTTCAAAGCTCTTGACTTCTAATTCATGGCTCTTTGCTGGGGAGCCTCCAAATTCACATCACAGGCTGCCTACAAAGATGGAAATGTGAATGATCCTAACTTACAGTCACAGCACTGTTGGCAGGCCTTTGTCATCAGCTCCTTCCAAGTCTGCAGGAAGAAGGCCTGCTTCTGGCCCAGCATACATCTTCTGTAGTTCAGGGTATGCCTAGCCAACTGCTAAGTCACTCCAGCAGCTGTGGAACTAGAATAGCAAAACATGATGTTAATAACATTTCCGCTACAGATACACAAGCAGAAGAGAGCATGGTTGGGGACAGTGCCTACCCCAGAGGGTCTGCCTTTCAAGTCCTCATCTGCCAAAGGCTAAAGGGGTCGTGATTCACCTTATGACAACTGAGAAGGAAGAGTTATTCTCAGTTCAGGAAGATTCAGCCTAGGTTGCTTCAAGAAGACAACCCTCACTGAAAAGCAACAGAAAGTCAAATGATATAGATATTTCACAATTCCAGAATTCTAGGTAAACTGAGTAAAGCAATGCAGTTTTGTGAAATCTGGCTTTGGAGTCAGATAATTTTTGGATTCAGAAACCAAGCCTTCCACTTACTAGAGCTGGTAGTCATTTGCACTGCCTCCCAAATTTCTCACTCTATCTTCCAGGCATATGATAGGACTACACTTCCTAGCTTGCCTATGGTTAGGTGGAGTCATATGACGAACCCCGGCAAATGTTTTGTGAGAAGAAGGGATGTATGTCACTTCTAGGCCAAGCTTTTATGGCTGGTATGACACTCTGTAGAGATGCCTTTTCCTGTGGTATAGCAAGAGTTGTGATGGTTGCGGCTCTGCTACATCAATGACCCCACTACATTGAGCAGGGCCCTCCTGCTGACTCACTGTGAACATGTGACAGAAACAAAAAATAAACCTTTGTTTATTTTAAGTCACTGAGATGTGTAGGTTGTTTACCACTACAGCATAACCTAGCCTATCCAAATTGATGCATGAGCTATGATTTTTAGTATATTACTTAGTTTCTCTGAGCATGAGTTTCTGATGTTTAAAATAAGGATGCACATCTTTTCAGGATTATGAGGATTACCGATCGTTTATGTAAAGCACCTCACAGCTTTTAGCACAGATTTGGTCCCCAAGCAATGTTATCTATTACCATTATAAAACAGTGAGGGAGAAAAGCAGGTGGAAGCAGGATATCCTTAAGCAAACACACAGTTCATAGACTCCACTCAGCCAGACACCTGGACACAGAGCTTTGGCGGCCAGGTCAGCCAGCTAGAAGGAGGCCCCTGAATGCCTCCAGTCACTTGTTCATTCCTTCATTCTAGAAACATACAATGAATACCTACTATGTGACGGACACTATTTAGGCACTGGAAATATAAGAGAAACAAAGTCCCAGCTCTCATGGTCTTTACCTATAGCACCTAATGCATTTAAATAAATGGCTGTTTTTCAGATTTCCTAATTATACCTTCAGAGAAAACAAAGAGCCTGGAATTTGATCCTTTACATTTTAGCGATTTTTTTAATTCCTTGGAAATATTTTTGCATATATTTACTGCACTTTTACAAATAGGCAAGGAAGTTATTATTGTATATTTTCCCCGGTGCAGAAATTGAGGGGAAAAATAATTATCTTGTTTTTATTAGCATCAGTAGCAGTGCCAGATCTAGAATCTGTACTCTCAGGTTCCTTGTTCAGGGTCTTTTTTTTTTTTTTTTTAATCTCAGGCTGACAAAAAAACTTGAATCACCATCCTGCCCAGGGGTACTCTGGATAACACCTATATTAAAGTACTGTAGGTGAAATATAAGAATGGAATTGTTCTGTGATTATAGTAATAATAAACCAATACAAATAGGATACTAAACAGAAGTGTCCTATACCAAATTCTGCCTAGTAATGGATCAGATCTCAGAAAGTTCTACTTCACAACTCCATGTGTGGAAAGAGACCTAAATATACATCTAATGTAGGCGATTTTACCACTGTGGTGCGATATGTAATAAGAAAAGGCCAAATGGTATCTCACCTCCTGGTGTCTTCATTATTGGAGTAAACGTCCTAGAAAGCTAGGCCACACCTAGTTCCTCACCAATAGCTCAGTATTTTACTCTAAGCCCACGCCTTGAAAATCCAGCATGTTGGGGCGCCTGGGTGGCTCAGTCGGTTGGGCGTCCGACTTTGGCTCACGTCATGATCTCGCGGTCCGTGAGTTCGAGCCCTGCATAGGGCTCTGTGCTGACAGCTCGGAGCCTGGAGCCTGTTTCAGATTCTGTGTCTCCCTCTCTCTCTGACCTTCCCCCATTCATGCTCTCTCTGTCTCAAAAATGAAAAAACGTTAAAAAAAAAAAATTAAAAAAAAAAAAATCCAGCATGTCAAAGATCAATTCAAATGTCGTCTCTTCTATGAAACCTTCCTTTATCGCCTTATCAAAAGTGATATTCTACCATCCTTTGTTTGTATATTAATCTGGCTCTTACTGTACCCTCATGTAATATTCAGATGGCAGTGAAACAGCCAGACTGAGCCGCTGTTTCACATGGGAAAATGATGGAAAATAAAATAAGAAATATAGATTGAGGCAAATTATGGAGGCCTCTGATACCAGACTAAAAAGTTAGACTTCCCTCTATAGGCAAAAGTAGCTTCTGGGAAACTTGGGAGTATTTACAAAATATAAATAAAATCATATGATCACTCATTTACTAAAAGAAAGGGAGAACGTGGAATAGAAATCAGGGTTTAGATAATGTGAAATTAGAGATAATCTAAACAGGTACTTTTGTTTTGGGGATATTTTTATGTTTGTACTTGACTAGTTAGATTTGTTTCAAATCTGATAAACAAGCTGCAACTGAACACCTGAAATCAAGACTTAGGAAACTGTCTCTGCAGTGCCATAATCTGTGAAACCTTGCAGGAACTCTCCCAGGTCACTACTTTCATGGAAAATAGCCCCTACTTTCCCAGCAGATCAGAGAACTCTGAGATATGAGTCCTCTTTCCCAAAGTTAAGAAGTTGAATTAACCAAATATCGATTGGCTTTGGAGAGCGAGTTCGTATTTACACGGATGTCATCATAATCACCAAGGGTCCCTGGGCTTCTTCGGTTGGCAAACCCATTCATGGCAACCAACTAACACCTTCCACCTTTTCCTAAGTAGTGTGTGAAATTCTGAGGTGTTCTCACTTCTATGTGTAAGACACACAGACTGCTCTGTGTTAGTTGAGCCATGAGTGTTCAGAAACTGGCCTTTCCGCATCTCCCAAGTGAAAAAAAAAAAAAAAAAAAAAAGACGCCTTTCCACTAGCACTGACTCCAACTCACCCACGGGGCATGGCTGAAACCCCTTCATGTCCCATCTCGCTGGAAGCCTGTCCTGACAGCAGCTGTTGCTCCAAACCAATTCGCTGTCATTAACCTGGCCAAATCTCTGCGGAGCCGCCACTTTCAGTCGAACGGCCGCCATTTTGCTTGCCCCGCGCTTTTTCCAAGAGCCACTCGTGTCCCGCCCATCCCAGCCGACGCCTCTCTGTCTTCCAGTCCTCCAGCGCCCCTCTATGGTAGGTCCACTGTACTACATATAGTAGTACAATTTCCCCTGCTTCACTGCTCCCCATTTCTCCCCACTTCTCCCCACCTACTCCTGGCTACCCACTGTAAGGAGAGCACCAGCCTTAACCAAACTGCATTTTGCACGCTACCTGTAATAGGAATCTTCAAATTTTTTGGATTATTTACTTCCAAAGTTTGAAAGTTAAGTACCCATTCACACATTTTTAACTTCTGTCCTTTAAAATTTCTCATCATAAATTTAAATCATTGCAAAGGGTGATATTTCCAGTGTATTGTAAATAGTAACATATAAAAACAAAACTCTCTTTATACATCTGTCCAATGAAATCTAAATGCTACAATGATTTGATATCCATCCACTTGAAAGTAGGTAAATGAACACTGCTTTTAACATATATTTCACACTGTTACTTTTTAGTCACCAAAGAGAATGCCCTCATAGAATTTGTTCAAAGAAATATATCTCCGGGCACCTGGGTGGCTCAGTTGGTTATGCGTTTGACTTCCCCTCAGGTCATGACCTAGCAGTCCAGGGGTTCGAGCCCCACTTCAGGTTCTGTGCTCACAGCTCAGAGCCTGGAGACTGCTTCGGATTCTGTCTCTCTCTCTCTCTCTCTCTGCCCCTCCCCCACTCCTCTCTCTCTCTCTCTCTCTCTCTCTCTCTCTCAGAGTAAACATTTAAAAAAGAAAGAAAAAAAAAAAGAAATACATCTCCATGCTTTGTTGATCACCCTATCATAGTTCTCTACGACAAAAGTATACATGTTATTCAAATATATATTTATATTTTTAATTTCCTATTTCCATAATACTCTTATGTTTATAATTTCTTCTAGATTGAATTACACATCAAGATTATTAGTAGCACAAAACTGTTCCAAACAACATAAATATATTACAAAATTTGATAATTATTGAATAAAAAAGTAAAATTTTACTAGACATATATCTTGTAATAATATATAAACACAATATATACTACATATCATATAACATATATATTTGTTACAAAATATATATTACATATTTTACAAAATATCTCATGGGAAATGTAGGGCTCCGTTGCAATAGGAAGGCCATCAGAGCAATGACAGTCTTTTACAAGATGCAGAGGCATTGGCAACTTCCTTGCTTTCTACAAAGACTCTTCAGTGCATATGGGAGAAATCCTTCAGCCAAGGATTTGAAAACCTCACAAATTGAGCCTACATTTCTCTTTCTAGATTTTTTTCATTGCACCTTCCTTTACCAAATGCTCTCCTTTTCTGCCAACACATATTTTTCCCATTTCTGTTTTTTGCTTTATTTGAGAACCTCTCCCCAGGCAACACAGTATTCTGACTCAGTAAGATTCAGAAATGGTGGGAGGTATGCCTCTCTTCTGTCAAGTGGTAGAAAGGTGATTATGAAAGGAAAATGGGGAAAGAGACCTAGAATGACATCTAATTCAGGCTGATCAATTATAGGAAAAAGTAAACGTAGAGCTTGAGGATCTAGAAACATATTCCCTAAATCTCTCTCAACCCACTCTACCCCTCTAGGAGTTTCTGTGCACACTAGGGGTACAAGTGATCCAGTTTGTTGATAGCTGGTCTAAATAGAGGGTAGATATTTGGATTTCAAATGGCTCAACTGACAGGCATTTCCTGAATAACAAAGTACAAATAAACAGGCAGAAAAGAGAAATAAGCACTTTTTGAGACCAGCCTTGAGTCAGGCACTGGGCTAGGTACTTTCACATATGCTGATTTCAGCCCTTACATTAACTCCGATATGAACTTCTTCCATAACACTGATGTACCAATACTATCACATGCTTTTAATTTTTTAATTCAAATCAAATTTTGCTTAACCCACCTGAGATAACTAAAAATCAGCCGCCACTTAATTTCCTCTTTCCTGTCCACAGCTATGTCTGATTTCCAAACAAAGCTCTGGGTGGTGATGGCCTTGGCAGAGGGGAATGCCTAATATACAAAGAAACGTAATTCCTTTAGGAACCAGGGAGTACAAAACTCCTGAATACAGGACATGTGGAATGTGCCAGAGAACAGGAACATTACCTTTTGAACTTCCCATCTTTCTATAACATTAAAACCAAACAAGATGACACTGAACACCTGAGTAAAACTTCTAGTGGCATAGTTACTATTATCCACATTTTAGAAGTGAGGTGAGGAAACTGAAATTCAAGGAGTTGAAGCAATTTCCCTAAGGCAGACAGCCAAGAAGGGCTATTGATTCGGAATGGCTTTGCTCCAGTTTTAACTATTTCACTAGTGAGATATGGAAATGTTCACTTCTTCCCCCCTGATTCCTCTGCATCTGTCACACATGAGTTTGGAAGGTAAGGCAGGTCTTCTCAGTGGGTATGTGTGAGTATTCCTACAAGTGGAACACTGGAGCGTTGGTGGGATTTACTGCTCAAAGATAAGATATAAATGAAATGCTTGTGTGCCAAGGGCCCTCCGCTTTTCTTGCTTCCTCCATTGCCATCTGTGCTTTGGGAGAAAAGTCGCTTGATCCTACTGGGGTCATTCGATTGGAAAACTTAAAGTCAAGTGACATATTTTATTGGGCATTTCTCATGGGCAGTCCCTTCTGCCAGCCTACGGGGAATTGCTGGGAGAGTCTGGTGTGCCCAACAGAGGATGTGGAAGAGAGGCAGTCCAAAGTGGACATATAGATAACGCAGCCAAGAAGAAATTGAGGTATCCATTTCTTTAAACCCCAAATCCAGTCATTTCTGATTCTGTCAGCATTCATACATTACAAACAACACAGTGAACTGGTGCTAGGCACCCAGACCCTTCATAGTCTAGCTCTGCGGTGTTCTTTGATCAGTCTCTCCCTCTTTGAACCCCTAAGGAAAGATCGCTTGCCTTTCTACCCTCCACCTGAGCTTAGGGTGGATTCCCT
The DNA here is from genome assembly GCF_046562875.1 of Panthera onca. Taxonomy (NCBI): domain Eukaryota; kingdom Metazoa; phylum Chordata; class Mammalia; order Carnivora; family Felidae; genus Panthera; species Panthera onca. Next base: position 26,818,014 of record NC_138339.1, read on the forward strand.
AAACAGGTTCAGTGTTGAGCCAATACCTGACTGTCTTCTAATCAGCCACCTTGCCATGGTCAAAGGGAAATCTACAGCCACAGAATTCAATCATTTTTAAGATTTAAGACTTTCAATACATAACCCCTGAGAGATCTCATCAGTGACTTCCTATTATCTCGATTCAAATGTATTTTTAAACTATTTCTATCTGCTTGATGTAATAGGGTATATAAAAATAAAATGCTCGCAGTAAAGTTGGGGATCTAAAATGTATAAGAGGAAACTACTTAGTTTCTTAGTAGCAGAGACAGAATTTTCACTCTGTTTATAATCCTGGAAACTGGCCTGCTGTGTGGTACTCTGAAAGTGCTAACAAGTATGAACTGAACTGAATCAAAGTAAATCTAAGTAAGTGAAAAATAAGAGTATAGTTAAGTAACAAGATGAATGGTACCAGGAAGTAAGAGTCAGCCTGAGGACCAAGTCAGGTAAGGCTTCAGGGAAGAGGTGAACCTGGCTTTGAGGGACTGGCAGGTATTTTCACGAGGAGGTATTTTATATAAAGCAAGAAGTAGAAATGAGAAAAAATGAGTGTTGGCAGAAAAAGAAAGCATTTGGTAAAGGAAATTCTAATAAAAAAAATCTAGAAATGGACGTTTAGGCTCTGTCCGGGAAGTTTTCAAATCCCTGAGTAAGAAGTTTGGTCTTTCTCCAATACGTACTGAAGAGAAAGCAGGGATATGTACTTGTAGAAAGCAGGGAGGTGGCCACTGCCTCTGCACCTTGTAAAAGACTGTCATTGCTGTGATGGCCTTCCTACTGCAACCTCAGCCCTCCATTTCCTATGAGGCATTTGGTAAAATATATAATAAGACAACTCTGTCACTAAGGCTAGGAGGCAGATAGGTATGTGTTTGTGTGTGTGTCTTTACCTGGGAGGGAAGCTTCAGAGTTACTGCAAAAATATCAGAAAATCCATAAGCACAAACTACACTTTCTGTAAAATACATAAAAAATAGCTCACATATACAAGTGCCAGTATTTTCAAAATGTATGTTGATACAGATACTGTTGGGATTAGTAATAATATAGATACTGCTGGGGAGAGAGAATGGATTACTGCTACCCTCATCACCCTGACTTCAGGGGGCCTTACTGGTTTTGGCTCAAATGGCATAACATTGCCAAGATCAATTTTAAGCATTTAAATAAAACTTTGCTGAAGTCCTCACATTACAAAAAGGAAGTAGAGTAAGTGAAGCAAGATAATCTGTCTTCTAGAATATCTTCAGCTGTGTCTTCCAAAATATCTTCTATGGGAAGACTGCTTACTATGAACCCTCTGCCTCAAGATATAAGTAAGAATCTTTCCTTACCGCTCAGTAAGGCCCTTGAACCCATCTCAAAGTCCAGACTCACAAAGATGTAGACTTGAAAGAAGCTGATGTTCCCTCCCCAAAACTGGGAGAATCAACGTTCCATCAGAAGAATGTTCTCTTCCATAAATGAGGTACTCAGAAATCCATCCCCCTTTAGAAGGGATCCCATTACCTAGTCATGATAGAGTGGTCTTAACAAAACAACCGTGTCAGAACCCAATACGGTAGTTCATATACCTGTCCAAGATGTATGAACAGGCAGGGGACATTGGGGAGATGAGCTCACAGAATAAAGACAAAACAATGCTCACGGAGCCTTTATCCATTATGTCTTCTACCTGCAATGCTAGGTCCCCTCTCTCCTAACTGTTTCCATTGTCCCAATTCCAACTAATTCTTCAAAGCCATCCCATTTGACCTCTTCTCTGAAGTTGTCTCTGATCACCATCCCATTTCAAATCCTGTAGGCATTTGTCTACAGAGTAATCACACAGAAGAGGGGGAAATATAACTCTGACTTTCAGAATCCCAGATATGCCACTCATCATTAGTGGAATCGTGGTCAAGTTGCTTCATACATCTGAGCCTCAGTTTCCTTATCTAAAAATAGAGATGGTAATTGCACCTACTTTGAATAATGACGAAGTAGTCTATAAAAACACTTAGTACTGCCTGGCATATGGTAGGTGTTCAAGAAATGTTAGATGATATCATTATTATTATTATTATTATTATTATTAAAGTAATTATTTTGCAGTATGTGATAATACTACTATGATATCTGCCACATAGTAGTGAAATATTATTTTATTATTATTTATTAGCAATCACTTTATATTCCATAGTTTTTACTTTTCCTATAAGGATTCTTAATTCACACTAAGAGATCCTTTTGAGATGAGTCATTTACCCATCTTATACCCCTAGTGAGATTCCAAGTTCTTGAGGACACATTGTTCCCAAACATCTTATCTGTGGAGGGTAGAGAAATTTGAGGTATTTACAGTTTTAGTGTTACTCACTCTCCGGTCAGAAACTGCTAACCTCTCTACTAATGACAGAAATTCTACCCTTGAATGCAAGTCCAGTGGTGCTGCTCTGCAAGCTAACTGCACTCAGGGTTGGGGTTGGGGGCGGGGGGACATGGTCTCTTTTACCCTTAGCAATCAGGAAGAATTAAATCAGATCTCCAGCATTCTCCAGGCAGGCCAGACAGACAGCCTGGTGAGGGTGTCCCTAAGTGATGACTGGGAAAACAAGATCTCCTTTCTGCAGCACGAGTAAACATGGCAAACACCAGACAGCCTGGACGCCTATGTCCTGGGCAGAATTTGATTTAGGATTTCTTTTTTCCCAGTGAGTCATAGTTGTCATGGTCCTAACACCTGTCACCAGAAAAAAGGCAAAATCAGTGTAATCACCAGAGCAGTTGCCTCAGGAATACATTCGTCTAGTAATTTGGTTGGAGGAAGTTCAAGAATGCAAGTACTGAGTTGATTTCAAATGTGAAGAGATCAGAGCTGGCCTCTGTGCTGAGCTTTCTGAATTTAAGAGAGAAAGGAAAGGAGAGAGAAGTTATTACTAACAACAGCAGGAAATCAAGTTATTGAAGACTCATTTAGTAATAGGTAAAATCATCTCTGATACTAGTATTTCTAGTCTGCATGAAACAATGAAAAAAAAATTATTGGATTCCCCAACTGAGCAATTAGTGATGGGGTTGGCCAGATAAAAAGATGAAAATTGATGGCCAAAAGAATAATTGTCTGGGATTACACCCACCTTTTAAAATAAAGCCAGATGAAGGGAGCTTGGGTGGCTCAGTCTGTTGAGCATCTGACTCTTGATTTCAGCTCAGGTCATGATACCAGGGTCGTGGGATCGAGTTCTGCATCAGGCTCTGTGCTGAGCATGGAGCCTGCTTAAAATTTTCTCTCTCTTTCCCTCTGCCCCTCTCCCCCCTCGTGTTCTCTCTCTCTAAAATAAGACAATAATAATAATAAATAAAATAAATAAAATAAAATAAAATAAAATAAAATAAAATAAAGCCAGATGAAAAGATGAAGTAGGGAAAGGGTCTTTAGGTGGTCGGGTGGAGCTTACAGTTGACAGCATACTGTTGGTAATATTATTTTCTTATTGTCCATGTTATTAAATTCCTTAAAGTTCCTAAAGGCCATCTAGATGAAATTAAAACCACAAACCAATGGAGTCATCTTGTTCCTAAACCACCAACTTTGAAGTTCCTGTTGCTGATGTTCCAATTTTTAAAAATTATTTTAGCAAATCAAACTATAATAGAATGATTCCAGTTTTGATGTTGAATCTTTAACAATTTCTAAGCCTTACCTCTCTTGTTTACCCTTTTACCCCACAGCTGAACAAGCCATAAGGCCCACATATTTTTTTCCCTTGGCACCAGCAGAATATTCAAACCACGCAAATAATGGCCAGAGGTAATACTTATCCTGGCCCCATCCCTTGATCCCAAGGTCACTTGTCTCTCCTGTCACTCAAGCCATTCCAGATGGCTTAAGTATCTGCCCTATTCTCCCTCAAGGAGAAAAAGAAATAAAAGGCATACAGATTGGAAAGAAAACATAAAACTGTCTTTATTTGAATAAAGCATGACTAAAGAAAATCCTAAGGAATCTACCTAAAAGAAACTAGAACTAATATGTGAATTTAGCAAGTTTGCAGTTTATGAGGTCAATATTTTTTTTTAAGTTTTATTTTTATTTATTTTTAGAGAGAAGGAGCACACGTGTGTGAGCAGGGGAGGGACAGAGAGAGGGAGAGAGAGAATCCCACAAACCATGGGCTCGATCTCACAAATCGTGCTATCATGACCCAAGCCTAAATCAAGAGTTAGATGCTCAAAGGACTGAGCCACTCAGGCACTCCTATGAGATCAATATTTTAAAAATCAATTGTGTTCTATCAACCAGCAACAATTGTAAGTGGAATTTTTTTAAGTTTATTTATTTATTTTGAGAGAGACAGAGACAGTGCAAGCAGGGAAGGGACAGAGAGAGAAGGAGACAGAGAATCCCAAGCAGGCTCTGCACCCATCAGAATGAAGGAGCCCAACACGGGGCTCGAATCCACAAAACCATGAGATCATGACCTGAGCCGAAACCAAGAGTCAAATGCATCACCAACTGAGTCACCCAGACGCCCCGTAAATGGAAATTCTTAAAATTATCATTTATAATAACATCAAACCATAAAATTCTTAGGTATAAACAACAAAATATATGCATCATCTATCCACAGAAAACTATAAAACATTGCTGAAAAAATTTAAAAGACATAAATAAATTGAGAGATATACTATGGCCATGGATCAGAATACTCAATATTGTTAAGATGGCAATTCTAAGTTAATTTATAGATTCAATAAAATTCCCATAAAAAACCCAAGAAGATACCTTTTAGAAACTGACAAACTGATCCACAAATTTATATAGAAATACGAAAGAACTAAAGTAGCCAAAATAATTTTGGAAAAAAAGGATAAAGTTAATCTGAGGACTTACTATAATGCTACAGTAAACAAGAGAGAATGGTATTGGCATAAAGTTAAACATACTGATCAAAGTAACAGAATTAAAATTTCACAAAGAGACCTTCATATATATAGCCAATTGATTTTCAACAAATGTTCCAAGGCAATTCAGTGAAGGAAAGGAAATCTTTTTAACAAATGATGCTGAAATAACTGAATATCCATATGCAAAAAAGAAAACTCTTTACATTCTCCAATATACAAAAATTAACTTGAAATGGATTATGGAACCAAACATAGTTTTAATAAAAGCTACTATAAAATTTCCGGAAGAAATCATAAGAGAATATCTTAGTGACCTTTTGTTAAGCAAAGCTTTTAAAATTGGTTACAAAAAGCATAAAATATTTAAAAATAGAAAAAATTGGATTTCGTTAAAATTGAAAACATTTGTCCTTCCAAAGAAAGGCCCTTCTGTTAAGAAAATGAAAAGGGAAGCCACAAACAATTATTGGAGCAGATATTTGCAGAACCTGTATCTAATGAAGACTCTTACCCAAATTATATTTTTAAACTGGTTACAATTCATTAAGAAGAAAATGACAACAATAAAAGGAACAAAGATTTTGCAGATATTTCACCAAAGTACATATATGAATGGCAAAAACTGCTCAACCTCATTAGTCATCAGGGAAATGCAATTAAAACCATAATCGAATATACCACTCATACTCTAGGACCCTAGAACTTCTAAAATCAAAAAGACTGACAATACCCAAGAATTGGCAAGAATGTAGGACAACTGAAATGCTCATAAATTTGGATTTCTTGCAAAGTTAAGCATACATGTGACCCAGCAACTAAGATTCTAAATATTTATATGTCTTCATGAAGATATATGCTTTCATGAAGATGTGTGCTCATATATTCAGAGCAGCTTTACTCATTATAGCTGAAAATTGGGAGATTAAAAAAACAAATATTCACCAAATGGTAAATGGAATAAATATTTTGGGATGCACTCATAGAATATTGCTCAACAAAAAAAAAAAAAAAAGAAAGAAAAGGACTACCAATAAACACACAGCATGTATGAATCTCTAAAGCATTATGCTAAGTAACAGAAGTCAGACCAAAATAAATAAATAAAATAAGTCAGTAGTTAATGAAGGAATGGGGAGAAGGGATGAACTGCAAATGGCAAAAGGAAACTTTTTGAAGTAATACGAAAGTTCTAGATCATGGTTATAATGGTTGTTACACAACGGCAGATATCTGTCAGATTTCATCTAATTGTGCATTTCATCCAATGAATCTTATTCTAAAAATCTGTTCTAAGGAGAAATCTTTGATATGTAGAAAAATTAGCAAAATGGTATTTATTGCACTTTTTAAAATAAGGGAATAATGTCCAATTATGAATAGTTTCCAATTGCAAGAAATTGATCAAATAAATCATGTATATCTATAACATGGATTGTTATGAAGTTACTTAAAAATGATGGTGTTGGAGATATTTAATGACACAAAGATATAGGGTTATTTTTAGGTAGATAGGGTAGTATACCTATAGTCAACTTTATTATCCATTTATGTGATTGTTTCATGTATGTATGAGCATGTGAATATGTATATATACATATATTTAGATCTCTCTATATATATATTAGAAGGTTATGCACTACCACACTAACTAGTTGTTTCATCATTTTACTTATATTTATTTTCTAAGTGTCTGTTAATACACATGCATTTCTCTTGAAGTAAGAGAAAAAAACAAAAGTTACTATTTTAAATATATATATCCTGCTTTTAAGTCTAGATAGACCTGCTTTATGGTCTAGATAGAAAAAGAGACACGTAAATAGCATAATACATGATAGAATGAAATAAGCACCCATGGAAGGTGAGGGAGAATTGATTGGGTCAAGTATAGTCTCATACCAACACTGGAACCACTGCACACTCTCTAGTATAAAGACCATGACCATGTTCTATCTGAAACAATGAGCCCAATTTATTTACTCACAATCATTTTCTCTCAGGGGATCCATGATCCCTAACTGCCACTTTATCTCCTATCCCCATGCATCAGACAGATGTATTGATATTTGAACTTCAGTTGTGGATTACATTCAATTTTCCTTCCACAACAAGTCAAAGATGCACCTGGACACCTGCTGTAGTATCCTTGAACTGCAGCTCAAGGACAATTTCCAAAGATCCTCTGGAAATTCCATGATAGAACACAACCTGCTAAGGAGAAAGAGCACCTCTAAAAGGCATGGTATCCCCAGTGCCTGGCACACAGAAGAGGCTTAGTAATATTTGCTAATTGTTTATTGAATATATTGAGAATAAAAGCATGAGCTCAAGATTGTTTTGGCTGATTATTACCCTGACTTATCTAGGAGGACTTCCTGAAAGAGCTGGAATTCTCTTGTTTAAAGCATTGCCTACTCACTGTCTCCACCCTTGTTATGCTCTTATATTTGGACTAATTCCAAGACAGAAAGGTTTTCTTCTAGTCACTAGGAGGCTTTCCATCTCACCAGGTGGGCTATTAATAGACTAAACCGATTTCCAATGTTTTCTACCAAACTTCCCTAGTACTCCTGAGAAGGGCTGAGCAAGTCAAGCAATGAACAGTTTGGTCCAAATTCCCCAAAAACGTTCTCAATATCGCATTCACTAAAACCCCGAACATATTCCTACCTGGCAGTTTTGTATAGTATTTTTCAAACTCTGTGGGTTTTCAACAAAACTGAATACTGTTGCAAATCTGTTTGTGTTCCAGTCCATTCAAACCCAACTTTGCCAGAACCATCTAATGTTTCTAGTTAGAAGCCTGCAAAATCTTGTGTCTAAGGAAAGGATAGCAGGGAATCCCAATTTACACTTGAACAAACTAAGAATTTAAAACCCAAGTGTGAATAGTGACTGTAGTATAATAAAATCCAAATTATAGATTTTAATTTATGGTGCAGGAAAACGAATGCAGACCTAGGAGTGAGATATTGAATCCAAAATCTGCCTTTATGGCCTGATTAAGACAGGTCACAAGCTTTCTGAGAAACCTCAGTATCCTCCTTTATTGTCTAGGGGAGCTGGTTTCTTCTATTTGGGCCACAAGGTCCTTCCAACTCTGGCATTCTATGATTTTATAATGTTCCCATACAGATGTCTAGAGGAGGCAGTCATTTGGCAAGATGCTTCCCTAGTCCCTGCCTTGTCTCATTGCTTGTCAGTGTGTGCAACAACAATAAATAATCCATTTGTTGCAAAAAAAGTGCATGTTGGATCAAGCTGACATGTCTGCTCTGCCTTCTGGAGAGGACAGGGGAGGCTTTGATGTTATCAGAATGAGTTCCACGTTTTGACCTAGAGACCCCTCAATTCCAAGTGGCCTTTATTGCCAAACATATGAAACAATTACTTACAATTAAAGAAGCACTGTGTACCTCTTTCAAAAGTGCAACAGTATTTTATTTTTAAAAGAAAAACAAAGTAGAGGCGCCTGGGGGGCTCAGTCGGTTGAGCGACTGACTTCAGCTCAAGTCATGATCTCACGGTTTGTGAGTTCAAGCCCCACATCAGACTCTGTGCTGACAGCTCAGAGCCTGGAGCCTGCTACTGATTCTGTGTCTCCCTCTCTCTCTGCCCCTCCCCCACTCATGCTCTGTCTCTCTCTGTCTCAGAAATAAACATTAAGAAAAAAAGAAAGAAAGAAAAACAAAGTATAATCCCTAAGATTAAATCCCTGATCTGGAAATGGAAAAATGGGGTGGAGTGGGGGGCTAGAACCTTCTCTTTATATACTGTTCCTGTTCAGTGGCAGGTAAGGAACAGAGGAAGTGATGTAGCAGTCTGCATGTTAATAGAAAACTAAACCAGATTTCTGGTTTACAATGAAGACATGAAACAGATATGTGTAATCCTACATACCACCCAAAATTCTTGAGTCCTTTTTCTGCTCAACTCTGGTCTCTAGATCAACCCTTCCCTTGGGCTGAGACTTTATAGTGGCCCACGGGATCGGTAATGTACAAAATGCAGCACAATTCCTATCACATGAGAATTGTTACTTCCTTTCCCCTTCCCCAAATGTGCTGTAAGATATCCAAAGGCCTGCCTTCCTCTACATTCACTCAGTTCTTTCAGAGTAGAATGACATTTTCTGGAATGTGTCTTATGGAATTCTAATCCTGACAAATAAATAAAGTGACACGTGTACTAATAAGTTTGAGATGTCCTGCATAATCTTCTCTTGAGGTTCACTTACAATATTAAAGGCTCTAAGGAGTTCCACACACAAATAAATGGTGCTATTTATCTATTTACTTATTTAAATTCAAGTTAATTAACATACAGTGTACTATTGGTTTCAAAAGTAGAACCCAGTGATTCATCACTTGCATACAGCACCCAGTGCTCATCCCAACAAGTGCCCCCTATAATGAATGCCTATTACCCACTTAGCCTACCCCCCACCCACTTCTCAGCAACTCAGTTTATTCTCTGTATTCAAGAGTCTCTTATGGTTTGCCTCTCTCTCTCTTTTTATCTTATTTTTCCTTCCCTTCCCCTATGTTCATCAGTTGTGTTTCTTAAATTCCACGTATGAGTGAAGTCATATATTTGTCTTTCCCTGACTTATTTCACTTCACATAATACACTCAAGTTCCATCCACTTTTTTTGCAAATGGCAAGATTTCATTCTTTTTGATCACTGAGTAATATTCCATTATATGGATATACCACATCTTCTTTATCCATTCATCAGCCAATGGACATTTGGGCTCTTTCCATAATTTGGCTATTGTTGATAGCACTGCTAAACATCAGGGTGCACGTGCCCTGTCGAATGAGCATTTTTGTATCCTTTGGGTAAATAGCTAGTAGTGCAATTGCTGGGTCATAGGGTAGTTCTATTTTTAATTTTTTAAGGAAGCTCTATACTGATTTCCAGAGTAGCTACACCAGTTTGTATTCCCACAAATGGTGCTTTTGTTATTGGCCAGGAACTGTAAAGACTACTGAGCACTTTCTCTGTACAGATTGTCCATATTTCCTGAATCCAAACTTCCTGGCTTATCCTGCCCCCCCCCAAAAAAAACTCCCACTAGTGGGAAACAATATCCCCTCCTCTGAACTAGATCTTTATTTGCATCTGTCTTATAAACTTTTTGTTTTTTATATTATAGATATATAGAGATATGTCTTACCTGTCCTGATTGACCATACACTAGCTAGAGAAAAGATTCCTCATTCTTCCATCTTTATCTACCATAGAAGACCTTGTACATGTGGTCACTTTATACATAATTGGTTGAATGGATCAATCAGTCTGGGAACTAGCATCTTCGAAATGTTTGCACCTTCAATTGGCAAATAATGCAACCTACATAAATTCTCAAATAGTTTAAAAAAAATGCTACACCCAAAGATAAAGTTGGAAGGATGAAAATATGAACATTTGAGGTGTAGCACCAAATCTCTTTCTGTCTTCACTAATTCAGTTACAGAAAAACTGGATATCATTACTCTTTGACCTTCAGATCTTGCAATGTGCTTCGTAGTCATGCAGTTTAGGTGCCATAAACTGACTCCAGGGAGAAATGTTGATTTCAGTCAGTTCACTATAAAAAGAAGATATTATTTGTGAATAGCATTATGTAGGCTCAATATTTGGAGAATTATTGTGTTAAAGGTTTGATGCCACATCTTATTTGTTAGAATGGTGATTGTTCTAGTTAATTTTATACTTTAATAATTTAAAAATTACCAAATGAGAGGTCCACATAAGTGGTCAACTTTGAAACAATTGTAGTTTCACAAATGTACCCAATATTAAAATGAGACTGACAGAATTAGGTAAGTCTTGGGAGGGATGTGAGTGTTGATCTCTAGGGAACAAATATGCAAATATGAATAAGATATAATCTCTGTCCCTAATAGGTATGCCATATAGCAGAGTTTCTCAACCTTGGCACTAATGACATATGGGACCAAAGAATTCTTTGTTGTAAGAGGCTGTCCTGTACATTGTAGAATGTGTGTTGGCATCTCTTGCCTCTTCCCACTAAATGCCAGCAGCCCTTCTTCAACTTTGAGAATAAAAAATATCTAGTCATTGCTATGTATCTCTAGAGAGACAAAGCTGCCCCAGCGGATAACTTTTGCCATGCAGGAAGACATACTTAAAATTGTATAGGGTTTCAGAGTCATCTTCTGACCACCAATTCTCATTTTACAATCCTATCGGATACAGGAAATAAAGAAAACCTTGGGACTAATTGTAGACCACATCCAAAACACAACAATAAATGTTTGATATTAGTTCCCCTATTTATATAAGAATAGAATAAAAATTAAAATAGTTGCACTTTCCGGGGGTTTGAATCTACTACTTATAATTCATTTACTGAGTTCACCTTTGCATACAGTAGCCAGCTAAGCATATTAAAGATAGAAGGGTCTGACATGGTTCTATGTGCAATGAAAATCTATTTGAACAACAGAAGTAATAGAATTGAACTAAAGGCATCTTAGAGATGATCTACCTACCCCTCTGGTTTTTTTAATGAGAAAACTAAGATCCAGAAAAGTCAGAAAGGTGATATGACTTAAGGACATCTACCTAGTAAATGAATTTGGGCTAAAGCATAAATGTCTTGACTCCAAGTCAATAACTTGGACCAATACCAAATATTAGCTAACTGATAAATAGTGTAAGACATTGCAAAATCTGGAGGTGATCAGAGTGAAGGAAGCTGGAATAGTCAGAGTAGGCAACTAAGAAAAGGAACTCAAGGCAGACCTTAAAGATCACAGGTGGCTTCAAGAAAGAGATTGAAAGGGCTGTGGTAACTTTCCCATGGCCTTGGTGCCAAGTCAGGAATGACATGAGAGGAGACAGGCAGGAAAGCATCTGATATGAGCCAGGAACTGAGTTCATGTAGGGAAAGAATAAAAATAAGACTTGGGATAGTTTTCAAAATCACTCTGAGGAGTCCCAGATTACCTTCTTTTCTGGATATTGTCCCTACTTTTGTTCTTCAATCTGCAACTGCAAAATACCCTCCTGGCTCAGGGCCTTTCAGAGCAGCTTTGCTAGAGGTGAAAGGTATCCCCAAGCTCTCAGGCACCCTTGGAGCTGCCAGTCCCAAAAGCCATAATCTTTATGATTCAATTTATGAATTCAAAAAATCCCCACACACAAAAGTGTTAGGAATAAAAACAATCATTGTGTTTCTAAAACTGAAAATTTCATCACTTCTTTCCCTTTAGTATTTGATCTTGAATATTAAAATGGACTTGATTCCTTGTCTTGCACAAGCTGCATTTTCCCTGCATATCAAGAGATGAGTCTAGCATCAGTGAATGAATTAATGGATCATAAGAAAAATGAATCTGATTATATAATTCAAAAAATTGAATTAAATAAATAAACTCAATATATGAAAATTTCATCAAAACCTAAAAAAGATCCATTGACAAGACATTTTCAGGAAAGAGCTGAGGGAAGTCAGCTCACTAATATTGTGAGCTTCTTAGAATGATTGCCTGGAAAAAAGAGAAAGAGAGAAGCCACATCTTATCCTATCAGTCTATTAAGAATGGAGGTGATCCTTCCAATGTATGTATGTACATGCATATGTGTAGAGAGAGAATGAAATGATCTATTTGAGGTTAAAAAAATGCAGAGAGGCAAGTACAAATCTAATACATTACTTAGTACCACTATCACAGACTGATAGTCAAGGTGGAAATTAAGATAGTATTGTCCTCTCCCACTTCCTCAGGCATTTCTCAGGCAAAACACATCCCTAAGGCATTGAGGTGATTTGCCAACTGTTCAAGCCTTCTAAACAGATTTGCTGAGTACCAACTGTGTAATTTATTTTCTCTCTTATAACCGAATTTCTCTGGAATCAAAATGTTGGGAGAGAAGAGAAGTAGGACACCAAACTGGATGAGACATGATGGCATCTGTTTCAGATATCAACCCCAACCCTATTTCTGAGTCCAGTGAAGAGGGGACAGCAGGTAGAACTCAAAGGAAATGTTTTCAAAGGGACTCCATGAGACGTGGGGACCTGCTCAGTGAGGCATTGATGTTTTAGGTGACAAAGTGCAGTGGAGAGCTAGGAAGCAGAGCCTTCTCCACACCTCTGTGTAAAGCATCCCTTCAGTACAGTGAAAAAATTAGGAAGAGCATAAGAAGACAACACTTAACAGACAGCACTTACTCAGGGAGTACCAGCAGTCAGGACACTGTTGGAGCATATCCTTCAAGGAGTCCTTTCATGTATTGAACACCTCAGTAAAAGTTTATTGAATAGATCTCTGTGTCAGCCATTCTTCTAGATTTTGAGGATTCCACAGTGAGCAGGAAGCAAGGGCAGAAGACAATGAGAGAAATAAAACAGCACATGAGAAACTATTGATGAGTTCATATGGGACACCCCCAGAAACTCCCAAAAGTAATTGGCGTAAAGTGGAGCTAGAAGGCTATAGTTGGAGGCTGGAACTATGCAGATGAGGACATAATCCAGTTAAATTTCCGTTAATATTCTTACTGCACCCCACTGATATATGCATACTGGTGTACATGTGCATGTATAAGGACTGGAAGAAAATACACCAAAAGTGGTAACAGTGGTTATTATGGGAAATAGGATTATGAATATTTTTATATAATTTCATATGATATTATCTATTTCCAAATGTTATAGGGTGAATATATATTATTATTATAAACAGAAAAAATATTTTTATTAGGGAGGAAGTGGTATTAATCTTAATGCATCTTTCACTTGTTTCAGCAAAATAAGTTTTACCAGAAATGAAAAAAAAAGTGTGTAATTATCCCTCTCTATGAATAATAATAAAAATCAGCCCTATAACTTCCTAGAAGATCAATTCTACATCAATACGTAGATAATTAATTGAACAGTCCAGACAATTTAAGAATTCAAATATTACATCTTTGTCCTGGTATCTCTATAAAGAGATGAAGTGGTTTACATGTGTTCTATATCCTGTTATTATTAATATGTACTTTCTACTTCATTTGTAAGAAGTTCTCCTTGAAACATTAGTCTTCAAAAGTTTAATGTTATCTCTAATGAAACAATGCACCTTAACGTTATACACACTAATTGCTTCTCCTAGAGAACCATAATTCAACCTAGTATCTGATTCAGTTGGTATTCCTTTGTTGGACAAAAAAAGCAATGAGAAATTTTATCTAGTTTTTCCCCCTTCAGATCTAATTACAATTAAAAAAATGGAAGATTAATTTTTCTAAAAACAATGCACTTTATGCCAACACAAGCAACAAGAAATGAGTAAGATACAGAGATATGTAGCAAGCCTGGAAAAGCCAGGCTTCAGTGAGACATAAAAATGAGGGTTCATCATCAGGACCTCAAAATGTGGAAATTCCTGGCAGTGAGAGACTCTGGAAAGAGAGGTGATGGCACTGCTATACAGTGTTGTCCCGAAATGGGTCCCTAATTAGTGCCTGATGATGATGTGAGTGGCAACTATGCACCTTGCATCTCTACTCCCAGAAAATAAACTATAAATACTGGTTTGGTTGAATCAGACCTTCAACAGAATTCATCAAGAAGACCCTCAAAGAATTTCCAAAGAGGCTTACTGTCCACAAAACATTCATAATTCTAACCAATCCAAACACCAGGGCAAGCTCATGAGGCTTCGGCAGCCAGAATGGCTCCATCATAAAGGATGCCCCAGGCATCCCAGCAAGGACACATACATGCATGGGTATGTATGTGTACTTTGTCTTAGAAGTCCAGACCTTAGGGTCTGTTTGTGCCCTTCCAGCCCTGATTGGTTAAGAGGTAACCTTTGAAAAGAAGTTCATCCTGCTTAGGTCAGGTTCATTGGGAATCTTTGATACATTACAGACCTTTCTTTAAGCCTATGTTCCCTTTCAGAGGCCCTCTGATAAGATCTCCTGGGAAATCTAAAAGGAGAGTTGTGAAGGGCATCACAGATCACAGCCAATCTATAGAAACATTTGACAGCTGATTCCTTCTATCACACTGAAAATGTGGGAACTCTCCAGTCAATACTCTACTGTTTTCTTATTCACTCCCCGCCTGCCCTGGGAGCCAGGCAGAGCCAGTTGGAAAACATGAGATGTTGGGGGAGCTCTCCCCTGCCTGATGGAGATAAACCAAGTTGGATTCTCAGTATACCTCTAAGCCTTGCCAAATGAGCTGTTCTGCCTGAGTAACAATCCAACAACCTTATTGTAAAAATGCATATACTCTTCCACATTACAAATGCCATACAGTTAAAAATGCAAGTCTTTCGTTGTGAAATCACAGAAGAGGATGGGAATGACATTCATGTTGAGTTACAATTCATCTCTATGGTACTTGCCAAGGCTTTCTCATTGTTTCCATTTTTTTTTCTCTTACTGGATAAAAGAAAATATGCTTTGAGTTTTTCCCACTTAAAAAGAGAAATGCAGAACTAAGTAGATAGTACATCTTAGTAGTTCTCTTGCTTTCAAGGGAGAAAAACAAGTGGAAAAATTATTAAATACATGCATAGAGAAGGAGAATCCTTCCCCTTGAAGCTAAAATGTGAGTGAAACAAGAATAGTTGCATATCAGAAAAAAAATTATTTTGACCCACATTACTGAGCAAAATTCCAAGAATCATCTGGAAAATATGTTCTGAGGCAAATTAATCTGATGCTATTTTGCGGCACTCATCAGTTGGAGTTATTAAGATTTGGATCATATTCCCTAGTCTACACTGCCGGGGCTCAGCAGTTCCCTTGTGGAAGATCTCTCAGGTAAGAAGGCAAGTCTCTCTAAAGAAAAGAGTGAGGAAGAGGCACGTGGACTTGATGCCAAAATTTAGCTCTGCTATTTACTAGCACTGTGTCCTTGGGGAAGTGAATTAACCTCTCTGAGCTTTGGCTTCTTCATCCAAAAACTGATGACAATAATAGTATCTACCTCATTAGGTGTACTACTATAAGTAAAGTAGTTAATACCTTCCTGGCACAGAAGTATACAAGCATGCATTAAACCAGGAGTCAGCAAACTATGGCCTGCAGGCCACCAATTTTTGTAAATAAAGTTGGATCAGAGCACAGCTATACCTATTCATTTACATAGTGCCAATGGCTGCTTTTGAGACAGAGACCATGTGGTTTGTAAAGCTTATAATAGTTGCTATCAGGCCCTTTCCAGAAAAAAAAAATCAATCCCTGCAAAACTATAAAAAACAACTATTATTATGATAGCTTGCTTTTTTTTATGTAGAAAGAAACTGACTTTCAGAGAAGTGTAGCAACTTAGTGAAACTCACCCAGCAAGGTGGTGATAGCTTCTCATCCCCTTTCCCATCCCATATTCCTTACCCTGCTTGTAGAATATTGAATGAAGTCATTTTTTCAGGAAGCATATTTAGTGTGGGGTCACATAATACATCTGCTATTTTATCAACAGATTGGCTTTCAATTTAAATTTAACTTACTGAAACCAACTATTATTATTCACAGCTTTGAAGGTGATTAAAAGTCATACATAGCCTAGTTCATCCCAAGAACCCTGGGCACGATATTCTGGACACAAATTTGGCTCAGATGTCTCCACTATGCTTATTATCTCTCTCTGTGCTCAGTCTGCTTTGAAGTCAGTAAGAGCAGAAAATATACCCAGCAGGAGAGTGTGCCCAACTAGAGCCCTAATCTCTGAAAGTAAGTTCAACAAAAGCCTCAGGGTCACCCAAGTTATCATTGAGCCAGTGGATTAAAAACTGAGAAGTACAGACAAATTGGCAGCTAAAAATTAAAGTTTTCCAGAAAGACAGTTCAACTGAAAAAGCATTTTACTTCCACAACATCCTGGCTCACTTACTGATAAGCTATAATGAGACGTTTTTATAAAGTGAATTTGATGTGCATCTCTGTTCTGTTCACTTCTACCCCCAGAAGTCCCTTGCTATTAAAGTAAAAAGTAGAATTTGAATTAAAACTTTAAAAAGGGAAAAATCCACAAGTAACTTGAAAGAAAAGGCAACTGAAACAGGATTTCTGTGGGTTCATCTCAAAGGTTGAAGAAAGCATGAGAACACACACAAATGGTTCCTCTCGGGCCCTAATGTTGTCTGCCCTTCCACTGTGTAAACTTTACAAAACTTTGTTAAAAACAAGGATTTTTAAAAAAATTTTTTTCAATGTTTATTTATTTTTGAGAGAGAGACAGAGTGTGAGTGGGGGAGGAACAGAGAGAGAGGGAGATACAGAATCCAAAGCAGGCTCCAGGCTCCGAGCCATCAGCACAGAGCCTGATGCGGGGCTCGAACTCACGAACCACAAGATAATGAACTGAGCCGAAGTCGGAGGCCTACCGTCTGAGCCACCCAGGCGCCCCCCAAAAAACAAGGATGTTTTTAAAAATAGAATTATTTTCTCACTCAGATGTTGACTTGGTTTATTTGTAGAGATAAAATGTCCTTCTCTGATCTAAAAATGAACTTCTAAAGTATACTCAAAGTCATACAGAAGGAGAGATGTACTGAATTCAAAAATTGTGCCTGGGGTGCCTGGGTGGCTCAGTCGGTTAAGCGTCCTACTTCGGCTCAGGTCATGATCTCACAGTCCGTGAGTTTGAGCCCCGCGTCGGGCTCTGTGCTGACAGCTCAGAGACTGTTTCAGATTCTGTGTCTCCCTCTCTCTCTGACCCTCCCCCGTTCAAGCTCTGTCTCTCTCTGTCTCAAAAATAAATAAACGTTAAAAAAAATGTTTAAAAAATTGTGCTTTATGGTTTGGAGTTGATGAAAAATAGCATCTAGATTTGAACAATTGGAGGGTTTTGGTGTTATTTACATTCTTTAACTTTTTACTCAATTTAAGATAACTTATTTTCTTCTTTCCTAAATGGTTCTGGGATTGAGAGCAATTGTCAGACTTCAGGCAGAATTTTACAGCCAAGGGACAAAAGCCTGACAAAGTTTATTATTGGAATGCTGATACCACCTTAACACAATAATATGACTGGCAGCACTATAATGTAATCAAAATATGCAAGAAATGCATTTTTTTCCAGTATTAGACAAGAGAATATGAAATTGCCACATTGAAATAGAGCACATTTTCTGGTTATTTATTGGATTCTGACATCATAACACCTTTGCACAATACAGGGTGACTTGAGGAAATATAAAAACTCAAATAGCACATGCATGAGAGATCTGGACATAAGTGATGGCCAACTTGTCTTGCTTCCTCATTGAAACTAGCTGGAATCTTCCTACAACAAGCAACTTTCATTTTTTAAGTATAAGTTCATCAAGAGGATTAAAAAGAGGAAGGAAAATATTGAAGCCTGACCACATAAAGTAGGGAAAACAGCAGAACACCCCACTTGTCCAACCTAAGGCAGATACAAAATAAAACAAAATGGCCTAAATGCAGGTCCTGATGTGGTGTTCCTTCATGATGGAATTGAACAGGAAAAAAATGAGGATGCAAGAGCGTGTCACCATTCTCCTATCCCAGGATAGGATAGAATGGTGATAGGAGAGTGTCACCATTCTCCTATCCCAGGCAGAATCTCTATGATCGCTTTCTATCTTTTGGAAAGTAGATCGGTCCTGCTGCTTCACCACTGACAGAGAAGTTAACCCATGGCCTTCTTTTCTGTTTCTTCTGTCTTTTAAATTAAGTGCTCCTCAATTTTCTTAGCTTTTCTTGGGAGCGTATATGCATTCACTTCTCCTTATTGTCATCATCTTGATAGCTTACAATTACATAGCATTTTCCACTTTCTACACTCTTTCAAACATCCCACAGCCCCCTATGCAGTAGTATTATTCCCAGTTTACTCAGGAAATGAAGCCAGTATTAACAGACTCACTATTTATATGCATGATCCATTTCCACCCCCATCCTGAGAAAAGGATTTATTGTGATTTCACATTTATAAGCATTACATAAATGACTTTCCCATGTAAGTAAAACTTCTCCCTTTGGACACCAAACACAAAAATCATTCAAAATGGATTAGAAACCTAAATGTGAAACCTGAAACCACAAAACTCCTAGAAGAAAACGTAGGCCATAACTTTGGCATTGGCCATAGCATCGCTTTTCTAGATATGTTTCCTCAGGCAAGACAAACAAAAGCAAAAATAAACTATTGGAACTACATCAAAATAAAAGGCTTTTGCACAGCAAAGGAAACAGTCAACAAGAGGAAAAGATAACCTATTGAAATGGAGAAGATATTTGCAAATGATACATCTAATAAGAGGTTAATATCCAAAGCATATAAAGAACTTATACAACTCAACACACACACACACACACACAAAAAAACCAAATAACACAATTAAAAATGGGCAGAGGATTGGGGCGCCTGGGTGGCGCAGTCGGTTAAGCGTCCGACTTCAGCCAGGTCACAATCTCGCGGTCCGTGAGTTCGAGCCCCGCGTCAGGCTCTGGGCTGATGGCTCGGAGCCTGGAGCCTGTTTCCGATTCTGTGTCTCCCTCTCTCTCTGCCCCTCCCCCGTTCATGCTCTGTCTCTCTCTCTGTCCCAAAAATAAATTAAAAAAAGTTGAAAAAAAAAATTAAAAAAAAAAAATGGGCAGAGGACTTAAATAGACATTTTTCCAAAGAAGACATTTAGATGGTCAACAGACACATGAAAAGACACTCAACATCACTCATCATCAGGGAAATACAAATCAAAATCACAATGAGATATCACCTTAAACTGTCAGAATGGCTAGTAATCAAAAAAAAAAAAAAAAAAAAAAACCAAGACATAACAATGTTGGCATGGGTGTAGAGAAAAGAGAACCCTCATGTACTGTTGGTGGGAATGTAAACTGGTGCAGCCACTGTGGAAAACACTATGGACATTCTTCAAAAAATTAAAAATAGAAATATCATAAGATCTACTAATTTCACTACTAGGTATTACCACCCCCACAAAAAAAAAACTAAAACACTAATTTGAAAAAATATATACACCCTATGTTCATTGCAACATTATTTACAACAGCTAAGATATGGAAGCAACATAAGTGTCCATTGTTGAATAGACAAAGAAGATGTGATACACACACACACACACACACACACACACACACACACTGGAATATTACTCAGCCATAAAAAATAAGATCTTGTCATTTATAACAACATGGATGAACCCAGAGGGTGTTATGCTAAGTGAAATAAGTCTGGAGAGAAAGACAAACCTATATGGTTTCACTTATATGTAGAATTTAAAAGACAAAACAAAGTAGAAACAGACCCATAATACAGAGAACAAACTGATAGTTGCCAGAGGGGAGGAGGATGGGGGAATGGGCAAAATGAGTGAAGGAGAGTGGGAGACACAGGTTTCCAGTTACGGAATGAATAAGTCATGGAAATAAAAGGCACAGCATGGGGAATACAGTCAGTGGTATTGTAATAGTATTGTATGGTGACAGATGGCAGCTTCACTTATGGTGAGCATAGCATAACCTATAGAGTCTTCCAATCACTGTTTGTATACCTGAAACTAATATAACAGGTGTCAACTATACTTCAACTTAAAAAAAAAAAAGCTTATATGTCACAAAGGATAGCAATGTAATTTAACCTTTTCTTTTTTATTTTTTTAACTTTTTAAAAAATGTTTAATGTTTTTATTTTTACATATATATATTTGAGGCACAGAGAGAGAGAGAGAGAACACAAGCAGGGGAGGGGCAGAGAGAGGGAGACAGAATCTGAAGCAGGCTCCAGGCTTTGAGCTGTCAGCACAGAGCCCGATGTGGGGCTCAAACTCATGAGCAGTGAGATCATGACCTGAGCCTGTCAGACACTTAACCAACTGAGCCACCCAGTTGCCCCTAATTTAACCTTTTCTTGAAGCCACAAGGTTGTCATCATAAAGATCTTGTCATTTTACAAAGATGTATAACATAGTTTTGATTTTTTTTTTTTGAGTCTAGCATTTTTTTCCCCTTATTATAATCAGGCTATCTGCTATGGCTTCTTATTTTAAATTTTTTTTTTTTCAACGTTTTTTATTTATTTTTGGGACAGAGAGAGACAGAGCATGAACGGGGGAGGGGCAGAGAGAGAGGGAGACACAGAATCGGAAACAGGCTCCAGGCTCCGAGCCATCAGCCCAGAGCCTGACGCGGGGCTCGAACTCACAGACTGCGAGATCGTGACCTGGCTGAAGTCGGACGCTTAACCGACTGCGCCACCCAGGCGCCCCATGGCTTCTTATTTTAATAGGCCTGCCTCTTATAGTTCCGTTTCTGTTTCAAATCCTGCAGACTCATCTAAACCAAGAATTAGATTATGGTTCATTATGAATCATGTTCATTAAGAATTGCATGTTAGATAAGGTTCAAAGGATGATATAGAAATTAATGTTAATGGGTTTGATGCAGAGACCTTAAAGCGATTTCACTTTTCAAAGAAAGCCCTTTTCAACTTAACTTTCTATTCAGGGCCATGTTAAGAAAGGAAAACCTCAGGTTGCTAAAGTCTAAACTTCAGATAAGCCAGGTGGTTGTGAATTTTGATTTCCATTTTCATTCACAGCTACCCAATTTCTTACATTCTCCTGTGAATTATTTTCAAACAAGACAAAGTAGTAATCTGAGTAATGTTACTTTTTTGTTCCAGTGTTATTGGTATAATTTTAAGTCATAGAAATTTGTATAATCTAGCCCCCAAATTGCTCTTATTAATAGTTCAGGAAGAAAAAGAAACAAAAACCATTATCAAAGTTGATAATTGATGTAAAACATCATTTCCAAGCATTGTTCAGTTTAAAGACAGGAAAGTCCCCTGGACTAGAAGTCAAGAAATTGACTAAGTCATTTTATCTATCTAGTCCAAATAGTCTGTTTTTGTTTTTAATTAACTGACATGATTGAACAAAAATGATTTTTAAGGTCCCACTCAGCTCTCAGATATCCTGGCATTTAAAATAAGATCTGAATAGCACAAAATCGATGAGAGAGCGACATCTAGTGGCTTCTTAGTTTATACACATCCCGACTAACAATTCCAATGAATTACTGATTACTACAGTAATCACTGATTACTACAATCTCATACATTAAAATATTTAGAATTTTACAACATAGATGAATCTAGACAGTCATCTAGTTCAAACCTCTCACTTTACACTCATGACAACTGAGAACCAAAGTGGCCATATCCTTGCTTAAAGACACACAGCTAAAGGTTACCCAAAGTCTACTGACTCTAAATCTGGTGTGCTTGTGTTTTACAATTTGATGTTCCCCACAAAAGCCAACAAAGGCAAGAAACAATACCATAAAATACCAAGGAGATTTTATTCCTTTGTGCAAGATCATTATCTGTTGATGGTTATCATACTGTTTTGTAATGTTTGTTTACATGTTTAACTGACCCCATTCATTAGTCATGAGTTTCATGAGGCTAGGGACCCCAGTTCTCACTCATTTTTGCAGCCCCAGCACCTAGAGTTATACTGAACCTATCATTCAGGCTCAAATCTATTATCTTTCATCTATCTACCTAACTATCACTCAAGGTTTAATAACATACCATCAATACATTATTTTTAAATTCATTGAGGAGTGTGTAATTTTATAAAATAAGAATGTAAGTGTATTTTACGTGTGGCCAAAAACAAGACAAATTTAATGAACTATTTTTTCCCAACTCTCTTTTGGAAAACTACCTGTCTCTATTCCACATCACTCAGATGGGGCTGACCGAGTCTTTCTCAGCCCCAGAAGTTCATGATCTAGGGCTGGCCAGTATCACTTTGTCTTCTCCCTAGCCAAAGTGACTGGTTTGGGGACTTTTCTGCTGAAGCCACTGGGAAAGATGCCTCCTCTTTGTCTGGAATCTTGAGCTATACATGTTTAAAGATGACACAGACTTGGAATAGTCAGTGGCCATTCTTCCTGCCACATGGAAAAAGCTCCCCTAAAAAGAGAGAGCAGATGAAGGAAAACAGAGATAGAGACAGTGGCCTGGCATTTTCAAATACCCTGAATCTGGCCATGCATTTTCTTTTTGCTTAAACTATCTTAAATGGGCTTCTGTCCCTTGAAAATAAGTGCTGATAACACTAAAATATGTGGCTTAAAAAGCAATTGAGGACAAGTCTTTAAAATTTAGTTCCCAACTGTTTCCATGTAAAACAAGGCAACAGTATCACTTGATGTGAATAGAAAGCCATATCCTAGATATGAAATATGAATTATCTCTTCCTCTTTCTCCAAATGCCTGTAGAATGCATTACCTGATTCCATAATTGAATATTTATTGATAGCCTCTATGTTGAGATATTTTACTTCTTTAAGCATATTGTGAACTTCCCAAAGGTACAAATCACAGAATAGCTTAGAACAGATCAGGGCCCCTGGGTGGTTCAGTTGGTTAAGTGTCCTACTTCAGCTCAGGTCATGATCTCATGGTTCGTGGGTTCAAGCCCTGCATTGGGCTCTGTGTTGACAGCTCAGAGCCTGGAGCCTGCTTGGGATTCTGTGTTTCCCTCTCTCTCTCTCTGCCCCTCCCCCACTTTTGCACACACGCACTCCCTCTCTCTCAAAAATAAACGTTAAAACATTTTTTAAAAGATGATTCTTTTTTTTTTAATGTTTATTCTTGACGGGGGCGGGGGGGTCAGAGAGAGGGAGACACAGATTCTGAAGCAGACTCCAGGCTCCGAGCTGTCAGCACAGAGCCTGATGTAGGACTTGAACTCATGGACCATCAAATCACTACCTGAGCCGAAGTCAGACACTCAACCGAGCTACCCAGATGCCCCTAAAATTTTTTTAAAAAAAAAAGAAAAAAGCAAGCACTTAGTGAATATTTCTTAATGTGTATAAGGTCTAAATTGTGTATAACTATTTAGTTATATATAACATCCTCAGAAAATATTTTATGAGAATTATTTCAAATGAAGAAAAAAGAATTTCCTAATTAAATAAAACTTGCAATAGGGAGAGACTTATTATGTAATTTGCAGAATTGCCTCCTAAGTGGTTCATCTCATGTGGCTGTGGCTGCTAGTTTCCCACTAAAATCTGTTCTTCCCAACAGAAATTAAGCCAGGTACGTGACTATCCAGGTAGAGACTGAATTCCCCAGCCTCCCTAGAAGCTATGTAGCTAAGATTGGACCAATGGGACATGAATAGAAGTGATTATATGCCACTTCTGGGTCTGGACGTTACAAAATTTAGCTTGAGAAATTTCATTATCTTTTTTCCTTTTTTTGTACATTGAAATACAGAAGTGCCAGTAACACATACAGATGAGAACAATGCTCTATGCCAGGAGTCAGTAAACTATAGTCCACAGACCAGCCACCTGTTTTTTTTTGTTTTTTTTTTTTGTAAATAAAATATTGGAACACTGCTAGTCCATTTGTTTACATAGTGTCTATAGCTGCTTCTGCACTACAGTGACAGAGTTGAGTAGTTGCAATAAATACTGTATTGGCCTGCAAACCTACAATATATACTATCTGGCTCTTTCAGAAAAAGTTGCCAGACATAGGGAGTCACTATGGCTAGGGGAAAGCATAAATGTTCCACCATGGTCTATTTGGTTCCAGAAAGGTTATACCACCAGAGGGCTCCACTTTAATTGACCCTGAAAGCTGAGAAGAACTGAGCCAACTATATAGGTCCTCAAACTAGCTCAGTGGCTCAGATTGAATTCCCAGTATCAACCCTGCTAAGGCAGTTCTTGAGAAGATGAATTAGGACTATCCAAAAATTCAATGGGAAGGTGTAATAGTTAATTTTGTGTGCCAACTTGACTAGGCCATGCGGTGCCCAGACATCAGTAAAACATTTTGGGGGTTGTGTCTGTGAGCACGTTTCTAAGTAAGAAAAACATTTCAATGAGTAGACTGAGTAAAGCAGATTACTCTCCCTAATGTGTGTGGGCCTCATCTAATCAGTTGAAGGCCTGAACAGAACAAAAAGGTTGAGTTAGAGGGAACTCCTCTTGCCTGATTTATTTGAGCTAGAACATCGGTCTTTTCCTGCCTTCAGACTCCAACTGAAATATCAGCTCCTCTTGGGTCAGAAGATCTCCTTCCGGCTTTCAGACTAGAACTTACACCACTTACACCACTACTTTCCTAGATTTCCAGCTTGCTGACTGCAGATGTTGGGACTTAACCTCCATAATTACGTAAGCCAATTCCTGATATTCTGATAACAAATCAATCTCTCTCTCTCTCTCTCTCTCTACACACACACACACACACACACACACACACACACACACATCCTATTAGTTCTGTTTCTCTGGAGAACCTTAATACAGAGGATATTTAAAAGACATATATGTTAATCACCCATATATTCCTATACAAAACAGAAAATATGTTTCCATTCATAATCACAAGTCATCATAATTGCATCACTAGGTAATAAACTATAAGGGAAAACATGGATATGTGCAGATTGTGTGTGTGTGTGTGTGTGTGTGCAGATTTGTTTGAAATAAAAATAAGCTGGTGGTGTCATTCAGTTAGAAAACCAGAATAGCCTAGAACAGGTGGTCCTTTACCAATAAGCACTCAAAGTCTACATTTTCAAAAGCATTTCCAGATTATTACCTTAATACACAATTTTCCTTTAGATTTGATCATGTCCAAAGATATGCACAGGTGGAGGCTCATCCTTTCAGACCAGTGTTCTCAGTTGGGTGTGATTTTGCCCCCACAAGACATTTGGCATGTCTGGAGACACTTTTGGTTGTCATAACCAGGAGAAGGATATTACTGGCATCTTGTGTGTTGCTGCCAGGGATACAGCTAAGCATCCTACAATGCATAGAACAGCTCCCTCCCCAACAAAGAATTATTTTGGCTCAAAATGTCAATAGTGCTGAGGTTGAGAAAAACCCTGCTTTAGACAAAAGATTGTGCTATCTGAGTGAGATAACATATCAAAGTCAAACAGTCATTTATTTGGTGAAAATGAATTCAGAACCTTTCCTGGAAGCTGGTTTTCATGGAGAAAAGTGCATAGAAGAATGTGAGGTTCCTGAGTACCTTCAGGGAATGGCAGAGGTACCCCACAAAGAAATGAGAAGGGAGAAACACCAAAGACAAATTACACACATTTACAAATTTACAACTCACTTTAGTGGAAAGCATGCCCTTTGGAGAGGAGGTTCAGAACTTCCAAAAAGCTATTCAAATTCAAATTCCTAGGAGGCAAGGAGCCTATGATTTCTTGTGTGCATCAAACTTGAGCTTTAGTTTCTAGAAGAACTCAATTGGTTCTTCTCTGACAAAATTAAGCAGAAAACTATGAGTTAAAAAGTAAAGAATCAATGCCTGAGCTGTGTCTCTAGACCAGTGTCTCTAAGCCCTGGGTGTCAGACACCAGGCATTAAACCCACCCTCCTACCCCAAGAGGGCACTGTGGTAACTAATGCTTAAAACCTAGCTTAACTTGCTCTTTCTTTCCGTGCAGATAGCCTTCTCGCAGCCATGGTGAATGTTGCTAAAACCCACTGGACTTTCTGCAAGAAGTGTGGCAAGCACCAAAGTGACACAGTACGAGAAAGGCAAAGATTTTCTTTATGCCGAGGGAAAGAGGCATTATGACAGGAAGCAGAGTGGCTATGGAGGGTAAACTAAGCCTACTTTCCAGAAAAAGGCTAAAACTACAAAGAAGATGATGCTGAGGCTTGAATGTGTTGAGCCCAACTACAGATCTAAGAGAATGCTGGCTATTAAGAGATGCAAGCATTTTGAGCTGGAAGGAGATAAGAAGAGAACAAGCCAAGTGATCCAGTTCTAAGCTTCATATTTGTTACATTATGAAGACAATAAAATATTGAGGTTATGTTCATTTCAAAAAAATAAAATAAAACCTGGCTTAACTTAAGTCAGCTTAACTCCAAGCCTCATGTATTACCGGGATCCTGGCAAGAACAGCTGGAATTCACAAACTGGGTAATTTTGAAGAAACTTTAATAAAAGGACTATTTCCAAAGATATGAGCATGATATAGGGAAAGCTCAGGAGATAGTGCACTACTTCGTACTAATAATACCACCTTTACTCCTGAAGGGGTATTTGGAGGGAGCATTTCTCTAACCACTGGATTCAGAGAGCTGCTTAGGAAGGACAGCCTAATGAGGGCTATGACATTCAATCAAGGGATGCAGCCAGGCCATGAAGACCCTAAAAGAAAGCAACTGAGAAATAAATATATTCGTTTCACTCCCTTTGCTTCTTCTTTTTTAAAATTTTTAAAAATGTTTATTTATTTTTGAAGGAGACAGAGCATGAGTGAAAGAGGGGTAGAAAGAGAGGGAGACACAAGAATCTGAAGCAGGCTCCAGGCTCTGAGCTGTCAGCACAGAGCCCAATGCAGGGCTTGAGCCCATGAAGGGTAAGATCATGACCTGAACCAAAGTTGGATGCTTAACTGACTGAGCCACCCAAGCGCCCCAGCCCCCTCGCTCCTACTGATCACCTTCTGGTGCTTCTCGTCAACAAAATCCAATGGGCACTGAGAAAGCAAGAGGATCATTTGATGAAGGTCAGTGTCTGAATCCATTCAGGCTGCTGCTGCTATAACAGAATACCATAAAGTAGGTAGGCAGCTTATAAACAACAGAAATTTATTTCTCGTAGTTGGAGGCTGAGAAGTCCAAGATTAAGGCACCAGAAGATTTGATGTGTAGTGAGAGCTGCTTCCTGGTTCATAGATGGCTGTCTTCATGCTTTATTCTCACATGGTGGAAGGGGTAAGAGAGCTCTCTACAGTCTATTTTATAAGGGTATTGTCTAATTTGCTCATATTGCCACCATAAAATGCCATGGACTGGGTGGCATATAAACATAGAAATTAACTTCTCACAGTTCTGGAGGCTGGGAAATCCAAGATCAAGGCACCAGCAGATGTGATGTCTGGTAAGAGCCATTTCCTGGTTCATAGATGGCTGTCTGCATGCCGTGTCATGGCGGAAGGGGTGAGAGAGTTCTTTGCAATCCTTTCTATGAGGACAACGATTCCACTCATGAGGCCTCCACTCTCAAGACATAATCACCACCCAAAGGTCTCACTTCCTAATACCATCATATTGGTGGCTAGGATTGCCACATATGAATTGTTGGGGAGACACAAGCATTCAGTCTATAATAGTCAGTCTCCAAGTTAGACCCAGGGGAAGAGTAGGAAGTAGATCTTGAGGAATGCATTCTTGTCCTTAATTCAAATGAAAATTTTGTGTCACCAATACATAGCAACCATTTTATTCTGATTGATACCCATTCATTCACGTTCTCACCTGAAAACTAAATGTTAGCCAGCATCGTTATTCTTCATATTATAAGGAAGGGTGGAAACAATGAGATAAAGAAAGTTAAATAATATCTAGCACAGCTGCTACAATCCCTACTTCTATAGCTGCTCACCAGCCTAAAGCTGGTAATCATGGCTGTCTTCTTCCCCCACTTACTTCAAAGTCCCTTTACCCTCTGATAGCATCTCAGCTGGATTCTTTAATTGGTAGGGATATCCAAATAATTTATTTCCATGGTATATAAGCCTTTGCTGACCTTGTCTTTATTGGACTGCCACAGTTTTACATTGAACAGGACTATTTGTCATGGCAGTATTATGAGGTACTCTAGTGATTCTCTGGGTCCTAAACATAATCTTCCCCATACCCACTGTAGAGTAGAAACCCAATTTCCCATTAATTAACAGGATTAGGCATCCTGGCTAGTACAGGGAGGTGTGGAGAAGGTAAGGAAGTAAAGCTAGATCCCAAATAAGGAAGACCACTTCCTTCTGCCTCCACTCCATACCACTACAATCCACTCTCTATGGGACAGAGTGACAATCCTAAAACAAATATGATAGGCCCATTCCTTCTTACTGTTCTTCATTGCTCCTGGTAAAAAGTCTGAACTCTTTATATATTGGCCATTATCTCTAAATTCTGCCTTTCTGTCCAGGACTTTCTTTTACCACTACCCCATTTCTATGTGGGCCCTTATATACACACAATTTTAAACATCTTTCAGTTTTGTTTTGTTGTTTTCCATGTGCTGAGATTACTCTTCACTTGCAAGATTGTCATTCAGCAAAGAAAAATTACAATTATGATCCAAGTCTATATATATACATACATACATATATAAAGAAAACAGGTAACATAACCTATTTGTCCTTGAAAACCTTTCTGGAACAATTAACCAATAAAAATATGGTAAACACATGCTATGTATTCAACCCTTGGTAAAGGTGCAACGACTAATACAGTGACATAAAACAACATTTCTGTCTTCAGTTAGCTTTATAAATAATATGGAGACAATATTCTTAAACATTAAAATAAAAACTAAAAATGATAAAAGATACAAACACTAAGATCAAAATGAAACAGAAGTGCCTTCATATGCTTTCATATGATCATCTATGGTTGCCAGGAAATAACTTAATGTTGGGGTAATGGAATTTGTGAGAGGAAGAAACACAAATTTTGGAGACAAATAGACCTGTGGTCCATTCCTAGCCCTGATCTTACTAACTGAATAATGAACAAACCACTTAACTCTCCTAAATCTGTTTCCTCCATGATGAAGTACTATGCAGAATAATTAAGAGGATTAAATGAGTTGCTCAAAAGTAGTTGCTGTTATTAAGATGAGATTTCTACCTTGAACACATATATTTAAGTGAAAGACATCTAGACTGGAACCCGTTAAAAAGAAAAACACAGGCCCAAGATGGAGTCACTTATGCTACACCAAATCCCCAAACCAGGGCTTAATACTTAATCTAATTGCAGTTTCAACCTCCTTCAGAAATGTAGTTTTAACAGAACAATCAGGAATTTTCTGGTCAGCCCCAATGAGGTCATCTGCCAGGCAGGCCCCTTCCATCCCCCAAAGGATGATGAGGTAATCTGATGATAAGACCCCCAGGCCCCCCACCCCACAGACTCCCACCCCTGCTCTCAGGGAAAGTAACCTTGGTTGAAACATTTCTTTTTGCTAACGACTTCTTGTCCCACCATTCTTCCCATAAAACCTTTTCCATTTTGTTCTACTCCTCTGGAAGCTCCCCTCTACTTCCTAGATGGGATGATGCCAGATTCATGAATAGCTTAATAAAACCTATTAAATCTTCAAATTTACTCAGTTGGATTTTTGTTAACACCCTTGATATGTAAATGGCTATCCAGCAGATAGAGGGCCCCTGGCTGGTGAGAAGAATCCCATCTCTATCTATCTTGGAGGGAGAAAAGTCTCTGGAAAGAAAGTGGCTTCTGGCACCTTATGAGTAATGGGACGCACACTGGTCCTATAGGCCTGCTTAGAAAAAGGGTGAGGTGAGATACTGAAAATGTGCGTCTCAACTGTCATGAGGCATATTAAGGTCTTCAATATTTTCTCGATTTCAAGAGAACCGTGTACCCAATATGTGCTCTAGAAGTACACGGTAACTATGAGTTTGCCGAAGTCTTACACTAGGCTTTGAGAGATGGCAATGGTTAGATGGATCTGAATGGTAAGTACATGACCAAGTGAGCATAGGCCAGGACACAGAAAAACAATATGTCAGTTTTCCTGGGGTACCTCTATTTCACTGAAAGTTAAAGGGCAGAGAAGAAACATAAACTGGAAAGCAATTAGGACCCAAGCTGTGAAGAGGTTTTAATGCTAGGATAAAGACGACCATTGCTCCAGGCAATGAAAGACCATTGTAAGGTTCCCAGCAGAGAAGAAATAGGACAAAATTGAAGATTAATTCAGAGGGATATATCAGTATAGTTCCTAATGAACCTAGAATAAGTCTGAGAGGGTAATTAGCTAGAACATTCATTTCCCCAAACATAATTCACTTGTAGAGCCTTTTAGAGTTTGCAAAGTACTTTTCATACATCTACTTTCATTTAACTATCTCACCAAGTTCCGGAATCATGTGTTATTCTTATCCTTATTTTATAGATGAAAAACAAATACATCACATAGGGTCCCACCAGAGAACAGATGGCAAACTTGAATTAGAGTAATTTAAAGTATTTATTTACAGCAGGTTATAAAAGGATAGTCGAGGTGTAGAGAACCTGGGGCCAGTAATAGTGGGAAATCTGTAACCACTCCTAGGCCAGGAAGGGTGAAAAAAGCCAGCTGTACTGGAACCTACAAGCAAAGAGTTGTGTAGAAAGAAGTGCCCTGACATGAGCAGTGACCTTCAGCAGTAAAACATCAGCTGGCCAAGTCAACCTCCTCTCATGGAAGTGCTGGTGGAATAAATACCATGGTTTTGTTCTCTGCCCTCCCATCTCCTGTTGAGGGTCCCATAAATTGGAGGCAACAAGAAACTAATGACCCGTAAGTCTATGGATACAGGAAAAACCTTTTCCCCCTCAACAGCTTCTCTAGTCTCTCCCCCATATGAAAAGTTTATGTCCCTAACACAAAAGACATATGAAATCCCCTAAGACTGCATGGCATCATGGAGCAATGTTGGTTCAATAACATTCCCT
This sequence comes from Panthera onca, assembly GCF_046562875.1. NCBI lineage: Eukaryota > Metazoa > Chordata > Mammalia > Carnivora > Felidae > Panthera > Panthera onca. The sequence goes on from NC_138339.1 coordinate 26,849,443, forward strand.
CATGATACCTAAATGTTAGCTACCCCTGGTATTCTTCATATGTGAAAGAAGGAAAAGTCAAGTGAAGGGGAAAAGAAAGAAGTGATGTAAAACATAATTGCTACAATCCATACTTCTTCCTGATCATAAAAGCTAAGTTGGTAATCATAGCACCAGAACCAGCTTCATAGGTGTATTTCCTGTGTGGCCAAATGGAGCCCTGAATTCAGAAGGGCTCTCTGAATTAGTTAATACTCTCCTATTGATATACTGAAGTTCTTGATAATATTTGAGCAAGGGGCCCCACATTTTTATTTTGCCCTGGGTTCTACAAATTATGTAGCCAATCCAGCATAGCTCCCTTTTTATAGCAGCTATTCAAGTTAACTTAGCCTTTGTTGAAATTTGGCTGGACAGGATTCTTTACCACTAGGTAAAAGTAGATGACCCAAACCTTCCTTCCTTGCCTTTATTGGGTTTTCCAGTGAGTAAAACATTAGGTAAGGAAGTACTATAAAATGGCTCGTCAATATTCTGGATTCCTGACAAAATCCTCCTTTATGTAGCAGAAACCTATTTGCCCTCTACTAATCAGGATCAGTCATTCTGACCTGAGCAGCAATCTTTAATTCTGCCTGTAGGTACAGCAGCCTATGGAGCCCCCAAAGGCCAGGAGGCAGTCCCAACCAACTCATCTGAATCATGACTGTACCCTCTTAGGGACTAGGACCTTCAAAATGATCCAGTCCACAGGTATAAGAATGAGAAGCAAAAATTCTTCAGATGAGTTATTAAGGGCTAATAATGAGAAACATCTCTCCTTTGTCCTTCAACTTATGAATTCTGGGCATGGAGTTAAAGGCCCTATATACTGGCAAAAATTTAGGGCATATACCCAATGGTATACTGGTAAATGTTTAACAACCAGCTCCCTGGGAAAACAATAAGCCCTGATTTGTAGGATTTGCCAGTTCTGAGGTATAAATATTCCCACTATGGCTAATTTCAAGCTACTAATGTCTGAATGCTGAGTTAGGAACAGATATGCAGTATATATAGTATTTTACCACACTGATAAAATAGACAAAAATGAGCTCAAGAACATAGACAATATTTAATGTAGTAAAATAATTAGGAAGTGGTAAGTTTTTAATATGTTATCTTTTAAAATATAATTATAAATTTATATAATAACTATAAATTATAAACATATGTGTGTATGTAGCCAAAATGTAAAATTATTTTAAAATAAAATTTCTAAACTTTTTATTTTGAAATAACTTTATAATTACATAAGAGTTGCAAAGACAGTACAGAGTTCTCATATGCCCTTCACCCAGCTCCCTCTAATATTATCATCCTACGTGCCTGTGGTACATTTATGAAAGCTAAGATATTGACACTAGTGCAATATACAAAATAAATTGCAGACTTTATTTGAATTTCATCAGTCTTTTTCACTAATTTTTTTTTCCTGTACCAGAATCCAATTCAGGATACCACACTGCACTTAATATAATTTAATTTTTAACCATGGCTATGCTTAACAACTGAAAATTCCTGAATAGTTTTGCAGTTGTTTATATTGTAACCAGAAGCTGATTTTTTGCAGTCGTTGTAATTGGCATTTCACTGGAACAAGCCAGGCACCTATCCTTATAAGCAGGTTGTATGGGCCTCCAAGAATGTCTGTGTCAGTTTTTCCTTGCACTAAACACTAGGCTGGGGTATTCTGTTAGGTACTGTAAAAAACAAACAAACAAACAAAAAAACCAATATTTGTTCTTTCACAGTGTTTTTCAGCCAACGTGCAGAATGATGAAGTACAAAGGCAGCTAAGATATGCACGGGCTATGGAGTAGTGCTGTGTGGTAGTTACTAGTTCTAGTTTTAGTACTATATCTAGGTATCCAGAGCTAGATCAACTGCACCAAATTCCATGCCTGCTTGCATGGTTTTGGAACTATATTTAAAGGAAAAGGGGGAAGCCTGAGGAAACTAACTTTTTTTTTACTTTTCTGGTTTGTTCAGAAGTTTGATAAGTCACATGGCTTTAAGTAGGTTCTTGAGAGTTAAGAAAATTTAAAAAAAAATTGGTAGGTGTTATTGACAACAACAAAAAAAGAACACAGGCCTTTATTATAGAGAGAATATGATCTTCTGGGGGACTGAAGTAGAGAAAACATTCAATTAAAGTATTGCAAATCCAAAGGTAAAGAAAGTAATTAAATTTTTAAAAAGATATGTATATGAATTCTCAGTCTCAGGAAGCAGGTATCTTAGGAGACCCAGGAGAAACTAGGGTAGCTTGGAAAATATGCTTGTTTTACTTATTAAAAATGAGCACTGGACAACTGAAAGCAAAATAAAAGAAGAAAGGCTGATTATGCTGGAGGAAGCCAAGGTTCCCTTAAAAATTATTATATCAGAGGAAAGAGAGGAAAAATTGTATCTTTAAGGAAAGAATAAATACATATAAAATGGAGTAACTTCAAAATGTAGTACAGAAAGATATTCTCCAAAAAGGTAGGAGAGGGGCACCTGAGTGGCTCAGTCGGTTGAGCGTCTGACTACTACTCAGCTCATGATCTCATGGTTTGTGAGTTTGAGCCCCGCATCGGGCTCTGTGCTGACAGCTCGGAGCCTGGAGCCTGATTTGTATTCTGTGTCTCCTCCTCTCTCTGCCCCTCCCATGCTCATGCTCTCTCTCTGTCTCTCAATAATGAATAAACATTAAAAAAAATTTTTTTAGGGGCGCCTGGGTGGCTCAGTTGGCTAGGCGTGCAACTTCAGCTCAGGTCATGAACTCACAGTTCATGGGTTTGAGCCCCACGTCGGGCTCTGTGCTGACAGCTCAGAGCCTGGAGCCTGCTTCGGATTCTGTGTCTCCCTCTCTCTCTGCCCCCTCCCCCACTCATGATCTGTTTCTCTCTGTCTCAAAAATAAATAAACATAAAAGAAATTAAAAAAAAAAATTTTTTTAAAGGTAGGAGAAAGCGGGGGTGGGGAGGGGTTCAATGTTATTAGATTAGAACAATAACTGAGAGCCACTGAAATCAAATCTAACAGAGGATGGAAAGCAAGGTCTCTAAACAAACTAGAATAACTCACTTATAAGAAACTAGGATTCAAATACCATAGAGAGTACCCTCTTCAAGGTATAGTTAGGCTATTTTGGAACTATCTACCAAAGATTGACAGTGTCATTGGAAGTGCCCTAAGAACATTTGGATAGATTTGAAAGGGAAACCAGAAACATTGGTGCAAAGTACTCCAAGAATTAGTGGGTGAGTTTCAAGTTGACAGTTATTATACCTGTGCCCAGAATGAACATCATCTTCTAAAATTGCATCAGCATTATCTTCTGTGCTATTATCTATACAGATGTATTTTGTATGGTATGAACGTGCATGATCATTGGTGTCATTTCTAATGGAATTCACAATTTAATCATATTTTTTAGATTAATTGTAAGGAAATTAAAAGGAAAAAAATCCACATCAGTAGGGACCACATATCTGATAACTCTAAAGATCTTACACTAAAACATAAGCCAAGATTTATTTGGAAAGCACTGTCACTCCAAGTGTGATTGATGGGTAATTTTTACTGTAATAATGAACACTTTATAAGTGTAGTGTCACATTTTCCAAAGTGCATTCATGAAACAACGATTTCTGTTACATACTGTTAGAAGTTCAGCATCCCTGCCTCCTCTCCTCACAAAATTACTCCCACAAAAACTTAAGTGAAATAGCACCAAAATTTATTTATAGTGAAGATATTGCCAAATGAATCACAAACACATTTTGCCTTAGAGATATTACTCATAGCACCTGTCATGCTCAGCATCCCCTTCTAAAGGTGCCTACACTCCATACTGAAGAAAGTATCTGGTCCCTGTACCATGATGGCTATACCATATGACTAGTCCCTCAGCCACTGCTGAGTAGACTACGGGAAGCACCTGACTTTAAGGAACAACCAATCAACCCATAAGCTGGCCTGTAACTTATGATTATGTGGCTTGGTAATTAGACAGCCTCTCTGGTTCTCCTCCTTGGGAATTTGAACCATGATATATAAAGTAAATTGGTTAGGTGGTAAAAGGAGGAGGAGCAAGAGACAAGATTAACACATTCATGCTAATAGTGGAGTACTAGAGCTCAAAGTCACAACTTCTTGTTACTAGAGAGGACCTTGGATTTTGATTAACCATCAAACTACAGTCCCTGCAGTCTCACATGAGGCCCAATTGTTCAGTTTTCCCTGCAACCCTTGTGGCCTGGCTACATAGAGGAGATTCCTGTTCCTTTTCTACTTCATGTTGATTTAGAATAAGTTCCCCATTTGCCAAAATCACCAAGTGACTATTTCTTGCAACAAAAAGAGCACCTCTCCCCATTCTTCATGTGATCATATTTATACTTACCTGGCCACATCCCAGCTGAGTGTTTTTCTGAGATATACTATCACCAAAGCAGAACTTGCCAGGCATATCTTCCATTGTTGCACACTCTTTGTAATTCCTTTTAAAAAAATGTTTTTACATGGATGAATAAAAGATTATTAGATAATTTTGAATCTTCTTTAATTCATATTTTTAAAAAGTTGATTATGTACAATCTTCTGTTATTTGTAGCACTATTTGTTACAGTTCATAAATAATTTTGTTTCACTTCTCAAGGTAGAGCTGTTGAGAGTCACTGTCCTAAAAAGTACCCAGGTTAGAGGGCATAGATTACAACACTGGATGTCAATCAACAGTTTTCTTCTTAGTAAATAGATAAAAGTTGAAAAACAACATGTTGTGCTCTAAATCTGGGATTGTTGGAAGCTCCCATTATCTTTGCTTAGCCCCTAAGCGCACATATGATAGGGGGAAAATCTCTTCCTAACACCAGAGGGCACTGTGCCATTGGGCTATCTCCCTGAGAGGTTCCCACACTGGGAGCTAATTTTTACAGCTTCTCCTACATTCCTGTAGCACATTCAATCTTTCAGAAAAGCCTTCTGCTCTTTCCTTTTTACCATCCTTTCACCAGGACTGTTCTGAGGTTGAATGAGAATAGGGGATTAAAAGAAGCTGCTAGAGGCCAAGTTGCACAGCAGTAAGAGGAATTTGCAATTGTTAGTCTATACTATTCTACCTCTAGCAAATTCAGTAATCTCCCAATCTTCTGGTCCTTGTTATCCTTACTTAAAATTAGGATACAATTCAGACAAATATATACAATGAGCATACCTAAATTGTTTTAGACTGGAAAGTAAAATCTTGTTAATTCTCATTCTAATTTAAAAATAAATCAGATTGGTGTGCTTAAACCTATTAAAGTTCTATATAACTCCTGGAACTTCTTTTTTTTTTACTTTTTTTTTTTTTTAACCTTTTATTCACTTTTGAGAGAAAGGGCATGAGTGGGGGAGGGGAGAGAGAGAGACACAATCTGAAGCAAGCTCCAGGGTCTGAGCTGCCATCACAGAGCTTGATGTGGGGCTCCAACTCACAAACCATGAGATCATGGCCTGAGCCCAAGTCAGATGCTTAACCAACTGAGCCACCCAGGCACCCCACTCCTAGACCTTCTTAAGGAGAATACCCACCAAGTACTACCAATAATCTACTCTTATCATAAACTTCCTATAGCTAGTTAGTTTAGGGAGTTTGGCCTCTTTCTTTCACAATACAAATTAAGAGGTAATTTTTCAAATAAGGTTTGTCTCAACACTTATTAATGCCCTTAACATTTATTGATAAACTGTGTGCCAGGCTTACATCTGCTAGATGCTGGCAAAAAATACACAAGTTGTGCTTCCTGATGTTTTCAATCTAGGAGACAATAAAAATAATTTTTTAATTGTGAAATTGAACTGATAGGTGCTACTGAGAGCTACATGAAACTACCAGCAAATGTAACAGAGACTTGCTCCATCCAGTTAAGGGTGGTCAAGAAATAGTTCCTCTAAGTAAATGATTCTTGAGATCTGACAAATAAGTAGGGTCTCAACAGGTAAAGGGTGTGTGGGGGTAGACAGGGACGGAGGATGGGGAGAATAATCTCCGCACGTACAAAAAAAAAAAAAAAATTGTGGGAGAACTAAGGGAAAAAAGCTTACTGTAACTCCAGTTCAGTGTATAGTGAAGGGGCGAGAAAGTTGGGCAATCAGAGGACTTCAAAGCCGTAACTATATTTATTCTAAGAGTAAGTGAAAAACCACATAAAGAGTTTTGAGCAGAATGTTGCCATGATCACATTTGTATTTGAAGACTATCCTGGCGCCACGTGAAAAACAAAATGCGGGGTTAGAAAGCTGTTTTTCTTTGTGGAAGGAAGACTCTCTAGGTGGCAGATTGTCGAGGATTAACGTTTAGAAAATATAATCCACACATCAAGGTGATGAAATACATAAACTATGAATGAGCTCAGTGCACTTCTGATTTCAATTTCGTAACTGTTTTAAATTGGCTGGTAAAATAAATAAAAATAAGCCCGTTCGATTCCAAACACTGGGGCTTATGCGCCAGATCCGTGGAGTCAGGGTGTTTATTTCCTTAAGTAAAGGTTTCATTGTATTTTCATGGGCCCTAGGAAATGCCCTCTGACGCATTACAGATTGGCGGAAGTAATGTATTAAGGAATGTCCAAAGGCGCCGGTCCTTGGATCATTAAGGCTTGGGTCTTGGGAAGCCTGGACTACCATGAGGAGAGCACCATTCACCGCTACAAACAGAGACAGATCCCTGGGACGGCCTCAGAATTCGGCAGTCACGCGAGGTCAGGCAGAGAAGAAGCCTTAGGAAACCTGGACTCTATTCCGGAATTCGTCCCAGTGACAGGGACAGTATTCAAGTCGCTGCAGACTTCCCGGAGGCTCAGGCCAAGCCCCTCCCACCGCTACGGTGGCTGAGAAGGTCCTTGACTAATAGGCCAAGTCTGCGTACGTGAAAGCGCAAGTACTTTGAAGACTTCTTGGCTCAGGGAGGGTTAAATCCAGAGCCCGCAGAGAGTACGCGTTCAGCTCCGGCGGATCCCTCTTGCAGACCGCCGCAGCTTGGTTTCCTAACGGGCTGTCACCCAACAAGTTTCTCCATTGGTTTAGAAGCGAGGGCCCGCCTTCCACCGTTGTCGATTGGCTGCCCATTCTCCCAGAGGATTCGGAGGCGGGGCATGGGCGCTTTCAGATTGCATCAGCTGGTCCTTTCCGGGCCACGTGGCGCAAGCGCAGTGTTCTCGGAGCCTCAGCCCGTCTCTGACCCGCCTCGGTTCTCCTCTCCTCCAGACCGTCGCTGTTGGGTTCCGTCTTCCTTTCGTGGTCTGTAGATGTCGGAGGAGAAGGACAGAAGCCCTTCAGGGAATATGGGAGGCGAGGAGAAGCCGGTGAGCGAACTGAGTGGGACCCGGAGGCTGCTTGGTGTCCACGGTGTCCGACCAGGCGGGAAGGAGGAAGCTGCCCCTGCCGTGTGGGGGCGGCGAGACGCGAGGGGGACGATGGAGCTCCTGGTTGAGTCAGAGCCTCTTTGGGGGACAGATCGTACATTCATAGAGTAGGGTAGGGCCGTGCAGGTCATTTCTGGGTCCATCCTCTTTTTGCAGATGAAGAAACTGAGACCCTGAGTGAGTGCCTAGCTTAGAGCCAAACATCTAATTAGAAGCCTAGAGAGAATTAGAATCTAGGACTCGGGGCTCCCAGAGTAATGTTTTTGACTCACGTTAGGCGGGAAGAGCATTTGAGAACCTCATTTAATCCTAAAACCCTGTAGGGCTAAGAGCTTCGGTTTAAGGAAGGGAAAAACTGAGTCTCCGAAATGTGTCCCACCTGACCCAATTTTGGGTGGTTTATAATAAGTGATGGAAGCTGTATGACCCCAGCTGACAAACCATAGAGAGAGAGGTTATACACTTGCCCTACCTCCTGCTGTAGGCCTTCGATGTCATCCATTGCTTAGGAACAACTCCCAGGTCACTTTCACACCACCAGGTCAAGCTTTTTTATGGCCAACAAATGTCAGGTATTTATTCTGCCAGGCACTGCTGGGAGATGCAGCTAGGAAGGTGAAAAGGACCCAGTGCCTGTCACTAAAAGCTTCAAATCCTGGTGTGTGAGGCAGGAAAACAGTCATTGTGCAGTGTGATCAACCTCTGGGATTATAGAGAGAAAGAGCCTAACTCTGTTTATAGGAAGGAAGGGCTTGTTTGAGTTCAGTTTGGAAGAATGAGTCTAAGTTCACCAGGTAAGCCTGGCAGGGCAGTGCTTTCCAGGTAAAGGTAGCAAGGGCAGTGAAAAGGCACACCGAGAAGTATCTGTAAGGTTTTTTGCAAGGGATAAGCCTGAAGGGGGACCTACAGCTCTTAGAGTAGTTTTAAAGATCACTGTGGCATTGGGATGGAAGGTGTGTTGGAAAGAGGTCGGGCCACAAGCAGGAGGCCATTGCAGTAGTCCAAGTGAGAAGTGGTGATGTCTTAAGCTAAAGCAGCCTCAGCCCTAACTCTCTGATAGGATAAATCTTCCTATCTCTGATAGGAAAACTGTAAAAGTCACAGTTTTCTCATCAGTAAAATGAAGATGTCCTCTAAGTCCAGGATAGAATGGGAAAAATGCATTCTAAACTATATGAATTAAATTTAAGGTGATAAATGCTGCCAATCCATAGAGTTTTCTCCATCTATATTTTTTCACTAAAAAATTATATCTTTATTGTTTTGTAACTTGTTTACTTTTTTTGCTTAATAGTCTATAGTCAGCAACTTTCTATGTCCACAAATATTATGCTATGCCATTCTTAATATTATTATTCTTCATATTATTCCTCCCTTCCATAATAATAATAGTAACTATACAATACCTAATTTTTATTGAGTGCTAACTGTGGGTCTGATACTGTATTATGCATTAACTCAACTGTTTCAATCCTTATAATAACTATGAACTGGGTTCTCTTATTGTCTTCATTATCAGATAAGGAAACAGGCAAAGAACACTAAGTACCTTGCTAAACCCAATATTCTGTAGCCAATGCTCATAACTCTAGTGCTGTCCTGCCTCCCATCACCTGCCTGGGTATGAGTCAGGGACAGATACTCCATCAAACTATTGGACTCCCAGGACATACCTAGCCCAGCTGTCCCAGTCTCTGGGATGGAATTTAATTAAACTACACTCTGTAGATACTTTTCCTTCAACTCCTATATATCTCTTAGGAAAATAATTCTGTAGCTTCCCTTCAAAGTCCTTGTTCTAACTTTTAGGGTGAAATTTTAGATTGATTATATGTAAATACACGATACATAAACTCACATATTTTTGTTCTGTTTTCATTAGAAATAGAGAACAGTTGGGGCACCTGGGTGGCTCTGTCAGTTGAGCGTCCGACTTCAGCTTAGGTCATGATCTCACTGTCCTTGAGTTTGAGCCCCACATCGGGCTCTGTGCTGACAGCTCAGAGCCGGGAGCCTGTTTTGGATTCTGTGTCTCCCTCTCTCTCTTTGCCCCTCCTCTGCTCAAGCCTTGCTTCTCTCTGTCTCTCTCTCTCTCTCTCTCTCTCTCTCCCTCTCCCAAAAATAAACAAACAAAAATTTAAAAAAAGAAATAGAGAACAGTTGCCCAACATCTTCCTAATTGTAGTAAAGATGGAATGGACCTCAGAGTTCTAGAGAAACCTGTTTTAATGTCCTGGCTCTGCTACTTATTAGCTGTATACAAATGGGCAAAATACTTTATATTCCTTGGGCCAATATTCTCATTTGTAAAAAGAGAGGTATTTAGAACATGGAAAACTTTTGTGTTAATTCTCTCCTTCTTTTCCACGACTCCTATTTGTTTGGCAAATACCCATATGACCAAAACCAAAAACATATAATCAGCTAAGTAGAAGTGTCTCATTCTTCATTTTAAACCTGCACAGAAGATCTGTAATTAACTTTTATTCCTCTTCTTACCAGAAATACTGATTAGTTACATCATTTCTATAGTATAGCAAAGGCATACAGAGTCTTGTAACCCTGTTGGTTAGTACTTTATTGATTAGAATAGACTTAAGGTATGTTCATTATTTATCTCTTGACTGTAAATTAACCTTAAAACTTTATGAAATCCAGAATCCCAGAGTGGGGGAAGTTTTAGCTCAGCCTGAATTTAGAAGTCGTCGTTTTTAAATTTAGTTTATTTTTTAAATTACACAAGTAATACATTTTATAAGATTCAAAAGAATCACCAAAAATGTCCAACTGTTAAATGAATGAACAATGGAATATTATTTGGCAGTGAAAAAAAGAATGAAGTACTGATGTGTAATGTGAATGATCTTGAAATCATGCTAAGTGAAAGAAACCAGTCACAAAAAACAACATATTGTATGCTTCCGTTTATATGAAGTGCCCAGAATAGGTAGATATATAGAGACAAAGTAGATCCCTTTGTCTACAAAAGTGGTTGCCAAGTAATGGGGAGAAGGGAAAATGGAGTGACCACTAATGAGTACAGGGTTTCCTTTTGGGGTGATGAAAATGTTTTAAAATTCATTGTAGTGATAGTTAAGTGAATACATTAAAACCATTGAATTGTATACTTTAGATAAATTGTATGCTGTAGGAAAATATCTCAATAAAATTGTTAGAAAAAAATCAAAGACCACAAATGTATACAAGACTGTAATAAAGTCTCCCCTTCATATTCCCAGTTGTACCCTCAAACTTCTCAAAAGACTGCTGATGATCACTTCCCTCCTTAGAGTTGACCACTGTCAACACCTGCATGGGTGTCTTTGCTGTTACTTAATGTGTGAACCTAGAAAAAGCATCTAGCCTTTTCCAATTTAATCTTACCTGTTGAATGGGAATGATAATAATAGCAATCTCACAGGGTTGCTGAGAACTAGATGTGATTGTTTGTGGAGAAACTTAGTAAATCGCAAAACTTTGTGTAGTGCAATTTGCTTTAAGGTGTTTCTGTGTGAGCAATCACAGTGAAGTAATTTCATTTCTGTGAAGATACCCTTCACAGTATCCCATAATGCATTTCAGAGTTTCCTGACATTGTGGACTGGATAATTCTTTGTTTGGGGAGGCTGACCTGTGCATTATGGGATGTTTAATAACATCCCTGGTCTCCACCCACTATATGCCAATTGCACGTCCCAGTTGTGAAAACCAAAAATGTCAGTCGACATTGCCAGGGTCTGCTAGAGAGCAAAATTGCTTCTGGCTGACAACCACCAGTATAAACCAACTCTACATTGGTTATTTTTACACAGGACTTACTACTTTAAAACTTTCTATGCCTTCTTGTACTTCTAATCAAAGTCCACATTCCTTATGGTAACCCCATAACTTTTAGTGCATGCTTCTGTCTGAGCCCTAGTTTGTCTTAACCAGCGTGATTTCCTAAAACAATGTTGTTGTTAAGTTTATTTTATTTATTTATTTATTTTGAAAGAGACCACACAGGAGCAGGTGCGTGACAGAAAGGAAGGGAGAGAGAATCCCATGTGGGGTTTAAACTCGTGAACCCTGAAATCATGACCTGAGCTGAAATCAAGAGTCAGATGCTTAACCTATTGAGCCACCCAGGTGCCCCCTAAAACAATCTGTTTTAGTCAGCCTGGTTTTCTCATTCTCTCTCTCTTTCTCTCATTTTTTCTTATTCTCTCTCTCTTTCTCTCTCTCTCTCTCTCTCTCTCTCTCAATTTCCAACAATTTATTTCCTCCATTCTCAAAATACAGCCTATTGAAATCTTCATCCTTTAAAGTCAGTTGTCCTAACATATTTGACATCTAATCATAGTGCTACAGCTGTATTCTTTCTTCCCCTGGAAATTTCTCACATGTGTGTACCTCACTTTCCCTAAAGAGATTAAGTTTGCACAATGTGGACTGGATAATTCTTTATTTGGGGAGGCTGACCTGGGCATTACGGGATATTTAATAACATCCCTCCTCTTCAGGATTTGGGTCTTATGTTTGCTTTTTTCCTAGGGTTAAAATCCTATGAGTACAGTGTCTTGGTAGTACTTGTGGGATGGATGGATATATTGCGTTGGACTTTTTTTTCTGCAAATCCTGTTACTGCATGCTTATACTAAAATTGCATGCTTTTTTTGTGGCTATATATTGAGTATATGTTCAGGCAAACCTGAAGCGAGAGTCACAGGAACAAGCAAAATAAACGAAATTTGAGGAATTGAACATTATCAAGTAACTCCTCTCTCTTTTTAAGGCTTTGTCCTGGGGCGCCTGGGTGACTCAGTCGCATCCGATTTTGGCTCGGATCATGATCTCCCAGTTTATGAGTTCAAGCCTTGCATCGGGCTCTATGCTGACAGCCTGTTTAGGATTCTGTGTCTCCCTCTCTCTCTGCACTTCCCCTGCTCACACTGTCTCTTTCTCTCTCTCTCTCTCTCTCTCTCTCAACAATAAATAAACATTAAAAAAAAAAAAGATTTGTCCTTATTGCCAGTTGTTATTTTGTCTTTGATAGTGGTGAAATTTTTTAGTCTTTCAAAGTCAGATTTCCTGCTCTTTTTTTTAAATACATGCTAAAATAATATCCTCAAAACTTTTCTGGGTGCAGCATGGAGTGGTGTCAAACTAGATTAAAATATAAAATCTTATTTGCTTGTATAGATAGGTGCCGGGGAGGAGCAGCGAAAGGAAGGAGGCAAGAAGAAGAACAAAGAAGGATCTGGAGATGGAGGTCGAGCAGAGGTAAATGTTTTAGAGCTCTGTTATCAAAGATTGAAAGGTGGTAGGAGCTCAGACTTATATTTTGTAAGATCCTAATGCTTTACATGAGGTTGTGAGATGGCACAAGTGTGAGATGGCACACTCAGGAAGAAAATTAGGAAAGTCTGAGAGGGGAAAAAGATTTGAAGCTATTTGTAATTGAAAAAGGAAAACAGCATTGAGTACGATTGCAAGATAATCTGTGGGGTTAGATTACGAAAATCAGACAAAAAAAGTTGGAAAGAAGGGGCCTCATAATTACTCAGTTGTCAGAGTGGATGCCAGCAGTCTGATCATTTCATTCAGTGAGATGTTACAGGGTAGAGATTTGATGTTTGAGTTTACACTGAATGCAGCAGAAACCAAAGAAGCCCCAGTTCCTTGACCCTTCTCATTATTTCCATGAGGACTTGTCACTAGGGTTTGGTTATAAGCCAGACAGATCTTGAGACTTCTCCATTGTAAAGAACGCTTACAGTTCCCCCAGCTCACACTAAAAAGAGGTGGCATTTCAAAAGTCATCCCAGAATCAACTCGGTTTCTGGGTATTCCACTTTAGGAGGCAGTTAAACTTGTCTTCCTACTTTATGAGTTAAACTGCTGTGAACTCTGCTTCATTTTTTTGCTTTCGTCATTGCAATCATTTTATTAGAGACTCCTTAGAAAGCTACCAGAATACAGAAGCACAAAGGAACAGGCCTTTGAGAAGTATACTGTAGCACAGTAAACTGTAAACTGGCTTTAAAGAGCTGCTTTTATTGATGCTGTGTTGCTAAATTTATAGTGCTTTCATTTACGTAAGGGTCAGTTTGTAGGTGATTGAGAACTTCTCAGTGTCGCTTAGAGCCCTATCTAACCATTTCTCTTACATTTTGTCCATTATATCCCACTGTTACTGTGGAAGAAATTGTTGTGAATTTTAAAAATTTGCAAAGAAGTAGAAAAACGTGTATGTTTCCTCATTTGTTTCTCATACTTTGAATACAGTAGCACATGGTATTCCGTCACACCTTGGGAATTAGTCTGCAGATAGGAAACAGAAGGTACAATTAAAGGACTCTTCTGAATAGAGTATCTTAAGTACAAAATGTGATTATATATATTTTCAATGATCTGTCTGGAAATAAGTTCACAGTGACATGTCCAGGACCTTTCCTCCTCCTCTGTGCTCCCATCATTTATGTACTTGTCTTATCTCCCTTCTAAGGGCAACATGCAGGTTTTATTCTTCTCTTTGAATCCAGCAAGTATTTTCGTTGAATGGGAGCCTTTACATTAAATCAATTTATAGTTGGTTAGTTAAGAATCGTTAAGTGGACATATAGTCTGACCAGCTGCACAGACCATTCCTAAACAAGATTGAAACAAAATGGAAAAGCCAGCTACTTTTTATTTCTAGTATTGTTTAGAGCTGTACTTGCAAGGTCATTTAGTTAGAAGAGACCTTAAGAGAATATCTTAAAAAGGAAAAAAAAAAATCACCTTATGCAAATAGCAAATGGTAATAATTATCCATTTAAGATATTGACAGCCCACATGTCTGTTGTTATTTATACTTTTCTATTTTTAAAAAAATTCTTACAATAAAAATTACAAGAAGACAGCATTTAGTTCATTTTTTTACCTTAATTTCCGGCAGGATAAGTGAGTGCTTGGTGATTTGGACAATCCATTTACCATATTGAATTAGTAATCATAATTTTTGTATTGTCTATTTTTATTATTTCTTCCCTTTTTCTAAAAAGGAAAGCAAGTATTTGCTGATCATTTATTTCCTCATTTGTTGTCTTAACAGTTGAACCCTTGGCCTGAATATATTAACACACGTCTTGAGATGTATAATAAACTAAAGGCAGAACATGATTCCATTCTGGCAGAAAAGGCAGAAAAAGATAGCAAGCCAATTAAAGTCACTCTTCCTGATGGTAAACAGGTCAAAGCAGAATCCTGGAAAACTACACCGTATCAAATTGCTTGTGGAATTAGGTATAAACTACACCTGTCTTGACCTTCTGTTGTTTGTAACTAAACTTTTTTTATCTTGTCAAGTTTTATCCTTATAATGTTTTTATGTTATTGTGTTTTTAATGTTTATATTATTTGGGATTTTTAAAAATCAAAATGATGTGGAGTTTTATGCTCAAGACTTAATTTCTGAGAGTAGACAGTGTTTCACCTGTTTTGACTTAATTGTCTGTTTTGAAGTTAAAAATGAAGATAGAACATCTGACATTGAGAAGTTAAACTAATAAAAGACATGTGAAAATAATGTATATACTGTTTGATGTTAAAAACTTTTATTGGGAAGAAATAACGGAGAGTTAGATATATATACTTTGTAACAGAGTCAAGCTTTCTTTTTCTGATATGATGGGATCAATAGTTGGTCAATTTATATGAAATGATAAAGACAGAAAAGCATAAATTGATGCATATGTATAATACCAGGTATTGTACAAACCTGTTTTGTACAGCCCAAGAGCTAAGAACGGTTCATAAGCGGCTTGAAAAAAAATAAGAAAACTAAGAAGAATATGTGACAGAGGCCATGTGTGGCCCAGTCTGAAATATTTATATAGCCCTTTACAGAAAAAGTTTGCCAATTTCTGTCTTAAACATTTTAATTTAAAACATGTAAATACCTATTTATTCACTCTGTCCTTCACCCTATATTTAAGTATGTAATTATTTCTATTTATTTTTACTGTTTCATTATATGTTGAGTTGAACCACATGCAGTCACCATGTAATTGTGAAACATGGTTGATTATCATCAATTTTATATTGTTGAACCTAAGGCCCAAAAGAACAAATACATAAAGAGGTTTGGGAACCAACCTAGCTGATTACTGGTAAGCCCACTATGCAGCTGGTGGCCTATGAGCAGTTGCTCTATGAGCCATGAGTCTTTATTGTGCCATGGACACTGATTAGTACTTTTTACAAAGAAAATGGAGTGTTTCCATTAATTTGACCATTGCTTCTACCTAAACTACTTCTAGCTTATTCCAAAGGAAAGTAAGAAAGAAAATTATAATATCAAGCAGATTTCCATGTGAAATCATAAATAAGTGGGTGTACTCCTAAATACCCATTCAACCTTTCATTTTAGAGATAATTTTCAAGGGCATTTTGATTAAGATATTCCTCCATTGTTTCACACTGAGATTGTAGCCGTGTTGGTATTAAAATTCAAGCTCCTGCGGCACCTGGGTGGCTCAGTCGGTTGAGCTTCTGACTGTGCTGACAGCTCAGACCCTGGAGCCTGCTTCGGATTCTGTGTCCCTCTCGCTCTGGTCTTCCCCCACTCATGCTGTCTCTCTCAAGAATAAATAAAACATTAAAAAAAATTCTTTAAAATAAAATTCAAGCTCTTATTAGTTCAGGAACCTATTCTCTACATTCTACAGTGTCGTCCTCCCGATTACATTGTAATTTGTCAAATAACCAATTAAGAAAATATTTTTTTTGAGAACTGCGAAAGTTTACGTAAAGCGTTGTTGAGCTTTAGGGCTAGAGTTAAGTCACTGATCTGCAAGTGAGGGTGTTTATGACATTTTTACAAAAGTCCAGGATAAATTCTTGCTATTGTGTGAAAAATTATAGCATGGGTAACAGTTGAAAGGTTTGGATGATCAGTTGTGAATACAAAAAAAAAAAAAAAAAAAAATGCATGCTCCATTTGCTTCAAAACCTTCAAAGAAGGTTTTTCTTTGAAGTTTTGTTTTAAATCTGAAAGTTTAGATTACTTTATCCCTTTGGAAAACTGAAATGATCTAATATGGTCTCTGCATATCTACATTTTCAAAGTAACTCTGCTTTAGTATCTTAAGACACCATTTTGGACCCTAAATAAAAGCCATTTTCCCCCAAAGAATGCAAAGAATATTAGTTGCCTTTGATCAATTCTTTAATCTTCTGAAAACTATTTTACACCAATATGATAAAATATATTTCTCTCTGCCAAACCCATGTATGTCTCTGAAACTTTATATGATCTCAGAAGGAAAGAAAACATTGGATGTAATTTGTGGGAAATTCAGTGAATTTGAAAGTTGCATTAGGAATTTATGGTTATCCTTCTGTTAGTTCTTCTGAACCTTCAGCCCCTCATTTCTTTATCCTCAAAGCCTGTCCAGACTGTCTGACCTTTGCTGCTTTCCAGTCCTCAGAATTCCTGTGGCTCTTACACTTGGTGTGGTCTCATAGTGTGGTCTTAACCACTTGGTGATCCTTTATGTTGTGTACTCTGTGGTGTGTGTCTAGCTGACTTTTTAAATCCATATTATAAAAAAGTTTTATTGAATAGTCCTTTATTTTGCCTATATGCTTGTCATAAATCATACCATCTTTGGCATTACAGAATTTATTCTGAGGTTAACATTACCTGACAGAGAAAAGATCTATCACAGATATCAAGTACGAGGAAAAGCAGAGGATTACTCAGTAGCCCCTCTTTTTCTTTTTTGGAGTCTAAATAGCTTGGCTTTGTGGAAAATTTCATTTGGAGAAATTAAAAGATTAGTCAAACCACTGAAAATTGTTTGTTTATCACAGTCGTCGTATCTGCTTAAATAAGAGGCATTAATTGTGAAATAATAGTGTTCTGGATTTTCAGGATCCTCTAGTTACACTTGGGTACATTTTGGAGGGGTTTGTTGCTTTTTCCATTTTAATTCAGAAAGCTATGATACATAAACTATAATATAAGTAATACATGTGTTATTATAGAATATATGTAATGTTTATTTTCGTGTTATTCTCAGATTAAGTGTGCTACAGAAGATTTTTTTTTATATTCTTTTGTTTATATATATATATATATACATGTGTGTATATTTTTTAAGTCAAGGCCTGGCTGACAACACCGTTATTGCTAAAGTGAATCAAGTTGTTTGGGACCTAGACCGTCCTCTGGAGGAAGATTGTACCTTGGAGCTTCTCAAATTTGAGGATGAGGAAGCTCAGGCAGTAAGTTTTTATTCAGTAGTCACTGAATTTCAGGATCAGGGTTCCCGTTTCCGGTCTCTTCCTGCTCGCACTGTCAGTGGGTTTAGAGCTTATTGGTCTCATTGTCATATTTGAAATCTTCATTTTGTCTTTGATTTAGGGAGCATCATGAAAGAGTTTGCTTTATAAATTTAAGAAGTGAACTTGAACCAATTTATCTTCATTACTAGATACTTCAGTGGGAAATATGTTCTGGGATTTTTATTAAATTTTTATTAAAAATTGGTAAAGCAAGTAAAAATTGGTTCTACTCTATCAGTCAGTACTTAAGCAAGATGTATAGATTTTACAAATAAAATTGAACATTTCCTTAAACTACTCCCCTATTGGACAATTAATTTCCATATTTTCCTCATCTTAAAATGCAGATTTGCTGAAGCACTATAAAAATCAACCTGCATTTGATGTCATGGTTTTCTTATTTCTCCTTGATGGCATACCATACAAAGGGAAATAAAATATTTTGTTTTATTATGATAGTTTACTTATGTATATGTATTAATGCTTTTCAGATGTATTCTGAATTCCTTACGTTTTTTATGAAAATCATTTTTGGGGGTGCCTGGGTGGCTTAGTCAGTTAAGTGCCTGACTTCGGCCCAGGTCATGGTCTCGCAGTTCATGGGTTCAAACCCTGTATCAGGATCCATGCTGGCAGGGTAAAGCATGCTTGGGATTCTCTATCTCTCCCTCTCTCTCTGCCTTTCCCCACTTATGTTTTCTGTCTCTCTCAAAATAAATAAATAAAGTTAATTTAAAAAAATCATTTTGGTACCTTACAAATAAATCTTGAAAGTATAGCTTTGGGTATATTCTGACTCATCTGACCACCTTAAAAGCCAAGTATAGATGACCCTTGAACATGGGTTTGAACTGCATGGGTCTACTAATATATGGATTGTTTTTCTATAAATAAATATCTGTGAGTATTTTCTGATGAAATAAATGTATTTTCCATATGATTTTCTTAATATTTTTTCTAGCTTTATTGTAAGAAGACAGTGTATGATATATATACCATACAAAATATGTGTTAATTGACTGTTTATGTTATTAGTAAAGCTTCTGGTCAGGCAGCTTCAGGCTGTTAGTAGTTACATTTTTGGAAAGTCATGAATTGTACTAAGATTTTTGACTATACTGAAGGCCAGCATCTCTAACCCCTGCATTGTTCAAGGGTTAGCTGTACTGCCATCTGTTTTCAGCATCCATATATTTGTCCTTGTGTTTTATAGTTGTGTTGTGGGGACAAGTTCTAGCACCTTAGTTTTTTGAAGCCAATAAAGAAAAAGAAAGTGTAATTTTTAAGTGGTGTTCCACGACTCAGTAAAGGTCACAGGATAGGACATAGGTTGTGGGATATGGGCACATTGACTCAAAAGATTCTGAGCAATTATGGTCAATAAGACAGTGACATTGTGAGTGGCAGTTGTTTTCAGGTAACAGAATCCATCCGATTTAAATTAATGATGCTAATTTGAATTTAATTAGTTTGAAAATGACTAAGCCAGATGATTCCTAAGGTACAAATGCAACTTAGTAATTAGAATCCTTTTAAATTATTTTGGCTCTGCATAGAATCATACCACTGTTTATACATTTATAAATTTAGATTTTTTTATGTCTTGGGTTTATTTATAGTAAATTTTAAATATCTTTTTCAAGGCAGCTATGTTAATTTACAACATATATGTTCAGACTCCGACCATCCCATTTTTCTTTGTATTTTCAGGTATATTGGCATTCAAGCGCTCACATAATGGGTGAAGCCATGGAAAGAGTCTATGGTGGATGTTTATGTTATGGTCCACCAATAGAAAACGGATTCTATTATGACATGTACCTTGAAGAAGGGTGAGTTATTGAACTGAATAAAGAAAAATAAATTCTGAATTACTAAGGGTCCATACATTATTTTTAAAGAGTTCTCAAGAAAGAAGGAATGATATCAAGCTTATTGCTTAATAGTCAACAGGTATTTCCACTATGAAAACTTGAAGTCTTGTAGTGACTTTTGAGGTGGTAGTAATTTATGAAAGCTCTGTTGTAGACAGAAGTATAGCCCTAAACTATGTTGGGAAATAAAATAAGCTGGTCATAGAAGTGGAGGGAGGGTGCAGTAGTGGGCATAGTCTCCATGATGATCAAGATAGAAGCCACTGAAAATATAAAATATAAAAATGATAATGATACCTAGTTTAAGATTCTAATATGTGATGCAAGGGTCTGTTTTTTTATATTAAAACTCTTCACTTTTTTTAAAGAAACATTCCTCCAACCTATCATGTGAGTAGAATAGAGTGGAATGAGATTAATTACACTTCCTTTTCCTTCAGGGGTGTGTCCAGCAATGATTTCTCTTCTTTGGAGGCTTTGTGTAAGAAAATCATTAAAGAAAAGCAAGCTTTTGAAAGACTGGAAGTTAAGAAAGAAACTTTACTAGAAATGTTTAAGGTAAATTGAGATGTAATGTATGGCCTCCACTTTTATATCACTTATTATTGTTACTTTAAGTTGTCACACAGGGGTTTAGTGTACTAAGTTGAAGCCGGTTCTGTTCTTGAGAAAAATGTAACAATATTTGTAAAACATGAAGTATTGACATATTTATTTTCCTATAATGCTTCAGTAAGATGTATTCAAGTTATGTTTTAGCTGTAGTGTTCAGAGGTAAAAATTAAAGGAGGATTTTTAAAAAGAAATAATTTTTCCTATTTTTAGTACAACAAGTTCAAATGCCGGATATTGAATGAAAAAGTGAATACTCCAACTACCACAGTCTATAGGTGAGACTATCAAGTGTCATTAAGTGTAACTGGTGTATATGTCATTTTAAGTCTTTGTTAAAATTCCTTTCATTTTATCTCTAGGTGTGGTCCCTTGATAGATCTCTGCCGGGGTCCTCACGTCAGACACACTGGCAAAATTAAGACTTTGAAAATACACAAAGTAAGCAATGTAATCTTAAAGACTCTATATAAATGTACTTATCTACTGTAGGTATATATTTAAACTTCTATTGGTTTCTCTTTCTACCTATTTTTCTGTTGCATGTTTAAGGGTGGGTTTTTTTTTCTCTTGCTATCTACTTTTTAGCTGAAAGTCTCCAACAGTGACTGACTCACCATTCATCAGCAGAGCACGTGAGGATGGGGGGCTTTCGGGGCTTTACAAAAATCACACAGTCATGCTTCTACGAGTTTTAAAGCTCACTGTTAATGTGTGCTTTTGTCCTTCGTTTGTTTAATAATTACTTTATTTGCACTTTTTAACCAAACTAGTCCTGACAGTTTTGACCAGTTGGTAAATATTTTATGGGTGATTATTCAAATGCACTTTAAATATCATAAGAATAATTGAGTCATTTCAAGATATTTTTTGTTGGTTTCTTTTCCATTTTTGTTTAATCATATCATGGGAGATGTCCTTGCGTTTCATTCATGGAGTTGTGGTTTGAGTGGGTAATTGAGAGGGAGTTATTTTTGAGGGAATTAAACAGCCAGCTTTGTACTCAGAGCAACTGTGAGATGTTTGCTAAGTGTGTACTTTTTATACCACTTTTTTGTCATAAGGACTATTATGAATTTGACTCCTAGGCGACTATGAGAAATAACATCTAACTCAAAATAAGTGAGATATTAACAGGTTTGAGTATTGTTTCATGACTTCTCTTTGCTTTCAGAATTCCTCCACATACTGGGAAGGCAAAGCAGATATGGAGACTCTCCAGAGAATCTATGGCATTTCATTCCCGGATCCTAAAATGTTGAAAGAATGGGAGAAGTTCCAAGAGGAAGCTAAAAACCGAGATCATAGGAAAATTGGAAGGGTATGTTAAAAAAGAATAATGTTTCTAGACTGAATTTTCTTTATTTTCATTTGAAACTTTGCTGTATTAAGAATTTCCTTTGGAAAAGATGTTGTGGTTATATCCAGTAGTTTTTATACTGTGTCCTATATAATCCATAAATTACTTCCTGATTATCTTACTGTTATCTTACTTATTGTTTACTATCCACATTATCTTTCTAGGGTGTGCTCGGTACTACACAAATACTCATTTTAAGTACTCCTTTTATTGAGAACAAATGCTGACGACCTACAGTTTTCTGTAAAAGGCAGTACAGCGATGTTTTATACAGCTGGGAGATGCTTTGAAAGTTTCCTGGTCTCACTGACTTACTTTAAAGATGTGGAAACTGATTTCCAAAGTGAATTTTCTTGTTGCCCAAGGTGACATAGCAAGTCACTGGTGGGTACCACAGTGTCATTTCCTTTATTATTCCTCAATCTGACTGTTCTCTGGATTGGAAGTTATATTTGGTTAAAATATTCCTTTCTAAAATTGTGTTCACTCTGTGCCATCCACTACTCTGCTCCCTTGAGGGCCTGAAAAAAATTCCAGCGGTAAGGAAGCACCAACAGTTGGGGGGCTGGGGGTGGCCTCTCCAAGGATCCTGGGCATTTTCGGGGGGAGAGGCAAGAAGGTAGGAGGGTGTGCTTCTTTCACCAAACCCAGGGGCAGCCACCTTCGTCTACATCTCCTCTTTCATTATCACTGTCCTCTTTCTAGTCTTCTTCTTGCCACTCCTACTTTAAAAAAGAAAAAGAAACAATAGTCACATCTTGGAGCTTTGAGGAATTAAAACTATGAGAACTCCCACTGGATAATAAAGAGAACTAAGACCCCTGTTCCATGTCATTCTTGGGTAAACTTGACTGGATTTAGAATAGAACATGCGGAGAATGTACTTGTGCTAAGTTGTAAATCAGCGGCAGTTCTATCCTCCTGAGTATACCAGAAATGTTGACATGTTTTCTTTGATTCGGGAATGGCACACATTAAAATGCCAGATACCACGGTTGTAATCTGAACTCAGGAGCCCAGAAGTTTATGTTGATGTTACATGCCTGTATAAACATTCTTTTGCTTTTCTTTTACTCAGGACCAAGAACTGTATTTCTTTCATGAACTCAGCCCTGGAAGTTGCTTTTTCCTGCCGAAAGGAGCATACATTTATAATACACTTATTGAATTCATCAGGGTAAACCATATTCATTATTTTCTTCTGTAAATTTAGGATATAAGTTGATTTAATTAAATAAGGTCTGCTAAAAAGAAAGATAATCTTGTATTTGAGAAGAAATATTTAAAAGAATAAAATCGCAAGTCTGAGTTTTCACGAAATGTTTTAAAACGTTCCTTTTTCCTCGTATGTGATTTTGTCCATGTACATGGGTATGTACACAACAGAGAGGCTGGTGAGCTTGAGGTGGGACCTGGAACCCTTTACCTGGGAGCTCGATATGCTCTTTGACCATTTGTTTGTGTTTTCCTCCAAAAAACAAGTTAATCTTTACACTGCTTTTTTATTCTTTGTAAAATAAGAAGTCTTTTCAAGCATAGGTTTATAGAGAATAATACCACCAACAACTGCATACTCACCACCTAATTTACCACATATGTACATTGGTACATATTTGCTTCAGATTTTTTTATTACAGTAAACTAAGACAGAGTAAAGCAAAAAGCTCCCTTTTAGGACCCTTTCTGATCCGTTTCCCTCCTTGCATAGAAGAGACCACTATTTGAAGTTAGCATGTGTCCGTGTTATTTAATACGTGCCCCATATACATGTACCCTAAATTCTGTCTGTCTGTGTAGTTCAAATTGACATGAAAAGTCTCATTGTGTCTCGGTCGGCATTAGGATTTTTTAAATCCAGTTTAGTTTCACTTGTTACTTACTATTCTCTATACCTACCACACTGTGCCCATTCCTTTCTTGGTGGACACTGATATAAGTTCTAATTTTCTCATATTACAAATCATTGTTTTGATAGGCCTCCTTATGAACGTGTGCAGGAGTTTCTTCTTCGGTATATACCCCCAAGTGGAATTTCTAGATTACAGCATGTGTGCATCTTGAACTTCACTAGATAGTTTAAAATTGCTCTTTATATTTTACTCCCACCAGAAGTATAAACTTCTGTTTTCTTCATGTGTATTGCATTTGTTTTCTAACAGAGTGAGTATCGGAAACGAGGATTTCAGGAAGTGGTCACCCCAAACATCTACAACAGCCGACTCTGGGTGACCTCGGGCCACTGGCAGCACTATAGTGAGAACATGTTCTCCTTTGAGGTGGAGAAGGAGCTGTTTGCTCTGAAACCCATGAACTGCCCAGGACACTGGTATTGAGCAGCTTTGACTTTCTAGCAAAGATTTTCCCATGATACAATGTGTCTTGGATTGCTCTCCCTCCTTCAAAAGAATTTTTGTTTAAAGCAAATTATGGAATCAGAAGAATATTTAAATACAACCATTCTGTGATATTATAATATTCTCCATGCCCAGTTAGATGCTCAGATATGTAGACATTCAAGAACGGCACTGGGGTAATAGCAGTGAACAGGCAGAATATAAAAGAGAGATTGAATGTAGACATAGCAGATTCTCTAGATTTTTTTTTCTTTCTTAAACATGTTCTGTTAAAATCTGCTAACGAACTGAGAAATCTTCCTTGCTTTGCAACTGTTTTCACTTTCTAGCCTTGAAAGTTGGGTAGAGTGATCAGGGGAAGAGTAGGTAGCTCGGTGCCTACAGGTCCTGGCAGCAAGGCCTCAAGGGTGAGGGGAGAATGGAATCTCCATAAGGGAACTGGGTTGTAAGTCAGGGAGCCGACTGGGTTTCTTCTTAGTTCTCCCAGATACTCTAACGTTGCTGAAGTACCTTTAGACTGAAGCAGTTTTGGGAGTGACAGGAAAGCACAGTCTTTAGTTTCCAGTATGTTAAATGATTTGTATGGAGCTAAGATTTTTTTTTTTTTTTTTAATGATCATTAAAGGCAGTCCTCAAATGAATGGAAATATTGAGTACAAGGATTTGACTCCAGACTCTTGGGAATAAATTTTTATTCTCTCTCTTGGTTGTGGATGGTCATACTATAATTTATTTGCTGTTTTATTGATGCTTACATTGTGGTATGAAGTCCAGAATTTAAGAAATGTTGCCTGTTTGGACAGCCTTTCATATTTTAGAAAAACAGTTTTATTCTTGTGAAAGTAAATATCAGTGGGTTTTGATTTTCTGTTTTCTTCAGCCTCATGTTTGATCATCGGCCAAGATCCTGGCGAGAGTTGCCTCTCCGGGTAGCCGATTTTGGGGTACTTCATAGGAATGAGTTGTCAGGAGCGCTCACGGGACTCACGAGGGTACGAAGATTCCAACAGGATGATGCCCACATATTCTGTGCCATAGAGCAGGTATTCTGAGACTCTGGGATGAAATATTCTGAAAGAACTGTGAAGAAAGTCAAGGAAAAATTACCAATGTCTATTTTGTTTTTGTTTCTTTTAAGATTGAGGATGAAATAAAAGGTTGTTTGGATTTTCTACGTACAGTATATAGCATATTTGGATTCTCTTTTAAACTGAACCTGTCTACTCGCCCAGAAAAGTTCCTTGGAGATATTGAAGTATGGAATCAAGCTGAGAAAGTAAGTGTGTTTTTCAGCATGCTTGAATGCTATTTGACTGAAATGAACTTGTTCCAAGAAACCCAAGCCTCTTTAAATGGATAAAAAGCAAAAGAGAAAATTGAAATGGTTCATAGGTTGAGTAAACTAGGTTTTTTTAATGTATGATTTTATATTAGAAACGGTTGAATATTTTTTTCAGTCATTGAGCTATAACTTGTAAAAGGAAATGGGAGGAAGTTGGTCAAAAGATAAAAACTTCCAGTTATAAGGTAAACTGGTACTAGGAATATAATATACATTGTGATGACTGTAGCTACTAACACTGTTGTATGATATACAGGAAGGTTGTTAAGAGAGTAAATCCTAGAGTTCTCATCACAAAGAGAACATTTTTTTCTTTTCTCTTTTTATTGTATCTGTATGCGATGATGGATGTTCACTAAATCTAATATGGTAATCATTTTACAGCCTATGTAAATCAAACCATTGTGCTATGCTTCTGAAACTTATACAGTGATGTATGTCAGTATTGCTCAGAAAGGAGGAAATTTGTGTATTTTAGGTGGACCAAATTCTAACGCAGAGAATAGGAGGGATTCATGAAAGTAATTGCAGTATTTTTAGTCTCAAATTAGGCTGGAAGAAGGGAAGTTGCAGAGGAACAAAAATAAAAATGATTTTGCTTTGTCCTTAGCAACTTGAAAACAGTCTGAATGAATTTGGTGAAAAGTGGGAGTTAAATCCTGGAGATGGAGCTTTTTATGGTCCAAAGGTCAGTATGAAAGTCTATTTGAGTAATGTGATGTTTATTTTGGAGTGAAGAAGAGATTACTTTAAAATAAGTTAAGAAAGAAAGAAAGGAGGGAGGGAGAAAAGAAAAAGAAAAGAAAAAGAGAGAAAGCCAACCAGCCTTGTTACAACTACTGTTCAGCTTTAATGTAGACAGCATCTTAAAATAACCCAGTCTCTACTTCTTAGATTGATATACAGATTAAAGATGCAATTGGTCGGTACCACCAGTGTGCAACAATCCAGTTGGATTTTCAGTTGCCCATCAGATTTAATCTTACATTTGTAAGGTGAGTTTTTGGTGTCTGCTCTGAATATTCATTTTTAGGGGACTATAAAGGAATATATATATATATACTTTATATATATATAAAGTAAAACATTTTTTTTCTACCTAGCCATGATGGTGATGATAAGAAAAGGCCGGTGATTGTCCATAGAGCCATCTTGGGGTCAGTGGAAAGAATGATTGCTATTCTCACTGAAAACTATGGCGGCAAATGGTAATTTTTGTCCTTGTTTTTGTTTGGAGAATGTAAATTGACTAAGAAATGTCTACTGTCCAGTTTAGTTGCACAGTGGAAGAGAAGAATGATTCTGATTGGTGACTTCTAATTGATGACAGGTGTACAATAAGGAATCCCAATCTAAGCCCAAATTTTTAGCTTTAAGAATATATATTTTTTAATTTTGTTAATGTTTATTTATTTTTGAGAGAGAGAGAAAGAGAGCATGAGCAGGGGAGGGGCAGAGAGAGAGAGAGGGAGTCACAGAATCCAAAGCAGACTGCAGGCTCTGAGCTGTCAGCACAGAGCCTGACGCAGGGCTTGAACTCACAAACCATGAGAACATGACCTGAGCTGAAGTCAGACGCTTAACCGACTGAGCCACCCAGACGCCCCCTTTAAGAATAATTATTAGTCATCATTATTTTTATTTCACAACTTGATTTGTTTGAATGTTATATAATACTTTCTAATTAGGAGTTATACACTGAGAAGCACATTTGTTGTTTTGATTGTTTTTCTTTTTTTTTTTTTTTTCAATATATGAAATTTATTGTCAAATTGGTTTCCATTTGATTGCTTTTCAAGTAACTTTGGGGATTAATATGGTTTTGATGTTTTTGTCTGAGTGAACAAGAGTAGGCTTTGGGCTTACGCTGTGTGCTGATGATAATAAGCATGTATTTTGACATCCTTGAGAAGCCAGTTGTTTTTTAATTGGAAGTACCGACTCCAAACTGATCAACACTTTTTGTCTTGTTTCTGTGAGGTTATGCTTTTGCTGGCAAGATCTGAGCGCATGCCTTCCGTTTTGTTTTTAAGCAATTTTCTCTGTTGGCCTGCAGTTTGTGAAGGCAGTTGAAAGCGGCACAAGGTTGTCAAGCCCCCGTTCTGTAGAGTCTGTTATATTAATTGTACTGATGCAAAACTTTTGTGAAATGTAAACCCTACATACATACAGTGTGTTTGTCCCTGCTCTCAATGCGCTTTGCCATCTGTGTAGCAAATCAAACTTTAGTTATGGATTTTCCTGATTTAAGGTTACTTTTCTGCTCCTGAATCTCTTCCCTTTAGTCTTTATTGGATATTATGGGGGAAGGGGTAGTTTTTTTAAGTGGCCCTTACATATTTCAGGAAAAGATCTTGAAAAATAGACTAAGAGATATGCCATCCTTGTTTATGAAAGGGCCCCAATCCACATTAAATATTTTTAATTTCTTCTAAAGGCCCTTCTGGCTGTCTCCTCGCCAAGTAATGGTAGTTCCAGTGGGACCGACATGTGATGAATATGCCCAAAAGGTAATCCTTAAATATGACTTTCCTTTAATTTCCTGTCATTCAGCTATATATCCTTGGTAAACCAACCTGTTTGTGGTATAGAGATATGTTACTATTTTCAATCTGTCATAAACCTGAATAGATTATATTACCTCTTTAATACTTTCCTACATGGTTTCATGATCAGAAGATGTAATTTGAATAGTGTCTATATATTCTTGTTTATTTTAGTGTTTAGTATTAGGAAATAGTAAATGCCTCAGGATGATGTGTAAATTCAAATGCATAATGTATTTTAAGCTGCTCTTTGACTCAGAGTAATTTGCTTCACTTTTTTTTTTTTAAAGTTTATTTATTTATGTTGAGAGAGAGCATGCATGCATGCATGCATGCATGCGTGCAAGTGGGAGACGGGCAGAGAGAAGGGGAGAGGGAGAATCCCAAGGAGATTCTGCACTGGCAGTGCAGAGCCCGATGTGGAGCTCGAACTCAGTAACCCTGAGATCATGAGTCTGATGAGATCTTGAGCTGAAATCAAGAGTCAGATGCTTAACCAGCTGAGCCACCCAGGTGCCCCGGTTTTTAATGCACATTTCTTCAATTATTTATAATTTTTTTTTTTTAGGTTAATGGCATGCCCGACCAATGTTTTGCCCTACCCTCCAAAAAACTACCTTACTAACAGATATGTAAATATCCATTCATATTTCATACCTTAAAAAGAATTTGTTCTGTTATAGGGACAATTTTATACTAAGGAATTTCAAATCAGTAAAAGTTGTGTTATAAATAAGCATTGTTTCATAATTGCAAGCTAAAAGTAATAAATTGGCTAGTTAATACAGACAGATCTGAATATCAGCAAACAATATTGTAATATCAAAGCCATCATGTTTCCAGATCATCAGAATAAATTGCACTCAGGTCTTAACTGCCTTTAAAAAAATAAATGAACATTAGTCCAGCTAAAAAGCAAACCATTCAGACATACTATATTTCTATTACTGCACACAGTAGTTTTAATTACAAGTGATGAAAATCAGTTATGTTCCATGGTTAGTTGGTTGTACTTTATCTTATTTGTATTGTGAAAGCTCACATGGTAGGAGAAAGGTCTGTAATTAAATAACTCATTTCTCAACTGGAGACAAGACTAACTTACTCTGTTCCATCAGTGGTGGTGGGAAGCACTTAGAATTATACCGGGGTGGGGTTTTTGGTTATATAGAGTTGACAGGGGTTGGGAAGCACTACTACTGATACTTAATGACTGGAGACCAGAGGTGCTAAACAGTCTGAGATTACCAGGCCACCTCCCCAGTTATAGAATAGCCCAACTCACGTACACGCAAGGGCCCATGTTAAGAAACTAAAACACCGGTGCTTTGGGGTACCTGGGTGGGTCAGTTGGTTGAGCATCCGACTCTTCATCTCAGCTCAAGTCTTAATCCTAGGGTCATGAGTTCAAACCCCACAAAAAAACTAAAACACTGGTGCTTTATTCTTTAAAACATGTTACAGTCGAAAGTGTAGTCTTCTTCTGACACTCTGATAAACTGTGTAAGAACCCTTCAGAAATTTGCTTACTTACACAATCCCAGCAGATTCATTGATTAATGATCACTTACACATAACAGCCTATTAGTGAAATATAAATGGTTTATTCAGATCTTTTTGTCATATTAGTGGTAATGGGTAGTCAGGTAGATGGGAATTTTAATCTAATTTAATTTAACTTAAAATTAATAAAACTTAATGTAATGTTGCTTTTTTTGGAAAGGAAAAATACTGAAAACATTGTTTATTTCATATGCAAAAACTTAGGACAGTAAAGTGGAACTAGTATTTTTGAGGGAGATAAAAAGGCACAGAATGATAATCTGTAATGTAGCTTGCTAGATTCCTGGAAGTTTATTTCAAGAAATCTCAATTTGATCTTTGCGTCTGACTCCATTATTTAATAAGCTTTCTTTTAATCAAAAAGGAAATCACTGTTTAGAAAACAAATTACTTTTTAATATTTCTCAAACTTGATATTTAAATTATTCTTATAGAGTTCTGTTTACTTAGGTCATATACATAGAGATGTTAAAGAAATAATTAGTGTTAAAAGAATTTTATGTAATGGTTTGTATTCCATTCTCTAATAACATAAAAGAAGTTTATTAAGATGCTTTTAGCCTATTGTTTGTGCATATCAACATTTTATTTTAAAATGTTGCATACACAGATGGCAGCAGTGGCTGGATTCCTTTTGCCAACTTGCTGCCTTTTTGAGGGATCAGAAATATTACATTCTCTATTAGACTGGACGTCCATCATTGTATATTAATATGGAGACTGATTAATAATTTGTTTCCTGACAACTATTTAGGAAACTTAAGATATGTTTGCAAAAGGATTTGTTTTCTTTTGTAATGCGTTTTAACAGAGCTGATTAAATTTAGCTGATTGCCTGAATTCTGATTTTTAAGGATTTTCTAAAACATTTACCTCTCAAGACCAAAATACGACATTTTATTTTTTAAAAATGCAGTCTCGGGGAGCCTGGGTGGCTCAGTCTGTTGAGCGTCCAACTTCGGCTCAGGTCATGATCTCGCGGTCCGTGGGTTCGAGCCCCGCGTCGGGCTCTGTGCTGACAGCTCAGAGCCTGGAGCCTGTTTCAGATTTTCTGTGTCTCCCTCTTTCTCTGACCCTCCCCTGTTCATGCTCTCTCTCTCCCTCTCTCTCTCTGTCTCAAAAATAAATAAAATGTTAAAAAAAAAAAATTTAAAAAAAAATGCAGTCTCAAGTCACAAATTAACAATATGTGCTTCAGTATATCAATCAGCATTCTTTTTTAATATCTGTATGATTATCCAAATCATGTTAAACCATTTAAGATCAAAATAACAGTTCTTACTTTAGATCTAAAGAATTCTGTATCTTTTTAAATAGGTACGGCAACAGTTCCATGATGCTAAATTCATGGTGGACATTGATCTGGATCCGGGCTGTACGTTAAATAAGAAGATCAGAAATGCACAGTTGGCACAATATAACTTCATCCTAGGTAAGAAAGGGACTTACCAAAGAAAATCTGTCAAACTATAGGAGAACACTGAAATCTTGAGACTCAGCCTTAAGAGAATTGTGGTCATCAGTTTAGTTCCCTCCAATCTAGACTCTTAAACTATTAAGTTTGCTCAGTTATTATAACAAAAGGGAAATTTGGGTGTGAAAAGAAATAATCTTTAAAGGTTTGTTTAAAAATCTTCTTTTTTCTCCTATTCCTTCATATAGTAAGTTTTTTGTTAAGTTGGCTGGTTTAAGTGAATATAGTGGTTTGAAGCATTGCAAAGTGATACATTTTTTTAAATGAAAAGATTTTTAAATTGGTCATCTAACTGTACATGGTCACCTGAACGTTTTATTTTATTTATTAGTCTATTTAAATAGACTTTATTTTTTAGAGCACTTTAAGTTCATAGCAAGATTGAGCAGAAAGTACACAGCTGTCCCATATACCTCTTGCCCAAAGCGGACACAGCCTCCCCCACTACCAGCATCCTGCACCAGACTGGTATCTTTTTTACAAAGGCCACAGTTTACATCAGTGTTCACTGTTGGTTTTGTACATTCTGTGGGTTCGGACAAATACATAATGACATGTAGCTACCATTGTGGTATCATACTGAATTGTTTCACTGCCCTGCAAATCCTCTGTGCTCTACATACAAAACACTCTCTCTCTCTCCTAACCATAGGCAACCTCTGATTTTTTTTTTTTTTTTTTACACCTTTTCCATAGTTTTGCCTTTTCCAGAATCTCATATGGTTGGAATCATACAATACATAGTCATTTTAGATAGGCTTCTTTCAGCAAGTAATATGCATTTAAGTAAGTATGCATTCCTTGCTTTAAAGAAAGTAATATGCATTTAAGTAAGTATGCATTCCTTGCTTTAAAGCAAGTAATATGCATTTAGATTCGCTTCTTTCAGCAAGTAATATGCATTAAGTAATATGTATTGTGTATCTTTTCATGACTTGATAGCTCATTTGAACATTTTAATGAGTCAAAAGCTACATGGGGGCTTTTAGGTCATAGGATCATTTCTGTTCGAATGTTCAGTAAAAACTCTTCCATCTGACAAAGCTTTGTGTCTTTTGTTTTAGTTATTGGTGAAAAAGAGAAAGCCAGTGGCACTGTTAATATCCGCACAAGAGATAATAAGGTACATGGAGAGCGTACAATTTCCGAGACCATCGAGCGGCTGCAGCAGCTCAAGCAGTCGCGCAGCAAGCAGGCAGAAGAAGAATTCTAATGAAGAGCTTTTCCCGGATTGTCTCAGCGGGACAGATGAACAGAGATTCTGTAACGTTAATTTTACACTCTAGAAAACATCGATTCATACTGAATTTGGAATAGTTTAGCAGAGTCTGCATAGGTGACTGCAGGGTCAACCTATTTTGTGACCGTGACAGGTGTTAGACAATGGGTATTTGGAGGAGGTAATTAAAGGAGACAACGTTAAAATGATTTTGTTAAATGAACACTGGAGTACTGGAAATAAAACACAAGGAATGCTTTAATGTAATGTGGGAGGATGTTTTTGTAAATTTAATGCACTCGAAAAATAAAAATTTTCAAATTTGGTTAAAAGAAAGACTAGAAATGGATTATGTTGTAAAAATAAAAACTTTAATTCACCTAAGTTTCAACACTTGTCCTTCGCATACGTATATGCTTACCTGGAACAAATTGTGTGATTCAGTATATGATGTCAGTTGGGAGTGTCCACTGTTCATAAACCGGGCGATGGGCTAGGTTCCTGCTTCTCGGGCAGAGGATGGCATCTTTTGGAATGTCACTTCTTTTTGGATGGAAACAATTAAAACCAACCCTGGCTCTAATATAAGTAGATTTGCACAAAATTTTAAGATGAAGATGAGTCTTTAAAGGAAGACGTGGCCGGCAGGCTGCTCAGGGCCATGGCATCCCTGGTTATGCAAATCCCCTATCCTCTCATAAAGGATAATTTTTTAATTTGCTACCAGTGAATGGTGATTGGGAGAGACCCACAAAATAAGGAATTCCTTATGTGGGTATACAGTATATTGATTCCTCTTAACACAGTCATCTTAAAAAAGCAACAGCCTGTTCATTCTCTAATAACCCCAACAGCTTGTGTAATAGAGTCACTTTGAAACAAAACCACTTTGCATGGATCATATCCTCACTTTAATAAAGGAGATAAGACCTTTAATCATAGGGATTTTTTTTGGAAATTTTATAATTAAGTCTTCTGTATAAATGTCATAAGACTTAGCCTTTGACAGGCTTTTAATGAACTTTTGTATGTGTCTTGAGAAAAACTAATTATATATTTGAACCAGAACTCTGCATTCCTAAGTCATGACACCAAAATTTGATTCATTGGATTTTTACTTCTTTACAATTCATTGTATCTTAATTTGATTTTTCTTCAGTTTGAAAAAATCCGTATTATGGAATCATTTTAAATGGTTTCCTTAATACATTATCCAAAAACCAACTATAGTTTAGCTAGATTTTTTCAGTACTTATTTTACATAAAGCAACAAATGGGTTATGTATTATTAATTTGAAATGTTTAGAGAAGCTTTATAAACTTTTCAGAATTTAAGATAACAAGTATGTATTAATAAAGACATAGGTTGGCAGGACCAGGAATTGGAGAATCCTCTTTTTTTTTTTTTAATTTTTTTTTTTAACGTTTATTTATTATTTTTGAGACAGAGACAGAGCATGAACAGGGGAGGGTCAGAGAGAGGGAGACACAGAATCTGAAACAGGCTCCAGGCTCTGAGCTGTCAGCACAGAGCCCGACGCGGGGCTCGAACTCACGGACCGCGAGATCATGACCTGAGCCGAAGTCGGCTGCTTAACCGACTGAACCACCCAGGCGCCCCTGGAGAATCCTCTTTTTAATGTTTACTTATTTTTGAGAAAGTGCAAGCAGGGGAGGGACAGAGAGAGAGGGCAACACAGAATTTGAAGCAAGCTCCAGGCTCCAGAACTGTCAGCACAGAGCCCGATGCAGGGCTCAAACTCAGACCATGAGATCATAACCTGAGCTGAATTTAGACACAACCGAGCCACCCAGGCGCTCCAAAGGATCCTCTTTGTAACTGACAGCTTATTCCTAGGTTCCGGGTGGAAACAATAGGGCACAACCCTCTAAGAGCTTGTAGAACTGGGCTTATCCCATCAAAGCTCTTAAAGTCTGTAGTTCCTTTTGTTTTGTTCTTTCCTGGAGTGCAGAGACTGTTCTATTCACTGTTACCCATCTGTTCTGGTCTGGTATTTGAAGAATTGAAATAGCTGAGTTGCTAAGCTTTTATCAAGCATCTAGTCTATTTAGAGTTAGATGATCTTGGTAATCAAATATGCAGGAACAATTTTAGAATAGTGACAGCACAGTTGGCAACTACCATGTAACTAACTCTGTAAAGACCAATTTTGTGAAGTAAACTAGGTACCCCAAACAAAATAGGTACCAAAATGTGTTAAAATTGGGGCACCTATACTCCTTAAGTCAGGAGTCCTGAGGAGGCAGGTTAGGGAGGCAGAGGCAAGTGGAAAGGGCCAAGGAACTAGAGTGGCGGACTGAGTTCACATACACTGATGACTCGTGTGCCCGATGAGTCCCTTTGCCTCACTTCCCCCTTGTTATAGAAAGGGACCCCCGCATCTCACTTCAGGCTTTGCACCATGACAGATAGACCAGCACTTGTCAAGACTGCTGGCCTGTAAGTCTCCGGACGTGGCATAAAATAAAGACTCATTCTGTAACCCTGTGCTGGGTTCTGAGATATTGCACCTCACAAGCCCCCCCACTGGTTCTGGGAAGTACACTTAGAGGAGAAAGCTCCCACTTTCCATTCTGAACAGTCTTAATTCTACCTTAAAAAAAAAAAAAAAAAAAAAAAGCAAACAAATAAAAGGCTTATAAGGAAACCAGCCTCTTGTCCCTTTGACCCTTGCCTGTTCCCATGCCCCCAGGTAGCCACTCTTAGCCCCCGTTCCTGTCTGTAAGGACTGCTGCTCTCTCATTGTTCATCACTTTTAGAACCCTTCTATTGATTTCCTATTTCAAAAGATGAGGATTTTAGTTCATATTCCTTCATTTTCTCCCTCCACCCTTCTCATACCTCAACTTTTTGTGAAATCCATTATTAGGTGTTACTATGTTCATAAATGCTATTTATTGCTCTAATAGACCAAATAGTCTTCTATGCTTACATTTTTCTTCTTGTACAATTATTTTGATTGTTTTATTGGAGTTTTATCTCTTTTAAAATATTTTCTTTGAGTATCCAACCAGCTCTGTTTTGTTCTTTCACTACTGTTTTCCCAAAAGCCAAAAATTTTTTCAGCTTTATTGAGATATTATTGACTTTTAATATATGTAACTTTGAGGAGTACAATGTCGTGATTTGATACACATATATAGTGCAAAATGATTATCACAGTAAGGTTAGTTTACACCTTCATCCATCCCCTCACGTAATTACCATCTAAAAGCCAAATGTGACAGACAATTCACAGCTTCCATTTATCTTCTGAGACAAATCCCTTCTAGAATCCTGTCTCCTGCTCCAATCTGGGCTCATGGCAGCCCTTCCTGTGTCAGCTCCCACCTCTCCACCATGTTTGGTCTTCTTTCCTGGATTCCGTGTCTTCTTTTATCTGGGTTAACAACTGTTAACCTGTTAGTGAACAGGATTTTCCAGTTGCTTTTCAAAGAAGAATGCATAGGATTCTTGATCGAAAATAATCTTATTTTTCTCTCAGAACTGGGAAGACCTTGATCCCATTTTCTTCTGCCTTCTAGTGTTTCTATAAGGAATCCATTCCTAGTCCCATTTCTTTGTATGTCACCTGTCATTTTCTCTGAAATGTTTTAGTCTTTATTTTTAGCCTTATTCTGAAATTTCATGGTAGTGAGTGGCCTTTTCATTCTGGAGATTTGTATCCTTCAGTTCTGGGAAATGATTTTTGGGTTTTCTTTGATGGTTTTCTCCCCTATTTTCTGTTTTTAATGGACCATCTACTATTTTATTATTTAGTTGTTGGGTTTTTTTTTTTTTCCAAGAGTTCTTTCTTGTTCTTATGTTATTCCTTATATTAAGGCATCCTATTCTTGTTCCTTGGATTCAGTTTCTTATCATAGGGTATTTGTTTAGCACACTGTATTATCTGTACTTTCTTCTAAGTTTACATGTTTATATTTTGGTCTCTGTCATATTGGAATCATGCCTAACTACCAGAGATCCTACTGAAGAGTGAAGCACTAAATATATCAGAAGTACGTGCATGTGTGTGTTCATGCGTGTGTGTGTGTGTGTGTGTGTGTGTGTACAGGAGGTGGTTATAGGCTGGAAGATTCTACTGAATTAATTTGGTGGACAAATTATTTTCTCATTCTGTTCTGTTCTTAGTGGAACTTCTATTATTTAGATGATCGGCTAAGAGTTCTTTCTTCTTAACTTTATTTTCCCATTCATTCTACTGATTTTTTAAAAAATATTTCAATTGTCACTTTTTAAGTTGTTAAGTTCTACCTTCTTCTTATCCTATTTCCTTATATTGTAGTATCCTGTAGAGGGCATTAAGTTTCTTCAGAGAACTTTCTTCCAATCTTCCTGCAAGGTAAGCCTTGTCTTTTTGGTGTTGCATTTGGGAAGGGGGCTGGGAAGAAATAGTCTTCTCAGCCAGTATGCAGACTTTCACTTACTCCCTTGTGTTCAGAACAGTTCAGAGTTATCAGGAATCAAGGTTGAGACTTCATCATAGTCCTCCCCTGACTCTGCTGTCCCTGCAGTTTCTCTGGTTCTCTAAGGAATAAACCCAACAGTCTTCTGGGCAGGATGAAACAGTTATCTGACTGCATAAGTGAAGATGTAAACAGCAGTCTAACCACTCTCTATGCACTTTCAAACAATGCCTTTATATTTAGTCTGCTTTCTTCCCTTGTACCTGATGCCTCTAATTCCTAAACCTTCTGGGTTCAAATAGCCTTGCTACTCCTACCCTTTTCAAGTACTTAAATTTCACCTTTCTTTTCCCTGCTGCATAATTTTCCAATGTTCCATTTAGCCTCCATCTTCAGATGTTGGGTTTAGGTTTCAGATGTCTCCCCCTAGGTCAGACTGCTAA
Organism: Panthera onca; assembly: GCF_046562875.1. Taxonomy (NCBI): domain Eukaryota; kingdom Metazoa; phylum Chordata; class Mammalia; order Carnivora; family Felidae; genus Panthera; species Panthera onca. Next base: position 26,886,387 of record NC_138339.1, read on the forward strand.
TTTCCTGTCCAACTTCACACTTCTGAACTCAGTTTTTGTTGAAGTCAGTGTGCCGTCTTTAAGATGCTTAGCTTTCCAGAGTTTTGTTTTGTTTTGTTTTTCACTAGGAATACTCATGAGATAGATCTGGTCCCTGCGATAAGAATGGAAGTCCTGGGTGGGTGTTCTTGGGAGCTTACTAAAGAAGACAATATTTTGCCCTTTCCTGCCCTTCTCATAAGTTCCTTCTTTCCTCTTTCTTCTTGAAAAGCAAAATGGCAGCTATCTTGCACAGACAAGGTGACCATGAGAATGAAAACCACATGTTCATAGTGAAGAACAGAATGATAGAAGGAGCTCAGCTCATTGGTGACATGGTGGATCTGCTGATATGTGTGTTTAATCAAATAGACATTGCATTAAATTACTGTGGTCACATTTCTGGTTCATTATAGCCAAAGTAATCTCCAACGCATACACTTCCTTTCGTCAAAGACGGACATGTGTTTCAATCTTCGTTTCAAGGTCATTATTTGAGTTAACAGGATTGAAAATCCTCCGTCATTTCTTTTTTTTTTTTTTCAATATATGAAGTTTATTGTCAAATTGGTTTCCATACAACACCCAGTGCTCATCACAAAAGGTGTCCTCCTCAATACCCATCACCCACCCTCCATCAACCCTCAGTTTTTCTCAGTTTTTAAGAGTCTCTTATGCTTTGGCTCTCTCCCACTCTAACCTCTTTTTTTTTTCCTTCTGCTCCCCCATGGGTTTCTGTTAAGTTTCTCAGGATCCACATAAGAGTGAAAACATATGGTATCTGTCTTTCTCTGTATGGCTTATTTCACTTAGCATAACACTCTCCAGTTCCATCCATGTTGCTACAAAGAGCCATATTTCATTCTTTCTCATTGCCACGTAGTACTCCAAAGTACTTCCAAAGAAACCACAATTTCTTTATCCATTCATCAGTTGATGGACATTTAGGCTCTTTCCATAATTTGGCTATTGCTGAGAGTGCTGCTATAAACATTGGGGTACAAGTGCCCCTATGCATCAGTACTCCTGTATCCCTTGGGTAAATTCCTAGCAGTGCTATTGCTGGGTCATAGGGTAGGTCTGTTTTTAATTTTTTGAGGAACCTCCACACTGTTTTCCAGAGTGGCTGCCCCAGTTTGCATTCCCACCAACAGTGCAAGAGGGTTCCCATTTCTCCACATCCTCTCCAGCATCTATAGTCTCCTGATTTGTTCATTTTGGCCACTCTGACTGGCGTGAATCCTCCGTCATTTCTATCTGCTTTAGGATCTCACAAAAGTCTAGTCTTCCAATTCCTTTTTTAACCCTCTGTCCCAGGCTGCCTTTTGCTTTTTTTCTCACCAAGGCTTGACTTCCATGGCTGATCAGTCGAATTTCTTTTTCACTACACTCTCAACTTTCAAGCATCCTTATTCACTTCGCCCGTTGGACAAATACTTAACATTTCTCCATTCCTACAGCCAAACGACTGAGCACTGTTAGAAAAAACTATAGAAGTGTAAGAACTGGTGTTTCTTCCAGTTCATGATCTTCAACTCAGATGCACAATCATTTATCCTCATGAGTAGTTTCTTTATTCAATCCATCCATAACTGTCACTACTTTCTTCAAATCGGCTACATCTCTCTACATCTCTCTACATCTCTCTACATCACTACTTTCTTCAAATCGGCTACATCTCTCTACATCATCTACATCTCATCTACATCAGACTAAATCTATCTAACAGACTGTGGAAATCATATGACTATGTTTTCAAATGTCACTTCACACTTCATCTACTGCCCTCACTCTCAGGAGGCTACTAGCTCTCTTCCTACTTCATGAAATCTGGAAACCTATATCAGTGCTTCCCTCCTTCTCTCCAGTGAATGAGGTCTTCTTCCTCTTATTTTGAGGCCAACCATTCTATTGGAGATCTTGATCCCGTGGGAGAAAGTATGGTATAGAGGCAAAGGTGTGAGCTTTGGAGCCAGACAGTTGGTTAATATCCTAATTCTGTCACTTACCAGTTAGGCAAATTTGTTTAATTACTCTGAGCTTCTTTTCTTATCTATAAAATGTAGATGATGCCTCTTTCATGAAACTGTTATAAGGAGTCAGTAAGTTTTATATGTAGTATAAGAAAAGTAATGTTATTCTCATTTCCTCCAGTACTTTGCTGCAACAACTCTCTCTGGAGGAATTCATGTGTTCAGGGGGAAAAGCCATTGGGATCCAGCTATGGAACTGGGGCTTCATTAGGCAGTTATCAAGGAGGACAAGCTCCCTGTCCTCATGGAGTTTACAGTCCAGCAGGAGAGGAAGAAATCAAGTACTTACAGTCCTGATGTATAGTGCGGTGGAGGAAACATCAGGATGAGGGAAACAGGAATAATCTGCAGAGTCATGGAAGGCAGATCAAGAATGAAGGCCTGAATGAAATCAGGGGCTGTGGAGAATAAGAGGGAGGAATTGACAGAAAAGTTATCAAGAATGAAGAGACTGGGCTTGGGAGGAGGATGGGGAGAAAAGTAGCAGGGAATACGAGGCGGGGGTTCTGCAGAATTGAGGGCAGAATGACTGAAGGATGGAATGGACGTTGAGTGAGTGAGAGGTGGTGTTGTCCCAGGAGGGAGAGATCATTATATATAGATTTACAATGGCCTGCTTGAAGTGATGTTTATTTGTCGACTTTGAAACTATAAAGTCATGTGCTTTCTCTAGGCTCTTACAATATTCAATCTGGGAGAGACTTAGGTAAAGCAGTTTCTTCATGGCATGACTTCTCAGAGTGCATTATAAATCTCCAGTGATGCCAGAACTCCTTTTATCAAAGGGGACTCTCCTCTGGCTACTAGAGTAAGGAATTCAATTCCCTCTGGGAAAGCCCCATCTAGGAGTCCGGGTAGTTATGAAAAATGAAGGCTATTTTAATTCCAGGCAGCAGAGGGCAACGTTGGCCTCCTTATCCAGATTGATAGGTGCTTCAGACAAGGTGAAAGTTAAAATCCCATTAAAATGACCTTAGGGCAGGCCAGTTTGAACTTTAAAGGAAGATTCTTCTGTTTCCTCCATGGTTACATCCCAAGTTCATCTCCATTATTGCTGAAAATTAGCCTTGAGAATTGTTGAAATGAGGTGTCCATCGAGGTGCCAAAACAAACTCAGGTGGAGATACCTTTCTGAGTTGCCTGCTTACCGGGGAAGGGTAATGGAATCAAACAGCATTCTCTGATTGTTTACATCTTAAAACGGGACCTTGCACTGGTCATTCTCAGATGCTCCTTATAACCATATAAGATTATGTTTCATATTTGTAAATATTTATTATTGTAAGTTAAATGCAAGCTCATTTAGAAAAACTAGAAAACACATGGGGTGCCTGGGCAGCTCAGTCTGTTAAGTGTCCACTTCACTTCAGCTCAGGTCATGATCTCACAGTTTGTGGGTTCCAGCCCCGCATCCGACTCTGTGCTCACAGCTCAAAGCCTGGAGCCTGCTTTGGATTCTGTCTCCGTCTTTCTCTGCCCCTCCCCTACTTGTGGGCTCTCTCTCATGCACACCCTCACTCTCTCTCTCAAAATTAAATAAACTTAAAAAAAATAAAAAAAGAAAAACTGCAAAATACAAATAAGGAATAAAAGACTCATAATTTCATAGCGTAGATGATTACTATTATACTTTCTTGTATATCCATCCACACGATAGACTTATAGATAGGGATTATATGTTACCAGTTTAATTACCTGATTTTCACTTCCGATTTATATCCCAAACATCATTTTGATGTCTACAGAATGGACCGATAAATAACTGTAACATGTTAATTTGATCAAATTCCTATACTTTATCATTTAGCTTTCCAGATCTCTAAAATTATGTACAGGGATTTTGAACCAACTTGTAATGCAGTCTTCTAATTTATTTTTTAAAAGCTTTTTTTTTTCATTGCTTCCCTATTCATAGATATTCTACTTTTGTGATGGTTATGTTTCTCTCCATACCTTCCTCCAAATTCATACAGTAATGTACAACCATCTATGCACTTACATACATTTTTTTAGATAAACAAAAAATAGCATTATAGGATACACATCCTGCCATCCTGCTTTTCTTGACTAACAGTATACAGTGGCTACACCTCCAGTTCGATGGGTATAGATCCATTTTATCCTTTAAAAAAACTATACACAATTCCATTATATGTCTTTCTTACAGCTTTATCAGAGATTCTCTTACTGATGGAAACTTCAAGTTGTTGTTTTTTATTTGTCTGTTTTTGGTTTTTTGCCACACAAACTATGCTGCAAATGTCTTTTACATACACTCCTATATAAAGGCCCTCTTATTTCTGTAGAGTAGTTTCTCAGAAATGGGGTTGCAAGGTCAGAGGATCTGTGTGTTTTTGTGTTGTAAGCTCTGTTTAGATGGCCTAAAATCTAAGAGATCCTTGTTCCACATAATCACTTACCTAACAAAGAAAGACAACTTTGCCAATGTGAAAGGCAAAAAGTGCTAACTCATTATTCAATGATTTTGTTTCTCCTAGAACTAAGATATAAAATTAACCCGTTGAATGACAGAGATGCGTGCATTACCTCCAATCTGAAGACAAGAGATGGCAGAGCCATGGCTGTGCCTGGGGTTTGATGAAGTGTCAAATGGATTTGCTGACAGGCAGGGCAGCAGTGGATTGTGCTGTGCACCATGTCTGTCCCCACCTGGCTGTGACTCCAGAGTCATGCTTCCCATCCTGCTGCCTTGCACTGGTGTGCACGGTTGCACAGGCAGCTTCGCCTCACGGGAGCTCCTTCCTCTTGTCCAAACTTGGAAAAGGAGCAGTGCAGACAAAGAGGCCCAGCTGATGCTCAACTGTGGCCAGACAATATGAAATGACACAAAAGTTTATGATACATGGAGTTCCTGTTATAATAACTAACCGGAAGGAAACACTCTTTTTCTATGGCGTTATTCCCTAAAGAGGATCAGGAAGCCCTGTTGCTAAGAGACCTTGCAAGGACATTTTAACGTGCTCATTTTAGTTAAATGAGGGGATCAGTGACTGGGGATTAGCTACATAGGAATGGAAGTAGAGAGGGGGAGATATGAGAATATAAGGGCTTTAGGGTTTGGGAAACAATGCCCCTTTCTACCTCTCCTGGGTGTTGAACCAACTGAGAGAAACAGAGAGAGAGAGAGAAAGAGAGAGACAAAGTCTAGCAGCTGGAGAGTCCATTGTTACCTTTATCACTGATAAACTGTTCAGAGCACAGACACATATCTGTCATGGCAGTGGGCTGGCTGTCCCTTCTCTACAGGGGTAGAAGTAAATTCCTCCATCCAGTCCAGGCAGAGCTGCAAAACCCTCTCCTGATAAAATGTGAGGCAAAGCATTTTCTGGACTCGTTGGTTCACAGTTGGTTAACTAGTTAGTTAACAGGAGGTGGCTCTTCCTCCTACCCACCCACCAGATTACTCCCTGCCTCCCCCTTAGAGAAGGGAAATGAAGATAGGTGAAGAGAGGAAGCAAGGGATTGAGTCTAAATAGGAAGAGGGAATTAACATTCTATCAACAGTTGTTGTTTAGACTCTCTTATTCAGAAATGCTCCAGCCACTCAGAATGCCCAGGTAAGTAATAGAATGCCCAGGGTGGGTGTTTAGGCTCCAAAGTCAAAGCTTCAGACTGGATCTCTTCTCTGAAATGTATATGGGACTCTGAATTTTTTTCTGTAGCCACTGTTTTCGAAAGTACCTCCTGTTTGGAACCCCACCTGCTCATAACTGACTGCATAGACCCATGGGCTTTGTTTATGTGATCTGGAATGAATAGTTTCCATACACCAGCAATTTTCAGCAACTGCTCATACTTTAACAGAAGAAACAGTGCTTCTGTTCTAAAATTTCCATCTGGGGAGGGGAGCCACTGCTGCCAAGTCCGGACCCAACACCATGCGCCTTGGACGCCCACCCGCTGATGTGCATTCCTGATTCCTCTTGGCTCTAAATCCAATATGGCAACTCTCAAGGATCAGCTGATTCAGAAACTTCTTAAGGAAGATCATAACCCCCAGAATAAGATTACCGTTGTTGGGGTTCATGCTGTTGGCACGGCTTGTGCCATCAGTATCTTAATGAAGGATTTGGCAGGTTGAACTTGCTCTTGTTGATGTCATGGAAGACAAACTGAAGGGAGAGATGATGGATCTCCAGCATGGCAACCTATTCCCTAGAACACCAAAAATTGTCTCCGGCAAAGACTATCATGTGACTGCAAACTCCAAGCTGGTTATTATCACAGCTGGGGCACGTCAGCAAGAGGGAGAAAGCCATCTTAATTTGGTCCAGCATAATGTGAACATCTTTAAGTTCATCATTTCTAATATGGGTTGTAAAATACAACCTAAACTGCAAGTTGCTTATTGTTTCCAATCCAGTGGATATCTTGACCTATGAGGCTTGGAAGATAAGTGGCTTTCCCAAAAACCATGTTATTAGAAGTGGTTGCAATCTGGATTCAGTCTGGTTCCGTTACCTAATGGGGGAAAGGCTGGGACTTCACCCATTAAGCTGTCATGGGTGCGTCTTGGGGAGCATGGAGACTCTAGTGTGCCTGTATGGAATGGAATAAATGTTGCTGGTGCCTTCCTGAAGAATCTGCACCCTGACTTAGGCACAGATGCAGAAGGAACAGTGGAAAGAGGTTCACAAACAGGTGGCTGACAGTGCCTATGAGATGATCAAACTGAAAGCCTATACTTCCTGGGCCATTGGACTGTCTGTGGCAGATTTGGCAGAAAGTATAATGAAGAATCTTAGGTGGGTGCCTCCAATTTCCACCACGATTAAGGGTCTCTATGGAATAAAAGATGATGTCTTCCTTAGTGTTCCTTGCATCTTGGGACAGAATGGAACCTCACAAGTTGTGACGGCGACTCTGACTCCTGAGGAAGAGGCCCGTTTGAGGAAGAGTACAGATACACCTTGGGGGATCCAAAAAGAGCCGCAGTTTTCAAGTTTTCTGATGTTGTACCACTTCACTGTCCAGACTACAACCGGATTTTAGTTGGAGGTTGTGTATATTACCCTTCTTACCTGATCTGTTTCTCAAGTAGTAATATTAAAATAGCCTAGGAAAAACCTGTTTCCTAAAGTTACAAATAGGCATGGTTCACAAAACCCTGAAGCTACATCCTGATGCTGCATGAGACCCCTCTTGTCCTAAGTTGGTTAATGTAAACTAGCCCTACCACCTCAGAGGCACCACTGCCAACGCTGTGTATGCTGCTGTTGCTTTTCAAACCAGATGTGTATTTACTGTGTGTTATATTACTTCTGGTTCCTTCACCCAACATGCCCCGTCCACCTTTTTTTTTCTCCAGTCAATCACATCCTGGGATCCAATGTATAAATCAGTATTGCGTGTATAGTGCATAACTGTTCTAAAGGATCTAAAGGATCTTATTATGTGTACTATATATGTCAGAATATAGTGTACATTGCCTTATAATGTAAAAAGAAACATCTACATATAAACAGTGCAACCAACAATGTATCTAAGTGTCATACCAACCAACTAAACTACCAAATAAACTTGGAACAGTGAAAAATAAAATAAAATAAAAATCTCCATCTGGGATCATCCTGGGCGATGTGGAAGCTGGACGTGGGAAGGGGTGTCCACGGGAGCGGGAAGCTGAGGATCTGGGTTCCAAAATCCAGCTCTGCCCCAACTAGGAGTGCTTGCATCCATCCTCCCTGTGGGCTTCAGTTCCATTTCCTGCACAGGATGAGGGCCTCGAATATGGTGGCAACCTTTCCAACTTAACACGGGTTCATTTTTTTTTTTAAGTTTATTTTTTTAGCTGAGATAGAGAGAAAGAGGAGGAGAGAGAGAGCATGAGTGCACACGAAAGCAGGGGGAGGGGCAGAGAGATAGGAGAGAGGGAGAACCCCAAACAGGCTCTACACTGTTAGTACAGAGCCAGATATGAACTCAGGAACCGTGAGATCATGACCCGAGTCGAAGTTGGACACTTAGCCAACTGAGCCACCCAGGTGACCCTAAACACAGGTTCATTTTAAATATATAAAGGGAACACTCTTTACTAATGATACACCTATGTTTGTTTTTTAATTTTTTAAAAAAACTTTTTTAGGGGCTTCTGGGTGGCTCAGTTGGTTAAACGACTGACTTCGGCTCAGGTCATGATCTCACAGTTCATGAGTTCAAGCCCCCACATTGGGCTCTGCACTGACAGTGTAGAGCCTGCTTGGGATCCTCTGTCTACACTCTCTGTACCTCCCCAGCATGCTCTTTCTCTGTCTCTCTCTCTCTTCTGTCTGTCTAAAAATAAAGGGGCAGAGAGAATCCCAAGCAAGCTCCATGCTGTCAGTGCAAAGCCTGACTTGGGGTTCGAACTCGTAACCTGAGCCAAAATCAAGAGCAGGGAGCTTAACCGACTAAGCTCACCCAGTGATATGCCTATGTTTAAAAACAAAAACAAGAACAAAAAAACCTGGGCAAAGTGGATGTGATGACATATCAGATAAAGAATAAATGTTTGTAGATTACAGGATTGACAATTACTATTCTCCACCAGGATTCTTAGTAGAAAACCACAGAATTCCCTCCAGCTAGTTCAAGTGGAGAGGAGTTTATTAAAAGGATACTAAGTGGTTCACAGAGCCTGCTCTGGGGAGGGAGTCTACCCTCACATCTCCTTGAAGGTTACCATGTAAAGCTGGGCATCCCTCCCCCACAATCCTCCGGCCTCTCTTCGGCAGCTGGATTCTCTTGGTGCTACTTTCTTCCCTGTGAAAATCTTGCTCCTTGTGCTCTAGCTTCTGGGGAGAGGGGTGGCTAGTGGAAGGCTTCCACCTTGAGGACGTAGCAGAGGGGAGAGGGGAAATTGTCCAGTGGTCGTAGGAACAGAATTCAAAAAGTATTGAGTGACAAAAAACACAGCAAATGTGCATGCCCACTGTTGCTATATTGTCCCACAGGAGACAGAAGACTGAAGACTAGAATTTTATGCATCACAAAGCATTTGATTTTCATGTGTGCCCACACATCAAAGAACCAGAGAACCATCCTATATTAACTTGGCATCACAGTTCTTGTAATAAGGACTTAAAAAAAAATTCAGTTCTGGCAAATGGAAATCATTACTTGTTCATGGCTCTGAAAAAGGACACGTTATGTTAAAGTAGCCATTGACATTAATTCAGTGTGCAGCTAAATGGAAAAGTTGGATTACGCTGTCTTCAAGAGGGTTTTTTGTGGGGAGAGGAAGTGGTCAAGTAAAGAAGTTAGCCAAAGAAGTTGTAGCTGGGATATATCTAGTGCCTTAACTTCAAGATAGGAGAGAACTAATTCTAGGCATTCTTGGGCCTGAATTAGAAAGACCACAAAACCCCACACAGCATCATTTGGCTAGGTCTTCTTTCTCTCCCTCCTTTGATCCCTCCCTTCCTTTCCTGAAAAACTCAGCCCAAATATTACTTCATGGGATTGAGCAAAATAGGCATCTATTGCAGGGGGTGAGGGGCAGAATTAAGGCTGGGTGTCAGAGCCTAAATGGGGTGAGGAGAGATGAGGTTTGTGGGGTAATGGGGAGGTTCGTGGGGTCCGGAGTCGACGACCAAGAAAGAATTCTTGAAGACATCTGTGGTGCAAAAAGGTGATTTTATTAAAGCACGGGGACAGGGCCCATGGACAGAAAGAGCTGCCCTGGGACCATGAAGAGACACTGGTTATATACTTGGGAGGTGGGGGAGGTAAAGTCAAGGGTAAGTTTCCAATGGAATTTTCATATACTAAAGAAGACTCAGAATACTGGAGGCCTAGCTATTGTCAAGCCAAGGTTCTTTTTCCCCTCTAGCAAAGCATTAATAATACTAAGAAGGTAGGGAGTTCCTGGAGAAACATTTTGCTCTGCCTGCCTCGAGTATCTGCCAATGGGCTGCAAATTATAAGGAAATTTAATTTTATCTGCCATTTCCTTCTGCCTTTGTTTCCCACATGAAGGAAGATACCTGTGTGGGTGAGTGACAGGGCTGAGGCAGAGGCCCAACAACCCTTGGTGAAGATGGCATCCAGTAGGGGTGGTGACGGTGGCTCAGAGCAGGAGGTCTGAACACATGCGAAGTAAAGAGGCGTCTGTGAAGGTGGGGGTGGGGTGACGGGAGATAATCCAAGAAGTAAATCCATGGAGGATGGTGGGAGCCAGGTTTCTCACAGTCCAAGAAGTGAGAAAACTCACATAAGCCCTGTGATATTCATTTGGAATTGGAGGTATCAGTGTGGATTCATGATTTTCAGTAAACATAGACAGAATAATGAATATAGATATAGAAGTTTATGTATACACACATACTCACACAGACGCCACCTTAAACAAATGATCAAAATAACATTACTAGTGAGGGGACACTTTGAAATTGTGTGCCACTTGATGAGATTTACCGAGAAGAACATAGCATCACTTCTGTGATACTCCTGTCCCAAACAATGACCTGAATCTAATCATGGAAAGTATCAGACAAATCCAAACTCAGAGATGTTCTACAAAACAACTGGCCTGTAATCCCGAAACATGTCAAGGCCATAAAAGTCAAGGGAGGACTGAGGAACTGTTTTAGACAGAAGGAGAATAGGACGACTAAATGCCATGTGTGATTCTGGGTTTTATCCTTTTTCTATAAAGGATATTATTGGAACAACTGGTGAAACTTGAATGGTGTCTTTGGATGGGAGGCTGGATATGTATCAGTGTTGATTTCTTGACTTTGATGGTTGTTTTGCAGTAGGAGAATGTCCTTATTTATAGGAAATAAGTATTCAGGGAGGATGGGGCAATGGGTTGAGGGGGAAAAGTTCTTTGTACTATTCCTGAGAGTTTTCTGTAAGATTAATATTATTTAAAAAAAATCTATTAAAAGATTTATGTATTTCCTTCAAACTGCTTTCGGGATTTAAGAAATTACTAACTTTTTAAAAAACTAAGTTACATACTGAAAATTCAGTCTTTTTGGTGGTTTAGTTCAATGAATTTTGACGAACATATACAGTAATGTAATCGCTACAAACAGCATTTGGAACGTTCAGTGTGGAAAAAAAAAGGAAGCCTTAACTGTGGATGTTTCTTACTTTTAAAAGTGTTCAGGAATTAGTTGGGTTTTTAGAGATGCTTTTATTTTACAGGTATAAATATTAAACCTGTTCTTACACTTCTTTTTCAAATATTTAGATATCAACAGGTGATATGAAGCGATTTAAAAAACACTTTAAAAAAAAGGTTTGACTTTAAAAAAAAGGTTTAAAATCTTATAAACAAGCGAAGAGACGCGAAATAAGATCTTTCACTGAAGAAAGTGCTTACATTTCCTCTTTGCCTCCCCTGAAAGGTAGAATTAAGCACAATGTGCTTCTGCCAGGAAAAGCCTCATTAGTCCCAAGAAGGCCCGCCCACCTGCCCCACTGCCTGCACTGCTCTCATGCTTCCCAGCCCGTGAAATACACCTACGTGCTCCGCGGTGGGCGATGGCACTTAACTTCCCTCGCCCTCAAGTTTGGCTGATGGGCTGTGAAGAGCCGGCTCACACTTGCTCTAATGAGACTGGGGTGCTGTGTGCTGGGGCTCAGATCTCACAGGGCCTTGGAGGGAAGGGGTCAGGAATGGATCACTGATCACAGGGGTCAGAGATCTCTTAATTCATTCTCTAGCTTTCCCCTGAGGTCCTTGAAGCAGGACAGAAAAATTCAAGTCTTGTCACAACTCAGAGGTGCAGGGCAAAGGAGATTTGCTCTACAGCAGTTTCTCGTGGGATACTAGGTGAAAATCAATTACAGCTCCACTCCAATTTAAAGCTTACTCCCTGTAAGTGGGGTTCAGCTTCTGTTAAGAAGATACAGTCCCTCAAAGAGCATCTCTTCCTTCACCCCTTTCCCTAAGATTGTGTCTGATATCGAAGGATAAGAGCTGACTTGTCCTTGTGGCTTTGGGGAGAAGTTGGGGTCCCCAGGGACCTCTAGAGATCTGGTGTTGCCCAGTGGATCTGGTTTCTGGATACTTCTTTTCCACCAAGTTACTATGTACCTTGCTGGTCCCCTGTGCCAACATCTGGGTGGGTAGTACTCAGGGTTGTTACTATTCCTTGGGCAATGCACCCAGAGGTGCTTACTGGGTAATCCGATTTCAACTCGGCTATTGTCGGCACCGTCAACTTGCTGACAGGCTCTCATTTGGCTCCTGTTTTTTGTCCTGCAGGAGTTTCTCCCAGTTGAGACAAGACCTGGCAATTTCCCTTAGGCAGACAGGCAGATAATTCCAGGTCCTGTGGACCTAGGACGCTGGTCAAAATGCTAAAGCTCTCTCTGCCTGAGATTCTTCATGTATAAAATGACAATAATGATAAGTAATGTTAACTGAACACTTACTCTTTGGCACTTTTTAATGTGCTGTACACTGAAGTGAAAGGAACAGCTTTGAATCCAAATGACAGCCCTGCCTTAGTTTAAAGCTAGGTTCTCTTTTCTGCTTATTATGGATCTTTGATAAAAAATACAATTGCTGAGAAGTCTGTTTTGCTTGCTGTTTGCTATGAGCATTGTGAGACCTTTCCTGATTGTAACCCGCTGTAGATGGGCTGTAAAACTTCCTAAATGTAGTCTGATATGTAATGGAATGAGTGATTGTATACAAACTAACTGGCATTTCTCGCTTCTGTAAACCTGCCTGCTTAGCACATTCCTCACCTACCCCCTTCCCCCTTTCTTCCTCCCGCCACAAGTAAAAAAACCTCCCCTGTGCTATTTGTCTCTGTCTATAAAAACGCTATACCAACCCTATTCGTGGCCTCTTGTGTCACCGGCGACGAGTGAGCAGAGGACCAGGTTCGAACCTGCAATAAACGACCCTTGCCGCTTGGCTTTGACTTACGACTCTGGTGGTCTTTTGTGGGAGGTTTTGGAACTTCAGGCATTACATTTGGAGGTCCCACCGAGATCTCCCCCGAGCCCACCAGACTTCTGGTCAACGGGTCGTATTTGATTCCGATCGGTAAGTAAGCCGGCTCTAACGTTCTTCCTTTTCTCTCTGATCTGTGTTTCTTCTCTGGAGAACCGGTTCTGTCTGGAAGCTGGTGTGACCCTGGCGGACGCGCTATAGGGCACCCGGCCGGGGTCAGTTGGAGACGTCCACTGACATCTGGGGGCCTTCTTGGCCCATCTGGGGGCCTTCTTGGCCCATCTAGGGACCTTCTTGGTCCATCAGGGGACCTTCCTGGTCCATCGGGGGGCCTTTTTGGCCCATCAGGATTCTTTTCTGTGGGCTGCTTACGCCCAACGCGCCTGCGAACTAAATACTTTCATTTTCTCTATGAACTTCCAGAGTGCTAAGAAATATCTCTAGGCGTCTAAAAGAAAAAACCATCTAGGCATGCCAATTGTTACCCGTATTTTGATGTGATGTGTGTCTGTGTGTCTGTCTGTTAAATCGACTGGAATGATTGTTGGGAGTCAGGGGCACGCGCCTGACTTACCCTATGTGTAGTCCCACGGCATAAGCTACGGGATTCGAGTGGGCTCTAACCCGATTTCCGCGGTGATCCTCATACGGCTTAAGGCGGTCAAAATTTATTTTGATCCAAGCAGGGGGTTTATACCTGCCCGCCCATGCTAAGAGGCACCTAAGTTCCCGCGAGGGACGCGGACGGGCGAGTACGCGAGTGCTTCTATGTCAGTCTAAATGTATTGTCACCCCTGGGCCCTTGTAATAACCGCCGTCCTAGCCATAACCCTTTCTGTTGGGCTGGCCGAGACGGCCCCAGAAAGTTGAAACCACTGTCAGAGATTCTTGTTGGCTCTTGTTTTTCTTTCGTGCGTCGGATGTTTTATTGGAATTAAGTGTTTTTTCGGCTGATCAGAATTAATTATTCCATCCTTTGTTCCTCTTTCCTCCTTCCTCAGCTGCCTGCGGCTTTCCCTCCCGCCCCTCCGCCCGGGGCCCAGCCAGGCCGCCAGGGGTCTCACCCTCGGAGGTCGCCTGTGCGAACTCCATCGCTGATTTCAGCCGCTTCAGGGCCCCCTCCGTGCCGCCCCCTTCTCTTCTCCTCTTCCTCAGAATCATAACATGGGCCAAACGCAGAGCACCCCTCTCTCCCTCCTTCTCGCCAACTTCAGGGACGTAAAAGCTAGAGGACACAACTTAAGCCTAGACATTCGCAAAAGGAAGTTGATCACCTATTGCCGCTCTGCATGGCCCACCTTTGGGGTCAATTGGCCTACAGAGGGAACCTTCTGCCTCCCTGTGGTCCTTAAAGTAAAATAAAAAATTTTCCTACCAGGGAAAGAAGGTCACTCGGATCAGATTCCCTATATTCTGGTGTGGCAAGATTTAGTAGAAAACCCACCTCCTTGGATGGCCTCTTCCTTAATAGCAGAGTCATGCCAAATCCTAGCGGCTAAACCTATCAACCCTCCCAAGCCGCCAACTCCAACTGCACCCCCTGTTCTCCCCGACAACCAAGATTTACTTTCCCTTGACCCTCCCCCTTACCAGGTTCCTCCTCTTATTCCGAAAGCTGCCCCTATCCCTGCTGCGCCGGCAGGGCCTCCCGTAGCCCAGCCCATAGGAGAACTAGAGAATAGGGAGGCTCAACCCGCGCCCAAGCCTAGTGGGGGCAAAGTCCAAGGGCCGTTGGCCATACCCGTAGGCGGGCCCCACATGAGCCAGGACTCCGCCTTCCTGACTCCACCGTAGCTTTACCCTTACGGGAAATAGGGCCTCCCGATGAGACGGGGAACCCCCGACTTCAATACTGGCCCTTCTCTACCAGTGACCTATATAACTGGAAAACCCAGAATGCCCGATTTTCTGACAACCCTAAAGATTTAATAAGTCTCTTAGACAGCGTTATGTTTACCCACCAACCCACCTGGGATGATTGTCAGCAGCTCCTCCGAATCCTGTTCACCACTGAGGAGCGAGAAAGAATTCAACTGGAAGCAAGAAAGCTGGTTCCTGGAGATGACGGCCAACCCACTGCTAACCTTGATCTCATTAATGCAGCTTTTCCCTTGACCCGACCCCCACAGGATGGCTGGGACTACAACACGGCAGAAGGTAGGGGACGGCTACGCATTTATCGCCAGACTCTAATGGCGGGTCTCCGGGCTGCTGCACGCAAGCCCACTAATTTGGCAAAAGTGTATTCAGTGATACAAGGTAAGACAGAGAGCCCTGCCGCTTATTTAGAAAGATTAATGGAAACCTTCAGACAGTATACCCCCATGAACCCCGAGGCCCCCGAAAATCAAGCTGCTGTTGTAATGGCCTTTGTAAATCAGGCAGCCACTGATATTAAAAAGAAACTCCAGAAACTAGAGGACCTGGAGGGAAAACAGATTCAGGACTTACTCTGCATTGCCCAGCGCGTCCTTAATAATAGAGAGACTCCAGAGGACAGGCAACTTAAAGCCACCGAGAAAATGACCAAAGTCCTGGCCGCTGTTGTCCAAAAGCCCCTGGATAAACAAAAGCCCCTAGATAAAGACCAATGTGCCTATTGCAAAGAAAAAGGCCATTGGGCCCGAGAATGCCCTAGAAAGAAAAAGCCACGTCATGATCAAAAACCATGGCAGCCACAAACCACACCCGCCCTCTTCACTCAAGATGCAGAATAGGGGGGACGGGGTTCGGATCCCCTCCCCGAACCTAGGGTAACGCTACAAGTGGAGGGGAACCCAGTTCAATTTCTAGTTGACACAGGAGCACAACATTCGGTCTTGATCAGGCCCCATGGAAAAATTTCTCAAAAATCTTCCTGGGTCCAAGGGGCTACAGGAATAAAAAATATCCCTGGACCACCCAGAGGACTGTGGACCTAGGAAATGGAAAGGTCACCCATTCCTTCCTAGTCATCCCCGACAGCCCATGCCCCTTATTAAAAAGAGACTTACTCACTAAAATGGGGGCCCAAATTCATTTTACGCCAGGGGGCCCCCAAGTGACTGGCCCTCACAACCAACCCATTACCACACTTACTCTAAGATTAAAAGATGAATATCGACTCCACCAGGGGCCACCCTCACAAAGTCAAAACATAGAGCCCTGGCTCCAACAGTTTCCAGGAGCATGGACTGAAACCGGGGGTTGGCTAAACATCGCCCAGCTCTATTCATAGAACTGAAACCAGGGGCAGATCCAGTTCGGGTCCGACAATACCCAATGTCAATGGAGGCCAGAAATGGCATCACGCCACATATCCGTTGCCCCCTAGACTTAGGCATCTTGCGTCCCTGCCATTCAGCCTGGAACACCCCCCTGCTGCCTGTACGAAAACCTAACAGTGCGGACTATCGTCCGGTACAAGATCTGAGAGAAGTTAACCGCCGAGTCATGGACATACACCCAACAGTACCCAACCCCTATACCCTCCTAAGTGCCCTCAGCCCAGAAAGACAATGGTATACTGTCCTTGATTTAAAAGATGCTTTTTTCAGCCTGCCTCTGGCCCCCAAAAGTCAAGAGCTCTTCGCCTTCGAGTGGTCCAATCCTGAGAGAGGCATAAATGGGCAACTCACCTGGACCCGGCTCCCCCAAGGATTTAAAAACTCACCCACCTTGTTCGATGAGGCACTTCACGAGGATCTGGGTGAGTACCGGAATCAAAACCCCAAAGTGACTCTCTTGCAGTACGTTGACGATCTTTTAATTGCCGCTGAGACTGCCGAAGCTTGCTTGCAAGGCACCAAAAATCTCCTCCGGACACTTGGTGCCCTGGGGTACCGGGCTTCAGCAAAGAAAGCCCAAATTTGCAGATCCGAGGTAACCTACTTGGGGTATCTGTTAAGAGAAGGCCAACGATGGCTCACTGATGCACGGAAGGAAACCGTCCTCCGCATCCCCCGACCCACAACGCGAAGGCAGACCCAGACTTGGATACCCCCCTCCATGACTGCGCTGAGATATTGGCACAGGTTCATGGAGTTCGGGAAGATTTACAGGATTACCCACTGCCAGACGCCGAGGTTACCTGGTTCACTGACGGCAGCAGCTTTGTACATCAAGGTCAAAGGTACGTGGGGGCAGCAGTCACAACTGAAACTGAGACTGTTTGGGCAGAGCCTTTGCCAGCTGGCACCTCTGCCCAACGAGCTGAACTTGTGGCCTTAACCAAGGCAATGACTTTGGGAAAAGACAAGAAACTAAACGTGTATACCGATAGCAGATATGCTTTTGCTATGGCCCACACACATGGAGCTATATACAGAGAGAGGGGACTGTTAACTGTAGAGGGGAAAACTATCAAAAACAAAGAAGAAATATTGGCTCTTTTAAAGGCACTCTGGCTGCCTAAACGACTAGCCATCATACATTGCCCAGGCCACCAAAAACTGGTCACACCGGTGGCCAGAGGAAATAATTTGGCTGACCAGGTGGCCCGAGAGGCAGCCTTACAGGTGGACTGTGCTTTAATGACCACCCTACCAGACCCCGGTTCAGCTAGTTTACCAGAAAATCCTGCCTACACTAAAGAAGACCTAAACTGGATCCAAAAATTACCTTTAACTCAGTGCCTTAACGGATGGTGGAGAGCAGCAGACTGTAGCATAATCCTCCCAGAAGAAATGGGAAATAAAGTCTTATCCAAGATGCACCGAGCCACTCATATGGGCACAAGAAAAATGCAAGACTTAATAAGACATGCTAGGATCACCATTAAAGACTCCAGGACAAAAATTGAGCAGATAGTTACTAGCTGTAAAGCTTGTCAATTAACTAACGCCACCAACCACGGGAAAAACCCTGGCTCCAGAACCCGCAGAACCAGGCCGGGAGCCTATTGGGAAGTAGACTTCACCGAGGTAAAGCCTAAAAAATATGGATATAAATATTTGATAGTGTTTATAGATACCTTTTCAGGATGGACAGAGGCCTTCCCCACCAAGCATGAGACTGCGCAGATAGTAGCAAAGAAAATGTTAGAAGACATCATACCCAGGTACGGATTCCCTACCCTAATAGGATCAGACAATGGACCAGCATTCATTTCAAAGGTAATACAAGGGATAGCGCAGTTTATTGGGGCTGATTGGAAACTACATTGTGCATATAAACCCCAAAGCTCAGGACAGGTAGAAAAAATGAATAAAACTCTAAAAGAGACCTTAACTAAATTGACCATAGAGACTGGCGCTAATTGGGTAGTCTTACTCCCCTACGCTCTGTTCAGGGTGCGGAACTCCCCTTACAAACTGGGATTAACCCCCTTTAAAATCATGTATGGAGTGCCCCCCCCTATAATTCCCAACCTACAGTCTAATGTGTTAACTGAATCTGATGATCATAAACTTATTTCCCTGAGGGAACTCCAGCACACCCACCAGGAAGTTTGGCCTAGATTGAAAGCCATTTATGAGAACGGGCCCCCTCCTGAGCCGCATCACTACCGACCCGGAGATTGGGTATACGTGCGGAGACACAAGCAAGAGACCCTCCAACCACGGTGGAAGGGACCCTACATTGTGATCCTAACCACACCCACTGCTCTCAAAGTCGACGGGATTGCTACCTGGATCCATTACACCCACGCCCGACCAGCTGATCCCTTTGCGGTTCGAGAAGACTTCGTGCCGGAAGCCAACACTGCCTGGACGGTTGACCAGAGTAAGACCCATCCTTTAAAATTGACTCTGCGTCGAAAACCTGACCCCGAAAACCGGCTGAGACCAAAGGCCTGGGTGTCCCATACCAAGACTGTTGCTGCAGCTCTGGACCCACAATGATCGGAGGAACACTCATTAGCGTGCTCCTGTTCACCTCCTACGGACTCATAAGTATTGCAGGCAACCCCCACATACCCTATACTTTAACTTGGGAGGTTTCTAATTTAGAAACCCAGGAAGTCTATAATACTATCCTGCTCTCCGCTTTACTTGGGCCTCTGGCCATTCTACTTCTCGCTCTCACATTAGGCCTCTGCATCATAAACAAAATTATTAATTTTGTCCAAGACAGGTTCAATGCTGTACAATTAATGGTCTTACGAACTCAGTACCAACCGCTCGAGACATTACAAATAGAAAACTGAAGATCCAAGATTGGCTCTTTAGGCACAAGGAAAAGGGGGGAATGAAAGGAACAGCTTTGAATCCAAATGACAGCCCTGCCTTAGTTTAAAGCTAGGTTCTCTTTTCTGCTTATTATGGATCTTTGATAAAAAATACAATTGCTGAGAAGTCTGTTTTGCTTGCTGTTTGCTATGAGCATTGTGAGACCTTTCCTGATTGTAACCCGCTGTAGATGGGCTGTAAAACTTCCTAAATGTAGTCTGATATGTAATGGAATGAGTGATTGTATACAAACTAACTGGCATTTCTCGCTTCTGTAAACCTGCCTGCTTAGCACATTCCTCACCTACCCCCTTCCCCCTTTCTTCCTCCCGCCACAAGTAAAAAAACCTCCCCTGTGCTATTTGTCTCTGTCTATAAAAACGCTATACCAACCCTATTCGTGGCCTCTTGTGTCACCGGCGACGAGTGCGCAGAGGACCAGGTTCGAACCTGCAATAAACGACCCTTGCCGCTTGGCTTTGACTTACGACTCTGGTGGTCTTTTGTGGGAGGTTTTGGAACTTCAGGCATTACAGAAGGGTACCAGATAATTTCAGGAGAGCTTCAGTGCTCCTCAAGCTCTCTGTGACAAGTGATTACTTTTTTCTTTAATTCCCAGTTTTTCACAAGCTAGTATTTTTGCAAGATACATAAAAAGGCATGAATGGAAAATTTCATAAGAAAAAGGAAAAAAACTACAAAACTTGTACTACTTGCCCTATTGAAAGGGTATGTATGATTATTATAGACAATTATTATTATACTAATAATTTGTTATTTCACAATTAAAAGTTCACAAATAGTTATGAGTGAAATAGCAACTCTTACATTAAGGTTCTTTACGCATATCTTGAATAAATACATATACATCAATATTTAAAGTTTGTAATGTGACAAATGAGCTTTCTTTTTGCTTTTTAAACTCACTGATCCAATGAGATTTGCTTGACAAATTTCAAAATAAGTTCTGCCATACGTCATATTGATCTAGTTGCAGACTGGGACCAAGCAATCTGTGGACTGTATCGGTCCATAAAATACACATAGAACAGCCTTTTCCTACATGTTTCTACACGTATGAACTGATTTCATTCTCACAATAACTCTATAAGGACAGTATTATTATTATACAACTAGTGAAGGCAACTAGTAAGTGTCAGAGTTTTGGGACCCAGGTTCTGAGACTCCAAGGCCATAGCATGTTGTAGAGGGAAGGAGAGATGTGCCAGGTAGGTTTTCCTCATCTTGTAGACCCAGAGTGGAGTGAGCTAATGATCAGTAGGCTGTGGAAAGGGCATGGGATGGAATTAAAGTGAGCTGGAGGAGTCTGTGTCATCTAGGAATGGGTAAAATGGATGAAAAGGCTAAAATCAAATGACTTTAATGAAACATAAATAACGGGTAGGGGTAAAACTAACGAACTAATGGTGGGGTCCCAGCCTCTAGTCTTGGGGTTGAGGGGAGGCCTGAGAATCAACAGGCCCCTGTTGCTCAGTGTTGACTATACCCTTTAACCAGAAGATACAGAGTAAAGTGTGCAAAGTATTGCCTTTTATTCTGTGAACCAAACGGATGATATGGACAGTTGAATGTAGCTAGCAGAACAATGGGGCTAATTAACCACATGTAGTTGAAAGAGATGCTTGACCCAGTTCTTCGTCAAGAAGTGACATCAGCACTTTGTCAAGAAGTGCTGCCAATGTCATTTAGAAGGGGGACTTGGCTCCTAATAAGTATTTCTAGAACTTTCTAGAAATTTCTTCTTTTACTGTAGTGTTTTAATGAAAAGAGGATAAAATTTTCCTAACATTTTATTTTACTCTTGTGACTTAAATAAGACCTTAAGGGTTTGGAAACATCTTCTCTATGATAAAGCAGATAAATAGGTGAAAGGGTGTATTTACTGAATTGTCTTATCAAAAAGGAGTCTGATTTAGAAACAGGTGATGCTATTCAAGCTATTCCTGCCAAATGTAGGGAGGTGAAGGAAACCAAGATGAGGGTAAGACGTGTGTGTGTGTGTGTGTGTGTGTGTTTCCCCACTTTGGCTGGCAGCTCTCTGGCTTCCTCACAAATATGCTCTCTGGCTTCCTCACAAATATGCTCTCTGACCCAGCCTGGCTCCATAAAGAGGTAGAGGTGACTGTGGGGTAGCAGTATCTCAGTTACAGTAGACTCTCAAGGTATTAGGCATAGACTTGGTGAGGATATGGTTTGAGAGCTGGGCTACAGGTATCCACAAGTGTAGCCTACAAGTGGGCTATAATTTCTCCTCTGTTTCCTGGATGGGTCTTTCTCCAAGACCTAGTATCAGGCCATTTTAGGCCTGGAGTTCCTTTGGTCCAGTCCCTGTTCTCAACTACAGATAAAAAAAAAGAATACAACTGTTTAGCCTACAACACAGTGCCATCATATTATTCACTTGACTGAAACCCTTTGATGATCCCCTTCTATCCTTAGGCCAAAGTAAAGACTCCTCAAGGTGGCAAGGCCCTTTGTGATGTTACCCTTTACAGTTGGCATAGTAATGTCCCCCCAAAGCTTCCCATGTCCTATTCCCTAGAATTTGTGGATGGGTTAGTTTCATGGCAAAGGGGAATTAACATTGCAGAGGGAACTAAGGTCGCTAATCAGCTCACACTAAAACAGGGAGAGCATCCTGGATTATGCTGGTGGGTCCAATGTAATCACAAGGCTCATCGAAAGTCAACGAAGGAGATGAAAGAACAGCCAGGGGGATGCCATGTGAGGAGAACTTGACCAGCTGGTGCTGGCTTTGAAGACGGGATAGGAACCATGAGTGAAGGAATGCTGGAAGCTTCCAGAAGCTGGAAGAGAGGCAAGGAAGTAAATTCCCTGATGTAGCTCCACAGGGGGTCCAGTTCTGCCAACACCTTGATTTTAACCCTATGAGGCCTGTACTGGACGTCTAACCTACAGAATTACACAATAATAAACATGTGTTGTTCTAAGCCATCATGTTTGTGGCAGTTTGTTGGAGGACTTAAGCTCAGCTTCCAGCAGGAAAGCCAGCAACATCGTTCTCTTTTTCCTCCCTCTTCTTGTGTCACTCTGTCCTGTTTCAGCGCTCTCGAGCACAGTCACATGAGAGAGACACCCTATAGCATGTTCTCCCTAGTACTAGTTGGGAGAGTTATCATGAGAATTATTCAAGATTATGAATGTAAGATGATTCCTTCCGGAATGCCTCAGTTACACGCAGCAGATGCTGTAGCAAAGGGCAGTTCTCTCCATTTAGAATTCCTTGCTATCCTGTAACCCTTTGGAGTTACAAGCCCTGGGTGTGGGTCCTGGTTTGAAATGCCTCAAATAGACTGTAGAACAAGGGGTAAACATCAAATATGTGTTCATGTTTTGTTTTTGTTATTTACACAACAGATATACACAGGGCAGAGGAACCTTTGGATCTGAGGATGTGTGAGAGCAGGCTGAGGACATGGAATCACAGCCTAGACCCAAGGAAACCAGGCAGATCGTGGCTTGTCCTGCCTGAAGATGGCCACAACAAAGCTCCTAAGGCAAGTGCGCAGGGGTGCTGGGCAGAGCGCATTTCCCAGATAACTGTGTTCTCCCCTTCCTCTGCCTGGGACATGTGGTTTGGGAAGGTGTTCAGGACTGCCTGCAGATTTTGAGCTGGAAAAGGGAGGCATGGGGGAGGGGAACCTTCCTGACCTGGGGAGCTTGGCCAGGTCATTCTCCATCAGGGACTTGGGTTCAGTCCTGGGTCTGGGCCACGTTCTCAGGAGGCAGGGCCAGCTCAGGGATGATTCATCAGTCACAAGCTTCTCAGTCACAAGGAGAGAGGGCCATCCGACGCTGGATAGAAACCCAGACTGGGCTGAAGATGTAGCTTGTTTGATAACCTTGATGCATTGAAACATTTGGGATGTGGACCCTCAACTGTTCTGTTACTCCAGGCCTCACAGGGGGGCAAGGCTAAAGCAAGCATCTCTTGGGGTCCAGAATGGGCAGGATAGGGTGGGTACTAACATTCACCTGGTGGAAAAACCTTCTGCAGCTTTAGAGAAAGCCTGCATGTGTTCCCCTCAGTTGCCGGGGCTGCAGCAGGCTGGGTCTGGTCCGGACAGGAGGAGGCTTCAGGTTAGTCTGAAGATCAGGAGGAAAGTCCAGTCCCCTCGGAGATGGCCCGGCTGTGCCCTTGGTCTCCCGCCGAGGTGGGTGAATAGGGCAGGATATGGTCTCTGCGGTTCAACCTCTTGTGCACTCCACTCCTCATCTCCCCTCCTGGATGCCCACAGACTCACACGCTGCTCCATCCCCGCCGGAGACAGGCTGCTTTCATGTCACAGAGCGTGACCTGTGTCTTTTCACCTCTGCCTCCCTCCTCTTCTCCTGCCTATTTGCTGCCTCCTCCCCCCCACCCCGCCCCGCCCCAGTTCCAACTTCTTGACCACACAGCCCTCCTAGAAATCAACGAACAAAAGAAAAGATGATTTCCACAAGTTGTTAAGCTCTCACTAGCTGGCAGACACCATGCCAGACGCTGCAATTCTCAGAATATATTGCCTCTATCACTCCCTTGCTTAGTGAGATCAGGAAGAGCAGAGGTTTAGATGCCACAGTGAGTGGTCAGCTGGCTACTGACACTGGACCTCAAAAGGTAGCATTTTGAGGGGATGGCTCAATCCTAATCTGAGTTCTGACCTTCCAGTTTGGCAGCTTTAGAAACTGAATTTTATCTGATTTAGAGGAATTGACTTATATTAACCAAGCTCACAGGAAATTAATGGTAAACCAGAATGTCAATTTATTATATTTCCAGGGGTACTTTATCAGTTAATGGTGATAGTTGTATCAGGTGGTGAATGACTTTCTATTTTGGAAAGTGGTGGGAAAGCACATGCAAACTTTTATCTTATGCTCTGTGAAGAGCCACTGACTTTTTTCTCCATGTTTTTCCCTGGAACAGATCAATGGTGTCAGTTGAGCCTCAGCTGACTTTCACACGTTGGCGTAACTAGACAAGATTTCCAGTTCCAACTCTTACTGCTTTGATTAGGGGAATGACAGCAAACTTTGTCAGTGTTCCATGAACTCACACCAAAAATTAGATACCAGTGAGCCTTTCTCCAATTAAAAGTAAGTGAAAGTAGGAAAATTTTAGAAATTTTTTTTCCAACACTTTTTCCTTGAGACATTGGTGACCACTATCCCTTCTTTGCAAGGAAAGGTTAGCAGAAGCCAAGACAAATGAATATGGAGCAAATACAGATGATCCTTCTATTTCACTCAGACATGTGTGTGTGTGTAATTGGTATAACATATGTTGCAGAGTATGCATTGAATTGATTAACATTCCTATGACTGTTAAATAAATATAAGTAGACTTAGGGTAGTTTGGCTAAATCACAGTTCAAATGTTGGAATGAAATATTAATATCTCATGATATTCCTCTAAGAGTCACCACTGCCAACGTCTTGTCTCCGATATTCCACACCGGATATTCCAAAGCCTGAGGCGACTTCTACAGGTGGCAATTTCCATTCATCTGGCAATCTTACTAGTGGTGGGAACAAAGTTTATTAGTCCTGCTGTGCAACCTCTTCCTTATTACACCCCCAAACCAATGGCCTGCTGGAGGCAATTTGTGTTTTTTTCTTGCCTCTCAGCTTGCCTTCAGTCCTGACCCTCTGAGGATGGTCCTGTCATCGACAAGCCCATTCCTGGGTTTTATGTTGCCAGTTGAGGAGAGTGGTTAGCTAGACTCTGGCCTGGAGAAGCTGGACAAGTAGGGGAGGATTGGGACTTCCTGACAACTGTGGGAAGAATTAGGGTTGGACAAAATTAGCCTCTAAATGTGGGACTAGAAGGGAGAAGAAAAAATGGAAAGAAATATAGATGTAGGTTTGGAATTGCATTCCTTCATGTTTTTTGGGAGAAGCTAGCAAAGTTTGGAAATACTTTCCACTCGCTTTTTGGTTGTGGGACCATATTTCTTTCAGTGAGTCATTGTACTTAGACTGGGCTACTCAGATGACTTCTCCCTGTGGGTGATTTTTCTAAACTCTGATGGCTGGCTATTCTGATTCCCTATACACTAACGATTCTGCTTTGTGGAATCTTTTGATTTATTCCCTTTTGCTGTATTTTGATTTTTAAATTTTTTTAGATGCTTAGTTTAGCTCTCTGCTGGATGGCAAACTCCTTTAAGGTGGAGACTTAATACTTCTTTGAATTGATCATAAGTTAAAGCACAGTGCTCATTGCCTAATGGGCAGTCAATAATTAAAATCCTTAATGAACAAGTGAATGCTGCAATTATGCTGACACTAGGTCTCTACTTTCTTACCTGTACAGCCTTTAATGTCAGGAGGACCCCTCTTATTCACCAAAGACCCTAGACAAGATCATGCCAAATAGACACAGCCCAGAGGCATATCTTCTAAGTAACCTGCCAAGGAGCCCCAGAATATCCTTGTTTACTTGGCAAGAGTGGTATTTTTTCTACCTTGGACCTCAGAGGTCATGCATGATAGCCTAGCAATGCATCTTTGGGGAAGCTGGCCTGTGGAATTGTGTTGTGAAAATGTATTAGGAATACTATGGTACAAATGAGTTGTCAGTGAGATTTCAGCTTGGTAAGTATCTTGAAAAAAAAATTCCTACAATAGAGCTCACAGCTGCACCACCTCCCTTTCTGATCTCCCTGCTCCCAGTAATCTGACAATTAATTTTAATTGACAATTTAATTTTAATATGACAACAATTTTAATTTAAATGTAACCCTCTTGCTCCCAGGTTGTAATTCCCTAAGGAAGAAGGAGAGAAGAAATGTTTGTCAGCCTGCATCTTCCTTCCTTAGCTTCTGAGGTTCAGATGCCCATTCAGATGGCTTCAGATGCCCATGTGCCCGAACACAAGTGAAGGAGAGTTTTCTTAATATCCTGCTCTTTGGTGGATCATAGAGTCAATAAAGGGCAATTGTTACGTACCAGCAATACGTAACAAATTCATTTCCCAACCCATGAGGGTCAAGGAGAGCTAATTTAATCTCATGCTTCATTAGTTTATCCGTTGTCTGAAATCAAAAACAGATGCAAGGACAGTCAGCTGAAAACAAATTGCCATTTTGTGTGGCTATAGTTTTAAGCTGGTCCCCTGAGGTTCCACCCATTGGAATCCATTAACAATTATTTCCGCCGAGTTGGAGAAAGGTGTTCCTGTTTATTAGCTGATTGGCACCACCACTACCACTCTAATTTCTTCTCACAAGGGGATTTCTTTCCTGTTGAGAATCGGTGATTTTAAATGGGAAATACCAGCTTTGACTGTTGGCCAGGGAGGTTTGTGCAACTTTTCTCTTCATGAAGATAGCCACCAGGGGGCAGCCCATGCATGGCTAAGCCCAGGTTTGTGCCAGAGGCAGTAAGGATGACCTAGGACCATGGATGTGCAGGTCCGAGATGAGGCAACACTGGGAGAGGTTTGGGAGAGAAAATCAATTAGGAGACCAGGGAAATTACCCTTGCCCTGGAGAGCTCTAGAATCAGTCTCCAGAGATGCATCATGAAGAGGCTGTGTGGGAGTGGAGAAGCAAGCTCATTAGGCTGGCCGCCTGGGACATGAGAGAATGGAGGACACCCATGGCTGGCCTGGCTGTCCCCAAATACCTCCTCATTATGGGATAATAATGTCTCATTCCCTGGATTCCAGAGAGTTGCTGTTCTTGTTCCTGCCAATATTGATTGTCTCCAAGTGTAATATTTTGGGTCTGGGGGCTCTAAGTATGCCCGAGTGCCATAGTAGCCAGACCTGTCATGTTTGGATGCTGGTGGCCTCACAGTTTACTGCACTGGGCCATGCATATACGACCATCTTTCTGTGTTTCATTCATGCTGTTCTAACTAATGCTTCCCCTGACAGATAAGGATCAAGCCAAAGTGACCTAATAAGGAAGCAGAATCCAATGATGAAGTGTGAGGCATTAACTTTGTGATCAGGAGACTCTCAAGGGGCTCAGAGATCAGGCAGGACATCTGGGGACCTAGAGGTCAGAATCTAGGGAGTGTCCTGAGAAACAGGCATTACTGACCAGCAGGAAAAATGGTGTTTTATATTGAGCCACTTGTACTCAGCCCTGTGACACCAAGCCACCATCCTGGGTTCTGCCCCAGCCAAGGCCAGACTGCGAGAGCAGGTAGATCTTTGCAGAAGAATGGAATAGGCACTGGAGGTTCAAATGGGAAATGTGGAACGCTAGATTTGGTAAGGAAGCAGCACATTCAAAGTGAGGGACATCATCCACCATCTTTCTTTTCTATGGTAATGTCAGGTGCCACCCTTGTGATCATTTTCAGCTTGTTTCATCTCCCAATATTCACCAGTTATCTTTGTTTGGGTTCCCCTAGAACCTGAGACAAGGACTTGGATAGAATAGCTTATATGGAGGGTGGTTTCAGGAAACAGAAGTGAGGGAGCTGGGAAGGTGGAAAAGCCAACTTCAGGGTGTGCTATAGAAGTTGCTGCTAAAAAGGAAAAAAAATGCTGGTTAAAAAAAAAGAGGTTGCTGCTGTGGGCAACAATGCTAGCCCCTCCTGCGAAGCATGGAGGGTCCTCCAGATTTGTCCTGAACATTTATCCACGATGTCCACAGTCACTCTTAGCTCCTCTGCCTTTCAGAGCTGCATGTACGTGAGTGCTCTGGAGCAGAAAGCAACCAGATGTACAGCATGTGCTTGAAGCAAGATGACTCTAGGCTCATACAGAAAGAAAAGAAGGCTTTGGAAATGTGACATGGACAGCAGGGGTGTCTGCTGTATCAATCAATCAAGGTTAGATTGGAGCACTGGTTCTCAAAGTATGATTTCCAAGACTAGCTGCTGGAAACTTATTAGAAATGCAGATTCTTGGTCCTGAATCAGAAATTCTGGGCTCAGAGCCCAACAATATTTCATATGGCCCTTTCTAGTCAATTCCCGCTTTCGCCCAACCCCTAGAGGCAGCTATTACTCTGATTTTTTCCACTGTATATTTGTTGGGCTTGTTTTCAAATTTTATTTTAAGAAAGAATTATATAGTATGTCTTCTTTTGGGTACAGCTTCTCATACTCAGCGTATGTCTTGAGGCCCTTGCATATTGTTGCATATATCTATAGTTTTTCCTTTTTATTGTCGAGAAGTGTTTCATGATATATCACAGCTTGCTTATCATTTCTGCTGTTGACAGACACCAGGATAGCTTCCAGTGTTGGCTTGGCTATTTTGAATAAAGCTGTATCCGCATTCTTGTGCAAGATTTTAGGACTGGTAGTGTAGTTCTTGCAGATTAATGACAATGGAACACCACATGAATGCTTTACCTTGACTCTCATGGTCATGGAATGCCATGACCTGTGGAGGTCATTCTAACCCAATGTTCTCTCAGACTTCAGAATGCCCGTCACAGCCTTCTCGCACCTAGAAGCACCAGACGGCACTTCAGCACTATACTCAGAGGCCATTTTAGCCAGTGAAATCAACAAAAAGCACTAAACTGTAAACAAACAAACATGGCACTAAATAGACCACGAAAAGAACACTTGTTTACTATACGAGAGCTGAAACAAGAAGGCAGAGCATCGCTTTGTGCAACTTTAGCTGAGACCATGCATGCAGGTGGCACGTATCCGTGACAGCATTGCTACCATTGACTTTAGAGTTGTGACTCCAAAATAGCCAATTCTCAAATACAGAATCTGTGAATGGTGAAGTTCTATTGTACAGGGAACTTGGGACTTGGTGCGTGAGGTGGTTTCAGAGCAAAGCCCCAGTTATTTGGCACCTGCTCCATTGAGAGGTGGGGTTATGTCCTCTGCCCTTGAATGTAGGAAGAGACCTCACTAATGTGAGCTCAGCTCCAGTTTGTGCAGTAGTGATGGTGTTTTCAAGGGAGAGTGAGAGACGGGGAGAAGGAGTGAGTGGGGGCTTGAGCAGAGTAATAAAGTGAAAAATTACTAAAATTGGGTTAGTCAATGTCAATGTCATTAGGTCATCTCTCTCAAAGTGAGGTTTCTATCCTCCCACAGAGACTGAAAAACAGGCACCGTTCCATTCCTGATGATTGTATTTCAAAGGAATGGCTTTCAGTCCCAGAGAAAGACACTCCTAGGTTGTAGGAGATACATACATGTCTCAAATGGATGGAGAAAGGATTTATAGCAAGTTTTTAATAAATACTCTAAGAAAAGGGAAGTCAGGGGCCTATCCTCAAATGTTGGCTGGAACAAATGCTAAATTCTTTCCACACATTTAAGCTTTTCCAGACAGAAACTCAACTGGGGTGGGATGAGAGGTGAGGGTAGGGTGGGGTGTCCCAGGGACAAGGCCTTAAGCTGCTAGAATCCAGGCTAACATTTGGTCTATTTGGTCAAGTCCCTAAATGTAGAGCTTTGGACAGAGTCATTCATGCAAAGTTTTTGCAGTTCTCAACATCATGGAGCAGAGACGAATTATCTCTCTGTGAGCCTGCGTGCTGAGTCTCTGACCCGCAGAATCTGTGAGCACAATAAAATGATGGTTGTTCTTACACCACTAAATTTGGGGGAAGTTTGGGATGTGGCAATCGTAACTAGAAGATTGCAGCTGGTCCCCTCTGGCAGGAGCGGCCCCCAGCCTTCTGCCCCTGACCAGGGTAAACAAACCAGCTGGATGAAGTGCCCTGGATGGATTGCTCATCCCATCCTCAGAGTCATGGTCTCAGCAGTTGGCTGCCATGGGTTGAAACTGGAAGAATACTGCTGTTTTCCTTGGCATCCTGCCCATGACTGGTTCCAGGATAGTGCAGGGTGATGGGGTGAAGGGTGGAGTGGAAAAAGGAAGTCAGCTGCCACCAAAGCTTTTTTGACTGCCAGGAAAATTGGATTATCAAATAAAGAGCCTTGTGGGTGGGATTGCAGTGAGGAACTGTGTCGCACTGGAGGGACAGAGGGGGATGTCCAGGGGGATTTTGACAGTGGCCAGATTGTAAGGAATCATCATGTCACAGAATATCAGAGCAGATCTGACTTCAAAGAGCACTGAATTCAGCCTTAAACATTTCCACAAAGAACGCTGAGGCAGGAGAGAGAGGCCCAGGGGGGCTGACTGAAGTAGCCCCCACAATTGAGGAAATGCCCTTGAAGTTTCTTATTTTATTTTAAAGACTTATATTTCATACTATCCAATATGTGTTTTACTTTATTTAATAAAATTCATGTATTTTTTTGAGTGAGAGAGAGGGGCAGAGAGGGAGAGAGAATCCCAAGCAGGCTCCATGCTGTCTGCACAGCAGGGCTTGATCCCATGAACCATGAGATCATGACCTGAGCTGAAATCAAGAGTCTGATGCCTAACTGACTGAGCCACCCAGGCACCTCATACATATTTTATTTAAAAGAAAAAATGCTTCTCTTCTCCCAACTTTGCATCAAATTGATAATTCAGAAGATGCATCATGTTTTCCCTGTGGTTTTTAAAAATTATTTTGAGAGAAAGAGAGAGCATGCGAGTAGGAGGAGGGGCAGAGAGAGAGAGAGGGAGAGAGAGAATCCCAAGCAGGCTCCATGCTCTCAGTTTAAAGCCCTACATGGGGCTCAATCTTCTGGACCTTGAGACCACGACCTGAGCTGAAATGAAAAATTGACGCTTAACTGAACCATCCAGGCACCCCTTTCCTGTGGCTTTAACAGCCCTCACACACCCAGACTTGTTTCACAAGTAGAGCTGTCCAGGCAACTGTTTGTTGCACTTGACCAGGTATCCTTTCCATGTCAGGCATGGTGTTGAGAACTGGGGTGTTAATGATAAATGCAAAAATGACTATTGCCGTAAGGGAGCTGATCACACATCAGGAGACAGAAATGTAGGTGAATGCCGAAGACTTGCCCAAAGTCCACAACTTGGTGGTGGTGGAACAGACAGCACCCAGTTCTTCTGCTCCCAGTTTCGTATGTTTGGTTCCCACCACACTGCCTCTCTTTCAAACACTGGGAAGACCTCAGAAAGAGGATGAGTCTCAGACACTAGTAAAGTGGAAACACTGGGCTCCTTAGCTTCAGCCCCTGGATCCTGCATGAAAGGGTGTTTCATGGGGCACATCATGTTCCCAAATACCGCTACTGAAAATTGCTGGAATGTTTCAAGTCCCTGTAATTAATTGTTGATTACTAGCTAAGATGGTTAGTTTAGCTCTCTGTGTTGGTTCTGAATGGATTATCAAGTTCAACTTCCGGAATAATCTTTCATCTCTCAGCTGCTAAAAGACTTTCATGTGTCTTCCCAGATCCTTCACTTGGCATCAACACATTTTTGTTGAACACACACTGTGTGCTAGACAGTGAGCTAGGTTCCAGGAATAGAAATAACAAAAAATATTTTCCCTCCCTTCAAAGGGCTGCATCTAGAGGAGTGGTATGTTGGTAAAAGAATTGTAAGTAGATCCTAGTTAGCCTGGAATTAAGAATATAGTTAGTGATGGTTAAGAGTTTTTCCCTGGATCTGTTCCAACCTGCTCTGAGGGATTTCCAGACCCTGCAAATTCCTCTCTGATAGTTTGGGAGCAACAAGAGAATGTCTCCTGTGGACTAATTCTCTTAATGACTTTCTCCCACAGCTTATTATTTTCCTGTCCTGCCACAACACAGCTGGCTATGGGGATGTTTCCTAGTTGTCATGGCAGCCAAAGAGGATGCTGTGCAGGGATGGTGCCAGAGGCACCACCGTAGGTGGCATTTGGGCAGAGGACCCCACCCCCCACCCCCGGCTGGCTGATGTCTGATGCCCAGCTCCAGGCAGACTGTGCTGCTTCTTTGGGAATCCTTTGATATTATGCTGGTGCCAGGCACCATATGCAGAAGCTGCAGCACTGTCACTGAAGACCTCTAGTCCTGGCAACATCCCACAAAGCTGGTGATGGAGGTGTGCCAGGCTCTTCCACTAAAAAGAAGGGGCCTGGGGTTGTCCAGTGAAGGTGTGGGCAATGCTTGGTTGGGGAGTGGGCGCAGAAGGCAGGATCTCTCTCATTAACTTCTGGTCTTGTTTTTCTACTCTTCCTGACAAGTCTTTTCCTTATGATCTTAAAAAAAATATCTTCATGCCTGGGTGGCTCAGTTAAGTGTCCGAATTTGGCTCAGGTCATGATCTTGAGGTCTGTGAGGTCAAGCCCTGTGTCGGGCTCTGTGTTGACAGCTCAGAGCCTGGAGCCTGCTTCGGATTCTGTGTCTCCCTCTCTCTCTTCCCCTCCCCTAGTCGTGCTCTGTCTTTCTCTCTTAAAAATAAACAGGTGTTAAAATAATTTTTTAATTAAAAAAAATCTATCTTCAATTAGGATTTCTGGAAAAGGGACCATTTTTAGATAATACCTTCTCTGTTCCCCCACCACCACATCTCTTCCCTTCATGCTTTTACCTCTCTCCCATAGAAACAAGAGGACTCAGTGTTGGTAGTGTTGGGATATGCTTCTGGACCTTTATGACACCCTTGTGAAGAGCTCCTCCCAGTACAGGAGCGAATGCTGCCATTGGTGAACATTTAAAGGCCATGGATACTTTTATTAACAGGTTAATGGGTTGAGAGATCCACCTCTCTCTTTCTCTCCCTCTCTAGCCCCCATCCTTCTTGAGCCTGAAACCTGGAGATGTAGAGAAGAATAGGAAAACTCTTTTCCATCTGCATCTACGGTATGCTCTCTAAACCAGCTTTACCCTTAGTAAAAGTGTTAATTTGATCTGATTACATCTGTTCTGTTTGGGTAGAAACCTCAGTTGGAGGAGGTTATTCCAAGTCCCCAAGATATCATTTTTCAATTTTATTTGCTTTTAGTTTACTGCCCCCAGCACTAGGATCAAACACCTGAACCCCCAGGGGCTGATTCAAGACTCTTTTGGAACTATGCTCACAATCCTTTCTCCCCTCCAACATTAAGATGCTTTTTCAAGCTAATGTGCTTTGAATCCTGATAATTTTTTTTTCTTTGAAGGTTTTCTGACTCACCTCATCGGTCCTTTTATGAGTTCTAAATGTTAGGGTGGGCTCAGTTTTACGCAACCCAGAAATGCTTCTACTCACTCCAGGGTGATATTGTTGTAGTACAGCTTTTCAACTTCAAAACTATTCACACTTTGAACCAGACAAATCTTTATTGGTCAGGGGGTTGTCATGTAGAATGTTTAGCAGCATCCTTGGCCTCTACTCACTAGATTCTTATAGCACTTCCTCCCCTCCCAATGTTTCCAGTCATTGTCAAATGTCTCCTAGGGACAAAATCACCCCTGATTAAGAACTAGTGTTCCAGAGGGGAGCCTGGGTGGCTCAGTCAGTTAAGCATCCGGTTTTGGCTCGTCATGATCTCACAGTTCATGAGTTTGAGCCCAGCATCAGGCTCTCTGCTGTCAACAAGGATCCTCTGTCCCCCTCTGTCTGTGCCTCCCCCACTCATGCTTGTGTACTCCCATGCTCTCTCTCTCTCTCTCTCATGGTGAAGGAGGAACAGAAAAGTGCCTCAGTCTTTCTGGCAGGGTTAGTGTAGGCTTCTTTGGTGAAATAGCATTTGAGCTGAGTTTTGTAGGATAAGAGTTACCCAGTGATTACAGAAAGAAAAGTTGTGTTTTTTTTTAAATTTTTTTTAACGTTTATTTATTTTTGAGACAGAGAGAGACAGAGCATGAACAGGGGAGGGGCAGAGAGAGAGGGAGACACAGAATCTGAAACAGGCTCCAGGCTCTGAGCTGTCAGCACAGAGCCTGACGCGGGGCTCGAACTCACGGACCGTGAGATCATGACCTGAGCCGAAGTCGGACACTTAACCGACCGAGCCACCCAGGCGCCCCACAGAAAGAAAAGCTTTTAAGGTACAAACAAGGAGGTGTTCATGGACCTCTGTGATGTCTTCTTGACCAAAAATGATTCCTACTGCTCCTATGCATGCCCTCAAACATCGTAGGCCTACAGATGCTTGGCTCTTGCCAGCCTCATTTTTACTCATTCCATTTGAATAAATTCCATGTCCCTATGTCCAAATTCTACTTTTGCTGGTTACACTTGCTATGCTAGGTACCATTTTGGAAAAAGGATTGGATTTCCAGAGCAAGATCCTCTAGAGGTGGGTTAGTTTCTCTTAAACGTTATGTCAACATGCTGGATAGATTGAGGGAATAGGTTATGCTGTGAACTGCAAGTCTGCATACACTGAGGACCTCTAGCTCTGGCAACATCCCACAAAGCTGGTGATGGAGGTGTGACCTCCATCAGTACTGAACCTGGTACTGAGGAGAATTTTAGGCATCACTTTGGGTCATCATATGGTGGATTGTGTCAGCTGCATCAACATTCACAAGAAGGGACGTATGTTCTACGTCACCGGGGAGGTGACTCATCTGATGACATAATGATCTAGGGGTGGAGTAGGAAGAAATTTGCAAAGGAGTGTGGGAGGAAGAAGTTGACAGCATCCTCCTCCAGTTGTTAAATTCCAGGGTAATACTGGTGGGTGGTGGGACTCTCACGGCAGGAGTAAATGTATCACATGGAAACATCAATGAGTTTAGCGATTTTATTAATGCTACATGATAGCAGGCTATGATTACACTCTGGCTTTAAATACTGAGGTACCCACCAAGGTACCCCTAAAGGAGGCTGGGCCTGGCAAAACAGCATAGCATAGAGATGCAGGGAGAGCACATGGGTTGGGCCATATACATCATACAACCACTGTGGAGGACAGTCATGGGTAGAACTGTGCTTTGCCAATGATTTTTTTAATGACATAACTTAAAATAATGCTAACACTAACAATATTTGAATTTTCAATACAACAAAATAGGAGTAGCATCAAATATGTTGGCTAAGTTGTAGCACCAGGCAGTTCACGTCATGTGGTCTCTCCCCTGAGAGTGAATCACTGTGCACCGAGCAGCAAATACACTGTCCCAGGACTTCATCTTAAAGTCAGAGGGAGAAGAGCTAAGATTGGCAGTCTCTGGGGTAGCAGGGTGTAGATTTAGAATTTGAAGGATTTCAGCCAATTGATTGGGAAATTATAGCCTGAAACAGCATAAATCTCTCACATTGGTTTCAGAAACTTGATGAAGTAAACATTCATTAAATATCTGAAAGCACCGCATTGGGATGACTGCACCAGGAAAACCCATTGTAAAACAAGTCATTTCCATGAAGAGGCAATTGTTTGTATCCACAAAATTATTTCTTTTTTTGAAAAGTCTTCGCTGGTCTCTTGGAATATTTTCTCTTGGTGTGTTAAACTATGTTTCAATGTTCAAGAATTCAATTCACCCACAACCTTCCAGAGAACAGTGAACTCTATCACTATGAAAGACAATGGAAATAAACCAAACTGGGTTTGAGAACCTCACTGTATTTAAGCACCAGACCCTGCGGTGGCCCCTCTGGCTCATGGCAGATGTGTATACAGCATGTCTTGCCACACTTCTCACTTGCCTGTTCAAGGTGGGAAGAAAGGAGGACATGCATTCAATAAATCAACAATGCTGTTTGATGTTGTCCCCTGTGAACATCCAAGGAATGGTGAAGGTACCATCTAGGTTCTCGTCTTTAGAGCCTTCCTGTTAAATCTGAGGCCTCTTTATGACTGCAAGCAGGGGGACCTGTCAAAACCCTGATGATCCAAAGCTGAGTGACTGTCAAGGTAACAACTGTGTCAGATGACTCTATCCTGGAGTACAGACTGACAGATGCCACACAACTATCTCACGACACAGCCTCCATACAGGCAGTGAACGTCTGTGATACATGATTAGGGG
The DNA here is from genome assembly GCF_046562875.1 of Panthera onca. Taxonomy (NCBI): domain Eukaryota; kingdom Metazoa; phylum Chordata; class Mammalia; order Carnivora; family Felidae; genus Panthera; species Panthera onca. Next base: position 26,922,281 of record NC_138339.1, read on the forward strand.
CTCATTTCCTGCCTTTAAGAAACTGGAGAAAGGCCTAGAATGGAATATCTGGCCAGACCCTCCCCACATGTCTATCATCTTCTCTGCCATGTGGGTCATAAATAACATGGTCCATTTCGTGTATTGAGAAATCTGGCCTAGTTGAGTTTGCTGAGGTCAGTAGGAATCCAGGTTTGTTCCTGAGTTCTGGAAGACTGGTCATACCCGGGTCTCTGATGGCATGCATAAACTGATGCTAGATAGTACAGTACCGGGTGAAGTTAAATCAACCCAGCTTGCTAAATTCGGCCCCCTGAAAGCCTACACTACACTTTGGGGACGGTCTCTGCAAACGGCCTCATTAGAAAAAATCGGGTTCTCCTCCACTCCTGTCACTAACCATTTAAACCTCTTCTCTCTAAAACGTATTTCACCAATGATTGTCATCTACCAGCAGTGTTTGAATTCAAAGAGAGAAAACACAAGGCCGTTATTATTGAGAAATAACCTCCCTGGCTTTAGGTAAATGTTTCTGCTTTCCTCCTGTTTCTGCTCCTTCTTAAATTTCATCCCAACCCCAGTGTTCTATTTTCCACAGGAATTTATCAGAATAATAGACATTAATGGCTTGAAAGAAAATGAAAAAGCACATAATATAAAAATTTTAAGCTTCTAGTATCCAAGCAATAGAACTGGCATTGGCCAGCAACACCATCACACATTCAATAGATGTATATGGACTCGCCCACCTGTACATCTATCTATATGTTTATATTAGTTCTGCCACCATCTAGATATTAGCACCATTATTCAATAGCACCATTCTGCTGAACAGATAGGTAATCCACCAGAGCTATGGGACACTACACTACCTGTGCATGAGTCTGGAATGTGCTACCCATTACCTGAAGTCCACATCCCTGCTTCCCGCTCTGTCAAGAACTGGTTCTGAGGGCTGCTTCCCTTTGAGGCCCTCCCTACCCACCCACCCAGGAAACTTGCCTTGTATTTGAGACCACAGCCTCCTGATTGGTGGTGAGAATGTCCAGAATAAACATTCCAACATTCATTTCACTTTTTGGGTCTCTCCTGACTTGCCTGTTCCATCCCAGGAAACAGACCTTAAACCTAACTACTGGGTGTACTGGGAAGTAGATCATCTTAACCTCACTTTTGAGTTTTGTTTTTTTTTTTTTTTTCAAGACTAGAGGTGCGTTCCAAGTTCTTGTACTTAATACAGTTTACCTGGTTCTTTGAAATATTTTAATCTTGAGCACCATTTTCTGTCCTGGGGGTAGGCAGGGGTGCGTTGCAGCCACAGACCTGTCTAGAGTAGCTGTTGTGTGTAAACCCCCAGCAGTGGAAACACAGCTGGACCTGAATTGATGACTCAGGCAGGGAAAGTGCTAGAGAGGAAACGCCAGACAGGAAGACTCATCTATTCTTCTGCAAAGGAAATGTATTTGCCAGGAAAGGGGGAAGAATAAAGACCCATGTTTCTTTTCTTATACTAGCAAGAATTTGATTTCTGCTCGTTTGCTTTTTAAGAGTTTTCATAGAAATTATCCTTGAGTCAGAAATGTCTTCTGTATAATGAAGCTAAATCTTTTACCTTTACAAATCTTATAGTTTCTGCCCATTTTCTCTTCTTCTTATATCTCCAGGCATGCAAGGGAGTCTAAACAGTCCAGATATGGAGTCTACAGTGATGTAGACGGAGTGATATAGCCAGCACTTTCTCTCCCTGACTCCAGTGAGTACTGGCTGAAAAAAGTGGTCCTCTGCCTGGGTGAAGTAAAGGAATGTTCCTGAAAGCTCTCTCCCATGACATATTCAACAACAGCTTCCCCAAGCAGGAAGGAAAAAAAGGATGGTTTCACCTAAGGAAATTAACAAGATTATTTGTTACCTGGATACATCTGGTTCTGTTTCTTGATACTCCTGAGGTAGTCTGGGAAAATCCTGGTGTCTTTGTTTTTATTTTTAAGGAGGGGAAAGACATCATGTCACTGACTTAGCTAATCTGGCACCTTTCCTGGGAGCCAATCCCAGGAGATGCCTGACTCTCCTGGATATCTCACCTGCCTGTCAGGGAACAGCAAGCTATCACAGTCCCACGCCTTTTGCAGGGATGTTTTGTGGCTAAAAAACACAGTGGATTTTGTTTTGAGCCGAAGTTGGGCCTGAAAAACCTCAGTGCAGTGGTCCCCGGGTCTAGAAAGTATACCATCAGCAGGTTGCTGCAGTCTGTGGTGGAGGGTGGCTTCCTTCTGGACTAGAATGCTTCGGGGTTTTTGAGCGACTGTGGCTTTCTTGGCCTTTGGGTGCGGACGATGTGCGTCTGGGGACATGAAAGGCAGCACTGAGCCCTCACAGTGGGCACAGAACATTTCTTCATGGTTTTTAGTGTTTGGCAGAAACTGGCTGATAACTTGTCCTTGGTGCAAAGTAAATCTGTGGAAGGAGAGAAAAATAAGAAAAAGCAAAGATTATCCTTTGTAAGTGAATGAACACAACTTCTATTAATGGAAGATGTTATGCATCTACCAAGAAAGGTTTCATAATAATTCATAATAGCTGACATCCACAGAACACTGTTTATGTATCAGACACTCTGCAAAGTATTTGTGTTAAACTGAACTATCAGCCACAATTCTTCACTCCTGCGTAGCAGTGTCATATACATTCCCACCCTTGCCGTGGCTGCCTGGTGGGTGTGAATACTTCTCCATTGCTTAACTTTGGGTTTAGCCCTATGACTTGCTTTGGACAATGTGACCTAAGTGCGCATTCCCTGCAGGGCTTTGGGGGGTGCAGGAGGAGGAGCCTGCCCTGATGAACTTCTGCTATCACTGTGAGAAGGACATGGTTCATGCACCTAGTGGACCAAGGAGGATGAAAGATACATGGAACAAACCTAGACCGGACCTACAGCTTGCAGCCAAGACCAGCCAACCACAAGCTAGATCATCTGACCCTCCACTGATCTGTAGATGCTGAGCAAAATACACATGATTGTAGTCCCCAAGTTTAGAGATGTTTTGCTCTGCAGTATTGTTTTGCAACAGTTGAATGCAATGTTTCACATGCATTGCCTCATTTAATCATCCCAGCAGTACTGTCGGGTAAAAATGACTCTTTCCATTACACAAATGAAGATGGTAAAGCCTACAGGAGTTAAAAACCTGCACAATGTTCCCTGGCTAGTAAGTGGCACAGCCAGATCTAAACAGAGACAGTTTTGACCCCAGAGCTTATGCTCTTATCAGTCATATTACTCAGAGCACCAAGCAATCACCCAGCTAGCCAACTAACCAATGTGTTCTGAGCATAGCTCAGCACAGCAAAGGATACAGGTATACAGAATGTGGTCGCTGCCCTCCAGAAATGTACCTGGTAGATGAAGCCATAAGACATACACAAATAATTCCCCTGGATTCTAATCCTTGTTCTACTCTAACAGCTCTAGGTAATTAAGTTTCTCAATTTTTTTTTTCCTTTGGCCCTGCTCTCCTCATCCATGAAGCGGGGAATTTCTCAGCGACCATCAACACCACACACATTCTAGGAGCAGTATTCAGACTGGACTGGTCCATGCAGTCCTGGGCTGGAAGAAATTCAGTGAGGCCCCAAATAGCAGATTTTTCTTCTACAAAGTGAAATTGTTTCAAACTTTGCATGGGTGCCTCTCAGAGCTCTGGCTGCTTTTCCTTCTTCTTTCCAGAAGAGATTCGAATCATCTTGAAGAAAAACATTTTCACAAAGAGGCTGTTGTCCTTTGTAAATAGGACTGTCAGTAGAAATAAAAATTGAGGTAACATTGTCTTTACCCAAAATCTGTGACAGTATGTTTTCCTCTTTATACTGTGTTTCACCTTCAGGTCATGAAGGCAAAAAATGCTTTGTATCTCCTCATAACTCATCATTCCCTTGAATGCACCTTGTGTTTTTTTTCTTCTTGTGAAGAAATAAATGTCTTCTATTCGCTGTCAGAATCCTATTTTGTTTGCAAGTTTTAACAGCACTTGGGAATAGGCAACACACAATGTGCCTAGATCCCCCCAAAATCTTCACTGTTGATTCTTTTCTTCTTCAGGCCCCTTCCCTAAGCCCATTATAAAATTCCACAGGAAACTTTCTTAGGTGCGTTCACGTTTCAGGAAAGGCACACATTTCAGCCAGGGATTCCTACTGTGGAATAGGAATTGGAGGTCCTCGTCTCCCTCATCTCTGCTAGAGCGGCCAGTATTCTCCTTGAGGGCTGGCCCTCCATCATGTGGACAGCTGTTCAGAATGAGACAAAGATTCCTCTCTAGGCTGCTGGCTTTGGAACAGGGCCAGCATGGAAGCCTGGGTGTCCCAGGTCTGCTCCAATTTCTCAGTCAGTATCTCCTAAAGCCCTTGTGGACGGTGGATGGAAGAGGTGCATCTGGTGTAGCTCTCGGCCCCACGTTCTCCCTGCCACGGAAATGTGAGCACTGAGGTCACCTCGGGAAAGGAAGAAGACAGAGGAAGTGCGAAGGCTCAGCTTGCGTCCCCTTTCTCCACAAAGCCTCTTTTGGCCATGCTGCCCCACGTGGATCCCTTCTGTCTCAGTCTCCAAACTTGTATTACTATTGCAATATTTGCTCCAACGTGCTACTACATTCCATCTTGAACTCTTCTATAGTGATGTGAGTCTTTTTTGTGAGGGCTAAAGTGTGACCTCTCAAGCATGTCTACCATTATAGAACAGGCTTCCTAGAGGCTCCCAAATCCCTTAACCTATTGTGGGCTGAATTGCGTCCTCCGAAGTTTTAGTGTCTCCCAAAGTTGGAGTCCTAACCATTGGTACGTGTGAATGTGACTTTGTGTGGAAATATTTCTTTGACGATGTAATAATGACATATATGAAGATGAGGTCACATCAGAATAGGGTAGACCCTTAATGACTGGTGTCCTTAGAAGAAGAGGAGACAGGTACACATAGTGAAGAGAAAACCACATGAAGACACTGACATCAGAGGGAATTGGCCATGTGATGATGGGGGCAGAGACTGAAGTTATGCAGCTACAAGCCAAGGAAAGCCAGGGATTGCCAGCAACCACCAGAAGCTTAGACAGAGAGCATGGCCCTGTTAAGACTTTGATTTTGAACATCTGGCCTCCAGAACTGTGAGAATACATTTCTGTTGTTTTAAGCTATTTAGCTCCTGGTAGTCTTTTATGGTAGCCCTAGGAAAGTAATACACCCCCCCCCCCTCCTATGACAATAATAATAACAGAAATACAATTTATTAAGCACTTACCAGATTACCAGACAATATACTTCACATATACTGCCTTATTTGAGGCACGTAGAAATTTACTTGTAGGTATAGCTATTCTTCTTTTAAAAACAGAAGCTTCCAGAGAGGCTTGGTAACTAGCCCAACATTGCATAGCTGGTATGTAGATGGTGGCTGGAATTTGAATGTTGTTTCATTACTTCTAAAACTCGGACACCGAGGGAATGAATCTCTTGTACTGGTGATAGGGGAGGAGGAGGACACATGGACAGATCTTCCTTGAAAAGAACATCCTCATTTGCTCACACGGGGCCCCCTGTTGTCAGGTTAGGTCACCTATGTGACTGACAGAGGCTCAACCATGCCTGGTGTTCTTGCCTGATCTTGGGAATCATGAGATCACAAAGTCTGCTTTTCAATGGTCTTCAGAACACTGGGAGCATGCTGGATCCTGGGGTGCTCCTGTTTGAGAGTGGGGAACTTGAAAGACGAGTGGAGGATAGAGGTGGCCTATATTGGGAGTGTGTTCCAGGCCTGTGTTTAGCAGCTCATTTAGATAATGACCATGAGCCCAACATCATGGCACGGCTTAACTGCACAGTTCTCTTTATTATAATAAAACAATGAAGGCTTGTTGTATTCATCAGCAAACTGGATCCTGGCCGAAGCACACACAATGCTTATAATTAGGGGCGGCTTGGAGAGGAGATCTCAATTTGCCTCTGCCTGTTCAAAAGAAACCACGCTTGGAAATTTAAAGGGACACGTATAAGCTTGTTTCTTTGTTGTCAGCTGTGTCTAGGTTGAAAGGATAATATTTTTCCCATAGAAGAAAGTTTAAAACGATTTCAGTATTGCTGACAAATTCAGTTTCTGTCAGAGTTTGGGTTCCTTGAGGCCAGGGGCTGTATTGTACTCATTTCTGTCCCCTCAGTTTTTAGCATTTGTCTGAGACATATGTTGTGATCAGTAATACTTGCTGAATAAATGAAAACACAAAATTCTATTCATCTGGAAGAATATTCTTGAGTAGAAAGTTTGCTGATTCAAATGTTCATTTGTAGCAACTCTGGGTCCAAGTACTGTCTTCATTACTTTCCTTATTCTTTTTCTTGCCTTCTCTACCCCTCATTCCCTCATTAAAAAACAACCCAGGAATGGTGCACATAAGAGCTTTGCTTTTGTTTTATAATCATTATGAATATAATGCCTAGAATATACTTGATAGTACATATTTCTGGATAAATTTTTAAAAATTTGTTAAATCTTTAATTTTTTTTTTTATCTTCTAGATATTTAGAAAGGGTTTAATAGTCTCTACTATGGAAATGGTAGTTCTGATTTAGAATTTAAATCATTAACAATTTTGATGGCATCTAAAGGAAGTAAAATGGCCTGGAGGAAAGCAAACCTTATGTGGAATTCATACCTGATTCTACAGGATGGACACAGGGTGTATGTTTATTGTGATGGCTGGCTGACTGACAAGAATCCAGGCACCGAATGACTTATTTTCAAAGCATTTTAGAAGGCTCAGGGGTCAGGGTTGGTGGTAGATTCTTTAAATCAAGGAATTTCTTGAAGCTGCTCTTCATGTTGTTTCTGTATGAGTAAGCATGGCTCTGCCTTCAGGAGAAGCTAGTAATTATCTTTTGTTGCCCTGATAATTGTTGAGGTGAGTGGAATTCATTGCTATTTGCATCCACTGACACCCAACTATTAGTCACCATCTTCTCAGTGTGAGATTTCAAGATAAAAATACCATGTATGCATTTCACCTAGTTTTGATTATTGAAGATGGCGTTGTCCAGTGATAAGACAGTTAAAGACTATCTACATAGAGTTTAAAAATAACAGCCCACAACACTGAGCATGGTCAATCAAGCCTTTTTGCTGTTTCAATTATATAAAAATCAACACAATACAGACAGATACTATATCGCCTTAACATTTGAAAAACACGGTACCATAGAAGGTGATGAGATGACACAAAGGGAAGAGGGTCTCAAATTGGCTCCTTGATCTAGAACAGGGTGCTTCTCAAACTTTAATGTACATCCAAATCACCTGGGGATCTTGTTTAAGTGCAGATTCTGATTTAAATGCAGTAGATCTGAGGTGAGGCCTGAGACCCTGCATTTCTAACAAGCTCCCAGGTGATGCTGAGGCAGCCAGTCCAGGGACCAATAACACCTCTGAAAATGAGCGTTAGGTAGTAGCTTCTTTCGGAGTTTCAAATAAAGTCAATGATAGCCACCCCCAAATGCAAGTTAGTCAGAAAGAAGTTGCGCATGACAATCACATCTAAAGCATTTTCTCCCTCAGTGTATTACATTCAGAATTTCCAGCTCAGATCTCCCTCTTGGCTCTGCATCTGTGTAGAAAACCAATCACAGGACACTCCTACCCAAATGATTCATAGTCACCTCAACAAACATGTCCTAAACAGAACTCATTTCCTTTCCTCATTCTCAAACCCACTCCTGGGGGGGCCTGTCTCAGTGAATGGCAGCCTCCTCTACTCAGCTGCCCAGGTTGGAAATCTGGGCTTATCTTCCCTGTTATTCCCCCAGGAACAGAGACTTGCCAAATCTTCCTGTCAAGTAGTTCCTGAATCCACTTACTTCTCCCTACCTGCACACCACCCTAGTTCATGCCACATACGTCTATGGCTTGGGGGACAGCTGCAGTCTCCTGAATGGTCTTATCTTCCACATGGCAGCTGGCATGACTTTCTCATCTCCATGTCCCTGCTTGGAATACTTCAATGCTCCTTCTGCTCTAGGATAAAGTCCACACTCATCCGCATGCATCGCAAGCTCCAGCTTTGCTTTCTACAGTTCCTAACTTCCCATGACCTTCATACTTGAGTTAGACTCCTGTGCCATGACATTGTATTCTTCCTGGTTACTGCAGAAACAGAAAGCCCCTCAGGAGCCTCTTGCGTGACCTGTCTACACATCGTTCACTTCCTCTACAGGTCTTCCCTGCTCTCCCCAGGTCCCAGTCCATGCCCTTTCCAAGAACTCCTGCAACATTCTTACCTCCCTTATCAGGGTCACTGGGTTGCAGCTTTGTTCCTTGTTTGACATTATGTTTAGCATGGAGTCAGTCAGGGCCCAACAAATATTTGCTGAATACCTGCATGATTTGTAAACACGCAACCTCTAAGGAAAATCTCAGGGTATGAATTCTAATGGCAGTCTCCATTGAATGCCAGTCCCCTCAGTACTTGGAAGGAGGCAAGGAACAGATGAACAGAACACAGGCTCCACTACCACTAATCTCTAACAATCTTTAGAAAAATACCACCACTGTGTCTGACCCACATGCTGGTTTTTCACTTAGCTAATGACGTCTAATAGTCAGTTCTATAAATAGGGACAGAGTAAATTCAGTCTGACCATCTAAATCACAATTTCAGGACTACATCTACAGGAGGTACCCTCCGCTTTGTAATGGATGTAAGTAGACTATCAAAAAATCCTCTCTTTGCCTGAAAATCTCCTCCCTAGGTTTTTAACTTAATTTTAAAATCTCACATATTAATGAAGCCTCAAATACCAATGAAACGGACATTAGAGTTCATGCTTATGCTTGAAGCCATTCATTCATAAGTGGATAGAAGAAAGCGTAGTCTATTGAAATGAAGTAAGTTGCCCAAGGGAGGTAACTGAACTGGTTTGTTGATGGAATTTTTTCTCTTTTTGAAGGCACTTAATACCTGCTGTTTAAAATCTTCACAACAACTTCAGAAAGCTTGTATTATTATTCTCTTTATATCCAAAAGGAAACAGACTCAGAGTGTTAAATAATTTGCCAAGGTCACAGGTAGAAAGAGGCTGCTACTGGATGCAAACCCATTGCTGTCTGATTCCAAAGCTGGATTCTTTTCACCCCCGAGGAAGTGACGCATGTGAGGAGACGACCTGGCTTGGTGCTCTGGCTCTGAAGTCAGCCCACTGGGTCTTCATGAACGGGCCACTTAACCTTGCCAGGCTGCAGCTCAATGGACTTAAATGACGAAGGTGACCATACGTTATTCAGATCAGGATGCTTTCAGAAAGTGGAAGTTGAATGTAGCAGGTAACAGTGATCTTCCTCTGTTCAGGTGTCCCTCCTAATGTTTTTTGGTCCATTTTCATGTGTCACCCCAACCCCCTACGCTGCTAAGTCCCAGCATCCCTGTTCTGTAGCCTCTAATACCCAGTGATTCTTGCTCTTTTGGAGGACTGCTCACAGACCCTCCTGGAGTTGCTTTGTCTCTCCACGTAGAGAGCTTTTAAGACCTGCGAATTCACTTTCCCCAGTGTAGCCATTGGCCAATGTGAAGAGTGTGGGAGTGTGAAAGTCCAGCTCACAGGCCTCAGGAACAGACAGATCTGACACATAGCTTATACCCTAGAGCTTCCCTGTGGGACCAGTCTGAAACAGCAGCCTGGCTGTGCTTTTGCCCTCTTTTGTCTTGCTTCTCCTATTCCCTTAATGGTTTTCCTCGGGAGCACTTCCTAAATGAATCCCTTGCACACAAATTTGTACCTCAGAGCTGTTTCTGTGGAACCTGACCTAAGCCAGTGGTGCTGGATTGATAGAGACAGCCGTTCACCACTTGACTGGTTTCCTGAGAAAGGCTGGAGCATCTCTCAGAAATTTCTGAAAAAACAGAAGTGATTCTCATCTGTGTGGGATGACATCAGTGTGAACGTGCTTTGAGACGGGAAAATGAAAGAGATAATCCCTCAAGGATCACCAGATCAACAGACAGCTTGCTCTGAGTGGAGCTGGCTGGCCTCTTCAGCATTAAGATTCTTCGCTCAATAAAGGGGACTAAAATTATCCACAACCAATTCATACAGGACACCTTATTGATGAAATGTTCTCTCCCCCCTGGGCAAAGGCGTTCACCCACCAGCACTCTTCTTGCAGGCCTGCAGGCTGCACTTCTGGACTTCTGGAGGTCTGGCTTCGTGATCACACACGCATCGGTCTTCAGTTGTGTTGTCTTCTGAGGAGACACAATGCACAGTCCTCTTCTGAAAGCCCCCTCCACAGGAAGCAGTGCACTGAAAAAGAGGGGTGCACAGAGAGTCACGGTTCTTCCCTGGGACCACCAGGGGGACTCTAGCAGAGCACCTCTAGCCCCACCATACTCAAGGAGGGGACAGTCTCGATTATCAGAAATCGTTCTGAAGGAGTCAGAGAATAAGGCACTACAAATTTGGAGATGTGAATTTAGGCAGAGTCTATACTACTGACTGTGTGGATTGAATTTAACTTAATTGACTGTTGGGTTCTCTGAGGAATGTGGACAAAGTTTGAAATACAAGCAAAATAGAAAAAGATTTCATTTCTAAGCCCTGGTGCCTCAGAAATCCAGTTTCTCTGAACTAGATTTGACTTGGGGCTGGGAATCAGACATGAAGAAAGAGAAGTAGGAGAGGAAACCATGAAAGAATGGAGAGAGAATCTGGAATGGGTCCAGCTGGACCATGTATGGCCTCAAGCCACTCACAAGATTTTATCGCAGTGTCATCCAGTGGCTGCCTGGAAGCAGAAAAAATTTTTTATTTTGTCTATATATTATGAAAATATATAATATAAATGTATGTAATATATTAAAATATAATATATAAAATATTCATATTATATATATTAAAATATATATATAATATATACTATAATATAATATATTATACACACACACACACACATACACAACATAAAATTCATGATTTTAACCATTTTTAAGTATACAATCCAGTGCCCTAAGTGTATTCTCATGGTTGTGCAATCATCACTTCTATCCATCTCTAGAACTTTTTTGTATTTCCAAATTGAAACTCTGTACTCATTAAATAAGAGTTCCCCATCTTCCACCCCCACCACTAGCCCCTGGCAACCACCAATCTATTTTTCATCTTTATGAATTTGACTACTGTATGTACCTCATATAAGTAGAGTTGTCCCTGGATTACTTCAGTTAGCATAATGTCTTCAAGTTTCCTCTGCAATATAGCATGTACCAGAATTTCTTTTAAGGTGGAATAATATTCCACTGTATGTATATACCACATTTTGTTTATCCATTCATCTGTGGATGGACACTTGGGTGCTTCCGCATTTTGGCTATTGTGGACCACAGATACTCTAATGACTAACATTCCATTTCAACATTTTCTTTCTTATATAATTAAACTTCCCAGAAGGCAGAAACCAGAAATAACTACTGAGCTGATCTTGAGTAAATAAAAGTGTGCAACAGAAGACAACAGGAAGAACAAGGGCAGTTAATCAAGCCAGAATTTGATCAAGAGTCCTGGGCCAGGATTCTGGAGATGGGCTTTTCCACTCACTGCATATTGTTCTGGATCAATCACTCAACCACTCTCTTTCTTCCTCTGTAAAATAAAGTTGTTACATAAAGAACAAATGACTTCCTTTCCTACTTTCTGCTCTAAGGGTCTGATGGAACAAGGCTGGGCTGGTCCAGGGTGCTGAAGTCCTGCTGGCCCTCTTGTCCAGGGCAGATAAAGATGGAAGAACTAACTCCAAGCCAAGCACAAAAGTGAGCAGAGAGGTCACTATCCATGCATTAATTAGTCAATTAAAATGACTTATGATAAAGAAGATGCATGAATTTGTGTTGTACTTAATTGGAGGATTAAGCAGGAAGCATGGTTACTGATTTGGGTTTTGTTAATTGTGGTAATGCGGTCAGTTTGGGGTTTTAGAGAGAAGGTACACCTCTTTTAATGCTGAGTTCCACTTCTTTGGAACCATTGATAATAAGGAATCTTTGTGTAGAACTGAGAACTCCAAAATAAGGATGTGGCTTAGCTCCCAGCTAAGGCTACTGAGTAACTGAATTGACCATACCCTAAGGTGAACTGCACACTAGTCTCATTCAGTCCTGGATGCCTTATCCAATCAGAGCCCAAGGGTTCTCTTCAGCTTAAGCTGGCCTGTTTGGAAATGTTGACTCCCAGGGCTTAGCAGATGATCAGCAAAGACTCACTCTGTGTGAAGCTATAAAACTCTTTTGTTGCTACCACTCAACCAACATAGATGGATTGGAGAAATATGAAAAGGAGGAACCATTAGTTGTTTCAAAACTAATGCAAGCACCTTCACTGAATAGTTTTCTTACACTTACTACTAATATATGGTAGGCACAGTTCTAAGTGCACAGGAAATATCCTTTAGTTCAGTCCTGGTAGCAACCATGTAAAGTAAGATTTTTTTTTTTTTTTTTTTTTTTTGGCTTTTGCTAACATAGAAACAGGTCCACCTCTCTTCTGACTTTCCTTTCTCTTACAGAATTTAATGGGCATGGAGACTCACGTTCTTCAGATTTGGAAATTTTTCTTGTATTAATTCTTTGATTGCCTCATTTCTATTCCATCTCTATTCTCTCTTTCTGAAATCCTATTTCAATATCATACCTCCCGGTCTGATCCTCTAATTTTCTCATCTTTTATTTTTTTTTTATTGCATTTTCTTTTTGTATTTTCTTGAGAGATTTCTTCACATTATTTCCCCAACCCTTCTACTTACTTTTTTACCTTTCTATTATAAAAATACTTAAGATCTCTTTATATTCTCTGAGTATTCCTTTTATATAGCTGCAATAGGAAGCTAGGTCATGGGTGTAGTCTCCTATTTCTCTGAAGAAATTAATTATAGTTTTTTGGGGGGAAGTTTGATGTTATTTTCAAGGTCTCTGTTCCTTGGAGTTTCTTTTGTTCCGTTTGTTATTTTGTCCTTGGTGTAATAGATTTTCTTAAATGTCCAGTAATCCTAGCCTATCTACTTAAGATGAGGTAACTATGAGCTGACTGGAAGTTCTATGGATGGCAGTTATTGTGAAGTGGTTTTATATAAGGTGATCAGGAGGAGATCTATTATATGAATTTTTTTTTTCTCTTGAGGCCAACCCGGTCCCTTGTCTTTGTGGAGCTCTGTTAGGGAAAGGAGGACACAATTTACTGAGTGTATTTTCACGTAACCATTGGTGAGATGAGCTCTTTTGTTCCCACCAACTGTGACTGATTCCAAGGTCTCTCTTGGTTTACTTCTCCAGCAAGAAGACCTCCAGGCTATGGTCAGGAAGTAGGAAAGCTCTAAAGATCCAACTGTCTCTCTTACAAACTTTCAACCAACTCTCCATTTTCCCCTACCTTCACTGCTGCCTCAGAAGCTGCCTGGAAAATTTCTGTGCTATAGACAGTTTTTAGCTTTCTCTGGCATGCAAAGTCAACTATATGTTTGCCTATCTGGTTCTAGCTTCCAAAATTTTATTGATTCCTTCTCTGATATTGTCTTCTATCCTCTGGTCTTTGTGGATTTGAGGTGTTTTTAATTTTTTTCTCTTCTATTTAATGCAGTTTGGGGAAGAGAGGCAAATGTGTATGTTCAATTCATCCACATGTGTTCCCTGGGCTCCGTAATTCGTGTTTTTCACTTGATAATAGATCTCAGAGGTCAAGAGTAATTCCAAAGCCTGGCTTGGTAGGTGTTAGCCACCTTTCAAGCCCCCTATTCTTTGATATGCGCAATTGATGAATTTTTGACAAATGGCTCTTCCAAGGAAACTTTAACTCATGTCCACCTCCAAAATGCAGTAACCTCTAACTCTCTTTAAAGAAACTTTGAGGGGCACCTGGGTGGCTCAGGCGGTTAAGTGTCCGACTTCGCCTCCAGTCATGATCTCACGGTTCATGAGTTCAAGCCCCACGTCCGGCTCTGTGCTGACATCTCAGAGCCTGGAGCCTGTTTCAGATTCTGTGTCTCCCTCTCTCTCTGACCCTCCCCCGTTCATGCTCTGTTTCTCTCTGTTTCAAAAATACAAATAAACATTAAAAAAATTTTTTTAAAAATAAAGAAACTTTGAATTTCTGTTGTTAGGAATTTTTACAACTCAGAAATATAGGTCTACCTCATTCTTAAAAGGGCTGTACTCTAATAAATTAATAGACTGACCAGTTCTTCTATCAAAGGATATTAGGTTATTTTTAGGAATTGCTGTTACAAACAACATGGAAACGAACATCTTTATCATCATCTAGGATTACGTTTGATGGAATATTTGTGGGCTAAATTACTACAGGTAGAACTGCTGTGTCAGTCTATGTAGTTTAAATTTCTCATTGATTTTAATACTTTCCGTTCTAACTCCAGACACATTATTATAAAAAATGTGCTGGAAATTTGACTGAAGAATAACAACCACACAGAACCTCACAATTTACAATTTAGCTTTCTCTGGCATGCTAAGTCAACTGTAAGTCTGCCTATCTGCTTCTAGCAGATACTACCTGAGTGCCAAAATGAGAAGCAGACCATATTATAGGTAAATGGATGGGGGGTGTTTTTGACAGTTTTCTTTCTTCACTTAGTTCCCTAAGAACAGGATATGCTTCACACATCATTATTATAATATTTACTGGGCTATCATTATCTTTCTTGCCAAAAAGAAACTGTTGAGCTAAATAATAAGGTACAAGAGCCTCAGGGAATTGACAGACTTAATTCATCCGTAGGGGTGCCTGGGTGGCTCAGTCAGTTGAGCATCTGACTCTTGGTTTTGGCTCAGGTCATAATCTCATGGTCCATGGGTTTGAGCACCACATTGGGCTCTGTGCTGACAGCATGGAGACTGCTTGGGATTCTCTGTTTCCCTCTCTGCTCCTTCCCAGCTTGTGTGCTTTCTGTTTCTCAAAAATAAATAAATAAATAAATAAATAAATAAATAAATAAATAAATGTTTTTAAAAAATGTTCATCTGTAGTTGTTAATCTTCTATGGGATTTTGTGTTCCTGAATGGGGCCAAAGTTATAACATTTTCATAATAGTTCACATGGTATGAATTATTTTCTTCTAATGGTCACATTTGATTTGATTAGTAATGTTTATATTGTTATATAGGGTTCCAGGGTATTTTTGAAGAGCTTAATCCTGAAACACATATTTATTTGTTGGGTAAAGTCTTTTCAGGTTTTGAAATCAAAGATGGATAAAGAAAATTGGTTTTGGAATAACTGAATTTCTAGTGAACAGGAAATAAAGTCATTTTCCAAGGGAGATGCCAAATGTAAAGTGATTAAATTATATTTACATGAAAAAAAGTAAAATTGCATGTGACATTTTCTGTTGTTCACATGGCCCATGGGGACAGGGTGAAAGTCAGCTACTGGCCCTGGCACACAGTTTAGCAGGTTGCAAAAACAAAAGCTTGTCCTGACACCAGTATCTTCTTTGGCAATTCATTATGAATCAGTATTAGATGCCAATGAAGATAGGGAATCAATAGAAAATATGATGTGCCCTGTCTACCTACTGAAGTGGTTGACATCATTCTTCTTTGCCTACTGGAAATTTTTTAAGCTATGGGTATAATAAAATATGCATTTTTAATTTTTTGCAGGCTAAGTGATTAATGGACAATGTTCCTTTAGCAATAATAAATCATCTTGTTCTTCCTGGATTTGAGCAGGTATTATCCAGAGACCAGCACAATCTTGAGTTGGATGTACCAGTAGAAGCCTTTTTCAAGAGTACTTGCCAGAGTGTGAATTGATTATAGCTATGCAGGAGCAACTATACAGCAATGAACAGTGAGAATCACTAAGGATATAGCAGCTTAAAAATATGTGGGGGCATTACGTTTGTCAAAATACTGCATTGGCCTGTGTTATAACTATCAAAATATGCTTAAACAAGAACAAGTTTTACATTACAAAATATTAACAGTTGAGGGATTTGTATATCAGATCCTCTTGGCTCCCCTTGTTCCCCAGGTGTTGGCCATTGATCTGCCCCAGCTGAGATGGTAACTAACTTCATGAAAGCATAGTCTATTGGCCTGCACCTCCTATGCCCATGCTGTGTGCCTCTCACCTCTTGATTCTGGGCTTTTCTGGCTGAGACATGTGACATGGTGGGGCCTGCCCAATGCCCACACATGAATAGCCCAAGACAACAGGGGATATTAGCCATCTGAGAGAAGACTTTTTACTCAGTCCTAAGAGATAGGAACCAGTAAATCATCTTCTTCCTTCTTGCCCCTGGACAAACTACCCTAAGAGAGTTCATATAGCTAGCTTTTTGAAGGGCTTCTTTTGAGAGCAACCAGTTGTTCCTGACACCAAGCAACAGTCAGTTAGGACAAGTGGTCAGTCTGGTAATGCACCACCTCATATTTGATCCATTCTTTCCCTGTCTCCTTCCTCTTTCCTATCACCCCTGATTTTCTGGTATTGTATTTCCTAATAAAGTGTTAGCTTTGGTCTTAGGACTCTGTTTTCTAGAGAATTCAGGATATGACAAATCAAAGTGCTGGGAGAATCTGTCTATGGGAGGATTTTCTTTGTTTTCAGGGTCACTGATACAGTTATTTTTATAACAAACAAACTTTGTGACAATAATAAATCTTTCTCTCATTTACAGTTTGTTTGTTTGTCTCTCCATCAAACAGACTGGCCATCTGGCAAACTGATCTGTGAATTGACAAGATCTGAAACTCAGGAAATCACGCTAAGCCTCCAGCTTCAGGGCATTAACAACTCCTGTTTGCTTCAGGAAAAGCCACAGGATCCAAGGTATTGAGACCCAAAACTGCTTTTTCTTGGGCTTTGTGCCTCTGAGATCATGTTGGTATTTGATCTGCTTTCTATTGAATGTATTTGAAGTTTTCTCTTCAAGACAGTAAACATTGACCACATGTCAGCAAGGATCAGCTTTCAGCAGATTTAGAGGAATTAATGGCAGAAGAGTACTGGAACTAAATCAATGGATTTGCTGAACATTTTCCATGAATATATATTACCTTGTAAATCAAAAGAAAATAAATACTATTTTTTAAAAGACTAAAATAAATTGAAGGGACTATAACCGGCTCTTACCAGGTCCCAGTTCCCAGTGGCCCAATGACAACAAGGATGGCTGTTGCAGGGTGCAGTGGATGTGGGCCTTTTCGTCCAGTCACAGAGACCTCCTAGACAAATCACTCCTCTCTCCTGAACTCCACCTCCACAGGACCTGGAACACTGATACATCACAGGGACGAGGTTAGGTAAAGATCTCATGGTGACATTTTCAGTGATAAGAGAAGACCTTTTTATTATCATTTGTGTTGCGTACAGGATTGTTAAGAATATTAGTATATATATTGGAATCTGCAACATATATGCCAGGTTCCTCACAGTGACCAAATGGCAGTGATGAAATAAAATTTAGAGAAAGGAGATTGATAAAGGACATTCTAAGGATATGAGGAAGAGAAAAAAAATCAGAAGATGCCAAATAGTTTGATGGAAAATAGTATGCCAAACAGAAGGGATATTGGTTAAAAACCTAAATGAGAGGTCATGCCAGAATGGACATAATGTTATTTGCATTTTGCCTTCTGGCACAAGTATCTATAAACCAAAATGCAAAATGTAGATGTTTTTCTTGTGACTAGTTCTGACAGTCCAAACAGGGACACATTTGCAATACGATTATGTTAATCTCCTCTTATGATGGGATTCAATCTTCCTTACCCAGTACATAGAACTTTAGAACTAAATATGTCCATATCCAGAATAGGGAAATTGATGGGTTTGCCCAGGGGTCTGATGCATTGGCTGTCATGCTCACAAGATAAATTTGAGACGACAGGCTGGATTCCTAAAGGGATACAACTCTAAAATGTGTCAGGTTTTTGCTCACTAGTATAATTTTATAAGATCTATTGTCTCATTTTCATAAGGTTTCTAGGAGGAAATTACATAATCCACCAAGAATCTTTGAAAAATACTTTGAGGGGCACCTGGATGGCTCAGTCAGTTAAGCGTCCAACTCTTGGTTTCTATTCAGGTCATGATCTTATGGTTCATGATTTCAAGCCCTGTGTCAGGCTCTGCACTGACAGTGCAAAGCCTGCTTGGGATTCTCTCTCTCCCTTTCTCTCTCTGCTCCTACCTCACTTCTGCATGAGCTCTCTCTCTCAAAATAAAGAAATAAACCTTTAAAAAAAGTACTTTGAGGGATGCCTGGATGGCTCGGTCAGTGAAACATCTGACTCTTGATTTCAGCTCAGGTCCTGATCTCATGGTTTGTTTGGTGAGATCGAGCCCCACGTCAGGCTCTTCACTGACAGCATGGACCTTGCTTGGGATTCTCTCTCTGCCCCTCCCCTGCTCTCTCGCTCTCCCTCTCTTTCTCTCAAAAATAAATAAACATGAAAAAAAAATTTTTTAAAGAACCTTGAAAAATCTTTATTGTGTGGTAACAACAACAACAAAATAATTATGGTTGCCAACATCTCCCCCATTATATCAGGCATGACATATGTAGTGGTACCATAGGAAACAGGGTAATTACATATAATTAACCCTTTCTGTTCAATAAAAGAACTAAGCTATTGATTTCATGGTATTCCAACTTTGAGGGTCAACATGGATTTTTCAAATTTATTCTATCTCTTTTTAATCCTATCTGAGGAGAGAAGGGAGGGATTCCCCCATTGGAGATCATTCTACCTATACGTGTACATATAGATTCAGGGTCATCTGGCCAAGTAATATCTAGGAAAGGAGGTGAAGAAAGTGTAAACCAGTGATTCTCCAAGTGTGGTCTCCAGACCAGCAACTTCAGCATCTTCTAGATACTTGTTAGAAATGAAGAATTCAGGCTCCACCCCAGACCTCCAAACTAGACACTCTGGGAATGGGGTCCAGCCATCTGTGTATTAAGAAACCCCCAGGTAATTCTGAAGTGAGCTAAAGTTTGAGAACCTCTGGTGTAGGGACATTCCAACAGCTGAAATGCCTCTTCCATGCAGGCAGTATGGGCTGGCTGACATACCAAAGGGGCCCACAGTCTCATGATGGCAGTCTGCTAGAGAGTGTGTATAGACAAGGCAGCATCATGCATCAGGGAAAGCACCTAAGGGTGCTCAGACCCTCAAAAGCTCAAGAGAAATATTTTTGCATTTCCATGTCCTCTGCTTCCTCAGAGGGAAGTCTTCCAACTGTGTGGCTTACTCAGAACAGAATACTACTTTAGAAAGGAGGGTTTGGGGAGACCTTCAGGGAACAGTGCCTGATTAGGGCTCCCAGAAGCTACTGAGGAAGCATAAAGAATACATCTTTTTCATAACCAGAAAGCAGATCTGATTGCTCATCTTTAAAAACCTGCCGATGCCGTTTCTCTGACAAGGCGATCTGGGCTCCTCTGCAAATTCCTGGATTCTGAAAGCTGTATAATGATTCTGAAGGCTCATTATATGTGGAAGTCTTAGAGGCCTCAGTCCAGAGCATGGGAGTAGCAGGCACTTTATATGCCCCAGAGCTGAGCAGGTAAGGAGGAGAAAGAGGGGACAGTAGTGGCTGCTGCCCACCCCCCCAAAACACCAGGTATTGGCCCAGAGCCTCAGGAATAAGTATGGCTGCTTGACATTGTAGGCAGTAAGTAGCTGTAGGGGGCTCAGTCTTCTGTAAGCTTTGACTCTAACTCTGTGTTCTACAGTTGTAATTCACTACCTTCCTTTCCAGGGCACGTGGAAGGTTTGGTTTCCTCCAAAATAGTTATTGATTCACTCTTCCTCCTTAGTTTACTCTTTGTTCAGTGCTTATTGAATTAATGTCTATGGTAGAAAGCACACTGGCACTGGAGTCTACCTTATGCTTAAACAAATACTCCCCCATTTATTTTCTAGTTGTGTGACCTCATGTAAGTTTCTTAACCTCCAAGTCTCAATTTCTTCATCTATAAAATGGAATTAATAAAGCCTACCATTCAGATTGTTGTGAAAATTAAACCAAGTATTGGGAATGCAAACTGGTGCAGCCACTCTGGAAAACAGTGTGGAGGTTCCTCAAAAAATTAAAAATAGATCTACCCTATGACCCAACAATAGCACTGCTAGGAATTTACCCAAGGGATACAGGAGTGCTGATGCATAGGGGCAGTTGTACCCCAATGTTTATAGCAGCACTTTCAACAATAGCCAAATTATGGAAAGAGCCAAAATGTCCATCAACTGATGAATGGATAAAGAAATTGTGGTTTATTTACACAATGGAATACTACGTGGCAATGAGAAAGAATGAAATATGGCCTTTTGTAGCAACGTGGATGGAACTGGAGAGTGTTATGCTACGTGAAATAAGTCATACAGAGAAAGACAGATATCATATGTTTTCACTTTTATGTGGATCCTGAGAAACTTAACAGAAGACCATGAGGGAGGGGAAGGAAAAAAAAAAGTTAGAGAGGGAGGGAGCAAACCATAAGAGACTCTTAAAAAGTGAGAACAAACTGAGGGTTGATGGGAGTGGGAGGGAGGGGAGGGTGGGTGATGGGCATTGAGGAGGGCACCTTTTGGGATGAGCACTGGGTGTTGTATAGAAAACAATTTGACAATAAATTTCATATTAAAAAAAAAAAGAAAATTAAACGAAGTATGGTAGGTAAAATGCTTAGCCCATAGACACACTCAAAATATGCTGGGTTCCTTTTTTTCTCTTCTTTCTACCATGCATGGGTATGGTTGGGAGTTTTTTGTTTGTTTGTTTTGTTTTGTTTTGTTAGCTGTTGAGGTATTTGCATATTGGCGAATAAGATTATTATACTTCACCAAAGAACAGTCACTTTGTTTTCATGTGCTGAAGTAGGACAAAGACCCAGTAGAGCCTGGACCCTCACAAAACAGAGGACATACAGACAGGCACAAGCACACTTCCTTTTATTTGTGTAAACTATGATCTGGGCATTCAACTGAGAAGTGGAACTCTAAAATAAACTGTGTGTGGGAAGGACCTGACCAATACCCCCAGTTCAATTGCAGAGGCCTAGGAGAGAGGCATGTGAGGCTCTGCCCTAAATGACTTTCATCAGAGTGGTCCATGTACATTTCCCCAACATGAATCTCAACTCCCCAGTATGTCCACTGGGAGACTGGGTTGTAATAAAACACTGAATTATCACGTTTGAAACCACCAATTGTTGTGGCCTGTTGACCTGTTGTTGTTGTTGACCTGTTCAGCCTTCTCCACACAGCATTAGGCCACTGAACGGAGGCCAGTCATTGCCACGACGCACGCGTGGTCTTCCCTGACTTCTAGTCTCACATGGTAGCACAGGGATTCACATTTTCCTGGTTGTGTGGATGATGTGTCTGGAGGCCATACCTGGCTCCAGGGCTCCACCTGCCACTCCTCACAGGGCTCCATGTTACAGCTCATGCTCAGCGGGGGAGGAATGCCGGCCAGGAACTGGCAGTGAAACGGCCTCAGGCTCCGGTGGTCCCGGCTGTCCACACATTGAATCTCCCGGATCTGGAAGCCCCCGCTGCAGTTTCTGGAGCACTGCATGGAGAGGGAGAGAAAAGGGGATACTTGAGTCCCTGGTGTCGGGCTTTGGATCCTCCATATCCCAGGGAGTTTCTCAGAGAGCCGTGAAGTTCCAGGGTTCCAGCCATGAAGAAGGATTAAGTCTAGCTCAAGTGTACTGTTTCCCTCACAGGCCCTCTAGAAGGAATCACTTAAACAGCTCCCAAAGATGGGGCTCCCCATGTCCGAAAACACAGGCATGGCAATGTGAGAACCAGGTGGTAAGTCCAGTTCTGTCACTCACTTATTGTGAGATGTTGGGCAAGTCACAGAAAAATTCCAAGCCTCAGGTGTCATATCGATAACCTGGGACAATAACTGTTATCTCACAGCACTGTCGTGAAGGTCACAGACACTGGGGTTAGGTGCCTGCTGGTGCAGTGTGTGCCCCAGTAGGCGGCCATTCCCTCCGGTGTGTATTCATCCGGGGTGAAGGGGAACTCTCGGCCAACCCACACCCATCCGCCCTCAGAATCCTGCTAAAAACCTGTTTTCTCCACAACTCTGAAGGCAAGATGGGTTATGCTTTGTCAGATGAAGGGCCGACATGAGGGAAGTAACTGGAATAACTACTCAGTGGTTTGACTCCCAGAAGTGAGCAAACCCTGGGTTTGTCCCTACCACCCTCCTTCCTCCTGTAGCTAACATCACCTGCCTTCGTCACTGAGAGTTTGCTCAGCACAGGCCCCCTGAAAGCCATTACAAGGCTCTCCTCACTGCCCCCCTCCCCCATGCCCACACCTTGTGTAGCAGCCCCGGCATCCTGCTCAGTCTCAGGTCACTGTGGGCTGCTGACTCCTTAAAATCATGATCAACACTGATGCGCCAGCATCCCCCAAACCAGGGTTTGCACAGCGGATTCTGAAGTAGACCTACTCTCTGACCTCTCGGATTTGGGGAGCTATTCCATCCTCCACCTAGATTTTACTTGATCATAACTTGAGCTTCCAAGACTTGGTCTCCAATCTCTTTAGAATGCTAGTGCCAGCCAAATCCCTTCCGTTCATCTTGCCCCCATCTCCTAGTCTCTCCTGATCCTGTCCTTGCCTGGCCTGTCTTGTCACCCTCCACTGTCAGGTAGGGACTGGAGGTAGGAAGGAGGGGAACAGACCCCTGTGCTCCTCAGCCTTTTGCCTCCAGCCTCTCTGTGGGTTAACAGTACATCCCCATGGTCTTTATGTCCTGAATGTTCCTCCCTCTACTCTTTACATTACGCGCTACTGCTCTTCTTTTAGCCCTCAGCTTAGATGTCATCTCCTCAGAGAGGCCCTCCTGGAATGCCTTTATCCGAAGGAGGCTCTCTTTCTTGTAATTTCTCTCAGCTCCTTGTCCATTTCTATCACAAGAACTTGAAATGTGGAACAATTTTTATTCATTCTGTGTGTCCTTTCTCTTACACTCTCACTGCCATGAAATCAGACCCCTATCTGCCCTGGTTCCCACTGTGTCCCAAGCATCTAGCATGGTGCCAGGCACAGAGGGTCCGTACAGATTTGTTGAGTGCATATATGAATTCCGAGGGGGTTTCCAAGTGGGCTAAGGAGACCCTGGTCACTGCAGCGAAGAAGAGCACCTTTAATCTCCCCATCCTCCCATCTAGTATCTCATTAGCTTGGCTAAACTTGGCTGAGAAAATGCACCAGCAAGAAAGTGTGTGCATTACTGTAAGGTACCTGGCCCCTCTCTACACAGTGAAAAATGGTGCTCTTTCTGACCATGGTGGAATAGTCATAACTACAGGGTTTGGGATTGTGAAAGAAAATCCCTCAAACTTTCAGTAGAGGTACACCCCAAAGACAGTTCCCCCTTCTTCCGCCACCTGCAGATTGTGCTAAGTCACCTGACTTCAAACCTTGGGCTGTAACATAGAAAGATGCTGGCCCATGCGACAAGGGACAGACTGAGGCTCTAATGCAACCATAAATTGAGTGTCCAACTTCTTAGAGATAAACAATGCTTGCCAGACAGCACCCCTCCCCAAAGAAAAACAAGCCAATAACCTCACTTTCCTGCCATGTAGTGAGTACACAAAGGAAAAAATAACTGTCAATTTGAAATCAGCCACAGAGCAAATGAGGGAGCCTGCTAATAATTTCCACACAAAGAGGTCATTTGTCTGACAAAACATATTTCTGGGAAATAGCACATGGTGAAGTAACAGGATTCTTTATTAGGACAAGGGAGTTTTATAAGACATTAATTATAAAATTGGATTTTATTTTCCTATTTTTCATTTGTTGCTGCAATCTATTATTCCTAATTTAATTTTCAAGCTAGCATTATCCCTTTTGTTAGAGTATTCACATTCAATGGGAAATAAACTTTATTAATATGCTGAAGTAAATAATAAGGGAAGACACTCACTAAATCTCTGACTTTTCGGTTCCATTTTCAAAACAGCCTCTGATTCAGTTAGCAAGAGATAAGTGGCAGGATATTAAATCACTCCACTTCTAATGCTGTTTTGCCTTATATGCTGATTGCCAATTATTATATTAATTTTTTTACAGCCTTAGAGGAGGGTAATTTGTATTAATGTTTCCTCACCTGGAACCTGTGGCCTAGACTGAGGACCCGAGTCAGACTAATGAGAACAGAAAGCCTGGCCAACACCTTATTGTGACCAAACAGGCCTGACTGTTTTCTAGTTATGGCATCAATTTAACTAGTGTGATCTGCAGACCAGATAGAATGAAAAATACCCTTAGCTTATAGGAGCCACTGGCAGATATGAAATGAAAGCACAATTCTGTGATTCTCCCTTGTGGTGTTTTTGATTTGTGGAGTCATCCTGATACCCTTTACATGTTGGACTCATACAGAGTGCTCAGTCGAGTATAGAGGAATTAGTGAGCATAGCATTGGGAGAGCAGTAGGTTGCACTCAGGTGTGACCCCGAGAGCAAATAGCCACCTGAGTTCACATGGATTAATCACTTCTCTTCTCTCAGCCTCTGTTTCTCCATCAGTATGGAAAGGAAAATAAACTAGATGATTAAACTATCTCAACATTCTAGAGGGGTATACGTGTATGGGATCGCTGCATTTGTATTCTGTTTTGATTTCAGAATACTTTCTTGCTTTCCAAGTTGAACCAAATACTAAATTTGGATACAAGTTTTTCTCCTGTTCCTTTACTTATGCTGAACAGATTCACAAGACCCTTAAGATTAAATAATTCATTCCAAAAATTCTAAGTTGAACAGCATGAAAATTCATCCTTCTATCTCTTTCCCCCCTCTCACCCCAACTTTTCTTCCTCCCAGTTATTGGGCACATCTATGTTTCAGGCTCTTTATTTCTAGCAGGTGGGAAGAATTACATAAATGAGTAGAAGGAATAATGATTATATTTATATATAAAGATTACCTCATAAGTTGTTCATGATCTAGTGAGGGCACAATGGAGGATATGGTCAGTTTCACCTAAAGAGGTCAGGAAAGGACTAAATAAAGGAGCCAAGTTTTGAGCTGAAGCATATAGGATATGTAGATGCTCGCTCAGCCAGCAAAATAGGGTGGGGGGCATTCAAGGTGGAAAGAATGGCATGTATGGAGGCACAGTGCTATGAAACAACGAAGCTTGTTTGGGAAAAGTGCATTAATCAGAATGCTAGGGTAAAGAGTGGGAGTGGACAGAGAGAGAGACGGGCAGGGGCCATCATGGAGAGCCTTGTGGTCTGGACATCAATCCTCAACTAGAGTGGTCTTGGGTTCGTGTTTCTGTGGTCCTAAATGCTTCTATGTCTTTGCCATTCCTTTATTTTCTTTTTAGGGGACCCTTAATCTAAAATATTCCGGGATGTCAAGAGAAGGTGACAGTTCAGACATATAACATATTATACCAAGAATAAAATAAATGCAGTGATTTTCAGTATATGATGACCTTCCTGCTACTCAACTTTTGCTTTCTGGGGACAAAAAATCCCTTAAAACATGTAATTCCATGTTTTCACGTTTGCATATCGGAGTTTAATATATGTTACTGGAAATATTTTATATATCAAAGTTGGGGATGGTCTGTATTTAGCAAAAAAAGGAGCTCTTCCCCTATTAAATTCATTTCTAAAAATTCAGATGTAAAAAAAAATGTAGAACCGTCATTGACAATCTATAAAATCTAATAAACACAAAGGCAAGAAGTAGAATAAGACAAAAAGACTAGCAATATACATGAAACACAAGACCATAAAGAAAGGCTGACACTTTCTCTTATTTTTCAGCAAGTCAACTACCGCTAAAATAAAATTCCAATGCTCCCTAGGTGGGAAGACAGAACATTCCAAGAAAAAATGTAAAACTGTTTCTGATTCATTTCAGAAATAATATCTGTTAGACTTAGCCATGAAAAGGGAAGTGCTTGTTCTCAGAAAACAAATAAAAGGGATGTCAAATCACCAGTTTACAAAACTTCAGAAGGTGCAACCATCAAGATGTTCCATCAGGCGGTGAATGGAGCTGTGGATGATGCATTGTTCTAGGTGTCAAATGCACCTGAAGGTTTTTCAAGCCCCTTTTGTCACTTCTGCATTTCTTGCATCGCACACTTTTTTTCCTCATACAAATTTTAATGCTCTGAAATTGGCATGTTTCTTACAACTGACGTACATATTTATTGTGTAGTGTTCTCTTTCTTTATGAAAAGCTGTCATAAAATTGATGCATCCCCCAGTGGATGTTTCTTAAAACTGGGAGCATTTGGTAACAGCTGTGTGATCAAACGTTAGTGATTTAAGCACTCTGAGCTTTTGTTGCCTCAGTGGGAATTATAAAGAAGGTCCTGTGCTGGATGAAAATGGAACTGATTATCTAATGCTTTTGTGTAATGTCAGGCACATAGTAGTATTTGGCGAGTGTTAGTGCCCAAGGTAGGTCAAGTTCTTCAAAGTTTATGGACACCAAGCACCTTGTCTGCTTAGTACTAAGGAGTGGACACCTGCTCGAGCCAGTCATTCTGTTGACAGAACTTTCTCCACTGTCACCTGTCCACAGGCCTTGCACCCCAAGTCCAGAAAGCCAGAGGTTAGTAAGCATCTAAGAACCAGTCCTAACTTTTATCTTGAGCTCAGAGTCTGCCCAGGGTTTCATCTAAACAGTCTTTTAAGGGGGCACCTGGGTGGCTCAGTTGGTTGAGGGTCCGACTTTGGCTCAGGTCATGATCTTGCAGTTCATGGCTTCGAGGCCCACGTCAGGCTCTGTGCTGACAGCTCAGAGCCTGGAGCCTGCTTCAGATTCTGTGTCTCCCTCTCTCTCTGCCCCTCCCCCAGCTCACACTCTGTCCCTCTCTCTCTCTCAACAATAAAAATAAACATTAAAAAGAATAAAAAAATGAAATAAACCAGTCTTTTACCATTTACAAAGCTGTTTCACTCACATTCTCTTTTTTTTATCCTTCCAACAACTCTATGAGGTAAGTAGAGGCAATATCATCCATGTTAATTCTCAGAGGTGAGAGAAAGAACGTTCCGAGGGTGAATGGCCAGTGTCATCAGTGTCATATGCTCGTCACGCCAGAGCAGGGTTGCCAATCCAGATGTGTCTGATCCACTGGCCAGCCCTGCTTCTAGGATTCAGTTCTACAGAACTGTCTTCCCAAGGATGCCTCTGGGACAGACCTGAGGACCACAAGCTTGAATTTGCTTCAGGCAGATCACTACATGAAGCGGAAGCACACCATTCTGAAAGGCTACTTCTAGACGTGGTAGAGGGAGAGTCTGAACGTATAGTCTTATTCTACTGTCACACACATGGGGACATGTCCACAGCAGTGGTTTCAGGCTGCTTCAAGGAGCCACACGGTGCAGTAAAACAACCACAAGTCAGATAGCCATCACAAAGGTAGGGGACTGTTGGTGAGTAACCCCCAGGCATCAGGTATGATACTTGTAGGCTCAGAGCAGGCTGCAGCAGAACTGAAGCCCTTTGAGATTTGAAATGTCTCTGGATTGGAGGTGGGGATTGGGGGGATAATGCAGAATTTCAAGATAAAATTAGAATTCTTCCCTCTGAGAAAGGATCTGTGAAAAGGCAAACCATCAATATAGCAGAATCTAAACGCTCTGGATATTTAAAGGCAAAACAAAGGGCCTACTTTCTTACTCCAGGTTTTATTTATTTTTTTATTATTAATCTAGTTATTTAAATTCAAGTTAGTTAATATACAGTGTAGTACTGGTTTCAGGAGTAGAACCCAGTGATTTATCACTTCCATAGAACATCCAGTGCTCATCCCAAGTGCCCTCCTTAATGCCCATCACCCATTTAGCCCATCCCCCAACCTACTTCCCCTCCAGCAACCCTCAGTTTGTTCTCTGTATTTAAGAGTCTCTTATGGTTTGCCTCACCCTGTTTTTCTTATTTTTCCTTCCCTTCCCCTATGTTCATCGGTTGTGTTTCCTAAATTCCACACGAGTGAAATGTATGATATTTGTCTTTCTCTGCCTGACTTATTTCACTTAGCATAATACACTCTAGGTCCATCTACACTGTTGCAAATGGCAGATTTTATTCTTTTTGATGGACGAATAGTATTCCAGTGCGTGTGTGTGTGTGTGTGTGTGTGTGTGTGTGTGTGCGCGCGCACGCGCGTGCGCGCGCCACATCTTCTTTATCCGTTCATCAGTTGATGAACATTTGGGCTTATTCCATAATTTGGCTATTGTTGATAGTGCTGCTGTAAACATTGGGGTGCATGTACCACTTAGAACAAGGCTTTTTATATCCTTTGGATAAATACCTAACAGTGCAATTGCTGGGTTGTAGGGTAGTTCTATTTTTAATTTTTTGAGGAACCTTTATACTGTTTTCCAGAGTGGCTGCATCAGTTTGCATTCCCACCAGCAGTGTAAGAGATTCCTCTTTCTCTGCATCCTTGCCAACATCTGTTTTTGCCTGAGTTATTAATGTTACCCATTCTGACAGGTGTGAGGTGGTATCTCATTGTGGTTTTGATTTGTATTTCCCTGATGATGAGTGATGTTGAGCATCTTTTCATGTGTCTGTTAGCCACCTGGATGTCTTCTTTGGAGAAGTGTCTATTCATGTCTTCTGTCATATTTCTTTACTTGATTGTTTGGTTTTTGGGTGTTGAATTTGATAAGTAAAGATTTTAGATACTAAGCCTTTATCAGATATGTCATTTGCAAATATCTTCTCCCATTCCATCTGTTGCCTGTTAGTTTTGCTGATTGTTTCCTTTGCTGTGCAGGAGATTTTTCTCTTGATGAGGTCCCACTAGTTCATTTTTGTTTTATTTTCCTTGCCTCTGGAGACATGTCTAGTAAGAAGTTGCTGCAGCCAAGGTCTAAGAAGTTGTTGCCTGTTTTCTCTTGTAGGATTTTGATGGTTTCCTGTCTCACATTTAGGTCTTTCATCCATTTTGAATTTATTTTTGTGTATGGTGTAAGAAAGTGGTCCAGTTTCATTCTTCTGCATGTCGCTGTACAGTTTTCCGAGCACCATTTGCTAGAGAGACTGTCTTTCTTCCATTGGATAGTCTTTCTTGTTTTGTTGAAAATTGGTAGGCCATACATTGGTGGGTCCATTTCTGGATTCTGTTTTCTGCTCCTTTGATCTATGTGTCTGTTTTTGTGCCAGTACCATATTGTCTTTATGATTACAGCTTTGTACTACAGATTAAAGTCTGGATTTGTGATGCCTCCAGATCTCTTTTTCAACATTGCTTTGGCTATTCGGGGTCTTTACTGGTTCCATGCAAATTTTAGGATTGTTTGTTCTAGCTGTGAAGAATGTGGTGTTATTTTGATAAGGATTGCATTGAATGTGTAGATTGCTTTGGGTAGTATTGACATTTTAACAATATTTGTTCTTCCAATTCATAAGCATGGAATGTTTTTCCATTTCTTTGTGTCTTCTTCAAATTCTTTCATAAGCTTTCTATAGTTTTCAGCATACAGATCTTTTACCTCTTTGGTTAGCTTTATTCCTAGGTATCTTATGGTTCTGGTGCAATTGTAAATGGGATAGATTCCTGGATTTCTCTTTCTGTTGCTTCATTACTGTTGTATAGAAATGCAACCAATTTATGTACATTGATTTTATAGCCTATGACTTTGCTGAATTCATGTATCAGTTCTAGCAGTTTTTTGGTCGAGTTTTTTGGGTTTTCCATGTAAAGTATCATGTCACCTGTGAAGAGTGAAAGTTTGACTTCTTTGTCAATTTGGATGTTTTTTATTTCTTTTCGTTGTCTAAATGCTGAGGCTAGGACTTCCAATACTATGTTGGACAACAGTGGTGAGAGTGGACATCCACGTTGTGTTCCTGACCTTGGGGGGAAAGCTCTCAGTTTTTCCTTACTGAGGATGATATTAGCTGTGGGCCTTTCCTATATGGCTTTTATGATGTTGAGGTATGTTCTGTGTATCCCTACTATTTTCTTGAGGGTTTTTATCAAGAAAGCACACTGTATTTTTGTCAAATGCTTTTTCTGCATCTACTGAAAGGATCATATGATTCTTATCTTTTCTTTTTTTAATGTGGTGTATCACATTGATTGATTTGTGAATATTGAACAAGACCTGAAGCCCAGGAATAAATTCCACTTGATTATGGCGAACAATTCTTTTAATGCACTGTTGAATTTGATTTGCTAGCATCTTGTTGAGAATTTTTGCATCCAGTTTCATCAGGGATGTTGGCCTGTGATTCTCCTTTTTAGTAGGGTCTTTGTCTGGTTTTAGAATGCTGACTCCATAGAATGAAATTGGGAGCTTTCCTATCATTTCAATTTTTTTTGGAACAGTTTGAGAAGAACAGGTATTAACTCTTCTTTAAATGTCTAGGGGCGCCTGGGTGGCTCAGTCGGTTGGGCGTCCAACTTCAGCTCAGGTCATGATCTCGCGGTCCGTGAGTTCGAGCCCTGCATCGGGCTCTGTGCTGACAGCTCAGAGCCTGGAGCCTGTTTCAGATTCTGTGTCTCCCTCTCTCTCTGACCTTCCCCCATTCATGCTCTGTCTCTCTCTGTCTCAAAAATGAATAAATGTTAAAAAAAATTAAAAAAAAATAAATGTCTGGTAGAATTCCCATGGGAAGCCATCTGGCCCAGGACTTTTATTTGCTGGGAGATTTTTGATAACTGACTCAATATCTTTGCTGTTTATGGGCCTGCTCAAAATTTCTATTTCTTTCTGTTTGAGTTTTGGTAGTGTGTGAGTGTCTAGGAATTTGTCCATTTCTTCCAGGTTGTCCAGTTTGTTGGCATATAATTTTTCATAGTATTCTCTAATAATTGCTTGCATTTCTGTGGTGTTGGTTGTGATCTTTCCTCTTTCATTTGTGATTTTATCTATTTGGGTCCTCTCTTTTTTCTTTTTGTTAAATCTAGCTAGGGGTTTATCAATTTTGTTTATTCTTTCAAAAAGCAGCTTTTAATTTCATTGATTTCTTCTGGTGTTTTTGTGTGTTTGTTTCCATATTCTTTTTTTCTGCTCTACTCTTTATTATTTCTCTTCTTCTGCTGGCTTTGGGCTTTATTTGTTTCTCCTTTTATCATTACTTTAGGTGTAAGATTAGGTTGTGTGTTTGGGACCTTTCTTACCTCTTAAGATGGGCCTGCATTGCAATGCATTTTCCTCTTAGGACTGCTTTTGCTGAATCCCAAAGGGATACTGTCATGTTTTCATTTTCATTTGCTTTCATGTATTTTTCAATTTCTTCTTTAATTTCCTGGTTAATCCATTCATTCTTTTTTTTTTTTTAAGTTTATTTATTTTGAGAGAGTTGGCATGAGCAGGGGAGTGGCAGAGAGAGAAGGAGAGAGAGAGAGAGAGAGAGAGAGAGAGAGAGAGAGAGAGAGAGAGAATCCCAAGCAAGCTCTGTGCTGACAGCGGGTCTTAAACTCATGAAATTGCGAGATCATGACCTGAGCTGAAATCAAGAGTTGGGCGCTTAACTGACTGAGCCACCCAGGTACCCCAATCCATTCATTCTTTAGTAGGGTGTTCTTTAACCTCCATGTATTTTAGGACTTTCCAAATTTTTTCTTGTGATTGATTTCAAGTTACACAGTGAAACTCATACCCAAACTTCTGGGTAGTTTTTTCTTTTCCCTTCTGTGTCTCAGCTGTCAAGGGAAACTGGCTCCCCAGAGTGAAGATGGGGCCTAAAGAGCATCATAGTGGGGTGGTGTGCTTGGCAAACAGAAGGTACACACACGGCTTACACCTCTGCACCTCCTCCTGCCAATCAGCTATCAAACTCACAACTGTGCAGTGTCATATAGCCTGGGTCTATCCCCCAGGGGCTGGCTCAGCCCCAGGCTAGGTTAGGCCTGGTTAGTGCCCAAAAGCACCAAGGCTAACAAATCCAAAAACCTGATACAGTGTCTCACAAGGGACCATGCAGACAACACAGCAAAATGAGTAACCATAGCCAGATTAGCAGAGGACAGCAAAACCACCTTGCAAAAAGATAGTAAGGGAAGTACACTTTGAGAGACCAATGTTTTCCTTGTGTCTAGCCTTCTTGTCATTTGGGTCTGGAAGATTGAAAAGCACATTTGCTTTGTTAGCAGCTGCTGCGTCATGACTTAATTATACATGTGATGATGTATCATTGTAATTATAATGGTAAATTTAAGTAACTCAGAAATAATGTTGCATGCTGGACAAGCAATTAATTACACAAATTTAACTTTTTATGCCAGTTTATCTGGGGAGAGCAAAGACAGGCAGCTAATAACATGTGGTTTAATAAAAACTCTGTACTGGTTCTAAGACTATTGTGTAACTTCGAGTAGGCCTATGGGGATGTCTTTGATTACTCATCCATTTTAGCAAAGAGGGCAGAGGGAGGTAGCAAGAGAGGAAGGGAGGAGAGACACTTACTTCAGCAAATGCTTAGATAAGGCTGTCCCCCTCCGGAACACCGCAGAGCCAGATCAATTACCTTGCTCCAGTTCCCCACTTTCCAGCTGGCGCAGGGACGAAGGTGGCATCTCTTGGCAGGGTCAGGCCTCTGAAGGGCAGCACAGTCGGAATCCCTCTGGGTGCTGCATTCCACGCTTCTCCAGTAGGCCCCCAGCCCACAGGTGGTGGAGCACTGTGTGGCGAGGGGGACAGAGAAGACAGAGGCTTAGGGCCACTTTCTCAGATGTATCTCACAACACTCTGAAGTCCAGTTCTCCACCTTGGATGCTCACCTAAATTCACAGAGCTTTTTAAAAAATATCATCGCTGGGGTCCCGCCCTAGACAAATTAATCTGAATTTCCCTGGGTAAGGTCTAGGCACTGGAGTAAAAAGAAATGTCCCAGGTGATTCTAATAAATAGCCAGTGATGAGAATCCCGGATTAGCAGGTGGATTAGCAAGTGGATTAGCAAACCAATGCAAGTGGAAATTTGCTTCTCTTTAAAAATTATCCTGGCATGAATGTCTGGGGGCTGTAGGCAAACTGCCCGCCACATTTCATACCAATGCTGCCGTTCATAGTGGATGTCAGATCCATACATCTGCCTGTTATAACACCGCAATGACATTATCTCACTTCCTCTCCCAGACAAACCTGTGGTTACACCGGTATTGTGACAGTGTAGAAAAAAAACCCATGAGGCTTGGAGAGCTGGCTTGACAGAGAAGTAAAGCCTGGGGCTTTCTGCCATACACTGTCTGCTAGAGCAGTTCCTCTCAAACTTTAGTGTCCACAGGCATCACCTGGGACCTTGCTAAATGCAGATTCTGAGTCACTAGGTCTGGGGTGGAGCCGGAGGATGAGAGATCATGTGAAATAGAACAGGGTCACCAGCTGAGGCCACCTCAGATTCTGCATACCTGCCCAGCTCCCAGGTGATGCCAATGCTGTGAGTCCTCAGACCATGCTTGGGGGTTAGAAAGATGTTACAACTTAGTGCTTTTCACCACTTGCCCTATACGGGTACATACAGCCCATTCCTCATGTGATGTTTTAATTTATTCGTAATTCTTAAATACTTCAGGTATAGCAAGGGATCGCCTTGAAAACTACAGAAGCTTTCTTCTCCATAAGTTCTTTTATTCCATGTGCTTATTAATTCTTTCATACAGTTGGTTTTTCTTGCATCCCTTCTCCCCTACCCACCTTCAGAAGGAGGAGCTCTCCAGACACATGTAAAACACAGCTCTGGGCTAATTAAAAAAAAAAAAAAACAAAAAACAAAGGATGGAGGTTCCATCTGTGACATTTTTGAAGGCTTCTTTTGATGAGTTACAAATAAAAACCAGCCTTACATTTTTCTCTCGCTGCAATTTCATCTTCCACATAATTTTGTGTGTCACTTTTTGCAAGTTCTTGTGTTATACACATATATAACAACAGAGATTCTAGATGGATAAATTTACTATAGCATCATAGAAAGGAAGAGTAGAAATTAGCCTAGGTCATCATTTTTCCAGCTGGCCCATTTATGGAGGTAATCTCTCCTCCTGCTTAAAGTTCTTTAGGATGTGGTTCGTACCTAAGTTCCTAGCCCTTTCTCCTCTGTACTACATTATGTATATGTGTAATAGAGGTAATAACAGCCGAAGTACACTGACCACTGTCATAGGCTGATTGCACTAGTGGCCCACATTGGACACACCATGCTGTCTGCAATGGGAATTTGCAGATCTTTTGTCAAGCGGTGGGATATACTTGCCCAGCTCTTGAATCAAGACTGTTCTTGTGAGTTTCTTTGGCCAATAAAATAAGGTGGATGATGTGCCACTTCTCAAGAGGACTCGCTAGTTTCAATTCTCTTTCTTGACCCCCTCTCTCTGCCATGAGAATAAAACAGGGCCAGATGCCGGAGGATGAGAGATCATGTGAAATAGAATGGGGTCACCCAGCTGAGGCCACCCCCGACCAGCCGGCCTGTAGCTGCCTCCACAGCCGATGCACAGCAAGACAAGCTGAGGTCAGCTAAGCTCAGCCCCAATCAACAGAATCTCTCAGCTGACCCACAGACTTGACGAAACCCTGAGGTTTTGTGGTGGTTTGTCATATAGCATTATTATAGCAATAGGCAATTGCTACAACTACATAACAGGTATCTTTCCTACATTTTCTTTAACCTTCTGAGATTCAGGGTACAATTACAGTTCTGCAACTGGCTAATTGTGTGGTCTTTTGCAACTTCCTAACTCCCTAGACTGTAAAACTGGTGATAACATTAGGACCACAGAAATTTGTGCACATGGTCAGGACTCTACAAATGTTACCTATTGAATACAACACAGCTGCAAGGTCAGCATATGAGTCTCACTTTCCAGATATCTGGGGCCCAGAGATAGAAGCAACATTCAAGGCCACATAGTGTGTTATTAATTTCATATTATGACATAGAGAAAATATATTCGCCCCAATCCAGGAAAGGACCTAGTCAACTAAACTCCCAGGATAATGATAACCTGGTAAATCTCAAATGATGTCTATGATTCTTTGTACTGTATTTATGTGGCAACTAAATTCATGTTGTCTCTGGGGCTCTGAATTTAGTCCTAATAGATTCAGATCCCATGAGCAGACATTTAATTCTTTTTGAACACTTTTTTTCTTTTTATTCTTTTTTAAAAAAGTTTATTTATTTTGAGAGAGAGACAGAGACAGAGACAGAGAATGCATAGAAGGGGCAGAGGGAGAGGGAAGAGAGGGAGAGAGAAAGAGAGAGAATCCCAAGCAGGATCCGCACTATCTGTGCAGAACCCCATGTGGGGTTCGATCTCATAAACTGTGAGATCATGACCTGAGTCAAAATCAAGAGTTAAATGCTTAACTGACTGAGCCACCCAGGCATCCCAATTTTTTTTCTTGTTTTGACAGTTTCTATTGAGGCAGCAGACAACAGTGCAAAGGTAGTCCTGACAGGGGCAAATGCATGGGACACAGTACAAGAGACATGGAATGCCACCAGTTGTCATTAGTATGAGTTCCAAACTTGGAGTGGGCGATGAGACAAGAAAAAACCCTGGGGAGGTTGAAGGACAACTTCACTTTGCCCTGGAAACCTTCATCCTCATTACAGTTAGTAACCCTGTGGCAACTGAGGTACCAGGTCAGGGAGGAGGTTTCCGGATGCTCAGAACTGGAACTAACCAGGAGAGCTGGATCAGCATCACGTGACAACTGCTGTGAATGGCTGTGGAAAATCAGACTGTCGCTTCCATTTACACAACTGCACAGCTTACACTTAGCTGAGTGACCCAGGGGATCTGACTGGATGATGGAGCAATTCAATGAGAGGTGATTTTCTGACGAAATAGGAGCCATACCCTCGTACGCTGCATAGCACCTAGGTTTTCTGTTTTGCAAACAGATATCAGAGCAAACACTTACTGGGTGCTTCCTATGTGCCCCATACTCTTCTGAGTACCTTACACATTGTTAGTCCTTTCATCCCCTCACAATCTCTGATTCAGGCATTGACACTGTCCTCATCATACATGAAAAAACTGATGCAGGGTGAGGACATATATAGTTAGCGGGTGAGCCAAGATTCCAACCCAGAAAGTCTGGTTTCAAGTTTTATGTGCATTTATAGTGTTAACCCCATTTTTATATCAATTCCTTAATTTTTGAAATCACAATTAGAGGAACACGTTGTATACAATGGGAAGTGTGAAGAGCCCTTCCACACAGGACAGAAAAGCGGGAGGAAACGGTGAGAACAATTTTCAGTCAAACAATAAGGAACTTTAGAAATTACTTCCAATCTTAATGATCAGGAAAGACTTTATGGCAGCTCATAGCTTGGTCCTGAAGAACAGGGGAGATTCTAAAAGGCAAAGGAGGAGGGGAAGGAAATTCCAGGCAGAGGGAACAGTGTAAAAAAAGGCATTAGACTGAGAGGAGCAGGAGGCTTAGGGAAAACTGAGCAGTTTAGATCTGCTGAAGCTTAAGATGATGAAACAGAGTGAAGCCAGTGTGGTTTGAAAGCTTGGTTATGTAATGTTGTAAAGGCTGTTGGAAGTCAGAGTGGATTTATCTGATCTGATATGTAATGAAGAGACATTAAAGATTTGTGAGCGGGAGTTTGGAATGATTAGTAAATTCCTTCAGAAGACTAAGTTGGCAGTCTTAACGTCTCTTGTGATTCGTGGAATGCGTTACGGGGGGGGGGGGGGGGGGCGGTGGTTGCTGGAGGCACACAGACCAGATAGGAGGCAAGAACAGTAACTGAGGGTCCTCCTTTTTTCACTGTTGGGGCACTAACTGGCATTTTGCAGTGGACATTTCTTCTTTATAAGAGACTTCCCTGAATGTCGCAGGGCTTTTATCATCTTTGGCTCTCAATGTTGAATGCTGGTAGTAGCCCCTCCACCATCACTGTAGCAAACACAAGCATCCCCATCTTTTCCCAGTGTTTCCCACCATTAGATTGGAAACCACTGGCTCTAAACTAACAGGAAATAAACAGGAGATGATAGAAATGATAAGGTGACACTGACTTGTAAAACCGTTAAGGTTTTTATACGGGGCTTGGGGAAGATTGGTATCAATGGGGTTTCTAAGCTGCAGTCATTGAGAGGCCGTCCTAAAGAAGCTTCAGAAATGGACAGAATAAAAAAAATCAGAGGATAGTGGGAAAACCAAAGTTTTCATTGTGAGTCCTGATCCTCTCTGACAATTCTCTGTATTAAACATTTTGTCTCAAAAGATGTGTAAAGAGAGCAGGCGCCAAACCCTATCACAAAGGGAATTTCTGCCAAATGTTGAACTCTGTTCTCCTAATATCCTTTGCAGCCCTGACAAACTGCCATCTGGACCAATTCCTTTTCTCCAGTCAAACCGCCTAGAATTAATAGCTCTCAATAGCTTCACCATGGTTGCCAATTCTTGGCAATCTATGATGTATTCAATAAGGCAGTTTATTTCTGTCAAAGTCAACTGATGACATTTGAGATAAATCAAGTGTGTCTTGATTTACTATAATCAAAATGTACCAATTGACTTCTGGCCTCCACAGTCACCAGAGCCAGTATGTACTTTTATGTTGATTTAGTTTACAGGTAATTCACAGTTAATGCCCATTTTACAAACTGGATAGAGTGGAGTTAGAAGGTGCATCATCCAGCTGACAGTTGTGTCCCTCGACAAGTCACATGACTGCTACAAATTTTATTTCTCTATTTGCAAATTGGCATAATGAGACCTCACCTACTCCTCGGGACTGTCAAAAGGAGAAAATAAGAGGCTACATGTGAAAGTGGTTTGGAAACCAACATGCTTTATAAATTATATGCACTGTTGTTATATTAGCTACAAATACTTCATTTCTCTTTAGCTAGGAGAGGAGTCATGAATTGTCATAAAAATGCTGACTGATGTAAGCATGTGACCATTTTGCCACAAAGTTCTCTTTTGAGTTGTCAAATTATTTTAACAAGTTCATATACTGTGCATTCAAAATTCAAATGGGTGAAAACGATTTTGATGCTTCAAAGGATATTAATTAGTTCTAGAAATGGAAAAACAAATATCTAGCCAAATTTCTGAAGCTTGAAAACAGAGGCCAACATTCTGTCGTCGTGTTTATTTTCTTCTTCCTCCACTTTCTAATTCTTTTAATGAGTCAAAACGATTTTTTCATGCAAGCATGCAAATAGAACAAGAAGAAAAGAAAATCATCGATAACACTGAACTAGAGAATGCTTTTAAGGAATTTTATCTTCAATTTCCACTCCAATTAGGATTACCTGACAGATTTTAACTAGAATCCCAAGATCAGCTGTCTCTAACAAAATGCAAACTCTGGCCTCTTCAGCCGCCCCTCCGCACCAGCTGCTGAGGTTTGTAGCTAGAGGGCGTGTTACAGGTGATCTACACCTGTAGACAAAGGTGTCTACTGTTTGTAGACAAAGAGCGGAGTCCAAAACATGGACTGAGTTCTCCGCCATCACACAGCTGAATCGCCCAGCCCTCCTGACTATACGCTTTATCTCACTACATTTGTCCTCCCTCCCTGGAGATTTTCTTCCCCTCAATTTAGGAGGTAGGGAGGACAGGAGGGAGGTGAGCACCTGGACCTGTTTCACGTTTCCTCCACATCGGGCTACATTTTACTCAAGTCCATTTGAAATCTACACAAGAATGCAACACCCCTACTACTTCCATGGAGACACAAGCATGGGGTAAGAAATGGAACTCCTACCTTACTCCAGTTTCCAACAACCCAGTATGCGGGGCTGCCGCTCGTGGACACCTGCTTGTAATTGGAAGCATTTAGCAAAAACCCCTCAGCTATCAGACTTTTTGCATCTTCCTCAGTCAGGACTGGTCCGGAACTCTGCGTCAGATTCATGTTGCTTGGGAGTTCTGGGGGGTCATGGTTTATGGAACGTTCTGAGGGTCCTGGCTGGTGGTCTCCTCCCAGAGGGAATGGAGTGTTTGCTGGCTTTTCAGTGAACATCCCCTCAGCTCCAGGTGCACCATTTTTGAGAGTAGCAGGCCTTTGGCTGGGTAGCAGTCCTTCCATCACCGTGCTGAAGGGTGGCCACATGGACGGCCCCCTGAAATAAGGTGTTGGTGGGGGTCCAAGGGGCATTTCTGTGCTTTGCATCACTGAAGCATCATTTCCAGGTACTCTGACTTTGGTCCACGTTATGGAGTTGTTTTCATTTTTGTCCTTAGCTTGTTCACTGTCTTCTCCTGAGCCACTGTGAATCTCCATTTCTGGCTCTTTGGTCAAGGTATCATAAAATGGAGTCACCTGCCAAGTCACAGGGCTGCTGGAAGATGGCAAATCAGAACCACTCATTGTCGTGGTTAAAAAGTCTCCCTCTGAGGTAGGACCAGTGTCTGAATTGGGAACATTCTCTTCATTTGGCTGGACACTCAAAGGCCAGGAAGTGATGATGGGCTGGGAAGTACTTCCAGTGGAAATGACATAATTGGAGCCCAGTTCAGTTTGGTTTGAACTGTTTTGCCACCATTTCCCATCCAGGTCTCCTTCTTTGGGATCTGGGGTAGGACCGGGGCTGCTGATGGCCAGGGCACTTGTACTCACAGACTGGGGCACTGTGGGTGTGCTCAGTGTTCTGGGACTGGACGTGGTTGGAGGGATGGGCTTTAAGGGGTCCTGCCCAGATGTTGGTGGCTTTCTCCCACTGGAAATTGTGCCTTTGTTGGGCTTCAGAACTCTTCGGCTAGATGGACATTGCTGGAGGCCACAAAGAGCCCGGCTATTGGGTTTCCTTGTTGCGTCACAAGGTTCATCATGGTTCTTGGCGCACGTGACACTGCGAATCCGCACTCCACCACCACAGGAAACAGAACACTGGAGAGAGAGACAGCTGTTACTTTAGTGGGATAGACACACTGGTTCTCATACTCAGGTCTGCAACAAGTGAGAATGGGCCCAATGGAAACTGCACTGTGCAGCTGAAACTTGTTTTCTTCTATCTTTACATTTGATTTCTGTGCTCCTCTAGTTTTCCATGGAAATATGTATCTCCTGGAGACGAGATAGGGCTCAGGACCAATCATTACCTTCGCAAACTGAAAATACAAACCATGACCTAGTAAAATGGAAGTCTCCCTGGGCTTTGAACATGGGGCACTGAATTCACAAACAGTGCAATGATTTATACAAGTCACCTATTCTTTTTAAGAGATACTAATATAATCTTTCCTAGGGTTGCAGTGCTGTTTAATGTAAAATGTTTACATATTTTCTGGAATCTATTAAGTTACTTATAATGAACCTTCCCCTTAATGTTTAGAAAATGCCAGGTATAACTAACATTACCTCACCCGGGCACCACAGGCTCCATTCCACTTGCCTATGCCAGGTAGAATCAGATTAAAAGCTAGACAACTATCATACTCACACATGTACACAGATCCAGGACGTATTCTGAAATTTAAAGGTGGGTAGTTAATCAAAGGTAGAGAGAGATACCCTTTCCAAAGAGTGAGTCCTGTAGCATGGTGTTGGTGTGAGGGACCATGGCAAGTGCCCTTCTCTGATGTTCCCCCCACATTCTGTAGCTCATGCCAAAGCACAGGCAGAGTGCCTTTGGGAGATTCCTAACAGGGTTGTCTTTCCTCAGGATTCATGGTAAAGAATATTTATTTCCTCAGTCCCAACAGCTGCAAACCACATGTAGTTGCTACATAACACTAAATTTCTAGATGTTTTGAAAAATCTATACTTTTACCAGACAGCTCCATTTTTAGCCTTTTCTTTCTAATTTCAAGTCAGCTACCAAATATATGGCCCCTGAATGTGAACCATCCAGGGGTATTCACTGGCTGTTTCACATCTGTCTGTCTTATATTCCCAACCTCAAAGCAGATTTTTTTGAGGATGGGGTTCACATAATGACTGGCAGATTTCCAAATGTTCACAGCCATTGTTTTGTGCGATACTCGTGATAGCACTGTGAGATTTACAAGGCAGGAGTTATGATTCCACCTTCCACAAGAGAGGAACCTGAGACTCAGCGACCTGCTCGAAAGGCTGCAAGTCAGTGGCAGAGTAAGAATCAGATTTATTTCGCATCCTCCAAGAAATCTAGTGCAACACACTGGACAGTAGCCACCAACTGATTTCACTTCTTGACCTGACTACAGATGCTTGATTTCTGAAAAGTTACCCAAAGGCAGTTTTTTATTCATAACTCAACTCCAGGATAGTTCATGGAACACAGTGATCACTTAATACACATTTTTTTGTTCTTTTAAAGCTTATTTATTTATTTATTTATTTATTTTTGGGGTGGGGGGAGACAGAGAGAGAGAGAGAGAGAGAGAGAGAGAGAGAGAGAGAATCCCAAGCAGTCTCCGCACCATCAGCACAGAGCCTAATGTGGGGCTCCAACTCATGAACCACGAGGTCGTGACCTGAGCCAAACCAAGAGTCAGACGCTTTATTGACCAAGCCACCCAGGTGCCCCAATATACACTTATTAAGTGACAATTTTACCTGGAAAAAAACTCAGGAATGGGAAAATTCTTCTGTGAGCTTATGCATTTTTTAGCTTAAGTTTTTTGCCTTCTCAAATCCTACTTTCAATTCCTTCTGTGTACAAAAATAATGTTGATGTATAAAACTCCCCCATTATTTTGTCACAGTCAAGCATAATCACTCACTGATGTCTGACAGTTCTGTGAAATCAGCTCCTTTGAAAAGCAGGAGACACTTATAAGCACTGGAGACAGTGCAGCCGACAGTGTGTTCAACTGCAGGTTGGGGGTTATCTCACTTTGGAGACTGCAAAGGGCAGGCTGCAGGTAGTTCTTTTCCTAGTTTACTGTAACGTTTCTGCCTTCTTGTGTGCAAAAATATTTTATGCTCCGTCCAGTTCATCCTCCTGACTTGCTCTCTGCTTGTTACGTTCTAATCCGAACCCCCTGAGTTTTCAAATCTCCTCTTTGGAAAAATTATCAGTCCAATCAAATACCCTTCATGTATGTCTGAACCCATTTGTGCACTGGCTGCCTCAGGCAGGCTAGGTTCTGGGAGCTGAGTCACAAAAGGGGCCCTGGCTAAGGCCACCTGCCCTCAAGCAGCAGGTGTCTCTCCCTTTGGGTATTTCTTTCCAAGAAATGTCAGAGTAGACATTTCTCTTCTTTCTCTTCATTCCATTTTTTGTTTGTTTTGACTTGAAATGCTTATAATGGCCACAGGGAAGTTAGACTTTACAACTTCATAAGCATTAAAAAAAAATCCAAAAGTATATAGATATGTGCCTTCCACCCCTACTTGACCTATGAAGCAAAAGAGCTTATAAAACCTGTAAGAAGCAATGTGAACTCCCCAATCTGCCATTATTAATTAACCCCACACATGATAGAGCAACTAAACCTTAGCTTTCTCCTCTGGAAATCGAGAGAAATTAATACTCACCTTTCAAGGGGGCTGTGAGGATTACATGAGACAACAGTCTTAACACAGTGCACAATATATAGAAGACAATTGGCAATTGGAAGCTATTGTTATCATTGTTATAATAATGATGCTGAAAATAATAATAGTGATAACAGCAAAGGGCTTGGGGGTCTCTGATTTCTACTATCCTTCTGGAGCACAGGGACACACACCTGTCTGTGGAAAGTATGAGGAGAGCAGCTGTCTAGGTGAAGTCGTTGTAGGCACATGCCTAGAAGATACTGTGGATACCCATACATCCCACTGGTTTATTGCTGAATTTTTTAAGACTGAGATCCCCTAGGGCTAACAGATGTGTATAATATATATGTATATATAAAATATATGTATATGTATATACATATATACACACATATAGAGAGAATTACAAATTACAAGTATTAAGCAACCTTTTTTACTGAGCAAATTTGCTCAACCTAAAAGAATAAAACAGGGCTAAATAATAGCTATCTAACTAGCTGTTTAGTTAAAATACATTAGATTTTCAGCTGTTATTATAAAAAACTTTTTTTAACATTTATTAATTTACTTTGAGAGAGAAAGAGAGAGCAAGCATGTGTGCAGGGGAGAGCCAGAGAGAGAATCCCAAGCAGGCTCTGTGTGGGACTCAGACTCGCGAATGTGAGATCACGACCTGAGCTGAAATCAAAAGTTGGACACTTAACCGACTGAGCCACCCAGACACTTCAGATTTTGAGCTTTTGAAAGTGAAGAGTATTCTAGAACAGAAATTCCAAAGTGGCAGCCTAAAGACTAAATTTGGCCCACACACATTATTTCTGTGGCCTCCTCAATCTTAAAACAAACAAGCAAACAGACAAAATACAAAAACTGAATTAGTAGCCAACATTTAAAAATCAGTAGATTTCATGGGGCACCTGGGTGGCTCAATCAGTTAAGCCTCCAACTTCGGCTCAGGTCATGATC
This sequence comes from Panthera onca, assembly GCF_046562875.1. Taxonomy (NCBI): domain Eukaryota; kingdom Metazoa; phylum Chordata; class Mammalia; order Carnivora; family Felidae; genus Panthera; species Panthera onca. The sequence continues at coordinate 26,965,690 of NC_138339.1, forward strand.
TCACAGTTTGTGGGTTCGAGTCCCGCGTCGGGCTCTATGCTGACAGCTCAGAGCCTGGAGCCAGCTTCATATTCTGTGTCTCCTTCTCTCTCTGCCCCTCCCCTACTTGCGCTCTGCCTCTCTCTCTCTCTCTCCCCCTCTCTCTCAAAAAAAAAAAAATAAGCGGATAAAAAAAATTTTTTTAACTAGCAGATTTCATATTAAAATTACAGATTTTTAGCTTCTCTCAAAAAAGCGGATGATCTGCAACTATTGGCCCCATTCCCAAATGGCAACTCAAAACTTCATGAATGGAGACCTGGGTCTGGGAGGAGTTTATATGTTTTCCAGCACACCTACCCTTTCCTCCCCATCTGCTTTCCTTACCCAGTAGACACGGAAGCTTCCAAGTAACGGATGGATCCCACTCTTTAGCCCTGGGGCATATTGTGCCCAGCAGGACAGTGTTAACTCTCTGCCAAGTATATTGGGGCTAAAAACAAAGTTTCCTTTTTCTCCTCCTCAGACCAGAACAAGCAGCACTGTTTTGTGTTCAGCCCCATGCTTCTTCCCGTACATCTTGTAACTGTGTTTATCTCCTTAGGAGCTGTCAAGCCCTTCGGATGAGATAAATACAGGACACAATGCCACACTTAGAGCTCATCTCAACCAGTAGTTTGGGAACTCTCAAAACCAGTATCTGCTATGGTTATTTTATGCCCTTACCTTGCAATTTTGAACTCCGTACCAGGCAAGCAGCTTGTCAATCTGTTAATGTCCTCCCTGGGTGTCAGTCTTGCTCTTACTTGCCATTACTTCAAGATTAAGGCCTTTGGGGAGCCCACTGAGAACAAGGTCTGCTGCTAAATGAGTCAAGCCACCCACCTGAGCGGCACTGTGGAGGAGGGGAGCTCACAAATGGCTCAGAACTATAGTGCTGAGAGTTTATTCAAAAACACAGTTGGGGCTTATCACAGAGTTAGGGCTAAAGGGCTGAGTAGGAAACAGCTAATGCTTTGCCATAAAAACATTAATTGTATAGTCTCAGGAATTTATAAATGAATGGTTGGATCTCATGCTAAAACCAGCTTTGAAAGTAAGCTGAAACACTTAGGTAGCTGTTATGGGTTGAGCTGTGTCCCCTCAAAAAGATATACTGGAGTCCTAACCGCTGCCTAACCCCTCCCGCTCCACCTCAGAGAGCTTATTTGGAGGTGGGGCCTTTGTAGAGGCAGTCAAGTACAAATGAGGACACAAGGTGGGTCCTAATCCAGTATGACCACTGTTCTTATAAAAAGGGAAATTCTGATGTAGAGACACATACATCAGGACCACGCCACTGAAAGCAGAGATCAGGGTGTTAACATCTATAAGGAAACCAGAGGCCACCAGAAGCTAGAAGGCATGGAACAGAGTCTCCCTCACAGCCCTTAGAGGGAACCAACACTGCCAAGACCTTGGACTTCTGGCCTCCAGAGCTGTGAGACAATAAATGTTGTTAAACAACCAAGTTTAACATGCTACTTTGTCATGGCAGACATGAAAAGAAAGAAATATGAGATGAAATATGAAAAGAAATATCAGACGTGATGAAGAGAATCAACATGGTCCCGAGCTAGTTTTCCGTGAGCAGTTGTGTCAAACAAGGATTCCTGTATGTGTCCTCCAGGAAACCTGGCAAAGCACAGGCTGCTGACATCTGAGAAGAACTGAGATGTTGGCATGAACAGACATCCCGGGCCAAAAGAGAAGGTGGTCGAGCCCGCGTAGAAGCACCTTGGACCTTAACTCGACTGGGGACTACCACAGGTAAGTGCCTCAGAAGCGTCTCCTAGCTTCCCTGTTCCGTCTTCCTTCAGTCTGAGGGCATTTATTTTTTTTTTAATTTTTTTTAATGTTTATTTATTTTTGAGACAGAGAGAGACAGAGCATGAACGGGGGAGGGTCAGAGAGAGAGGGAGACACAGAATCTGAAACAGGCTCCAGGCTCCGAGCTGTCAGCACAGAGCCCGACGTGGGGCTCGAACTCACGGACCGCGAGATCATGACCTGAGCCGAAGTCGGACGCCCAACCGACTGAGCCACCCAGGTGCCCCTGAGGGCATTTCTGTGAGTCTTCGCACAAGAGTGTTCTTGGCTTCCTGCTCAGCAGGAGACCTGCTGCCAGTGTGTGCTGCAGGGTCTTCTGTCTCAAGAGCCAGGAGACCTGGTTTGTGAAAATCGCCATTTCATCTACCTGGTCACTCGGACACGCCAACACCCACAAGAGCAGCTTTGACTTAACAGATCCTCAGTAAGCTGGTTAATTGATGGTTGTGTTCATTTGTTTGTGTGCTTTTTGTCAGGCACAGAAAGGGCATGTCTGCTTTTGGAGGCTCTGCACCACACCCCATCAAATATATTAAAGGAACATCTCTAATCTCCAGGGAAATACAATCTTTTTCTCTAAAAACCCTCTGACAGGGGCGCCTGGGTGGCTCAGTCGGTTAAGTATCCAACTCTTGGTTTCAGCTCAGGTCATGATTTCACAGCTTCGTGATTTGAAGAGAGTCATGAGATTCTCTCCCTCTCCCTATGTCCCTCCCCCACTCTCACTGTCTTTGTCTCTTTCAAAATAAATAAATAACCTTAAAAAAATAAAAATAAAAACCATCTGAAAGGCTTTTTATTCTTTTGCTCTGAAAGTATTTGGGGAGGGCAACTCATTTAATTTAAGAGTGCCCTGATTTCTCAGCAATCATTATGCATAGTCTGTGATTCCAGCAAAGTGACAAAAGCTGATCTAGAAATTGTTTCCAAACATAATACATTTTTTATGAACACTGTCATACTGTTATATTTTGCAGACGTTTGAGATGCATATGGCAGAGTGTTCACAGTACAAGTTCTGCTGCCTTCATTCAAATTCTGATTGCCTTGCTTAAAGGCTGTGTGACCTTGGAGAAGTCTCTATGTCTCTATGTGTGTTTCTTCACCTGTACAATGGAGCTAATAAGGCTGTTACGAGGTATTGTGTTAATACCTATAAAAGTGTTTAATACATATGCTAAAAGCCCAACAAGTATCTGTCATTAATATGTAATTAAATATTGATTTCTGATTTTGCACTGTCCTTTGTTTTTATGGAAAGCATACAATAACCTTTTCTTTCAGGTCTCAAACATTTTTGTAGACCCTGACCCAAGCCCTGTGCTTACAGTGTTCCATGCATAAAATGGCCCTGAGCTTGGGGCGTGGGTTTAGATGAAAATGCAGGGGGGTAAAGATTGTCAGGGCATCTGGGTGCCACGGACTGACCATGGCTTTCAAAATCAGACTAGAATAGAAGACAGACACTTGTGTTCTTGCTTGAGAATGAAGTTACCATTTAGTGAACACTTACTATTTGTCAGGCACCATGCAAAGGGCTTACATGGATTATCTTCAAGCCTTAAATTAACCCTCTCTTTATAAATGAGAAAAGGCTGAGAGTGCTCTAACACTAGCTCAGGGCCATATAATTAGGGATCACCAAGGGCTTAAAAACCTAGGAAAATTAGTATCCCACTAAACTGCCAGGAGTAACGTGGGGAATTAATGAACAACATCAACCTCATGAAGTTATCTTAAGTGTTAAATGAGATAGACTCTATAATGTGAAAAGCACTTAACAAATGATAGATGACCTTATTATTTCCATCTATTTACTCTGCTAAGAAATGCCTATTATGTTACAGGCACTGTTCTAGTAAGAAGTTTGGAACTATTAACTCATTTAATCCCCATAACTTCCCTTGAGTCTAAGTACCGCTGTTATCCCCATTTCATGGATGGAGAAAACACACTACAGAAAACTAAAGGTAATCACAAAGAGATTCAAGTCACACATCTAGTTAGTAGCAGAGCCAGGATTGGAGCCCAGGGCCCCAAGCTCTAGAGACTGTGCATGCCCTTCACCACTAGACTGGCTTTCTCTCACAAGGCCTGTCACTGAAGTGATAGACCTAATAAAAATGGGAGCCACAGAAACTCTGATGCTTTATGATAAACCAAGACCCCTTTCTTTACCCTGCATGCCCAGAAAGTAGGTTGGGTAAAAACAGAATAAGATTCTTGGTGAAATCTGAGATCAGGGTAGGAGTCAGTGTTCAGGGCATGAGCTTAGAGAGGGAGGGGCTGGTCATAGGGGCAGAATGCTCCCCTCCCCTTCCCCCTGCCAGCTGTCGCTAGCCCTCCTTCTGATCCCTGCTGGGTCAGGGATGAGTATGCTGGGACACAGCTGAGCCCACCCTCTCTCATTGCTTGGGTTGGCAGAAGTGCCTTGACAGGGAAGGGAAGTCAGCCCAGGGAGGACGACCCTGCTCCTGCAGAGTCCAGGAGCTTCACAGTTCTTAGATCTTTGGCCCAGTTACCTCCTAGCTTCCAACTCATACAGGGTGACCCAAACAGCCCGGTTCAGACCAAATGAACTGTGCTGGAGCACTGCCCTGCATCAATTTATGTCAGTCTCAAGACAAGATCCGGACCATAAATACTACAGTAGCAAGAAGACAGCACTGTATCATTTCTCTTATAAATGTATCTGGGGTTAGTTAGAACATCAAAAACAAAGACATTTCATCATATTCTGGCAAAGCTCATTACAGGGCTGAAGTGTGCAGGCATTAGTAAGAGAGCCGAGGGAAGAAAAGAAGACCCACTGGATGGATATTTTGATGCTGATTTAGCTAAAAGCACCTCTCATGACAACATCCCGTAAATGGAAGGCAGGGTCTCAGCCTTTCTGCTCATCTCTATCAAGAGGAAGCTAGAGACTGAACTCTGTGTCTGCTGGCAATACACTATGCAATGGCCTGTATTTGCAACAACAGACATGAGTACTTGTCACATCGTGCCAACTTTTTGGTCCCCTGTTCCCCAGCTAAGGCACATCATTTTGTTCCCCACAAATAGGAGCATAATATGAAGAACTCCTCAGCCAAATATATAATTGTAGTCCTTTCAAAAAAGCATGAAGGATCTGGCAATTAGTAAATTCTACATGACAGGAAATATTGACTGCTTCAGATGATGCAGCCAAAACATTCCTGGTAAACAGATTTAATGGGCCAGTCACAATACCTCGTTCAGCCTTATTTGGACAACACTGTAATTTACAGCAATCCAGGCTGGCTGTGGACTAATGCTGATATGTGCACACATTAATAGTACTCTATTAGTTTGCAGGTATGTTTTCTTTGCATGGATCCCTTCATATTTCTTTCCTCTTTCTTTCTTCTTTTTTTTCTTTTTTGGGTCCTATCTCTCCCATTTGATAGGAAGTTCTTACAACATAGGGACCGTGCTCGCCATTTTCCTTTTGTTTTCACTTCAATGCCCAAGACAGTATTCTGCACAGAATTAGAAGCTAAATAAACCTGAACTGTGACCATGAGGTAATGAAATAAAGTTCTGGAACTAAGGTTATCAGAGTGGCTCTATTCAAATGATTGTGTTTTGCTTTCAAAGGGTCAGCTTCAGAGATGGAAACTTTGCTTATACAAATTTTCAAATTCTTCTTTAGATACTATTCATAGTACCTTTATGAGTACAGATAGTACTTCCTGCATTCTCCGAAATCCAGTATTTTTTGTTTCTCTGAAGGTGAGTCCTAAGAGGAGTTCCTATGATATTCTGGTCAATAGTAGCATTATTATGGAAAGCATGGGCCTTCCAAGGAAACTCATCTGTCCTTAAAGTCTGGACTGTTGGTTTAAAAAATCATGTATTTTTTGTCATTCCTTAGGTCATTGAACGGAAACATGTATAGGGAAGCAGAGCAAGGCCCCTGGAGACTCCAGGACCCTTGGAGAACAAAAAGTCTCTACTTCGACGACAGACTGTAGGAGTATGAGTTGTGACACTACCAGGTTCCAGGTGACCTAAAGGCAAATGAAGCTTGGGAGTTCTTCTTAACCTTCTAGCCCACTGATTTCTAACTGCACTCAGAGAATTAGATCAGATTAATTTGGGGAAATGCAACAACACTTATTTGAATTTATATGGCTAATAACAGTAGATGTGCCAACTCTTGGTCAGGTCTGGCCTTGACCGATGCTGAATAGACGGATGATGTGAGGGGCTTTTTCAAGTGTCAAGTATACTGCCTATCATTCTACCGTTTGAGTAGCACATCTCCGGTTTTAGTTAACTACAATAGTTCCAGTGAAACATAAATGTAAGCGTTTAACAAACCAGCTCTTGGGGTGGGTGGGAGAGCCCTGATTTGCTACCAGTGGTTTGACGACGGGACAATAGCAAAAATCCTGACAATGTACAAATTAGCTGTTGTGAGGGGCACCTGGGTGGCTCAGTGGTTAAGTGTCCGACTTCGGCTCAGGTCATGATCTTGCAGTTTGTGAGTTCGAGCCCCGCGTCGGGCTCTGTGCTGTCAGCTCAGAGCCTGGAGCCTGCTTCGGATTCTGTGTCTCTCTCTCCCTCCGCCCCTCCCCCGCTCATGCTCTGTCTCTCTGTCTCTCAAAAATGAATAAACTTAAAAAAATTAAAAAAAAATTAGCTGTTGTGAGTCTGTGTAAGTGGGATTCAGCTCATCCCTGACTGGTATCTGATCACTGGACAAGTGAGAAGACCCAGTAAGAATGAAAAATAAGCAAGATAGGATACGAGGCAGTGGGAAATGCAGGAAACAGGCCAGAGGTGATAGACACTGGCGACTCTGCAATTTTTTCTAGGGTCGCTTTGGATTGGTTAATGGGTGGGGAACGGATGAAGCTTACCTCACTCCAGTTGCCTACTGTCCAGTCCGATGGACACAAGATGTCTCTGTTGCAGGAAATGAGGGTCTTGGGCTTCAGCAGGTGCTGGCAGTCTTTAGCTGGAAGAGCCTGCTCATCAGAGCCCATGGTCTGGACGCACAGCACTGTTCGCTTCTTCTCTCCGTGGGGCCCACATGTTGCTGAGCATGCTTCCCACTCCCCGGCCCACCACCTGCAGACACACACGGACATGTGAGAGAAGATCACCAAAAGTATATGTGTACAGCCAGCCACTGGAAACAGAAACCATGTGCAGAAGCACAGGTTACAGAGCTGGGTGGTCCTCGCTGGTACTCCAGCCTCCTAGAGTAGTCAGGGCCATGGCTGGCTTGTGCAACCACGCCTCAAGTCCAGTCGAGCATACAGCATAAGTAGATGCTAAATAACAATGTCTCTGAATGAAAAGCAATATGCCCTCTCTCTTTTCAGTCAAGAAAACTGAGGTCTAGGGGCACCTGGGTCACTCAGTGGGTTAAGCGTCTGACATTGGCTGAGGTCATGATCTCATGGTTCATGAGTTCAAGCCCTGCATCAGGTTCTGTGCTGATAGCTCAGAGCCTGGAGCTTACTTCAGATTCTGTGTCTCCCTTTCTCTCTGCCCCTCTTCCACTCGCCCTCTGTCTCTCTCTCTTAAAAATAAATAAACATTGGGGCGCCTGGGTGGCTCAGTCGGTTAAGCGTCCAACTTCGGCTCAGGTCATGATCTCGCGGTCTGTGGGTTCGGGCCCCGTGTCAGGCTCTGTGCTGACTACTCAGAGCCTGGAGCCTGTTTCAGATTCTGTGTCTCCCTCTCTCTCTGACCCTCCCCCGTTCATGCTCTGTCTCTCTCTGTCTCAAAAATGAATAAACGTTAAAAAAAAATAAAAATAAATAAATAAATAAATAAATAAATAAATAAATAAACATTAAAGAAAAATAAAACTAAGGTCTAGTTTTCTGTTGTACAACTTCAAGCAAGTTTGAGCCTTACTTTCCTCATCTATGAAATGAGTATAACAATACTGACTTTATATGAGTGTTGTAGATTAAACAAAATATCAATTTATATATAGTGTATAGCACACAGCCTAACACATAAGAGCTTGATCATTTGTTATTATTTGTTGTTATTTTTTTAAGTCTATTTATTTTGAGAGAGAGAGAGAGAAGGAGAGGGGCAGAAAGAGAGGGGCAGAAAGCAGGCTCTTTGCTATGGGATGTGAGCCTCTATCCCATGAACTGTGAGATCATGACCTGAGTCGAAATCAAGAGCTGGACACTCAACTATCGAGTAAAAGAATCCAATAGAATCTAGGTTCGTTCCCTGGTTCCTAACTGAATATTTTTCTACTCTAATGTGAAGCAGGTACTAAAACAATTACTAATTTTCAATTATTTAGGAGATGATCAATTGGGGGCATTACCTTCCTCTTTCCCATCTCCTGCAGTCTACCTACTACTAGTTTCACTGGTCCCTTTGATCAGAAAGCAGTAGAAAAAGAAGAAACTTAAGATAATGTCTTACTTGTTAGCTATTCTTGACAACTTAAAGAACTAAAAGTGTTTGCTAATGAATACTCTGGATTCTCTGTGGAAAACAAGGATGTGAGCTCTTTCTCTACCTCTTATCATGGATGATTTATTCAAGATTCTAGAAGGTAGAACCCATGGAAACACAGAAAGAGCTTTTTAAGAAAAAGTTATTATTTATTTATTTATTTATTTATTTATTTATTTATTTATATTTTGAGAGAGAGAGACCACAAGTGGCGAGGGGCAGAGAGACAGGGACAAGGAGAATCCCAAGCAGGCTCCCCACTGTCAGCACAGAGCCCCATTTGGGGCTCAAACTCACAAACTGTGAGATCATCACCAGAGCCACAATCAAGAGTTGGATGCCTAACTGACTGAGCCAGCCAGGCACTCCTAGAAATAGCTTTTGAAAGTGGTAGGGAACCCTCTTTTTTTCCCCTTCTCCATCATTGTGTGACTCTTCCAGGCCCTGGGCTCAGGAGCCAGTGTCAAGTTGTTTTCTGTTGTCCATTTCACTTTTTGGATGTCTGCCATAATGTCACCTTCCTAGGAGATGTACAATAGAATACTGTTTTTATATTTATAGGCGATCTGTGACAGGAGGCTGTTGAGATGTTCTGAGGGATTGGTCAGAAGAAAAATGTAATGCAAAAAACTCAGCAAGACAAAAGCCCAACCCATTTATTTACCCCGAAAAGACAACCTCTCTGGTTTAGTCAGCACAGAATTAACAACAGCCTAACCTGATTTGGTCTGTTTTTGCCAGTGATCTTTATCCTACCAGAACACTGCTGGCATTTCCCACACAACTGGAGAACTGATTATGCACTGTCTCCTACTGTTCTTTAGTCCCCCTACATGAGTCACTCTACTGTCCCGGTTACAACGTAAAAGTCCTATGGACTGGGGCTCTAATAGTGAATCTCACTGTAACAACACAGTGGAAGGCTTTATTTATTTTTTTTATTTTTCAATGTATGAAATTTATTGTCAAATTGGTTTCTACACAACACCCAGTGCTCATCCCAAAAGGTGCCCTCCTCAGTGCCCATCACCCACCCTCCCCTCCCTCCCACCCCCCATCAACCCTCAGTTTGTTCTCAGTTTTTAAGTCTCTTATGCTTTGGCTCTCTCCCGCTCTAACCTCTTTTTTTTTTCCTTCCCCTCCCCCATGGGTTTCTGTTAAGTTTCTCAGGATCCACATAAGAGTGAAAACATATGGTATCCGTCTTTCTCTGTATGGCTTATTTCACTTAGCATCACACTCTCCAGTTCCATCCACGTTGCTACAAAGGGCCATATTTCATTCTTTCTCATTGCCACGTAGTACTCCATTGTGTATATAAACCACAATTTCTTTATCCATTCGTCAGTTGATGGACATTTAGACTCTTTCCACAATTTGGCTATTGTTGAGACTGCTGCTATAAACATTGGGGTACAAGTGCCCCTATGCATCAGTACTCCTGTATCCCTTGGGTAAATTCCTAGCAGTGCTACTGCTGGGTCATAGGGTAGGTCTATTTTTAATTTTCTGAGGAACCTGCACACTGTTTTCCAGAGTGTAAAAAGCGAAAGATGCTACCAACTGACAATGATTTAAAAAGACTTGTTAAATTCCTTATGCTTCCCTCTTAATAATCTTCAAATTGTTTGGAGGCAATTGCAGGAAATTCTGTTTCCTATATGACAGCACAAGTTGGGAGATAGAATGGGCTGTCTTGCTCCCTTGAAGTGCTCTGATGTGGACTGGCAGAGTGGAGCCGTGGAACTGATCACCAGCTCACTGAGAAAACCTGGGCCCCGGAAGATGCTGCACAGTGGCTGTCTGGCACCCAGCTCCTGCCTGCGGCCACGGCATCTCCTTTCTAACTACCGGGGCTTCATTGCTGATGGTAGGAGAGGGGGCTGTGGAATTGGTCCATTTCAAAATTCTCTCCAAATCAACAAGCTGCATCCGTGCACTCAGCTTAAGAAGCCTTCCAGGGGGAACCAGGTATCATTTACCTTGTTCTAGCAATGCTGCTTTTAGAACTAAGAGATGAAGAGATGTCAACTACAAAGCCCCAAGCAAGGCAAGAATCACAGGGACAGTGGCCAGGAGGCGGGACTATGGGCAAGGGGTCCAGATGCCTGGCTGCTGGTCTTGCCCTGACAAAGGCTTGCCTTGCCAATGAATATGCATCTCATATAGCCTGCCTGGCTGCAAGCTTCCTTAGGAAGTGACAGATTTGTGCCATTCCAAAAACTCCTTTGCCACACATTCCAAGAAGCCCCAATCACAGGGTTTTCCAAGCTTTGGAGCTTCTATAACTTGGTTGGGGCATCTCTGCTCTTCTGTGTCACCTGCATTAGTTTCCCATAGCTGCTGTGACAAATTACCACGAACTTTGTGGCTCAAATCAACAAAAACCTGTTTGTTTGTTTGTTTGTTTGTTACTTTTTAAAAAATTTTATTTTACTTTATTTTTAGGGTTTTTTTTTAATTTTTTAATTTATTTTTGAGAGAGAGAGAGAGCATGAGTGGGAGAGAGGCAGAGAGGGAGACAGAGGATCCGAAGCAGGCTCCAGGCTCCATGCTGACAGCAGAGAGCCCGATGTGGGGCTGCAACTCATGAACTGTGTGTGAGATCATGACCTGAGTTGAAGTCGAATGCTCAAACAACTGAGCCACCCAGGCACCCCAAAAAACCTGGTTTCTAATAGTTCTAGAAGCCAAATCTGGTCTCTTATAGTTATAAAATCAGTATTACTGGGATGAAATGAAGGCATTAGCAGCACCATGCTCCCTCCAGAGGCTCTATGGAAGATCAGTTATTTGCCTCTTTGGGTTTGTGGTGGCTGCTGGCATTGCCTGGCTTGTGGACCATCCCTCCAGTCTTTAAGGTTACTGTCTCCAAATCTGTCCCTGTTCCATCTTCATATCACCTTCTGTGTGTGTGTGTGTGTGTGTGTGTGTGTGTGTGTGTGTGTGAAATTCCCCTCTGCCTCTCTCCTATAAGGACTCTTGTAATGACATTTAGGGTCCAAATGGATAACTGATGATAGTATCCCCATTTCAAGCCCCTTCACTTAATAATGTCTGCAAAGACCCTTTCTCCAAATGAGGTAACATTTGCAGGCTCCAGGGATCAGGATGTCCTTTCAGCCTATCACAAGACCGCACTAAGGGTCAGCTTCAAGCTCACAGAGCTCAGCTTGTATCACATAAGAATTCCTTTATCAAGGCTCCTTCCCCATGTCCATGGGCTGAAGGGTCAACTCATCTCCTCCTGAAGAGTCCTTCAGCCTCCCGACTCTTGCCCCAACATCCTTCTCCCTCTAGCACTGGTAGCATCTTGTTGTAAAGCTACCTCCAACTAGAAATTCTGAGAGTTGAAGTGTGGAGGTGGGTAAGGTAACCACCTTTATGGAAAGTGAATTCTGAAAAGAGTGAGGCCAAGTCTTTAGCTACAGGTAAATAAGATGTCCGGAACAGAGGGGCGCCTGGTGGCTCAGTCAGTTAAGTGTCCGACTTCGGCTCAGGTCATGAGCTTGCAGTTCATGAGTTCGAGCCCTGCATCAGGCTCTGTGCGGACCGCTCGGAGCCTGGAGCCTGTATTCGATTCTGTGTCTCCCTCTCTCTCTGCCCCTCCCCTGTTCATGCTGTCTCTCTCTCTCTCTCTTTCTCTCAAAAACAAATCAACATTAAAAAAATTAAACCTTTCTTTAAGAGACAAAACAGATGAACATAAGGGAAGGGAAAAAAAATAATATAAAATCATGGAGGGGACAAAACAGAAGAGACTCATAAATATGGAGAACAAACTGAGGGTTACAGGAGGGATTGTGGGAGGGGGGATGGGCTAAATGGGTAAGGGGCACTAAGGAACCTACTTCTGAAATCATTGTTGCACTATATGCTAACTAATTTGGATGTGAATTAAAAAAAATAAAAAATAAAACAAGAAGATATCCGGAACAGATTGATGTATGCTTTAAAACACAGAGTTGATACCAGAATCTTCTTTGACTGTGTTGCTTTTCTGTACATAGCCTGTGTCCCCAGCTCTACCTTGGCCTCAGCAGGTGACTGTCTGCATGAAGATCCCTTGGAACCCACCACACCTAGCAGCATGCTTGCTTTGCTTTAGACACAGCCTGGATAGGGGAGAGGTGCACACCTCTTTGGGGGATGTAATGGAGACCACAGGCTTATAGATAGATAGCCCCGGGTTCAAACCTCTGCTGTCTACTAGTTAGCTGCATGATCCTAAGTGAGGTAAGGAACAGTTCTTCCTCTATAGGCATGATAATAATTATTTTCCTCAGTAGTCGAGAACAATAAAGAGAATATATGAGGTATCTCTAAAACATCATCAAAAGTGAAGTAGGTACTTAAAAATCCCACTGTTTTCTTCTACTCTGCTCTCACATTACTTCTGTTTCTTCTTCTTCTTCTTCTTCTTCTTCTTCTTCTTCTTCTTCTTCTTCTTCTTCTCCTTCTCCTTCTCCTTCTCCTTCTTCTTGAATGTTTATTTACTTCTGAGAGACAGAGCATGAGTGAGGGAGGGGCAGAGAGAGAGGGAGACACAGAAACCGAAGCAGGCTCCAGGGTCTGAGCTGTCAGCACAGAGCTTAACACGGGCCTTGAACCCACGAACCATAAGATCATGACCTCAGCCGAAGTCACTTAGCTGACTGAGCCACCAGGTGCCCCAAGTTACTTCTGTTTCAACAAATGTGTGGGTTTTCCATACCAAGCAATTCTGGCCCTAACTGTTGGGGTTGGTGCAGACTGGGCAGGTTAGGGGCTGGGCTGCCCAGCACAGCCCCTATTGCCTTCCCTTCAGGTCCAGGTTGTCACCTGTGCTTCTCACCAGCTGGCCATGAACCAAGGGTTCCCACAATCCCAGCCAAGGGTTGGATACTTTGCTAGAGTGGCTCACAGAACTCAAGAAAACATTTTGCTTACTAGATTACTGGATTATTATAAAAGGATACAACTCAGGGACAGCCAGATGGAAGAGATTCATGGGGCAAGGTGCAGGGGAAAGGTGGCAGAGCTTCTATAACCCCCTTGGGGCACACCACCCTCCCAGCACCTCCATGTATTCAGCTGCCAGGAAGCTCTCCATACTCCTCCAGTTAGGGTTTTTTTGTTCGTTTGTTTGTTTTTAATTTTTTTTAATGTTTATTTATTTTTGAGAGAGGGTGTCAGAGTGTAAGTGGGTGAGGGGCAGGGAGAGAAGAAGACACACATCTGAAACAGGTTCCAGCCTCTGAGCTGTCAGCACAGAATCCAACTTGGGGCTCGAACCCAGGAACTGTGAGATCATGACCTGAGCCAAAGTCAGGTGCTTAACCAACTGAACCACCTGGGCGCCCCCAGAGCTTTTAGTTTTAAAATCATGATGACTATTGGATTTTATCAGAGGCATTTTTTTTATCAGATACCAAATATATATCCTTTATTGTATCACAATATCTCAGTGCTCAATAAATGGTAACTCTTACATGGCTATAATCACCACAGTATCTCTTATGGGAAGTAACAGGAGCTTAACAACTATTCATTGGCAATCGTAAGGCCAAGGGAGACTATGTAACACAATAAAAATGAGAACCTGAGCCCCAGGGACAAAATTAGAGCCAGGAAATAACCATCTATCATTTTAAGAGGATATCTAACCCACCAGAGCAAGTGGCTTTGAAAAGCAAGGACAGAACCCCGGGCACGCAGGCACATGTATCATGGCTGCTGTCTAATGAGCGCAACAGGAATTTACTGGTACAGGGTCATCAACTTTGCGGGGGACTGGGGGTGAGGAAGCACGTGAGCCCTGCAGAGCTGTGGGCTAGTGACCAGCCCCCAGATATGACCTTTTCTTTTCTGGCTCACTCTTCCCTAAGAAGAAATTATAGAAAGTACAGCTGCAGACAAAACCTAGTGTTGGCCAGAGCTGCAGCCAGGTGAGGTGACCAAGGTGAGGTGAGGCAGTGCCTCCGTCCTGTTGCCGCACGACAGGATCTGGCTCCCGGCCTCACAGCCCACTCCTTCTCCACCAGAGCCCACAGAGCTGGACAGAGAATAAACCCGCTGACTCTGGCCTCTGGGGCCAGCCTGTCTGCCCCCACTAGAGACAGATATTGCTTGCCTTCACTGACTTGCCTAGACTCTTCTTTTTACACAGTTCTTCAGCATTTATCACATTCTTCTGGCTCTTCTTTAGAGTTTGGTTCGTCACCTATTTGATTTATGATACCAATGAGTCCCCTCCTGTTTGACTAAACTTAGTGTGTCTTCTTAGGATTGGAATGAATGCCTGATGAGATTGGCAACCTAAATATACCCCTGTTTGTGGTCACTAGAAAATGAAGACACTCTCCAGAATTCATTCTTTCCTTCTTCCTTCACTTCCTTTCTTCTCTGTCCCTCCCCTCTCTCTTCCTCTCTCCATTCTCCTTCTCCTTGGCTCCCGACCCCCCCCCCCCCGGCCTTTAACATAAGCCCCTACATTACAGCCACCTTCTGGGACTCCAATATCTAGAACCAATATGGTGAGCAGGAAATGAATACCTCTATAATGCTGCTTTTCAACCAAGGGTGCTTTTGCCCTTGACAAGACACTTAGCAATGTTTGGAGATGTTTTTGGTCGTGACAACCTGGAGGAAGGGGGGAGGTTGCTACTAAAATCTAAGCAGGTACAGGCCAGGGGTCACTACACATCATAGGGCGTGCAGGATAGCCCTGCAACAAAGAGTTATCTGGCCCCAAATGTCAATGGTGCTGAGATTAAGAGAGCCTGCTCTGAAGGCCACCCTTCCAGGCAGCCATAAGTGCAGGTGGGCCCAGTGATCAGAAGGTGAAGGCTACTGTTGCACCGGTCCAGTGCTCTTAGAAGAGCCACACCTGTTATCTGAAGAACTTTGGGGGATCCATAGAACATTCTCTTCAACAATGCTCTGAGACTTAGTCTTACCAAATAAAAAAACACAGAACACATCTTTGTAAGAACTACTGCTCTATGGGGAGAAGATGTCCTCACTCACAGGTTGCCACAGGCTCCAACAGCATAGCCACAGACACCTGTAAAGGTTTTTCTGTATTTATTCTAATGACAAAGCTTCCCAACCTCCTTTACCACTGAGCATTAGATTACTGTTACATCAGACACACAGAGCTCTTTTATCAGTGGTTACCTGGGTGGACAGTCCTTTTCATAGCACTTCTTCTGTCTCCTGTTGGGCTGTGTTTCTGGGTCACAAAAGGTAGCTTTCACCATCCCGTGGCCCTTCTTCACACAATGGGCAGTCTGGCGGCGGATACCTGGGGGCAGGGCAGAAAGGTTCACACGTGTTAAATCCTGAGCCCACATACCTAGTGTCAGGGAGGCCCCTGGTCATGTCAAGTGACCACGCTTATCACTGATGGGAAAGTTGTCCATAAGGTGTCTGGCTTTCAAAGTATGGATAGGGAATGGAGTCTCTACTTCACTCATGCTACAGCTCACAGTGGGTGGAAGATATCTTGCTTGAGAAGGACTACAGATAATATAGGTAGATTAACACACAATCTCATATACAGATTATAATGTAACTGTGGAGACAAGACCAATACATATATTCCAAATAAAAAAAAGTGAGACTTAAATAACGAAAGCAGATATTATCACCAGGTATTATAACACAATTGCTATTAGCTTAATAAAGGAACAAAGCGGGTAGGGATGTTTATATTATTAGTAAACTCTGAAAGACAGGAATAAAATTCAAAAGAATGTTTTAAAGTTTGAGGGGTCATGTTTCTAAAGTAGAAGCTTTGAAAACAGGGACTAAAAATACTGCTGCCTTCAGAGACCAGGTCGGTAATGTGAGTAAGAAAAGCACACGGGGGGTGGCACGTTCTGTAGGCAGACCAAGAACACCTGTAGGCTGGGTTTAGCTTTGGATAAATAATAATAGTGAACACATGTAGCACTTGCCTTGTCTCAGGTGCTGTTCAGAACTGTATGTGTGTGTGTACAAATAAACAAACATATATGTACACATACAAATATATAATACGTAAAATGTATTACTTATTATCTATTTTGGTAGACAGAAACCCAAACCTCACAACAATCCAGTGAGGTCAACACTACCATTATTTGTATGTGAAAGATGAAATGGAGGCACAGTGAAGTCCCACAGGCTGACAGAGGAAAGGGACCACAGCTTTTGCTAAGACATCATTACCAAGAGAAGTGAGGGGAGTGGCCAGCATGTCACGGATTGAGAGGTGGAGGGAGAGTGAGAAGGGAGTCATCATGTCTCTTGAGGGGGCTAACACTTCAATGCTGGATGTGAAATACTGGGGTAGAAGACTGAAGACTGGGACCCCACCCACCTTCTCCCCCCCCCCCCCCCCCCCCCCCCGCCCACCAGGGGACAGAGCCATCAGCGTGCACACAGGTTGGTGCCCTGAACTCTCAGGGCATCCAGGCCTTGAGTGGGCTTGCTGGTGTACAGAATTCTTGAATCAGAAAGGCCACGAGTACACCGATAAGCTGGTCACCTCCTCACGTTAGCACACGGAGGGACTTCCCCACAAACACACAGCAGGCAGGACCCAAACTGGAGGCCGTTCTCCTGCCATCTGCCACCTCACACTGCTTCACACGCCCCGTTCCAGCATAATCTCCCAGGCTGGCTTTCATACTCAGATGTCAGTGATCACATCTCATCATTTAAAAATGTCAGAGGGAGTTGTCATACAGTAAGTGAATCCTTTTAAATGAATCGACAGTATTTTGTTGTTGACTAAAACAGTATTTTTTTTCTTTTGAAGAAGATAAGTAACCTTTCAAACACTCAGGCTTTCTCAACTGATAAGACTGTCTTATTCTTCTTTTGTCCTAGAAATAAAACACTGTCAACAGCTGGAAGCAACATTACAAAAGGAACTTCCGTGGCACAAGGAACGAGTCATTGTTTGGAAAGACACAAACACCTGTAGAGAAGTCTTGGACAATGTGAGTGGATAGAGACTGAAATGTGGACGCCAGAAACACTGACATGTACCTGCAGTTATAGAGCAGAAAAAAGAAAAGCTTAGATGCTTAGAAGTTTCATTGAAACTTTGGGTGGTTTGGCAAATTCTTAATGTCACAACCTAAAAGGAAACTAACTGTCAGGTGACTCTCAGAGGTTGGAAACATCCTCCCAAAAGGCTTGTTTCTGTGCAGGAATAGCAAAAATTGCTCCGTGCTCCTGACTCCAGCAGTAGCAGAAGGACACAAAACATAACATAAAATCCCTATTGCCTGGTTGGTCTGGTGGATCAGCGTGGTGATGAACATAGACTGGCCGGGCAGATACTGTGGGGCGCGTAGGGCAAAATTAATAATGATGTGTCAGAGTTCCTCCATTGAAATTAATGGTGTATGTATCACTATATGTCACTTGTCGTTTATCTTATAAATACTATGTGTTTATGCATACGATGAACTATATAAGCCTCGTTCCACAGTAAATGCTTAAATCCATCTCAACGTTTCTGTTATTTTTATGGTCCTAAATATTACAAAAGTCTTCCAGATATTGTTAGAGACCAGTATCTTCACTCGGTTGACCCTACCTGACAATTACAGTGGACGAAGTCAGATGGATTAGTACCAAGACGAATGCGATTTTAAAGGGGTCAAAGAAGTATCTGATTCTGATTTTCCAAAGAAGTGAATTGTCATCTAGATATCAGCCTATAGTCACACATCAGGGTCAGAGTGGAATGTGTGTCCCTATTTGTAATACTCATGCTTTATCAAGGATATGTGGACATATCTTAAATGTACATGATTATTTTGAGCTTTAGTGCTATTAAGGAAAGGCGTTCATTATGGCACTACAAAAATGTTTATAACTGACTGCAGAATAGTGTAATGCAGAAATAATTGTATATTCACACAGTGGGATGGTACGCAGACCTTCAGGTGAATGTACAAAAAGCTACTTTCATTAGTGTGGACTTATCTCAAAAGCATAATACTGAGTAAAACAAGATAGAGAACGATACACAGAGTATGACACTATTTATAAGCTTAAATGCCCGAGAAACAATATTTTTTAATGTGGATGAGTATTCACATGTATAATAAGAGTATTTAACGAATGCATGATAATAACAAATACTGGTTACATGACCCTGGTTAACTCTGGGGAAAAAGGAAAGGGAGAGGAGTCAGGGGGTGTTTATCATGTGCATTTGTGCAATTTCTTTTCTTTAAAAATGAAGATTGAAATAAGCATGAGTAATGGTAAGATCTGAGAAAACTGAGTGTCTGGCATGCAAGAGTTTGCTGTTACATTCTCCATTTTGCTAAGAGATTTATAATGCTTCCCAGTGAAAAAGTGTAAAGCTAAAATAATACAATAATAATAAAAACAAAACAAAACAAGACAAATAGAATAAAATAAAATAAAATAAAATAAAATAAAATAATTGCTACTACCTGTTTGCAAACTCTTTTACTATGGGAATCAATTTGGTAATAAGTTTCTTAACATTGCCATAATATTTATGCTCCTTTTTTTAATGTTTATTTATTTTTGAGAGAGAGACAGAGACAGAGACAGAGTGTGAGTCAGGAAGGGGCAGAGAGAGAGGGAGACACAGAATCCAAAGCAGGCTCCAGGTTCTGAGCTGTCAGCACAGAGCCCGACATGGGGCTCAAACTCACGAACCGTGAGATCATGACCTGAAGCGAAGTTGGATGCTCGACCAAGTGAGCCACCCAGAAGCCCCAATATTTATGCTCTATGAGCCCAGAAATTCCATCTACAAATTAACACTAATGAAATCATCAGAATATGATGATCAATAAGAAATTGGCTAAAAGACATTTTGCTTTGTCTTGCCAGTGAAACATAATGTATCCAAAAAATGAGAGCTATGAAGACTGAGTAACACATGGAAATGTACCCATGTTAATGGCATTAAGTGAAAGCATGTGTATACGTACATAAACACATCCATATGCACATAACTATATACATCTGTAACTAGAAAAAAGCATATTGAAAGACAAAAAAGGGGCGCCTGGGTGGCTCAGTCATTTGGGTGTCCAACTTTGTCTCAGGTTATGATCTTGCGGTTTGTGAGTTCGAGCCCCGCCTCGGGCTCTGTGCTGACAGCTCAGAGCCTGAAGCCTGCTTCGGAGTCTGTGTCTCCCCCTCCTCTATCCCTCCCCTGCTCATGTTCTGTCTCTTTCTGTCTGTCAATAATAAATAAACGTTAAGAAAACTTAAAAAAAAAAAGAAAGGCAAAAAAGAAAAGTAGAAAAATGCTTTGTGTCAGGGTGGTGACTTTTTCTATTTCTAATTTTTCAATAATATTTTTAACCTACTTTTATAGTATAGAACGTTTTAGCTCAAAGCAACTAAAAATACACAGTTGACTGATTCAGTGTTTCAGGCGGTCTTCCATCTTTATATTTAGCAATGTGTGTCCTACGGGAATATTAGCATTTCACCCTCTGTGTCTGACAGCATGAGAGTAGATATGTTGCCTTTCTTCTCTGCCAGAATAAGAGCTCACTGTTGCTCAAATAGGCAGTGTGACTGAGAATCAGGTGAGCACATGGACACTGGCAGCTTCCTCATAGTTCCTGTTAAGGTTTAATAACCAGAATGACATTTGCCCAAGCAGGCCGAGGTGTTGCTGAAGGATCAGGCTGTATCAGAACCAAGTTCCTGATGCACATTTGGTAAGGGAATCTCATTTCCTAGCCAAGAGGATGCATCTCATCTTTACGAACACAGCACAAATCAGTCATTTATCTTGTATTCCTATGCTCTGAAATATTGCATGTGTAATAATGCAAAGAATTCATCCCATGTTGAAACAGAAAAGAGGGGCGGGTGGGTGCTCTCCTGTTTTGTGGAGGGGCCCCTGCCCAGCCTGGACTGGCTGAGTTTTCACTCCTTGGTGTCCGGGGACAAAGGATTTCAGCTTAAAGCTTAAACCTGTACTTCACCTAAAGAAGAGAAAAATGGGGATGAGAACTCAAAAAAGTATTTGTATCTATAGTCCCCATGACCTCATTTTCCTCACAACTGCTCCTCAAGGAAATATTTTTCACCAACTTATTTTTTGTTTATGTTGCTTTTGCTTCTCGGCAAGCCCAGCCCCCTGGGCAGTGGGGCAGGACATCTGGAAATGCCAGGGGTAGCACTGGGGATAGCAGTATGACACCAACCCCACTTACGGCTGCTGCCACAAATCACAGCTTTGACCTAATGGATTTCCAGAGGACTAGGATTTTCAAAACAGCACACATTTTGAAATGAACATGATCCCTACGATTTCCAAAAGTTAACCCTTGGTTTCTGTACTGAAGGAGGGGAAGAGAGAAGTTGGAAATACAAGAATCGTCGATTAGGTTGACAATGCGTGACTCAATGTCCATTGCTGGACCCCTTTCCAGGACTGCTTCCTGGGGCAGGGGGCACAGGTACAGGGAGGAGTGAGTGAAGGAATGGTGATGAGACAGAGTATATAAGAGAGAGGCCCACAGAGTAGGTGACTGTGTTCTTCTGGCCATTCACTCCTTCACTTCCATTCTCTTGGCTACCTCGCTGAATTTGGCACTTCCCCTTATTGCTGCCCTAGTTTTAAAGGCAGTAGTTACAAGCTAAAGGCAGGAAGTTCCAGAACAGACTTGGACATGATCCAAAAAAGAGAGGCAGAGGCCTCATACGGGACTACTATTAAAGCCCCCCAAATGAGTGAAGAGCCCCAAGTACCTGACATACCCTTCCCCGCCCCCTCACCCCAGACCTTAGAGAAGTTCACCCAGCCTTCAGCCAAGAGAGTGGATGCCCTACAAATGTCCGTGCACTTGTTCACAGTTTCCAGCTTGTACTCAGAGGACTAAGGCCAACCAATGAAATGAAAGGTGAGCAGAAATGATCTGTGTCACCACCAGGCCGTGGCCCTTAATAAGAGCCAGTCTGCCTCTTCCATTTCTGTTTGCTGTGGGGCATGCTGGAAGCCACACATATCAGATGTCTTAGTTGCAAGATGAAGCTGGGCCACCCAATCTGCATCAGACTTACAATGGGTTAGAAATAAACCTTCCCTGTGTTGAAGTCCTGAGATTGTGATTTCTTATGGTAGCAGAACTTATTCCATCCTGATATATTTGACAGCAAGGAATCTCTCCAATGCTCAATTTTATGAGAGGAAACTACTCTCCTAGTAGATAGGAAAATGTGGTAAATTGGAGACAGAAAAAAGAACACGAGGTTGGAATCAGGAGAGCCTGTTATGGTTTGGATTTGCCCATCATTTACAGTATGCCTCTGAGCCGGGTATTCGACTTTTGTTGCTGTTGTTGTTGTTTAAATGTTCATTTATTTATTTTGAGAGAGAGAGAGTACAGTGGGGGAGGGGCAGAGAGAGAGGGAGAGAGAGAATCCCAAGCAGGCTCAGTGTGGTGCCCGATTTGGGGCTCGATCTCATAAGTCATGAGATCATGACCTGAGCCAAAATCAAGACTAGAACCCTTATCTGACTGAGCCATCCAGGTGTCCTGCAGGGTGTTTGACTTTTGTGAACTTCAGGTCCTCAACCAGGCTTTTAAGCCTTTCTGTTTTGCTTTTTAAAACACATGTAATACTGGGGCACCCAACTCTTGATTTTGGCTCAGGTCATGATCTCATGGTTCGTGGGATGGAGCCCCGCATCGGGCTCTGAGCTAACAGTGTGGAGCCTGCTTGGGATTCTCTCCCTCTCCCTCTCTCTCTGACCCTCTCCAGCTTGTGCACGCACTCATTCTCTCTCTCAAATATCAATAAATAAACATTAAAAAAGCAAAACACATGTAATACTGTATTGTATGCCTGAAAGTTGCCAAAAGAGCAGATATTAAATGTTCTCACCACATACACAAAAAGGTAACTTTGTGGAGTGATGGATATGTTGGCTGACCTTATCATGGTAAACGTTTCACAATATGTACGTGTATCAAATCATCCGGTACAATTTAAATTTATACAATGTTATGATGTGTCACTTTTATCTCAATAATTCTGAAAACAAAACAAAATAAGACATGTAACCTTTTTTTCAAACAAACTCTTTCATGAACAACAGTACATAAAGCTGATACAAGAAAAACTGCCTTTCTCTTTAGACCATGGCCAGCATATTCACTCTCAGAGAGGCCCCGGGCCATGTTTGTGGAACCCTGCAGACCTATAGGCACAGAGTATGAACCACTGGCTCAGACTGCCTCCGTGGCCCAATGTGAAGCTGACACGGATTCAGAGACACAGCAGCTGTCTCTCACCTGTCCCACATGTTACGCTGCACTCTGTCCAGTGGCCATACTGCCAGAAGTACACCAGTTTTTCCACGTCATTGTCAAGGCCATCTTTCCGGATTGTATACTCATATTTGATGCCAGGGTTAGTCACCTGGAACAGAAGCTAAAAGGCAATAGAGGGTTGACATCACTGTCGTGACTTTATATTACAAAACACAGTGCTATAATAACAAATGCTACAGAATGTCCATCATCTTAAAGTAATTATGAAGACATGCATTGGAGCAAACGCCAATAAATGAATATATCTCCACCTCTACTTCCACCTACACATCTATCTATATCTATATGTATATCTACCTACATCTATACCTTTATCTATCTCATCTAATCTCCATTTGATTATTTCTTGGCTGAATTTCCATGGAGATTTAATCTTATGGGAATTTCTCTGAGGGAATGGGGATAGTGTCTTTTCCAACAATAGACTGGTAGGTCACCTTGCACCCTTGTGTACTTAATAACTTTGTGATTACAGGTAAGTTACTTAATATCTTTGTGCCTTAGTTTCCCCTATTTACAAAGTGAGGATAATAATAGCATGACTAATAGGGATGTTGTGAGAGTCGAATAAGTAAATAAATGTAACATAACTGGATATGAGTAGAATACAGGGCGTTGGGTAGGCTCAGTCAGGAGAGCATGCAACTCTTGATCTCAGGTTGTAAGTTCAAGACCCACGTTGGGTGTACAGATTAAAAATAAAATCTTAAAAAAAAAGATATGAATAGAATAGTGCCTCATATGTAGTTAGCATTCAATAAACATTAATTTTTATTATTGTTGTTGCTGTTGCCTTATGATGCTATTCTCTAGCTCTCAGGTGAGTTAATTCCTTTAAAGCATATAGTTCTGCAATAAAAATGGTCATGGGCTTTAGGCAAGGCATACCATTCTTGGGACCCCCCCCCCCCTCACTTCCCTCTCCTGCAGGTACTCTACTTACCACATATTTAAAATTGGTGGATTGGTTGCTCCTGGGATTGGGGTTCCCGTATGTAAATCCTTTGCCATGTAGGCAGGTAAGATTTCAGGTCTCAAGACATTTATGAATCATAGCTGTCAAGCCTTGACCTCCAGCTTTTATGAGTGCTCTGATCTCTGGCTCTGCAATTACCTCCTAACTTCTGAATATGGTTATATCTGACTTTCTCTTGGGCCATCTGTAATCCCCAACTTGCCTTGTCTCTACTGATATAATCCACTCCTTTTCTATAGTTCCTTGCCAACACGAAAGACAATTTACTTATTCAACTCTCACAACACCCACTTGTGCCTTCAAGGAGACATACTACATTCTAACTCCATTCTCCCCCAAGAGTTTCACAAAGTCAAACATCTTGTCTGAGGACAAACACATGATAACATATGAAAAAACCATGTCAGTCCATCACCATTGCTGGAAAGCTACTTGGAAACTCATGCCACACTGACATAGATTGACAGCATCTTTTTTTTATACCTGAGAAACACCTGCAAATAAACAGCTTAGGTCAACCATAGTGGAAACTGAACTCAAAACTCCCATTAGAGGATTTTAGGGACCCCATCATTTCATTATGGGGACTTCAGAAATTTCTAGGCAATAAAGGATTAACAGCACAAGTAACATCTTGCTTCCCTCCCTGCTCCTTGCTAAAAATTTTAAGTATTTTTAATTAATGTCCCCTAGCAAATACCTTGGAAAAGAACATCATAAATGCCCTAACTAATGTACATATCATCAGCTGCCTTCCCCTCTGCATTACCTGGATCCACACTGACTCATTGGTAGGACCTGTGGCCATCAGTTTCTCCAGGTCTCCTTTCCTGTCATATTGGAAGATGGTCCCTGCCAGCTTGTAGTTTCCATTCCACTGGATAATAAATCCTCCATTGAGGTAATATTTTTTGGGGTCTTCACTCCTGATGGCCAAAAAGTTTCCAGCTCCTTCAACCTCCATTACCCTTATGTCCCTTGCTCCTTTTGGAATCAGTCCAATGTCAACATAACCTAAGGAGAGAAGATACAATAACGGAAAAGGCACAGTAGCTTAAGTGAACACAATCTGCTTCTGATCCATCATTCATCTCCATGACTTAGTGCCCTTGCATTCCTTTTGGGTGGTCATTGGGATTAGTGGATACACTAGTCATGGGGAATTTTAAAGAGCTTGGCCAGGAGTAGAATTTCCAGGGGCTCTATGACTTAGTGTATACACAGTTTTATGAGAAGAGGTGAAATAAATGCAGATTGGACTATGAAGCATTTGTGGTTGACCCAGCATTGACATTTCTGTAATTTTAAGTTGACAGTTCAAATATTTACAGCCCTTAACTAGCTTCCCATCAGCATTTCTGCTCCCCCATTTGTTGCTGCTATCAGATTAATCTTTTTCAACATTACATTGGATACATCCTTCTGCTTATTCATCCTCATTGCCTCCAAGTTAAAGACAGACTCTTAGAAGTAATCTAATCATAGCTTAAATTCATTAATAGAATCCCAGGAGAAATCATGGATTGATTTGCCACCTGGTGCTCTTGAATACAACTTGTGATGAGAAACTCAGCTCTGAGTACAGCTTTTTATATTGCTGGACAATTCTATTCATTAGAAAGGGTTTTTTTTCTTATTTTTTTTTTTTTGTTATGCTGAAATATGAATTTATGTTCTACTCTCATGTGCTCTACTCCAACCTGAAAGAGCACAGAAGGCATTCATTTAAAGATGATGATCAATTCTAGCTACAGTCTTATCCTTGTATACTGGTAGTCATGGCAGGGGGCATACTGGGGAGAAAAGGAATTAACACATAATGGTTTCCCCTCTTTGGCAGACTCCATGCTAAGCACTTTATGCATTTATCCTGTTTGTGTTTCTTAAGAACCATCAGTGGGATAGAACGGAAAGAACATGAACTTTGGGGATGGCATGCAAACGTGTGGGGGCAGGGGAGTCAGAACACTTGAGTCCTAGCTTCTGCATCACCACGAATGTGTTTTATGACTTTCATGCACTTATTTAACTTCCTTGAATGTCATCTGCACAATAAAGGGGATTGAATAGATGATGTCTGACATTGCTGGCGGCTCTGATATTCATTTTTCTCTTTTCTAAGCGAAACATTCTTGTTCCTTTAACCTTTCTTTCCATGCAAAATTTGGTCTTAAGACCCTGATCATCCTGGCCATTTTCCACTGGACATGTACTAGGTTTTTTGACCCCAAGGAAACCTGCATCTCTGTCACCTGAAAGTACCTTGACTGCTCCCCCTCCATCAATGCTGAAGTAGCAGGGGGTCTTGGGAGCTAAAATCCTAGGAAGCCAGCAGGAACAATTTGCTTAGAAGCTCAGGCCACAACCTCAGCCCCATTTTTCAAACTGACAGCTATCATCCAGCAAGACCAAAACGCAGGTCTTGTAGCACCTTATTAAATTCCGTTTGATCCTCACAATACTTGCCTGAAACAGCTGATTAAAACTACAAATTTACAAGTAGCTCTAGGAACATATTTATCACATGTAAGTGAGGCTATTGCAATTTTCTGAAATGCCTTTGGAGTGTTGCATCCCACAGCCACTTTCTGACTTGGGATATTGCCTGCCTTCTCAGAGCAGAACTCATGCAGAAAGCTCAACTGGCATTACATAGCAGGACAATCACCTTATCTCCTTTGTTTACAGACAAACAGCAAAACAATCCCTCCCCCCACCCAAAAAAAAAAAAAAAAAAAAAAAAAACCAATGGGAACTAGATGGAAAATAATCCCGGAGTTTGCTTTTTTATCTTCCACTTAAGAAAAAAAATCCAAATTTAGAAATATTTGTCATCCAGATTCTGCAAACTTCAAAGGGGAGGTACATCAGATTTAAAATAAAAGCTTCCAGTGAATCTAAGTGCTGCTTCTAAACAGTCTACAGGCAGTTCACAGAAGATGTAAACTGAGATCGATTTAGCCATGAGCAAAAGTAATGCACATTTCTACCACGTATTTTGCAAAAGAATATCTGGGGGAAGGCCAAAGGATAAAATTATGGTAACTTGGAGTTAGAAAGAACCACAATATCTCTACCAGACTCCTTTGCACATGACAAAAAAGCCCATACTTGAGAAGAATATAAAATGAAAAGTAAAATGTTCAATTTCCCTTCACCCCCAGTCCTATGTCTCAAGGACAATTACAGTGAATAAGTTTCCTGGATTCTCTTCCAAAATCTTTCTTTGCATGTATAAGCACATATACACATAATTTTTTAAACAAGTGGGATCATACTATATGAACTATTCCAACTATTGCTTTTTAAATTTAATATACCTTACATATCTTTCCATATTTTTTGAGCATTTCAACAACTGCAAAAATGACATAAACCCATTTGTTTAACCAATCTGCTACTAATGGACACTTAAATGGAAATGAATGGCTATAAACCTTTCTGTTTATCAAATGAGAAACCCGGGTTCCCACACAAAGAAGAAATGTATCCACATCACACACCTAGGTAGAAAGCACATACACCTATACCCAGGGTTTGCTAACCAATTCTTAATATATTGTTTTTAATAAGAAAATGTGGTTGGTAGAAAGAGAATATTCCTGAGTATCTTATCCTCAAGGGTCTTCTTTACAGAAATAAGAATCATATTAAAAAGTAAGGGTGGAAAGTTATTGAGACATTTATTCTGCATCAAAGGAAGGCTTTCAGGGTTGATAAGGCTTTTTCCAAAGTACTAAGAATGGTGAGTACATACATTCAGAAAGTCACTTTCTCCCACCCTCCCTAGTAAACATCAGTCATTTGCACCAGTATTGGGGTAATACCAAGAAAATGGGGAAAGTAGGAAAATGTAATCTTGACCTCAGAGAAGGAGTCTCTGGGCCCACGGAGATCACCTGGAGAAGCCAGCCTATCACTGAGTCCTGAGTCCTTTGAGCTGAAAGAATACTTGGGGTCTTTGAGGATGGGGCAGAAGACCGGCCCCGCTTCTGAAACCATCATTATAAGAGATAACAATGGATTATTGGTGCTAAAGTGCACCTTATCCAACTGTTCTTTGCAATTCACAAAACAAAATTTACCCAGTAGCATATTTCTAATAAAAATGTGCTCATAATGAGGTCAGACTATTAACCCCCTGACAATTTATCTAGAACTACCAGCTCATCTTTTTTTTTTTTTTTCTTAAGATTTATGCTGTCAGTTTGCAGCAAGCAAGACCATCCTCAGTGCAGGCCCAAATCTCCTGGTGTAATGTAAGGAGGCTCTGGGAAAGGCCATCTCCTGAGGCCTGCCTTGACAGCAATGACACATCAGGGTCAGGTACAGGTATCAACCTGCACTTGACCTGCTCCCACATGAGAAGGAGGAAGAACTACCCATAAATATGCCCGGAAGATCTTCTGAAAAGCCCAACTGCCTTGGTCCACGTTGAGAGTTTTAGCTTCAATTATTTCAAAAAGAGGGTTATAAGGGCACCAGGACCTTGGAAAACACCACGAGCAACCACAAACCTCTTGCGAGAAGCCAGGGGAAAGGAAACATAGAAGAGAGACCAGACATTGACGGGGGCTTCCTGACCCTAAATGCTTCTGGGAAAGGATGGCAGCCCTGAGCCCTCTTGATACAAAAACTGTCAAGTAGAGGGTCCCTTCACTCTCCTTCCCTTCTCATTCCTTCCAGCCTGGGATCTCCTGGAAAACATGATCTAGGATAGTCTCCAAGTAAGGTGACATTCTGGTTTCAAGAAAGCCACATCCCCTCTTTTTATTATGCCCTACCTTCTGCCTCAGGTTTCTAAGAAAATGTTCTCATGCTGTCCATGTGGACTCATCTTCTAGCACTGGGCTACCTACCCTGTCCGAAGCAATTGTGTATGTTTTGGCAAACCAGTGACCCCTTCATGTCATTCACCCACCTAAAATCATAGAATGGACCTTATTCTCTCTTAAGCCAACAGCAAACAAACTGAACCTTGCAGAATTGGCATAGGAGCAGCTTTGAGTCATGAAGCCATGCCATTTGTTCCTAAAATTGCCTCTTCCTTCTCACTGCCCAGACTTGAATCGAACTTGCACACATACTGCTGTCACAGCTCCCTAACCTGTGTTGTGAGGTGTTGTTGATGGGTTCCATTCATTCATGCACTTCCTCAGCGACAGAAACTAAGTGGTCCCAAGAAAAAGTCCAGAATATGCCTCACTATGGGATTAAGACAGCAATCTTAACATAACTTGAAACTGGTGTCAATTCTTCACTCTAGGTGAATTTAATACAACCAAAAAGATCAGCAGCAGACACTCGGGAGCTACCGCTGGAAGAACTGAGCACATAAACACACAGGATCGGGAAGTGGATGGGTACCATGTGGTCAGGTGCAGGAATAATTCCAGGTCCAGGCAGTTGCTCCGCATACTCCATTCCAGTAATTTCCTAAAGGTGTGGACACTGGCAGCAAGTGTTTCTAGAAGAAACTTTCTGTGTCTTTCCTCTGCTTTCTAGACTGCAGATTTTTTTTTCAACATGCTTAATTGCGAAAATGAAATTGTGATGAATCTCAGAGGAAACCTAATTAATTTAAATATTATGCCAAGAGAGTTACAATAACTCTAGTATGTGCATCAAACCCACTAAACAGATATGCAAATATATTTGGTATATATTTAACAATATTTAAATAATATTTAATAAGGTGAATTTTGTATGGAAACTGTTCTAGGTCAATAAAAAGATTGTAAGGTATTTTTTTTAATTTACAGGGGTTTGCTTTGTTTGTTTTTGAGAGACAGAGAGAGAGAGAGAGAGAGAGAGAGAGTGAACAAGTGTGCATGCGTGCTGGGGAGGAACAGAGAGAGAGGGAGAGAGAATCTTAATCAGGCTCCACATTGAGCACAGAGCCCAATGCTGGGCTCGATATCATGACCGTGAGATCATGACCTGAGCTGAAATCAAGAGTCAGGTGTTTAACCAATGGAGCCACCCAAGTGCCCCATAAAAATATCTTAAAATTGAAGTCTGAAAACATTCCGGTTGTGATTAAATAAGGGGAGTAGGAATCAAGGCTGGTGCTTTGGGCACTGAGTTAAATGACACAATTTCCTGTATGAGAGTTCCAGGGCACTCAGAGAATGTGGTCTCTTGTTCCCAGCAATAGATGAGAGCAGCCAGTGTGAGCAAGACCAGGAGCTGGTTTAGTGGTCACTGGGTCTGGCAATGGTCAACTCTAGAGAAGCCAAGCAAGGCCAGAGGAATCCAGAGTGGTGGTTTTAGGAAGTTAATGAATTAGTCCAAGAGGTTAAAACTGTCAGGTTTTAACATTTAAGACCAAGGTAGGTGAGTAATACAGAATCAAGGAAATTAGGCAGCAGTGGGAAAAAAAAAAAAAAAAAAAAACACCCCGAAGCTGAGGAACTAGATGACAAAAGGTCAGGGTTCTAGGCCAAAGAAATTGGGCTATGAGAGTTTGGGATGGAAGTCAAGGCTCTGGGTAACAAGCCCAGGGTGCCCTTAGAAGAACAGAGCTTAATGTTCTATCAGCTTCCTTCCAAACCAGGCTCCTCATTTAAGTTGTGCCTAAGGGCCAAGTGGCAGAGTGGGGCCCAGGCCTGTTACCCATTAGGGTAAGGGAGAGAAGCTGACAGGAAGAGAGTCATTGTCTTATTCTTTCTTCTACCTACCCCATGCCAAGTACACAACAGGTACTTGATTAATGTTTCTCAAGTCATAGAGTGAATGAATAAATGAACGAACGGATGATATCTGTACATAGCTCACTGTATTCTGGACCTAAGTTCTTTAATTTCAGACACGTCTACTCATAGTAACCATGGCACTATAGCAACATGCCAATTCTTTTTTCTTTCTCCAAGAGAGCAAATGGAAGCTATTATGGAGGGTCTACAAGAAAGTGGGCCTAATGTTCCTCAAGTGTGACACTAATTAAAAGGCATGACATGATGCTGCCATCTGGCACACAGCATCAAATCTACTAAATGAGGTCCTCTCCACAAAGAGAGACAAGGACTTAGCTTTTGGGATAGCCCAAGAAAGCCATGAATAAAGACATCTTTTCTTGGAGACTCTGCCCATCTTCAACACTTAGATTTCAATAAACATAGGATCAGCCTTAGGGCTAAGAGCAGGGGGAAGACAAAAAATACCAGACAGGGTTGAAAAGGGCCTCAGAAATGGAGGCCCAAAGGGGTGACTTCCCCATGGTCAATGGTAATCTGGATCAGCACCTGGTCTCTTGCCTCTCAGCCTATTTCAATTCCACATCATCCATCATCGTCTTTCTTTCCTTCATAAAAAAGGACAGGGGCTAATATTTCATATCTCCATAGTCAAAGGCAGCAGCAGCCAGAGAGGAGGATAAGATGGGTCCTTTCATGATGAGCATCTCTAATGCAGACCTTCTCCACTTCGTTTTAAACCTACTCTGTTAAAAGAAATCTATGAGCCAAAGTGAAGCAAAAAGGGAGGAGAACACAGGCAGACACATGGATCAGTTAGGCCATGCAAAGTTTGAAAGATTTCTGAATTCTTCTAGGTGACTGACTACATATTCGCATCACTTTTTAGTCACAGAGATGATCTTGCCTCAAGTGCTAGTTGTACCTGTTGCCCGAGTTCATCATTTTTCTAGTGTTGTCTGATAGTTGCTTACTTCTCTCAGAAAGGAGACACTGGGCTTTCTCTCAAGATCATGGTTGTGACAAGAGCCTGTAACAAGGCTCTGGAGATTTGATGACTAAGTGTAAAGCCATTTCCAACCACAGCTCCCATGTAACTGACTGCAGATATATACTTGCTCTGGGAATAATCCTCCATAAGGGCTCACCACGTGTCACAAATTCTTGAAGGCAAATGGGATGCCTTCCCGACCAGAGAGATGAAGTTACAATGGGAACGCCCCAAGCCAATCACTGCCAGCCACCAAAGTCCTCCACAGTTCTGGGTGGAAAGACAAGGAGAAAAGAATACTTCAGGATATTCATAAGAAGGGAAGGATTCTGAGATTTATGTCTGTGGGCCAGAATCAGAAAGTGACAAAAACCCAATATTACAATAGTGGTTTACAATATTACGAATGCAATATTGTACGAAGTCATGTAAAAAAAAAAAAAGAAAGAAAAAAAAAAGAGCTACAGCTAAACCGAAAAGGCCCATAGGCAGGGTATCACGGAGGGAAAATATCTGATTCAGATATGCCATCAGCATAACTGTTAATGATGTGGTCTCCTTTATTGTCAAAGGAATATGCAACCAACCTTAAGAAAAGCATTTTTCATTCGAATTTATATAAGCGCTGACTGAATACCTCCTATAGATAGAAATTATGTTTGTTGACGTGGGGGTTGGGCAGGGTGGTGATAGAGCCTAAAAGATGATTCATCCCTCAGTTTATAACTGCACTAGAAAGAAAGAATACAACAGAAGCAGAAGTAAGGCAGCAATACAAGACAGCATGTAAGTAAGCACAGAAAACAACTAACTATACCTTGGTTGTCTTCAAAAAGAGGTTGTTAAGTTCCCTCTTTTGACTTTGGCCCTTGGATGAATCAATCTGCCCAATGCAATCTAACTCCATTTCACAGAGTTTTGCATCACTTTGTGGTTTCATTCCCAAGGTGGGGTGGCGGCAGCCAGGGTCTTTATGATGTATCTAGCTTTATTAGGCACACAGCAAAGTTGGGACTTGCAGAAGGCCTGGTGGGTATAAGGAACACAGACCACCACCCAGCTGGGTGTCAACAGAGTCCAGAGTGAGATCTGGCTGGATTTCCCTACTGTGCTGGGGGTAGCAGTGCCAGAGGGCTTGGAAGCCCTGTCAGGATATGTACAATCTAAAGTGGACAGGGGCTCCTGGGTGGCTCGGTCAGCTAAGTGTCTGACTTTGGCTCACGTCATGATCTCACAGTTCGTGAGTTCGAGTCCCACGTCAGTCTCTGTGCTGACAGCTCGGAGACTGGAGTCCGCTTCAGATTCTGTGTCTCCCTCTCTCTGTTCTTCCCCCGCTCATACTCTGTCTCTCTCTCTCTCAAAAATAAATAAAATGTTAAAAAAAACAAAGTGGACACACCTCTCTGGGTGCCAAGAGCCATCAGAAGTCCTCGGGGAAGCAAATGAGAGAAGGAGAAATGAAAACCAAAGTCACAAGGGATGCCAAATGCTCAGTGGTAGGCACATGGCCAGCGGTATCAAGGTCTCTAAGGCAGGTGTGGGGGTGGCAGGGAGGCTCAAGATGCTTCTGATCCTTTCTCCTAGGAAACCAGAGTAGAGATGATAAAAACCCAGAACTAAAGCTTGATTTCCAAAGGGCTTACTTAAAAGGTTAAGTGGTGGAGATTCAAGAATGAAAGCTCTGCTTTTCAAAGGAGTTACCATAGTGTTAGGAGCACAGCATATCTGAAGCCAAAGATATGAGCCTCTACAGGCAAAGACATAATACTGAGGTTAAGTGTCCAAACATGATTTGAAGGGTTATTTTATAATCCAAGTAAATAAGGTCACACCTAAATACTGGAAAATACTTATGTAACAGCTTTACAAGATTGAATAAATATTACCTATCATAGGATGCTTGATCATAAGCCAAGACCTACTGGGTTATTATTCACATTCTTAATAAGTAATGCAAAGGATATGTTTCATGCATAATAAAGCCATCAAATAGACATAAAATATAATCCTTCAATGATAATTCTAAAGGGCAAGACAAGCATTTCACTTTACAATTTAACCTTATTAATTCAATAGTCAAAGATCAAAAAAATAGGTGTAGAAATTAAACACATTTGGGTCATCCACTGTTATGTGTACTAAGGACCAATAAAGTATTTAGTCAATGCACCTGATACTTGAGGGCATACTCAGTTACTTCACCCTGGGTGGTGAGCATGTCTAAAAGGGACGCATTACTTTGTTGGGACCCAGGAAAAGGGTGACCCACTACATCTGGGAGTCCCTGTCATTTCCCATCCTGGGTGTCACTCCCAGGGTGCCCTTCTCTTCTCAGGACCTACCTGGGTAGTGCACACTGGACTCCCTACTCCCAGCACCCAGATTTCTTTGGAATCCAGAGAATTAACAACCTAACTGTCCCCTCCCCAAAGTAGCCTTGAGCAGTGACCAGTGGGAGCTGGCATACATTGTCTCAGCTCTCTTAACCCTTGGGTGGGAAAACTCTCATATACAATTCTTTTTTTTTTTTTTTATTTTTATTTAGTTTTGAGGGAGAGGGAGAGACAGAGCGTGAACAGGGGAGGGGCAGAGAGAGAGAGGGAGATACAGAAGCTGAAGCAGGATCCAGGCTCTGAGCTGTCAACACAGAGCCCGAAGCGGGGCTCAAACTCAGAGACAGTGAGACTGTGACCTGAGCTGAAGTCAGACGCCCAACTGACTGAGCCACCCAGGCGCCCCATCTCATATATGATTCTATACTGGGTCCTACGTAATGGTCACTGGCTTACTGACACACCCTTTCTTGACTCTCCTCCTTTCCCCGTTCTATTTCCTGCATGCCCTACTGGCATTTTCCAGGATCCTCCGACCCTCAAATAAACTGCATCAAATTCTTATCTTAGTGTATTTCTTTGGGAGCCTGAGCTATGATACTCAGTTGTCTTCATCATCTCTGGGCCTAACTTAGACCTTCCCAAGACCCCTTCAGCTATATACAAATCACTGATGGTGCCATGGGACCAGCTTAACTGAAAACAAGTATGCAGGTCCCATAGCTGACTTGGGGTGAGGGTAAGCTCTTCATTCCCAAGGATTATTAGCAGCCCAGAGCTGCATAAAGAACAAACCTTGTGAAAGGTCATCATGGGAAAGGAACAGCAGGGTGTAGGTAAGGAGGGGACATCAGGTAGCAGCAAGCACCTGGAGAGCCATAGGGCACCAGTGGGTAGGAACCCCTTCCAGGGAGAAATGGGGAAGAAGAGCAAGCTGAAGTGACTTTGCCTTGCCTCTCCTTTGGCCCTGAAAGTACACTCCGAGACTTCTGCCATTAAGCCCACTGCTGGGCTTCTCTGCTCTCTTAGAGCCTGCCTTGTGTCTGTACCCTTCCCAGCACCTTCTGATCTCTCTCTCTCCCCAGGTTCAAGGTCTGTTCCTAAGCCATTGGCCTTCAGTCCTGGATGCTGTCACAGGGATCATACTCATTCCTGTTCCTGGGGACAGCCCCCAGGTCACTTTAGATCCCTGTGTGCTGAGAGGTTTCCTGTAATTGCCTAGCCATCAACTCCTTTCCTAAAACTGTCAAGGAGCCCTTATCCCTTTGTAGTGAAGGCTATATTCATGTTGAGTTCTTTGAAAGCTACAATCTGCTTTAAAACATAGCGATCAATCTTGCCCTCTATTCTCAGTCCCCTGCCACTTCAATTATTTGTTTGTTACCAGATCCTTCTTTCTGTTTAAACATCTTCTTCACAGTCTGGCAGGCAGAGCCATCCCCAAGGCACACACCGCAGCGATCCTCCGTGGCATTGGAGCCGATCTCATAGTCACAGCCGACCATCTGTGGGAAAGAGAGGCTAAGGGTGACTGATATAGACAGGGAACGTCACACCTGCCTTGGACATCTGACTTCTCCTTTCCCCCTTTGCTCTTGATGAGATCGGGGCTGGGGACAGATGCAAGAACAACAGTTCCTTTTCCTGGTGGCAGCCACAGGAGCATCCAAAGCATCCACTGATGGTAAAGGTTATACCTTTACCATCCAAATGCAAGAACCATGCAGATGCAAGAACAACAGTTCCTTTTCCTGGTGGCAGCCAGAGGAGCATCCAAAGCATCCACAGATGGTAAAGGATGGTTAGAGGGGAAAGAGGTACCCACTGAGTGGGTCTCCAATTGCCTCTGAGTCACAGGCAGAATTGAACACAGTTCCAAAAATTCAACATTGAAAATGTCTTGGAATCAGAGTTGATGGAGTAGTTAAATCCCCTTCCTATGTACAAACCTCATTCCCCTTCCTCTCTAATGAGAGTTTCCAGGGATGATGTAATTATTCCACCTATAATGTTCAGTCCCTTTACATTCCTCACTGAGGTTATCTCTGCTTCCTGTCTGAGCACAGCAGGCGAACCAGCAGCCATGGAGGAAGATCTGGCTCAATGCTGAGACTCCTTGAGTCCCACGAGGGATGAAATCAGTTGACCATCATCAGATTCTTTTGAGCCTCCTATCACCCCAGCCCCAATGCACTTCACATATTGCCATATCCCAGCCATTGAGAGCTTTCTCCTGTGAGCTGAGACTGAATTTACCCGTGTGCTCTGGACCTGATCCCTTCCTAGTGTTCTGCCTGCCGGCCCTTCTCAGTCATCTTCTTTCCCTCTCCATGGATCCGTCTCCTCAGCCCATCATTATGGCCCACTCTTTCCCATCCTAAAATCCCCATGCTGGAAAAGGCATGTTCATCATGTATCATCAGATACCAAAACATCATGACACTTAGATAGAAAGTGTCTAAGTTGAAGGTCTTTGTTGTTTGCTCTCTGGTAAAAGAGAGAGGGGAAACGGTACCATATTCTACTAGTCAGATTGTTCTTCTCTGTTTGTGAAGAATTGTGCCTAGGTAGTCTTTTTCTTCCTCAAAGACAATTCCCTTTCTTGTTTTATTTATTTTTTTAAGTGTTTATTTTAATTCCAGCGAGGTAACATACAGCGTTAAATTAGTTTCAGGTGTACAATATAGTGATTCAGCACTTCCATACATCTGCTGGTGCTCATCACATTTCCTGTCATTTCTAAAGCCATCTCAAATCGACTGAAGGGAAGAACAGTTTGGGTTTTTAAATATAACCCTCCCTCCACCAGCTGAACAGAGGATTAATGGCCAGTGACAGAAAATAACTCCATTCCTCAAACTAATTGTCTCTTCAGGTCCAAGGACTGTGCTACCTGACCCGTTGGGAAAAAACAAAGTGTTAAGAGATTAAAAAAATTAATCATGCCAATCAGAGTGGGGAAAAAAAGGAATTTTCTGGATGTGTGCTCAGTGGTCATGAATAAAATGTCAACCTTTCACAAGCGATATAGGTACATCAAGCTGGAGGGTCCTCTAATAAGCTGACTTTTACAAATAATACGCCCAGAGACTTTCATTCCTTCACTGATTAGGGAAGAGCCAGGGAAACTTACTCTGAGACAAAGAAATTTTAAAGGGTTCTTTTTAAATCTCTGCCAAACAGGGATAGATAAGAATGTGAAGAATAAAGGAAAGAAAACCAGAAAAACAAACACTTGAGCCCATCTTTCCTCTCCAGCAATATTTGCCCGCATACTTGGGAGCGGAGGTGGGGGTGGGAGATGGGAGACCCAGCAAGTCAAGTGTCTCACAGAATATGTCCCATAGAATATTCAATGCATTCTTGTAGAGTCTTCACACCAAATACTTCGCCCATCAGCTGCACGCAGCATAATCAACACTGAATAAGTGTGTAACAGAAAGCCTAGGAGGGCATAAGTCAGGCTTCCTTGCTCCACATAAAACACAGGGGATCTCAGGGGAAAATAAACAGATTTCACTGTGATTTTTCATGCCATGTGCTCTGGCAAAAGGGCCCACAACAATATTGTCTTTCTGTTTTCAGGAGAATCAGTGGTGGCTCTCCTGCTGCTAACAAATGTGGACAATGACTCCAGCAAGACTCTCCTCTAATGTGACTCCTAGCATGCCAGACAGCCCCTCCAATGGGCAACATTTTTGAAGAAAAAAAAAAAATTGATTTCCCATAATTCCTTTCTTTAAAAAACAGCTTTTGGGGCACTTGGGTGGCTCAGTTAGTTAAGCATCCAACTTTGTCTTGGGTCATGATCTCACGGTTTGTGGGTCCCATCCCCTGTGTTGGACTCTGTGCGGACAGCTCAGAGCCTGGAGCCTGCTTCAGATTCTGTCTTCCTCTCTCTCTGTGCCTCTCTCTCTCTCTCTTTCTCTCTTTCTCTCTCTCTCAAAAATAAATAAACATTAAAAAACAATTAAAAGCAGGTTCGGGGTGCCTGCGTGGCTCAATTAGTTCAATGAATGACTCTTGATTTTGGCTCAGGTCATGATCTCACAGTTCCTGGAATTGAGCCCTGCATTGGGCTCTGTGCTGACAGTGCAGAACCTGCTCAAAATTCTCTCTTTCCCTCTCTCTCTGCCCCTCCCCTGCTCATGCTGTCTCACACTCTCTCTTTTTCTCAAAATAAATGAATTAAATAAACAAACAAACAAACAAACAAACAAACAGCTTTATTGAGGTATAGCAGATACATAAAATACTGCACATCTTTAATGTAAACAACTTGGTAAGTTTGGACTTACACAAACACCGCTGAAACTATCCCTATAATCAAGGTAACAGGCATATCTGTCCCCTCCAAAAGTTTCTTTATGACTCTTTCTGTGCATGTGTGGTAAGAAAACTTGGCCAGTGAGAGGGTCTATCCCCTCAACAGATTTTTAAGTGCACAATATAGCATGTCAACCATAGGCATCACATATACAGCAGATGTCTAGGACTTTGCCTCTTGCATAACTGAAACTTCGTACCCATTGAATAGCAACTCTCCATGGTTCCTTCCCCCTCAGCCCTTGGCAATCCCTGTTTTAGTCTCAGCTTCTATGAGTCTATTTTAGATTCCCATAGTAGAATCATGTGGCATTTGTCCTGTGACTGGTTTGTTTCACTGAGCATCATGTCCTCCAGGCACATGTTGTCACATGTGCAGGTTTCACTTTTTTTTGGAAAGCTGAATAATGTTCCAAAGTATGTATACAACATGGGATAGACCACATTTTCTTTGTCCACTCATCTGTTGATGGACATTTGGGTTGTTTCCATATCTTAGCTGTTGTAAATAATGCTGAGTACATGTGAGTACAGGTATTTCTTCAATATCTTGATTGCAATTCTTTTGGATACACACCCAGAAATCCCATTTCTGGGTCATATGATACTTCTAGTTTTAATTTTTTGAGAAAACCTCCTCTACACTATTTTCTGTAATGGCTGCATGGTTGTGCAATCCCACCAACAGTATACAAGGGTCCCAATTTCTTCACATCCTCATCAATGCTTATCTTTTGTTTTTTTTTATATTAGCCATCCTAACAAGTGTGAGGTGATATCTTATTGTGGGTTTGATTTGTATTTATCTGATGTTTAATGATGTTGAGCACCTTTTCATATACCTGTTGGCCATTTATATATCTTCTCTGTAGAAATATCTATTCAAGTCCTTCACTCATTTCTTAAATTGGTGTATTTGATTTTCTGCTATTGAGTTGTAGGAATTTCTTACACATTTTAGATATTAACCCCTTATTATATGTATGGTTTGCAAATATTTTCTTCCATTCTGTAGGTTGCCTTTTTTTAATGTGTATTTATTTTTTAAAGAGAGATAGGCAGAGTGGGAGAGGGAGAGGGCCAGAAAAAGAGGGAGACACAGAATCCGAAACAGGCTCCAGGCTCTGAGCTGTCAGCACAGAGCCCGACACGGGGCTCAGACTCACAAGCCATGAGATCATGACCTGAGCCAAAGTTGGACATTTAACCCACTGAGCCACCCAGACGCCCCTATAGGTTGCCTTTTTTATTCTGATTATTATGTCCTTTCTGTGCAGAAGCATATCATCAATTCTTAACCCCATCGTTTGGTCTGAGGAGCGTACTATCTTGGATATTATTTAGAGAAATCAGGTTCCAGTCTTTCACCCACACCTCCAGCCCTATTAGTGAATAAATAATATGTATTCTTAGCAATTCTCACATTTTGCTTACAGTTAACACTGTTTTACTTTGTAAATTCTCAAGTGACTGAGAACTGAAATACCAATTTCAATTACCTAATCCACCTGGAATGTCATCACTGCTTTCTACAGCCCTGTGGCAAAGGTAGAGATTGAAAGTATGTCTGGTTCTAAGATGAGACTCATTCCCAGCCTGTGAAACTTTAAGTGTAATGACAGGGCAGATTTAGGCTTAACTGAAAAGAACAGGTAAACGATACTGGCATTTGATAAAAGGGACAGTAGCAATAATGCTGTCCTCATCATAATTTTTGAGGGTTAGGATCTGGCATTCTGGAGGGAGATCTGGCCCGGAGAAACTGATATGAGGATGTTCAGCAAATTGCTGAAATGGCCAAAATGGCCTTAAGAGAGAGCAAAGAAAGTTCAGGACAGTTACTGAGAGAAATGAGAGAGGGAGCTCACTGAGGACAGGTAGAAAGACTGTCAGGTAAGGTGGAAGACTCGGTTGGGATTGAAGACCACTGACTTTAAGGGCACAAAGTCACAAAGTTGAATGTTTATTTTAAGAAGTGTTCAGTAGTCTGAGGGCTCTTGGGTGGTTCAGTTGGTTAAATGTCCGACTCTTGATTTCAGCTCAGATCATGATCTCGTGGTTCATGAGTTTGAGGGCTCCACACTTGGGATTTTCTTTCCTTCTCTCTCTGACCCCCTGCCACGTTCTCTCCCACTCTCTCTCAAAATAAATAAATAAACTTAACAAAAAGAAGTGTGCAGTAGTCTGATCATAAGAGCAAAGCAGGGTTGAACAGATCCAAGGTCCAGGGTGAAAGGTGATGAAAACCTAAGAGGAGAAGTCTCAGGACTTCTGATGTGATAGATCAGGAGACCTGGGCTGCTTAGGAAGGAAGTTAACCAAGAGCTATACTGACTGGGAGAGAGGAGAGAGAAGAAACTGAAGTTCAAGAACTGGTTCCCAGGAGAAACGGGTGAGAACTGAAGACTAGCAGACTGCCCTAAGATAGTAGGTGAAGCTGCACAGCCAGGCAAGCTGGGGGCAAGCATGGGACCATCTGCCCGTACATTTAAAAGCTTATTCCCTGTCATGCCTGTGATTAAAGACAGGAGATACCCTGAAAGGTCTAAGTTTAAATTCATATCTTTGATAAACAAGTTGAAAAGTTTACTGTAAGCTTTTTAAAAATGGGGAAGGGGCTGGGGTGCCCAGGTGGTTCAGTTGGTTAAGAGTGCCACTCTTGATTTTGGCTCAGGTCATAAGCTCACAGTTCATGGGATTGAGCCCTGGTTCAGGCTCTGTGCTGATAGCAGGGAGCCTGCTTGGGATTCTCTCTCCCTTTCTCTGCTCCTTCCCCGCTCATGCTCTCAATCTCTCTCTCAAAACAAATTAATAAAAACTTTAAAAACAATGGGGAAGAGGCATAGATAGTTACTCCTAGAACAAACTCAGTCCTGATCAAGACTAATTCCCTTAACAAGAGAATCTGCAAATCTAACAGGCCAAAATGCTGGCAAATATTATAACTGCAAAATATAACTAGCCGAATATATGAATATAAGCAAACATTTTCATATTCACAAAGAAGATAGATTATTAGACCCTGCTTATATTTTTTTCTGATGGTGTATCTTTTTATTTCAATATATGTTCAATTCCCTTTGAAAAAACTGTACTAATTAAATAAGAAGACTAACAGAGCTGAAAATAACCACAACCTGGATCCTTGGAAGGTAAATTGTTTTCAGGCTATTAAGGTAAATTTGATTTGACATAATCTTTCAGCTTAAAAACTTGTTCAGTGTGGTAAAGAGAGAAAGTGGGTAATTATAGCTTCTAAAAAGCCCTGATTTCCAAAAAGAGTAAGTCAAGCTGAGAGACTCCAGCTTATTCTATTAAGTTGATTTAACTGGTGTCAAGAGAGGCACCCAAGACCCCTTATGTTTTGTTCAAAACACCTGTGTTTCCCATGCTCTGCTAAAGATATTGTCTCTCTGCTTGCAAACATGTTTAGGTCTAACAGATAATTTTAGTATCACATTCATTCTTGGTGATTAAAGTTCTCAGCCCTAGCTCCATGTGGCAATTACCTGGGAAGTTTTTAAAATGTCAATGCCCAGGCCCCGAATCCCAGAGGTTCTGAATCAATAGGTTTGAGATAGAGTCCAGACATCACTAGTTTTTAAAGGGTCTTCAGATGATTCTAATAGGCAGCCAAGCCTGAGAACCACTGCTCTGGACTGTGATGGGGCTGTTTTGGCCCGAATTAGCTAGACAAACCTTTCCCCACCATGGAGAATAGATCTAACCCAAATACATATTGATTACTTTTGGCTCTTTGTAGCTACAGTGATAATTCCTAATGAGTGTGAAGAAGGATTTCACATGAGCTCCTTCTAATGTAGAGTATGACTGTGACTTGCTTTCAGCTCATTCATTCCCGGGAATCATCACGTTGCCTCTTATGCTTTGGTCCCTACTGGAATAAGTCAATAGGCAAATTGAAGGTAATAAATGTATCTTCCCAGGGTCCTGAACATTCATGGGCAAGGGCTTTCCATGGCAGCAACTCAGTCCAGTGGGGAAAAAAATTATGATAAACATTGGCAAAAACAAATAAAATGCATTAAGAGTTTATTGTGTGTCAGGGGCTCTGTTAGGGGCTTAAAATATATGGCTTTATTCTTCTTGACACCAATGAGGAGGACACATTAACATCCCAATTTTAAGGAAAAGAAACTGAGTCTCAGCAAAATGTATAGAGTTATATGGCCGGTAAACAATGGTATTAAGTTCATATTCTAGAGCCTGAGAACTAAGCATTATGCTTTACGAACAGTTAATTAGAACTTTATAACTTTTCTTTCACTGATTAAAAACACCTTTTCTTTAAACTGAGATTTATGCCTGGGTGTTGGATCACAAAACTTGTTCATCAGTTCTTTGCAAACCAGACCGCAAGCACTGGAAAGGAATTCTTCAATGGTTGCACAGATAAAAACATTGACGAATCAGGTCTCAGTAATTTATAAAAAGGTGAAGTTGTGGGGCGCCTGGGTGGCTCAGTCGGTTAAGCGGCCGACTTCAGCTCAGGTCACGATCTCGTGGTCCGTGAGTTCGAGCCCCGCGTCGGGCTCTGGGCTGATGGCTCAGAGCCTGGAGCCTGCTTCCCATTCTGTGTCTCCCTCTCTCTCTGCCCCTCCCCCGTTCATGCTCTGTCCCTCTCTGTCTCAAAAATAAATAAACGTTAAAAAAATAATAATTTTTAAAAAAAGGTGGAGTTGAAAATGGAGTCAGTGTGGAAAAGTTAAACAGAAATCAGAAAACTTGGCTTAAAACTACCTGTCATGCCATTTCTCTTCCTGAGAAGACCATGTTGGCAATCAATGTAAAAACACTTTGTGCAAAACACTATACAAACCATTGTTAATTTCAGCTTTTTTCTCAAGTTTAAGTACTCTGCTGGCAAGTAACCAATGAATAATTAAAAAAAATTTTTTTTGATGTTTGTTTCTGAGAGAGAGAGAGAGAGCGAGTACAAGCAGGGGAGGGGGAGAGAGAGAGGGAGACAGAATCTGAAGCAGGCTCCAGGCTCTGAGCTGTCAGCACAGAGCCTGATGAGGGGTTCAAACCCATGAACCTCGAGATCATGACCTGGATCAAAGTCAGCCGCTTAACTGACTGAGCCACCCAAGCACCACCAAATGAATAATTTAATACCACTCAAATAATCAGGGTTGCCTTTCCTAATAATTCTTCCTTGAATTTGGTTCTTCTTCGGTTTGGCCTTACTCTATGCCTAAAATAATATCACAGAGCACATCAACAAGTCAAGTAAGAAAGACCACAGCAGGAGGGAAAGTTTTCAATTTCAAATTGTTGACCCTGATGAACAAGTCTTATCTCATAGACCATATATAAAAGCCAGACCACATGCAATTATCATGAAAGCAAAAGCTTAGAACATCTGACTTCCTAAGTTAATAAAAATCATGATTTTATAAAGTTGTAGATGAAGGAAACATACCCAATACCTTACATATGCCATTAATACAGACATTTCTGCTGTTGCCGCCTTCAAAGCAAGGGGTACCATCAATGACAGCATCCAGCATTTTCTCGGAAAACTGGCCATCTATGGGTCGGCAGTAGAGCTCACAAGGATGTGCTGGAGTGAAAAAGAAACAAATCCTTGCAAGTTAGCATTTTTAGCTCAGCACCCTTCCTGCAGGATTCTTTTGTACATACAATGCTCCCAAGTGTTGTTCATCTGGAAATTCCCATCTTTCACCTTTCTGTGATGCATGCTGAAATGTAGGCTTTTTTCTTTATCCAGTTAAAGGGTTTTACAACAAATTAAATTGGGAAGATTGTAACCCTTCATTACAAATGATGAGATCTTTTTCAATCCAACACTGAACTGGGCTTGTGAAAATAAGATGCAGCGCTTCTGAGGTTAACCTAGAAGAGAAATATTAGCAACCAGTGCTGTACGACTCCAGACAAGCATTGACACCTGCCCACTACTTGCTGCAAAGTAAGTGGACCTCTAGGGAAGAGGGAGTCCCCTCCTAGTGGGCCAACTCCCTACTTAACACCACTGCCACAATCATGACCCCACCCCCAACAAATATCTTTCTTTATTCTCCTCAAATCCGAGAAGTCCTTGGACACAGATTTACAGACATGGAGAAACAGAAAGTCTGATTTTTTTTTTTTATGCTGAAGCTGAAGCCTATAATGGTTTACCATAACGGTCTATCTCATCATGCTGGGTTCTACAGTGAACGCATTCTAGGGTTGAATTTTCTACTCCCTTGTG
Organism: Panthera onca; assembly: GCF_046562875.1. Classification (NCBI taxonomy): domain Eukaryota; kingdom Metazoa; phylum Chordata; class Mammalia; order Carnivora; family Felidae; genus Panthera; species Panthera onca. The sequence goes on from NC_138339.1 coordinate 27,009,886, forward strand.
AATGTGGATAGGGTGATTTCCAGCACAGGAATGGTTCTAAAGATTTACTTAATAAAATATGTACCTATACACAGGTAACTACAGTTATCAGAAAGATAGATAACTTTTAAAATATAAATTGCCTTAAGATTTTTAATAGGTAATACATGTATAAGAAGAATTCAAATAGTAATTTTCTTTTGAATATTACATCTTGTTTCTTTTTTTTTTTTTTTCAAATGAAAAACTTGAGAATTTCTTTTTCAGAAAGGTCTTTCTAGGGGGTAACCCCTTTTGGAGCTGTTTATTGGGGGAAATCCTTGAATTTCCTCATGGTAAGACCAGCTTAGGGCTCAATGAGACCACCCACAGGCCATGGACCAAACCCATGTTGGATGGGCGGCAAATGCAAAGCCAGAGTGCTCAACCCTAGGCATGGCTTCTTGAGGATGCAATGATCCATTTGGTAAAGAAATAAAAGTATAACTAAGAGCAGAAACTCAAACACTGAAACCCTGGGCAAACTTTAGACAAAGGTCAAAAGCATCGGTTTAAAGCTTAAAGGAAAAGGGTAAAAGTAGATAAAGAACAACTAACTCATTTTATACAACGAGCAGTGGATAGGTGGTCTGAGAAAATGAACAAAGTCCAAATGAGTTGGAGAGATCACAGCACAAAGTGCCAATGGAAAAGGGCCAGAAAACTCCCGGGACCAGGTAAGACATGGGATTATTGTAAACTTCATTCCTGGCAGTGTGATTAGCTCTGTCACTGCCTGAACTGAGCCAGCAGTACTTACAGGGAGCCTTCTGGGCACAGCTCTGCCCTCCTAGAGACAGAAACATCCATCCATGTGTGCTGAGTCGAGGGAATCATTTCGTGAAACACAGGGCTATTAAGTACTTGACAAGTTAAGTAGAAGGATGCAGGCAGGGAAACACTTTTAAATAAGACTTTGATTTGAGCTTTAGAATTTGGATTTGAGATTTTGTACTTGGACACATAAAGCAAAAATAGAAAGCAGCCCTGAAGAGTTCTGGAGCTTTTCTATAGGAGTTACCTGTTTCAGCCTGCAGGGAAGGCCTGGGACCAGAGAGGGGCCTACGGCACAAAATTTAAGAAGGCACCCACTGCCAGGAGTTGCATAAATGGGTCCTCCTAGCAAGTACATCTCCATCCAGTGGCAGATGTTGCAATGAATTCCAGAACGCTAAAGTTCCAATATTTGCCTTCATTTTACTCCCCCTGGGCTTGTGCTATTTGACTCCTTCCCCAGAGGAAAACACTACTAGGGACTTTCACTACTCTTATTTATATAGTGAGGTAAGAGGAATTTTGCTTAATAAAATAATAGCCAATATATCACTTGCACACTATTTCCCAGATCTGGTTGTTCTTCGTAGTGGTTATCTATCTCATTTTAACAATCACAATCACCCTATGGTGTTAGTTCTTTTATTGTCACCATTTCATAGATGAGGCATAGAAAGATTAAGTTTCCCAAGACCTCACAGCTTGAGTGGCAGAGCTAACCCTGGTGGTTTAGCTTAGAGCCCACTTTACTAACCTCTAACCTACAGACACAGAATTTTCTTGAACAAAAGACAAATGTCTTTGATAAGCTCTCTAAAGAATCCACTCTTCATGTTATTAGGCAATGCATTTATTTACAGATCATATCTGAGGTGCCAACTTGGTAGAATTCCAGTGGGGCTCCATTTTAATATCTTCTCACAGGGCTTAAATATAGTGAGAATCATCAGACTCTGGAGCCATTTATTTCTACAGAGAGTATATGTAAAAGTTTTAGCTCATGAAAGTCCAATATTTCCTTGAGAAAGTTACTTAAGCTTTCTGTGACTCCGTTTCTTCATCTGAAAAAATGGGGGTAATAATATCTACCTTGCAATGTAACTGTGAGGGTTACGATGGAGATTGTATGTTGAGCGCTCAGCATGGTGCTTGATATACAGTAAGTGCTTAACAAATGGCAGTTATTATTGTTGTTTTCACCTCCTTATCATGAACTCGATAAATTCTAAAGATCCTTGCAGCTGCCCCACCACGCTCTGCTATCTAGCATGATAGCAGCCAAAAGACACATATTTTGTAATGCTGATTCAACTCTCATTCCCACACAGACAAATCTTTCCTGAAATAGCCTCTTCTCCTTAGATTATTCTGTTATGCCACTTCTAATCAATGCTGCACTAAATTCACACTTTGTTTCACTATATTCTAAACACTTTCTGTCTTGTTGCTATAGCATAAAAAATTCTAGATCCTGCTAGGTCAGTAAGTGGCTCCATGATCTCCCTTTACTGCCACTGTGGACCTGGTTCCAAGATGTTCCACTCATACAATAACTACTGAGGTCCTCACAGCTCTACACTTCCAAGACTATGAATTTTACAAGCTCCTCAACCAAACTGCCATACCCTCAAGGGCACTTCAGTCATTTGTGCATTGACCAGCTACTGCTGGCCAGCTAGCAGCTAGATCCACAGGGATTCAGTTCTCAGCCCTAACTCTCACATCTTGCCCAAGTCCTTCTTGGTCTCTAGTCTGCACAGAGGGGATTGGCAGAGAATAATATTAAAATCTCCAATGAGGTATTTGGCATTGAGTGGTTATTTAAATGTGGCAGTTATTATCATTAACCTTTCCTAGTGAATACTAGCAGGACATTATACCTAGAAAAGGCTCTTAACCCATGTTTACTAATTAACAAACATTATAAAGGTCAGCACTGTTAGGGAGAAAATTTTGGACCAAGTGGCAAAGAGATCATCTCAATCCTGACAGATAATCAACTCAGTCATAAAAATGAACCTTGACCTTAGTGATAGAAGTCAAGGATGCTGGGGCACCTGGGTAGCTCAGGTGGTCAAGCGTCTGACTTTGGCTCAAGTCATGATGTCGCAGTTCACAAGTTCGATCCCTGCATCTGGCTCCACACTGACAGTAGAGAGCCTACTTGGAATTCTCTCTCCCTTGCTCTCTGCCCCTCCCCTGCTTGTGCACTCACTAAATAAATAAATAAATAAACTTAAAGTCAAGGATATTCATTGAAATAATGAAAGTTTTACCCAGAAAGAAAAGGACAAATCAATTTAGTTGTATTTACATAATGTTGTTTAGTATATTCACAGACTCACTGTGCAGTACTATGAGAAAGGAGGTAAGCTGTAATGCCATGACGTTCTGCTAATGAATAAAGAAAGCCGCAGAATTAGCAAAGTATGATTTCATTTGTGTGCAAACTAAAATCAGCTGTTAACAATGGTTGCCTCTAAGGAGTAAGTTAAGCATGATGGGATGAGAATTTATTTTTATTTCATTCTATTATGCACACTTGCATTTTTTTTAAAGAAGCATACGTTCCTTTCAAAAATAATGTCTTGGCTCTCAGACAGCAACACTGGAAAGGTCTCTTTTCTTCTGTGATAATAACACATCTCCATGGAGAGAGGCCCTCATTTCCAGACTTCATTTTGCTTGTGCAGTATGGGATTACTACGTCCTTCAAGGTTAGACAGGCTAGCTGACGTATACTTCATGTAAGAAACACAAATTTCTCCTGAATCTAAGCACAGTGGTCTCTGGTGTCTTAGGAATAATATAATAAATAATCTTTGGGCAACAACAATAATAGCTTACAGACCCACCTGTCCCGACTCCCCAAACTTGCACACCTATGACCTATAGGGGTGCCTAAGGCCTGAAAGAGCCCTGTACTTGAAAGCAGCCTTGGGAATTGAAGGTTCAAGGCTATTTCAGCATTTTAGAAGACTGAACCCCACTTCCCTGTCTTCTCCGCTGGCCTTTGTTTTTCATGGCACTCTGGGCATGTCATTAGGTGATCTATGATAGGGCTCTGCAGAAGGAGACAGGGGTAGCAATAGACACTCTTAGTTCTCAATGGTCATCATGAGTCTCAGGAGTCTGTCCCAGACATCAGCCTCAATGATTCTGTAACATCCACAGAATATTTTCACTGTCTCATATTTATTCATCTGTCCTGACACATCCCTTTGTCTGGATCATAGATTTTTTTTTTCTCTACCTTTCAAGAGCTTTCAAATCTATTTATAATTCAGCTAAGTGAAACCTCTCAGACTCATTTACTGGTGAACTCTCACCCTCACACTTATTAATCCTCTCAAAGGAAGCTTAGGTAGCTGAATGAACTTACTGAATCAAAGGTTGCATTTTCAATTCTGGTGAAACAGGATGGCTCAACATTTTTGGATAATGATGTTAAAGAGTGGTCATTAGAAGTGAAAGATAAAACTTGGTACGAAGGATAAAAAATATTTCTTAGGTCAAGGAAAACTTTTGACGCATTTCACGTTCGTAAGTAGATTGCTACTGGAGTCTCACCATTTAAAAAAGTCCAGTTTCTAAAGTCCATTTGCAGGCAGGGCCCCATGGGTATGAACCCCATGCAGTTGGCCGGGGCTTCACACATGGTCGAATGATCTGTGTCGCTGTCTTAAAGCTTTTAATTTTATATTTGAACTTGTGTTTTCTAAGTAAGGTCTGATGAGACTATGAAGTGTGTTATACCAGCAGAAGATGCATGTTATACACACACCTGCTGTTTCTTTCCAGATTTTAAGAAATACCAAACCTGAAGCAAAAGGCATAACTTAAAATGTTTTATTGTTGTAACAAGTAATATTTAACTTAAGACAGAAACTCAGTTTAATCAGCTGAGCTGAGCCTTTAGATCAGCTTGGAGGAAATAACAAAAATATATGAAAAGTCCTGACCAAAACTCAACCGAAACTCAAATAATTACCAGGACTCTGTAACTTTCGCTAGTCTAAACTTGTATAGTCTTTTACCTTCTGATAGGGTAATATTACAATCCCCAAATATATCAAAGTATATATTAATTAAACGTAAGAAGGTATTAAAATTAATAAATTCTACAATAACCATGGAGGTATAAAAACCAAGAACAGAGCTATTTTTTTTAATAAATTAAACCTAGGGGGCGCCTCTGTGGCTCAGTTGGTTGAATGTCTGATCTTGGTTTTGGCTCAGGTCATAATCTCACGGTTTGTGAGTTCAAGCCCCACGTTGGACTCTACACTGACAGTGTAGAGCCTGCTTGGGATTCTCTCTCTCCCTCTCTCTGCTCCTCCCCCGTTGTTGCTTTCTCTCTCTCCCTCTCTCTCTCTCTCAAAATAAATAAATAAACTTTAAAAAATTAAAGTAACTAAACCTATTTCACTGATATCTTAGACTTTCTATTTACTATAAATTTTTGTGTTATGTTATCTTTTGATTATGATGTTTAAGAATTGTGATGATACATTTGGAATTGCAATTTAATTTATTTGAGAAATATAGTCATTTTGTGATAATGCTTAAATGTTGAGAAAAAATTGGTTTTCAAAGATTCAAGACAGATTAGTTGAACAAACCTAGCATTCATCATAATGCAAATAATTTTGGGGGCTCATCTACCCCCAACCAGAATTCCTGGGCCATGAAATCATCTGTTTTTTAAAATAGAAACATCATCCTCGGTAAAATTCAAAACCCAATGCATTGTTGTTAAGGACACAGGCTAATCGCAGTCTCTGTTTTACTGGTTAATATTTAGGCTGCGGAGTCGGGCCTGGGCTAACTCCTCCTGGCTCTACTGTACAGTCTGAGTTTGGGGAAGTCAATTCTCTACATCCACTAGCATGTCCGTAAAAATTGGGTCAAAACCTTAAATTTCCTCACAGGATTTTCTTATGGAGATAAAATTAGGAAAATGCACATACCATACTGAGTGAAGTGCCTGGCACAGAGCAAACACTGACATAAATTTAATATAAGCCGTTCTCATTGTCAGTTAGGAATTTGTTTCATCGCAAATAGCAGAAAAATGTTGCTTCCTTGTCTTAAATAGACAGGAGTTTATTTCTCCCACGTGACAGGAAATTCAGAGGCAGTGATGAGTGAGCTTGGGAAGCTCAGGGCAAAATACAGGCTGGCATACACCCCCTTTCCCAGGTGGAATATGTGTGATATTCCTCGGACACTCCTGGCTGCCCAAGAGCAAAGGGAAGGGGTTTAAGTGCGTGTCATGGTGATGTGGGAAACTAAGACAAATGAAAAATTAAATTTCCTTACTGCCTACAGCCCATTGACAAGTCTTTGAGACCAGCAGAGTGACTTCCCTCTAGGAGCTCAGCTACCTTGATGATGACACTTTGCTGGGGGCAAAAGAGAATCTTAGCTTAACATTATCCCAACCTCGAGGATCCTGTAAGTCTACTTCCTTTATCTCAACTGCTTCAAGATATATGCTGACAATCATACTCCAAGCTTAGGCCGCGCCCCCCGCCATATACATCTGAAGGGTCTCATGACTGAGGTTTTATTAAACAGTAATAAGTGGTATTTCCCTAGAAACAACTGGCCCCTCAAAGTCCTGGAAACCTTGCTTCCAAAATACCTTAGAGTCTTACTCTATTCTTGACCCCCTTCCAACCTGAGGGTCTATAATGAGTTACCCGTCACAACCCCAGTGCAGCTCTTCCTGCCCACAGGTCCTGTCCCAGTGCTTTAATAAAATCACCTTTTCGCACCAAAGACGTCTTCAAGAATTCCTTCTTGGCCACCGGCTCCGGACCCCACCATCACCCCAAAACTTCATCATTAGGAGTATAAATCTCTCCTCCTTCCAGTCTTCCTGCTCAGCCATCTCAGCAGGGGCATCAGCTTTCTGGCTGCAGTGTGATCTGCTGTACCCCCAGACAGCAGGAGGGGGAAGGGTGCATGGCAGAAAGGTAAGGGGGTGAGGGCCAGCGGGGTCAGTGCCTATTAAAAGCCCTCCCAGAAGCCTTACCCAAGTGGGGACTCCATCTTTATCTCTTTGGTCAGGATTGGTTTTCCTGGGCATATGGGTTCCTGAGTCTTTCCGTTTTCCCTCTTCTACTGTAGAGGAAAGTGAGGGTGAAGAGGGTTGTGATTGGCTTTGAGATGTCTGCAAACATCATCCTTATTAGTCCATCATTTCCTCTCTTGAAGCCATAGGAATCCCTAACTAGTCAAAACAGGGGCTTCTGGCTAAACGATCTCCCAGTTGCTCCCCACACTTATATTCTCTTTAAAGATTGTTTCTCTCGAAATCCCAAGTATTCCTGTAATAAGCTCTGTGCACACCACCCAGGCCCCCCAGGTGCTGGGACTCATCCCTCCAGCTCCTGGGAGCACTGCCAGCACTAGCCCTGGGAGCTTCCTTACCAAGGACACTCACTCCTTCCCAGGGTGGACCACATGCCGGGACCAGTCCCTGTGGGGCATAAAGGTTTGGCTCTCCCACTTCAACCTGGCAACCCAGAAAGCCTGTTGCAGCCACAGAGCACCCTGCGGGGTAGGATAAGGCCTCTGCTGAGCCTGCACTGTAGCTCGGCTCCCCCTGCACACTCCCTCTTCCTTCCCTCTTCCCCCTCTTCTTCCACAGCTGCTGAACCTCCTGTATGCTACTCCTGTCTCAGAGTCTGCTTCCGAGGGAATCCTAACTGCAGCAACTCCTGAAAGGTATTCCTGAAGGATTCTATTCCACGAGGAGCAGATGTGGTTCAACTTCACGTCAGACCCTCCACATTTGCTGGGAACCTCACTGGCTTCAAGCATTAATAAGGCTTAAATATCTAGAAGCAACAACTGAAAAATGAGCCTAAATGAATTTGGGCTAAATTAGGTAGTCTGAGAAAACTGAAGACCTAAAAAGAGAGGGAGATTCCAGGAAAGTGATGACATCAAGATCAGGCTCTGGTCATTTCCTAATAGAAGATGCAGGATATAAACACATTTCTATTAACATAGGCCAATGAAGTCCCTGGAAATCTATACAGATTAGTTTAGGTCTATCTATCTATCTAACATCTATCATCTATCTATCTATCATCTATCATCTATCTATCTATCATCTATCTATCTATCTATCTATCTATCTATCTATCCATCCTATCAGCCTCTTAGACTTATGCTTCAATTCCAGCTCCATTATATAAAGTCCTGTAACCTTAAATAAGTCATTGTCTCCTCTGAGACTAAGCTTCTTTATCTGTAAGGATGGGGAGGGGATAAGTGAGACAATATAGAGTCTCATGCTGATATAAATACTGGCTCAGAAAATGCAGTTGATCGTGGCAGCTCTTCACACCGGTGCCTACATGAAAGTGATCAAATGGAGTTTGGATAATTTTTTTTTTCCTCAGGAGTGTTGGTTAAGAGAATGTCTATATTGGAAAGGAAGTTGATCTAGATTAGCAGTTTTCAAATCTTTTAAGCAGAAGAATTAATTTTCTTTTTCCAAACAAGATCTTCAAATAAAGCAGATAAAGTCAGGATTTTATTAAGCATAAATGTTGTAAGTTCAAGTATATAGCGTTTAAAAATAAGTCAGTGGGATCTAAAGAAATTATTAAGATAAACAGAAAATTTTGAAATCAAGCTTATGGATGGCAGTTACAGACTTACACTGGCTGCAGCATCTAATTATTTTCTGTGAGTTTTTTTGTTGCACAGTATTGAAAAATCTTGACTCATACAGACAAACAATTGCAAATGAGAACAGGTTAAAGAAACTCAACCTACAATCCCAGGATATTTTTCAATTAAATTATGTTCATGAGAGACTTTTAAGGTGTGCAGAAAGCCAAATTAATCTGACTGTGTAACTTAGAGCATTGGTGGCCTTTCATATGTTAAAACTTAATATATAATAATTTTGAGTGTAAGCATTGCTCTATGGCACTTTTAAATGCCAGTTTAACATTTTTTTTTGAAAAATGAAAGTAGAATCAAGCATTTTGGGAAGCCCTGGGATTCCAAGCAGCAGAGTATGAAAACTACAAGATTTGATGGAGTTTCTTCGATTATTCCAAATGTTTAAATCTATGACTCTTCTGTCATTGGCTAGTTAGTGCATCTCCTGAAGGTCACTTACCAAGACAGTTAACACCACCCACTGTGTGGGCTGAATACTCTGCTGTGTATTTACTTTATCCAATGGTAACTTCTAATGGTAAGGCTGGGAGGGGGAAGTGCTCAATGCCTGGCCTGGAATAAATGCTCCATACCTAGCTGTTGACATGAACAACCAAGTATACTTCTCTCTACTAGGGGTGCCCATCAACTAAGCAAATAAAAACTCTGTAGGTTAGAGTTTAATAAGGGAAGTAAATCAGTGTGTTGATCAAGGTAGTAGCTACTCGGGTGAGCAGCTAAGTCATTATGCTTAAATAATGGCACAGGAGCCTGCAAGAAAACCACCAGGATGGAGACAGAGGCTGATAACCCAGGTATATAGTGTTGACACTCAGCTTAATTCCCTCATATCAGCCTCAACATCAGTGACAGATGCAAACTAACCACAACAAAGTGAGTGAAATTTATGTCTGCTTTCACGATTCATTTATTTAGTACCCATTGCTCTGCTATGTAATATGGAGGCATACGACAAACGCTTTTTAAATAAATGAAAAGCCAAGCCAAACCAAATATTTGTATTCTAAGCCCAGTTACTCAAGCTGTCAGAGTTCAGCACACACAATCCCCACCCTGCATCAGGCAGGGAGCGGACCCTGTCACAACCCTGGGATAGTTATGCTATCTTAGTTCTGGAAGGTTGCTCATTTGGGGTCTATAATACTACTGTCCTAAATAGTTCCAACATAATAGAGAATGTCAAAAATATAAATATAGATGGTACTAATTGGAAGTATCTTTCATCATTAGTTTCTTGTGTCTGTGCGTGTGTGTGTGTGTGTGTATGTATATATGTGTGTGTGTGTGTGTGTGTGTGTGTGTGTGTACATGAGTACACACATGAGTTTGGCTGGATTCAAATGTCAGGAACAGGAAGCTGAATTACACTAGTAACCAAATGACTCATCCCCCTAGAGCAATGAATGATGCTCAACAATGTGGGGGCAAGGAGAAGACATTGCTCGTGACAACCAAAAGCCTTCAGGGTAGTTTGGGGACCCAATACGGGCAAAGCACCGCTGAGTCTTTCCTTCAAAAGCAATTGACTATACCATTTTTTTAACAGTCCACATATGTAATTTTCATTCACTGGCTGACATCTATGATTCCTCTTGTGTTTTCAGAAACACAAGATGAGCACTGGGTGCTCATTTTTGGGATGAGCACTGGGTGTTGTATGGAAACCAATTTGACAATAAACTTCATATACTGAAAAAACAAATAAAATAAATCATGAAAAATTTTTTGGTTAGTTATTTTTTACTCCCTGACTCAAATCTCCTTAGCTCAGGAAAATCTTTTCTCTTTCATTCTCTACTTGAATAATAACACACTGCACAGATATTTTTTGATGCCAGTCTATAGCTAATGGTTAATGATTCTTCTTCATTTTCAGGAGAGAAGGGGTAACTGGTGCTGATACAGGGGTAGCATTGCCAAAGTTGTTGTCCCATTCTGCAGTTCGGTTATGTCACCATGCCCTGATGAGCATCCTTTAATTACTTCATTTTATTTTGTACCCTTCTTATACTGTCCTGTACTTTAAAAAAAAGTTTATTTCTGGCCCAGAGCTGGCTCTCACTTATTTCTGATGAAGGCATTCTTATCATCCTGTTTTTCCTTGTGCTTTTCTCCTGTCAAATGGAATTATTGACTCTATTTTAAATGTCTTCCCTTTTTCTTCTTCCAGTAGTAAGGCTTCTCATGCTTAAGAGTCCTCAACACTTCCTTAGAAGTCTTCCCTGAAATTAGTCCAAACTTACAATGACCTTTTCTGAATTTCTGCCAAAATTATAGTCAGTTCACACTCTCATCAATGAGCACTTTCATCAGTAATCAAGTACTTTCATTGATTGCTTAGCTGCACCATGTTTTGAAGGGAGCCACCATGTTTGATAAGCTTCTCTTTTATCTCCCCCAGAGCTCAGCACAGAGTTGGATATATTCAGCTTTCAACATTTGCTGATCAACCTAAGCAGGTCGTGTTTCCATTTTCAGAAGTATAAAACTCCTCATGGTACAATTCTCTCTTTATTGAACTTTGCAGGGCATCCCAGACATTCTGTGGTCTCCCTTGTGGTGGCTGCGGCCCTAGATCTGGAATATATTGTCATAGCTCCTTACCTGGATTAAAAACTGGAAACCAGTGGTAGAATTCATTCTTGTAGGGAACGGTGTCAAACTCACTGCACTGCATCTGCCGAAATGTTGGTGCATCTGGGCGACAGGGGTGGACGTTGCACAAGCGATAGCGTTTTCTTTCTCCGGTGCAGTACTTCCCTCCAAACTTTGGTCTATGAATGAAACAGACAAATGGTTTTTTTAGTTTCCTTAAAGGCTAGCATTTTTCCTTAAACATCCCCTGGCATCTGGTCATGGCTGTTCTTTGCCAAACCATGTCCTGTTCTATCCTTACAACTCACCTTTTACATCAATTCTTCCAATTTCACACATTTTTTGGTTGTTGTTGTTGCCCATGACCATTGAGTCCCAGGTCTATAGTTGCCTAATTTGAAATACTGTGTGTATCTTTTTGACTTATATATCCTCCTGGCCTTCAAAACTCAAAATATATACTGAGAAGGGATACATCATATTCCCTCCAAAATCTGCTCCTTCCCTACTTCCTACTTAGCAAGTTTCAAGTGGTCAGATTTCAGAAGCCTCCATCCTTTGCCTTCCTTTGACCCCACTGTCCATCAGCCGCCCAATCATCAGCCATGTCTTTGTACTTGCTTCCTTCTCTTCGTTTCCACAGTCACCAAACTAATCTAATCCTTAACTCTATTCCTGTCTCCCCTCCACCCATCTTTTCCTTCACTCAATCTACTGTACACACATCTGGTAAATTTTCAGATTAATGTAATTATTTTAGTTTCTTGTTTCAACCCTTTTCACGGCACCCAATGACCACAGAATCAAGTCCAGCCTCTTCAGCTTAGTACTCAAGGCCCTCATGATCCTGACTTAATTCACCCTAACAATTACTTCGCACCCTTCCCTTCATTTGCATACTGTTCCAGTGAGGCAGGCTGACTTATTTTATGTTTCTTTTCTGTGCCTCTGGATAGACTTCCCCTCTGGTAAGTCTCTGAATGTCTACATGCTACCTATGCTTTCAGGACCGAATAATGCTATGTCTCCATCATGAATTCTTCTTGGATTTCTGCCAGAAGTAGTCTCTTTCTCCTTTTCAGTGACACTTGATTGAACCTACTATCTACTTCCAGCACTTATCATTCTAAAACATAGCTCACTAATGATCCAATCCAAGTTCTATGTCATGTATGGTCTCTAAGTCATACTTTGAGTACAGAAGCCTCTTAAACATTCAATGAATGAATAAGTTAATCTTATTTTAGAATAGTGCCTGGGTGGCTCAGTTGGTTAAGTGTCCAACTCGATTTCAGCCCAGGTCATCATCTCACGATTTGTGGGTTCAAGCCCCGCATCAGGCTCTACACTGACAGTGCAGAACCTGCTTAGGATTCTCTCTCTGTTCCTCTCCTATTAACTCTCTTTCTCTCTCTCAAAAATAAATAGAAACACTAAAAAATTAAAAAAAATAATCCTTCTCAATCTTTTATTTCTTTTGCAATACACTTATGAGCAATAACAACCTTCCCATCAGGATCAATTATTTACTCAAAAACGGAGGAAGAAATATAAAAAAAGCTGCTGTCATAGAAGAGGAGGAACTCTCTGTCCTTTAAGAAAGTTCCAGACAGTCTACGTATGCCTTCTTATCTCCACCTCACTGCCTCTGAGATTAGGTATTGTGTCTGCTATTGCAGTGCAGCATAATGGGGTTAAATAGCCTGGGGTTTGAATTCTGCTTTACTTTGTATTTTAGTTAGATTATTTTGAACAAGTTACCTTAGCTTTTGTGTGTGTGTGTGTATGTGTGTATGTGTGTGTGTGTGTGTGTGTGTGTGAAATGAGCATGACAGTTCTTAACTCACATGATGGGAACACTGAGTGAGATAATGCACATATTTAGTAGAGTAGCTAACACAGGGTAAGAGCTCAGTAAATGACAGCATTTCTGGATTATTGTGAATAATAATCAACAAGTATTTATACAATACCATGTGCTCAACATCATTTTCAGGAAGAAGAGAGTACAAAAAAAGGGCAACCGATGCCGTGTCTCCTAGAAGCTTATAATCTTGCTGAGGAGAAAAAAAATATCATCTGTATAATAAATGAGATAAAATTTAAGAGCAATTATGTATCCCTGACTGTAAATACCACGAGAGTTTAAAGAAGGGCGAGAACAGTGGAAATAAGACTGATTGGAAAGAATTCATGGAAGAATTGTCTTGGATAATGTTCTTAAAGAATGCATGGAAGTGGCTTCTCAAAGCAATGGCAGAAAGCATGCCAAGTAAGCAGCCTAGATGAAATCACATTCTAAAGGCACAGGAAAGTAGGACATCTGCCTAAAGTGCCCAACTGATAGTGGGAGAGCCAAGATTTAAACCCTCATCTGCCTTAATCCACAGCCTGAGCCCTCATCCACTGTGTTATATTGCCTGACCATGCAATCTAGGGGGACAGAAACCTCAAGCCTTGGCATCTGGTTCATTTCTGGTTGCAGTTGTACTTCTCATGAAGTTCTTCTTGAACAACCATGAGGTTTTCTATACCTCCTTCCCCTCCTTTCTTAATGTGGTTTGGGTAGACTTCTGTTCCTTGAACATAAAAGAGCTTTGACCAAGGCAGTTCATAATCATTGACTCCATGTTGAAGGTTCTAAGAATTGTCCATGATATTAGATTGGTTTTCTATTCATGATGATGGAGTGATACTCTATGACTTAGCACCTCTCCAGTTCGTACCATCCAACAAACATCACTAAGAGCCTTTTACAAACCCAGCTGTCTTCTCACTAGGTATCTGACCAACATCAAGGATCCAGTCTCAATGTCCACTAGTCATGCTCTGACCTGAATCTGTGACCATGTTTCCATTGTCATTGTTTTCAATAAACTTAAGCAAACCAGCTACTGAGATCAAACATGGTCACTCACCTGAGGAGACTTTATGACAAATTATGGTCTCTAAGATGGGGGTTAGAGCCATTTTCCCCATTAAGCCAAGTTAGAGATTCATCCTATAGTCCCTCAACAAAGATGTCCCTTTCTGACAACCACAGATCACCAACCATCCAACCAAGAGGCTACAGATGAGTGGTTGCTGAAAACAGAGCACTGACAATAGGTCCCAGAGCAAATTGCCTGCATTTCCTCATCTTTACAATGGAAATCACAATGAAGATTTTCTGTAAAAATAAAGTACTCCATTCCTGGTTTTGATTTTTTGAAGTCACAGAAATTTGCATTTAAACAAAAGCAACTTCAGGGTACCTGGATGACTCAGTCAGTTGAGAGTCCAACTCTTGATTTTGGCTCAGGTCAGGATCTCATGGTTTGTGAGTTTGAGACCCATATTGGGCTCCTCACTGACTATGTACAGCCTGTTTGGGATTCTCTTTCTCTCCCTCTCTCTCTGTCCTTCCCACACACTCTCTCTTAAAATAAATAAATAAACTTAAAAAATTTAAATAAAAGCAACTTTTATCAAAGAGTAAGATTTAAGAAAAATTTTATCCAAATTCCTCAAATATATACTTTTATGTGTGGTAAACGATAAAGATACCATAATAACTACTATAATATATACCATTTACTGACAGTTTAATGTAGTAGGTATTGCATTAATGTCTTTATTTATATTAACTTAATCCTTAGGAGAAATTTGTTACATATATTTATTAAATTTATGCATATATACATACAGTAATATAATTATTAATAAAAAAGGAGAAGTAATATTTGGAACTGAGATAATGAGGACACTGTAATCACATTTATAATTAGTCTTTTAAAAAGTGTGACTCTTACCCTTCAATACAGAATGAAATTCTAGGCAAAAGAAGCTTAATATATTTTTTACTTACCAGAGGCATCATATGTACACTTCTTAAAAATTTTACTTGGGGGGGCGCCTGGGTAACTCAGTCGGTTAAGCGTCCGACTTTGGCTCGGGTCATGATCTAACAGTTTGTGAGTTTGAGCCCCATGTCGGGCCCTGTGCTGACAGCTCGGAGCCTGGAACCTGCTTCGGATTCTGTGTCTCCCTCTCTCTCTGCCCCACCCCCACTTGCACCCTGTCTCTGTTTCTCAAAAATGAATAAACATTTAAAAAAATTAAAAAAAAATTTACTTGGGAACTAGTATACCAAGAAATAATGAAGTTAAGAATGTAATATATGTTTGGAAAACAAGGGAATTTAAATGTAATTCATATATAGTATCATTATACAAATTTAAAATTTGAAAGGGTTAAGTACTTTAATTAAAAAATTGAAAGCTGCTTTGTGAAATAACTTCTATGGAGCCTTTAACAGGCTAATATGGAAGTCTATGGTTATAAAATCCTTATCTAAAACATTAAAAATAATTATCTTAAAAAATGTACTATTTTATTAGTTACTTAAGGGAAAAAAATTATTTTTATAAAATTAAGCATTCATTATGATTGGAAAAGAGCTACAATCTTATTAGCAAAATTGAGTATAAGTAATCTCTCAGTGATAGAGTGATGTTATCTAGAAGGATTTAATTGCATAATCTCCTAGGACCTTTCACATAGATGATACTTTTGAAAATGTGCTTATTTCTCCAAATGATGGAATCAGCTTACTTATCCAAGTGCTAGTAAGAACCCAGTGTCTCACCAAAATAAAACAAAACAGAACCAGTTTTCTTCCACCCTCTAAGAATCTTCTGGTTCCCTTTTGTCTTTAGGAACCCATTTTATTTCCCTTAAGAGTCTTGGGGGTCACTGACATCGTGCTATCCAAGACTGGTCTCGGCACTCCCGGAAGGAAGGGAAATATTTTTGGTTAGACTTACTCAGGGTTGTTGCAGAGCCTCTCTGCACTCTGGGCTCCAGCCCCACAGGTCCTAGAACAGTGGGACCAGGGTGACCAGCGGCCCCAGCCTCCAGCAATGCTCTCTGGTTTCTTCCCCACTGTGATACATTTGCCAGCCATACACCACTAAAAAGGGAAGAGACAGGACAGGCATACATCACAAAAGTTCCCATTGCGAGCTGAGCCAAGAACCCCAGAAGTCGAAACCCAATTCTCCCTGAGCAAGCAGGCTTCCTGTGGTCACACATCATATGGAGAACAAAGAGCTCACAAAAAATTTCCCCAAGAATCTTGAGTTTTTGAATCAGAGAATGTCAGAAATTGAATGGAACTTTACGGTGTCCTATTGTAGCTAGCCAATGCTACTCAATGTTACTCAAAGTGCATGCCAGAATGTAAGTCCACACACCTCCTCCTTCACTGAGAAAGTCTTGTTATGAAAAGCAGCTCAGTATGCTTAGGAACACAGTTGCTTTGTAATGTAATTGATTGACCTTCTGCTGCAAGTCCCTTATCTTGTTACAGACCATAAACAAACATTTTGCAGACTGACACTGTGGTTAACACTTCTCCATGTCCTCTATGGGTATTTAGTGTTCACAGCAGAGAACTCATACTCTTGCAAAAATCCACTCATTGTCAAAAACAAAAACAAAGACACTAGTTGAAGTGCTTTCTAATATCAAGAACAATTTTTGCTTTCCTGTAACTCGATTATTTCCAGTTCTAGCATTTCAAGTGGCTCAGAAAAAATTCCGTCCTCTCTCTTCAAGGCAATCCTTCAACAACTATCAGTTTAGGAAGGTGAACATACAAAAAAGAAACAAAAGAAAATGCGATTTGGTTGTTAGATGATTTGGGCATATTTTATCTGCTGCCCCCTTTTCCTCATTATTTCTGGTCACTGTGTGTTGTGACCAAGTTCTATAATTTCAGTGATGGGTCTGATGCCACTCAAGCTGCATAAAGATACCCAGTAAATGCCTAAATCTTGGGCTCACAACAAACACAACTGATTTTGGTGAGCAGCACATATTACCCTGTTCTCAAGCAGTCTGGAAGATTTCTAGCATCTGAATTCTTGGGTGTCTGGCTTTCCTGCTTAGTTAAATGGGAAGAACTCCAAGAAATGCAGTCAAATGAGATGATGAAAATGAAGAAAACCAGTGGCCCAAATCCAGCATCTTTGGAAGGAAGAAGCCACTGGCTTGCCTTCTCAATTTTAAAATGGTGGGGGGGGGGGGGGCGGATTCCAAATGAAGGCTGATCATAAGCTCAGCAGATGTTATTGACCACAAATTCCACCGAAGTTCATCAGGGAAATTTGGGATGGATGTTTTGCAAGTGAAGTGTAGAACTGGGTCTCAGCCCTCTCTCCTCCATCGTCTCCAGTGAAGGCTCAAAAGACATCATGGAAATAAGATCCTTTCCTCTGGCTAGTCTGACTGTGTGACCTCCATTCACCCAGACAGCTGCTCTCCAGGGCCCTCTCCCTACTCCTCCCAAGAACCCACCACCCTCCCACCTTCCTTCCTCAGTCTGCCAATCACCTTCTTCTCACCACATCGTGTCCCATCTGCAGCAGCGTCCAGCTTAGAGCGACAAAAGCCTTTCACTGAGCACCACAGAGTCTGGCAGACATTCTGGAAAACAAATGTGAAACTGTACTTTTTGCATTTTCAAAACTTGCACAAAAGCATTTCTGCAATGATGGTGAACTATACACTCAAGTCACCCACAAACTTAAAATAGTGCTACTGTTGTTAGTGAGGAAGAGTGATAAAAAGTGATCATTCGAGAACTCTCAATTCAAACTTAATTCGGATTTTGTCATCATTCACAAACACTGGTACGGTCTACTAAGTGATAAGAAAACAGGAGATAAAACACATTTCCTAAGAGTTGAGACTAATTTCTATAGGGGTGACACAGTCTCACTGACCTCAGGCAGAGTAACTGGTGACATTGGCCATGAAAGGCCAGCGCAAACTATGAATGAAGGAATCTGATAACAAACAGCTGGTGGTTATAACTTGAGCCTGCTCACTGAAAGCAATGGAAACTATTCCACCTACAAACCTAAGCTTATTTACTTATTACTCAGAGTAGCCAGCTTGTTTTATCCTCCAGGGAGTGAAATGAGTCTCCTCCTGGAGGAGGAAGAAGGGAAGGTTGAAAGATTCTTACATGCCATCAGAAATGGCTCTACTGCTCCTATCCAACTTTTAGCCTTTCTTCTATCCACTGGTCATCCATAATTCCATCTACTTAATTTTGCTCTAGAGTCACTGTGTTTTAAAATAAGATTTCAAGTATTTTTTTTTAACAATTTTAGAACATTCTCAATCGTTCTCTCTCTAAACTTTGCCTTTCCTTAATTACCACTATTCTCTCCTTCTGGAACTCTTGTCAGTGATGAGCCTTCCCATTCTGTCCTTTGTGTCTTAACTTCACTTTTATATTTTTTAACTCTCAATTTTCTTACATATGAAAGCTGAGAAAGTCTGGATTTCTATCAGGAAAAGACTAGCTTCTCCATCACACAGCTCTGAAAATACTTAAGTGACATGGGAAGTAGTTTTTTCAGCTCTAATTTCCAAATCTGCTGTTTAACCCAAACACGGAATTTAAAATCAATGATCATATTTTTCATTTCTAGAAGTTGTAATTATTTTTCATGTCTACCTTACAATTATCTTATAGTGTATTTTTCCTTTTCTCATATGTAGTTCTTCTTTACGTATTAATTTTATTATCCTTACCTGAAATACTTAACCATAGTTCTTGAGGGTTTATGATCTCTCCCCCACTTAGCTATAGATGGTTTTAAATTTTGAATTAGAAGCTGGTGAATTCATCTAATCAGAAGCTTTATCTATTGGATTTTTGTGCATCTTTAGCTGAACATTGGTTTCTCCAGGGCAGATTTTTAATCTTTGCTTCTACCAGGCATCCCATAGTTTTTTGAGATCAGAAATATGTTTATCTTATATTTTTTTGGCATGGGGGTTCTCCAGCCACACAAAAGTATACATTTGAACTCTGAATCCGTATGAGGCTGGCCTATGGTAAAGTATTTTCTAGTGAGATGGTTATCCACCAGCATCACTCCCCCCTCAAAACGCAAGCTGAGATAAGAGAAGCTTCTCTGCCATCTACCTTTGCTGGCGGTGGTTTCTTCTAGCCCCCTGTCTCATTGAGGCATAGCTCCTCCAGGCCCCCAGCTTCAGGAGGGGTCTCAGTTCCAGCTCCCTGCTCTGCTCCATGTGAAGACGTCATCATCTGTTGCCAATGGATGTTAAAATCAAGGCCCTTTGATTTTTCTCTGCATCAGCCTCAGTGTGCTTATCATTCCCTTTTAGTTTTTTCTCCCTGAGGATTTTTTTAAAGCTTTCTTATAAGTTCATTATGCATTCATAAAGAATGATGTGCTGGGTAAAGAGTACCCAAGAACTCCCTGTACTATTTTTCTAACTTTTTTTGAGTTGCAAGCTTTCAAGATAAAAAAAAAAAAAAGTTATAATAAAAGAGGATGAAGCTGTATTCTCTGGTATTTTAGGTGTTTGTTTTTTTTTTTTTTTTTTTTTAATTTAAAAGGATTAGGTTATCTTGGCTGCAATATGCAGGGATCTGAAGTCTTCATTCATTTATCTCAAGCCTTCACTCTATTATCCATTTATCTATGTCCTAGGCCCTGCTAAATGTGAGGAATGAAAGCTCCCTCAGAGAGCTTACGTAAAGTAGGGGAGGGTACAGACAACTAGAAAGCAGCTACAGGGGTGCCTGGGTGGCTCAGTTGGTTAAGCGCCTGACTTTGGCTCAGGTCATGATCTCATGGTTCCTGTGTTTGAACCCCATGTGGAGCTCTAACCTGACAGCTCAGAGCTGAGAGCTGCTTCCGATTCACTATCTCCCTCGCTCTCTGCCCTTCCCCCATTCATACTCTGTCTCTCTCTCAAAAATAAATAAACATTAAAAAAAATATTTTTAAGCAACTACAATATAGTCTAACAAAGTCTTTGTTCAAGAAAATACAGAATAAAATGTGAAATGATATTTAAGCTGATACCTAAAGGATGAATAGGAGGGGTGGTGCACAGGAACCAGAGCTCTGGAGGTGGTAGAGAACGCACAGCACTTTCAGGGAATGAGATTGTTTGGTATATGAATAAACACAGAGTATAAAACAGTAACTGACCAGAGATAGCCAGAGTGGTCTGTTTCTAGTAAACCACAGGATACCCTGAAAACTCCTTACCTTTGTAAAACATATAAAATTGTGGATAAAATATTTTAAATATTTTAAATGCATTCCTGAGTTGGCAAGAAAGTAAGAGATATCCTCAGAGGCTAAACATGTAGCAGAAACGTTGAGCATCTAGAGATACAAACCTGGCACTTAGATTATAATTTTAATGGTCACCTGAGTACTGGTGACAATGACCTGGGCCTGTGTAGCATGGGAAGTTGGACTGGAGACCTCAGAAAGACCATAACCCCAAAGGACTAGCTCTTGCGTGAAAGGATGGACTAAAAGAAACCTGGGGACACAGCCGAAAAATTTGTCTGTTTTGACCCTAACTCTAGAAGAAATAGTAAATGTTACCCCTGAGATTTTGTAACCACGACCCATGTAGTTGCATAACATCCAACCGATAATTTATTTTAACTAATCCCAAATCCTCTCTGGAAGAATATGAGCCTTAAGGAATAACCTGATATGAAGTTTCACAACCAAGAACTCACAATAAAACAAAAATCAAGAAAAGGAAATAATCTATAATAAGCAAGACATAGAAGAAATCCCAAATAGGAAAAATAGACCCACGTAGACTCTGGACATTGGAATTATCCAACATGAACTGCAAAATAAATGTCTCAAATATGATTAAAAAACAAAAGATCATATTGAAAGCCTGAATTAGAAACAAGAAACTATAACAGTTAGAGAAAACTTAGAAAAATAACCAACAGACTGTCACAAGTAAAAAAAAAAATACCATCAATGAAATTAAAATTTCAATAGAAAGGTTAAAAAGAGAAGTAGATGTGTCTGAAGAGAGAACTCGTGAGTCAAAAGAAAAAGAAATCACACAAACTGCAGAGACAAAAAATATGAAGGCAGGATCCCAAGATATGGAAGATTAGTGATTAAGACCAACACACATGCAACTGGAATTCTAGGTTAGAGAATAGAGAATCAAAACAATATTGTAAGAGATAAGGCCAAAGAACAAGAGATAGGATGATTCCTGAGGCCCCTTTGAAGCCATTTTAGAGAATTTAAACTTTATTGTAGGAAATGGGGAGACTGAAATATTTTATTGAGAGGAACACAATCCAACTTCCATTTATAAAGGTCATTTTGGCTGTATTTGGGGAGATGGATTAGAGTTGAGGGAGGTAGTTCAACTCCAGGAAAGGAGACCCATCAAAGACCTACTTCAGCCACCTAGGAATAGATGGATTTTTTTTAGAGATATTTAGGAAGTAGAATTGGCATAACTTGGTAACCATTTAGGAGTGAGGCGTGAGGGATTTCTGTCCCAACTTTCCCTTCTCTATTGAGTCTTGCCCATTCTGTTTAAGCACAGTTATTTACTTCCTCTTCAAAGGTCTTTTTACATGTCTCTTTTTGTGCTATCTCATTGTATTGAAATTGTTTTGTCTGCTTCCTCCACCAGAGCACAAGCTCCTTAAGGTGAGAGAGAATTTATTCCATTAATTTTTGAGGGCTTATTTTTTACCTTTTATTCACTAACAGCACAGAATCTGGGGACAGTTAAATGCGTCTTGCCTTGCCCATGTCTATGTGTTAACACTGGTAACTTCACACGACAAGGGATGCACTCAGAGAATAGGTAAGGTTCAGATCACAAAGGAATGCCACACATAGGAGCTGGGGCTTTATCCCATGGTCAATGAACCCTAACAGTGGAGCAGAGCCATGGTTAGTTCCATGTTTTTTTGAAATAACCTGAGCAACAATTTGAATGGAGGAGAGACTGGGTAGGAGGTAATTACAGTTGCAAGGAGAGAAGATGAGAGAGTGAATCAAAACAGTACAGTGGGAATGAAGACGACAGGACAAAGCCACAAACTCTTTAGGAGGTTAAATGTCAGGGCTTGATTTACTAGATGGATAATAAAAATAAAGGAAATGAATGAATTGGGATGAATCTAATTCCTACTTGGCATCTGGGGTTTCTCTACACCAGATGGGAAATTCAGGAAAGGGAACAACTTTAGGTTGCTACAGAGTCTGCAGGTGTACAATCTCCGTGATTCCTGAAAATCACTACAAAATTTTCTTCACCACCACCCACTTGCACAGGATTGCTATCTCCATAGAATACCAAGGAGGCTGGGTCAAGGAATGTAAATGACCCCCAACTTCACACCTTCTGCCTTACAAACACTTTGCCATGAACAGAAGGTTTCCATTTCTGTGTCTGGCTCTTCAGATTACCAAATAGTTCCCTGGCCCTTCCTTCAGCATGCTAGAGCCCTTAAACTCCATGCATAGCCACCAGATGCACAAAGATACCCAACACTTACTTCTACTTCCTGGCAGAAGGTGGCATTGGGGCCATACTGCAGCTGGCATTGATGATGAACATCATAGATCACTCCAGGAGCAATGACCTTGGACTTCAAGCCTTTCTTCTGGGGCATGTCATCGAGACAGAACCCCCAGCCTCGACTAAAATGAAAACAAGTTAACAGAAATGAGAACAGTTGCTTATGATCTCCTTCGTCTTTAGTCTTTCATTCAACAGAAACTTCCATCCCTGTAGTTTACTCTTTGTCCTTCAAGACAGCTTTATTTCCACAAGGCACAGAACCCTCTAGGCCCAAGATGGGAATGGCCTAAAAGGAACTGCAAATCACACCCCACACGATTACTTCAGGTATGGGCCAGGAAATACAAGCAGTAGAACAGTAGTAAATCATCAGAGGGATTTCCATGATCACTTATAACATAAGTCCTAGTTGTGCCGGCCAGTTTCCAGGGACTTAACACACACTCAGATCATAAAGAGTCACCGTGAGCAGAAGCAAGCAAGGGGATAGGATGTTCACCTGGCTGTGGCTGGAAGGCAGGACCCACCTACATCTCAGGGTCAGAAAGCAGAAGTGAAATCCACCCCTTCTGATGCCACCTGATACTATGACCTGTGAGAGGCACTGAGACTTTTCCAGGGCCCGGGCAAAAAACTCAGACTGACTTCCAGTTTAAGGAGACCCAAGTGCAGCTGTCCTGAAAGGCGCTGTCACTTACTCCAGGAAGCGGGTGATATACTCCTTGCTGCACTTGGACCACGTCAGTGGGGTGGGATTGTACTGGAGCTGGCGGGACATGATGTATGGGTGCCTGCCCACGGGCTCACAGTCATTTTCCTTCCCGTCATGCTGGATGCCGAAGCTGCAGGAGGGCACAAAGCACAAGAACATTAAGGAGGCTGGCATGAAATAGAAAACCACAGTTTCTCCAAGGTGAAAATAACCCACCGAGAGCCACTTTTGTACAGAATGCATGTGTTTACCAAGTGGGACTGTGAAGGTGGAGAGGGATATTTTGAGCACGTCTTGGCCTCAAATATGCAACCATGGGAACCATGCAGCCAATTCCAAAACTTCTCTTTGGCTAGAAGCTCCCAGTTTGGCTTTCTAGGAGTCTGGAGTCAGGAGGGTAAACCCTGCCTTCAGCAATCTTCTGCCTCCTGCTTTAGTAACCACAGCTCAAAACCCCCAAACCTTCATCCTCCCTTTTCATCATCATTTGAGGAAGAGCATGAAAGGGTAAGCTTATGGGAGACTTTGTCAAAGGCCACAAGCTGTGAGTGACTGGATTTCTTTCGAGTCTTGTCATGGGAGTTCTCCAGTATCTGAGACATCTGGGAGACTTCACAGCCCAGTGATTAGAGCAGGGTTTTTGAAGACAGATGATCTGGACTCGCATTCCAGTTCTGTCACTTCGTGATCTGGGAGTTACTGAAATGGGTTCAGCTTCAGTTTCCTCTCCTGGAAAGTGCAGAGGTCTTCACTGTGCTAGGGTCAGATCTGAATGGATGAGTCTGAAGACCACTTGGCAAGTGCCTGGCATATAATAAGGGCTCTGTGAATGACAGGAATCCCTTATTGTTGCTTTTATCCTTGTCTAGCTTATTTCCCTTTTCTAGATGAGGAAGCTCAGAGTATGAGACTTTTCGAAAGTCCCACAGCTAGTTAGTGGCAAGAGTAGGTCTGCAGCTCGCCCTGCTGTTGTAGTGTTCTTACCCAGGCCTTGCTCAGCCTGCTCCCTGGTCCTCCCACTGCCAGGGCTGACCAGGTAAAGCAGCCCTGAATGACCCAGAAGAGCTTGTCCAGCATGGCAGGGGTGCCTGGGTTGGAAGCAGACTCAGAAGTCCGTTTATAAGTTGAGTCCTCAGGATCAGCCCAATATGCCATCAGAGGTCCCCACAAGAACTCTGTCCACTGGGATCTGCTTACAACAGGCATACTTGCAACCCAGAGATGTTGGCTCAACTCTCCAAATCTGAACAGGGGAAAGTAGGACCTTTTACTCGGTGAGTGAAATTCAGCCCATCTGACAGGGAAGCTCATATGCAACTTTACTAAAATCTCCTGATCAACATTAGTGACTCTTACAGAAAACAGTCTCTGGGGGCTTTAGAGATTTCTTGTATTTTGCTTAATGCATTATGATGTTATCAACTTACTTACAGACTCCGATCACATTCCACATGAATACAAAATTCACAAAGGACTCAGAGAATTAATCTGCAAAACTCTTATCACCCAGCCACAAAGAATGCGATTCAATGAAAGCTTTCTTCCCAAGCAGGTCTTCCCTATGCTGTTGCAAATCCATTCTTATCTAGCTTGTGAAGTACTCCACAAGTTCACCTGCGGAATAATTAGTAAGAACCCTAAACTGCAAGCATGGTTCAAAAATATGCATGAATCATGGTTTTTCCAGCACTGGATATTCTAATACAAGAAGACATATTGCTGGATCTTATACACAGGGGCGATTCACACCTACACTCAAAATATATCAGTTCCCCCGAAGCTCATTTTGTTCCATCTAAAGTTTCTAACGCATTAGGATTTCCCCCCTCCAGCTTCATCACCCCTCTCTTCCCCCATCTTATGAGATAAAAGCAGTGCTACTGAAAATGTCCCTCTGGACTGTGTCTACTAGGTCTAAATGGGTGGAATGTTCCTGCCACATGGGAACAGAGGGTCAATGAGAAGTGAAGGCCAAGGAAAGCACATGGGGTCATAGGGATGGAAGGTTTGCCTCCAGGAAGTTACTTTCTAGCAGATGGGATGGACACTGAAGAGCAATTTGGAGGACAGAGCCGTCTACAGGCTCAAACAACTTCCTGGGCTGTTGGATTGGCCTGCTTTACCTCATGCTTCAGTTTCAACCCCTGTTACATGAGTTTGCCAAATTACAGATGTGAAATAGCAATTAATTCATTACCTGGGTTTCGGGGTATCCTTTGATGGAAAAGATCCATTCCTTGCCTTTTATTATTCATTTTTTAAGTATAGTTAACACAATGTGACATTAGTTTCAAGTATCCAACGTAGTCATTTGACAGGTTTATACTTACGCTGTGTTCACAAGTGTAGCTATACCATCAGCTGTCCTGATACAACGCTATTAGAATATCATTGATTCTATTACTTATGTGCTGCCTTTCATTCCTGTGATTTATTATTCATTTTATGGTGGAGAAGTAATGGCAGAGAACAAAAACCTCAAAAATATGATTGTGAGCTTTTAAAACCCATTTAGGGAATACCAATTTCACATATTTAACATGCAAAGGTCTGTAATGAAATATATCATGATCTAGAAGCAGGGGAGATATACTGGGTGAATGTTGCCTTTTAAGTGTTCATCTATATTGTTATATTTTCATTACTTAAAAGTGAAGGATGCTAGGTCTCAAATAAGTTTTTCAATTTCCTCTGGGGATTGTACCTTCATTGTTGGGCACTTACATAAGGAGTCTGATAAAGGTGGTGAGAGACTTCAGGTATAAATGGCTGATATAATCCAGGGTCTTCAGGAATGGATTTTCAAAAAGTTTTCTCTCAAAATAAAAGTGAAATTATTCACATAAGGCCATAGCACAAGTTAGTTAACTTTACTTTCTATTTTGCATCACACATAATCAGTAATGAAACAAACATGTTTCCAAGAAACAATGGGTTATCTTTGTTATTAATCTTTGAGTGTCTTTTTGGGATACTGGTTTATCAGTTTTGTTTTGTTCATTCTTGGAATGCTGCAGCCATTTCATTAATCTGCCCAGTGTTTCTCAGTTTGGTCCACAATTAGGACTATATAGCTAAAGAAAGAACTAAATACCCCAGAAGTATCTTTTACTATGAGCAAAAGTTTCTTAGGAAGCCCTTAAAGTCTTCTTGCATTTGGTTTTGTTTTGCTCAAGTATTTTTCTATCACTCAAACTCAAGCTTATGTGTTCCTTCAACTTTCTCTTTTTTATCAGTGACTCTAAACTTGTTTTGGGGGGGGGGGGACATTTAAAAGATGCTGTTTTAACACAAATCAAAAGCACAATGAGATATCACTTAACTCTGGTCAGAATGTCTAGAATCAAAAAGATAAGATTCTCACCACTGGTAAGAATGTAGAGAAAAAGGAACCCTTATGCACTGTTGGTGGGAATGTAAATTGGTACAGCCACTGTGGAAAACAGTATGGAAGTTCATCAAACAATTAAAAAGAGAAATACCATGTGATCCAGTAATTCCACTACTAGGTATTTATCCAAAGAAATTGAAAACACTAATTCAAAAAGATACATACTTCTATGTTCACTACAGCATTATTTACAATAGCCAGGATATGGAAGCAACCTAAGTGTCCATCGATAGAGGAATGGATGAAGAAGATGTGGTGTGTGTGTATATATATATATATACACACACAATGGAATATTAGTCATTAAAGGATGAAATCTTGCCATTTGCAACAACATGGATGGACCTAGAGGGTATTATGCTAAGTGAAATAAGTCAGACTGAAAAAGAAAAATACCATATGATCTCATTCATATGTGGAATCTAAAACACAAATGAATAAAGAAACAAACAAAAAGCAGAATCAGACGTGTAAATACAGAGAACAAACTGGTGGTTGCCAGAGGGCAGGAGTATGGAGGGTGAGCGATACAGGTAAAAATGGGTGAAGGGGAGTGGCGCATACAGACTTCCAGTTATGGAATTAATTAAGTCATGGGAATAAAAGGCACAACACAGGGAATACAGTCAATGATACCGTAACAGGGTTGTATGTTGACAGATATACTACACTTGTGGTGAGCATAGCATAACCTATAGAGCAGCTGAATCACTATGTTGTACACCTGAAACTAATGTAACATTGTGTGTCAACTATACTCAAATAAAAAAAAGATTAAATAAAAAAAGTCTTTATTTAGGTTATCTGTATATGTCCTGATGCCTTTTTTTTTAAATTAAACTTTTTATTTTGAGATTATTGCAGGTTCAGTTGCAGTTTTAAGAAATAAACAAAGCGGTCCCCTGTATCCATCACTCACCTTCCCCCCAATGGTAACACATTACAAAACTATAATCCAGTAGCACAGTTGGGGTATTGATGCTGATACTGTCCAGACACAGAATATTATCATCACCACATGGATCCCTCATGTTGCAGTTATAGCCACACCCACTTCCTTCCCTCTCCCATTCCATCCTTAAACCCTGGCAGCCATATATACGTTCTCCATTTCTACAATTTTGACATTTCAATCACATACAGCATGTAACCTTTTGGGACTGGCTTTTTTTTCACAGAGCATAACTGTTTGAAGATTTATCAGGTCACTGTATGTATCAATGAAACAGTGAAAAAAACATGTTTCCAAGAAACAATGGGGTATCTTTCATTTTATTGCTAACTAGTATTCCATTATATGTGTCCATCCCAGTTTATGTAACCATTCACCCTGTTGGGTTGACACCACCCTTGGATTGTTTCTAGTTTGGGGCTATTAAGATTAAGCTTCTATAAGCATTCACGTAAAGGTTTTTGTGTGAACATAAATCTTCCTTTCTCCAGGACAAATCTCAGGAGTACAACTGCTGCATCATACGGTAGTTGTAGGTTTATAGCTTAAAAAACCGACAAACTACTCTCTACAGTGC
Organism: Panthera onca; assembly: GCF_046562875.1. Lineage (NCBI taxonomy): Eukaryota > Metazoa > Chordata > Mammalia > Carnivora > Felidae > Panthera > Panthera onca. Next base: position 27,038,024 of record NC_138339.1, read on the forward strand.
CTGGACCATTTTACTTTCTCACCAGCAATGTCTGAATGATCCGATCCCTCTGCAACCTTGCCAGCATTTGGGGTCACCACTATTTTTTTAGTCATTCTGATTGTTGTGTGACATCTCATTGCGATTTCAATTTGCATTTCCCTGGTAGCTAATGATGTTGAATATAGTTTCAAGTGCTTATCTGCCATTTGTATGTCTTTTCTGGTGGAATTTCTCCTTTTTGCCCATTTTTTAATTGTACTGTTTGGGTTTTTTTACTATTGAGGTTTTTGTTTTGTTTACATTTATTTATTGAGTTTGAGAAACAGCAAGAGTATGAGCAGGGGAGGGGCAGAGAGAGAGGGAGAGAGAATCCCAAGCAGGGGATTCAAACTCAGGAACTGTGGGATCATGACCTGAACTGAAATCAAGAGTTGGATCCTCAACCGACTGAGGCACCCAGGCGCCCTACTATTTGAGTTTTGACAGTTGCTTATATATTTTAGATGCTTAGTTCTACTGGACATATGGAGTATTCATTTCCTAGGTAGGTCATAAAAATTATTGTGAGCTTAGTGGCTTAAAATAACATAAACTTATTCTCTCACAGTCCTGGAGGACGGAAGTCTGAAATCAAGGTGTCAGCAGCACTCTGAACCCTTCAAAGTCTCCAGGGGAGAATTTCTGCTTGCCCCTTCCAGCTTCTGGTGGCTGCAGGCTTCCTGACTTGTGGCAGTACGACTCTAACTTCTGCCTCCATCTTTACATGGTCTTCTCTTTGATCTGTGTCCAAATCCCCCTCTCCAGTCATTGGGTTTAGGGCCCAACCTAAATCTCGGGTGATTTAGTTTCAAAATTATTAACTAATAACACCTGCAAAGATCCTATTTCCAAAACAGGTTACATTCTGAAGTTCATAGAAGCCTTGAATTTGTGAAGGGGAACACTATTTAAGCCACTACATAGGGCTTGCAAACATTTTCTCTTGGGCTGTGGCTTGTATTTTCATCCTCTTAAAAGAGTCAAAAGTTTTAATTTTGATGAGTCCAAGTTTTAAATGTTTCCTTTTATCGATTGTGCATTTGATGCCAAGTTTAGAAACTCTTTGCCTAGCCCTAGATACTTAAAATTTCCTATTTATGTCCTAAAAGTTTTTTAGTTTTACATTTTACATTTAAGTTTGTGTTCTACTTCAAGATCATTTTTGCATATGGTGTGAGACTTAAGTAGAGACTCTTTTTATATATTAAAAACCAACACGGGGCTTGATCTCACAACCCTGGGATCATGACCTGAGCTGAAACCAAGAGTCAGACACTCAACTGACTGAGCCACCCAGGCACCCCACACACAATCTTGATTACTGAAGCTGTATAATAAATTTTGAAATCTTGTAGCCTGATTCTTCTCATTTTATTATTCTTTTTCAAATTGTTTTGAAAACTTATTCTAGTTCCTCTGCCTTTCCATATACATTTTAGATTATTTTTTTCTATATCTCAAAAAGAATCGTGATGAGGGGTGCCTGGGTGGCTCAGTCGGTTAAGCGGCCGACTTCAGCTCAGGTCATGAGCTCGCGGTCCGTGAGTTCGAGCCCCGCGTCGGGCTCTGTGCTGACAGCTCAGAGCCTGGAGCCTGTTTCAGATTCTGTGTCTCCCTCTCTCTGACCTTCCCCCATTCATGCTCTGTCTCTCTCTGTCTCAAAAATGAATAAACGTTAAAAAAAAAATAAAAAAAAAAAGAATCGTGATGAAATTCTCATAGAAATATCATTAAACCTATATATTTATTTCAGAAGAATTTCATCTTTACTATGTTGAGTCTTCCAATTCATGACCATAATAGGTTTCTCCATCTATTAGGAGATCTCTATTTCTTTCCACAGTGTTGTGTAGTTTTCAGCATATGAGTCCTGTACATGTTTTGTAAGATTTAAATGTTTATAATAATTTTATACAAATATTTCATACTTCTGAGTGATTGTGAAAGGTACCACATTTTTAATTTCAGTGTTCACTCGTTCATTGTCTGTATATAAAAATGTGAGTGATTCTGTATGTTTATGTTGTATCCTGTGAGCTTATTCTAGTTTGTGTGTTTGCATAGATTCTTTGGGGTTTTGTACATATACAATTATATTATCTGCAAATAGAGCTAGTTTTATATCTTCCTAATCTGTATGTTTTTTTTCTTGTCTTAGTGCACTGGCTAAAACCATACTCCTTTTTCTTTCTGTTCCTCAGACTTCAGCATTTACTTTGTCCTGTCTTCAAGTTCATTGGTTCTTATTTTGTCTGCTTATATCTGTCAATGAATCCCTCCAGTTAATTTTTTTATTAGAGTGATTGTACTTTTTAGCTCCAAAATTTCATCTTGGTTTCTTGTTAGATCTTCTATATCTTTATTGATATTGTTATTTTGTTCACATATCATTTCCTTTATCTTCTCCACATCTTCTTTAGTTCTTTGAGCATCTTTAAGGCAGTTGTTTCAAAATCTTTGTCTAACAAATCTGCCCTCAGGAACAGTTTCTGTTGATTTATTTTTTTTCCTTTGAGGTCATACTTTCCTGGTTCTTTGTATGTTTTATGATTTTTTGGGTAGAAAAATGGACATTTGAATCTGTTAATGTGGTAACTCTGGAAATCAGATTCTTCCTCTTCTGTAGGGTTTTCTGTTTTTATTATTGTTGTTGTTGTTGTTATTATTACTATTATTATTATTGTAGGCTGTGTCTGTGTCAAGGATCACCCTGAGGTAAAAATTTAAGGTCTTCGCAGGTCTTTTCAGAGTCTTTATCTGGGCACATGTGATCACTTTCTAATTTTCCCCATGTATGTAATTATTTTTGAAAGTCCTATTCTTTATTGTCTAGCTCTCAAAAGGGAAAAAGGAGAAATAAAAAGAGGGAGAGAAAATGGTGCTGGCCTCTTAAATCCTCTGGCAGTCACTCCAGTTTAAGGGGAGCTTGCAACAATGTGGAGAGGTGCAACAACAATGGCTGCCCCAACTTTGTCTTCACCTCTGTGATCAGAAGTAGCCATCAGCAACCAGAGCACAACTTGCACCTCCTGTTAACTGATGTTTGCTTAATGGTCTTCTCCATCGTATAGCAGTTTTAAATTTCTGCTTTATTCAATGTGTTCTTTCAATACATATAAGTAAAATGGGGTTAACAATGGTATCTATTTCATAAGGTTATCAAAAGGAATCAACAACACAACCCAAAATGGGAGACATAAAGGGTGCAAAAATGTTAATGTTTGTGACTTGTCAGTGATATTAATACCTCAGCATTTTATAAAAACTAAACAAGGATTGTTACTCCCGAATTAATCAAGTAAGTTAAAGCTTATGTCCTTGTCTGTGTTCAACCCTTTCTAATTCAGAAAATTGTAGTAGCCTCTTTGATTCTGTGGTGTAGTAGGTACAAGTGGTCAGGGAAGAAAAGACGCTGAAATCTTTGAAGTGTGTGATTATCCCCACTTTACAGATGAGGAAGCAGAGGTTTAGGAGGGTGAGTCTCAAGACACAGTGTAACTCGACTCCTAATGCCCCACTTAAGGTGCTTGCCCTTCCCTCTACTGACATGGTGCATGAACATGGCAAGGGGATCTCAGTTTCCTTGGCCCTTTACCTGTGTCCGAGCTCATGGGCAATTGTGAAAGCCAGAGGGAGTCCAGAGTCTTCATTGATGTTACAGCTCCGGTGAGGCTGGCACATTCCTGACAGGTGGGACAGACCCAAAGTCTCACAGGGGCGATTGACACTAGCACAGATGTCTTTTCTGAAAGCAGAGAATAGAGATGCATAGGCTCCCAAAGAAACATCTGAAAAAATCCTCCTGGAAAAAATCTGGGTATTAGTTCACATTCAATATGGTCTGGAAAGTATGGTTAAATTATTTTTAAAACTCCATAGGGAGCAATTCACAATTCATAAGATTATTATGATTTCACCTCTAATTACTGACTCTCACTAACACCTAAAAATGTGGGAAAATATGACAATTTTTAATGTTTATTTATTTTTCAGAAAGAGAGAGAGAGAGAGAAAGCTCAAGCAAGCATGAGCAGGGGAAGGGCAGAGAGAGACAGGGAGAGAGAGAGAATCCCAAGTAGGTTCCATGCTATCAGCTTGAAGCCTGACATGGGGCTCAATCTCAAGAACCACAAGATCATGACCTGAGCAGAAATCAAGTTGGATGCTTACCTGAGCCATTCAGTCACTCCATGACAAAGGTTTTATTTTGAGTTGCTTTTGCCCTTAATCTCAGGATGCCAAATTATATTGTTTGGCCAAAAAGAGAAGGATTTGATTGAAAATTGAAGATTATTTGAACTTTTAAATAAAGGATGACCAACAGTGGTTGAGCGCTTTCACATATGAAACCCCTTTTGGTCTTTCTGGGGCCTGTGCTCAAAATGCATCTGAGAACTTTTGCTTATTCATGAAAAAGGCAACTGATCTCATCAATCCATCTAGAGATCAAATCAGTTGGCTCTCCAGCCCCACTACCCTAACTACATGGGACATTGGAGGGAATGCACATACAAATAAAGACTCTTAGGATCTCAAAAAATACTGGTTATGGTTTTTAAATGTAAAAATATGCTTCCATACCTTTGTGGGGATTATTTCAGTCATTGACAAGAGTTAACTTGGTTTGGTCTCGTTTTCTTCAATTCAGAAAGAGCTCTTTGCCAAGAATAACTAGCATAAATGCCAAGAAGGTTCTGAGCTTGTTAGCTGCAGACCTTCAACTCATCAGGTTTGTGTGGGTACCATTTCTGGCAACTAATGATCTGTTTGATGTTTCCACTGGGCCATGGAAAAGATCCAGGCTCTGAAAACCCCTGCGAGTCCTCCGTTCTCCAGGAGGCAATGGCTGGGACAAGGGGATAGAAGAGAGTGGCAGCCCATGTCACGGCATGCCAACTGACATGATACCCACTCTAACGGCAATAGTTTTTGGGTAGATTTGTGTTGGAGAGCTAGATTGGATCAGACAGCCCAATCATTCTAAATAATTTCTGTGTCTGTGGGAGAACCAACCAACCAACGTTTCCACCCCTGCTGCAAAATGTACTTGTTACTATTTCATTTTTTTAAAAGTCTAGACCTGCTTGGAGCTGCTGGGAAAAGATTGGTGTCTACTGCTAATTCACCTGCTTTCTCATTCAGATGGGGCAGGTGTTAGGTCCATTACATAATTGTTTACTAACTGCCTACTAAGTATCTAGCACTAAAGAGGAAAAAGGGGGGGGGTAATAAAAGAATTATAGAAACATGAGTCTTGCAGACAAGGAGCTTCTGCTCCCCAAAGCAGATTAGCTCTACCTTCACCATGCACTGGGTATTGTATAAGAGAAAACATGCCTTGGTATGCAGTTACTAGCCTTGCTTCATGTGGTATGTTTAAGCCAAATCCACCTTCTACTGAATGCAACTCTGCAGAGAACCCTGTTGAATGGATCTCAGCACAGTCATCCATAGGCAAGTCACATACCTCCGTCCCTGGTCCTGCCTGTTTTTCAAACCAGAGGTTCCCAACAGGGGTTGATTTTGCTCCCCACCCACTCTTAGAGACAGTTTGGGTTGTCACAACTTGTAGGAGGGTCTACTGGCATCTCATGGATACAGGCAAGAGGTGCTGTTAAATATACCTCAGCACACAGACAGCCCTGCACAACAAAAGAATTACCCAACTCAAGATGCTGAGGATAAGAAATCCTGCTTTAGCATTTGAAATACTCTCCACTCTTCAGGAGTTGGTGAGGTTCATCATATACTGAAACCAGGCCCTTGTTTGAAGGAAGAAAAATTGTCATAATAAGAAAAAAAATATCATAAGAGAACAGATCCTTCATATTCTTATGGGTAATAGTTAAGAGTACAACTATTAGGGTCAAACTACCTGGATTTAAGTCTCAGCTGTACTTGTTAATAGAAATGAGATTTGAGGCAAGTGACATAACCACGCCTCAGTTTCCCCATGTATAAAATGGGAATAATTGATGGTAGTTCAACTACCAGTCTTGTTGTGTAGATTAAATGGAATAATGATTGTTCTAATAGATGTAGCACAGTGCTACATCAGACACTCCACAAACGCCAGCTATCATTAATTCACTCATTTCCTCATGTGAATGAGAGAAGAAATGATATCTGCTTTCAGGGCAAGGAAAGAGAGGAAGCTGACACAGTTTCTAACAGTGGTCCTGAATCCAGGGTTCTTCCCTACAGCTAGGTCCTGCCTGGACTGAAGTCTTCCCCTGGCTTCTTGCCCAGGTCCTCAGTGTTCCCTGCCTGTGTGTTGCTCCCCCACCCCTTGCCCCCCACCCCGGCCAGGGCCCCAGTGCTTTCGTTCCACACCCACACTAATCTGCCTCCCAGCAGAGCTACCGATGTCACAGACCCTAATATGAATCTAATGTAATAGGTTTATTCCACAAACTTCTTTTGAAAACTGCATTCAACTGAAGTTTTGATACTTTCATTCAAAAGAATGACTCTGATAGTCGGAGTGAAAGTTGGTTATCATTCTTTGCGGGCACCCCATGCATCGGGATACCAAAGGGACCAAAATGTTCAGGGGCAGCCTGCCCTCCCTGGGGAGAACACACGCGTGCACACACACACACACACACACACACACACAGGGCCTTCCAGTGCATGAGTTCTCTGTGGCTGACAAACCAGGCTGAGCAGACTCTTCTATTTACACATCCCTGGATTTCCTGATGTCTCCGAAACTGCACAGGAGTTCCCCATGAGAATTTAACTCCCCCGTTAATGAAAGACTTCATTTAAAATAATGTCTGGAGGTGCCTGGGTGGCTCAGTTGTTGGTTAAGTGTCTGGCTCTTGATTTCAGCTGAGGTTATGATCTCATGGTTCATGGGTTTGAGCCCCGTGTCGGGCTCTGTGCTGATGGTATGCAGCCTGCTTTGGATTCTCTCTCCCTTTCTCTCTGTCCCTCCTTCTTTCTCCCTCTCTCTCTCTCCCTCTCTCTCAAAATTAAAATAAAATAAGATAAAATAAAATAAGATAAAATAAAATAATGTCTGATGCTTGGCAGGTGTTCAATAAGTATTTATTGAATCAGTGAGCAAACATAGCCTCCAAGAGCCTGGGTTGATCAGAAAAGTTCATTAGCCTTTCACAGCTATGAGTCTTGGAAGGTTGATGGTTTTTATTAGCACCACAGGGTCTGTCTGTCATCAGAACAAAATAGTATCTTCATGAGAATAAAGGGAGAAAAGTGTAAGCAAACTGCTCTGTGTATTCAGGGAAGGGCCGGCCGCCCATATTCTGTCCTCACCATCAGTCAGGGATGGGTTACAAGGAGGACTGATTTCTGTAGAGAAGGTTGCATGTTTCTAAACTGGAGTAAAAATTTTAAGAAGAAAATAAAGGATTGGAAAGCCCAGGCTTAAAAGTTACAGGAGTCTTTAACAAGGATCTGTAAACAATCTTCCTGAGCTTATAGAGCTGCATGAAAAAGCCAATTTTAAAGATGAAATCATCACTGGGATATGAAAAAGGCCTGCATTTTGCCAACAGATTTTTGCCAACAGTTTATTAACACGGAGAGTTTTGTCACACACGTTTAATAATTGCCCCCTCACTGGTATGGACATCAGCAGTTGTCTAGATTGTAGATGCTGCCTTTAAAAATTATCAAAAGTGGCAAAGAGTAGGAGACTCTCATGGGTTTGAATAGGGGACAACTCTTTCACCTGCCAGCCCCCTTGCTTCACAGCCCCTGGCTTCCTGTAGTCCCTGGGGTACCTGGTGAGGAGGACGGCCACGTCATGATGGGCAGGGTTAAGGTCACTCTTGGGATTGATGCTCTTCTGCCACTTACAGAAGCTGGACAGTGTCTTCTCTGCATGGTGAACTATTTTCAATCCTTGCTAGAGAAAGAAGAGGAAGAGATTGGCATGGGTGAGTTTGCTGTGCTCAGGACTCATCACAGAAGCTCTCAGAAGCAACCAAGTGTGACAAGCTCTGGGTGGGCACCTCAGATATCTGTTAGGCAGGAATCTGGCAGAGGCCAACTTACTCCCTGCTCTAAATACCATCACCCTCATGACTTTTATCAAAAGAATCTGAAGGGCAGAAGTGCAGGACAGAAATGATCACTGGAACAAGTAGCCCTTGAAGAAAAATTAAAACTGCATTAGCCAAGACCAAGAGCTGTTTGAAGTCACATCTTTAGCAGCACTCTGCTTCCTAAGCCACTACGATTCCAAAGAGCATTTTTACTTCTAATGCAACAACAGAAAATGATTTTCAACAAAAAGCTTCTTCCTTGCATGAGAACTCCTACAACCTGGGTTTCCATTTTGGTCTCACATCTGCGGATGAAGGGCAGAGGATGACATAATCTCTCTAGGCTTCTAACCAGTTGGAATCATTAGCTGTCTGACAACAATTAGGTTGCTGCATTGGATGCCCCAGGCTGCAATTTCAAGGGCTGCTGAGTAATCTATTTGGGCCATTGTTACGACCCAGGATGGGAAGAGAGGGCTTGTTCCAAATTAACTGGCTGAACACTTGTCAAATGGAGGGGGATAGATAATCATCTTTATTTGAATTTCTAAAGGAGATGTTCCTTTTCCTTTGCCCCATTTCTTTGGGGTCTCTATATCAAGCTGGCCCTCCTACAGGGTGGATTCTACCTGGAGAATGACTACTTCCATTGATCTACTCTAACCTGAGTCTATCACTCTGGCCTCAGTCCAAGAAGTTCAAGACAATCTCTACCTCAAACTATGAACTTGCTTCTCCACTACTCTGCATTTTGCTAAGGCCACACCCAAAGCAAACAAGGCCTGAGAGGCTTCAGTTGCCTGTTAAAGGCACTTCCAGGTGCCCACCCACCCCCTCCACACACACACACGCTAATTAACCACCACAGACCACCTGCCTTTCATGAAAATGCAGAAAGGTGGTTCATCATCAGACATGAAAACCCATGGAATTGCTTAGCATTATGAATTTAAATAGAAGAAACAGACTTCTTAATTTACTAATCCTCACTGTTCTGTCATCCAGCAGAATCATGTATGGTGGAAAGGGAGGAGGAATTATGGGGGCCTAGCTGGGTACAGGGGTCAGCCTCCTATTCATCTAGTCAACCCTACCTAGTCAACCCTACCAGAACCAAGGCTTACACCCACCACAGGGAATTGGCAAGGGGGCATAAAGCAGGAATGGAAGGAAAGAGAATGGAAGGCACGAGAAAGAAAAGAGAAGTAAATAAAAAGGGAGAGAGGAAGGAAAGAAAAGAGAGGAAATATTTCTTGATCATTATGTGATCTTTGTGCCAGATACTTTCACATATATTCTTTCATTTCATTTAATTGCATCTTCTCGGCATTATTTCTAAAGAAAGCATTGTTATTTTCATTTACAAGAGGGAATTGAACCTCAGAGAAGTGAAAAACGAGCTGAAGGTGATTTGAGTCAGATACTGAATCAAAGACCCCAAGAACGAGGGCTCCTGGGTGAAGCATGGTTCCAGTGGGTGGCCAGCCTCATTAGAAGACAGCTCCTTCACACAGGAAGGTAGATTATCAAACAAAGCATCAACTACAATTTGATTGCCTTGAGGTCTGTTTTCAACCCTTCATTTCTTTGTTTGGTTATGGGCTTTTATTGTTTTGTGTGTGGGAGGAGGTCTCTGAGAGAATGCTCATTAATTTAAAAAAAAAAAAAAAGACCATTTAGAATTATTCCAAAGGAAAAGAACTACTTAGGCATAAGTCTAACAAAACATATGCAAGATCTGTGTCCTGAAAATCACAACATGCTGATCAAAGAGCAGAGGCTCAATGTAAATTTCACACTTTATACAAATACTGACTCAGATGGATCACAGACTGAAATGTAAAATGTAAAACTATACAACTTTTCGAAAAAAAATCATAGGAGAACATCTTGGAGACCTGGGGCTAGGCAAGGAGTTCATAGATTTGACACTAAGGACATCATACATAAAAGGGAAAACTGAAAAACTGGACCTCACCAAAATTAAAACCTTTTGCTGTGAGAGATAGCTTTGAAGGGAATGAAAAGATGAACTACAGAATGGAAGGAAATATTTATTAGACAAAGGACTTGTACAAATACATGAAGTTCTCTCAAAACTCAACAATAAAAAATAACGACAGAAAACAAACATGAAATCTCATTTCACTGCAGAGGATGTACAGATGACAAAAAAGCACATGAAAAGATGTTCAACCTCATTCGCCAGCAGAGAATTGTTACCTGAAACCACAATGAAATGTTACTACAGGCCTATCAGAACAGATACAATTAAAGACAGTGGCAGCGCCCAATCAATGGGGAGGATGTGGGGAAGTTGGCCGCAGGTAACACTGCTGGTAAGAGGGCAAGATGCTATAGCCACTACAGAAAACAGGTGGATAGTTTCTTTAAAACAAACAAACAAACATGCAACCACCCCCTGACCCAGCAATTGCATCCCTGGACATTTATCCCAGAGAAATGGAAGACTTGTGTTCACACAAGATCCTGTAGGAGAATGTTTATAGAACTTCATTCATACTAGCAAAAAACTGGAACCCAAATATCCCTCAATGAGTGAATGATTAAACAAACTGGTAAATACCGTGGAACGCTACCCAGCACTGAAATAGAACAAACACTTGAATGCATACAATTTGGATGTATTCTTGAGGGAAATACCTTGAATGAAAAAAATCCAGTCTCAAGAGGTTATGTACTCTGTGATTACATTTATATATTTTTATTACAAATATATTGCAATATATTTATATTACAAATGACACAATTATAGAGATAGAGAACAAGCTAGTGCTTTCCAGGGGTTAGGTTGGTAGGTGGAAGGCAGGTCCAAAAGCATGGCACGAGTTGTCCTTGTAATGAAACTATTCTGTATTGTGATAGTAGTCACATAAATTTACATGTGTTAAAACTGCATAGACGTAAATGCACACACACACACACACACTTACACACACAAATCAGTTCTTATAAAACTGATGAAATCTGAATAAGGTAAGGGTTTGTATTCATTTCTTGGTTATGATATTATACTAGAGTTATGCAAGATGTTGTCACTGGGAGAAGGTGAGTGAAGGATATAAAGGATTTCTCTGTGCTATTTCTTCCAACTGTATGTGACTCTATAATTATTTCAAAACAAAAATATTTTAAAAATATCTTAAAAATGATAACCGGTCTGAATAAAGGCTTGAGGGTTGCAACAGAAAATCTTACAATGCACTTTTCAGTATGATTCTATGTGGGCTACTTACTAGTTAGTCGTATGTGCAATCCCATAGCTTTGAATGAAAGGGAAGCTGTACTCTTTGAGATGGGTTACGGTGGGTAGGAAGAGCCCACACACTCACACACCCACACCCCGTATACTTCACGCACCTACGCAAAGGTTTAATTAAGTTCCCTGTTTAAGTAGCCATGAATATAAGAACTTATTAGGGTTAAGGTGACCACACAGACAGAAGCAGAGGGAGGCCATCTCAGAATATTCTTCGGCTCACAAAGTCCCTGGTGGGGGCACACAGCTCAAAGTGGGATACCACCAGATTGGAAAAGCTCAATTTTTGCTTCATTATTGCCCTTTTATATGTTGGTTGGACTCACCACTTTGGAAGACTTACATACTAATCCGTGAATGTCTGTTTAAGGAAAAGTGAATGCTTACAAACCTCTACTCTCCCCAAGCCAAATTCAGTGTCAGCAAGGACACATCTTCATCGTGGGGAAAGCAGAGTCATTTTCCAGATGTTGAAGCATAAACTCTGCTTCCAGTTTTCCCATAAATTACTAAGAGCTCATTTCCCTGAAGGGCCTTAGGTATTAGGCATCCAATCTTCTCGCTTCAACAGTGAGGAAATGCAGGCCAGAGAGGGGCAGTACTCTAGCCAAGTCACACAGCAGGTGTTGGCAGAGCTGGGCTTCGACCCAGGTTTGCAGCTACTAGTCCAGGACTAGTGATTTCCAAACTGTTGAAGACTTCTCTAAGTCTAGAAACTTCTGTAAGTTTAGACTTCAAAAAGTCTAAACTTTTTGCTTGAACAATAGGAAAGATTTAACGATTAGCCCAGTGGATGATTTTTGCTTATTTCTTCTCCCCCAGGTCACACTGGGGAGGAGACAAACACAGGAAGAGATGCTCTACTTCTGAGACCCCCAGCTCTCCATCCTCCTCTTGCTCTCTGACCACTTCTCAGGCTCCTCCCAGGCTCTTCTGTCCTTCTTTTGGCTCACTGCTCATTTCACTCTCAATCACAGTCAGATTTTGGGACATCACCTATATGCTGCTGACTCTTGAATCTACATCTCATTCCAAACCTCTCTTAGAGTGCAAACTCATGCACCCAAATCTCTTGATGGACACCTTCTGGATGGCACCACTCAGCCATCCCTGAAATCCTCCCCCAACAATCTTAACCTGCTATTCTTCCTGCTTCCTTGAAGTTGAAACGCCATCAACTTAGTGGTCTAAACTTAGAAACACCGGTGTCCACCTGTTGGTCTCCTCTCCCTCCATATCCTGCTTCCCCACCTGTCCTCAGGTGCTGTTAAATCTACCTCCCCTCCATTTTTATTCCCAACTGCCCTAGCTGAAACTCTGATCATTTCATGCCTGAGTTTCTGTTTGCATCATTTCTGAACTGTTCTCCCTCTTTCTTTTTCATTCTTAAATCCATCCTCTGTTGTTGCCAGGCTGATCGAGTCAAAACCAGAGTCTGCCCATATCATGACCCATGGCTCAAGACTCTTCAAAGCCTGACCTCTAGGAAGCTCTCCCTTCACCTGCATGCAACTTCACAGTTTATGCTCTGGCAACAGACTACTGATATTACCTCCAACCCCCCTTCCCCCCCACCCCCATCACCAAATGCCACACACCATGGTCTATTTACCTTGCTGTTTTCAAGCTTTTCCTCTACCTAAAATGCCCTTCTCTCCTTTCTTACCCCTTCAACATATTTAACATCCATTCATTCTTTAAGACTCAATTTGAGCATTTCCAGGAAGGCTTCCCTGACCTCACTCTGGATTAGGGTCCTGCCAGTTTATCTTGCACATACCTGGCTCACAGCACTTGCTGCCCTAGGTTAAAATGATCAAATTGTGTGCCTGTTTTCCTCCTTAGCTTTTTCAGAACAAGGTCTGAGGCGTATTCCCCTACTTATCTTAGGCACTGCACATAGCCTGGCACACGGCAGGTGTACAGACTAAACTGAGGCTGTGCACCACCCCCCAAGGAATGGAGAAAAGGTGAAGAATACATCCACTGAGCCAGACAAAAGTGTAGCTCACATGGGTAAGAGGTTTTGTGGTGGATCAGTAAAGAGGAAAGATCTCCTGTGGATTAGAGAAGCGAAGAGAAGGGGTCAGAAGTGTAAGAATAGAGCAAAAACCATCTGTAATAATAATTTTGGTGCCTTGAGGTAGGAACTGCTGGGAGGCAGTTCTACGTGGATCGCTCATGTTTCTTCACATCATCTGAGCAAAAGCATGGACAGCTTTTATATCTCCCCAAGGATGTTGTGTGGAAATAGACTTGAGTACAGAGAGAATGTTCCCCTCCACGGAAGAGGAAAGATTTATTTGCTGTCTAGAATAAAAAGGATAATGACTCCCTCTGGGGCACAAGCTGACAGGTTTGCTCACAACCTCCTTTAAAGGACTGTGATAAAACCCACTGTGTGCACAGCATCCACCCAGGCTGCCCCTTTCACCCCCTTGAAGGGACAAGAAGGGCAGCTGCAAACATGAAGCTCCTGCCTCATGCTGTGCTGTGAGTAATAAAGTCCTCTATCTCCAACCCAGAAATCTCACATCTTCTCCCAGCATCACATCCAGGAAAGCATGGCAGGATAACTGGTGAGCTCACAAGGAGAATAAAATCTAAGACTCTTCATAGTTCTTGACAAAAATGAGGAGAATGGACAAAAGGTGACTATGGAGTCATGAGAACTATGTTAATGTTGAACCATCTACACACATGGGTCAGCGTGGTTGTTGAGATTTGCTAGCTGTGGGACTACTGGCAGAGGGAGTGGAGGAGAGGAAAAGGAGCTGAAAAGTAGATGTCAACAATGTGTTCTCACATCCCAACATTCCTACAAAGCGATTCTGGAATAACCTGAGGGTTAGTCACCGATGAGAAAATAAAATGTTAGGAACTAAAGTCTTCCCCCAAAATTCTGCTTGCTTTCTCCCTACTGCTTTTGTCATTTTTTTTTTTTTACAGACAAAGCAAGTGCATAATTAACTAAGTTGCTGATCATTTGCTAATCATTTGTGGATCATTGCAAGCTGGTACCTTGTCCCTGTGTAGAACTTCCACCTACAATATGTGATATTTAACACAAGTTCAGTAACGGTGTCATCAGGATCCCTTACGACTTTTCTACTAAATGTCATGACTCTTCCAGGAGGTTTTAAGTGAGCACAACTTTTCTGCACTCCCTCAGCCTCTTACTCTCCAAGTCTCATAAGACTTACTCTCCAAGTCTCATTAGTCCAGGAAACACTCATTGCATTTAGTTTCTTGAATGCACTTGATCACAGGAGCCCCAAGAAGCATAATTAACTATGCCTCAAAACCACGAGCCCCAAGCATGCCCAAGACGCGGAAGAATTTTGGGGAGGTCATACTGGCTCACTGAATATGGGGAGACTTGAGCATGTTCCATAAAGCATCCTTGTAATTATGTGAGCTTGTCAACACAGACCCCCATCCATGCTAATTTACACCCAGTTTCCTCTGTAAACAAAAATAGATTTCCCTTTTTGTTCTTTCACTGTTTTTTCTTCTCACCGTAGTTTCTCAAATGGGTCCAACTTCCTCTTTCCTACTCGTTTGAGTACTCAACCCTATCAGGGAGAAGACCTCAAGGAAATCTGCAACAGCTCACAGAAACAGCCCCAAGTGGGAGACAGGAAATGAACCTGCAAAATGTGGCTTTTGCTATAAATTGTTCTCTCGGTAAGCTCTCTGTATAATGAAAAAAAAATCTTGTATGGATTTCCTTGGAATTCCTAGTAACAGCTTGTGATTCAAAGCACAACCTGGATTATGTTCTGCCAGCCAGGCTTAGGTTCCTAAGAAAAAAGATACTGGACAGAGAAGAGAAAATAGTACAAAGTTTTACATGAAAACTAAGGAATAATTCACCTATCAGACAAAAAGTCTTGATTAAAAAAGAAGTGATGAGTGTATAAATTCTTTGCCAATATTTTTGACATTTATCCCAAAAGAGCTGTGATTATATAGCATAATACAGACCTAGAAATCCCCCTGGGGAAAGGGGAAATCACCAGCCTGAATTCCCAAAGCTAACAGGTCTTTAACTCTAGAGTGTCGTAAAAGGAAACCCAACATTAAATCACTTGGAGACCAAGAGGGAAATTCATTCTCTGAAAACAGTCACCATCTTCCTGTCTGTCAGCCCTCCCACCGCTCTTTCAAGCCAGCCTGACACCCTCAGGCTCCACCCCCGATGGCACAGTGACTGCGACCCATATGGCCTCATCCCAGCTCACTCCCACCCCTCTTTTTTCTCTATCCTGTTCTTAAAAGGAATCCCAGTTTATGACCCTAATCTTGTCCTTCAGATTTTCTATTTTCCTTCAACAACTCTGCATGGTTTCCTCATCTGTGAAATGAGCATAACAGCAACATACAGGGTTGTGGTTGAGCCTACGTGATGATGATGACAGGAAGAAGTATCACACCAACAGTAACATTTACTGAGTGGTTTCTACAAGCCAGATGCTATGCTAACTAATGCAGGAATTAACATGTCTGATTCTCACAGCAATCCTAGGAAGTAGATATTATTATCCCCATTTTACAGAATGAAGAAATGGAGGCACAGACGTGTCAAATAACCTACCAAAGATCATACAGCTGGAAAGGGGAGGGACTAATGATAAATCTGATTCTCTCCTTGAGGTCAACTGCTCACAAGTGTTGGAGGGAGGGGACTAATCCTATCCCTAACCCTTGGCCCAAAAGGGGAACAGGGAGGCCATCGAATGAATTGGTCTAAAGTGGAAAGGGCTTGAGGCCAGGTCTGTGTCCAAGTACTTAAGGGAGAATAAAAAGTTCAAAGGATAGGATTAGGGTCATAAAATGACAATGAGAGCTTGGTTCAGGGCTACAGGAAAGCAGAATAGGAATCGAGAGCACATGGGCTCATATCTGAAGCTACTGTGATTTCATGGCCCACAATGTCTCAGTATGCCTGATATGTCCTTCCAGCATATTTTTTTGAGCACTTCAGTTTCCACTGGTCTGAAATATGACCACCTAGTCTTTGAGGAAGCCACCAGGTTGCTCCAAATTTAATACCGTCTCAGATCATTCTAGTTTATTCTCAAAACGTGATGAAAATCCATAGTGGTTTTTAGGTAGCAGTGAATGACAAACAAAAACTTCACTTTACACATCAACCATAGTGTCTTTTGAACCTACCACAGAAAATGAAGCCCCAAAATGGTGTTAGCTGTCAGATGTGATTAGAATAAGAAAGATGAGAGTTGTAGAAAGTCACTATGGAAGAGGCCTACCTCAGAGACCCTGCCTCAGTATTCCCTGATGTGGGAAACAAAGGCAGAGGAAAATGGCAGATAAAATTAAATTTCCTTATAACCTGCAGCTCATTGACAAATACTTGAGCCTGGCTGAGTAAAACTTTTCTCCAGGGAACTCCCTCCTATCTTAATGTTAATGTTTTGCTAGAGGGAAAACAATCTTAGCTTGACAATAGCTAGGCCTCCAGGATCCTGGGAGTCTTCTTTAGCATACGAAAATCTCACTGGAAACTTCCCCTGGACTTTACCTCCCCCAACTCCCAAATATATAAGCAGTCTCTCCACAGGGTCTGGGGCAGCTCTTCCTGCCCATGGGTCCTGTCCCCGGGCTTTAATAAAAGCATGTTTTTGCACCAAAGACGTCTTCAAGAATTCTTTCTTGGCCATCAGCTCCAGACCCCACGAAACCCACTATCACCCCCAAACCTCATCATTCTCCACCTCATATCACTTTCCATAGAGCCTTAGAACCATCTCTCTAATGACTTTCTTTCCATTTCATCTCTTAGTTTGAAACCATCCAGAAGCTCCCACAGAATTTGATCCAAATCCCTTTATATGGGCTCTGTCCCTTACCAGGCTTGTCATAACAGCAGCTGACCCTCATCTTTGTCCTGACTGCTGATTTAATGTGCTCACTCTTTCCCTTATCTATTACATACCAATAGGGCTAGATGGTGAGCAACACCAGACCCAGCCTCCGCCTTTAAGTCTCACATACTAATGAAGGGAAGTGCATCAATCAGATGTAAAATTACAACTGTGATATGTGCTGTAAAGAAGAAATACATAGCATTGTGAAAGTGTATAATAGAATCTTACTGGGCATGGAGATCAGGGAAGGCTTCCTCAGTGAACTGACTCTTGAGCTGATATCTAAAGGATTAAGGTGTCAACTAAGTGAAGACAGGAAGGAAGACAGTCCAGGCAACAAGACCAGTGGCAGGAGAACCATGAGGAGAAGACTACTGCTCTATCCCGAAAGTAAAGAGGGCATAGTAAGAGATGAGAGAGGGACTCATAAAAGCGCTGTATGGCTTTAAACCAGGGGTGGGGGCGGGGTGGAGAATGGGTGCGGGGGGGGGGGGGGGGAGAGTGGGTATGATTGGATTACCATTTTTCTTAATGTTTATTTATTTTTGAGAGAGAGACAGCATGAGCAAGGGAGGGGCAGAGAGAGAGGGAGACACAGAATCTGAAGCAGGTTCCAGGCTCTGAGCTGGCAGCACAGAGCTTGAAGCGGGGCTCAAACTCATGAACCGTGAGATCATGACCTGCGCCAGAGTCAGACACTTAATGGACTGAGCCACCCAGGCACCCCAGATTACCATTTTGACATCATCCTTGCGGCAATGAGAAAATGAGATCAAAAGGAATCCAAGTCGACCAAAGTAAACACAACTGTAGCCCAGGAAAAAGATAACTGTTTTTTTGAATTAAAGTGAGAAACGGAAAGAATCAGATAAAATTGGCCGCCCCTAATGATGGACTGGATATGAGGGGTGGGAGGAGGTGACATGGTTGTCCTCTGGATCTCTGGCTTCCACACCTGGAAGGGCGATGATGTCAGCACAGAAACAGGCAACAAACCTGTTGCATGGAAGTGAGCAGGTTGTGACTAGCTCTCCTCTCTCTCTCCTGTCCCCTGCACAGTCCTGTCTCCTTTTTTCACAGCAAGGTTATTGAGGCTCCCATTTCGGGGTTTATTATCAGTGTTCGCAATGATGAGTCCTCATATGTAAAGTGCTAGTTTAAGTGTTCAAGCTACTAACCACGCAGGTCCCTCTACCTGGAATGTCCTTCCTCACTGGTTAACTCCTTCTTCTCCTCTACAACCCAGCTTAGCCTCCCCTATCTGGGGTGCTCTTTTACTCTTTCTTATACTCATGGCAATCTCAATTTGAAAATTTCTTATTTTGTGCTTTTGTTCATTAGACTCTAAGCCTCTGAGAATCAGAAAATGAGACTCATATTTGTATTTGTATCTTTAGAGGCCAACATAGCTTTTGACATACAGCTAATATACCACAACTCTCTTCTGATTCACAGATGGAGAAAAACAGGGTATGGAACAGTGATGTCACTTCACCTTTGCAGAATTACCTACTGGATGAATGCACAGTAAGACTAGAACTCAGGTCTTCCTGCTCAGAGGAGTCCCCTCCCAATAGCTCACATGCCTCTGGCTGCTTCCCTGATGTCAGGTAAGGCTGGAATCATTGTTTGTTGTGGTTGGGGCTGCTCATTAGTCAAAGATTTGAAGAATAGCTTGAGCCACTATCTCGGAATCACAAAAATGAGAATTGCACACTGCAACTCTTCAATGAGCCAGCAATTCTACTGTCAAATTATGAACCTTGTACTACTTGGAGATTCTATAAAAGCCTGAATGAGGAAGATACTTGACAAGCAAAAGGAAGAAAGCCATGGATTTTTTTGTAGCAAATCATTTGTGTCTCTGCTCTTGCAAAATGAGGACAGGAAGAAGAAAAATAATGTAATTGTGATGGAGTCAGAGAGCAGCCAATCAAATTCTTTCAAAGGGTTCTGTAAGGGTTGCTTTTAGGTAACCAACTTCAAACAATGAAACCATGAGTAAGGTAGAAGGGCCCACAGCGACCTCCAATTCCCTAGCTGAATACAAACAGGCCCATTAGGCAACCCACCTCAAAATATCCATAAGCCCTGGATGACCAATGGGTCATTGGTAACCCATTGGTTACCTACCCCAGGACACAGATACCAAAAAAGTAAAATTACATATGTTCCCATACCTCCTTACCTTCTCCCTTAACTATAGCCCCCACCCCCCCACCCCCACCACTGCCTTATGGCACAGAGTCTCTCCTTTGCTGTCCTGCCCACTGCTCCCTTGCAGTGTATTCAATAAACTTCTATCTCCTTTGTTCTGCCTTGTGAATTCTTTTGCTGCCTGCACCTCCGGCCTCCAGACTATGGGGTCACCCCACATCCAATCGGGAGACCTCCACAGACTCCAAGTGGCATTGTTTCCCAGGGACAGAGAGATGTGGAGCTGCAAGGGCCTGATCCATGGAAGCCACAATTTGAGGTCTGACTAGCACTACCAGTGGCACTGCTGAGGGGAAATGTTTTCCCTTTCACATTCAGAAGAACCTTCTTCTTCTCTCTTTTTTTTTTGTCTGAAAACCCTAAACTTCTACATATTCTGCAGCTAAGCATGCATATAGGCTAGACCATTACACAATAGTGAAATTTTGTCTTCCAAAGTATCAAAGCATAATTTTTACAAAGTTAAAAATGTAATTCTCATACAAATATATAGTAAGCATGATAGGAATGTATTTAACTCATTAATAAGAAGATAGACAAGATGTCCATGTTATGGAAACTGGTCTGGATCACCTGAAAGGGCGGGCCTACGCCGGCCGACTCCATCTTGTTCTGTGTCCTTCACCTTGACCACACCTCCTCCCCTTGAGTAACCCCCCCCCCCCCCCCACCACCTGCCTGACAGGACTCGGACCCTTCCCCAGCCAATTGGCTGAGGCCATAGCCATTACCTCACCAGCTGCCCCTAGGCCCCAATAAAACCTTTGTCCTTTTGAAACTCGCTCTCTCTCCCTGGTATCTCACTGCTGTGTCGGTGCAGGTAGGGGATCGAGCTCGAGCTAGCTCGAATAAAGGCTCTTTTGCTTTTACATCGGACTCGGTTCCCTGGCGGTATTTGGGGATCACGAATTCTGGGCATAACACACCCGGCAGAAGAACCTAGCGGTACTCGGAGATCTTGGAAGGAAGGAGGTTTATTTTACACCGGTGGGCCCAGAGGAGATCATTCTCCAGAGATCTGAGCCCAGAGCATCAACAGAGGGGACAATTTATAGTCTGTGACTTCTGTATCCCTCATTAGTAGTAATTTGGCACCTGTGGCAAGCAGGGTAGGAAGGAAATCCCAGAAGGGGTGTCTTCTGACAAGGACTGGAATTCCCTTATCAGTCCTGCCGGCCATCTTATAACAGATTTTTCCCTAACATCCAAGCTAGTTCAAAGGCAGATATAGGAAAGTGATGTCACTATAGTTGGTGAAACTATAAAGAAAGAATGCTGGAATATGATTGCTAAATTAGATACAAAATCAGTTAATGTTCCAGAGATCCATAAAACCACAACTTTCAGAGTTCTCTTCTCTGCTCGACACAAATTATCCTCATCTCTACCAGGCAAGAACCATTTGTACCCTGTCAGTTAATACTTAACTTTACTGTCTGGGCCCTAATCAATAGTAAATAATAATCAAGGTTACAGTCTCATAGAATCAGATAGGTCATGTTAGAGTTGAAAGGATACATTGCTTTTGTTTTGCTTGGTTTCTAATCACTGGATGAATTTTCATAACAAAAGGTTCACAGGAAGGAAAATAATACATCCATCAATATTCTGAGATACCCAAAGTATGCTTGAGTGATTAGGAAACTGGGGGATGGTAGGGGAGAGAGAAAGGAAAATGGATCCAGGCTCCAGATACTATTGTTTTTTAAATCTTCTGATTGTGGAGGCCAGAAAACCATAAATCTTGCCTTGAGCATTTTGATCTCAGGTCTCTTGCTGAGGGAGAGTTGAATGATGCCATTCTTCACATATTCAGCTGCTGGGTAAGGTCTATAGATTGCAAAGACATTCCATCAAGTTGGTTGGTTCATTAACTCATTAAGTTTCACTTCATTCATTTGTTTGTTAGGTGCTGGGATATAGCTAATAATAATAAAGAAGGGATTCACATTCTGATGGTGGCTAAGATAAACAAGAAAAGGGTAAACAAAGACACAGAATATTAATGAATTGAGAGAGCAGTATCCATAAAGGAGTAAACTTCATTCTGTGATGGAGAAGACCAAGCAAGGTTGAGTAGGTTGGCCACTGAGACTTCTCTGGAGAGAGGCAGCAAGTAAACAGAGGTCTGACAGGTAAGAAGTTCCAGCCATCAGTAGGGTGAAGGAAAGGGTATTTCAGGCATTGGGTAACATAAGCACACAAGCCATGAGGCTGAAGAGGGCCTTGTGTGTCCCAGAACCTATCTGGATGTTCAAGTCCAGGGTGTTCAAGGGTGGGAAACAAGGCAGAGAGTGACATACGGAAAGACGAGTGGATGGAGGCATGATGATCATGAAAATCTCTGCAGGACATGGCAGAATTTTTTTATTTTGTTCTAAAAACAACAGAAAGCTATTTAACAGTTCTGTGCAGTGGAGCAACACAAATTTGCATTTAAGATTATCATTCTAACTGCTACATAGAGAATGGATTATGGAGGGCAAGTCTTAAAATAGGAAGAGCACTTGGGAGTTCACTGCAATAAGAACCAATAAGACCTAAAGCAATATAATGACTGTAGAAATGATGAACAGTGGGTGACTTTGAGATGTATTTTGAAGGTAGTCTTGTGGGCCTTGCTGTTGAATGTAGAAGAGAAGAAAAGCAGGATTCAAGACTCCTAGGCTTATGCTATGGTGCAGTAGCAAAATTTACTCAAATGGGTAACACAGAGGGTTGGAGAATGGGGTCAGGCGGAGGCAGAACTGAGACGATCGGGGCAGAGAGGAATCTAGAATTCCATTGTGGACTTACTAAGTTTGCCAGGACTATGGCCTGTCCAGGGTGAGATGGCAAGGAGGCAACTGGATGTGAGTCTGGAGCTCAAGTAAAAGGTCTCAGTTTGAAGTATCAGTTGAGAGCCTCAGCATGTAGAAGACATGTAAATCTCTGAGAACAGATGACATTTCCAAGGGAAACGTGCAGAGAGACAAGACAGTCCAGAGTTGAGGGACAAGAATTAATTATGCAAGAGGTAAATAAACAGTATAAAGGGTTCAAAATTTCCACGTTGCTCCCAACTTTTATTGAAACCATGCAACCATTTCATGATTTAGTCTCTTTCACTGTGGAACACTCTTAGTCACTGCTGCAAACCTGATTTGTGTGTTACTAGATGAAATGACCATCAGATGAGTCCAATGACATATACCTCAGAAACATTCTCCATCTCCCACTCGACAGCACCAAATTCCCAAGAAAATAATACAGAAATATTATTTTCTTTCTTACTGGGCTTCTAAACACCCTTTGGTGTCCCGTTTCTCATCTCTCAAGAGCTCTCCTGAAAAAAGATGTAGGGAGGGTAAGGGTAAGGATGCAGGACAGTAGAGTGGAGAAGCCATTCCTTACCTCTTCTTCTTCAAGTAGAATGAGCCGAACCACAACAATGTGAATTGCATTGCCAATACTTGGGTTATGGAACAACCCAGTGACCTAGAGTCAGAAATGGAAAACCATTAGCTCACATGCATAGATAAATACCAGAGTAGGGGGGGAAATAGCACTGTGATGCACTTGAAATAAATGTTATTTTATAGCTTAGGAATTTTGGGGGGAGTGCAACAAAGAGTGAGAAATGCCCCCTGGCCCAATCCACACTATGATACTTAACAGCAACCTTTCCAAGGTGACTGACTAGCTGCGTGCTTGAGGGACTGGTGCCTTTCTTCCCTTTGACCCTTTCCCTGATCCATAGTCTTTCTCTCTTGTATTATCAGTTCATTAGTCAAATACCTTTTCCCATCTCCATAAGACTAGCACTCTCTCTAACACTTTCTCTGGGAAGGCAGAAACACCAAGGATACAAAAGGGAAGTCTGGAATTAGGGGGGTCATTAACTTTATTCCAATTCTAATTCTAACTACCTTGAGGAAAGCATGTTCTAATTCTTTGCCTCAGTTTACTTATCTGTGCGCCAACATAAATTGATGAGATAAAGTCACACTAAAAGGATTGAGTCACTTGAGCAATACCCAGTAGAAAATATATGACAAATCCCAAATTTCCCTAGGATACACACCTTTAAGAGACAGAATAATTAGCCCTGAATTTCCATCCTTCCTCACTTAGGCAGGGAATAGATTCATATATCTATATCTATCTATATGTATATAGATATATATATCTATATGTATATATATCTATATCTATATGTATATAGATAGATATAGATACAGATATATGGAAAGAACAAAAAAGGTATCTCTTATTTTTGGAGGGTAGAGCATATCTAATGACATTGTTCGCCAGCTGCCTCTCCCCACTCCAGGGTCTGACATACCATGTTCATGATGGTGAGGATATAGGACTCCACATTGTCACTCCCATGATACTCAATCATCTTCGTGTCAGCCACCACCAGTGTCTCCACCCATCGCTCTTTACTGATGGAACGCCGAGACAGGCCTCTGCTGGGCCAGTGGTTCCTCTCCCACTTTTCTCGCTGTTGCTCTAGTGTCTGGGAGGTGGCAAGACTGTCTAAACATGAAGGAGAAGACAGTGGGCTAACTCTATGTATTCTCATATACTACTCACTTCTACTTGTCAAGATGCAAGGCCATAAGTTTAACTTCTGTTTAACATTGTAAGAATGCAAGGTTCTTATATACATGACTGAAATGGAAGAAGAGATCAATATAAATGATTATGACCAAGATAACTGTAATTTTCATCTTTTTCTTAAAGTTTATTTATTTTTAGAGAAAGAGAGACATCAGCAAGGGAGGAGCAGAGAGAGAGGGACAGAGGATCAGAAGTGGGCTCTGTACTGACAGCAGAGAGCCCAACGCGGGGCTAAGACTCACAAATTGCCAAGATCATGACCTCAGCCAAAGTTGGATGCTTAAATGATTGAGCCACCCAGGTACCCCTGAAACTTGCATCTTATAGAGAGGTTCAAAGGTACTTCTCTGAAATAATTATTACCTATTTCATTAAATAGACTCCTCACTATTAAAAAGATGTTATAATAAAAAATAAGAACTTTTTCTTCTTCTCTTCCTCCTCTAAATATTTCAGTGCCTACTATGTGCAAGGCAGTGTCCTGGGTTTTAAAGCATCAAGTTGTTTATCCTCATGAAGGTTTGAGGGACGTGCTTCTATCTTTGTTTTGCAAATGTGGGAATTAATGTTCAAAATGACTGGTTCAATAATTTCCCCTAAGTCACATAGTCTATAAAGTCTGGAAGATCCAGGGTTTTCTATGCCCTAAAATCATGTACATTTCATATATACCACACTGTCTCCCGCAGAGTAAACATGCATACAACCGGAGAACATGAAAGCTGGAAAAGCTGTATATACTTCAAGAAGGTATAAAGATAGAGTTGATTACCCTGGTTTGCTATGTAGCCCTTCTGGGTTCCTCAGTTTCACTATCTGTGTGAAGTTAGAACATACCCAGTAATATTCACCAAAAAAATGTGACATAATTGTAGGTCCAAATAATTTCAAATTCACTTCTTGTCAGCTTTACTTGAAAATAATAAAGCTGTACTAGGTATAGCACTTTTGGAAAATAACCCAGGATTGTGTTAGCCTTGAAGGGAAGTCTTGTGAAGATTTGCAAACAAGGAGATGGTTGCCCTCTCATCTGCCTGTGGTAGAACAAGTTTCTATTTTCCTTCTCCACCTACTTTGCACGGATGAGTATGTCTTCCCTAAGAAACCTCTAGAGATGTTATCAATGGGTTCTGACTCTGCATCCTTACCTACCCCACTGTCTGTCACCCTCTTTTTGAGGATGGGAACATTTCAAACTATGTTTCCAAATCTCTCTGTACAAGCCAAGGAGCAAGCCATACTCGAGTCCACGTGGGATCTGTGTTCTAGAAGGGGCGTTAGCAGACCAGGCCAAGTAGAGGAATCCTATCAATCCAGTTAGGTGTGATCTCCTTCTCTCAATCCCTCTTGTCCTTGCCATGTGGGGTGGGGAATCTCCTCCAAGCTGCAAGGATGACCAGTGCTCTCCATGACCGTATATATCTGGGCGAGCAGCTATAAGCATCTTCACCCAGTGCCCTAACAAAGCCTGTAGTCCTTGGTGCCCCCTCCTCACTTGGTCCTGTAGGCTCATCACCCACCCCCTCAGTGGGGGTCCTCTTGCAGAGGCTTCCGCTGGCACGAAGTGTGCATTGTGCAGCCCAGTCATTAAAGCAGGACCCCTTGCTCCAGGCTGTGGCTATGGACACCCCTCCTCTCAGGCCGCAGGTACCTAAGGTTAGGACCTGGCAGGAGGCTGCCACCCATAAGACGCTGGTAGGATAAAGGTGACTTCTCTGCTTCTCCCAGTCCTTGCTTTTCTTGTGTCTCTGCCTTTACTCCCCCTCCTCCACATTTATCTCCTCAGTGTTGAGCAAAAGAGTTTAAAGGGGAAAAAAAAGATACCTTTAAAGCCCATGAAGTTATTTTCAATTTTTCCAGCAAATAGTCTGGTGAGTTCTCAGTAAACAGGCATGTAGAAAGAAACGTGGAAATGAGAGATGCAGGCTGGTAAAGACGTGAATCGATTTAACGTTTTCAACAAGACCTACACTGAGCACTTGCTAAAGGCCAGATCCTGCGCTAATGAAAATGTCTTCAGGTTTCACGTATTCCCCAAGGAGAGAGATATCTGTACTCATAAACAGTGCCAGAAGCTTTGCAGAAGTGGTAGTGGTGGGATTCCACCTGGACCCTGACGGGACCAAGCTGGGAGAGGATCGTATACACCCAGGCCGACTCTGTCCTCATGAAGTCATCCCAGACTTAACAGAAAAATTGCTTCTGCTCAAGAATTTCAGACTGTACAAGAAGCCAGCCGTACACACTTCTCTTCAAGGCCTGGTGACAAAGTCAGACCGTTCTGTAGTGGCAGGTGAGGTGCCAACAATTCTGGGAGGCTCCTGACCTTGCCACCACCCCCCCACACACATACTTAGTCAGCTCAGGATGCAATAACAAAATACCAGGGCTTGAAGGACAGAAATGTGTCTTCTTCCAGTCCCGGAAACTGGAAGTCCAAGATCAGGATGCCGGCAAGGGCAGGGTCTGGTGAGAGCTCTCTTTCTGGCTTGCAGATGGCTACCTTCCCACTATCTGCTGACATGGTTTTTCCTCAGTGTGTGCGTGTGGACAGATTTTGTCTTCTTATCAGGCCACCAATCGTGTTGAACTAGGACCCCACCCTTATGACTCCATTTAACCTTAGTAACCTCCTAAAAACCCTGTGTCTGAATACAGTCACACCGGGTGGGGGGTAGGGGATTAGGGCTTCAACATGGGAAATTTGGGAGGACACAATTCCGTCCATACCCCACACATACTTTGTTCAGAGGTCTCTCTTTTGGGCAGGCCTCTAACTGAGAACTTCCACAGTGCTGTAGCTTCCTGCTCCTCGAGGGGTTGTCCAATGTTTTTCTTCTGACAAAATTCTTTAACAAAACTTATAAAAATGAACATTTAAGAATTCTCTTACCTCGCATTGTGTTCCTTTTCCACCCCCAAAGAAAATACAAAATTATCAACACCCACACACATATACCCTCCAAACTATAGTGACATTCTCTACACAGGACTACATTAGAGTTTAAATTGGTGAAAAATCAAGAAAATTCCAAGAAGTGATTGCAGGGATGATTTTTTTTTTCTTCAAAAAACAGCTGACAGAAAGTAAAGCAATTTAAGTAAAATTATTTTCCAAGGTTGTCAGAGGTTCTTGAAGTTCACATTTCAACTACAAGAAGAGAAGCTAGCATCAGAGCC
Source organism: Panthera onca (assembly GCF_046562875.1). Taxonomy (NCBI): domain Eukaryota; kingdom Metazoa; phylum Chordata; class Mammalia; order Carnivora; family Felidae; genus Panthera; species Panthera onca. The sequence goes on from NC_138339.1 coordinate 27,065,233, forward strand.
TGGCCTTGCTGGCTTTGTAAAGGGCCAGAAGGGCATCTCCTTTCGCTTTATGACCAGTGCCTAATACCATGCCTGGCAAACAGTGGCGCTCAATAAATGTTTGATGTATGGGTGAAGGAAAAACTGAAGATGATCAGAAACAACTTATGAATCACAAATACTGAAGAATTGCAAGAGTTATCTACTTTTCCCTATTGGATGGCTTGTGTCAATTAAAGAATGTTCCACACTGAGACTGTGAAGTGTCTGTTTGAAGGGGAGAAATCTAGCCAAGTGGGCAGTTTTGGGAAGGACAATATCCAGTCTTGACCCAGGACTGACTTTCCCAAACCAGAAGCCAAGGAAATGCAGGTATCTGTAGTGTCTGCTGAGGGGTGCAGGACACCCTGTGCACTAACAGAACAGAGGGCCTAGAGATCTCTGGGGAATACAAATAACTGACTTCTTTTTCCCTTCCCCAAACCCCAAGTGCTTTAGGCAGCTCTTCACAAAGCTCTGTCTCATTTAGAGCTTTCTTGGATAGCAGAGCCCATCTGTCAGACTCAGGGTCGCCAGGACATCTGCAGGTAGGTTGAACCATGGCTTGAGCAAGTTGCATGGAGAAGACTCAAGTTTTCCCAGGGAGCAAGGAAAGTGAACACAGAGAGTGGAAGACTCAGAAAATTATAAAGTTTCTTGGACTCTAAGGGATGTTTTTTTTAGCATGCCAGGAGCTTCTAGCATGGGCAATAAAGCCACCTCTTCCACTGAAGGACTTGCTCAAGGCTCTGTCTCCTATCCTGACTCAGCTCTTCCCTCACCTCAATTCTCTTCTGCTGCCCTATGCACAGATTTTTCATAGAGAAGGAGGATTTCTCCCTGGCATGAAGGATTACCTACCACTGACTGGAAACTGGATGTTAACTGCACCAACTGACAGATTTGAGGCCCAGCTTCCCCCAAGAAGATTCTCTCAAGTTAATCTTCTCCAGGCCACACCCTATAGCTTCTAGATGCTCATCTTCCTGCCATCAGCACGAGTGAGGTTCCTGAAGCACAACGACTCAGCAACAACACAAACACGGGCAGCCACCTCTGATGGAATGCCTAACAAGAGCCTGGTCTGTGATAAACACTTTTTTATTTGATAGTTTACTAGTTAGTTCTCAATAACCATATGAGATAAGTCTTATTATTGCTATTTTAAAATAAGAAACATGAGATTCAGAGAAGTTATAAAATTTGTTCAAAGTCATATGGCTAATAAGCAGCAGACCAGCATTTTAGATGAGTCGGTCTGAATCTCATTCAGATTGGTGCTGTGGGGATAGAGGTAGTGTTCCTGGGAAACCTCTGCCTGGAAACTGCAATGTGCGGAGTAGAAAGGGTTAGCTCAAAACAATCATCTTAGCAGAAAAGCTGGATCAGGCACCAGCTGGCCCCAAGCTCCAAGTCCCTACTAGTTCCAAGCAACGCTTGAAGGAAATTTGTCTAGGAGAAGCTCAATAGGTAATACGTGATCTTTTGAAACTGGCTTTCTGGAGACAATGTCTCACTTCTCTTGTATAATCCAGACACATGCTACTTAGAGAAGATGTCTTGGATCCAGAGTTGATGGTTAGAGAAATGACACCAGGAAAAAAGAGGAACATCTTAAGTCTGATAGGACCTAGAAAGCTTTGGTTCAGGTCCACCATTGACAATTGTTTCACTCCCCATACCTATGAGCTTGGCCAAAACCACTTCTGCATTGAGCCACTTGTAAGCCACATGACCTTGGGCAGGTGTTCTCATCACCACCCCTACCCCACAGCCATGTAATGAGGAAACTGAACTGAACTCCTACGTTAAAAATGTATTTTATGGGTATCTGTCTGGCTCAATCCATTGAGCATGCAACTCTTGATCTTGGGGTTGTGAGTTTAAGCTCCATGTTGGGTGTAGAAAGATTACTTAAAAAATAAAAAAAAAATGTATTTTAGTAATGAAACCCTTTCTTCAAACCAAAATTATGCAAAAAGCAAGGAAAAGAAACAATCCCAAAGCAGATGTGGCAGAGGGTACAGAGAGGGACTCCACATGGCAGAGCTTTAAACCACCAGAAGACACCATATCTAAGGGTCTTTTCAGCCCTGGTGTTGTTTCAGTTGAACAAACACACCTTCCACTGCCCACACAAGTCAGCATTTTGCTGCTATCACACATTTGCAACCAGATCCCCTTCTTGGCAGAACACTGCTGCCTTTCCCAACAGAGCTGAACATCAGTATTGGAGCTCATATCCATTAGCAACAATAGTTGAGCTGCCAAAGGTGTCCATCTCTCTGGGCCAGCTTCGGGTAGATTTGAAATGTCCCAGCCAGGGAGCTCATTTTCATTAAAAAGAAGTATATCTTACTCACTGTGAACCAAAACTATTTTTGTCCTTAGGTAAGAGACTTCTCAAAACTGGCCACTGTTAAAGTGAAGACATATGTCTTTAGAGATAAACAAGTGAAGAAACAGGAGTCTAAGTGTTAGTAATGAGTAGATGTCAAAAGCAAGTATGTCCCAGGGTTAGGGCTGTGGACCAAAGTATCAGTATGCGAAAAAATGAAAAACTATATATGCTCCCCACAGGCTGACTGGTCCTGGCTGATAACACCCTCACTTAATTGAGAACATGTCAAAAAGGTGGGAGAAAATGAGAAATCATTTTTGAGATGAGAAATCTCCCAAAATGATAAAACAATTAAATCAAGTACAGGTAAAAGGGAAGCTTTTAAATCTCTCCTGAGAGCCAATATCAGAATCAGAATTTATAAAACAATATGATCCATTATTATCTTACTTTAAATTGTCAATTTTGTTCATTGCTAACACACGATGACAAGCAATTCCACTGAATTGAGATCTAATCCCACACACTTTCTTTCCCTTCCTCATCTTCTGGCAAAAATGTGCTGATGAATTTCTCATAATGAAGACAAATGTGGAAGAGGCAGATAGGGGCAGAAGGAAGACCAAAAAACTCCCAAACTTAAGTAATCAACCAAGTAGGATAATGAGTCCCAGCAAGCTGAAACACTGATAGAACTCTAATGACACACTTTCCTTAGCTTAGTAACTGAGGGACTTCCACACTTCCTCCAAGGCACTGTGAAAGGCTTCTTATACACAGCCTCTACATCCTCAGTGGTGAGCTCTCCATTTCTGAAGGTGTTCAGAAAGAGTTTATTCCTGCACAGTTACATTTTCATGTATAATGTAGAATCCACCAGCTTATAAATAACTAGCTATACGGTAATACAAGCAGGGAATTTAGTACACTGTTTCCCAAGCTTTCTTGACCTTGGGACTTGTTGCTTTCAGAGCTCTCATTAATACGTAGTGTTCCATGGCACATCACTTAGGAAATACAGCTTTTAAGGATTACTGGCTCAGGAAGGAAATCAGATTAAATGACTGCTAAAGCTTTTTCAGATTATAAGGACCTGTCATTCTAAGATAATCTGTATGGAAATGAAGGGGAAAAACATGTCTTTTCCAGGAGCTACAGAGTGGGAATGGAAACCTAGGGTACCTGTTTCTTCAAGTACCTTATGCTTTCTTCCTAGGGTTCTCCTTGGTCTTAATGAAGGTTTATATCTTGGGATCAGAAAGACCTATTACTTAAGTAGAAAGACTGAGAAAATGGGAGAGGCAGGAGAGGAGCCTCTTGAAGAATGGAGTTCTTTCATCTGTGGGGAGATGGGTGATGGACCAGTATGGGGCATCTTACCAATTACCTAGGGCTGATCCTAAGCTTCAGCAAGACCTTCCAAGAAAAGGCTCACTCTGAAACTCCAGGTCTACCTATTCTGGCAGTACTTTTAAAGATTATCAAATGCTACAAACATAGTACATGTTCATTAAATATGATGCCAACGGCTTAACAGGATTTTCTTAATGCTCACAGGGACTTCTAGCCAACTGTTGTCACAAGAAGGAAAAATGAATCAGTCCTATCCAGATGGATCTAGGCCATTCTAAGGTGGTGGGCCACCTAAGGTGGAGACCCTCTCAGCTCAGTGTCCCTTTCTCATCTGCCTAGGTTCCTGTCCAGTTGTTTATATCAAATCCCCAAAACTATCATACAAAATACTGAACATGTATAAGGCAATTTGTGCCTGCCTTCATGATGACTGTGTCAGGCCACCAGTTGTCCCAATATTTGCTTTTCCTCTTTGACTTTTTGCTGGGCACACGCCCCCCTAGAATACAATAACGCAGCATCCCTTGCAACTAAATTCTGACCAGTGGGACCCAAGGGAAAGCACCACGTCTACCTTACAGAACTTAAAAGGAAGACCCAGGAACTTCTTTTCTACTTCTTCCTTCTTGGCCCTGAGTGTGGATGGACAAGAAAGTGGAAGCCAGACATCACAGAAGATAGAACAAGAGAGAAGACAGGCAACAGAAAGAGTCTGAGTTCCTGATGATGGTGCACTGCACCAACCTTGCACATTTTATCTCCAAATTTCACTTATGTGAGAGAGAAATAAAAGTTTACTTTTCAACTAGAATGGAAGAGGGCTGTTTTGTCTGTTTTGTTCACTCTTCTGTCTAGACTAGTTCTGTGCACGCAATAGCAATATCTCAAATAAATACATCTTCTTTGGGGTTTTCTGTCACACATAAACATATAATCCTGAAGGATATGATATGATGACTTAACCACCCTCTCCATGTCTGTAAGTGCTATCTCTTCTTATCCATAACCCTGAGGGGGTGGGCTGCTTTCCTCTCCAAGTGGTAGCATTTGATCCGTCTCCTCAGATGGGTAAGTTGATTGAGTGTAAATAAACAGAGGGTTCGCTTTTAATACCTCCACTGTATAAATAGCAGGAATGACTGACCACCCCAAATGGCTTCCAGAAATAGCATGATCAGAAACGGCTTTCAGAAATAGCACTATCAGACTTGAGTCCTGGGGAAAACAATGCCATGAGTCCCCCGTATGGTCTTCTTTACAGATCTCAATGTGCCAAGGTTTCGTGGAAAGAGAAAGAAAACACTATTCATGCTTGGGAACCTCAATTCTTACATGCTTTTAAATGAAGCAAGAAAATTCTTGGTGACACCTACTGGGTTCACTATTAGTATTCTCTCCAGTCATCAAAGGCTGAGCGTGTCTGTTAGAAAGAAACCTAACAGTGAGCTACTTTTGCTGCTGCTATCCTCCTAGTCCACACATAACTGCTTGGTATTTCAAGTCACCAACTTGACTCCAGGGCATAAATAGATCTAAGCTCTTCTGTACCCCCAGAGTCCCTCAGAAAATGGATATCCTGAGTAATAAATGTTAACTTGGCAAGACAGCAAGTAGTCAAGCTGCAAGTTAAGATCAAAGAAACCTTTGAGGACACCAATCAGAGAGCTATCTCCAGAGACCAGAGAAGCTATCTGCCCTATCTTTGAGCCGACACCAAAAGAACAATGCCACCCTGATGAGACCATTTTTTAAAAAGGTGAAAGAGACCATATTTACATATGGTCATACTGACATATATATATATGGGTATATTCTACACATACATATATAATGGGTATGTTTACATACTCTACTTAATGCTTAATTTCACACCAATACAACTTCTTCCATGTCCGTTTATTATAAGTACGATATTTATTAATATGTTTCTCTTTTTCTCCTAGCATATATGGCCCTCCTCTACCCAGAAACTAGACCAAAATAGGTGCATTTCTTTACAGTTCTTCTCTGGGATATTTTTTGTTGGTTGATTGGTTTGGTTTGATTTCTAATACACCCCTTCACTGAGAATGACACTTTTTCCCAAATTTCAGCTTTATTTAGGTGCCTCCTTCTGGCTGTCCACTTTCTATGGGCTCAGAAATTTGTCCCCAGTTGCTCACAAACGGATTCTTAAAATCCAGAGTATAGAGCTCCAGGAAACTATCATCTTTGTCTCTAGCATTTGGTTAACCTCTGCTGTCTGCATTCCCATCTTTCTCCCCTGTCCCTCCTCTCCCTCCTCCTCCTCCTCCTCCTCCTCCTCCTCCTCCTCCTCCTCCTTCTTCTTCTTCTTTTAACCTCTGAAAGCTTTGTTCATGTTCATCTCCACTCTACTATCTGTATTTAAAGAAAAAAGATTTTTTAAAGCTCTTTGTCCAGAATTTTAAAGTTCCCCATACTGTAGGGGAAGGATTTCCCCTAAGGATTTAGAGGCTAAGGATTTCTTAGGGCTAAGGATTTCTTGTCTATCATATTTTGTGTTCTTTTTCATGGTGAAATTCAGCCCCACTATATTTACAAATATAGTGTATTGAGTTTACAAAAATGTTTTTGTAAAGTAGGAAACGCTATAGGGTGTGGAGTTTCCCAATGTGTTATAAGAATCTGGTTTCCTAAAGAGTCTAAAGGCACTGGAGGCACTGAATGTATCATCCTTTTTTAGGCTTCAGTGACACATACACTTGACACAAGAAACAAATTACAGTCGCAGGGGACATTATATCTGCTGCAATCATGGATCACTTTACTCTTGTGACAACTGCCAAAAAGATAGATTGCAGTTTGCTTTTTTTCTAGTAAAGGTCAAGATGATATTATTATTGTTATGAACCAAAGGCAGGATTTTATCTATTCTCAAATGTAGCAAATAAATGGATTGTCTTAGCTCAAAGTTCCGTGTTTATCTTCTGCGTGGGTCATCCTGCTGGCATGGACAGCATCTCCCTGAGGGGGAAGGCTTTCTTTATAAGGGAGAACTGGACCAGTGCCTCAGTCACTGTGTTAACTCAGCACTCAGCATTGAGCCTGGTGTCTTCTAATATGCAGTAAGTGTCTGCTGAGTGAGTATACGGATTCATTTGCTTAATATTTATTTGTGGAGCTGGGATGTTACATAGAGCATTAAACAAAACAAAAAAAGTGTTCGCATTTTAGTGAACCTAATCTGAATTTCATTATTCATTCATTCCAACTTCTATACTTTGCTCAACATATTTACTCACTTCCAACCCCCAGTCCCCAAAGTAGAGTGCTAACAACAAATCACGCATCAAAATCGGGCAAATTTTGTTTCCTGAAGGAAATGCTATTCTGAACAAAGGTGCCCTCCTGCTCCGAAGGGACCAGGGAAACCACAAAGTAATGAGGCACTCCCATTTCAGCTCTCAAATTTCTTGGAAACTATGACAGAAAGTGGAATTTGGCGTAATTTTTTTTCTTTAATCCACTTTATTGTAATAATTTTCTATGTTATTTTTGTAGTTAGAAAAATAAACTTTAGGGGCGCCTGGGTGGCGCAGTCGGTTGAGCCTCCGACTTCAGCCAGGTCACGATCTCGCGGTCCGTGAGTTCGAGCCCCGCGTCAGGCTCTGGGCTGATGGCTTGGAGCCTGGAGCCTGTTTCCGATTCTGTGTCTCCCTCTCTCTCTGCCCCTCCCCCGTTCATGCTCTGTCTCTGTCCCAAAAATAAATAAAAAACGTTGAAAAAAAAATTAAAAAAAAAAAAAAAAGAAAAATAAACTTTAAAAAATGTGAAGACACTTGGGGCACCTGGGTGGCTCAGTCGGTTGAGTGTCTGACTTCAACTCAGGTCATGATCTTGCAGTCTGTGAGTTCCAGCCCTGTGTTGGGCTCTGTGCTGACAGCTCAGAGCCTGGAGCCTGCTTCCAATTCTGCATCTCCCTCTGTCTCTGCCCCTCCCCCACTCATGCTCTGTCTCTCTCTCTCTCTCTTTCTGTCAAAAATAAACATTAAATTTTTTTTTAATATGAAGACCCTTTACTTTGATATTCTTCACATTTATAATTTAATAGCAGCATTTTTTTCTGAGTTCTTTATCCAATTCTCTTGTTAATGTTTGCCTTTTTAACTAAGTAACCAGAAGCTATTCTCCCCAATCATTTAAAATGACTCTCTAGCAACAGCAATCACACAGTAACCTATGTAATTATTGAGAAATATAAATCTACCCAATTTGTATATTCATTCATTTTCTGGTTCTCCAAAGAAAGGAAAATTGACTAGGGTGGGGGAAGATGCAAACTTAAGGAGGAAAAAAAAAAGGAATTATTCCCTCTAAGTTAGCAGCCATTCTTCTATGAAGGCATGTGATGGCAAAGAGCTTTGAAAATGGGAGCCAGTAGTTTGTTAAGGAACTAGAGACACATGAGGTAAACAGGAAGACATTGAACTTAGCCAGATAAACACACTTCTGGAGCACTGGAAAGAACACTATGGTCCAGGGAAGCCCAGGACAATCCATAGGCCACCAGCCACATGTGGCGCCAGAGCATTTGAAATGTGCTGTTCGTGTAAAACACACCCTGGATTTCAAAGAGTTAGTATAAAAAGAGAGAGAGAGAGAGAGAGAAAGAAAGAAAGAAAGAAAGAAAGAAAGAAAGAAAGAAAGAGAAAGAAAGAGAAAGAAAGAAAGAAAGAAAGAAAAAGAAAGAAAGAAAGAAAAAGAAAGAAAGAAAGAAAGAGAAAGAAAGAAAAAGAAAGAGAAAGAAAAAGAAAGAGAAAGAAAGAAAGAAAGAAAGAAAGAAAGAAAGAAAGAAAGAAAGAAAATGTAAACTATCACATTAACAATTAACATTACATGTTGAAATGATATACTGGATATTGTGGGCTAAGAAAATTATTAAAATAAACTTTGTCTGTTTCTTTTTATGTTTTTTTTCTCTTTGGCTTCTACAAAATTGAGCACGACATATGTGATGTACATTAGATTTTTATTGCATAGAACTTCTTTAGAGCTCAAGACCCTTGGTTATTAATCCAGGGTCTCCTAATTATTTGTCCCAAGTTTACCTCACAGAACTGCTTTATAGAAGGAGTACATTATAACGTGGGGGGAACATCAAGTATGATACCCTCCACATACTGGAGTCATAAGTGTTATTTTGTTTTCCTCTATCTTATCTGCAACTCAAGATATAATATTTGTGATAGGTCAAAACCTCATTCCTCTTGTTTTCCATTAAATTTATTTAGTTTCACTGATTGGGGAGAGCCATGACTTTAACCAGCCTGGCTGCCTCATCCCTGTCCTCACCTTATGAGACATCTTTGTTCCTCATGCACTAGAGCACAATGACAAGGAAGCAGCATTAGGAGGCAAGTGACTTTACTTATTCTTTTTTTCCGTGCTTTTTTTAGGAGAGGGAGAGAGATCAGATAGTTCTGACACTTAGATTTATTCTAAAAAATGACTTCCTGTCCATTAACAGATAAACAGATAAACAAAATGCAGTGTATACATACAATGGAATGTTATTCAGCATTCTGACACCTGCTACAGCATAAAGGAGACTTGAGGACTTTACGCTAAATGAAATAAGCAGTCATCAGAGGACAAATACTGCAGGAAGCCCCGTACAGGAGGCACCTAGAGTAGTCAAATTCATACAGACAGATAACTGAATGGTGGTTGCCAAGGGCTCCCAGCGGAGGGAAAGTGTGAGGACCTATTGTCTGATTGGTATACAGTTTCAGTTTGGAAAGATGAAAATGGTTCTGGAGATGGATGGATAGTGGTGATGGTTGCCCAACAATGGGACGGTGTAGTTTATTTTATATAGATTTTACCATAATTAAAAAACGAAGTAAAAAAAAAGGTAACCTCCGTGGTAGATGATGGATGTTCAAGTGAACACCGTTCCACCCAACCTCCTGCACTTTCTATGGCCACATCAACAAGTCCCAGAGTGACCTTTAGGTCCCTAAGGAGACTTCAGCACCAATCACTGTTTCACAATCACTAAAGTGTGCTTACTAAGGCATTAACATTTCGACAAGTACAGCTGTCAAAGTAAGACTTTTCTAAATAAACTTTAACATTTTAATTAGCCAGAAATTCCATTTTCCAATACAAATGAGGTTTGGCAATAATGTTAAGTTAAAAGTTTTCCCTGAAATTTTCCGGGGCTTTTGTCTGCAGCCTTGCTGGTCCCACCGTCCGTGATTTTTTCCCCTTGTCCTAGAGCTACAATCCGCCCATCACTGCAAGACAAGCTGGTTTTGGCTGAACCTTTATGCCTCTGCCCACTTCTGCCCTCTTGAGGCTATTAAAAGATTTCTAGGCAGCTCTTTTTGGCTTTATATTGTCAACTGGAGATGTGTCCTTTGTAGATGGGCTTGCTTTGTTAGACTATGTTTCAAACGTACAATTTTTCCTCTCTAATCTTCCACCTAACTCCTTGTTTACACAAGAAGGGGACTCTGTCATACCTCTTTCCACATACACTCCTCTCTGAGATGTTGCTTTGGGCCCCCCAGCTTTAGAGATAGAAAATCTGGAATTTTCTCAAAAATAGGGTAGTAAATTCAATTTGTATACAGATCTTCCTTGACTTACAATGGGGTTATGTCCCAATGAACCCATCATAAGTTGAAAATATCATTAAGTTGAAAATACATTTAATACACCTTACTGAACATCATAGCTTAACCTAGCCTACCTTAAACATGCTCAGAATACTTCGACGAGCCTACAGTAAGGCCAAATCATCTAACACAACCTATTTTATAATAAAGCATTGACTATCTCATGTAATTTATTGAACGGTACTGAACGTGAAAACAGCATGGTTGTACGGGTATAGAAGGTTGTAGGTGTATTTAGGCTGTTACCCCTAGTGGTGGCGTGGCTGACTGCGAGTTGTGGCTCCCTGAGCTTCACTTAGGGGTGACAAAAATGTTCTAAAGTTGACTATGGTAATGGTAGAACCACTCTGTGAATATACTAAAAGCCATTGAATTGTACACTTTAAATAAGTGAATTATATTTATTTGAATTATGTCTCAACAAAGCTGTCATTTTTTAAAAAGCCTATGTGAAGAAGATGAAAAAACAAGCTGCAGACTGGAAGAAAATATTTGTAAACCACATATCCAACAAAAGACTGGTATAAAAAAATACATAAGGAATTCTCAAAACTCAATAGTAACCAAAAATCAAATTAAAAATGAGCAAAAGTACTCTCAACAATAGCCAAATTATAGAAAGAGCCTAAATGTCCATCAACTGATGAATGGATAAAGAAATTGTGGTTTATATACACAATGGAGTACTACGTGGCAATGACAAAGAATGAAATATGGCCCTTTGTAGCAACATGGATGGAACTGGAGATTGTTATGCTAAGTGAAATAAGCCATACAGAGAAAGACAGATACCATATGGTTTCACTCTTATGTGGATCCTGAGAAACTTAACAGAAACCCATGGAGGAGAGGAAGGAAAAAAAAGGGGGTTAGAGTGGAAGACAGCCAAAGCATAAGAGACTCTTAAAAACTGAGAACAAACTGAGGGTTGATGGGGGGGTGGGAGGGCGGGGAAGGTGGGTGATGGGTATTGAGGAGGGCACCTTTTGGGATGAGCACTGGGTGTTGTATGGAAACCAATTTGACAATAAACTTCATATATTGAAAAAAAAAAAGAATGACTAAAAATGAGCAAAAGAGTGGAGCCTGGGTCGCTCAGTCAGTTAACTATCCAACTTCGGCTCAGGTCATGATCTCATGCATGGTTCATGGATTCCAGCCCCGCGTCAGGCTCGGTGCTGACAGCTTGGAGCCTGGAGCCTGCTTAGGATTCTGTGTCTCTTCTCCCTCTGCCCCTCCCCCCACTTGTGCTCTGTTTCTCTCTCAAAAACATTAATTTTTTTTTTTTTTTTAATGAGCAAAAGACAGAAACAAACATTTCACTGATGAAGACATACGGATATCAAAAAAGCACATGAAAAGATGTCCAACATTACCTATTGGGGAGATGAAACTTAATGAGATAGCACTACAAGGAGATAGCACTACATATCTATCAAGAATGCTAAAATTAGGGGCACTGGGTGGCTCAGTCGGTTAGGCATCCGACTTCGGCTCAGGTCACGATCTCACGGTCCATGAGTTTGAGCCCCGCATCGGGCTCTGTGCTGACAGCTCGGAGCCTGGAGCCTGTTTCAGATTCTGTGTCTCCCTCTCTCTCTGACTCTCCCCCATTCATGCTCTGTCTCTCTCTGTCTCAAAAATAAATAAACAGTTAAAAAAAAAAAAAGAATGCTAAAATTAAAGGGACACCTGGGTGGCTCTGTCGGTTAAGCATCCAAATCTTAGATCTGAGCTCAGGTCTCCATCTCAGGGTTGTGAGCTTAGGGTCCGCATTAGGCTCTGCTCTGGGCATGAAGCCTACTTGATTTAAAAAAAGAATGCTAAAATTAAAAATAGCGACAGTATCACTATTGTGATATTGGATGCGGAGCAAGTAGATCACTTATGCACAACTGGTGGGGATATAAGATGGTATAGCCAGTCTAGAAAACACTTTGGCAGTTTCTTATAAAACTACATGTGCAATTGCTATGTGACATAGAACTGTACTCTTGGGCATTTATCCTAGAGAAATGGGAACTTATGTTAACCCAAAACCAGTACACAATGTGTAGAACAACTTTTCTTTTTTTAAAAAAAAAAATTTAATGTTTTATTTTTGAGAGAAAGAGAAACAGAGCATAAGTAGGGGAGGGGGCAGAGAGAGAGAGAGAGAGAGAGGGAAGCAGGCTCCAGGCTCCAAGCTGTCAGCACAGAGCCTGACGAGCAGCTTGAACCTACGAACTGAAAGATCATGACCTGCGAAGTCAGATGCTCAACAGACTGAGCCACCCAGGAGCCCCTAGAGCAACTTTATTTCTCATAGCCAATAACTAGACACCATCCAGCTGTTCTTCCATATGTGAAAGTTTAAATAAATTATGGTTACATACATATCCTGGAATACCACTCAGCACTGAATGTCTAGGGAATTATGTTGAGTGAAAAAAATCAATCCCAAAAGGTTACATACTGTATCATTCCACGTACAGAACATTTCAAAATGAAAAAAAAATTAGAAAATTTTTGAACTGCTTGCGGTTTGCCAGAGGTTAGGAATGAGGGATGGGGAGCATGGTGGTGAGGGAGGTGGTGTGGTTATGAAAGAGCAACATGAGAGATTCTTGTGGGGAAAGAGCTATTCAGTATCCCAACAGTGTTGGTAGATGCATAAAACCACACACGTAGTAAAACTGTGTAGAACTAATATCACACATAAACACAAATACATAAGTACACGAGTACAAGAAAGTTGGGAGAATCTGAATAAGATCACTGGGTTATGTCCATGTCAATATCCTGATTATGATATTGTACTATTGCTTTGTAAGATGTTACCCTTGGGGTAAATTGGGATCTTGTCCTATTGTATCTTACAACTGTATGTGAAGCTACAATTATCTCAGTAAAAACTTCATTAAAATAAAATAAATTCTTTGTCTGAACTCACACAGTAGTAGCAAAAGCAAAAACTAATCTTCAATCTCCCAATTCCTAGTCCAGAGTCAGTGACTCGCCTCTACACCTCTGGCTCAGACAGCCCTTCTGAGCTCCTGATCTGTGTTTCCTGCTTGAGTGGACTTAGCACCAGGAAGAGCAACCTCTGAGGAATGGAGGTAGGGTAGGGAAAGGGAAAGTGTCTAACAACAAAGGCATGCATGATATAATCCCAGGAATGGGAATTAGAGATGTGTGCATAAATAAATAAAAACACATAAGATAAAGTTAATCAAATACAGTTAGTCTGGGGCGCCCAGGTGGCTCAGTCATTTGAGCATCCGACTCTTGATTTCAGCTCAGGTCAATCCCAGGGTCATGGGATGGAGCTCTGCGTCAGGCTCCAGGCTGAGCAAGGAGCCTGCTTGAGATTCTCTATCTCTCTCCCCCGTCCCTCTCCCCTGCTTGCACATTCCCTCTCTCTCTAAAAAAAATTTTTAGGGGCACCTGGGTGGCTCAGTCTGTTAAGCATCCAACTTCGGCTCAGGTGATGAGCTCCCAATTCGTGGGGTCAAGCACTGCATCGGGTTCTGTGCTGACAGCTCAGAGCCTGGAGCCTGCTTCAGATATTGTGTTTCTCTCTCTCTGCCCCTCCCCCAGTTGCGTTCTCTCTCTCTCTCTCTCTCTCTCTCTCTCTCTCAAAAATAAATAAAACATTAAAAGTTTTTTTAAAAATTTTTTAAAAATGCAATTAGCCTATAAAAAGGCTTAGTTAGGTCATTACCTTTTGGGGAATTTCTCCAGATTTTGCTTCCCAACGTCCAACCACCCTTAGCACCCTCATCTTCTGGTGTTCCTGGAGAGGCAAGACTGTTGCTGTCTTCCAAAATCTGTTCTTCCTTCCTTCCTTCCTTACTAGCTGGGTCTGTGGCTGCCTGGCTCCTCCTTTTATTAAGTGTGACCCAGATACCACCTTATACCTGTCAGAATAGCTAACATTAACAACTCAGGCAACAACTGATGTTGGTGAGGATGCAGAGAAAGAGGATCTCTTTTGCATTGTTGGTGGGAATGCAAGCTGGTGCAGCCACTCTGGAAAACAGTATGGAGGTTCCTCAAAAAACTAAAAATAGAACTACCCTACGACCTAGCAATTGCACTACTAGGCATTTACCCACGGGATACAGGTGTGCTGTTTCAAAGGGACACATGCACCCCCGTGTTTATAGCAGCACTAGCAACAATAGCCAAAGTATGGAAAGAGCCCAAATGTCCATTGATGGATGAATGGATAAGAAGATGTGGTATATATACACAATGAATTATTACTCGGCAATCAAAAGAATGAAATCTTGCCATTCGCAACTACGTGGATGTAACTGGAGGGTATTGTGCTAAGTGAAATTAGTCAGTCAGGGAAAGACAAATATCATATGACTTCACTCATATGAGGACTTTAAGAGACAAAACAGATGAACATAAGGGAAGAGAAGCAAAAATAATATAAAAACAGAGAGGGGGACAAAAGAGAAGAGACTCTTAAGTATAGAGAATAAGCAGAGGGTTGCTGGAGGGGTTGTGTGAGGGGGATGGGCTAAATGGGTAAGGGGCATTAAAGAATCTACTCCTGAAATCATAGTTTCACTATATGCTAACTAATTTGAATGTAAATTTTAAAAAATAAAAAATAAAATTATAAATAAATAAATAAACGTTAAAAATTAAAAAAAAAAAAAGTATGACCCAATGAGCTCTAGCTGCATGCATTGTGGACCATACAGACCATTGTCTATTTCTTTCTTTTGAGCTTTCTTTGAAACTCAAAAGGGAATAGCATTGACAACCACCCCACCTGTCCCAGCACATCCCCTAGGAGCAGATCTGGGTCAGTAAGAAGTTATCCAAATGTGGACGTGTAGAATTACTAAGAAGCCCTCCTCGTATTTTATATGTTTAAAATATAAAGTAAGATTAAACAAAATTAAGAAGGTCATCCAGGCCGTGGCAAAGGTGCTCTGTGATTGCCATACAAAGTGGGAGCAAGCCCCAAGACTTGACCTTCCAAATAACCACTCTCAGAGTCGGCAATCAGGGCAGGGACTCTAGTGTTCCAAATCCTTTACCAACTGGAGACTTAATTTGTGGGGATAAAATTTGAAGATACACACCACCTAACCACGGGCACAATACCTTCTGTCTGAAGCCATTTGAAATGAACATGGAAAATCTCCCAAAGCCACAAAGCCCCCAAATCCCTATCATTTTTCTTTTTCGAGTTTCCTGTCAATGTCAACTTAAAGGATAGTGACAGCCACCAATGACAACATTTCAAGGATTTTTGTAGTGCATGCACTGGATCAAATGGATTTTCTGGGCATTCACAGATGGCTAAAAACAGATTAAAGTCTCCCATAACCTATCCCACAGAAAAAGTGTTATCAACGCTACGCTAAATGACTTTGTTCATAGAACCTTCATGAGCACAAAGTTCAACCTGATACATAACTAGGACTGCATTCTCCCCTTCTGCACTCCAAATAATAAAGACATTGATAGTAATTATAGTAATTATTTACAGTAATTATTTATTGTAATTATAAACAGCAACTTCCAGCATTTGTTCTAGAATCAGCCCTGCTTCATACAGGATACTCTCTTTTGCTACAGTATAGCATGGCATTGATGATTATCATGAGTCTGTGAAGATCAATACATGCCTTCTCAATCATCACAGAAATCCTTGTGCCCATCTGAGTTCCCCTATTGAATCATCTTCTGCGTTTTTAAATGCTGAGGATACACGGTGGCACAGATAAGAGTGTAAGTCAAACAGACGGTGGAGTTTGCCTGAACCCTTCATCAGCTAATGTTCTGTACAAAATAGAGCTTCATGTGAACTTACCAACACAAAAGCAGTGCTAGAAGTGCCTGTGAGTGGTGAATGGCACTGAGTCTATTTTTCACCTTAGTCCCCTCAAACCTTCCCAGGTGAGAGTTGTTTGCTTTTACGAGCCCACTATGCATTTCTATTGAGATCACAGAGTTTCCCTAGTTGCTTTTCATGGTACTGTTGCAATTTGGAGGGGCTGGTGGTTTTGATGTTGGTTCAGTGGAATCAATGAACTGAAACCTGCAGTTTTGCAATGATGTTGGCAAATGACTTAAGTTTTCTGTCTGTAAAGAAGGCTAACAGCACGATCTACTTCAGGGCTATGTCCAGCACAGAGCCTGATATCTAATAGATGATAGAGACGAAATTGGTAACTCCTCCTTTCCTGAATTCAAGAACTTCGCTCCTTTTGAAACTACCCAATATCTCTTTTCTCCTGCCTATGTAATTTCCCAGCCCATCCCCTTATGCTCTCAGAACTCCATCCCCACCAGCCTCACTCTGATTCTCGAATATATCCTGCTGTCTCACCTTAGAGTCTCTACATTTATATAGTGTTTGTTCTACCTCACACTCTCTTTCTTTCCTTCTTCATCTCACTGACTCCAGTCTTTCTTCAGCTCTCAGCTCAAAGGTCTCTCCTCATGGACCCTTACCCAACCTCCCTAACTGAAATAACCCCCACACCCCCATAAAGGTGCTCACGTGCCACAAGTTACTCCCTTTTCAAGCACTTAACACACTTGTAATTTTACATTTATTTGAGTGTTTTTACATTAATGTCAATCTCCACCATTAGACTATAGGTGCTCTGAAAGCAAAAACTACATTTGAAGGCAAGGACTGCACCTTTTTTTGGGGGGGGGGGGCTTTTTTAACTTTTCATGTTTTGCATCAAAACATCTGCAGAAATAGTATTGAGAGGTACTGTATACGCTTCACCCAGCTTCCCCATATGTTAATATCTTATCTGATTATAATATAACTGTCAAAGCCAGGAAATTAATACCGTTACCTAATCCACAGACACTATAAAATTTGGCAAGGACCAGTGGACGTTCTTCATCTATTGTAGGCTCTGATACAGAATCCCACGTTACACCGAGCTGCCGTGTTTCCTTAGTGTCCTCCAATCTCACAGAGCAATTCAGGTCTGTCTTTCACGATGGTGGCACTTTCAGACAGACCCAGCCAGTTATTCTGGTTTCTTTAGGAGTAAATCAGAGTATGTTTTTTTGGCAAAAATATCACAGACATGACACCATGCCTTTCCAGTGCATCATATCATATCAAGAGATACATGATATCCATATATCTCATTATTGATGATGCTAACTTCTATCACTCGATTAGGACGTTATCTGCCAATTTTCTCTACTGTAAAGTTACTATTCGTCCTTTCACCACTATTTTTTCTATTATTTATTTATAACAGTTAGGGCTTATGAATATTTGTTTTGTTCTATAGATTCATTATATAACTTAATATTATCATTTGTTTTATTGTTTAAATTGTCCCAGCTTTGGGCATTGGGGGGTTCCTTCAAGTTGGCTCTGCGTACTTCCAATATGTCCAACATTTTAAATGGTTCCTTGAGCACCCTAAACACTCCCAGTTCATCTTGTATTTTCTCTGCCCTAGAGATAGAATCAATCACTTTATCAACAAACCCAGGTTCCTTTTATTGGAGAATGGTATTAGAAACCATGATTTGGGTGCTAGGTGTATTTGTTGCTACTGGAATGTCACATGCTTTCCCAGCAGACAGAGCTGGGAAATAAATGTATGCACACATATGTATACACATATTTATACCAACATCTGTATCTATGTGCCTATTAATCAATCTAACCATCCACCTATCTGTCTATCTCTTAAAAACCATGAATTCATACTAATGCCTCTGGGTATCCAACATCAAAGAATTTACCTTAGCCTTCTTTCTTTTTCTTTATAGCTTCCTTTTCAGGTTTCTTCATTGAGAAACCTGGTTCTTATTATCCACAATAAATTTACTAATTTCTCAGTCTCCCCAAGAATGTAGTTTCAGAACTGCTAACTTGTAACGCTGTGAAAAACAAGTTTACTAACTAGAGTACAGTATTTCTCTAGTTTTTTTTTTTTTTGGTCGTTAGCCTTAAAACGGTCAAAACACTGTTTTCTTGTATTAGGTTAGTTCTTTTCTTCCGCACCCACGTCACTGTAGTTATGGTGTTCATTTATAACACAGTTGAGTTCATTTGCCACTGTTTGTATTGTATTTTGGTTCCCCCCACATCCCAGTTGATTACAGTTCTTTATTTTTTTGAAAATATAAAATATAATCATGGCTTTAAAAGTCAGACTATACAAAATGGCATTCCCAGAGGAGAAAGTAAAAGGGCCTTCAGGGTCACATCACCAACAGCGTAGACAGGATGAGATCAAAGTTTGGGGCCATAAAGGGAATCAATCTACCATAAAAATAATATATAAAAATAAACAAAACAAATATTGTTTGAAAAAATGTAATAAAAAGAGCAATCCATACAAACCATTCATCCTATATTCTAACCCTAACCATATGACACTAGAAAAGTCTCTTAAACTCTCTGAGGCTAATTCTTCATCTCTGAAATGGGAATAAAATTGTGTGCTTGTCACTTCCCAGGGTTACTGTAGTACTGCAAAGATACAACAGGTATGACCATTCTGCCATCCTATGAAAAATTCTGTGTACATATTAGGAATTAGTAACTAATATTACTTCAGAATTCTTCTTAAAGATTTGCATTTTAAAAAACCATGAAATTTCTGGCGGCTCATGCAGCCTGTTAAATCACAGGTCAGATCAAGCTTCTGCTTCTTCACTCAGGTCTACACCCCAACCATCATCATAAAGAGAACCAGAGAATCTGCATATAGAAATTATCTTGATTCTAGTTTCTGTCATTGGAGCATATAGCCAAGGAGCTGAGGCCATCTGTCGGATCCCACCACAAAACATTCCAGGGGCTCACCACCTCCCTTTTCTAACCCAACTGCTAAGTCTCCCTCCTCCCTTTGATATAAACATTTATTAAGCATCTACTATGAGCTAATCGCTGTACTAGATGTTGAGAAACAGCAGTGTGCAATAATGACATAGTCCCTGGCCTCATGGAGCTTGGAATTGAATAGTGAAGAATCACCACAAACAAGTGAAGACAGTGAACTGTCTTCCAAAGCCAGAGGTTGTGATGTACCAGAAAAGACATAGATAGACTGCTGGGATAAGTGAGGCAGGGGAAGAGTGTATTCCAGCTAGACTGATAAGGAAAATACACCTCAAGGGAGGGACATCTAAGCTGAGATTCAGATGGTGAGGAGCCCATGTGCAGACACAGAGAAAGAATATTCCAGACAAAAAACAGCCAGTGTGAATTCCCATGACAAGAGCAAGTCTAGAGGGGTACTAGAAACTATCAGAAATATTGAGTGGGACACAGTGAATGTGAGGCAAGTCACATAAGAGAACATCCTGAATAGACAGGCAGGACCAGATGATACTTGGCTTTGAAAGATGACAATCACGGGGAGCCTGGGTGGCTCAGTCGGTTAAGTGTCCAACTTCGGCTCAGGTCATGATCTCACTGCTTGTGGGTTCGAGCCCCATGTCAGTCTCTGCACTGACAGCTTGGAGCCTGGAGCCTGGAGCCTGCTTCAGAGTCTGTGTCTCCCTCTCTCTCTGCCCCTCCCCTGCTCACTCTCTCTCTCAAAAGTAAACATTAAAAAATTTTTAAAAAGGATGACAACCAAAGAGGCATATTAGAAATGATGTGATCATTTTTGCCTCTTCTCTCTTGCACTGAAGCATCCAGCAAAAACTTGCACCACTTTCAAATTTCTCGTTCTGTCCCCTAAGCTGGTTTCATACTCTGACCTAGAAAACACCCTTCACATCCAAAATCCCACCTGGTGAGTAACTGACTTGTCCTACTCAAATTATTCCCAGCATCCTGAACTTTGCCCCACTTCTACACTCACCCCACCCTCCCCATCCAAATTAACATGGAACTTTCCAAGGCACATGGTTACCGATCTCAGCTGGGGGTGACAACCATTGGTAACCTGGCCCCATGGTTAGATATCATACAATTTTTACAGCTGACTTACTGTTTTGCTTTCTTTTCAATTATTATTTTGAAACACACATGACATACTTTGGATCCACAAGCGGCTCAGGAAATTCTAAATTAAAGCCCTTGCGGGGCTGCAGCTGGTGTGGCCAGGCCTCCAGGATCTGGGGTCCATGCTACACAAACAGATTTTGGCGCCCTTCTGAACACACTGCATGGTCCAAGCACCACTCCCCATCACTGTGCTCTGAAAGAGGAATATTTCAACAGACACACAAGCAACATCTTGCCACAGAAGCAAAATGTGAAACGAATGCCACAAGTGAACATCACCATCGCCTCCCTCACTGCTTTTGAGTCTCCTCTCTGAAAATGTCTACAGAGTGAGAATTGTAGTATTAGTATCTTTTCAATTACTACCTAAATACAGAGGATACAAAGAGCCCTGGAGAGACGGAGGGCCCTGAGGACACCAGCAGACAGAGATGAGTATCTGGATCTTCATTTTGAGCACAGAATGACGTCTATGTGCGATGAGCTTCAAAACCAAAGTAGCACCACTTCTTCATAACTCCCAAGGGAGTGTAATTTACTTTTCTCTGCCTTAGTTTCCTCATCTGTAAACTGAGAACATATGGGAATTTATCTGATGGAATTTTACAAGCATTAAAGGAGTTGACGCATAAAACACCTATTACCGTAGCTGGCACACTGTAAAAAAATGTAATAAATGTTAACTATTACTATTAGTGATTGATTCTATTAAATAAAAACTGGCTGGAAAACCTAGAGTCACTGTCAAATAATAGCAAAGTTAGCCTCAGGGCTGTGGATGATAAGAGGAGATCTCAGCATATCCCCCAAATGCACACAGAAACCCAGAGAGTTAAGCTTGCAAATTCTCTTCAAAGGTAGGCTTCAAATATAGACAAGGGCAAACGGGGATGGAAAGGAACTGCATAGAGAAGGGAAAGCAGGTTGTGAAAACAAAGCTGCGAAATCCTCATCTTTGTTTTGGATTTGCTTCCTGGTGGGGGGGGGGGGGGTGGTGAGTTTGCAGCACTAAGCTACATGGAGTCAGTTGGGTGTGAATGCGAGTGAAGTTACCACAGGCTTTAGGGGTGTCAGAGGTGGAGAAGAGAGTGAATGAGGCTTGATAAGGTAAGGACAGAGACGGGGCCAAGTCTAAGGGCAGTGAAGTGCAGGAGAAGCTATGATAATTCACATAATAAACTGGCAGAGATGAACCAGTTTGGCCTCAACTCAAACCCTATTCCTCTTGAGCCTACTGAGGGTCCCTCTTGTACAAAGAGATGGGTCCAGATGAGATAAGTCAATATAATGTCCTCCTGCTGGACTCTAGGGTTTCGGCTCACTCAACCAAACATCTGGCCTTGGGGCTGCAGAGTTTCCTGGGGACCACTGGCTGGATCGTGGCCTGGACCCAACAGCAATTCAGGTCATGGCAGAACATAGGGATCTGGCTAGACTTCATGTAGCCTGGCCTCATTTTAAAGTACCTTTGGGATTGGGGCGCCTGGGTGGCTCAGTCGGTTAAGCGTCCGACTTCGGCTCAGGTCATGATCTCACTGCTTGTGAGTTCGAGCCCCACATCGGGCTCTGTGCTGACAGCTTACAGCCTGGAGCCTCTTCAGATTCTGTGTCTTCCTCTCTCTCTCTGCCGATCCCCCGCTCACACTCTGTCTCTGTCTCTCAAAAATAAATAAACATTAAATAATAATAATAATAATAATAATAATAATAATAATAAAGTAATAAAACACCTTTGGGATATTGATTTTAAACAAATGCTAGTCAAATACCCCAAATTCCACACTGGATTTGTAAATGTGGAAGGCATGTAATCTGGGGTCTTAACGCTCTGAATTGATGTTTCTGAAACTAAGGAGATGCTTCCCACTCAGTTCTTAGAGTTTCATTCATAGCGTGTGATGCAACAAAGGGAAAAATCAGTATTATCAAAAGGGCCAATCAGGGAGCTATAAACTCCTCAGCACATAACTGTTTTATCAAGATGGATTGTATATGGATGTGTCCAGTCAGCAGCAACAGTGACTGCTATTAGCTCACTGCTGAGGAAAGCAAATTCTAGGGAAGCCAAACAAAACAAAGGAAACAGAAGCCACCAACATACAAAATAATGTCCTTATTAGCTCTTACAAAGAGCTTTTTGAAAGCACAGACTTGAAGCTAGAACATCTTTTTCTTATTAATTTTAAAGCACTTTTGATCTTCAAAACTACAAAAGGGCATCGGAAACTGGAAGTTGAAAATGGACCCAGTAGGGGACTTTGATCTATAAATATATGTATAAATTATATAGTTCCGTTGGTTGGTTTGAATATGTATCCGTGTTTGTATCTCCACTTGTGACCCCGTTATGGAGGTGAAGCTGCAAGTTCCTGGTATGTGTAAATGTAAAAGAGATGTATGCGGCTGTAGTCGGGGGTCTTATCGCGTTCACGGACTTTGCTTGCATGTTATGGTGCTCCTCTATAACAGATGGCTCTTAAACCTTACCTCCCAGTTGTCACTCTGAA
Organism: Panthera onca; assembly: GCF_046562875.1. Taxonomy (NCBI): domain Eukaryota; kingdom Metazoa; phylum Chordata; class Mammalia; order Carnivora; family Felidae; genus Panthera; species Panthera onca. The sequence goes on from NC_138339.1 coordinate 27,088,057, forward strand.
ATAGAAATTAGTTACTTTACTTAAAAGTTATAAATGAGTGGCTGAGATACACTGAGAACAACAGTGTCAAACAAGTATGTGTATAAAAATTGTGTGTGTGTGTGTGTGTGTGTGTGCGCAAAGTCATGGGATGTGTTTTAGTTTGTCCACGAAAAAAGAAAGTATCTCAGTGTTACAGTAAACTACCTGGCTATGCCAGAATGTGAAAAAAAAAAAAAAAAAAAAGATCAACAAAAGCCAAAACCTGAATGGGAACAGGATGTAGTGGGTTCAATGAAAAGAGAATTTTATTTGCCTTAGTTTATGAACCTGCACATTTAAGGCTGGAAAGAAGAAATTTGTTAAATGCTGACAGAGCTGGCTGTATTTTCATTACCAAAAATACTGAGGCATTCTCTACTTTCAAATATCACATTAATGCAAAATTAGAGTGTGGTTTTCTTTCCATGAAAATGATAAATTGGCCTTGGAGTATTCAGTCTGCTCTTAACGATAGGTTGTTCTTTATCTTCTGTGTCATTTGTCCAGAGAGCAAGGTCTTGCTTCTCCCCAGAATGCTTTTTGTGTTGTGTGCTGACTTTGTATGTCGTTGATTAAAAAATAAAGAACAGGGGCACCTGGGTGGCTCAGTCAGCTGGGCATCTGACTCTTGATTTTGGCCCAGGTCATGTACTTACAGTTTGTGAGTTGGAACCCCGCATCAGGCTCTGTGCTGACATGTGGAGCCTGAGTGGGATTCTCTCTCTCCCTCTCTCTCTGCCCCTCCCCTGCTCACACACACGCACTGTCTCTCTCTCAAAATAAATGAAAACATCAAAAAAATTTTTAAATAAGAACAGAGAGCTGAGTGGGTGGAAGTTCCTTATATTATTCTTGACATATTTATTTCTGAATATTGGATTACCACTCTGGTAAACAGGTGATGAAGCAAAGCCATTTATTGTTGTTCAGCTTCAGTTTGAATAAGTACCAGCTCTTCTTTGATAGCTCTGTTTAATATCACCTTTTCAAACTACAATCCTAAATACAGAAAGAAAAATAAAAGGTATTTCCAAAGTATTTTGGTATTTACTTATATCACAAAAATGCCCACAACCCACTTTTTCACTTTGACCCCAATGCCATATAACCCTCTGTTGGCAAGATAGTTATTTGCATAAGATTCATTAAAAATCTGTCATTTTCTGGGGCACCTGGGTGGTTCAGTCAGTTAAGCATTCAACTTTGACTCAGGTCATGATGTCACGGTTTGTGGGTTTGAGCCCTGTGCCGGGTCTGTGCTGAAGGTTCGGAGCCTGGAGCCTGTTTCAGATTCTGTGTCTTCCTCTGTCTCTCTGTCTCTCTGTCTCTCTCTTAAAAAGAAATAAAAACTTTTTTAAAATCTGTATTTTTCTTTTACACAAACATAATTGAGCACATTGATTGATTACTAAGCTTGGGCCACACCTGGAGTGTCATACCTGAGTTAAATCTCATTTCATCTTGGTATGACAAGCCCTCTTTAAGCAACAAAGTTTGGGCTTCATATGTGGAACTAGTATCTACAAAACCATCCTTGGAAAATGGTGTGTATCTATTCTGGGGCTTACAGGGTTCCAGGCTTAACAGGCAGTAAGGAGGATCACTATCTGCAGTCTTGAAAGTTTAGCAACTTGGGAGCATCTTGAGAACAGAAGATTTCATATGCAGTTGTAGGCACTATGGGTGAGACCTGGGAAGAAATGAAACTCTTAATTTTGTTTCTCTAGCTTTGGAATAAATTTGCTTATAAGAAGGATTAAAACAAACACTTGGGGTGGTGATCCTTGGAATAACAGAAGTTACTGAGATGCAATCCCAGATTGTTTTTACAAACTTCCCAGACCAATGCTATTTATTTCTCTGGCTTCTGTAGCTGCCTAGCTTCTCGTGGCTGTATATTTGTAGGCCATACAAGAACGATGGTTTGTGTTGTGTATACTGGTCCTCTGCAAATGAAGCAGGCAGAGGACACAAACCACAATGAGACCAGCCTTTTCTTGTGATCAAAATAATCTTAGGAGACTGTTTAAGACCACACAAGGGACTAGTAACAAAACTTGGAAGGAAGGCAAAAAGATAACTGGCTAATCTTTGTTTTCATGCAGGAAGTTGTCTAACAAGCCCACCCAAGGTTCATCTGACTCTCCAGGCTCAGGGATGCAACTTTGTTTGACTTACAATTTACCACTGATAAGGACCTAGGCATTTTACAACCCTGTAAAGATAGATGTTACTTTGTAGAACACTTACAAACTACAAATGCTTTCTGTCTAGTAGATAAGATAACCCAAAGGTTATAGTTTTACTGGCCTATGGAGGAAATGAACTAGTTATGTATCTAAATTAACAATGTTATTGCAGTTTCTTCTTAACGGAAGTGTTCCTTTTGTTTTCCCTTTATTGCCTGCATACAATAGTTTTTCATGTCATGTCATGACATCAGCTTTGTCTTCTACTGATCCCCTCATTAGTGTGGCAATTAAAACCTAGCACATAGTTGCCAGAATTTTCATCAGAACTATGCTTTTTTTAGTAATTGAAAATTGTATTTTGATATGAGTCAGGAAACACAGTTGGGCCACAAACAAAATAAATTTAAAATAACTTTAATAATTTACTTGTAAGGATGAATCATCACCACAATCATCAATCTCTTAAACTCTATCCCTCTAAAATTCCCCCAAAATCTCCTCTCACAACCCAAGCCCACAGGCTTCTCAGATTCTCCTCCACTTTCACTGTCCTCCTGCTTCTCCACTATAAATGCCCCAAAATACTAGTCTAGAAGGACTAAGCCCTATTCAGAAGATACAGGAGAGTCACTGAGCTTGCCAAACAGAATCCTTGTATTTTTGGTTTAGGGACAGGAATGTCTAGGGACATGCACACCATTTCAATTTTGGTTCTACCACAGATATATATATATATATATATATATATATATATATATATATATATATATATATATATATATGGGTTTAGAGGCTGGCAAGTCAGGTGTAAGTAGAAAGTGATTAAGAGGGAAATTATGCATTCTTTGGCTTTGTTGTGTGGTGTCACAGAAGAGAGGTGTTGTTAGCCAGGGAAGAGTACTCTCTGCCCTGGCATCAGGGGGTTTGCATGGCTTCTATTTCTTTGCTGAAGGTTCATCAGATGAGCCATGAAGGGAAAGAAAGAAGCACTCATGTTATTAGCCACAGTGTCCAGCCAATGGGTGAAAAACTGAGGCTCTTGCAGGCAATATTTTTAAATAGATAAGATAAAATGTGCACCCTTCCCTTGCTAAAAGGTACCATTTTGTCTATTTTTTTTTTTTCAGACAGAAAAGCTCTGTCTTTTCAAGTAAACTGCCCTGTGTACATGCCAATTTCAGCTAGTTTTATGAAGGCAACTCAGAGCAGACTCTTCATCTTCTTGTCCAGTGGAATAAGTAAGTGCATTGAAGAAAAGGAAACAATGAACTAATAATGGTCCTGAACTAATAATAATAGCCTGGCACCAGGTTCTATTAGGAGTGCTTTGCAGATGTGAAGTAATCTACATGATAACTCTGTGACATACATACAACTATTACCCCCATTTTAGAGATGACATAGTTCCTTACCAGATGTCACAGAGGTAGTAAGTGGCAGAGCAGGAATTTAAACACAGGCAAATTTGGCTCTTAACCCTTGCATTGTCTCATAAATACTCTCCTCCCTCACTGACCACCCTGTACCAAGGAAAAGACCTTGGTCGCCATGAATAACGTAATGGTTCTAATCTTAATATGTTCCTCATTATACAGGCATTCTTCAACCTACCCAATTTGTCTATTTGATAAGTCATTATGAAATTAAAAGTATACATAAGCCAAAATCCACAAATGAGAGCTTAACAGTTCTTCCATTCTACTCGGGTTTTCATTCTTAGGTAGGAAGGTAGATGGGTTGAGGAGGTAGATGAAGGAGAGAGATGAGTAAACTGTGAAAATGTGCAAGAGAGGGGCCATAAAAAGGAAACAGATTGATGCTAAGGAAATGCAAAGTGGAGCTGTAAAAGGAGGCTCTAAAGGGAAACCAAGAGGGATTTGTTTTTGTGGCAGGTTTTAAATGAGATGAAGAGAAAAACAGACACTCTTGGATGGTCTGGACTGAGTGAAAAGTGATGTAACTCTGTGGACCACAATTTGGTAGTATCACTAACATTTTCAAATATCCTTACCCTTTGACCTAGCGATTCCATTTCCAGCTACAAAATAGCTGCACATGTGATTCGCTTGCTCCTCGGACCAGGGAGTGTTAAGACAGTCAGGTGGCACAGCCTTCTGACAAGTATCGAGTATTTACAGTGGTTTCATAGTACTAGTAACTTCTAAGAGTCTGAAGGGGTTTCCCCATGCAAAGCGACATCTACAATCCCTTCACACCAAATACCTTACCCATAAAACAAATGCTCCTCAACTCCTAGCCACTGGCTTTCATCATCTCACTGGAGATGGAACTCACTGGAACTTAAGTTAACTTATGAGTAGTGGGCAGCAATTTTGCTAGTTCTCTTAAAAGCAGAGAAGTTACTATGCAAGATGGATGTTATTTTTTTTTAAGTCTTTTCTCCAAAACCCAATAAAAAGAAAAAAACTACTGAATAATTATTGAAAGATAGAAGCTAAAGAGAAGTATTTGGGGAGTGGGGGAGGAAAAGAAAAGTCAAAGCACTCATTTTTATCTAATTTAAATTTTAAAACGTTCCTGTTGGTGTATTTATACGGTTTTACCAAAAAAAAAAAAAAAATGTATAATGTTATCCATCTGGATCCACAACCTCAAATCCAAAATCTTTATTAAAAAATTTTGCCAAACATTCCACAAGAAAATACAGTACTTGTAAAAACATCCAAACAAATATCCACAATGGAAGTTATCCAGAGATTTCTAAAATTGTGAGCAACTCTCATCCAATTGGATAGTGACATTAAAATAAATTCTTCAGTGAGAATAAAAGAGATTTCTGGCATAAACATATCAAGCTTCTTAAACAGGCTCTTGATGCTCCCCTCACCCTTCAAAATGTGATTGCCAATCCCAGAAAGTAGCTTTATGTTCCAATTCCAGTCTAAGTATTTTTCCCAGATTCAGGAGTAGGCATTCCCAGTCCTTCCGCCCTTCTTGCCATAAATGGGTCATGGAGATTCAGTCTTTCGACAGCAACCATGAACAGAAAGATGCTCAGCAGAATTCTTAATGGTCTAAGGAAAACCAGAACCAAGGATATGATTTGTGTTTCCATCACTAGGAAACGACTTGACGGCTCAAGGAAACATCTCATGAGTCAGACTGAGGGCAGCTGAGGTGAGCAGGAACAAAAGAATGCTACTTGCAAAAAGAACGCTAAATTGCCTATTTGAGGTAAAATTGCACGTTCCCTGTTACATGTGCTTATTCCGTGTGCAGTCATCCTGGCCCTAGAATCTAGGGAAACAAAAGGTGAATGGAGAGCAAATGGTACCCCCCATTACAACCATTTTATAAAACTGACCGTATCAACTGAAGTTGAACATGTGCATACTGTATGACCCAGAAATCCCAAGCTGTGTATCCCAAACACACACACACACACACACACACCCATAATGTTCACAATACCATTCATTTGATGGACTTCTCTACAGCAAAAAATAATCTCCAACCACAGGCAATATTATGGCTAAATCTCACCAATGTAAAGTCGAGGGAGAAAAGTCAGGTTCAAAAGACCATATACTGAGTTATTGCACTTTATGAAATACCAAAAAAGCAAAAGCAATCTATTCTGGTAGAAGTCAGGGTAGAACAAAGGCACGGGAAGGTGTCTAGAGGGCTGGTCATGTTCTGTTCTTGATCTGGGTGTTAGTTACATGGGTGTGTTCAGTTTCTGAAAACTACAAACTGCACCTATATTTGATAACTTTTTTAAGTTGAATGGATGCAACAGTTAAAAAAAAACCATATCCAATTAATTGGAATAGTGTTCAGATCAGGAGACTGGGTGGAACATGACAGGAAACCTTGCCTTTTCTTTTCTAGAAAGTTTCAACATGGCTGGAGCAAAAGATTCCATGACCTCCCAGTACGGAAGGGGTTCCTTTTCTCTAAACCTGGATTTCTACCTGCAAAATGTTAAGTGTCGGTAATTTAAAGACTTCAAGACTGGTAGTAAAAGAGAAGTGGCCAGGACAGAAGATGTTGCTGAGATAGCAAAGCAAACACTCAACCCAGCCATTCGTGTCAATGCCAGAGTAAATATTTTAATCCCATGTCTTGAGTTGGATTTATCTCAGCTTTCCTGGGTCTATTCCACGGCCTCCCCCTTCACCACCTGCATCTTCCTTTGTTTGTTTTCAAGCAGAACCTTTGAGAGGGAAACTCAGCATCTCAGCCAACCATCTCACTGAATTGAACTGCCCTTCTTGTAATAGTCCTCTGAGCCTCCAAAGGCCCAGGCCCAGTGCTGTGGTGTCTGCTCACAGCGATCTAAGGCTGGGATTTCTCTACACAAACAAGCAGCAGGGTGAGTATATGAAGGCTTCTTTTCATTCTGATGGCAGTGTGACAAGATTTCCCCCTCATCCTGGCTTCAATAAAACTTTCCCTTACAACTTGAGATTAAAGCATTCCTTTGGTCATAATATTCCCCATGCAAGAGTATAAAAGTGCAGTCTGACCGACGCTGCAACATTTCCATCAAACTCAGGAGATATGCTTTTATATCTGAACCTAATGAAATGCTCTTATCACCAAAGTAGCAATATGGTCCACCATAAATATTTGCTATTAGAATATAGCAAAGCAGGGGGCACCTGGGTGGCTCAGTCGGTTAAGCATCTGACTCTTGATTTCGGCTCAGGTCATGATCTCACGGTTCATAAAATCGAACCCTGCATCAGGCTCTGCACTGGGCACAGACCCTGCTTGAGATTCTCTCTCTCTCTCTCTCTCTCTCTCTCTCTCTCTCTCTTAAAAAAAAAAAAAAAGAATATAGCAAAGCAGGGCATAGATGATCACACTGGACAAAACAAAACAAAACAAAACAAAAACACTGCCACTACTGACCCTGTATAGTGTATTTGTGTGCTTAGTAACAATAATAATGATGGCTAGCAGTCACACCATTCTTATGACTGTTCCAAGTGTTTTACATCTATTAACAAATAGTAATGCTCAGAAATGCTGGATGGAGGTAGAAATTTCTGCTATCCCCATCTCACAGATGAAGAATGAGTGAGGCCCAGAGATTAAGTAATCTCAGAGTCGGGTAGGTGTGGAGCTGGATTTGAATGTAAGCAGCCCCCCTGTCTCCCCTAAAGAAGGCTGAATCTTCCTGGTTTTTTTCTTAGGCCAAATATCAAACTAAGTTTGATTCCTGTAAGTGCCTTTTTGCTCTGCAGATATGAGGACTAGCTGGGAGGACAGAAAGAGTATCGAGGGAGAACTACTCCATGAACAAGCCAGGGGGTAGAGAGGAATTCATCAGGAGTGATTTAGAAGCAGGTGAGTCAAAGGCAGGTGACCGAAGCATCACTAAGAACAATAGTCCAGGCAGTGACCACCAAGGTCTGACAGAACTCGAATAGCCAACTGGTCTAGACTGGGGCAGGGCAGGGTTGTGAGCAGAGGGGAAGTTCCCAACAGGCAGCTGCAGGAGCAAGAGGGGAAGGATAGCAGAACACAGAAGCCAGCGAGAAGCCAGGGAGAGCATACTCATAATCTCCAGTTTGTATATAGGCTTTGGAAGGTTATCTCCATTCATCCTTATATTCGCTGTCTATAAATTACTCTCTTATTCTCCCTTTTGTACAAAAGGAAGAGACACAATCCCATCTCTTCTGGTTGCTAACATTTTATCTGTCCTTGTGATCCTATGTTCTCACTAAGATCTTACCAGTCTTCCTTTCAACCTCCTACACTTGAACTTCCTGTCTACCTGTTCCTGCCTCTCTGCCTCCAAAGTGCATAGGGCTGTCCTACCTCACAGCAACCTGGCATTGTCAACCTGGCACTGTCATCATCTGACACATCTCTCTCTTTCCCTAACAGGAGAGGAAGACCAAGAGTGCTAATCTTAAATCACAGCTGGATTCAAGGGCTGCCCACATCAGTTACAACCTAGGTGACACTGGCCAAGTTGCTTATCATCATTGCTCTTGAATTTTCTCCTCCTGAAACTGGGAGATGAAGACAGCACAGGACAGAGCATGTGTGTACCCTCAAATCCTGGGCCAGGCAGAGGTACTCAGTGCTCACCGAATATTTCATGTGCTTTCCTATGTTCCCAGCCTCCCTTGCGGTAAGGTTGGGCCAACAGCCTGTGCACAGAGGGGACATGTATTTTCAGCTGCTGTCAGAGCCAGTGTGCCACCTCCTTCCCTCTCTCTCCCTCCATAGCACTTTTGGAGACCTCATGTTTCAGGTGATAATGATGGAAGATGCAGGAAAGTTGCCTGACCCCTTCTGATGTCATTTAAGAGAGAAGATACATTTACTGGGTACACCAGTAATTTCACTGGTGACTTGTGGCTGGGCTCGGTGCTATTCTCCTGACCGCCTCAGGGGCATGCAAAGGGTGGTGCTGGAGTGAGTCATGCACTTGACCCTGAACGTCTTCTCTGCTATAAATCCGTGTGACTGTTGGCAACTGCATCACCTCTCTGGACTTCAGTATTCTTTTCTAAATGGAGATTTTTAAAATATAGTTCTGGATTTTTAACCCTTTTCAAAACATAAAGCCCTTGCTACAGTGCAATCTGATCTAGAGACCCAAAGTAGAAAATAGAAAACTGTAGGACGCCTGGGTGATTCAGCTGGTTAAGTGTCTGACTTTGGCTCAGGTCATGATCTTATGGTTTGTGGGTTCGAGCCCTGCATCCAGGTCTGTGCTGACATCTCAGAGCCTGGAGCCTGCTTCTGATTCTGTGTCTCCCTCTCTCTCTCTGCCCCTCCCCAGCTTGTGCTCTGTCCCTCTGTCTCTCTCAAAAATAAACATTAAAAAAAAATTTTTAAATAAAAAAAAAAAGGAAATAGAAAAATGTAAAGACGCCCTAAGTTGACTGAGAAGAGAGGAGAAGGGGACACAGACCCCACATAGTTCACTGCTCCTTTGATCCCTGAGAACTGAGGCCAACATAATTCCCTTGATTTCTTTATACTAAATGATACTGGAAACAGATATACTTTTTTGTTCTTATTAAAACAATTCTGAGACCAAGCAAGAATATGCTGGCTGCATGTTCCGGACATTCCTTTTCCTGGAGGATAACTAAACAGCATGGCTATCAACTCACAGCTTGCTTATCAAGGTCCACTTCAAGAAGCTCATCTTGTTGGGGCACCTGGGTGGCTCAGTCAGTTAAGCGTCCGACTTAGGCTCAGGTCATGATCTCATAGTTCGTGAGTTCGAGTGCCACATCAGGTTCTGTGGTGACAGTTCAGAGCCTGGAGCCTGCTTCAGATTCTGTGTCTCCCTCTCTCTCTGCCCCTCCCCCACTCATGCTCTGTCTGTCTGTCTCTCTCAAAAATAAATAAACATTTAACAATTTTTTTAAAAAAAAAAGAAGCTCATCTTGTTGTGCCCACCAATCCAAAGCTGTTATGTCATAAGACCTTCCCACTCCCAGCCATTTCTTCCCCCCTTACAAGACCTGCCTTGACATCACCAGCCCTAGGCCTGAAAATCCTCTCAATGACCTGCCCTGACTTCCCCCCTGTGGGACCCTGCTGAGCCCTCCCCTACTGCAGCATGACTAACCAAGCTAGCTAAGTGAGCAAGGTGCTTATGGTCAGCTTTGAGGGGTGGACAATCAGCACCGCTGAAACAGCCCTCCCTATGGTTTGGCAGAAACGCTAATTTTTAAAGACCATTGAGTTAAATGATCTTTAAAGTCCTACTAGCTTTAGCATTCTGCTTTCAGTTCCAATCCTGATCTCCTCCCAGTGCATTCTCCAGTGCATTCTCGAGGGTCATCTGGCTCTCTAGACACAGCTTCTCTTGCTCTGATTATATAAGACCAAACATTAAGAGAAGGCATTTGGCACAAGAGCCTGCCCTTCCTTCCCTGCCTTATCCTCTCATCCAGCCCTAAAGAGTGAGATTTTTCGTTACCCAGAACTCCCCCCACCTTTATAATAGCAAACTCTGTTGTCATTCCAGAGCCCAAACTCTGAAATATTTAAAGCTCTCGTGTGTATAAGCTTGCCAAGCTAGAGGAGGGAGGATGGGGGCTCAGAAGAAGCATCTGAGAATAGATCACATGGACCAAAACACAGAATCAGGAGCTGGGCACCTTTTAGAACCCCAAGGAAACAGGAATGGGAGCTTCAACTGGGAATGACCTTGCCAGGTAGGTCAGTGAGGAGGCCTCTACCTTGTGAATTTTGCAATCATAGCTATAACTCAGCTTGAAGATGCCTTGGGAATGTCTCAAAGTATACTCACTCCCAGCACCAGCAGTGGCAGTGTCCCCTGGGAACTTGTTAGAAATGCAAATTTTTGGGCTCCACTCAAGACCTACCAAATCAGAAACTCAAGACAGGCACCCAGAAATCTGTGTTTTATCAACAAGGGATTCTGGTGTGCAATCAAATTCGAGAACCACTGCTATCTTAGAAAACACATCCCAGGGGCGCCTGGGTGGCTCAGGCGGTTAAGCGTCCGACTTCAGCTCAGGTCACGATCTCGCGGTCCGTGAGTTCGAGCCCCGCGTCGGGCTCTGGGCTGATGGCTCAGAGCCTGGAGTCTGCTTCCGATTCTGTGTCTCCCTCTCTCTCTGCCCCTCCCCCATTCATGCTCTGTCTCTCTGTCTCAAAAATAAATAAAATGTTAAAAAAAAATTTATAAAAGAAAACACATCCCGAACTCCTTCATTTAGAGCTGAGGAAACAAAATAGAAGCCTAGAGAGGCTGAGTCCCTTGGTCCAGATCACACAGCTTCGAAGTGCCAGGGCCAGGCCAATAAGCCAGGTCTTCTGTGTCCTGATCTAGGTCACCTTCTACTACTCAGCCGGAGCAATAACACCAGACAGACTCGGTGTACACAGTAGTCACCAAAAAAAGTCTATAAGCAAGGGGCTTAAGGCAGCAATCTGGTCACAAGAAAGAGTGTCCAGGGGAGTAATGTGGAAACTCCTTCACTGGGAAAGTGCACTGATTTCCCTCACACTACCTGCTTGTGTGAGGAAGTCTGGGCAGAGGATTGCAGATGTGGGCTCCTAAAGAAATTCAGTGGCTGAGCCCCAAGTCTCTGTGAGGTGACCACCTAGAAGTCATCAATTTGTCTTCAGTACTGTACTAAAAACTTATCCTTACACTTTTTTGGCACTCTCTACTTTGCACTCTGAAGCCACATGAATTCACCCTTTGGAAGGGTCCAGAAATCTGCTCGTCAAGATGGTACCTTCATGACTTGATCCTCACCAGCTGCTCTTTGGCTCCTCCTGGCTCCAGGGGAAGGTCCTGGCTCTAACCAAGTCAGCTGGCCACCCCCTAGCAGAGGCTCCCACAGAAATTCCCTCTTCTCTCACTTCCCCTGGAAGGGCAAGTTCCTGCCTGGCCTGCTGGAGGTAAAGGGCTATGAAACAAGGAAGCAAGACAGAGTTGGGTTGGGGGCCATGAATCAAGGTTTCCCTGGTCCTGTAAACCTGGGTCGAGGTCAGGTCCAGCCTGGGGTCTGGCCTGGGAAGACAGGCACACCTACGTGTCACTGCATTGCCAAATGATTTCTCAGTTAATCCAAGAGCAGCTATTCAGGCTTGTGCTTCTGTTCTTTCTCCTTAGAGGCATTTCACAGTTTTGCATCCGTTCTCCAGAGCAGAAAGTTAAGAGCAGTTTCCTGACTATAAGCATCTCTGCTTTGAAGAGAGCACAAACCCAAAGCAAATCAAACATTTGCTTTACAGATCGTCCTGAGGTCTGTTTCCTGGGCATTTCCATTTTCCAGATATTCCAAGGCCTTGGATTATTATAGATACTTGACTGATAGTCCAGGGTTTATTTCAAGGGGCTCCTGGCTCTCACTCCAGGTTCCTTCCCTTATTGTCCCTCTGGCCACACTAGCCTTCTTTCAATTCTTCAAACAAGCCAAGCTGTCTGTGCTCAAGGCCTTCATGTATTCTGTTCCCAGAACACACATTTTCCTGGATTCTGAGTGGACGACCCCTTCTCCACCTAAAATAGGCCATCCTATCATTCCCTTAGTCCTCTGTTGCTTTATGCTGCTAATTCCATTTCTGTTATGTACTAGTTTGCATTTATTTTTGTTTATTTTTCATATTTATCTGTTTCTTTATCAGTCTTCCTGTGAAACAGCGGGCTCCCTGCGGGCCTGCTGCCTGCTCTGTTCACACTCTAGCCTCAGCATCTAGAATGCAGGCCCTCAATCAATACACATCTGTGCACTGAGTGAAAGCTCTGAGATTGCAACCCTTTATTTTCTAAAGAACAAATACATTTAACAAAAATGGCCTAAACACCTGGCGTGTCCGTGAAATGCTCAGGTAGAAGCTAAATGAGTCTTGGACACCCTGCCCCCCTCCCAGGGCAGCCCTGAGCCCCATCCTCCTCCCCCAGAAGGAGGCCCCATCTCTCTGTATGCCGCTGGACTCCCTGGGGCTGGAGGAAGTTACTGCACTTGAGATGTTTACTGAAATAATACATTTCAGCTGAAAATCCCCAGGCTAAAGAGAAGGGAGAGGGGAGGAGCAGAGCCAGGGCACTGACTGGGAAAAAGAGCCCATGAGGAAAGCCTGGGGGCAGAGCCAGTCTTCCCAGGAACTGCCTGCTGCAGGACAAGACGCTCACGCTCCAGGTCCTTGGTGGCCCAATCAGCCACAGGCTGCGAGGTGAGGAGAGTGAGTTCCCAGTGCCCACAACCTCCAGCTCTTCCCCTGTCCCTCCACAGAGCTGTGACCATTAGACTCGCAAGCCTTCTGCCTGGTGGCCCTCACATCCTCTCATACAGAGTCTGAATGCCAGCACTTGGTGGGATCAGCCATCCCTGGACCCTCTCTGCCCAAGCCATTTGCTCTTTAAACCTTACTGCTTCTTGCTGAGGGTAGAGCAGTGCCCACACTAGCAGGGTTTCAGACCATCACAGGCTCTTTCACAAACCCCCGTCTGGCAAAGGCCACCTAACCTGCGGAGAGCTCGGACAGTGTGGAGTAGAAGAAAGGCCAATTAGAACAGGGATCAAGAGAAAGCATTTCTAGAATTAAATGACTATCCAAGAATGTCAGGTATGGCTAAACAAGTCATTTAACCTCTCAGTTGTGAGGATCTCACTCATAAAGTATCCCATTACAAAGTAATATGTATCACATGTATGTGTGTGCATGTGGTTGCATATACATGGACATGTACGTGTGTGTACATACATGTATATGTGCACATATGTATGGGTGCATAGGGAAACTGATGCACGTGACATAAGACATGTTAATATTAGCTCTGTGTGTTGAAGAGTATACCAATATTTTATATTCTTTATACTCGTACGAAGTTTCCACATGTTGTATTATGCAGACATAACTTACACAATCAGAAAAAGTTTAATAGGAAAATAATTTCCAGCCCACCGAGTGCATGGGTAGATATGAGATCCAATGGGATCATGCTCTAAAGTACTCTGAAGAATCAGAGGCACTGCCCAAATGAACATCTGGGATTGTGGCAACTGGCAGGTCAGACAGATCCTGCTTGTTAGCCAGTGGCCTAATCTCCCCAAATTTCCCTCTAAATGAAAGGAAGCAATCCTGGCAGTTGTGAGATCCTTAACACCTAGTTTCAACCTTGATTCCAAAACCAGACAGAGACCCCACTAAAAAGGAGAACTACAGACCAATTTCCCTGATGAACATGGATGAAAAATCCTCAACAAGATATGAGCTAACCGGCTCCAACAATACATTAAAAAAATTATTCAATACGACCAAGTGGAATTTATACCTGGGATGCAGGGCTGGTTCAATATCCACAAAACAATTAACGTGATTCATCACATCAATAAAAGAAAGGACAAGAACCGTATGATCCTCTCAATAGATGCAGAGAAAGCATTTGACAAAATACAGCATCTTTTCTTGATAAAAACCCTCAAGAAAGTAGGAAAAGAAGGATCACACCTTGAGATCATAAAAGTCATATATGAACAACCCAACGCTAATATCATCCTCAATGGGGAAAAACTGAGAGCTTTTCCCCTAAGGTCAGCAACAAGACAGGGATGTCCACTCTCGCCACTGTTATTCAACATAGTATTGGAAGTCTTAGCATCTGCAATCAGACAACACAAAGAAATAAAAGGCATCTAAATCAGCCAGGAGGAGGTCAAACTTTCACTCTTCACAGATGACATGATACTCTATATGGAAAACCCAAAAGATTCCACCAAAAAACTGCTAGAATTGATCCATGAATTCAGCAAAGTTGCAGGATATAAAATCAATGCACAGAAATCGGTTGCATTCCTATACACCAACAATGAAGCGACATTAAGAGAAATCAAGGAATCAATCCCATTTACAGTTGCACAAAAAGACCCATAAAATACCAGGAATAAATCTGACCAAAGAGGTGAAAAATCTATACACTGAAAACTATAGAAAGCTTATGAAAGAAATTGAAGAAGACACAACACCTAGTTTCAGACAGTAGAGCAAGAAGGTTCTCTGTGTGTGTATGTGTGTTTTATAAATCACTAGTACAGAATGTGTAGATTTTCAAATAGCACTTATTAAATACTCAACATTTTAAAAATATACAATAACTTAGGGGTTGTCTATGGGCAAATGTACAATTCTGAACTCCAAGCAAAAGTCAAAGAGTAGAAGTCTCCTTTCCTGCACCCTGGTACTCTTAGCAATGTCCTTTACCACCTACACAGGGTTAGGAAAAAAAACCCTCCTAGCACAGCGTCAGTGTGAATCTTTCTAGGTGAAATGGGATTAGACACAGTTTATACCAATAGTTGCAAAAACAGCTTATCAGTGACATTGTACTAATAGTGTATAAGGCCACAAGATGGCGATATTATGCTAGTAAAGTCTGTTAGAGGGGTGTGTGTGTGTGTGTGTGTGTGTGTGTGTGTGTGTGTGTGTGTGTGTGAATGTCTGGTAAGAGTTAATCTTTTTTGGAAGGGGAGGGTGGACAGAAAGGTAGGAGGTAGGAATGACCACAGAACCTGTCTTTTTCCTCCATCTCCTTCCCTATGTCTCCTGCTCTTGCACTTGCTTCTATATGTGGTTAAAATACAGTTTAAGTGTACCTTTTAGCTTTTTGCATAAAATTTTGATGTTATCTTAATCTCTAAGGGGCTGGATTAAAAATCAATAATTTTATTATTTTTCACTAAGAGGAAAATATACTACAATCAGTCAATGGTCTTCCAGAGGCCAATTGACGCCACTGATGTACAGGAAGCAAGGGTCAAAAGACAGAAAGTTCCCTCTTCCACCTCATTAGACAGGGGGGTTTGTTTCAGTGGGAGCCTCTACTTCATATAGTGTTTTCCACATTGGTATAAGATCGTTAACTCCATCGACGTGTTTTAACAAATTCCCAAAAGTGGCCATGAAAGATAGGCAATTCTTTGCATGGTCCTTTAACTTTGCACATTTAGGATAAGCTAATTATTTTCCTGAAGCTCGAGCAGTGGAGGCCCCCTGCCCTAGCATGGACGGTGGAAGGGTGGAGCATAATGGTAAACAGCTCAGGAGTCAGGCACATCTGGATCGAATCCCGGCTCCAGCTCTACCTTTACTACTTGGAAGAGCTCTGACCTGCCTTGGTTTTCTCACCCGTAAACTGGGATAGTAAAAATGCTCTCATTGTGAGAATGAGATCCATGATATTTGCAGAATATTTCACTCAGTCTCATACATACAATAAATGGCAATTTATTTTTTAATCACTGTTATTATGAGTTATAAATTCGTTTCCCCTCTGCTTGTTATCTTTCTTTCCTCTACAGTACAGTGTGTCTTGGAACAACGAGAGCTCCTGCTGGCTGATCATGCAACCCAATCTTCACCCAGATGTGCTGACAGATCCAGAATTGGGGCTAGCTAGAAAGGCAGCACCAGTGATTGGAATCAGATGTTCTGTCCCAGCAGAGGCTGTCCAGTGGAAAGATGCCAGAAGTCTGTAGATGGCTCGTGACTCTGAGGAATATGAAGACTGTATCTGATTTAGGAGCAAGACTGAATTATTCCAAATACAGAAGATTTATAGGATACGTGGGAGTTTAAAACTACTCATCCTCATTGTCAATATCAGACAACGTTCTTCAGTAGAGATGTCAAAAGGTAAAATCGTATGTTTCAACTCTGACCCACACTGGTAGTGGCTAAAGCTGCATCTGCATTGAGAAACACTCTGGGGCTGCCTCCCGGCAGAGCCTGAGAGAGTGCTGTGATAGATTAGTGATGTCTGCCCAGACATCAGGAGGCAGAAGTAGCAATACATATACTCACCATCTCCCTTCTCCAAAATGTAATTGTGAGTCACAAAGGAAGTACGAGCAAAAAAAAACAGCTGAATATTGACCTGATACTAGGATGGGAAAATACTCTGTAAGCATAAAAGGAATGAAAGAAATTGCAAAGAAAACCAAACATCTCAACAAAAATGTAAAATATAGAAGCATCAAAAAATATTAAAAATTAAAAAAGCAGGAAAATTTTTTTCACGAACAGGACAAAGACATTACAAATTTATTTATGAAGCTTTTTATGAATTATTAAGAAAAATACTAATGATCCAAGAGAAAAATGACAAATAACATTTCACAAAGAGATGTCTTCTTAAGGAAGAATTTTAAATGACTCAAAAGCTTAGGTTACCAATGTGCACACTCATATTCAAAGAAATAATACAAGAACTCATGAGATCACATTATGTACATATAATCAGAGAAGAGAGTAATATATTCAAAGCTGGTAAGAATATAAGTGGAAACTTTTATATGTTGCTTTTAGAAATATAAATTGCTTTTTAGAAAATACTTCTAGTAATTCATTGATAGGATTCTAATCTAATATTTTTGAATGTGGGCAAAATTTGCAGTATAAGAATAATAATCACACAGAGTTATATTATAACAAAAATCTTTTTAAAAATAGAAATGTACAAATAAAATTTGATCTATGCAACAGTAGTTCCAAGAAATCCTTAAAATTGTTTTGAAATAGTTTTAATAACTTGAAAAAGATTTACTTCTTCATTGATATTATCTTCTTCATTTATATTTTTCTATATTTTCTGAGTAAATAATATATATTCATTATTTCTTTTATTTGGAAAAAATTTTAATCTAATTTGATTAAAACTGTCACATGAAGTTTTTTTTCAAGCAAACTGTCAACAATAGTCCTAGAACATGGTGGGCCAGAAGGCAAGTTCTATACTCACACAGACCTTTGTCACTTTTAATAATGTGAGTGTGGGTAAGTCACTTAAGCTCTCTATGCTTCAATTTTCTTGCCTGTGAAATGGGCATAATAATAGTACCTATTCATAAGACAGCTATGAGTCTTTAGTAAGAGATACTCTCAAGTGGTCAGCATTACACCCGGCCCATAGGAGGTACCTGATCCTGATCGCTAGCTGGTCTGAGGGGAAGAGGTGAGCACCAGCCAGTGAAAGGGGCTATGGCATCCCTGCTTCCTTACATTCCAAAAAAATGTCGACATGGTCATGCTTTGTACAAGGCCGGGCAGCTTTGTGGTTGGCCCAAAGAACCAGTGTGGGCTGGAGTTTCCTGAGAATCATCATCGACACCATCTCCTAAGCCATCATTACACAATGCAGCCAAGGAGACTTAGTGAAACACAGCTGCTACCAGCCCCCACAACAGAGGCCAGCACTTACTGAGTCCTTCATTCTCCCCAATTCATACAGAAATATAGCCAAGCAAGAACCACATGAATTTTACAGATGAAGACAGTGAGGCTCAGAGAACTTCAGAAACTCATCTGAGGTCACAGCGCTGCTCCATGTCAAGATTCACACCAGCCTGGAACACACACACACACACACACACACACACACACACACACACAGGCACACTCAGCTCTTAGCGTCAGGATACCTCTAGAGGATGGCTGTGCAGTCAGAGAGAGCATGGCACCGAGCAGTGGCCAAGCCATCAGAAAGAATGGAGAGGCCCTGGTCCTCTTGTTCCTGTCCCCCCCTCCCACCCCCACCACTAACCAAGGGGCATCCTCCCTGAGTCTCCTGCAAGCTCCTGGAGACCAAGTCCCTCTGTCTCTCTAGTGAGTGGCCATCTCTGTCACTCCTGGTGCTCTGGAACGAAAGCTGCACCCTTAGACAAAGTGGGACTTCTGAGGCTCTGCCTGAATTGCTCAAAGTGCTTCCAGGTCAGAAGGGAGAATACAACCTTGCAGAGCTGGTCCTGAGGAAGGACAGAGACACAAAGCCTTGTGGAGAGACAGCAGCATCGGCAGAAAACCGCAGCTACCAGAAGAACTTACAGCTTCTCTTGACCTCAACCAACTTGAGACATCATCACCATCTATTTTTGAATAACAATTACAAATTTTAAAAATTATAACAACAGCAGCTAACGTGTATCACACGTTCAGTTTAACGTACAAAAACATGTGTAGCTTTTTGCATTCCTTACAACAACCCTATCCCCTGAGAGTGATTTTTATGAGCCCAATTTCCAAAGAGTGATTCACCAATAAAGTACGCATGTTCATGTTCAGGGTGGGTGAGGAAGTGGGGCGTTCACTGCTCTGAAGGATGAAAACCCCCAGGGGTCTGACAAGGCAGGGGAAGAAGACTGGAAGGGCATTGCTTTGGAAGAGAGATCAGCCAAGTACCCAGTCAGGGCTGGAGAGATGCCCCGGGCTGGCTGGGGGATGACTCGTGGGCTACTTTGACAGGGTTTGGAGCTCTTGGCCCCCAATTTCCAGACCAGCATGTCTGATTTCCATAAGGACATTCCTGCTATAAAATATCTTGATGATTCCTGCTATAAGATATCCCTGATGATCAGATCTCTGTTGGGTTCTCTTGACTTTTAATTGACCTGAGGCCTAATAAAGTGTTTTTTAATAACAATAATAAATTTGAAATAACAACGGCTGACATGCATTCAGCATTTAATACATTGTACATGTTTTAGCTCTTTTAATGACCTCAATAAAACCCTTACTGATGAAAAACCCAAGGCACAGAGGGGTTAAGTAGTTTGTCCCAGGTCTTCTTTTTGTAAAAGATAAATGAATAAACTAATGATGAATGGCTGCACCAATAGTCTAGATCAGTGGTTCCCAAAGCTTTAGCCGGAATCAGAACTGTCTGGAGGGCCAGTTAAGACACAGATACTCCCAGAGTTTCTGAGGATTTGAATTTCTAACCAGTTCCTGGGTGATGCTGATGCTGTTGGGTCCAGGGACCACACTTTGAGAACCAAGGGTCTAAACGAGGGAGTCAGCAATTATTATGAAGGATTATAACAGTAAATGTCTTATGTTTTGTGGATCAAAGGCAAAATCAAGGATATTATATAGGTACTCATAGAAAGATTTTAAATGTAACCATTTAAAAATATAGAATCCATTCTCAGCTCCCAGGCCACAAAACAGATGGCCTTGTGGTATAGACTCTAGACTAATTTCTGGTCTTGGTCCCTACATTCCCACCACCCTACACCTGTTTGCTTGAGGTCCCAGCTGCCTAATGGCCGAGTCATAAAAAAACACTTCAGCTTCAAGCTGCGGAGAGTCTGAGCAATGTCCAGCATAGGCCACAAAGCGGCAGTAATTGTGGTAACAAGGCCATGAAGGAAAAAAAAACTCTGCAGCTGGCCCCAAACCTTGGACACTCACGGGCATCCTGGTCACCATGGATTTGGAATGTCCCACGTGGATGTCTGCAAACTGATCATTTGTTTGATTTTTCCAGGGCCCGATACCATTTAAAGTTCTGTATTTAGTGTTGTTTTCTTTGGGAGTAGAGGATTCTTATGGCTTTTTGAAAATAGTAATGATGATAATACACGTCCAAATCAGTGCCATCTGCTTTAAAAGTATGCAGCTCTTTACATAGTGTGGAGAACTCCAAAGTGGAAGATCTTGTATCAAGGTTATTCTGTATGTATCAGGAGTTATCCATCAGAGGGTTTCATGTTCTGAATTTTTGTGTTCAGGGGCTTTCAATTTTTCAAACATCTGCTTTTTTCCTAGTGATTAAAAACAGGGGAAGAAACCACAAGCCTCCTGCAAAGAACAACCCCTCCATCTGCCCCCAGGATGGTCACAAAATGAGTGGTGTGAAGGAGACATTCCAATAACGATGCTCAACCACTGCCGGGTTTTCCAACGATGACCCTGTGGTCCTTGCACAACTACCAGAGACGGACTCATCCAGTTATAGAACACATGACTCAGAGCCGGTCTCTATGCTGGATCCACTGGGAATAACGAGGTAAGCATCACTGCTTTTCATGCCATGCCTGGAGAGTTCTGAAAAATGCATAAATCCAGCATCAAAGGTCTCCAGCGGGGCCTACATAGGCTGGAGGCACCTTCCCCACAGTTCAGTCTGCAGGAAGGTTTGGATGGCACAGAACTAAAGAGCTGACACCACAACCAGTTGCCAATGTGTGCCACTTTACTGACAAAAAAAAAGATAAATATAGGGGAAAGGAAGAAAAAATAAAATAAGATAAAAACAGAGAGGGAAACAAACCGTAAGAGGCTCTTCACTATAGAGAACAAGATGAGGGTTGCAGAAGGGAGGTGCGTGGGGGCATGGGCATTAAGGAGGGCATTTGTTGGGATGAGCATTGGGTGTTATATGGCAGTGATGAATCACTGCATCCGCTCCTGAAATCAATACTACATTATATGTTAACTAACTTGAACTTAAATAAAATAAATAAGCCAATAAAAATAAAATTTAAAAAAATGAGATTGAGGGAACGACTGGGAAAGAGTGTATTAATCACTGCATTCGAGCACCCACACTCTGCTATTAGTCAGAATCCCGCAGATCTTGTCCCTGGTGTTTTGCAATCTTTCACACATGGGCACCTGATGCTGGCAAGGGGAGAGCTGTAGCGGAAAGATCCCGGTACCATCAGAGGAACAGGGCTCTTGGAGACTGTCTCGCAAGGTGGTGACTGACAGATGCTGGCCATTCTTCTTCCACGATTAAGGTCCGTGATCCCTTCTTCAAAACACTTGGAGGGGCGCCTGGGTAGCTCAGTCGGTTGAGCATCTGACTTCAGCTCGGGTTATGCTCTCATGGGTTCGAGCCCCACATCAGGCTTTGCACTGATAACTCGGAGCCTGCTTTAGATTCTCTGTCTCCCTCTCTCTCTGCCCCTCCCCCACTTGCATTTTCTCTCTCTCTCTCTCTCTCTTTTAAAAAAACAAAGACTTAAACCCTTTGGGGCCAGATATCCTGGAACTCAAAATTTTTGCAATTATAAAAGTAACTTGGAAGGTAGAATGGTGGTTAGTTGGGGAGAGAGAGGAGGGAGTTGTATAATGGGTGTAGAGTTTCCCTTTTGCAAGATGAAAAGTTGTGGAGCTTGATTGTACAACAATGTGAATGTACGTAACACTACTGAATTGTACACTTAAAGAGGGTTAAGATGGTAAATTTTATGTTACACATATTTTGCCACTCTTTTTTAAAAAAGTAACTTGGGCCATATATTCTATACGGGTCAATAGTCTATATTACTGAACGTCCCTACAGAGTCTAGAATAGTAAGCACGCTAACGTCAAACACGTGGACAGCCTCTACGACAAACTGTACACCTACTCCCACTAAGATAAACAAAAATTATTAGCAGACTCACATCAATTCAGGTTGCATTTTGCCGTCAAATGAGGTTGCTAAACACTAAAATAAATAACTTTTGGTTTTTAGAGTTCTCTGGAATTTGGACTTGCAGCTCAGGAACTGTGAGCCTGCCTGCAGCTCTCACTGATCCCACCCTACCCCATCTTGGTATGAAATTCTCGTTATTCACAGTTTACAGATGAGAAAATAGAAATAAGAAGTAACAGGAGTAGGAAAATGGTCACCGGCCCAACGGCCAGCCAGCAATGGAATCCTAAAGAAGTCCCCTGAAATGTGAAGAAAAAGTCCCAGAGAGCTCTTCGCAGTATGGGTTTTAGTGGAAGGTGCGTGAGATGGAGCCATTTGGGGGTTTTGATAATAGCCTCTCCCCCTGGGAAGGCCATGACTGCTCTCACCATGCCATGATTTATGTCATCCTCTGAGCCAGAACCATGAGCAGGATAAACCACAGTTCTGTCTCCAGGGACTGTCCTTTGATCTTTTGTTACCAAAGTACAGAATATCCCCAACCACTGGATTTTGTCCCCCCTTCCCCTCAACACTAATATTGTGCTTTCAATTGGGACTGTTCCCCAGAAACAGAAGGTGTGCAAATGAAAAGGGTCTTTGAATCTCTCAACCGGGCACATCTCCTGCATATCCCCTAGAGAAACAAGACCAAAAGGGATCCGAAGCTTGACAGAACTAGCAAGATAAAAGCTTTGGCTCTCCTCTCTCATGGCTGAGGTCGGCTGCCCTGTCCTTTGGTGAGGGGTGGTTCTTAGCTACGGATGTATCCATCTGTCTTCCTACCAGACCCACATTCACAACTGCCTGTCTTCTGCACACCAACGACAGCACCCTGGGTTAGCCACTGTCAGATGCCACACCATGGCGCTGAACTGGCCGGGGAAGGACAGAGCCATGCTCAGTACCACAGCACTTGCTGGTCCCACCAGGAGAAAGGTCTGGAGTTCCAGAGGAGCTGGTGGGAAGGGCTGACTCCCAGCTAAATGCTTCCTGAGGAGATGGAGTGAGGGAGAGGTGGCTTCCTAGAAAATGAAGCCCCCTTCTGTGAAGATTCAGTGGCAGAGATGCCCTCAGAAATGTGGCTGTGGTGCTGGTCACCGGCACTATTCTTAGCACAACCTCTCAGCAAGGAAAAGCCTTTTTCTCAGGGGCCTGGACTCTCCCTCAGTTAAATTAAACAAAGAACTCCTGTATTGACTGAGAGAATACATTGGGCTTTCAACATGGTATAGTTAGTGAGAATGGAAAGAACTTCCATAAAATCCTGAGTCATGACAGCTGAGCAAGATGTCTGCCTCCTGGAGCCACCAAGGTGCAATATGTGCGTTTAAACACATATACGTAAACACACGCCTACAGGTACCACGTAAGCACACACCACACATAAACATGCGCCCACACCACACACATAAACTCATGTACACATGATACATAATCACACACACCACACATACACACACCACATAAACACGTACCCACTCAGGTGAAACTCAGCTAACACATGAGGTCCTGAGTCTAGAATAACAATCCCACTGTATTTGACACACTCAAATATATGTGGAGCCCTTTTAATCAAGCACCACATTTCAAGAGAAATTGTGTGTGTGAGGGAGAGACAGAGAGAGAGAAAGAGAGAGAGAGAGAGAAGGAACCTGGATAAATAGGTTCTCTAATCTTACTGCAATCTTACTCAACCTTACTTGTATTCTCACCTCTCTCCAAGATGTTAGGGATCTTGAGTTCGAATGTAGTTTCTGGATTGAAACGGCTACTTCTTCCCTCTGATGCTCCAACTCCTGCTGATGGATCAGATGCATCCACCAACTCGGGGCCCTGAGATTCTGCTGCCTCTGTTACAGAGCCCCTGAGATGGCAGCCCCAGCTGGCGCTTCTGAGTCAGCAGCCTGAGCTCCCGAGTTTTAGGTGTGGCAGTTGGGGACGGGGCAAGTGTGCAAAGGAGGCAGAAGGCCCAGAAGGGGAAAGCACTGGGCAGCCGTGCCCTGGGGATCCTGGAAGGATGGGTCAAAATCCTTGCCTTTTATGTGTGAGATGCCAGTGTATGCAAACCCACTTGACAGATTTTAAACCACACTGGTATGAGTAAAGAATGTCAACACTGCGTTACTTCTAGACGCTGCAGAATAAAAACAGAAACAGACTCACAACATATGAGAGTAGAAAGAATCCACAAAGATCTTCCTTCATCTTACTGATGAGGAAATGGAGGCCATGGTTACTATACTGTGTCCCAATTAGAGAATGACTGAGGGGGCACAGAATGTGGCTCTCCTGATGTCCACACCATCCCTCTCTAAACTCTAGTGTGAGCAAAAAATGTGAAACCCATTTATTTATATATGAACAAAACTAAAAACAATGATTAATAACAATTACTTTCCATCAATGGTTAATTCTACCACAATCCCAGTCATCTCGTTAATATGTGTCAGATACACTTTAATTTTTTGCCAGCAAAGTGAATGAAATCTAAACCCAGGGCCATGATTCTCAGAATGCAACACAAAATGAAAACACAGGGCCCTGGGCATGGGGCAGAGAGGTCAATCTTTCCTTTATGGCCTGTGACCCCAGCCCACCCAGGTGGGTGACCCCATGGAATTGCAAACACCACACGCTTGGGAGCATAAATATGTTTAGTACCTGAAGGGAAGTGGATAAGCAGTCCCCTCCAGGCCACCTAGCAAATGCCAGCTTAGGATGGAGAGGACTGCTGCCATCCCTCATCCCAAGACGCTGTAGGACACACACTCAATCCTGAACCTCACGTGTGTGCGCAGGCTTCCACTGGTGGCGGAAGACAGCCACAGAAGCAGGCCTTCCCACACTGCTGCGCCCTGGTCACTGCCCAGACAGGGCCACAGAGGTAGCAGAGTCATAGTGGAGAGTAAAGGGAGGTGGCAAGAGGCAAGAACACGCAAGAGCTGAGGCTCCAGGCCCACAGCACACGCTCCATTGTCTGATCAGACTTCACTTACAAAGCACGAAGTCAAAGATAAAATCATTAAGAATATAATGCAAAGCAAATTAAGTCAGTCAGTGAAAGAAAAATGATTTCACTTCACTCGTATGCGGAATTTAAGAAACTAAACAAATGAACGGTAAGGGAAGGAAAAATAAGATAAAAACAGACAGGGAGGCAAATCATAAGAGACTCTTAAATACAGAGAACAAACCAAGGGCTGCTGGAGGAGAGGTGGATGGGGTCGTGGGCTAAATGGGGGATGGGCATTAAGGAGGGCACCTGTTGAGATGAGCACTGGGTGTTATATGGAACTGATGAATCACTGGATTCTACTCCTGAAACCAATACTACACTGTATGCTAACTAACTTGAATTTAAATAAATAAATTAGAAAAAAAAAAAATAATTTCAAGATGGCTACCACAGAGCACTGCTCTTCTGAGTATGGCCCTGTGCGGCTGCACCAGTTACACACTTTAAAGCCAGTCCTGACTAAACTTCATTTTGTGTGTACAGTCTTCTGTTATTTATGCAGCATAACCAACTGCTCATAGCTTGAAAGAACCAGAGGATCACTGTGCAGGTAGGCTAACAAATAACTGCTGTGTTAATCTGTTAGGGCCGCCATAACAAAGTACCACAGGCTGAGTAACTTATGCAACAGAAATTTATTTCCTCACAATTCTGAAGGCAAGAAGTCCAAGATCAAGGTGTCAGCTGCCTGCTTTCTTTCTGAGGTATTTTTCATTGGCTTGGAGATGGTTGTCTTCCCCTTGTGTCTTCACATGGTCTTCCCTGTGTGTCTGTGTCCAAATTTCCTCTTTTTCTAAGAACACCAGGCATATTGGATCAGGGCTCACTTTAATGACCGTATTTTAATTTAATTGCCTTTTTAAAGAGGCTATCTCCAAATATAGTCACATTCTGAGGTACCAAGGTAGGAACTTTAATGTAGGGAATTTGAGGGGACACAATATAATCCCTGACAGGCACCATTCCTCAAATGCTAGATGTTCTGTAGAAATGATCTTGGGGAAAATGGCTCCCTAAGAATTTATATCCAGTTTATGGCTTCTCTAGATAGACTTTCCCCAACCCTTATGATCATATTGGGTTCCTCTTCTATACACTCACAGCATTTGTCACAATGCTCATATGTACTATTTTTATAATTTTTGTTAAATTCTTCTCCTACAATCTTGTAAGTCCATGAGGGCAGGGTCCAATTTGGCATGTTCAGAGCTGTTTAAGTTAGTATCTGGCCCACAGAAAGCATCAAATTAATATTTCCTGAAGGAAGGAAGGTCAACCAATGACACACAACCTAATGTAAATCAAACTCTGGAACTTCCTAATCTTTGGCTTATTGGCCCAGAAAGCACCCTAGGGATCCACTTCTCTGCCTTTAGAGGAGATTTGGAGCATAAAATGTATTCACAATTTCCTAAAATATTTTATTTCAAGTCTAACAAGTAAACTTCCTTCCCCACAGAGAAACAATTTCGTGGTTATTTATGAGACTTCCAGCTGCTGCACAGAAAACCAGGATTATGTGGGGGTGTGAATGCTTGTTTTCCCAAACACCAACATTAATCAAGCTGTGGGACAAATACGTGGTTAACATGAACTGCTGTCCAGTGACTCAGAGCACCCCTGGAATGCTTGGACCCCACCCTTGGTAAGATCAGTGTCTGCTGACACCTGCAGGACCCCGCTGCAAGGACGTATCATTCATTCGCTCAATGGACAAATATTTATCCAGAAACAACTATTAGGCATCAGATACTAGGCTTGACATTTAGGACACAAGTATCCTTGGTACTTGGGATACAAAGACGAGCCTAGTGGTGGAAACAGAATACAAGTTCAATGGGATAATCACTAATGAAGCTACGATTCATTTATTGATTTACTCATTCACTCAACATTTTCTAGATGCTCACTATGGCAGGCTCTGTCCCAGGCAGTGGGGATTCAGCAGAGAAAAAAAGTGAGGAAGTGTTTGCCCTCATGGAGCCTACATTCTAGTTGGGGGAAGACAGACAATTAACTGATACATAGATAAAGAACATCAGGTGATGACAAGTGCTGTGAAAAGGCAGAAAGCAGGATAAATGGTTTACAAAGTGACAGAAGAACAGCTATCTTTGACAGTGGTCCAAGAAGGCTTCTCTGATTGGGTGAATCCGAGCACAGACTTGAGCAGCGGAAGAGAAGAAGCCATGAAGAAATGGGGGTGGGGGGTGGGGGGGCATCCAGCATGAGGGAACAGTGAATGCAAGAGCTCTGAAGTGAGCCCATCTGAAGGAACATCTAGGAGATGGGGAAAAAGAAGGAGATGGGGAGGCAGGAAGGTAGAAGGCTACACTTCAAAATGCAGAGTGAGCTCAGGAAAGGGACACATCAGTCCTCCTAGGGCTGAGCATGTAGGGGAAGGGGACCTCACAAGGAGGCAACTTTTAAAATGAGTCTGAAAGGAGGCCAGAAATTTGCCTCACAGACTGGCTGAGAACTGTCCTCACAAACTCTCTACAGGAAGCCGAAAATCCATGTGTCCTTGGCTCAGAGGCCAGTACTCGGGACACTAGTGACTGACTCGGCCCTCTCATCTCCAAGATATTCGCTCTTCTTTACCTCTGTCTAGGGAGCACACCTCTCCTGCCTGCTTCAGGCTCTCTCAGACCCCCATCGCCACATTCCTGCCTGGGTCAGTATCCTGCTCACCACTGAATCCCCAGTTCCTAGAACAGAGTAGGAGCTTGTTGAGTAAATGAATGTCACTTGCTTTCCCTTATGCATCCATCCATCTATTCATTCATCCATCCTCTTCTTTTTTCTAAAATAAAAATTTGAAGTATTCACTTTCAGCTACAACTTCAGGCCAAGAGTCCCAACCACTGCCATATTGTCTCATGCACACTCCTTTCAGAAACCAAGCATCAGAGTATATGCTAACTTTCTTCAGGAAATTGTGGGTATTCTCAGAGGTTAAACTGGTTCCATAGGGGAATATAAGTATTTAATAAGCTGCCAAATTCATCATAGATGGTCAGTAAGCTCAAAACTTACGATTTCATTGTTTCTGAGTTCCTATCCTGTAGGGAACTCTGTCAGATCTTGGACACACGCCTATGAATAAGCAGACGTGATTCTTGTCCTCGCTGAGTTTACAGTATAGACTACAAAGGACACAGACAGATACTCATCATCTTATAAAGCCTAAAATAGGTGAGGTAGCTGGTGTTAAAGTCATAGGAGAGGCATCTAACGCAGATTGAGACAAGAAGGTCTTCTGAAGGAAGCCATGCATGAGTCCTAAAGATGAACAGAAATAACTCGGTAAAGCTTTTGGGGAAAACAAGTTTCAGGCAGAAGGAACCTAAGCGCAAGGGCTAGAGGCAATGAAAAGCAAGGGTTATTTGAGTAATAAAAACTAGTTCAGAATGTCACAGGCTATATCTGGAGTGATAAGAGACAAAACAGGAGGAAGAGGCAGGAGTTGCACAGAAAAGGCACTCCTGAAACAGACTAAAGAACTGGGTCTTTACACTGCAGGCAGACGTTGACAGACTTTCAGCATGAGAGACAGATGACCTGATTTATACTTTAGAAATAACTTCTCTGGGGTGCCTGGCTGGCTCAGTTGGTTAAGTGTCCCACTTCAACTCAGGTCATGATCTCATGGTTTGGGAGTTCAAGCCCCATATTGGGCTCTGTGCTGTTGGTGCAGAGTCTGCTTTGGATTCTCTGTTTCTCTCTCAAATAAATAAAATAAAACATTAAAAAAGAATACTTCCTCTAACTTCTAATAGGAGAGTTCAAGGGCAGAGAGACTAGTCAGGAGGCTCTGCTATTATGCCGGTGAAGTTATGATGCTGCAGCATAGTAATGCACTGGGGAAAGGCAGACCATTTAGGAATCTATTTAGGAGGTGGAAATGATAGGACTTGGCCATGTGGGTTGACTGAAGACAGGAATAAAAGAAGAAAAACCACACCAGGAGTGTGTTTGCCACACAGGGCTCTGAAGCTGGAGGTCAAGTCATTCATTTTTTAGGGATGCCATCACTATGCTGTTAGGGCCATTGATGGCTCCAATTATGAACAGACCAGAGCAGGATGAAAGGATCAGACAGCTTTCTCAGGTCTCTGCAGGCAGCAGAGGGAAGCCAGAATGTTGGTCAGGATAGGATAAGCCACCTCTTGACCCCACCAAAGGTATGTGGAAGCACAGGAAGGGCCAAGGGCAAAGCTGGGATGTACCTTGTACATTTCTCTAAAGAGTTTTGGGAAGTGCAATAGAGCTTAACAGCTAACATCTCAAATAGCATGTCTTCAGGACTGAGACTTTGTGCCCTACAACAGATTCATCTTTCGGTCGAAACTGATTCTCTGCTCATATTGATCCAAATCCCCTTCCCGGCCTCAGATGCACTCCCCAGACTTCTGTGCCCTTCCAAATTTTACATGTACTTCAGTGCTGTCCTGGCCACTCTGACAGCACGTGTTTGGCACACAGCATCCCGAAGGAGGTAAAATGAGCAGTTTCCTGTTTGGAAAGTGGGAACCTATGGCCCTGAAATGATGACAGAACAAGGCCAGGAAACATCACACAGTGAAGAAATACAAGGCAGGGTTATGTGGTGAGGTCTGGTTAATGAGTAAAGGCTTTTGACTGGATAAGTGAGCACCTCAGAGCTACAAAGCTACCCCAGTGCTGAGGCAACTGTGCTTTGAGTTCCCATCATCTTGGATTTAACTAAGCAAACAAAGCTAGCCACATTACCAATTAATCTTTCCTCACATTTACATATTAATGTATTTCCCCC
Organism: Panthera onca; assembly: GCF_046562875.1. Taxonomy (NCBI): domain Eukaryota; kingdom Metazoa; phylum Chordata; class Mammalia; order Carnivora; family Felidae; genus Panthera; species Panthera onca. The sequence continues at coordinate 27,117,748 of NC_138339.1, forward strand.
AATTCTCCCCAATGGTCTGCCCATCCCTCTCATTGGTACAAGCTTGAAACACTTTACCAATCTTCCCACCAGCTCTGAAAGCAGATAATCAAAAGCAATATGCCATCTCACTAAAAAAAAGGTACAGAATGACACTTCAAGTGTTAACTACCTCATAGCAAAGTAAGGTATGGATCACTATGGAGTGGCTCTAATCATAAGACAATCAGGTAATCAGGAAATTCAAAACAAGTCTCAGGCAGGTTGTACCAAGAAAGTTTGTTATTGGCCAAAACAAACAAACAAACAAACAAACAAACAAACAAACAAAACTTGTGTACTTTAGACTCAATATGGACTATGGCAATGATTTAGAATCAAGTAACTGGGCTTCTGTAAAATCAGAACTATAAATAACCCCCTCAATCATACCACATCAATTAGTGATCCGATATGCTAATTACTCTTTTTTTTTAGCCATTTTATTTAATTTACCTTTGTAATTTACATCCAAGTTAGTTAGCCTATAGTACAACAATGATTTCAGGAGTAGATTCCTTACTGCCCCTTACCCATTTAGCCCATCCCCCCTCCCACAACCCCTCCAGTAACCCTCTGTTTGTTCTCCATGTTTAGGAGTCTCTTATGTTTTGTCCACCTCCCTGTTTTTATATTATTTTTGCTTCCCTTCCCTTATGTTCATCTGTTCTGTGTCTTAAAGTCCTCATATGAGTGAAGTCATATGTTATTTCTCTTTCTCTGACTAATTTCATTTAGCATAATACCCTCTAGTTCCATCCATGTAGTTGCAAATGGCAAAATTTCATTCTTTTTGATTGCCAAGTAATACTCCATTGTATATATATACCACATTTTCTTTATCCATTCATCCATCAAAGGACATTTGGGCTCTTTCCATACTTTGGCTATTGTAGATAGTGCTGCTATAAACATGGGGGTGCATGTATCCCTTTGAAAGAGCACACCTGTATCCCTCAGATAAATACCTAATAGAGCAATTGCTGGGAATAGGATAGTTCTATTTTTAATTTTTTGAGGAATCTCCATACTGTTTTTCAGAGTAGTTGCATCAGTTTGCATTCCCACCAACAATGCAAAAGAGATCCTCTCTCTCCACATCCTCGCCAACATCTGTTGTTGCCTGAGTTGTTAATGTTAGCTATTCTGACAGGTGTGAGGTGGTATCTCATTGTGATTTTGATTTGTATTTCCCTGATGCTGAGTGATGTGGAGCATTTTTTCATGTGTCAGTTGGCCATCTGGATGTCTTCTTTGGAGAAGTGTCTATTCATGTCTTTTGCCCATTTCTTCACTGGATTATTTGTTTTTTGGGTGTTGAGTTTGAGAAGTTCTTTACAGATTTTGGATACTAACCCTTTATCTGATACGTCGTTTGCAAATATCTTTTCCCATTCCATCAGTTGCCTTTTAGTTTTGCTGATTGTTTCCTTAGCTGTACAGAAGTTTTTTATTTTGATGAGGTCCCAATAGTTCATTTTTGCTTTTGTTTCTCTTGCCTCCTGAGACGTGTTGAGTAAGAAGTTGCTGCGGCCAAGGTCAAAGAGGTTTTCTCCTGCTTTCTCGAGGATTTTGATGGCTTCCTGTCTTACATTTAGGTCTTTCATCCATTTTGAGTTTATTTTTGTGTTGTGGTGTAAGAAAGTGGTCCAGGTTCATTTTTCTGCATGTCGCTGTCCAGTTTTCCCAGCACCACTTGCTGAAGAGACTATCTTTATTCCATTGCATGTTCTTTCCTGCTTCGTCAAAGATTAGTTGGCCATATGTTTGTGGGTCCAATTCTGTGTTCTCTATCCTGTTCCACTGATCTGAGTGTCTGTTTGTGCCAGTACCATACTTTCTTGATGATTACAGCTTTGTAATACAGCTTGAAGTCTGGGATTGTGATGAAGTCTGGGATTTGGTTTTCTTTTTCAAGATTGTTTTGGCTATTCTGGGTCTTTTCTGGTTCCATACAAATTTTAAGATTGTTTGTTCTAGCTCTGTGAAGAATGCTGGTGTTATTTTGAAAGGGATTGCATTGAATATGTAGATTGCTTTGGGTAGTATTGACATTTTAACAATATTTGTTCTTCCTATCCAGGAGCATGAAATATTTTTCCATTTTGTTGTGTCTTCTTCAATTTCTTTCATAAGCTCTCTATAGTTTTCAGTATATAGATTTTTCACCTCTTTGGTTAGATTTATTCCTAGGTATTTTAGGGTTTTTGGTGCAATTGTAAATGGGATCGATACCTCGATTTCTCTTTCTGCACTTCATTGTTGGTGTATAGGAATGCAACCGATTTTTGTGCATTGATTTTATATCCTGAAACTTTGCTGAATTCATGGATCAATTCTAGCAGTTTTTGGCGGAATTTTTTGGGTTTTCCATATAGAGTATCATGTCATCTGCGAAGTGTGAAAGTTTGACCTCCTCCTGGCTGATTTGGATAACTTTTTTTCTTTGTGTTGTCTGATGACTAAGGCTAAGACTTCCAATATTATGTTGAACAACAGTGGTGAGAGTGGACATCCCTGTCTTTTCCTGACCTTTGGGGGAAAGCTCTCAGTTTTTCCCCATTGAGGATAAAAGAACAGCAAATAAAACCCAAAACCAACAGAAGACAGGAAATAATAAAGATTAAAGCAGAAATCAATGCTATCAAAACCAAAAACACAGTAAAACAGATCAATGAAACCAGAAGCTGGTTCTTTGAAAGAATTAACAAAAGTGATAAACCACTAGCCAGTTTTATCAAAAAGAAAAAGGAAAGGACCCAAATAAAATCAAGAATTAAAGAGGAGAGATCACAACCAACGTAGCAGAAATAAAAACAATAATAAGAGAATATTATGAGCAATTGTATGCCAATAAAATGGGCAATCTGGAAGAAATGGACAAATTCCTATAAACATATAAACTACCAAAACTGAAACGGAAGAAATAGAAAATTTGAACAGACCCATAACGAGTAAAGAAATTGAATTAATAATCAAACATCTCCCAAAAAACAAGAGTCCAGGGCCAGATGGCTTTCCAGGGGAATACTACCAAACATTTAAGGAAGAGTTAACACCTCTCCTCCTGAAGCTGTTCCAAAAAATAGAAATGGAAGGAAAACTTCCAAACTCTTTCCATGAAGCCAGCATTACCTTGATTCCAAAACCAGACAAAGACGCCACTAAAAAGGAGAACTACAGACCAATTTTCCTGATGAACATGGATGCAAAAATCCTCAACAAGGTTTTAGCCAACCAGATCCAACAATACATTAAAAAAATATTCACCATAACCAAGTGGAATTTATACTTGGGATGCAGGACTGGTTCAATATCCACAAAACAATCAATGTGATTCATCACATCAATAAAAGAAAGGACAAGAACCATATGATCCTCTCAGTAGATGCAGAAAAAGCATTTGACAAAATACAGCATCCTTTCTTGATAAACACCCTCAAGAAAGTAGAAATAGAAGGGTCATACTTCGAGATCATAAAAGCCATATATTAAAGAACCTATGCTAATTATTCTAATGAGATTTTTGTTAATGTTATAACATTTATAATATTTGTTAGTATTTAATAATGTCTGTGCATACCATTTAAAAGGCAACTCAAAAAAAAAAAAAAACAAAAAAAAACAAAGAACACCTTGGTGGCTCAGTTGGTTAAGCGTCTGACTTTGGTTCAGGTCATGATCTCGCGGTTCTTGAGTTCGAGTCCTGCATCAGGCTCTGTGCTGACAGTTCAGAGCCTGAATCCTGCCTCAGGTTCTGTGTGTGTCTCTCTCTTGGCCCCTCCCTTGCTCACACTCTCTCTCTCTCTCTCTCTCTCTCTCTCTCTCTCTCTCTCTCTCAAAAATAAACATTAAAAATAATGATAATTAAAAAAATAAATGGCAACTCAAAAATTTCCAAATGACCTCAATAAGAAATCTACTCAAGACTGATTTCTTGCAATATGGTAGACCAGATACCCTAAAAAACTCTCCCAGTGTTAAGTCCCCTAATTAGCATTAAAAAAGAGGGAAGAAATCCTCAGAGGCCAAAAATAGAAAAAAGAAAAACAAATACAAGTAAGTAGAAATTCAGAGAGAAAAGCGAAAGATGCACTGTGATTATCTTTTTTTATGTGTCAATTTGGCTAGGATGCAGTCCCCAGTATTCAAACATTACTCTGGACGTTGCTGTGAGAGGTGTTTCATAGGTGTAAATTAAAGTCCATTAATAAAGTCAAAGTAAAGAGAATTATTCTTGATAATCTGTAGGTCTGATTTAATCAGCTGAAAGATCCTAAGAGAAGAGCTGAGACTTCCCAGAAGAAATTCTGCCTTGGACAGCTGCTTCAGCCTAAGCCTGAGACTTGCAGCCTGCCCTTCCTCACAGTCTGCCCATGGATTTTGGATTTGCCTTGCCAGCCCCCGCTATTGTGGTAACCACTTTCTTGCAATAAATCTCCTAATGTATATTTCTTACTGGTTCTGCTTCTCTGGCTGAACTCTGATTGATGCACACAGCCAGCTGGGGCATCTACTGCTCCCTACTTTTGCTCTGGGGAACAATGGTAAGTTTAAAAGTCAGATTAGAGGGATGCCTGGATGGCTCAGTTGGTTAAGTGTCTGACTCTTGATTTCCGCTCAGGTCTTGATCTCCCGGTTCATGAGATAGAGCCTGCCATTGGGCTCTGTGCTGACACCATGAAGCCTTCTCTCTCTCTCTCTCTCTCTCTCTCTCTCTCTCTCCCTCTCCTCTCTCTCTGGTCCCCACCACCCTCCGTGCCTCTCTGTCCCCACCCCCATGCATGCACTTGAGCCCTCTCTCTCTTTCCCTCTCTCTTAAAATAAATAAACATTTTTTTTTTAAGTCAGATTAGAGAATAAATGAAAAACTGAACCAGAAAACAAAGAAACTAGTAAGCAAACTTAAACTTGGTTCTCCAGGCTTGAACTCTGGGACAGGAGAGAAAACTATTTATGGAGAATCTATAGCCACAAGCCATAGATTTGGGGTCCAACTTCATAACAAATACGTTTGTTAAGTTCAACACTAAGCATAGAGAAATATCACTTCATATCCACCAGGCCAGCCAAATATAAAAGTGAGAATAGCAAGTATTGGACAGAACATGGAACAGTGGGAACTCTCATTTACCATGCTTGAATATCAACTTTGGAAAACAAGTTTGCATCATCTGGTAAAGTCAGATGTATATAGACTATGAGATATTCATTCCACTATCTTTGATAAGGACTTGAATCCTAAGAAACATGTATAAGAACAGTCTTGTTTTTAAATTTTTATTTATTTAAATTCAAATTAGTTAACATACAGTGTAGTATTGGCTTCTGGAGTAGAACTCAGAGATTCATCACTTCGGTATAACACCCAGTGCTCATCCCAACAAGTGCCCTCCTTAATTCCCATCATACATTTAGCTCATCGCTCCACCCTCCCCCTCCACCCTGCAGCAACCCTGTTTGTTCTCTATATTTAAGAGTCTCTTATGGTTTGCCTCCTTCTCTGTTTTTATCTTATTTTTCCTTCCCTTCTCCTATGTTCATCTGTTGTGGTTCTTAAATTCCACCTATGAGTGAAATCATATGATATTTGTCTTTCTCTGACTTATTTTGCTTAGCATAATACACTCTAGTTCCATCCACGTTGTTGCAAATGGCAAGATTTCATTCTTTTTGATGACAAATAGTATTCCATTGTATATATATACCACATTGTAGGGATTGACTTAGTCACAGAGACCTTCCATCCTGTTATCCTTAAAGAAAGCTTCTGAGATCAAAAAGCACATGAGTTTTGCACAACTGCAGAGTCAAATGTTATCCAGTTCAATGTAAATATATACCACATCTTCTTTATCCATTCATCAGTTGATGGTCATTTGGGCTCTTTCCATAATTTGGCTATTGTTGATAGTGCTGCTATAAACATTAGGGTGCATGTGCCCCCTTTGAATCAGTATTTTCGTATCCCTTGGGTAAATCCCTAGAAATGCAATTGCTGGGTCATAGGGTAGTTCTCTTTTTAATTTTTTAAGGAACCTCCATACTGTTTTCCAGAGTGGCTGCTCCAGGTTGCATTCCTACCAACAGTGCAAAAGGGTTCCCCTTTCTTCATATCCTCGCCGTATCCTCTTGTTTCCTGAGTTGTTAATTTTAGCCATCCTGACAGGTGTGAGATGGTACCTCGTTGTGGTTTTGACTTTTATTTCCCTGATGATGAGTGATAGTGAGCATCTTTTTAAATGTCTATTAGCCAACTGGATGTCTTCTTTGGAAAATTGTCTATTCATGTCTTTTGCCCATTTTTTCACTAGATTATTTGTTTGGGTTTTGAGTTTGGTAAGTTCTTTATAGATTTTGGATACTAACCCTGTATATAACAGATCATTTGCAAATATATTCTCCCATTTCCTTGGTTGACTTTTAGTTTTGTTGATTGTTTCCTTTGCTGTGCAGAAGCTTTTTACATTGATGAGGTCCCAGTAGTTCATTTTTGCTTTTATCTCCCTTGCCTCCAGAGCCATGTCTAGTAAGAAGTTGCTGCAGCCGAGGTCAAAGAAGTTGCTGCCTGTTTTCTCCTGTAGGATTTTGATGGTTTCTTATTTCACATTTAGGTCTTTCATCCATTTTGAGTTTATTTTTGTGTATGGTGTAAGAAAGTGGTCCAGTGTCATTCTTCTGCATGTCACTGTCCAGTTTTCTCTTCATTTGCTGAAGAGACTGTCTTTTTTCCATTGGATACTCTTTCCTGCTTTGTTGAAGGTTAGTTGGCCTATATAATTGTCCCCAACTGGGAGCAGTTCAGATCTACACACAGGAGACAGGATCAGGTGGAACATTCACATAATGAAATGCAGTGATAGGGAAAATGAATGAATTATAGCTACATGTCCTGGCAAAAATACAAGGTACAGTGACAAAAATCCCAATTCATGCATAGAGGTCCCATTTTCCTTCATGGTCTTACCAGATACTATAAAAATAAAACTAGGACCAGATCCCGACTTACCCATGTCTCACATCCAGGCTGTCAGCTCTGAAGACCAAGAATTATATCCTATTCACATATGAACCCACAGAACCTAGGGGAGCACCAGACATAAAGAATGTACTCAGGGCACCTGGGTGGCTCAGTCAGTTAAGCGTCCAACCTCAGCTCAGGTCACACCGACAGTACAGAGGCTGCTTGGGATTCTCTCTCTCACTCTCTCTCTGCCCCTCCCCAGTTCATGCTCATGCACTCTCTCAAAATAAATAAACAAACATTTAAAAAAGAATATACTCAATATATAGATGTTGAATGAATAAATTTTGAACACAAAAATGCATGCCAGGAACCAGACCTTATGTTCCTAACCTAGAATACCTAATGCATCAAATCCCAAACTCTGACCTTACCTGCCTAGACCTCTTCCCGCCATTGATAACCCTGTAGCTGTTAGCATCAGACCTATCTGACTAGTGTTAATTCTCCCCTTCCCCAGTCTCCTAAAACCATAGTTCCCCCAGATATCCATGTAAAACCCACTCAAGTCCCAGTGTGATATGTTCTCGACAAAAAACTTCAGGTAAAGGAACTTGTCATTGTTGGTAAAATGAACTTTTAGACCATATTGATAAGGGACCCATTGTGAAATTCCTGAACACCTTTCTACATGGGAAATAAACATAAGTAAAGGGACACATTTTAGATGAAAATAACTGATACATTTTCTCTCTTGAACTACTAGAGCATTTTTAAAGTACATCTTTTTTTTCACTACCAAGGGTGTTTCTGCCTTGAACATTACAAAGGCAGAACATGTTACACAAGTAAAGGTGATCTTTCTTGATATAATCACAGTAATTCAACCTCGAAACACCAACTGACCTAAGTATGAAGTGTACTTTAATGTTGGCTAATGACATGGCCACTGTCAGTTAATTCCATCATCTCGGCAGGGTAATGTGACATAAGAACACCACAATTACCTTGTTTAGAAAGACCAAGTACATTTAAATAAAGCAAGATTTTTAAAACCCAAATGTCATATATATATATATATTTTTTTTAACGTTTTATTTTATTTTTGAGACAGAGAGAGACAGAGCATGAACGGGGGAGGAGCAGAGAGAGAGGGAAACACAGAATCTGAGACAGGCTCCAGGCTCTGAGCTGTCAGCACAGAGCCCGACGCGGGGCTCGAACTCACAGACCGTGAGATCATGACCTGAGCTGAAGTCGGACGCTTAACCGACCAAGCCACCCAGGTGCCCCTCATATATATTTTAAGAATATTCACAAGCACATTAGATTATTCTTAAAGCTCTAGCTGTCATTTCGGCATTAAATCATATTGTTGTCTTAGGAAGGGAGATGTTCACAGAACTGACACCTTCTGAACTTCTAGAAAATACACATTTCTCTTTTCTTTCTATCAATGTTATGCAGACGAGAGGCTAGTATACTCTAGTCTCATCTATCTGGCTATGAATCACTACTTCATTCCAATGATTTACTAAATTTCTAGTTTGCACCTCCTACTATGTTACATACTGTTTGGGAAGGGAATTCCTACTCCAATGGGGCTTTCAAGACTGTTGATAAAACAAGATTTACATATTTAAAGAATACATAAGAATAAACATGAGGGAGTATAAAGCCCAAGGTATAATAGAACCTTGACTTCTAAGCTTGGCTAACTTCAGAACACCTACTGCTTTGATGGCTTTGAATGTTCAGTCCCTTCACCAGAGCACCTGAGTGGCTCAGTTGGTTAAGCATCTGACTTCGGCTCAGGTCATGATCTCATACTTTGTGAGTCTGAGCCCCACGCCGGGCTCTGTGCTGACAGCTCAGAGCCTGAAGCCTGCTTCGGGTTCTGTGTCTCCCTCTCTCACTGTTCCTCCCCTGCCTGTGCTCTCTCAGAAATAAATAAGTATTAAAAAAGCTTTTTTAAAATAGAAAGTTCACTCCCTTGTCTGAATCACATTGCATCTTTGGTGAAAAAAAGGAGCTGCATTAGGCATTCTGAAAGGTCCTTCCAAAAGAGCTGTTCTGCTCTGACAGTGGGAGGTTTTAAGCAAGTTTAAGAGAATATCTTTTAGAAGATATGTGTGGAGAAATTCACAACACAAATATTTCTCCAAGTAGGATTAATCAGAGCAGTTTCCAAAGTAATGGTAAGCCTTAGGGTTGGTGGGGAAACACAATAACGAAATGATATGACAAGTGCCATAGCTGAGGTATTGAGTGTGACCTAACAAGGACATGACATTTGTAAACCTCTCTTTTCCTATCCATCCTTTCTGCCTTTATGACTAAATATGTGCCATTCTCAACTCATTATTAATGAACTCTACCTCAACAGAGAGATGTTCAAGGCAGGTGGATGAGGATTAGCCTAACTCATTTCACAGAGCAACTGTGGCTACAGAAGTGAGTCTCCAGGCAAGTTCACTCACTGCCCTAATCACTCTCTCTGCCATAGTGATGACCCAGTGATCTAAAAAATAGTAAATCACACATACAAGTGTTATCCTATCATCCAGTGTGTAATAGGAATTGGGAAAGTCTTCAAGTGATTAGATCAGAGCCCTAAAATTTCACACTGAGACTAAGTTATCTGAATTAGTAATTTAATCAATCAGATCATCCAGAAGTATCTTCTCCCAGTTCTTGCTCAAAGGAGATTTAGACAGTAAGTTTTCCAATTAAGGACAAAGTTGGAATGGCTTCCTAAAGTTAAAGAATTTAAGCAGCTGTCCATTTTCGTGTAAAAACACATTATAGACTCAAAATTTCTTATTGTTTACATACTCTGCTCTGCTAAGATTACAGAAGAAACTCCCAGGAAAGTTACCATCTATCCCAGGGTCTGGGTGAAGTCTGTAGAGAAATTACTTGTACCCTTGTCCTTTCCTTCTCTTGCCTGCAAAGCTCAAGTTCTGAGTCCTCTCAAACCATGATCAGAATCCACCAGCACTAATTCCTTCACTATCTATTTTCTCATTGAGGTCCATGGTTTCCAAATCCTTAAGACATATAAATAATATTAATGATTCCTTTTGTTAACTGGCCCCCGGCCCATAATTTTTTTCCTCTGAAGAAAGGAGAAACTATGCAATATTTAAGAAAATGTTCCCATTTCCAGGGGCGCTTTATGCATAGATTGTTATCTTCTACAAATCAAAGAGAATGTGGGAATTGCAAGTAAATAACTTGGGTCAGTTTACCTCTGAAAACTACCTGAAAAGTTTAGCACAAGGCAGAGAGGACCAGTTCAGGTCACTCCAGGGTCCAAAGGTCAGGAAACATGTCAGTGAACTACAAACAAAAGGCAGCCAAAAGAAGCTTAGCTCAGTTCATCATCTGATGAATATCTGTTGATGTATCTTTCAGTTTATCTTCACACATCATTATCAGCATCATCAAGCATTTAAATCTGCCTTCCAAAGGCAGATATGACAAGCAGTTTGGTAATATTCCACACTATAACTTTGTTAAGAGTAGAAATCATTGTCTTTAATTTAAACTATCTTCCTCTAGAGGATTCAAAAAGTTAAAAAAAAAAAAAAACAGGGGCACCTGGGTGGCTCAGTCAATTAAGGGTCCAACTCTTGATCTCAGCTCAAGTGTTGATTTCAGGGTCATGAGTTCAAGCCCCAAACTGGGCTCCACCCTGGGTATGAAGCCTACTTAGAAAAAAAAAATTCACCATTGTGCATATCATGTAAGTATCATTGATTAATGTGGCAAGGATGTAGAAGATGCTTTCTCCCCTTCCCATTAAGAATATGAAGAGACTATGGAGAAGTGAAATGATTCTACAGGGGCACATACTTTGTGGCAACAGAAGAGTGGGGAGGAGATAAAAGATTTGAGTAAGAATAAGTCATGATGTAATAAAACAATAATAGAACCAAGACAAACTCCTAAATGCAGTAAGGAAATTTAAGTCACAATACCCTTTAATCCGCAGGTTGGTTCCTTCTGCTCTGGAGCTCTCTGACTCTGCCTCCTGTAAATGATGTGTGGGTGGTACTCTCCCTCAGTCAGTGGATGCTTTTTGACAGGCTCAATGAAGAAGTCTCCATGCGGTAGATGGAAAAATCCAGTCTGTAAATACACATAATGCAAAGGCCTATTTGAATCAATTCTGTATCTATGTAAAGACAATTAGTAAAGTGAAAATTACATAGATCACAGTGATCCCTAAAATTCATAAAACCAATGCTTTTATAGTCTGCCATCTGATGTCCCAGAAAAGCTACACATAAATAAGTTAATGAGATGTCATAGCTTATAGTCATAGTTATTCAATGTTTTGGGGTCATGGATCCCTTTGAGATTCCAATGAAAAAAGTATACCATACACATGTAACCAAATGTGGCACACAATTATGCAAATTCATCCCCCTGCCCCTAAAACCCATTGCTGGGTATCTAGGAATCTTAAGTTAAGCACCTATGCTTCTCAGTTGCCCTGTTATGGAGTTGGTACCTATACTCCATACTCCACTGAAAATTGTTTGGAACGTTTACCTGTATGTGGGTAGCCCAGCCTCACGTTCATATGGCTCCTTGACTTGAAATGATGCAATTCTGCTCTCAAGGAAACAAAGAACAGAATGCTGAGTCCCTGATCTGAGACTGAGTTTCCTGGAGTCTACAGTGCAAAGTCCTCTGTCAAGTTTCCAGGGGAAAGGGGCCACTCTCATTTCACAGTTATGGGAATCAGCAATATGCTGGAGAACGCCCATCAATGAGTAACTTCCTGGAGGTCAGGTCTAGAAGTGGTATATGCCTCAACTCTCTTTTCTCTTCAGGAAGTTTTCTTGGTCCCCATTTGAGATGTTTAGAAAACTCCTTTGCCAATGATCTCCTAGGATGGACTTAAATCTAAGGATCTGAGTTTTATATAAATGAAAAAAAGAGCTTGCCCTAGAAGACCTGCCTAAGGCATCATACTGAAGTGACCGGGAGCTCAGACTCTGGAATTTTAGTGGGTTCAATCCCAGCTCCTCCATATATTAGCATCGTGACCTTGGGCAAATGACTTGCTCAGTTTCAGCCTTCTCAAGTGAAAAGTGGGAATAATCAAATGTCGTTATGAAGACCAAATGAGTTAATGTATGCAAAGCTCTTAGAAGAGAGCCTGGCTCATAGTCTTATTGAACATTAAGCGTTTCCATATTTTATGTCATCTCATTGTATAGAATCAATATAGCCATTTAGTCAATAATAAGCTTGCAAAAGTAAACCTGGAAACACTGGAGGCTTAGGGAAACAGTGAAAGCTTCCAAGTCCAAGCCCCTCACTATACCTCAGCAAGCCAGGGCTGCCCTGCTCTGCAGACAAGTCTGAAGACTCTCTGAGCAGCCTCCACAGTCAACAGGCAAGAGGCGCTCCATGAAAGGAGGCTGCTCTCTATGGCCAGTCTCTAACTTGGGTGTCTTTCCAAAATATTTGCTTCATTAGACCAGTAATATAACCAGATCTTAACATAAATGTCACAACTGGCTTCCTGTTTTGATTACTGATGTTAAAATATCTTTAATAACAAGGGGAATAGGAAAAATGGCACACTTAACTGGCAGTCATAAGAACAGCTGTGTGGCTTTGAATAGGTCACCCAGCCGGTAAAACAGAGATAATGCCTACTACCTCACAGGGCTGTTAGATGAACCAAATCAGCTAAGGCTTATAAAAGTGCCAATGCAAAGTGCTTTACAAATGCAGGGTGGTAATGCTTTAACTACCACTAAATCAGCGGTTACATGTGACTTCAAATTTCTGACATTTCTTAGGAGACATGACTTTTTTCTCAGAATCTTTCTCTGAGGCCCATGGGATTGAGAGAACTAACAAGGTCCAGACTGTAATAAAATAGCTGTAAACAGACTCGTGCAGTGCTGAGATTTGGTTCCATTTCGACACTGAGACAGAGAACAGGGACATGAGGAGAATGTGAGCCTGTTGCTGATAAAGCTCATTTGTTCCACAGAAATAAAAACTCAAGGGGGGTGCCTGGGTGGCTCAGTTGGTTGAGCGTGCGACTTTGGCTCAGGTCATGCTCTCACAGCTCGTGAGTTTGAGCCCGCGTCGGGCTCTGTGCTGACAGCTCAGAGCTTGGAGCCTGCTTCCGATTCTGTGTCTCCCTCTCTCTCTGCCCCTAACCCACTTGTATTCTGTCTCTGTCTCTCTCAAAAATAAATAAACATTTTAAAAAATGTTTAAAAAAAGAAAGAAAGAAGAACTCAAGGACCCCCCAGGGAAAGCTGATGTGGGGTCCCTTTGTGCAACTGCTATCTACTTAATACTGATGTCCTTGAAGAGAAAAAATTCACCAACAAGAAGGATTTATTGGTATTTCTTTAGCCTTACATTTGGACTCAGGTAGTACAGAAGAAACAAATGGGGCTCCAGTTGAGAATATATAACTATTTACGAGTAACATGAATGAGAATGCACGCAAGCCAAACAAGCGTTTTCCCAAAGCACTTTTATCTGCATTCCTCCACGAGGCCAGCCTTGCCAGCCTGCACCCGAAAATCACCTGTTCAGTCTAAATATTCCTCAGAAGCTGGATGGTGACCTGAGAGAGCTGGCTGACTCACCAGCTGGAGGGGAAGAAGGACACCTGCTCACATGCATGGACCCCATGTGTGCGTCACACAGAAGAAGAGGGGATGAAGAGACATCCACTGGTTTGGAGGAGAGTGGGGTGGAAAGATTCCTAGCTGAGCTCTGCACCTCTCTCTCCACCAACACATAAACATAAAGCTGTATACAACTGGTATCCAGGTGGCTACAGTTTGTTGGTCTCTTCCCACCTAACCAGAGCCAGGTCATGCTGGAAGAACTCATCTATGGTTTGCTTTCCAGATGAAATACTGGCTCCATGCTTTCCTGAAGCTGAATGCCCAAGAGAATCACCTTCTATTACCAGTTCTGGATCTGAGCCAAAAAAGTCACTTTTCATTCCAAGCTGCTCTGTAATCTGCTCACCTTTCTTAGATCCTTGAAGGAGAATGGGAATAGACTCAAAAGAAGTATGTAACTCACTGGGGACTTGTACTCTGTTCCCAGAAGAACCAAGGCAGAATGAACCCCAGACATAAGCTCAAAGAAGACAAATTGGCCCTTTCTCTCCATTGTTATCTACTCTTCCCCCTCGGCATCCAGTAGTCTCAGCAAACTGCTAACTCCCTTTTGGAAACAAGCTCATGTCTTTGTTTTAACTAAGTTATAAATATCTATGAATGCTTCCTGAGGCTATCTTCTAAGAATTGTTTTAAATAAACTTTAATTTGAAGATTTATAAACATATGGAAAGATATACAAATCATAACTGTAAAGTCCCATAAATCTTTCACAGATGGAACACCTAAATAGAGAAAAAGAACATTCCCAGCAGCTGAGAAACTCCCTGTTCCCTTCCCAGTCAATACCATTCCCCAAGGGTAACCATTATTCTGATTTCTAACACTAATAAATTAATGTTAAGCCTATCCTTAATTCTTCATAGGAAGCATTACTTGACACAAAAGAAAAAAGTGTCTATTAATTGGTTTCAACTGTTAAAGACTGAACAAAGGAAAAGATTTTAAGGCAGGTGGATGTCTTAAAGCCTATTAAATCAGACTCTTCATATTGCTTTATGCTTGTCAGGCAAACTCAGCTGGTGGTGATGAGACAAGGGGCTGAGCCACCTTGGCGTGAGTCAGCTGTCATTGAACCTCTACTACTCTCTGCTAAGGAAAGGTGGGGAAGGACCTTCACAGAATCTTTGGATCCAATTTACTTTCCCTAGTCTCAGACTGAATAGTTGTCTACAACCTCTTCTCCACCCATCAAAAGTATTAGTCGTCTTGATGTAATTGACACCATACTTTAGTTACTGCAATGATTTGGGCCTAGTGGGAAACGGGCAGTGTCTCACAAGGAATTTGTGAATGGAGTGTTCTAGAATCACACAGCCTAGACACCCTGAAGAGTCACCTAACCTGTGCTGGCATGCTTTCCAGTTTTGCCACAGGTAAAACCCTGCAGACTGAAGAGTAACAACAATGGTATTGCAAACGACATAGGAGAGAACTGCCAAATCAGTTCCATCCCTCAGGACGCTGTGTAGCACAGCGGAAGCGGGTGCTATTCACATAGGAAAAAGCTGTGAATGTACCCCCCTGGAGCTGTGCAATGGAACAATGCTGCCAAAACTCATCATCCTGTCCTGGAAAGAAGTTCCTTTTCATTTGAAAATTTCAGAAGTTACCAGATCAACTTTTTCTTCCCATGGTAACAAAGACAACATGAGCAACATAATGGTTTGGGATAAAGAGGCACCCAAGATATTCGGGTATAGTGCATGAATCACTGGAAAAGATACCACCTGTCCCCCATTATAATACAGAGGAAAAGGATAAAAATGCATCCCCCAAATCATCCTTATAGATTATAAATCTGTATCTGTATCACTGGGCCATCCCTGTGCTAAGAGCTCTAAGAGGGGTAGTGACTCCTGCCCTCAAGGCTTATAATGCAGCCAGGAAGACAAGACTTGATATAGAGCACCCTCTAGAAAGGTGTGTATTGGTGAGGGGTACCTCCCTAGGTGCTAGAGATTCCAGTGCTGGGATTCAGGGAAGATGAAGCCCAGTGAGGGCGAGTGCTTTTAATGTTTATTCATTTTTTGACAGAGACAGCATGCTAGCAGGGGAGGGGCAGAGAGAGAGGGCGAGACAGAACCCAAAGCAGGCTCCAGGCTCTGAGCTGTCAGCACAGAGCCTGACACGGGGCTTGAACTCACAAACTGTGAGACCATGACCTGAGCTGAAGTCAACCGCTTAACCTACTGAGCCACCCAGGCGCCCCTCGAGGGCGAGTGCTTTTAAGAGGGCAAAAATAGAAGACTGCACTTCTAGTCTACAAAACACTTGGCAGAGCCCTAAAGCCATGACAGAACTATTAACATTTTTGTTGCTGGTCTGCAAGAGGCAGAGCGTTTTATCATTTAATATGTAACCAGGACCCCAAGTGAGAAGTCAAGAGATGACAGAAGCCACAAAATATAGATGTAAGACCACTGAGAAGATTCCTACAGGAATATCCCACCCTCTGCTGTGATCCCAAGAGTTCCCTGACATGGCTCCATGGAGCCAAAGGGGAGAGTGACTGGTAATGACATAGACTCATGAAGACTGTGCATATTAGTCTTGGCAGCACTAGTAATTCATGTGGTTTGAGGAGATAAAACTCAAGCCAGGAAGACATTCCCTGATGCATCCAACCTGGTAATTACCATATGTCAGGCAGATATTATAACAGTACAGATCTGGTCCCTATCTCCTGGAACTGTTGCCAAAGAGAACTTCCTGTGATGTGGAGATGTTTTATATCTGCACTGTCCAATTTGATAGCCATAAGCCTCATTTAACTTTTTTTAAAATTAAAAAAAAAATTTTAATGTTGAGACAGAGACAGAATGCAAGTGGGTTAGGGGCAGAGAGAGAGGGAGACACAGAATCAGAAGCAGGCTCCAGGCTCTGAGCTATCAGCACAGAGCCTGACATGGGGCTCGAACCCATGAGTTGTGAGATCATGACCTGAGCCAAAGTCGGATACTCAACCGACTGAGCCACCCAGGCCCCCCTTTTTCAAAATATTTTGAGTAGAGTTGACAGGTGTACAACATAGTGAGTCAGTAAGTCTATACATTATGCTATGCTCACTACAAGTGTAGTCACCATCTGTCACCATACAACGCTGTCACAGTATCATTGACTACATTATCTATGCTATACTTTTTATTTCCATGACTTGTTCATTTCATAACTGGAAGCTTATAGCTCCCACTCCCCTTCACCCATTTTTCTCATCCTCCCATCCCCCATACTCTCTGGCAACCATCAGTTCTGTCCTCTGTATTCAAAGGTCTGATTTTACTTTTTGTTTGTTTGTTGATTCATTTGTTTTGTTTTTAGTTTCTACATATGACTGAAATCATATAGTATTTGTCTTTTTCAGTATAACTTATTTCACTTAGCATAATATCTTCTAAGGTCTCTCCAAGTTGTCACAAATAGCAAGATCTCATTTTTTATGGCTGTGTAATATTATTCTGTGTGTGTGTGTGTGTGTGTGTGTGTGTACATCTTCTTTGTCCATTCATCTATCAATAGACATTCAGGTTGCTTGCATATCTTGGCTATTGTAAATAAAGCTGTAATGAACAGAGGATTGCATGTATCTTTTCAAAATAGTATTTTCATTTTATTCAGGTAAATACCCAGTAGTGGAATTATTGAATCATAGAACAAAGCTGGAAGTACCACAATTCCAGATTTTAAGATACACCATAAAGATGTATTAAGCAAAACAGTATGGTACTGGAATAAAAACAGACACCCAAATCAATCTTAGAAATAAACACTTGCTTATATGGTTAATTAATGTATGACAAAGAAGGCAAGAATCTACAGTGGGGAAGGACAGTCTCTTCAATAAATGGTGCTGGGAAAGCTGGACAGGAACATGCAAAAGAATGAAACCGGACCACTTTTTTACACCGTACACAAAAATAAACTCAAAATGGATTAAACACCTAAATGTGAGACCTAAAACAAAATCCTCGAAGAGAACACAAGGAGTAATTCCTTTGACATTGGCCATAGCAACATTTTTCTAGATAGGTGTCCTCACACAAGGAAAACAAAAGCAAAGGAAAACCATTGGGACTACATCAAAATAAAAAGCTTCTGCACAGTGAAGGGAAGCCACCAACAAAACAAAAAGGCAACCTACTTAATGGGAGAAGATAGTTTCAAAAGATATGTCTGATAAGGATAAACAAACACATAGAGAACTTCTACAACTCAACACCAAAAAAATATGATTAAAAAAATGGGGAGAGGACCTGAGTACACATTTTTCCAAAGAAGACATCCATATGGCCAACAGACACATGAAAAGATGCTCAACATGACTAATTATCAGGGAAATGCAAATCAAAACCACAATGAGATACCACCTTCAACCTGTCAGAATAGCTACTATCAAAAAGATAAGAAATAGCAAGTGGTAGTGAGGATGTGGAGAAAAAAGAACACTTGTGCACTATTGGTAGGAATGCAAATTGGTGCAGTCACTAGGGAAAACAGTATGGAAGCTCCCCCAAAAATTAAAAATAAAAATACCATATGATCCAATTTTATTTAACTTTAATTATTATCTTGAATTAAAACAGCCACAGGTGGTTAATAGCTACCATATTGGACCCGTATTTCTAGAGACTGGCTGACTAACAAAGGAGATCCACAGCATATGGATCATACAGTGATGAGGGCTGTAATCAAGGCAAATATGAAGACCTACTTTAAAAGAAAAACAGACAAGGGGCGCCTGGGTGGCTCAGTTGGTTGAGCGTCCGACTTCGGCTCAGGTCATGATCTCGAGGTCTGTGAGTTCAAGCCCCGCGTCGGGCTCTGTGCTGACAGCTGGGAGCCTGGAGCCTGTTTCGGATTCTGTGTCTCCCTCTCTCTCTGACCCTCCCCTGTTTGTACTCTGTCTCTCTCTGTCTCAAAAATAAATAAAAACGTTAAAAAAAATTAAAAGAAAAACAAACAAATGTGACATTTCACTATAACAGTTTGTTTTTCGAGATCAAGTCAATCAGGAGTCAGTTTGAAAACACCAATGTACTGCACACAGACTTCGGAGAATTGAGAGAGAGAAGTAAGTATTAAAAAATGCAACATTTGCCAAAATTAAAATGAATCATCAAGAGCAAATTTGGCAGGAGAAGGACTGTGAGAGGGGGCTGCCATTGTCCTGAGACCAGAATGGAAGGGGCGTGGATGTCCCAGCAGGAGCTTGGGACTGGAGTCGTGATCATATAGAATTGGAAGCCAGGCTCCACTTATAGAAGGAGTTGTTCCTCTGGGAGCTCTGGAATGTCAACCTACATGTCCTCACACGTCTCCCATGCCCTTCAGAGAAGCCTGCCACAACCCTAACATACAAAAGACCAATCCCACTCACTGGCTGGCAATTTGGAGTCTAAATAGTAGGAAAAAAAATCCCTTCACTTAAAAAAAGTTAATGAAATGGATTCCAAAACAAATATAAGATGAAAAATCCATTACAGGGTTTAATGGAAATAGCATGAGCTGTGTGATCTTGGTCAAATTAGTCAATACAGGGAGCCCCAGTTTTCTCATCTGTAAAGTGGGGCAAAATCTGCCTTAATTTGCAGGGTTGTATCTATCAGAGATGTCATATGTAAAGTTCCCAGCAGAAGGCTTTACAATATTTACTGGTACTCAATAAATGCACTGTAGCTGTCATAGCATCATCCACAGTAAGCATAATAATACATAGTGGTGAGGAAAGAAAGTCTCTCAAGTCTACCTGCTTGGTTTGTCTCTTAGCTGCAAGTAACTTAACTTCTCTCTGGGCCTCAGTTTGCTCATCTGAAAAATATGCATAGTGAGAGTAACTTGTTAACTTATTAAAACTTATTGTGTATATTAAATGAGTCAGTATAAAGCACCTGAATGAATGTTAGCACATAAGTGCCTAATAACAGTTAGTATGATAGCCTACGGAACATTTCCCACAGATGCCTGACGTGATGGTTAATTTTATGTCTTGACTGGACATGGAATGCCTTGATTAAATATTATTTCTGCATGTGTCTGTGAGGGTGTTTTCATATGACATTAGCATTTTAATCAGTGGGACCCAGTAAAGTAAAATGCCCTCCCCACTATGGGGTGGCCATCATCCGACCCCTTGAGAGTCAGATCTTCTCTGGCCCTCAGACAGGAACTTATACACCATCAGTTCCCTTGCTTCTCAGGCCTCAGACTCACACTAAATTATGCAATGGTTTGCTTGGTTTTCTAGCTTGCAGATTGTGGGAGTTTGCAGCTTCCATAACTGTGCAAGCCAATTCTTGACGATAAATCTCTATATGTACGTATGTCTATATTACACTAACTAGGGAAGAATCAGTGGTGATGGGGTGTACACGGAGTTATGTGGAAAAAATCTGAAAGGAGACAGAATTAACAGATTTCACGTTCTTCCTTTGCTGATAGTCTGAGAGCTAGAAGTGATGGTGGAGGCCTTCTAATCAAACCTGTGACACATCACAGGTTTGTCAGCCTGGAAAGTCGATTCTCGGGCAGAATCAAGCTTAATTCCCAAAATGGGATTTCTCCAAATGAATTAAGGCCGAAATCTTCAATACAATTAATTTCAAGTCTCTAGGTCAACCATGGATGCCAAGTCCTGGCCTCTTTTCTCCCTGAAAATAGTATCTACAGCACAGGTTTTCTGCCAAACTTTGGAGACAAGGCTGAGTGAACAGTCAACTCCAGCACTAACAAGCAGTGGAGCTTTGCACAAGTAATTTGGTCTCTCTGAGACCTCGGTTTCCTCATCTGTAAAATGGTGATGACAACATGTTCTTTGCTGAGGAGACTTAGTAAGAACTGAACAAGGTAATACGTGAAAATTACTACAAACAGTGCCTGGCCTTCAGTAAATGTGGCTGTCTCTTATGGATTTCCTCAAGGTGATGGTATTGGGACTCTTCTCTGTGACTAAGTCACTTCTTCATCTTGCAGCATGGTAAACACAGTGGTTGACTTTGAAAGTACTCAGGTTTTGGTTCCAGAAGTAAGGGTAGAAAGGCTGTCTCCCAATTCGTGTTCTCACCGGATAGTACCGGGAACTAAGTACTTTTATTCCATTATAATTTCCAAGCGTTGTTCACATAGATTCCCTGACTGTTGTTCTTAGGGAAGAAAGGCTAAGTCTCTGACAGAAGAGCCATTCATCCCACTAAAGTGGATCTTTAGAAATAAAACTGCAATCACCAAACAGAACAAGACATCAGATGACCTACTGATTTCTAATTTTAGTGTGCAAAGGAATCATGGAAAGCTTATTAAAAATGCATATGCCAAGGAGTCTTGACCAGAGATTCTCATCGGTATGTCTAATATGAACCCAGGAATCTGCATTTTAGCTAGCACTCTGGGATTTTTGGTAGAAATAATCCATGTATCACACTTTGGGAAACATGACACTATTCTGTTAGATGGTGCTTGATTATTTTTCTCTTCTTCCACCGTCAAACCAGTATAACACTAAGGTTATGGAGAAATATTAGCAATGACCCCAATTAAACACTGAGTTCATCTCAATTAAAAGAAGTTTCAGCTGTAACAATTGTTGATTGCAGTTTGTGGAAAATGTTCCCCTGAATCTGAGGTTCACAGACAATGCCCATAACATCTTGGCAGATCAGGGTGATAAAAAAGGTCAAAAAAATTTAAAACATTCTAGGAAGTAGATTCTCTAATTGAATAAATGTTTTTGGATTTGAAATGTGGGATCATTTCACATTAAGAAGAAGCTTCCCTGACAGAAATGCCGAAGAACCCTTCCAAACCTGTTATTCTCGAAAATTAAAAAAGGAATTCGTTACATCTCAAACCATACATCCCTAGATAAGCTAAGACAACCAAGGAGCACCAGCTAAGACACACTGTAGCAACCAAAACTCATCAGAACTCTTCCACACTGCCTTCAGGGACAGGGCGGGAGCCTCATGGATGATAGTGACTTACAAAATGGTCTCAGTCCTGAGCAAAAAGAGAGATGCCAGAGACTTAAGGTCATTTGGGACTACTTCTCCTTCTCTCAATAATCTTCAATCAGATAAATATCCTGTTTCTCAGAATTTCTCTACAGCTTTGCCTCTGGGTGTGAGGAGGGGCGGCTCTAAGCAGCCATCCATATTTGCCATCACCAGAAAATGAGGAGCCCGACTAAAAAGAAGTGGGGGGAAACTGCCAGCATATTGGAGGCCCAGGAAACATGTTATTAGGGAGAACAACAGGGGAGAACCAGCTTCGCGGCAGTGGGAGCATTCTCTCCCATGGAGACCAGAAAACTGTGATGGCAGATTTAGCCAAGATACAGCATTATTTTGTCATGATGTCCCAGCAGGTCACCCTTCTCAGTCCAGAAACCATCCTCCACGGGAAGGATACAAAGCCCTTCCTGGGCCGTGGAGAACACGGCCCTGGTTCTGCTTCTCCCACCATGATGGGCAACAATCCCTGCCTGGGAAGTGCTCCGACTCCTGGAGGAAAAAGCAAAGCAGCCAGCCAGGACTGTTGCCATGGCCACCAAAGTGGTTTTGGTCTGATACGTACCATTCCGGGGACGTTTAACGGTGGCTTAGAGCCAAAGGTGGACGTCTTCTCTGGTGAACTAGTGATGGGAATAGGCAAACCATGAGGGAATGTGATAGATGTTAACTTCACTAAGCGCCACAGCAGAAGAAGGGTTAAAACAGGAAGAGAAAGAAGGTCTAGTGTGAGACGTTTATATCCTCATTACATCTCTAAAATGAAAAGATAAAAAAAAAAAAAAAAAAAAAAAAAAAAAAGATTTGCCTTCCAAGGGCTCTTTCATTAAAGAATAAGTCCACACTCACTGTCTCTGCTTTCTAAACTCCCCTGAAGTCACAAATGTAGCAGAATGAACTTTAGTTATTCCTAATCCCCCACTGCCCTGTAACAACAGGTCAAAAAGTAACTAACATTTTTAGCCAAGGACACACAAATTCTTCTTTCTCAGTAGAGCAGAATTTTACATCCTTGAAGACAACATTAAAGTGGTAGGGGGAAGGGGAATACCATCTCAGAAAAATCCTAAATGACTGTGCTTCAGAAAGAAGGGAGTAGGGGCACCTGGGTGGCTCAGTCAATTAAGCGGCCTACTCTTGATTTTGGCTCAGGTCATGATCTCAAGGTTCATGGGTTCGAGCCCCGTGTCAGGCTCCAGGCTGACAAGTGCGAAGCCTGCTTGGGTTTCTCTTTTTCCGTCTCTCTCTGCCCCTCCCCCACTTGTGTGCTTGCATACTCTGTCTCTCTCTCTCTCAAAATAAATAAACTTAAAAAGAAAGAAAGAAAGAAAGAAAGAAGTAGTTGAGAGTCCTGGAAATAATCCAGGTGTAGAAAGCAGCCCCTGGAGGGGCGCCTGGGTGGCTCAGTCGGTTGAATGTCTGACTTCGGCTCAGGTCATGATCTCTCAGTCTGTGAGTTCCAGCCCCGCGTCGGGCTCTGTGCTGACAGCTCAGAGCCTGGAGCCTACTTCGGATTCCATGTCTCCCTCTCTCTCTCTGCCCCTCCCCTGCTCTCTCTCTCTCTCTCTCTGTCAAAAATAAATAAACATTAAAAGAAAGCAGCCCCTGGAGATGGAGGGGCTGGAAGGGAAAGGATCCGCAGAAGATCCAAGATGGAATCATTTCTTCATATGAGAAATGGGGAATGCCTACTTGATAAAGAATAAAGGAACCATTATGAAGAACCTATTACAACAGCTGGCACATAGCATTAATTCAGAAATAAGAGTGGCTTTCTCTAAAATCAGAGAATCTTATCCTAAGACACTTCAAGGATTCAATTTTTCAGCTGATACTGGAACTATGTCCTCAACTCCACTCATCCACACCACAAATGCTCTTCTGCCAAGGAGAGATAAGTTCCTAAGGTATCCACTTTGGTTAAATTATTTTAACTATTAGAAATCCTTTCCCTTTGTGGTGTTAGAAAATCTGTGTCCCTATAACTCCCACTCATCATCTTAGTTCTGCCTTCTGGAGTCATACCGGAATATGTCTATATCTTTTATTCATAGTATCTATGTAAATATATTGGATACCATTCGTCAGGTGCCACTAGGACGTCTCTTTTCAGGGTACATATTTCCATTTCCTTCAACCCTTTTTTACTTCCTGTTGTGCCAATCCATCTGGTAAACCTCCCTGCAACCATACTATAGCTGGTCAATATTTCTTTTAAAATTACACAAGAATTGGGCATGGAGAGTCCAGCAGTTCAATGCCATCATCTCTGGAGAAATAAAATAGTGGGAAAGGTATATTTTTTTCCTTCACAATAATCAAATTCTTCAGGGAAGAAATTAGTAAGGCAAAAATTTGGTCTAATAAAGGACTTACTTCTCTTACTAGGGCTTAACAAAAATATCTATTTTCTCCATGGTATTACATGGGGTCCAGGAAATGAGCTCTAGAATTGAGCAAAATACATCGTGACACCACTGATGATAGAATGCCTCAGTGCTCGCTGACGTTTAATGACTTTTTTTTTCTTCAACAGGCCCTGAGCTGACCAGACATCTTTTTCATTAGAGTTTGATTTCCCTGCCATTCTGCCCATTCCTTCAGCATCGGAGTGGAGAAGGCCCATAACCAATTAATGGCGGTGCTGTCCGGGGTATGAAGACACCACACCAAAACCAGCCCTCTGCAAACAGTTCCAATATGTCTGCAAAATGACAGGCAGTGCCTGGATATTACATTTCAGGGCAAAGGTTGATTTCGAGAGTACATAGCAATGATTTTTTTTCCCCCAATGTTTTATTTCAAAGAATTTCCAAAGTACAGAGAATTCAAGGATTAGTATAATAAACACCCATATGCCACCACCTAGATTCAACAAATATTAGTATTTTTCCTCCTCTGAAATGGACATGCTGCATTATTTGAAGATAACTTGCAGAGACTGTGGGAATCCAGCATTAAATACTTCAGTACGCTTGTCCAAAGAAGCAGACATTCTCTTATTCAATCACAGTTCCATTACCTCACCTAAGAAAATTCGTAACAATTCCACAACATAACCAAATTTTCATTCCACTTCCAAATTTCCCAGTGTCCCCAAAATGTCTTTTAGAGCTATTCACTGTTCGTTTGTAATCTAGAGTCTAATAAAGTTTACTACAATGCATTTCGTTGTTATATAATAAGTTATTTTTTTTAATACTTCATATTACCCCAAGCACATAGCTTTAAAAAGTAGAATATTTATTAAAAGCCTGTTATGAAAAACAAGAATCTTCTGCTCTACTGCACCCAATCCCCAGAGGTAATGACTTTTGGCTTTTTTAACTTTATTCTTCTGGAAGCTATCGCTGTATTTCTAAATAACATGCTGTGCTTTTTTTTTTAAATCAGTTTTAGACATTTTCTGAAGTACTGTGCCTGCCATAATAGATGACTCTCTTACACAATTCCTCTGCCATTCTCCCAATATCATTACTTCCATCAAACTAATACATACAACTCTATTTACATTATTAAAACAGCATCAAGACAAACCTGGTCCTCAGCCAGTATGTACTGATACAACTTGCCAGCCAGTACTATTCTCCCAGGTTGGTCTCTATGCCACACAGGTACTAGTAGCTTCTTTCTTGTACAGCTTTTTCTTTCCTTGGAACTCTTATCTTTTCTTATTGCATCACCTCCTTTGTTACTACAGTTCATCTTTTTTTTTTTTTTTAATTTTTTTTTCAACGTTTTTTATTTATTTTTGGGACAGAGAGAGACAGAGCATGAACGGGGGAGGGTCAGAGAGAGAGGGAGACACAGAATCGGAAACAGGCTCCAGGCTCCGAGCCATCAGCCCAGAGCCTGACACGGGGCTCGAACTCATGGACCGCGAGATCGTGACCTGGCTGAAGTCGGACGCTTAACCGACTGCGCCACCCAGGCGCCCCCAGTTCATCTTTTTAAAATCCCCAGCATACCAGGCATTATTATATGGAATTCCCTTTTTTTTTTTAAATTTGTTTTAATGTTTTATTTAGTTTTGACTGAGAGAGAGAGAGACAGAGCATGAGCGGGGGAGGGGTAGAGAGAGAGGGAGGCACAGAATCTGAAGCAGGCTCCAGGCTCTGAGCTGTCAGCACAGAGCCCCACGCGGGGCTGGAACTCACGGACCACGAGATCATGACCTGAGCCGAAGTCGGACAGTCAACCGACTGAGCCACCCAGGCGCCCCCCCCCTTTTTTTTTTAAGTTTATTTATTTATTTTGAGAGAGAGAGAGACCGTGCACATGTGAGTGAAAGAGCAGACCTAGGCCGGCTGACTAGTGACTATGTCCCCGACATGGCCACAGAAAGAAGTTCCTGCTCAAACCTCAGAACAGGCCTCCTCCCCTTAAGTAACTTACCGATTGATGCCTTCTTCCGAAGTCTGAGGTGGGAGGAAGGGGAGTGTGAGAGGCGTGGAAAGTGTGAGTAGAAGAGAGAGGGCTTCTCTCAGGTAGGGGCCAGAGGCAGGAGCCCTCAACCCTGTCCAGGCTTAGAATGACCCGGGAGCATTTTACCCCTCCCCAAACCAATTAATCAGAGTCTCTGGGGATGGTGTTTGGTGCTAGGTATTTATATAGCACAGCAAGGCTGACAGCCAATGGTTAACAGGTGACCAGTGAGAAATGTTCTGTATACACTGAGGCCAAACATGTTAGAGATCCTCAGACACAGTGGTTCTTAAACTTCAGGTGCATCAGAATCTCTTGGAAGACTTGTTCAAACACAGATTGCTGAGCCCCACCCCCGGAGTTTCTGATTCAGTGGGTCTATGACCACCAGGCCCAACATTTGCATTTTTAACAAGTTCCAGGTGACGCTGATAATTGCTGATCTGGGACCACACTTTGGCAGCGAATCGGCTGAGTCCACGACCCTTCCCCAGCCAATCGGCTAAGGCCATGATCCCTATAAAACCTTTGTGCTTTTGAAACTCCCTCTCCCCCTCCCTCCCCCTCCCTCCCCCTCCCCTCCCTCCCCCTCCCTCCCCCACCCCTCCCTCCCCCTCCCTCCCCCTCCCTCCCCCCCCCTCGGGTATCTCACTGCTGCGTGGGTGCAGGTAGGAGATTGAGCTCGAGCTAGCTAGCTCGAATAAAGACTCTTTGCTTTTGCATCGGACTCAGCTCCCTGGTGGTCTTTGGGGATCACGAATTCTGGGCACAACAGTGAACAGGGGGTGGGAGCAGAGAGTGAGAGACAGAATCCCAAGGAGGCTCTGTGCTGTCAGCTCAAAGCCCTACTCAGGGCTTAATCTCACCAACCGTGAGATCATGACCTGAGCCAAAATAGTCAAAGGCTTAACTGACTGAGCCACCCAGGCATCCCTGGGGCTCTCCTTTTTCTTGGAAGTCTTCCCTGGAGCTCTTCATTTCCTTGTGGCTCCCAGGCCAGCCCCCAGCCCCCAGCCATCATCCAGGGACTCTGTGTAGGGCACCTCCAAGTGAGATCCACTGATTTCAAGGCTCTCATATTGGCATGTCTGCTTTATCCAGCATGCAATTTTTAAATTGAGAAATCTAATCTTTCCTGACTCTCCATCCTTTTGGAAGAACCTCCACCTCTCTCCCCAGAAGGTTCAGGAATCTTCTCTTTACCCACCCTACTTGGAAATTTCACAATGAAGTGCCTTTGAGGGAGCCTTCTAACACCCATTGTACTCAACACTCAATGTACCTTTCATTCTGGACACTGTGTCTTTCAGTCCTTCAGTTATGAAAAATACTCTTGGATGTTAGACCCCCTGGATTTCTCTTCTATATCCTGACCATTTATCTCACATTTTCCAAGCATCTTATCTACTTTTTGAGAGAGTCTATTGGCTTTATCTTGCACTATTTCTATTGGTTACTTTCTAAATTCAATCTTTTTTCCCCGTCCAGAGAGCTCTTTTTTTGGCCTCTAGTTTTCCTTTTCACAGGACCTTTTTCTTGTTCTATGGATACAATCTAGTCTAGAATATTTCCACGAACACTAGCTAAATGTTTTGAGGTTTACTTTTTTTGTTTGTTGCATTCCTTTCTGCTTCCTGCATTATCTGATTTCTCCAAAGTCAATTTTTCCTGTTTATTTACTTTGCTCTACCTCTTTTATGCATAACATTTTCCTAAAATGTCTTGACATCCTTGCTTCACCATCCATATCTCTGAGGGGTGCTGAAAAGCTGGTGATATGCTCTATGTAAGCATGGAGGAATTCTCATTTTTATGCACATGTTTATTCATTTTTGACAGAGAGAGAGCAGGGGTGGGGGAAGGGGTAGAGAGAGAGGGTAATAGAGGATCCGAAGAGAAGTCTGCACTGACAGCACTGAGCCCAATGAGGGGCTCAAACTCACGAACTGTGAGATCATGACCTGAGCTCAACTGACTGAGCCACTCAGGCGCCCCAAGCATGGAGGACTTTTGACTCTTCAAGCAGAGGTCTGGCAGGTACCTGATCTTTATGGATGGAGCATTTCCTAAATGCCAGGACATAAATGTCTTTTTTTTTTTTTAATGCTTTATTTATTTTTGAGAGAGAAAGAGAGACAGAGTGTGAGCGGGGGAGGGGCAGAGAGAGAGAGAGGGAGACACAGAATCCACAGCAGGCTCCAGGCTCCACGGTTCCAGCACAGAGCCCGACGCGGGGCTCGAACTCACAAACCGTGAGATTATGACCTGAGCCGAAGTCGGCCGCTTAACCGACTGAGCCACCCAGGCGCCCCAATAAAGGTCTTTTTTTTCTGGACCGTTAAGTTCCTGCAGAGAAAAAAGCTCTAGTCTACTGCTTAGGGGATAGACACCTGGCAGTGTATAATCCTGCTGGAGATTGTGGAAGCACACGGCCATTCTGTTTTCAGTTCCAGCCTCCAGCCTCCAGCCTGCCCTCTGTCACATCTAGAATCTCCAAGTCCCAAACCTCTCTGGGTGCTCCTGTGTCAAATCAACTTTCTTTCTGTCTATAGCCCACCAGTGTGCACACTCTGAGGTGCAGCTCACATGGCCATGAAACACATGGCCATGGTGATTTCTCATCTCACTTCATCTTCTAGAATGTTGTCAAAATGTCATATACTAAGATGACTCCTTTATTCCCTTACTGTTAGGAAGGAGACTTATTTGTTCCACCTGTCATCTTTGAAAATGTGTTGATGGTTTTAGAAACAATTGAAAATAAAAATAATTAGATTAATTAAACATATTTCTAACAGGTTTAAATACACAATGAATTAAACCTTCTCACTGACACCAAAGAGATTATAACATTAAATTCAACCTTTTTAAAACTTAGAAAAATAAGTCTACTTCTTTTTTAATTCACAATTTAAAACTGTTTATGCCCCAAATAGTTCATAATAGAGAAATAATGAAGGGCACAAAACACAAAAAATCCCTACTAATAGAATAATTATACTACTCCAAAACATCACAACATCCTTGTCAAAATCTAAATAGCACAAATAATTTACTCAATTCTGGAAAGAACTTTCTAAAGCATCTGAATGACAACTGAAGGTTACCCACCATTCGTGATCTTTTCAGTGACCTCAACCCTGAGGAGGGAAAGGTTCTTGGATAGGGGTTGGGCCTGATGCAAATGCCAACCTGTTTGTCACTGAATACATGACCCCTGAAGTTACTAATGAATAGTAATTGTTAAGCAAAGTACAGAGGTGTTGAGAATTTGTGACCACAGCAAAGATACCAAGATGAGGGTTTATACACAACACATATGTATACATATATGTTTGACGTGTATTCCTTTTATAAACAATTATTTTTAAAAACTTGCCAGTGGTTATCTCTACGTGACCCATTTATTTTAAAAGATTAAAGTACAAACTACTTCTGTCAAGAATCATTATAGACATTTCTGTAAATATTCTTTCCTCCAGGAGGTGGAACTTAACCTCTGAACTTAACCCTACCCTTTAGTGTCAGCTTTGTTCAGTAACTTGGTCCCACACAGCGGGGTACTGAAAACAGAGAGAACAAATGACTTTACAATGGAGAAGCATGGCAGATGCTACTTCAGCCAGGTGATCGAGGTTAGCATCACTAGTGGTAGGTCACGTCAACATCACGTGCCCTTGGTACCATGTCATGACAAGGGCACTTTACTTCTGTTGTGTTCTTCCCCAAGCCTCATAACCCAAGTCTAACCATGAGAAAAACATTAGACAAACCCAGGTGTTTGGAGACGCTCTCCAAAACACCTGACCACTATTCCTGTAAAGTCCTCAAAAACAAGGGAAGCCTAGGAATGTCATAGCCCAGAGGAGACTAAGGACATGTGATAACTAAACGCAAAGCGATGTCGTGGGTGGGATCTTGGAACAGAAGACTGACACTATGGAAAACTAGTGGACCCTAAAAAAAGTGTGTAGTTTAGTTAACAGTAATGTGCCAGTGTGGGTCCCTGAGCTGTGACATA
Source organism: Panthera onca (assembly GCF_046562875.1). Classification (NCBI taxonomy): domain Eukaryota; kingdom Metazoa; phylum Chordata; class Mammalia; order Carnivora; family Felidae; genus Panthera; species Panthera onca. Next base: position 27,147,859 of record NC_138339.1, read on the forward strand.
ATACTACAGTTACCAGATGCTAATAATGAGGGAAACTGGGTGCCAGGTATATGTACACAACTGTAGGTGCTATCTTTGCAACTTGCCTGTAAATCTAAAATTGCTCTAAAAAAAGAGTCTACTTAAAAAATTACAGATCATTCTTTTTTATATTAGTATTAAAATTGATGGAAGCTTAATCTCAATCGAAATCTGAGAATTGAAATTAAAAATCTTCCACAGTAAAACTGTGCAATGATTCTGTCCACGGAGCCACATCCTAATATGGTCAGAGGAAATCTCACACGCCTCCAGGTACGTGAGGGAGGACTGCTTCTCCCTTTGGAGACAATCTGCATCAAAAGCCTCAGAAAAGAACATTTGTGACCCCAAAACTCCACTTACAAAATTATTTCCAAAAGAACTGATCCAAATAAAGGAAAACAGTTTGTGCACAAAGACATCTATCAGAGCGGTATTCCCAATGATGAATAATAGGAAGCAATCTATATGACCAACAACAGAGGACTGGAAAGGAAACGGGGTAACATTTGCACAACAGGATGTTATACAGCAAATAAAAAATATGCTATGTTTTTAATGATATCAAAAAATGTTCATTGTAAGAGATTAAATAAAGGATAAGAAATTATATGTTCAGTATGATTCCAATTATTTAGAAATATAGAGAAAATAAAGAAAAAATATATGCATATATATTGTTAACCATAGTCACTTCTGAACCTGTTGCTGGACAAGGGTTACTTTCTCTTTTATACTTTTGTTGAAAATTCTGAATTTGCCACATTGAGTACACATTTATTTTACAACAAAAATAAAGTTATCCTCAAAATATTTCCTAGTGCTTTTCTTTGTGAGATTACACACAATTTTTATTTTCCTCTCCGTGCCTTTCTGAATTATTTGAAGCTCTGTATTAGCATGTGATACCTTTAAAGCCAGACAGAATGTATAAAATGTTTCATTATGCTTTGGTAATTCAATGCCTTGAGTGGTAACTCATGTTTTAGGTAGGAAAATAATTTTAATAGTATCATTAAAAATGATCTACACAGATCAAGCGTGATGTATGGAGGCTATTTATTTACGAAGCATGATTTTAATTGAAGTGCTTTTAATATTAAAAAAATTTTTTAATGTCTATTCATTTTTGAGAGACAGAAAGAGACAATGCAAGTGGGGGAGGGGCAGAGAGAGAGGGAAACAATCCAAAGTAGGCTCCAGACTCTGAGCTGTCAGCCCAGAGCCTGACGAAGGGCTTGAACTCACAGACTACAAGATCATGACCTGAAAAAGTCAGACGCTTAACCACCTGAGCCACCCAGGGGCCCAGGAAGTGCCTTTAGAATACGTTCTGTTCCTGATATCCTGTCACCAGTCTGTGCAATCACATCGCTAATCAGGGTCCATAGAAAAGCAGCTGGGAGCAGGGAAGGGGGACACTCAGGTTGTAGAACACTGACAGGAGAGAAACGATAAATACACTGGATTAGAAGAGAAGGGGAAAAGAATAACAGAAAAAGCAGAAGAGGGAAAAGGAGGAAGGATGGAACAGGAGCAAGGAACAGGCAGGAAAGGAAGAACAAAATCATGTACTTAGTAGGAAGCTGGAAATGATAATGAAAAAAACTCACTAAAGGGTAACCGTACAGGGTGAGAGATGTTCTTAATCAGTAGATAAACTAGCAGGGTTCGATCAACACCGATCGATTTTCTTAAAAAAAAGGTTTAAAAGCTGTAAGAAAGTGTTCTGAGAGGCAACCATTCATGCCAAGTCAGTGGCAGACAAGAGTGCTGTGCATATCGACACACAGGCATCTCTCCGTTGTCCACACGCACTGTGTGTTCATTCATACTCCAGGCCTCCCTGCCACCTTCACTTCCTCTTCTTGGTCATTCATTGTTTACTTCATGGCAGAAGAGGGAGAAGGGCAGACAAGTTTTTGAAAAGCATATCTCCAAAGCCTGGGGTGGGGGTGGGGGTGGTTTGAATACAACTCCAGTTACAGGAAAAGAACACCATTAAGCTTTTGGAAGCTTTAGGGTTATCAAAGCCCTTCTGAACCAGAAAGAAAGGAAAATTCTTATTGACCAAGTATTCTATGGATGTTTGCCTTGCCAAGTACTAGTTTTGAATCGTATTTAAATGATGTAAGTTAAAACCGTACTTTGCCAGCTTTATAAACTTAGGTAGATGAAAATGCAATATGTACTTATCAGACAGAATACATTCATCTTTGTTTTACAAGGTCTATGGTTTAATATTATCCTAACTAATTTAAAACGTTTTTAAATGTCTGTACTTTTATTTTATATAGCATACTGTGGGTTTTATCTATAATTTATTTGGTTCATATGTTGCTTCTGGGAAAATAGGATCCCACTCACTACAGTGTTCAGGAACATTTAGCGTCATGATAGACTGCCCAAATTGTTATATACTAAAATGCATACTGTTAAAAGGAGACAACTAGAAAAGAAGATAATATATGTGTGGTAGGCAGAATAAGGCCTCCCAAAGATACCCATGTCCTAATTCCCAGAAATTGTAACTAAGTTAGATAACATGGCAAAGAGAAATGAAGAATGCCAATAGACTTAAGGTTGTTAATCAGAGATGGGAGATTAGCCTGGATTATACAGGGGGCGGGGGGCTGATGTAATCCAAAGGACTATTATAAATGGAAGAAGGAGCTAGCAATAACTAGGGAGATGGCAGTGTGAAAAAGACTTGGCCCAACGTTGCTGGCTTTGGAGATGGAGAAATAAGGACATAAGCTATGAAAGGGACTTCTAGAAGCTAGAGAAAGCATGGAAATAGTTTATCCTCAAAGCTGCAGAAAGGACGCCACCCCACTGTTGGCTCACCAAGATCCATGTCAAACTACTGACCTCCACAACTATTAGATCATAAATCTGTGTTGTTTTAAATGACACGGCTTGTGGCAATTTGTTAAAGCAGCAATAGGAAACTCACACAACATGGTTACACACATCGAGTGCAAAAGGAGAGAGTGCCAGCTCTAAATAAAAGAAGATTACCTAAATTTAGATGGAAGTTAGTATCCAGCCCTCAGGTGGATGGAAAGGGCTAATTTTGCTCCCTGGGAATTTTAGCTACTTGGTCCAGACTAAAGAGTTTGAAAGAACTTAAAACGAGGCCATTGTATTCACCTTAAACCAATTACAGTGGTGTGGGTTCATTTCAGCCCCTGGAGTTTCTGCCAAATCAGTGCAAAGAAAATGCCAAGTTTGTTAGGGTCAAAATACAGTTCTCTTTCTATTGAGAAGAAAAATTAGAAACAGAAGGCACTGAGATATTTAGTTGTCTTTCTAGAAATCTTAACGTATGATTTGGGACTCTGAGGCAAAATACAAGAGGTGAAATGGAATAATGTAAGGCTACAAGGAGATACAGAGTCTTACCCTGGTATGTGACCACATGCAGTCACTGAATCTCTTGGATCTAAGGTTTTTCAGATGAAAAATGAAAATTCTAATACTTGCCCTTACTTCTTCCCATGGGTATAGTGAAAAGCAAATAAAACTATAGACATGAATCTGCAAAGGACATTTGCACATCCCTCTATCATTTTCAGCTGAATAATCACAGACTTACTTTACTGCAAATCACAATTATAGTTTCCTAATAGTTTTCTTTCAAATTAACACATGCCTGGGATGGTGGGTGGTTGTTTTTTTTAATAATGTGACAGTCTCATCTATGGAAAGCATGAGCTCATGGTTTTAAACACATTTTCATTCCAAAGTTTCCAAAAAGACCTTCCCAGAACAGTCTGTTTGACCTCAAGGGCATTGAGGAGGAAACAGTCTTGTGCACTGGGACCTGGCTGTTGCCGACAATGAACTGAGTTTAGGAAAATCTGAAATCTGTGGGGAACAAGAGATCCCATTTGGATCAAGTTTCAACCTTCCTAGAGTCTCCTGGGAAACTGTGGGGACATTGCTGAATCCTTTCTCACTATTTGTAACTTGTACTCTGTTATAGGTTCCTTGGAGAAAGGGAAGTCTTTAACTGCCTGTGATTCAACTTCTCCCAGGACACATTAGGAACTCCAAATAAGTCCAGCTCTCATTGATTTTATGTTCCCAGCTTTATCTGGGGGTTCATGGCAATATAAAAACGTTTTAAAAAGTGTTTCTCAAATCTAACTGAAATATGCATTCAGAAAAACTCAGGGGTTCAAGCAGAGTCCACTTTGCATTAGGTCTGGGGGCATAACTGAAATCATGTGATTTCAGGGTCTCTGCCTTCAATTTCTGCCCTCATTCCTTTCCTCAGACAGTTCTCCTCCTTTATTCCTTTCTACATACACTTCTCATGTCAGCTTCTAGAAAGTCCTCCCCTGACCATGCAAACAAAAATGAGTGGGTCTCTGTCTAAATGAGCGGGTCTCCATCCTTTCCCAGGAGCAGATCCTAATAAATCACAAGAAAACAAGACGAGAGCCTCCATGATTAAGTGAAGAGGCATTCACCAAGACACCAAGTCCCGTTCTGCATGATATTTTCCTCTTTTTTACTTTCATGTATATTCTAAATCTTCTGAAGTGATTCGTTTTTATTACTAAAATTTTAAACTGGAAAACAAATATCCATCCAGCAAAAAATAGATACATAGGGGGTTTCTGGTTTCCCATTACACATGTAAGGAGCTAGGAAGTCACCATTCTATCCTAATAAGCAAAAACTTCAACAGACTGAAAAATCAACAACTCCTCTTGGATCCATAAAAGAGGGGAGGATACAGGGGGAGATACCCCCAGGCCTTGAGAGACAGACTGGTGAATATAGGAAGTAGCAGCTTACCGAAACAGAGACTCATGTGGAAAACACCATGGGGATGAGAACCAGTAAAATCCGAACTAATTTTGACACACTGCTGGAGGCTCAGCATGGACACACCTCTGAGAGCTAACTCCAATGGGACTCATTTATAAGGGACCCCTACAAAACTGAGATTTACCTCAAAAAACTGGGCCAAATCCCCACAATAAATATTGGGGAAAAATCCCCTCATTCTTCTGGCCAGAGTATTTTGAAATACTTTAGAACCCTATGTTCTTCACAAAACTGTCTTCAGAAGAAACTAGTTAGCCAAAGCCTAATCTGCTAGGGAATTATCAGAATCTGACTTACCTTGGGGAAAGGAAATACCGAACTCTAAATAGCTCTAGCGTTTCATATGGGAGAAAGGAAATATTGAACTCCATTCTACTCAAGCCATCTTTTCCCATCTAAAGGGGAGAAACAAACTGAGAAATAGCTCTGAAGTTCACAGTCCAGAGGCCAGGCTCACTAAAACACTGAGACCTAATCATAAGACTACAGAACACCTTCCCTTCCCCTGAACCTCACCACCACATTACTAAAGGCCCATTTATGGCAGTTCCTTTTATGTAGTATATCATGTCTACTTATCAAGAAAATATTATCCCCCAAAATGGTAACTATGTGAGAAGATAGATATGTTAATTATTAGCTTGATTATATGGAAATATCATGTATAAACATACACAATTTTTCTTTAAAAAAAACTACAAGGCATACAAAAAGAAAAAAAAAAAACAATTTGAAGAGACAGAGCAAACATCAGAACCAGACATGGCAGGGATGTTGAAATTATCAAACCAGGAATTTAGAACAAATATGATTAATGTGCTAAGAGCTCTAATAGAAATGTAGACAGCATGCAATAACAGATGGGAAATGTAAGCAAAGAGATGTAAATCCTAAGAAAGAACCAAAAAAACAAAATACTAGAGATCAAAACCACTATGACAGCAATAAAGAATGCCTTTAATAGGCTTATTAGCAGATTGGTCATGACTGAGAAAAGACTCTTTGAGCTTGAGAATATACCAATAGAAAACTCTAAAATTTAAAATCAAAGAGAACAAAGACTAAAAAAAAAGGAATAGATTATCCAAGGACTGTTGGGGCAACCATAAAAGGTGTAGCTTACCCATTATGGAAATACCAGAAGGAGAATAAAGAAAGAAAGGAACAGACGAAATATTTGAAATGAAAATGACTGAGAATTTTCCCCCAATTAATGCCAGAAACCAAAACACAGATCCAGGAAGCTCTGATAACACCATGCTGGATAAATGCCAAAAATACTACACCTCAGCATACCAAAGAAAAAAAACTTGATAAAAAATATCTATAAAACCCATACAACTAACATCATACTTAATAGTGAGAAACTTGAAGCTGTCCCACTAAGATCAAGTACAAGGCAAGTATGTCCTATCTTACCACTGCTTTTCAACATTGTACTGGAAGTTCTAGCCAATGCAAAAAGTCCAAACAAAACAAAACAAAACAAAACAAAAAAGAAAGGAAGGAAAGAAGGAAGAGAGGAAGAAGTAAAAGGTACACAGATTGAGATGGAAGATTTGTTTATAGATAACATAATTTTTGCAATTTTTTGTTTTTGTTTACAGATCACATAATTTTTGTTTACAGATAACATAATTTATTTACAGATAACATAATTATCTACATAGAAAATAAAAAAGAGTCAATACTACCCAAAGCAATCTACATATTCAATGCAATCCCTATCAAAATAACACCAGCATCTTCACAGAGCTAGAAGAAACAATCCTAAAATTTGTATGGAACCAGAAAAGACCCTGAATAGCCAAAGCAATCTTGAAAAAGAAAACCAAAGCAGGAGGCATCATAATCCCGGACTTCCAGCTATACTACAAAGCTGTAATCATCAAGACAGTATGGTAATGGCACAAAAACAGACACTCAGATCAATGGAACAGAATAGAGAACATAGAAATGGACCCACGAACATATGGCCAACTAATCTTTGACAAAGCAGGAAAGAATATCCAATGGAATAAAGACAGTCTTCTTAGCAAGTGGTGCTGGGAAAAATGGACAGCGACATGCAGAAGAATGAACCTGGACCACTTTCTTACACCATACACAAAAATAAGCTCAAATGGATGAAAGACCTAAATGTAAGACAGGAAGCCATCAAAATCCTCAAAGAGAAAGCAGGTAAAAACCTTTAATCTTGGCCACATCAACTTCTTACTCAACACATCTCCAGAGGCAAGGGAAACAGAAGCAAAAATGAACTATTGGGACCTCATCAAAATAAAAAAAACTTCTGCACAGCAAAGGAAACAATCAGCAAAACTAAAAGGCAACCGACAGAACGAGAGAAGATATTTACAAACGACATATCAGATAAAGGGTTAGTATCCAATATCTATAAAGAACTTCTCAAACTCAACACCCAAAAAGTAAATAATCCAGTGAACAAATGGGCAAAAGACATGAATAGACACTTCTCCAAAGAAGACATCCAGATGGCCAACCGACACAAAAAAAAAAAAGCTCCACATCACTCAGCATCAGGGAAATACAAATCAAAATCACAATGAGATACCACCTTACACCTGTCAGAATGGCTAACATTAACAACTCAGGCAACAACAGATGTTGGCAAGGATGCAGAGAAAGAGGATCTCTTCTGCACTGCTGGTGGGAATGCAAGCTGGTGCAGCCACTCTGGAAAACAGTATGGAAGTTCCTCAAAAAACTAAAAATAGAACTACCCTACAACCCAGCAATTGCACTACTAGGTATTTATCCACAGGATACAGGTATGCTGTTTTGAAGGGACACATGCACCCCCATGTTTATAGCAACACTATCTACAATAGCCAAAGTATGGAAAGAGTCCAAATGTCCATCGACGGATGAATGGATAAAGAAGATGTGATATATATATATACACACATACACACACACACACACACACACACACACAATGGAGTATTACTCAGCAATCAAAAAGAATGAAATCTTGCCATTTGCAACTATGTGGATGGAACTGAGGGTACTATGCTAAGCAAATTAGTCAAAGAAAGACAAATATCATATGACTTCACTCATATGAGGACTTTAAGACACAGAACAGATGAACATAAGGGAAGGGAAGCAAAAATAATATAAGAACAGGGAGGGGAACAAAACATAAGAGACTCTTAAATATGGAGGGTTACTGGAGGGGTTGTGGGAGGAGGGATGTGCTAAATGGGTAAGAGACATTAAAGAATCTATTTCTGAAATCATTGTTGCACTATATGCTAACTAATTTGGATGTAAGTTTTAAAAAATAAAAAATAAAATTAAAAAAATACAAAAGAAGCATCAACAACAACAACAACAACAACAACAACAAAACCCCTGGAACTAATAAGAATTTATAGAAAATTTGTAGGACACAAGTTAATACACAGAAGTCAATTCCTTTCTTATATACCAGCAATGAACAAATAAAATTTAAAATTAAAAACACAATATCATTTAAATTAGTAGCCCCAAAATAAAATACTTGGGTATCAATCCAACAAAATAAGCAAAAAGTCTATAGAGGGAAAAACTCTGATGAAGAAAATCAAAGAAGTAAATAATTGAAGAGATGATCCATGTTCATGGATAGGAAGACTCAATGTTGTCAAGATATCTGTTCTTCCCAACTTGGCCTATATATTCAATTCAATCCCAATAAAAATCCCAGAAAATTATTTTGTGGATATTAACAAACTAATTCTAAAGTTTATATGGGAAGGCAAAAAAAAAAAATAACCAACACAATACTGGAGAACAGAGTTGGAGGACTGACACTACCCAACTTCAAGATTTATTATTAAATGGCTGCAACAACCAGACTTCCACATGCAAAAAGGAAGAAAAGGAATCTAGACACAGACATTATACCCTTCACAAAAATTAACTCAAAATGCATTACAGACCTACATGTACAACACAAAACTATTCAATTCCTAGAAGATAACATAGAAGAAAACCTAGATCATCTTGGGTCTGGCAATGACCTTAAGATACAATACAAAGTCATGATCCAGGAAACAAATAATTGATAAGCTGCCCTTCATTAAAATTAAAAATTCATGCTCTGTAAAATACAACATCAAGACAGTGAGAAGACAAGCCACAGACTGGGACAAAATATTCACAAGATACACATCTGATAAAAGCTTGTTATTCAAAATATAACAAGAATTCTGAAACTTAACAATAAGAAAACAAACAATTCAATTTAAAAATGGGCCAAAGACCTTAAAAGACATCTCACCAAAAGAGATACACAGATGGCAACTAAAAATATGAAGAGATGCATCACATCATATGTTATTAGGGAAATACATATTAAAACAACAAAAAGTTATCTCTATACACCTATTAAAATGGCCCAAGTCTGGAACATTGACAACATCAAATGTTGATGAGGATGTGGATCAACAGGAACTCTCATTCATTGCTGGTGCAAATGCAAAATGGTACAGCCACATTGGAAGACAGATTGAGTTCTTACAAAACTAAACATACTCTCACCATACAATCCAGCAATCGAGCTCCTTGGTGTTTACTCAAAGGAGTTGAAAACTTATATCCACACAAAAACTTGCACTCATAGCAGATTTATTCATAATTGCCAACCCTTGGAAGCAAACAAGATGTCTCTCAGTAGGTGAATAAATGAATTAACTGTGGTACATCCAGACAAAGGAGTATTATTCTGCATTAAAAAGAAATGAGCTATCAAACCATGAAAAGACATGGAGCAACTTAAATTCACAATACTAAGTGAAAGAAGCCAATCTGAAAAGGCTACATACTGTATGATTCCAACTATTTGGCATTCTGGAAAAGGCAAAACTATGCAGACAGTAATAAAATCAGTGGATGCCAGGAACGGGTGGTGGGGCGGGGGGTGGGGAGGGGGCGGTGGGAGGACAAATAGGCAGAGCACAGAGGATTTTTAGGGCAGTGAAAATATTCTGTATAATAATATATTAATGAATACATGTCCAAACCCATAGGATATACAACACTAAGAGTGAACCCTAATATAACTATGGACTTTGAGTGAGTATGATGTGTCAATATAGGTTCATCAATTGTAACAAATGTACCATTATAGCAGGGAGTGTTGATAACAGGAGAGGCCATGTATATGTAGGGGCAGGGAGTATATGGAAAATCTCTGCACCTTTATCTTAATTATGATGTGAACCCAAATCTTCCCTTAAAAAAGTAAAATCTTAAAAAATAAAGTTTGTTTAATAGTACAGAGTTTGGGGTGCCTGGATGGCTCAGTTGGTTAGGCATCCAACTGTTGATCTCAACTCTGGTCTTGATCTCAGGGTTATGAGTTCAAGTTCTGCACTGGGCTCCACACTGGGTGTGAAGCCTACTTAAAAAAAAGAAAGAAAAAAGTAGAGAGTTTCAATTTTTGCAAGATGAGAGGAGTTCTGGGGATGGATGTATCCCATTCTTAATGTACATATATTTAATTGCACAGAACTGTAAATGTAGAAATGGTTAAGATAGTAAATTCTATATTATGTGTATTTTACCACAATATAAACAAAAATTGACAAAAAAAGGAGAAAATATATATCCACGGTCCTTAAAATGATAATATTGCCAAGGAAAATTATGTTGCAGACTAGATACCTTTTGAGGTCTCTTTCAATAAGTAAATTCTGTGTAACTTTAATTTTAGATTCTCAGGAGCCATTTCCTTGTACAAAGCTAGTATAATCCACCTAGACCAGAGATGGCAAAAAAACATGGTCCACATGGCCCTGTACTGTGTCAGCAGACACTACTATTCATTTCTGGCACACTCTCCACATCTTCTATGCCCCTTACAGATCCTCTCAGCAAGCTAGCCAGGCATCCTCTACCAATTAATAAAACTTGACATTCTGAAAGGAAACTTATATACCATTGTGATCTAGACATAACCCCTCCTAAGATGTTCTATTATTCATTTAGAAAACATGGGAGATCAGAACATGGCAGAATTAAAAATATATATGTTTCAGGAAAAGAAATGGAGACAGGTCCCATTTGTGACTTCATGCATACATAATAAAGTATATACATGAATGAAAATTGAGTCGTCTTCTCCAGGATTCTTGGAAAGAAGCCACTAGACTATTGCTTCATCCCTTTGCACAAAGTTCTGTCTTAAAAGACAGGTCTGTTTGACTCTTTTTTTTTTTTAAGTTTATTTATTTATTTTGAGAGACACAGACATAGATCGAGCAGGGGAGGGGCAGAGAGAGAGAATGCGGGGCTCAAACTCACCAACCATGAGATCGTGACCTGAGTCCAAATCAAGACTTGGATGCTTAACTGGTGCCCCAGGTCTGCTTTACTCTTAAGAGCTGAGCTGGTACATACTGGATAAGTTTTCATTAGATTAGATTTATTTTGAGCACCTACTATTTGAAGTGCATTAAGACAAGCACCACCACATGTGATGTACATATGAATAAGGCTTGTATTTTGCCTTCCAGATACAGGCACGAACAAGTCTAATACAAAGTGGGCAGTGAGAAGCAACAGATACCACGCTGGGGAAGTATAAAGAGAAAGACATTAATTCCATCTGGGAGGATTTCATAAAGGAGGTATTTGTGATCTGGGCCTTCAAGAATGAAGAGTACTTTACATTGGGGAGAATAAACTTGTAGACAAGTGAAAACACTGCACAAAGCCCAGATACGAAAGGTACAAGGGATATCCAGAATTCCAGAAAAAATGTGAGCTGTTCTTGATTGATTGAATCTTCCGTTCCAATTCTTCTTCGTTCTTTTAAGAAAAACATGTGTCACTCATCTTTTTGTTCAGTTATATTTCAGGTTCCAGGGCCTGTCTCTTCTTGAATTTGGGCTCAACACAGTATCTCTTTGGCCAACTTCTCAATAACCGGTCTACTTGCTACTAAGAAAGTCATGTTCTCGATATTTTGGTTGGAACTTGGTAATAGCAGGCAGAGAAGTTTTCACAGCTTTAAGAACCATGCCCCTCCATTTTTTCTTCTTCTTACTTAGAGAGCTTAAAGAGACCCCTGGCTGCTTGATGGGTGAACTATATTCTCTACAAAATGAAAGCCTGCTCTCAAACAGTTGATGGCCTGGCATCATGTGTGTCACCCACAGAGCCTATGTCATAGCTTGTCATAGCTACACCAGTGTGGCCATCAGTACGATAAACTAGGGTCTGGTTTTCTATGTAAATTCTTAGTCATTGGACTCAGAATTACCCCCAACTCCCTGTCTTTGCATGGACTTAACTATATGCATAAAACTGGGTAGAAGAAAGATCCTGTGTATCAGTTTTCTTTGTCTACCCTACACCTTGTATCCTGCTCAACCCCAACCCCAGGCCTTGATGATGTTGAATGCCTTCTTCTCAGGAGCCCAGCACAGGGCCACACACATTGAGCTACTAAAAAAAAGAGCTTTTTTAAGGATATTGATGATGGCTGATTTTTCCTGAAGACACACAATCCTTTATTGTGAAAAGGGGAAAGGGGACTGAGATGGCCCTTTATCAAGAGAAACACTGTTAAGAAGCAGCTGACCATCAAGCACTGCCCAAGAAAAGCAGGTGGCTGGGTTTCCTCTGAATCCACGATGTTGGATTTTTGTTTAACTTCACACTAACCTGGTCGGAGATCACAACTTTCATTCACCCAATCAAGAAGCATGCACTAGGGGTTTCCTGTGTGGCAGCTTCTCCTTCAAAGCCTTGAAAATACAACAGTGAACAAACTAGATCCTCCTGCCCTCGTGGAGTTTACACTCCAGTGAGGAACACAGAGAAATTATAAGCAACTAAAGCATATTGTAATAAAAGTCCTGATAAGGAAAGTGTAGGATTCTGTAAGAGTACATGAGAACCTTGGAATTCCAGAAAAGACTCTCCAGAGGAACTGACATTTAAGCTAATTTGGCACCAAATACATTTTGGGATTGCTTGTATGGAAGTGAACTATGCCAGTTTTTTCCTAAGCGTGATTGTACACATTACAAAAAACTATCAAAATGTTTGGAATAATGCAAAAGGACGGTAGCATTTCCTTTTGACTTCATACTAACACACCAACAAGCCCACTAAAAGGCCAACTCTCTAGAAGAATGTGTTCTTACTTGAGTTACAATTTACTTTTTTTTAAAGATTTTTTTTTAAGTGATCTCTACTCCCAAACTCATGACCCTGAGATCGAGTCACATGCTCTTCTGACTGAACCAACCACATACCAGTGTTACTATTTACCTTTGATAAGAGTCCAGACCCTGTGAAGTTACGGTTAATTTGTACAAGACTGAAAAGTTGAAAATGATTTTGCCCAGCAGAAATGCAAATGGCTACTGCCCAGTACAGAACATAACCCTGAAGGTTAGTTTTTATTGCCTCATATAACATTAACCCATTTTGTGTCTGACCTGGCACTGATATCCCAGCGCTCTTACTTATTAATTGTTCCTTGTGTTCTTCTTATACTAGAGTTACTATGCTGCCGGTTCCCTCTTTAATGAATTAAGCTTGCGCGCGCGCGCGTGTGTGTGTGTGTGTGTGTGTGTGTGTGTGTATGAAAATCGTGTTTTCAACTTTTGGAAAATGATACCATGACACTGAAACTCACCAAGGGGAGGAAAGAGAGGCATGCTGTAAAAATTCAGATTCTGAGTCTCCAGCTGAAACCTACTGCATCAGAATCGCTGGGTGACAGGGCCTGAGAATCCTGCCTCTTCTACTCTGCTGCTGAAAGTCAGTGTGATGGTGTTTGGGAACCGCTGGAGGAAAAGCGCCAAGAATGTCCCCGTGCTCAGAGAAAGCACTGTTGGCACATCAACGGAACCTCTTCTCTTTATCTCAGGGCTTTGGGCCCCAGGAAATATGAACCCCTATTGAGGATGAATAATTAAAACTATTTGTACTATAAATTGAAATCATTTATACTTTGGGGTTGTGGAGGGACAGGGCAGCAAATGGAGGAATATGAGAGAATAGGATTTCTGAGGTGGATAAAGGGCCTGAGGAGAGACTCAGGGTGGGGGTGGGAGTGAGGAGGCCGTTGAGCATCAACGAAAACAATGACATGATCACCGTCACTATTTTGCTTGCAGCCACGGACAGAGCATGACTTCTTTTGAACGTATATACTGCTCATCGCCAAAAGCATGCAAGGATATTTCTAAAAAGAACCCACACATACAAGATAAAGGTAGAAAATGAAATCCATGAAGAAGGGTAAAATTCAAGTACCTTTACCACGAAGACTGAAATTGAGCATGACTACAATTAATAAATTTGCCTTGAGCTTTCCTGTTGGCCAGTTATAAAGGAGATCAGATGATTTACAGGATTCTTGTTCTCTGTAAGAAGAAAGTGCACCAAATTTTAAGTGACGGAAGATTCCTTCTGATACTGGCAATCTGACACACCCATGCAGAGCACAGTGAGATGCTTACGAGATATGGGCTCAATAGTGTGTTGATAGACAAAAAGCACAAGTGATCATCATGTGGCTGCTTTCTTCCACCTCTCAATAAAAACTGAGGTTGTCCCATGAAGGTAAGGTTTTGACAGGAATTGGAAGAGCTGAAGGAGAGTAAGCTAAGGTGATCCCACAGACCGACAAGAAAAGAAAACAGGACTGGGGAGTTTCCTATGTAAAGAAAGATCTTCTGAAAAAAAGAGTCCTGAATTTTCATTTATGCCACCAAATACTAATTCTTCAATGGTATTCAGGACTTCATCAGGCTAATATACTCAAAATGTTTTCTAGGGGCAGCTGGGTGGCTCAGTCGGTTGAGTACCTGACTCATGATTTTGGCTCAGGTCATGATCCCAGAGTCCTGCACTAAGGGTGGAGCCTGCTTAAAATTCTCTCTCTCTCTCCCTCTGCTCACCCCTCCCTTTAGAATAAATAAAATAAAATAAAATAAAATAAAATAAAATAAAATAAAATAAAATAAAATAAATTAAACTAAATTAAAATGTTTTCTAAATCACACTGCTTCAAAAGGTGACAGCTAACTTCCTCCCTCTGGGTCAGGCACCTTTTGCTGCCCAGCTGACTTCTTTATTTTTGTAACTCCTTCTTGAGCTGCAAATAATAAATATAAAAGTGGTCTTTCCCCTTCTTACTGCCAGCAACATGTCAGGAGTTACTGGAAGTCATGCAGCAGGAGTAATATCATCAGAGAATCTCAGTGGTAGGACAGCAGAAGTTTCCAAAGGTAAAACTTGAAGTTTCAAGGTAAAAACTGACAAACACCTTCTCTTTCCTTCTTTTTTACTCTCACCAAGAATACTGTAGCAGCAGGGGCACCTGAGTGGCTCAGTTGTTTAAGTGTCTGAATTCGGTTCAGGTCATGATCTCACAGTTCGTGGGTTCAAGCCCTGCATTGGGTTCTGTGCTGACAGCTCAGAGCCTGCAGCCTGCTTCAGATTCTGTGTCTCCCTCTCTCTCTTCCCCTCCCCTGCTCTCTCTCTCTCTCTCTCAAAAATAAATAAACATTAAGAATACTGTGGTGGCAGATGTATCATACTTGTTGCCATAATGCATTAGGAATCTCAAGTGTTTCCTGAGATTAAATCGACAGCACAGGGGCGCCTGGGTGGCTCAGTTGGTTGAGTGACCAACTTTGGCTCAGGTCATGATCTCACAGTTTGTGGGTTCAAGCCCCGGGTCGGGCTCTGTGCTGACAGCTCAGAGCCTGGAGCCTGCTTCTGATTCTGTGTCTCCCTCTCTCTCTGCCCCTCCCCCACTCATGCTCTGTCTCTCTCTGTCTCAGAAATAAACATTAAAAAAAAAAAATTAAATCGACAGCACAGCCATAGCCACAGACCTGGGTTCTTGGGGACATTTAGCCTCTCAGACTGTATGCTGTAAGGTTACAAGATGGAGAGTCTCAATTCATATATACAGCAAATAAAATTTTTTGAAAACCTGAATCAGTAGTTAAAAATTTCCCACAAAGAAAAGTTTAGGCCCAATGTCTTCACTGGTAAATTCTACCAAGTATTTAAGGAAGAAATAATACCAATCCTATATAAACTCTTTCAGAAAGTAGAATAGAAGGTAAAACTTTCCAACTTTTTCTGAAATCAGTATTACTAGGACATTAAAGTTAACAAAAACTTCAAGAAGACATCACAAGAAAACTAAAGAATAATATTCCTCATGAACATAACTGTAAAAATGTTCAAAAAATTCTTAAAAAACTGAATTTGGCAATATATGAAAAGGTGTATACACCATGACCAAGTGGGATTTATTCCATGAATGTAAGGTCCATTTAATTTCCAAATATCAATTATTATAAAATATCCTGTTAATAAAATAAAGGACAAAAATTATATGACCATCTCAACAGATGTAGAAAAAGTCCTTGACAAAAATCAGTCACCTATACATAACAAAAACTCTCAATAAACTAGATATATAAGGTATATTCCTTGACATGATAAAAAGAATGTTTAAAAAAAATCTCTACAGCTAGATTCATAGTTAATGGTAAAAAACAGAATGCTTTCTCCCTAAGACTGAGAACAAGAAAACATGTCCCCTCTCATTAGTTTCATTCAATACTGTACCAGTGGTTCTAGCCTGTGTAATAAGATAAGAAAAAGAAATTAAAGTCATACAGATTGGAAAAAATTAAAATTGTCTTCCTCTGAAAACATAAACCTGTATTTAGAAAACCCTAAAAAAAAACTTCAAAAAACTTACTATTCATAACGCGTGAATTTAGCAAGATTTCAAGACCCAAGGTCAATATAGAAAAATTAACTGTATGTCTATACTAGAAACAAAAAACCCAAAAAATAGAATGAATAAAACAGTTCTATTCTCAGTAGCAACAGAAAGAATAGAATAATTACAAGTCAATTTTTAAGTACATATGCAGGATTTATACCCTGAAAGCTATAAAATTTCACTTAATTAAAGATTTTATAAAAGAGCTCACCAAACTCCACACCTGAAAAACAAATAATCCAGTGAAGAAATGGGCAAAAAACATGAATAGACACTTCTCTAAAGGAGACATCCAGATGGCCAACAGGCACACGAAAAGATGCTCAACATCACTCATCATCAGGGAAATACAAATCAAAACCACACTCAGATATCACCTCACACCAGTCAGAGTGGCCAAAATGAACAAATCAAGAGACTATAGATGCTGGAGAGGATGTGGAGAAATGGGAACCCTCTTGCACTGTTGGTGGGAATGCAAACTGGTGCAGCCACTCTGGAAAACAGCGTGGAGGTTCCTCAAAAAATTAAAAATAGACCTACTCTATGACCCAGCAGTAGCACTGCTAGGAATTTACCCAAGGGATACAGGAGTACTGATGCATAGGGGCACTTGTACCCCAATGTTTATAGCAGCACTCTCAACAATAGCCAAATTATGGAAAGAGCCGAAATGTCCATCAACTGATGAATGGATAAAGAAATTGTGGTTTATATACACAATGGAGTGCTACATGGCAATGAGAAAGAATGAAATATGGCCCTTTGTAGCAACATGGATGGAATTGGAGAGTGTGATGCAAAGTGAAATAAGCCATACAGAGAAAGACAGATACCATATGTTTTCACTCTTATGTGGATCCTGAGAAACTTAACAGAAACCCGTGGGGGAGGAGAAGGAAAAAAGAAAAAAGAGGTTAGAGTGGGAGAGAGCCAAAGCATAAGAGACTGTTAAAAACTGAGAACAAACTGAGGGTTGATGGGGGGTGGGAGGGAGGGGAGGGTAGGTGATGGGCATTGAAGAGGGCATCTTTTGGGATGAGCACTGGGTGTTGTATGGAAACCAATTTGACAATAAATTTCATATATTAAAAAAATAAAATAAAGTTAAAAAATAAAGAATTTCTAAATAGTTGAAGAGACATACCATGTTCAAGGACTGAAGACACAGTTTTGAGAAATTCTCTCCAAACTGATCTATAAGTTCAATATAATCCTTGTCAAATTTTGGATTTTTTTTGTAGAAAATAATCAGATGATCCTAAAATTTATATTGAAATGAAAAATATGAAGAATAGCCAAAATAACTTTTACAAAGAAGAACAAAGTTAAAAAGTCACTACCTCATTTCAAAACTTATTGTCAGGCTATCATAATCAAGACAGTGTGGTACTGTTGTAAGGACAAATACACACGTCAATGGATGAGAACAGAGAGGTCAGGAATTAACTCTTACTCTTAGGTCAATTAATTTTTAATGAAGTAGCCAAGGCAATTTAATGGGGACAGGGCAGGGAAAATGGGAAAGGAGATAGAGTTGAGACAATTGGATATCCACATGAAGATGGAGAGATCTCCATCTAAATGCAAGAGCTAAAACTATACGTGAAGAAAATCATCGTAACCTTGGATAAGGCAACAATTTTTCTTACATATGATACCAAAAGCACAATACATAAGAGAAAAAATTGATAGACTGAACTTCATCGAAATTAAAATTTTTCTCTTTAAAAGATCTCTTTTAGAAAAAGAAAAAAACATGACACAGAAAGGGAGAAAATATTTATAAAACATCTATCTGATAAAAGACTTGTGTTCAGTATGTTCTTACAACTCAATGAGAAGACAAACCAATTACAAAGCAGACCAAAGATTTGAACAGACACTTTAATAAAGATATGACTTGTCACTAAGCTTACAAAAAGACGTTCAACACCATTAATTATTAGGGGAATGCAAATTAAAACCATAATTATATACCAGTATATATATCACTATGTCCCCATTTGAATGTTTATAATCTAAAAGGCTAGCAATGCCAAGTGTTGGCTAAGATTTGGAGAAACTGAAACCCTCACATATTGCTGGTGGGAAGGTAAAAAAGTACAATTATTTTAGAAAACAGTTTGGCAGTCTTTCAAAAGACTAAACATATACTTTTTATATAACCAAACAATTCCACTCCCAGGTATCTATTCAAGAGGAATGAAAGCATACAGCCACATAGGACTTGTATGCAGTATTCACAGCAGCAGTATTTAAAGTAGCCTAGAGCTGAAAGCCAAAGCTGGAAATAATCCAAATGTCCATCGGCTGGTGAATGGATGAACAAACTATGATATATCAGTGCAATGGAATATTGTTCAGCAATGAAGAGTGAGCAACTTATATATGCAACAACATGGATGAACCTCAAAAACACTATACTAAGTGTAAGAAGCCAGACACAAAAGACATCTTGCATGATTCCAATACATTTCTTTAAAATGTATTCCAATATATTTCTTTAAAATATCTTTAAAATGTCTTGAGACACAAAGAACAGTGTTTGCCTGGGGATGGGCTGGAAAAGCTGCCCCATTCTTGTCCCCCTCCACATTCCAGTCCCTGGGGGACCCTCAGGCATGACTGCTCCTAGGAATACTGACATCGCTGTGTGGGGTTACAGAGACCCCCCCCCCCCCCATATAAAAGGAAGTGACTTTTCTCCCAGATATTTACAGAGGGGCAGGGAAGCAGGACAGGAAACAGAGCTGTTTTCTCCTGACTCTTTCACACGAATTAAACAGACACCGAGTGCCTATCATGTGCGAGGGAGTGTTTCAATACCAAACAACAGAAGACAAACATAACACAGTCCCTGACACCAAGGAGCTTCCATTCTCACACAACAGGAGGGAAAAGGCAACTCTTCATCAACTTTGATCAAGATGATCTCATAAGGATGCCAATTAATTCCAGAACAGATGGGCACCCCTTCCCTGCCTTGATCACCAGCTAATGGTTGTGGAGCACATCCAGACCCTTTTGCTGCAATCTGTTCTGTAAAAGACACCTGCCCATGAGTGGCTCCCTCTGAACAGCCACAGTGACTCCCATCATTTAGCAGACTTCACAGACCTCGGAATAATGTACCTCCAGCTGAAGCAAACAAGCAACTCTGGGAGAGGTCTGGCTCTCTCTCTCTCTCTTTCTCTCTCTCTCTCTCTCCAATAAATAAGTACATATCCAAGGTAATAAATATATTAAATATGATCATGATTCACTGGAATGGTATGAAAATGTACCAAGAAGGGAGGAAGAGGGTGGGAAAGAGGGGGAGGAAAGGAGGGAGGAAGGGAGGGAAGGGAGGAAGAAGGAAGGAATAGTAGGACCATAAAATATACCAGGTAGAGGTACACACACACACACACAAAAGTTTTGATAATTGATAGCTTATGGGATTTTATTTTCCAGGGCATCCAGGTGAGTTGGTGGGGAAAGAAATGGGCATGTTTAGGAGAAAAGCTGGAAGCAGGTGCACCAGGCAGCTATTTTGAATTTCTCCCAGTTGTGAGAGAATCCCTGCATTACAACCTTAAAGGAAGAGAAGGTCTATTTAAGAGGAGCAAGTGTTTTATAGGCAAACTGTATCCAAGAAAGCCCCACTTAACATTTGCAGAACACTCCACAGTTTCCAAAGCAGCTCTGTGCACGTTCTCCTTCGCCCCTGCAGGAACTCCGCTAGACAGGCAGGGCAGGGACACCTGCTGGTGCAGCAACTCCGTTTCCTCCAAATCCCCCATTTCTACAGCACTCTGCAGGATGTACTTCACTCCCAGGAGCCTGGGAAGTCCTGTCTCTCAAAGAATGAAATCCCAGTTCACTGAAAATGTGATTCAGGGCACAAAAAATCACACACACACACACACACACACACACACACACACACACACACACTCAAGATCACAGGGATCCTGTAAAAGGAAGCATGGTCTTGCTCTGTAAGTAAACAGTCAAGATCTATGGGAATATAGGAGATTTAATAGGTTGTGGACATGGTGTGAGTTCCCTGCAGGTCAGAAAGGCCACACATGCTGAGCAAGGGGACAGCCTGACAGCTTCCATGTCTTGGGTACAGAGCCTTGGATCCCCAGAGAACCAGATGCTGCTGTCATGAAATGTGGACACCAATGCTCCTGTTAACCAAACAGCAGCCGGTCCTCCCCACACATTCTGTCCCCCAGGCTGAGACCAGGCCACAGCCAAGGGAGGTGAGGGACGGAATAGCCTCTGTCACCCAGGGCCCCTGCCTACTATGCAGCACGCTTTGGTCATCTCTCCTTTATTCTATCAGAAAAAGCCAAGGGAGGTTTCTGTGGCTGCCCCTACTGGCCCCTCACACAGGAAAGCAGAAACTCATCACCGGGTCCACTGAGGGGGGAGACTGCTGGGGGCTAAGGGCGGCGCATTAGCCGCATTCCCAGCGGGTCTGCCAAGAAATGATGAACGTGTTAGCAACAAGGCTCCTGACATCCTGTCGCTGGCATTGCAGAACTGTGCTTTGCTTTCCTTTATTTTGAAATTACTTGGTGTTCGTGACAAACTGGCCGACTCAGGAAAAAAGTCCATTCTCCCACGGTGCTCTTAAGCCAGCACTGGGTGCAGGAACACTGTGCTGGCTTTGCTGCCTCCTCCCTCTGACTGGCCACCTCAGTCTGCCCTCGTGTCTCCTCCTCTCCAGCAGACAGTAGGTCCATGCTGGTTGCTGCAGGGTTTTCAAACAATCTCAGCACCAGGCCATTTCATACCCAAACTACACTACGAATCTTTTTCAGTTATGGACATTTTCAAGCATAAGCATTGTGTCTTTAGCACACCTAACAAGGGTAAAACATAATTTGTCGATTTTTGAGAAAATGGCAATTTTCTCAAAAAAAAGCCTCTTTACAGCTCATGTGTTCAAATACAGTGCAAAGAAGTTCCACACTTGGCATGTGGTTGTTTTGTCTCTCACTTCTGTTTCATCCTAGATCAGGCCCACCCACTTTTCCCCCCTGCCGTTGGCTGTGTGCAGAAACCAGGTCTATGGTCCTGTAGAATGTCCCACATACTGGGTGTGTCTATTTGCTTCCCTGTGGTTTTCTTTAACCCTGGCCTCCTGTAAGCTGGCAAATCCAGCTAAAAAGTTGACTAGATTCAAGTGTGGTGTGTGCGTGTGTGTGTGTGTGCATACATATGTGTATACACATACATATGCATGCGGATCAAATCAAGCTTCTAGCTCCATAGACATGCATACATATGCATATTGATATATATACATATCTATGAATAAGGAGTAGCTATCAGTTACCTTTATAAAATACACACACACACACACACACACACACACGTACCTGCATATGAAAGAATTATTCCTATAAACAGGAATACTTCAAAGGCCGTGCTGTGTTCTTCCTGCTGTATCATACATGAACCTGACATCTGGCTCTCCCACATGTAGAGATACTAACATATATCAGGGGATCACCTGGTGATTACGATCTCTCCATTGTAAAGTGTGGGGTCAGGCTCTCATGATAAAAGCAAACATGCCCAGATTGGAAAGCATTTCGGGAGATGGAGGCCGATGCCTCCGGCGTAAGCTCCGTCCCTGGTCCCACCTAGTCATAGCTTCTCATGTGCACAGCAGCACAACTGGCACGTGGACTCTGGAATTCTGCAAAAATTACCTTTCTACATAAGCTACTGGCTTGATCCTACAGGAGTGATGGAGAGTTTTAAATTTTTGAACTACGTAAAGAAAAGGGCCTGGGCCGCATAGAGTACTGAAAAGTTTGAGATCCTGATGTCCGCAATTCAATTTATCATTGTATATGTGATATTTTCAAACTGGGCCCTTTTCTAAATGAATCTCAAAGTCTGGTACTATTAGCAAGATAGTACCAGCAATAATTATTTACTGCATGATCTTGGCTCTAATATAGAGAAGCAGATAGAAGCTTGACTTCTTACACTGGTGGAGAGAGAACACACCTATCAAAACTGACCAAGACCAGGGCGCTTGGGCGGCTCAGTCAGTTAAGTGTCTGACTTCGGCTCAGGTCATGATCTTGTGGTTCATGGGTTCAAGCCCCGTGTCCAGCTCTGTGCTGACAGCTCAGAGCCTGGAGCCTGCTTTGGATTCCGTGTCTCCCTCTCTCTCTGCCCCTCCCCCACTTGTTCTCTGTCTCTCTCATTCTCAAAAATAAATATTCAAAAGAATAATAACAAAACTGACAAAGACCGATTATGGAGTGCGACATTATTAGGCATCAATAATGTTCATATGGAGGCACCTGGGTGGCTCAGTCGGTTAAGCGCCTGACTTCAGCTCAGGTCATGATCTCAAGGTTCATGGGTTCAAGCCCCACACTGGACTCTATGCTAACAGCACGGAGCCTGCTTCGGATCTTCTGTCTCCCTCTCTCTCTCTGCCTCTCCCCTGCTCATGCTCTCTCTCTATCTCTCTCTCTCTCAAAAATAAATTTAAAACCTTTTTAAAAACAATGTTCATATGGGACAAAATCAGCAATGCAGGACTCCTGGCAGGCAGGGGAGGGGGTGAAACCCAGAAGAAGCCTTGAAGGAAGAAGAGAATTTTAAAAGTGGGAAAGGGGAATATGAAACAACAGGAACAACTGGATTGAAGGCAGACAAGAATAAATATTTGGGCTTGACTGGAGGAGAAGAGGCAGTCAGAGGAGTGGAAGGAAGTGTGGGAACAGACTAATATGAAATCAGCCGCAGTTGTCTTCAATAAATTCAATACGCATGATCAGGGGGAAAAGTTGACCAGTGTATCAGAGAATCCTTCACAGTGATTCTCCAGCTCAGTGTACAATGCATTTGCCTTCCCTCTCAGCACACTTCTAACTTGAGGAGCCACGACTCATGCGAGGAATATGAGCAGAACAGTAGAACACAGCGCATAAACAAGGGTCCGGATGTATCGCAGACTTGGAAAGTTTGAAGAAAGGACAGATAAGTGTTTTCAGAAGAGTCAGAGAAGAATTCCTGTAAGAGAGGAGACTCGGCATTCTCCTTTGAGCATCCTCATTATTCAAAACGTAAAGTTGAGGGCACTCCAAGCAAGATGGTGTTGGCTGGGTGAGGGAGGGAAAGCCTGGAGAGACGCTTGCTTCTTTGGATCCATCCTGGTGCAAGGGCAGACGCTCACCTTGCCGCACTGCCTTTCCTCTTTATAGTGCAGCCACTCAGTTAAGTCAATCAAATACGTAAGGTCCTCTGACACTGGAGACAGTGGTGCTGGTAGGAGCAGCCGACAGCCTCGCTGACACCCTTCCTATGCTCCGTTTTCCTTCGGACCTGCCGGTGTGGGCGGCACATCAGTAGCAGAAGGAGCAGTGGCCACACAGATGTGAGCGTGTTTCAGCAGCCTTTGGTCTGGCAGGCATCTGAGGTACACACACACCTGAGCATCTTCCTCAGAGTCTGCAAGGGGCCAGTGGGAGAAATAGCAGACTCCAGAGCTTGAGGGAAGAGCAGGGAGGCAGGGCACTTCCCCACTCTATGAATCACGTCATGAGCTGTCACCTGTAAGAAATTCAGCTCCAAAAATAACCTCATTGGCAGCCTGAAAGATTCTTAAAAGGACAACTCTCTGATGATGTCCTTTCCCTCCCAGAGACACCATTATGTACATTTTTTTTTTTTAGTAATTGCAAGTTTGAAATGTTTGATAAAGACACTTGAAAAGTGTAGTATTTTCAAGCAGCTGGTCATAATAACAGACTTTCATGTACAGCAAAGTCTGGGTTTTATTTGGAAACTCTAAATGCACAGGAGAGGAAAGCTGGGAAAAATTCTCTATATTTCTGGCCCTAAAGTCAGCACCATATGCACAAACTCCTAAAGCTCCTTGCTGATATCTCCAGTGTGGAGGCAGGAGAGCTGGGAGCTGGGGGGAGAGGGGTCCAGCGGGGATGTGCAATGTTCCTCTTCCTCAAGAGCAGTGAGGACCACTTCAGCGCAAATATGGAGGGCTCTAAAACTTGCCACTGTTTCCCCCACTGATTAAAATCAAGGCTGAAGAGAATGAAGGAACCAAGTGTCTTAGGCCAACTGCCTCAAAGGCAATTAAATGCTGGAGTAGGCAGAGGAATAACCACAACAAAGCCCAGGAAAACCATGTAGAAATTCCACTTGGAGAACCACACTCGAGACTACAGTCCTGCTGATATTTCCATTGGGACAAACAGAATCTTTCTGGGAACATGGAGAACTTCCAGGCCCCACAACTTATTCTCCATTGTTGGTACAAGAGAAAAACTTACCCAAGTGCCCAGAGATACATGTACAGTGATGTTGCATACAGCATTATTTGTAGCATTTAAACATCTCATCAATAGGCTGTGGCAGGTACCTAAAGTGGATATGCTACAAAGTGGCTGCACAGAATATGCCATTAAGGCAAAGCTTCCACGTCCGTCTTATTCACTCCTGCACCCAGCACAGGGCCTGGCAAATAGCAGACACTGGATTCATGAATCAGTGAATGGAATCAACACACTACTGTGCAAACTTTAGAAGAGACAAGACTTTTTTATATACTGACATGGAAAGATGTCAAGGTATATTGCTGCATGAAAAATACCAAATTATTGAATGGTATGGCTCCATTTTCATTGTTAGTGATACATATACATTTATTTCTTTATACAGTTTTCATCTTAACATTATGGGTATTCACATAGGTATGCAGAATTTATATAGACCTGTGGTACCTATAAATGTGTTGCTTGCTGATATCCAGTACCCCTCTCTTTCTAGACACAAGGAAAGCTGAACTTCCTGGCCCCCTAGCTGTTGGGTGAGGCCACAGGTCTGGTTATGGCCAAGGAGTTGTGGGCATAGGTGATATATGTCACTTCCAGGCCACAGTGTTTACGTACCACCATGTGCCTCGGAGCACTCTTCCTCTCCCAAGTTTTTTTGAAAGTATGTTGAAATCAAGCCTCTGGCAACTTGAATCCTGGGATGACTATGAAGAGAAGATCCCCTAGTCCCATTTAATATGGGAATGAGAAATTAACTTTTCTTGTACTCAGCTGGGCTTGGAGTTGTTTATTACCCCAGCATAACCTAACCTATTTCTGACAACTACAACACACACACACACATTCATATATATATGCGTGTATATATACACACACGGACACACTTGGCTAAATATGCATGTATACATATACATGTGTGTGTATTTACAAATACACACATACAAATATCAACATGCATACATCTACAAAAACAAATGATGGTCAGATAAGATGAGATGAAGGTGAGATTAGGGAGAAGGCTTTCAGTATCTATTTTATGTAATTCTCTATTTTAAAAATTAAGTTTTACGCTAAACACGATCACTTTTGTAATTACTAATTTTGATCGCTACCTGTGATTGACTTGTCTGTGTGTAAGGCCAAATCAGCCAAAAGGCGATCTCAAGCTGTAGATATCATTCAGTTTCTGATGCCTTCATCTCCTGGCATCAGGTGACAGTACAATCCCTGGGAATCATTTAACTGGGTGCGTTAAAATGGGAGGAAGCTTTCTCACTGGACCAATCTAGGCAAAAGTGAGACCTGAGAAGCCTGTCTTTCCTTCAGTCAGCTGTCTCTTCTGTGTCCTTCCTCTTCCCCTCTGTTCCCTTTTCTTCCCAGCCTACAATCCCTACTTCCAAGGTACCCAAATATTCTATGCTTCTTCTCCAGCCCCTCCAGCTCCAGCCCCTGATCTTCCATCAGCACCTTCCTCTATGCCATTGATTCTCAATCTTGACTGTTCTTGGGAGTCACCTGGAGAGCCTTAAAACATCCCTGTGTCCAAGCTGCAACCCAACCAGATGAATCCAAATTCCTGGTGGTGGGACAGAGCGGCACTGGTAGCTTCCATAGCTTCCCAAGCACCCGTAACATGTAACCAAGGTTGAGAACTGGCTTATAGAAAGGAGCAAAACTGGTAACAGCGTTAGCAGTTTTGTGACCCCTCAAGTAGGAAGCAAGCATATCTGAACAGGGATCAAAATGGTAGGTTAAAAGACTGGACCTCAAAGGGATAACACAAAATGGAGCTCCCCCCCCCCCCCACCCCACCAAAGTCTCCAGAAACCAAACCTTGTCTCTCCCATCTCTCTTTGAAGAATGGGAAAGGGAAAATGGGAAGAACTTCAAGATCAATTATTATGTCTCTATATCTGTCTGACCATGAAGAGGCATCCCAATGAGCCAAACTCTGCATTCTACAAACTGGAATCCTTTTGATTGTACATCATTAAGCCTGTCAGTTCCAACTTTGTAATTGCTAATACCCTGAGTGCTACTTACCATTTCGATTCCATGACAAAGCTGCAGTGCAAGGAGCAATTTCAAAAGTCCACCCACAGCCCAATCTCATTTCCCTCACTTCATCATTTTCCTTTAAAGGTCATAACTAGAGAGTGGGCAGAATGGGTGAGGCAGCTTAAAAGGTACAAACTTCCAGTTGCAAAATCAGTAAGTCCTAGGGATGTAATGTACAGCACAGTAACTAACTATATACTTAGTGACAACACATTGCATATTTGAAAGTTTCTAAAAGAGGAGATCTTAAAAGTCTTCCTCACAAGAAAAATACTTTTTGTCACTAAGTGCAGTGACAGATGTTAACTGGACTTATTGTGATCATCACACAGTAATATACCAATATCAGATCATTATATTGTACACCTGAAGCTAATATAATATGTCAATTATGCCTCAATAAAAACAAATAAGTAAAAAAAATAAATAAATGAACATCAAAATTACATGATTTCAAACAGAGCTGTGGGTTTAAGTGCCTTTGGGAATGGAAGACTAGATGGTGTATGAACTCTGACAACTGATGACAAGAGATTCCTTCAAGGCAACTTCCTTCTTTCCAGCTGTTATAGGATCAAATCATGTCCAAAACGAAAGGCAGAATATTCATTCACAGAAGGCAGGATTGAAAAGAATCTGAGAAGCCTTCTATAAAGGAATCTCCAAATTCAGACATGAGAAGGTAACCTGACAACAAGAGTGTAAACAAGCAATCATTTAGCTTATATTATATCGACAAATTTAAATACTTAGCCTGCCACAGTCCTAGTACCGGTTGCTAGACAAGGAGAACTTAGCCTTCGCTTTTATACTCTAACAATGGTCAAGGGTCTATAATCTTGCTGGCCAACCCTGTTGAGGAGGGCTCCTGCCCTACAAAACTCAAAGCAAAGGCATTTATGTTGTAATCTATTTAAATGCTATCACCTGGAAATTCACCTGCCTGTTAGGTGAATCCTCCTAACACCTCACACCTGTTAAGATAACTATTCTCAAGAAGATAAGAGATAATAAGTTTTGCAGAGGATATGGAGAAAAGGGAACACTTGTGCACTGTTACTAGGAACGTAAATTGGTGCAGCCACTATGGAAAACAGTATGGATAGTCCTTGAAACATTAAAAACAGAAATAGCATATGATCCAGCAATCCCATTTCTGGATATGATCCAGAGAAAATGAAGTCATTATCTCAAAGACGTATCTGTACCCCTACATTCATTGCAGCATTATTCACAATTGTCTAGGTACAGAGATGATCTAACTCTCCACTGATGGACAAATATAAAAGAAAATGTGTGTCTGTGTGTGTGTGTGTGTGCGCGCGCGTGTATACCCACACACACAATGGAATATTATCCAGTTTTTAAAAAAAAAGGAAATCTTGACATTTGACATTTGCAATGACATAGATGAACCTGAGAGACATTATGCTACATGAAATAAGCCAGACTAAAAAAAAATCCTCATGATATCACTTTTATGTGAAATCTAAATAACAAAGAGTCAAACTTAGTAGAGAGTATTTGGCAGGGGCTGGGAGATGAGAAAAACAAAAATTGGTAAAAGAGCACAAGTTTTCCATTAGATGAATAACGTCTGAAGATCTCATGTATAATATGGTTACCATAGCTGATAACAACATTGTTTTGTATGACTGAAATTTGCTAAGAGAATAGAACTTAAATGTTCTCACTCTTCAAAAAAAGTAAATATGTGAGGTAACGGATGTGTTAATTAACTTGATGGGGGGAATCCTTTCACAATGTGTACATATGTCAAATCATCTGATAGTACACTTTGAATGTTACAGTTTTTTCAATTATACCTCAAAAAAGCTGAAAAAAAAGCTATCTCCTAGAGCTATAGGCAATAGAGATTAGTAAACACCGGGATTAAAAGTTGTAACAGCATATATAACTGCTAACACTTCGATAAGCCTTCCAACTTAAAACTCCCCTATAATCAGTGTGGAATAGAATCTCACAGGAGAAAGATTCCGGGACCCAGAGGAACACAGCATCACTGACTCCCAGATGACCATGGCTGAGCACAGAAGCCAAAGTGAACCCACTCATAATGCCACAAGGAACTGATGATGGTGGGTCCCACAAAAGCAATTCAGCATATTCTCAACCATTTAGACTCAGTGTGCATTTTTTGTAAAATGGGAATAATAACATCTGCTTTATTGATTTGCCACCGTTTGTCAGGCACTTTCATTCTCCAGCTATTTTACTTGAACGCTAACTGAATCACTTCTTTGGCCATCTGTGAATCTCATCATCCATAAGATGGGGTTAATACCCCACTGGGTAGGTTGTCAAGGGGATTAAATAGAAAACTATGTTGTATACCCCCTAGTTCACTGCTGTCAAATGGTAGATGTTCAGTTAATACATCTCTTGCCTCTTTCTCTCTTTGCTGGTTGAAATGACTGAGTGGACACCTAAAAGCAAGATTGAGGGGACACCTGGCTGGTTCAGTAGGTTAAGTGTCTAACTCTTGATTTGGGCTCAGGTCATGACGTCACAGTTGTGAGATCAAGCCCCGTGTTGGGCTCTGTGCTGAGCATGGAGCCTGCTTGGGACTCTCTCTCCCTCTCTTTCTGCCCCTCACCCACTCACTCTTGTACTCTGTCTTTCTCTCTCAAAATAAATAAATAAATATTAAAAAAATAAATAAAAGCAAAATTATGGATACTAATCAAGGGGGTCATGCCAGAGTCAACTGCCCTGGGTCCAAACAAAAGACCAGGAAGGCATCTCACTTCTGAGGGTGTCCCTTCTACATGCTGCATGCACCATCTTCCCCTCAAACCAGGTAAATGGGAACTGAGGCAAGGTCCCTAAATGAAGAAGCAGAAGAGAGCAGAAGTCCAGAATATGTTTTGGGGCTAAAGGGATCGGTGACCAAGATTCTTAAAAATGTCCTTGGCACCAGGATTATGACGTCCTAAAGGGACCCAAACAACACTAGCTGTGCCAACCAGGCACTGGAACCAAGAGAGATACCAATATGATATAGTTTTTGGTAAATTTAGAGACACACAAGAACTGTTCTAGTCTTCACTCATTCCGTAATCTTACACTCATATGTGCGTATACATGCTGCACTATGGTGAATGGCTCAGTCAGTCAGTACATAAAATAATTATGGAGGCATTAAGTTCAAGGCACTGTACTAGCATCGCAGGATTGGGTGAAGGGAGAAGGTGAGGGTAAAGAGGAAACTTCACACAATCCCTGCCCTGAGAGCCAGTCTAATGACACAGATGAGACAAAAGATATGAGGGGAAAAAGCCAAAAAACAAAAGACCCAGGACTGGAAACTTGATCTGAGAGGAACATCCAGAAAGAGTCATTAGAGATACAGGGGTTTGCCAAAGAGCTCAATACTGTACAAACTTTGGCCATGACCCACTGGATTCTCTAGCAAAGCTGTTATGAGTTTTGAGCATGTCCCTGAGCATTTGACTATTTGTTTCTACTACAATTCTCACAGTCTGAAGGTGTTCCCTACAAGCAACCAATCAGAGTGGTTTTACATTAACTAGCTTTTTACCTTTTAAGGTCTCTTATAGTCAATGCAAAAGTATTTTTAAACACTGGCTCACACTGGTTTGCACCAGACTAAGGACTGTTGAGGATATAAGCTAAGAAGCAATCTCAATCTTTTCCCACAAGAAGCTTACGTTGAATGGTGTGTTACAGTCCCCTTGTACTTGCTTGCGAGGACCATTTGCTAAACATTCAGGACTATGAGAGCTGGTTGTTAAACCAAGGTGTGATTCCTTGAATAATGGTTCTCCAAAAGACATCATGTCTTAATTCCCATTGCATGTGAATGTTAATTTATATGACAAAAAAAGACTTTGCAGATGTGATTAAGGATCTTGAAATGGGGGGATTATCCAGATGGGCCTTAGGAGGTAATGTGACCCCCCAGGGAGAGAATGGAGGGGTGTGGCTACCAGCCAGCAATGCGAGCAGCCACCAGAAGCTAGAAGAAGCAAGGAACAGATTCTCCTCTAGAGCCTCCAGAGGGAGCCTGGTCCTGCTGACACACTGCTTTCACACCAGTAGAACTGATTTAGGACTGCTAGCCTCCAGAACTATGAAAAAATAAATTTTTGTTGATTTAAATTTGTGGCAATTTGTTACAGCACCCATAGGAAACCAAAATGAGTGGGTAGTTTGAAATCATCCATGGTGGAATACTTATACCACAGAAATTGGCAATGCTACAAAACAGGGCTTTTGGTTTCAGAGAGCTGGTGTATACTTTCATTATAACTGGGTAGTGCAGCCTGAGAGAAACAACTAGAGAATGTCATTTCGTGGTATGACATGACGTGATGTCCTGTGCAGTGATGTAATACACTGGAGAGTGCACTTAACTGTGGCCAGGGCTCCTCATTCTGATTCTTCCCCAAATAGATTCCATGTGACCTTACACAGATCTCTGCTTTTCTCTGTGGTTTCCTTCCTGAAAATATAAGAGCCTCAAAACAATAAAGGCCTCGTTCAGTCTAGAAACATTTACTAAGCACCTACTATGTAGCAGAAGCAGTGCTGAAGGTACAAAATGAGAAGACATGATGCCTGTCATTGAGGAGGAAACACTCATTGTTGACATCAGATAGCTAAGTGGCCAAAAAATACCAATGTTAGGTAAAGGTCAAAGGTGACTGTTGAGATGTTCCCAATCTCCATGATTTTCACTCTTTTTGATCCCAGCGGCAAATGACTGAGTTATTTCGTCAACGGGAAGTAGGAGATGTTTTCCCAGATGAATCAAAGAGCTTTCTCTGAAAGGGGCTGAGCTGGAAAGTTTGTTCTTCGTTGAACACATGCCCAAATTACTATCTCCCAGCAAAGCTTCACTGGACTAAGTAAAGACTGGATTCTAACCACAGGCAGATAGCATCCATCAAACAAAAGGACACCACCCACGGTGTCACCATGGGGATGGTGCTCATCACCAAAGATGCCTCTGCTCCCACCAATACTATGGTAACAGCAACATGCAAACCATAGCTCCAATGGCCACCTGGGGCCCTATTCTCTCCATCTTTTCCAAGTACTTCTCATAACTGTCCTCACCGAGTGCCCTGCTTAAAGTTTTGATAAGATTTTGGACAACTTCCTCTGGTGGCATCTGAATATAACATCCAGGGGTAGCTTACAGAAAATAATCTAGCCTCTCCTTTTTAAGACACCACATCTCTAAGTCTTTCTCTGCCTTTCCTCCACCCCATGACTGTAAACCTCTTGAATAGTCTTCCAACAGCCAGGCAGTGCAAATATCCCATGACTTGTCTTTTATGGGAGAGGTAGTATATTTGCTATTATTAGACAGTTTACACCAGACACGTTTACTCCTCCAAGGGTGGTACCTAGTTGGAGCAATCTTTTGGCTATTCCTTCATTTCAGAACTGCTTATTGAAGCACTCTATATGCCAGACATTGATTGAACTAGGTGTTAGAGGTCCAAAGACTGTTAAAAAGCAACTCCTGCCCTGAGAAGGAGACCTACCCATAATCATCAAGTGTCACTGGGGTCATAAGCTAAAGGTATCCAGGGTACAGTAGGGGCCAATGGAGGTGGTGGTCTGTCACTCTGGGGGCCATAAACGATCAGGTGTACAGATTCTGGGAAGATGGAGGCACTGATGGTATTGTTTTTGAATCTGTCCAAAATTCCCCCATGAAAAGAGATGAATGGAGTAGGATAACCAAACAAGAAACCCACGGACAAAACTACCACAAACCCCACGTGCTGGGGACAGACAACTGACAGTATCAGAAACATTACCGGAGACAGGACGTAAACCCTGTCAGTGAGAAGCTTCCAATTAGAGAGACGGACAGTGGAGAACACTATATGCAACCTAAAGCGTGAAGTGCTATAACTGGGAAAAGGCCAACGGGTAATTGGTGTTGAGAGAAAACTGAGGGCCCCACCAATTCACTCTTAGTGCATTGAAGTTTGTGAGGCACTGGTCTGAACCATTCCAGTTTGAGTACCCTTCCTTGGGATACAATCACCAAACAACACTGAGAAATACCCACAGCCCCATGCACGTTCTCTAGTGGTGGTCCAGAGTGCAAAGATCTCTGTGGTTCATGAGAGGTCAGGTGGGGAATGATACAGAAGAAAAAGACAGGAGCCCATCTGTGTCACCTACTGGTGGTCGATCCTTTACCAAATGTCTTTAACCTCCTGAAGCCTTAATTGCTCATTAAAAATGGAGACAGATACAACAGGTAGTTCACAGGGCCATTGTAGAGGCTGAATGGGTAATTGTGTGCATAAGTCTTTGGAAACTAAAAACTGCTCCCAAATATCCATTATTTTCATTCAGAGCCTGCAGCAGATTGGGCTTTTCAAACATATTCTCTCCCTCCCCACACAAAGAATACGGCTCTCTGCCCCATGACTTTGGGCTTGTCCACATGACTTCTTTTAGTGAAAGGGGTGTTTGCAGACCTAATACAGACGAATATGTGAACTAGGCTTGAGCTGTGGTGCTCACCTCGTGCACCTCTGCCATTGCTCTGGGAAAAGTTTCCACCAATAGCGGCTGGCCTCAGAAGGATTATACCTGGAGCAGACCTGAGGTCGAACCTGCATGGGGAGCCAAGGCCAGCCCACTCCACGCTGCCCTGCAGACGTATGGGCAAGAATCAATGACTGTTAAGCCACTGAGTTTTTACTTCCCTCCTTAGACTAAGAGATCCTGAGAAAGTGACCGCACTCTAGAAGCCATTTCAATAAAACGCAATTCAGGAGTGAAAGGAAGAATGTTTTGTCCGAAAGGAGGTATTGGCCTAAGGCAGTTGAGTAGGGAAATGAAGTGTTAGAACCACCGGGAAACTGCAAACGACACCCACCTGACCTGCTCAGCATCCCCACTCTCCCCAGTTTTTGTCAGATTCACCAGCCTGGGCAGGGGGCAGATGTTGAACTCCAGTGAGTCATAGAAAGATCACCATGGGCTACAGAATACAGAAATACTTGGAAGCCAGTGGGAACTGGCAAAGATGAAGTTCCCATCCATTACATGTACTTTTCCCTCCACAAACAATATTTGACTGGTGCCAGTGTAGTCATGAGAGGAGCATTATGACGGCTGTAATTTACTGTAAAATACTACAGTCTAGTCAGTATGATATTATATATGCACTAAAGTTTAAATTCTTGTTATTAATTTTTAATGTTTATCTTTGAGAGAGAGAGGGAGAGAGAGAGAGTTCACTAGGGAGGCACAGAGAGAGAGGGAAACACAGAATCTGAAGCAGGCTCCAGGCTCTGAGCTGTCAGCATGGAGCCTGGCGTGGGACTCAAACTCACCAACCATGAGGTCATGATCTGGGCTGAAGTCAGACACTTAACTGAGCCACCCAGGCGCCCCTAAAGTTTAAATTCTAAGATTGATGAAGCTAACAATATACTTGACGCGCAGCCCAATGGTGGTCAGCTAGCATTAAAATAAAAAGAGGCACAGTCCCCACATGGCTCCCACAAATCCTACTATGTAGGTCGACATCAACAGTCTACACCTTGCTAATTAGGATAGTGCATATAAAAACATTTTGATGAAAATCACGTCTTGCTAATTACCATAATGAATACTGAAATGTATTCTCGCTGAAGAAATTGAAGATGTTCAAGTTATATAAACCAATAAGACAACTGAGCATCCCTCTCCATTCTTGTATGAACAAGGTATAAGAATCCAGCAAGGCTAAAAACCTATACAGGGCATGTTAAGTCTTAACCCTCAATCAGACCCACATCCAATCCCTGACTGCACAGCATCCTGCCTACGAATGTGGCTATGTGTGCCTCAAATGAGCTGTTCCGTATTGGGTGGCAGCGGGTGGGGGGCAGGGGGAAGTGCACCCAAGAGGAGAGACAGGAGGGTTTCATCAAGTTCACGGAATGATCTGTGCAGTGTTCTGTGCCTGCCGTGTGTTTTTTTTTTCATTTTTTTAAATTTATTTTTGAGACAGAGAGAGACAGAGCATGAGCAGGGAAGGGGCATAGAGAGAGGGAGACACAGAATCCAAAGCAGGCTCCAGGCTCTGAGCTGTCAGCACAGAGCCCGACACGGGGCTCAGACCCATGAACTGTGAGATCTTGACCTGAGCCAAAGTCAGACACTTAACTGACTGAGCCATCCAGGCGCCCCTGTGCCTGCCTTATTAATGAATGCTTGTTTAATAAATGTCTGTATGTGTGACAGAAAAAAAGAGGTTATGATGTCTATGTCATAAAAGAGAAAAAGCCTTTTCTAATTTGGTAAAAATAACTTTAAAAAATATAAATTACATAAAATTTAAAAATAAATTAGATAGAATCATGCTTAGTTAGAATTCATTGCAGCCTAGGGGGAAAACATATACAAGTGTCTAATACTAGATGCTAGAGATCTGCTGCAAACCTCAGCTTTCTCATCTGTGATACAGAGATCATATAGACCTTAAAGAAGTGCTGTATCAAATGGGATCATGCATTATAACAATTACAGAGTGCCGAGTCCTTACAGCAAATCTTGAACATTGGAAGAAACACTGCATTTTCAGAAGATTGTTAGTTCCCTCTCTCACCTCACCTCCGATATACAGAAGCTCCTGAAGAACCTAGAAATGTGTTCGGTATATACACAGGGATGTACTTAATGAAGCACAACCTCTTAAGAATGGAAAAACCATTTCTGATGACGGCCTAGCTGAGCACCTTCTGAATGCTGGTCTACAACGTGGATGATGCTGGTCTGCTATGGCTGAAAGTAGTTACAACTTTTTAAAAACCTTCCATGGAAAAGTAAAAACATCAACAACCTCAGGCCAACCTTTTACTTTTTAAAAAACTATTCACTGGAATCCAAGCCAAAGAGTTCCAGGTCAGATCCAGTGAAGGAGCTGCTGCTAAAACTCCAATTCTCTGTGGTTCCTATCGAGAGGACATTTCAGACTCTACTTGAGTTCCAATGTGCAGAAAACATTACTGAGGCAAAAGCCCTGAGGAACTTTTCACCTTGTGACCATTGTTTTTTTTTTTCTTCAGCTAAGACAGAAGAAGAGATGACTGATTGTATACATCTTACATTTAGCCACAAATGAAAACAGAATTAGTCCCAAAAGTCACAGGTCTAGGGTGAAGGTCTAAAAGGGACTGTTTTGGCATGAGCAAGGTGTATCTCTCAAAGGTGGTGGTTGCAATCAAATGGTGATGGATATTCTAGATCCATTGAATCAAGTTCTAGAAAGTAGGCATGTAGTCCAGCAATTTGTACCAGCGTCCCTGGCTTTCTTTATTTCTGCTCCTGTGGCTTCCACGGGTACATGAGCTAGCAGTTTACTTGGACCTCTGCCTCATCTTTCTTCTTTTGCACTTCAGCCTATGCATTTGCTGCTTCCACAACTTGTCTCTCATGGTGCAGAGGTTTCCAAGAAGATAGAACTAAGGCTGGGAGAGCCTTGCGACCATTTTTTAAAGAAACTTAGTTTTTAGTATAGATTCTAGATTCTAGATCCTCTAAATGTGTTAGTCCCTACAGAACTTAGGGGGAAAGGTCTACAGTTCTTTTAAGAAAATGAATACTCTCTTGTTAGAGATTTCCAATGTATCCTATATATTTCAAACATATTCCACAGGAAGAAGCACCATCTGGATAATCTTGGACAAGATAATCTTGGACTTGGTGCTTCCCTTTATACAATGGAAACTGACAGGCTGTTGACTGGTCCATACCGTGGAAAGCATACTGCCTGGAGTCTGGTAACCAGGACGCTGGTCCAGCCTCACCCCTGAATTCAATTATGTCATTTAAAATTATGTGACCCTGGGGACACCTGGGTGGCTCAGTCAGTTGAGTATCTGACTCTTGATTTCAGCTCAGGTCATGATCCCAGGGTCGTGGGATTGAACCCCATGCTTAGCATGGAGGCTGCTTCAGATTCTCTCTCTTTCCCTCTTCCCCTCTCCCACTCATGTTCTCTCTCTAAAATAAATTAAAAAATAAATAAATACATAAAATGATGTGACCTTAGCAAATGCTCAAGTCCCAAGTCTCAATATGCAATAAAAGAAGAAGCTGATTGAGATTGTACCTAATATTCTTTCCACCACAAATACAACATAAGAATAAATTGGTACAAATAGCTACATCCCATTTTTGGCCTATTCAACCCGGATAAATATGGCTGATGATGATTCTCTTTGAATACCACAGAATTTTCTTTCTATTTGCCCATGCCCTGTTATGTACGCCCTGATCTTTCAACGGATACAAGTGATTTACTGTCTATTTTTTAAGTGGTTCCATATTAATTAATTAATTATGTCATCATTTTTATGACTGCATTTGACTTAAATCCAGAGAAGCAAGAATCAAGCCAACTGAAGCTGACAATGATGACAATAATCAAATCAAAAACACAATAGCAGATTTTTATTCAATGCTTATTTTGTTCCAGTCTTTCAAATAAGAATTTCACATCTATAAATACTCTTTTTTTTTTCATTTTTTTTAACCTTTATTTATTTTTGAGAGAGATACATAGTGTGAGCAGGGGAGGAGCAGAGAGAGAGGGAAACACAGAATCCAAAGCAGGCTCCGGGCTCTGAGCTGTCAGCACAGAGCCCGACGCGAGGCTCGAACTCACGAACTGTGAGATCATGACCTAAGCTGAAGTCGGTCGCTCAACCGACTGAGCCACCCAGGAGCCCCAAGAATTTCACATCTGTAATTTTCTTTCATCCTCACAGGTACCCAGTGATAAAGGTTCTCCCATTATCTCCATGTTATAGACGAGAAAAACAAGGATTACAGAAATTCAGGCTATTTAATTAGGGTCACACAGCTAGTAAGGGATGGAGCTAGAACATGAAGCTAAATGTGTCTGGTTCTGGAGTCAAGCTATGGTTCATCTCTGATGTAGTCTGGGTTTTAGATGTTTCCTTAATGAACAAACATGTAAATGTTCACAGGTTGGTCATTCCTTTTTCTGAACGTTGTTTCCTTATGTGCAAAATGACTGTTTCCGGTAGAGACAGACAAAAAGAAGCAAGTGCAAAGGCCCAAAGGCAGAGGGAATGTGGAACCCTGGAGGAGATAAAAGTCCAATATTGTTGAAAGAGAAAGAGAAAGGAGAAAAGAGACGACACAAAGGAGCCAAAGGAAAAAGAGCCATGGGAGCTAGGGGAAGAAGTTCAGACTTTATCCTGAGGCCATGGAAAGCATTAATAGGTTTTAAACAAGGGAAAGACACTAGCAGATGTACGTTTTTCAAAACATCACAGAGGCAATCAAGTGGAAAGCACAGGCAAGGGTTAGAGCACCAGCAGGGAGCAACCTGGAATCTGCAGTCACCGTGTGGCCGGCTGGACCGGAGCACAACAGGGAGGGAAGATGTGACAGCGAGAGGAACATGAAGGGCAGAACCAACAGGATGTGCAGACGCACTGGCTGCGGGAGATAACAGAGGAAAAGGTCAGGAGCATGTATGGCATTCTGACTCGTGCCACCCAGTGATATTGGTGCCATTTAGTGAGACAGGGACACTGGCAGAGAAACGGTTAGAAAGGAAAATAAATATGGTTTGGGACAAGCTGAGCTTTATGACATCCACGTGGAGGTCATCGGTAAGCCCTTGGAGCTCAGGACAAAGATTTGAGGCCAAAAGTAGAAATGCTCAAGTTGTTTCAGGCAGGTAAAAATGGGGGAAGATGAGGCAGACAGCACGGCATGATGATGAAATAAAACATTTGGAATTAGGCTCTGAGGAAGAGCAAACCCAGTGAGAAGGAGACAGAGTAAGTGACATGAGTAATTAAGAGGCAAATTACAGAAGTGTGAAGTTACTAGACTGGCAGTGAGGAGAGCACAGGTGAGGGCATCACGTGCTGTTGGGAGTGCAGGCAAGGTAAGCACTGAATTGCGTCCACTGAATCCAACAGTCTAGAAGGCACTGGGGATCTTGATAAAAACAGTTTTGACAAGGAGGCAGGTGTGGAAGGCAGAGGACAGCGGGTTGATGGGGGACTGGTGTTGGGAAGAGGGTAGCAGACATCTCTGTTCACTCAAAAAGTTTCACTTCAAAAGAGGGAGGAGAGGTGAGATAGAGGAGGGTTTTTTCCATTGGTGATTCGGGCTTGTTTACACGCCCAGGACCACGGGGACAAAGGCAGCCACACAGAGCAAAGTGAAGTGCAGGCCAGAGAGGTGACAGCTGATTCTACACTGTTCCCAAGGAGGTGAGGATGATAGGATCCAGGGCTTAAGAGGAGAAGCAGGAACTCTTAGACAGGAGGTAGGACTCCTTTTCTGGTATCACCAGAAGGAATGTATGTCTTTACATACACAAGTGTGATTTTCTGCAATGGCTGTGGAAACACCAAAAAGCAAAGCTTAGGAAAAGTTATTTCCATTTGCAGAGATGTTTTAGGCACAGGGAGTCTCTGTCAGCAGTGGTTCTCAAATTTGACTAAGCTGTGGACTCCCTGAGGAGCTTTTAAAAATCCTGACCTCAGGCTACATCCCTTACCAATTAAATCAGGATCTCCAAGGTGGAACACAAGCATCGGTGATTAGGAAACAACAACCCAAGAGAACCCTAACTGCAGTCAAGTTGAGAACCAGGTATCTAGAGATATTATATAATTTAACATCTACCATTAAGGATTAACTACATATGGTTGGAACCAAAGAGAACTTTAGAGAGCCTTCAGTTTTAAAGCATACCAGTAAATGTATAAAAGAAAAAGAAGAGGAAATATTCGAGGGCACTGCACATACAAAAGGCAGGCATCATTCTGATAAACATTTGTTTACTGCCTAGATTCATATGAATGAACTGGGTCAAGATAAATGTATTTCTTATTAGGGGTCAGAGTCAAAAAAGTTGGAAAACCAGTG
This sequence comes from Panthera onca, assembly GCF_046562875.1. Classification (NCBI taxonomy): domain Eukaryota; kingdom Metazoa; phylum Chordata; class Mammalia; order Carnivora; family Felidae; genus Panthera; species Panthera onca. The sequence goes on from NC_138339.1 coordinate 27,187,810, forward strand.
ACCTAAATCAGCTCCTTTCACAGATGAGAAAACTGAGGTTCAGACAGATTAAAAGTCTTCCTTATTTTATTTATTTTTATTTTTTTAATGTTTGTTTATTTTTGAGAGAGAGAGAGAGACAGACCACAGGAGGAGCAGAGAGAGAGAGAGAGAAAGGAAGACAGAGAATCCAAAGCAGGCTCTGCACTGTCAGCGCAAAGCCTGATGTGGGGCTGGAACCCACAAATCGTGAGACCATGATCTGAGCCGGGGTCCCTAACCAACGGAGCCACCCAGGCACCCCTAAAAGTCTTCTTTAAAGTCACACACACACACACACACACACACACACACACACACACACACGCAGTCATTTCCAGACTAGAACCTAGTTTTCCTGACAACTACTTCCAGAGCACCAGTGATCGGTTTCCTGCGTGTGCTGGTTTCCCTTCTCAGCCCTATACTGTAGATTCCCGAGGGTAAGGATCGTATCTTCAATTCTTTAGGAATACTGACGACAGCGGCCAATTTATTTCATTCCCATATTACCCTTCTTTCCTAGGGTTCAATTTCCTTCTTACCGACATAATTTTATAGCAAGCTTTTCTTAGTCTTTGAAAATGGTTTTGTTTTGATCTCACTGTGAATGATAATTTAGCTCAGGAATTCACAAACTGTGACTGTAGGAGAACTCCGGCTTCCACTTGGGATGGGATGAGGAGCTATTGTGCAGGGCTTTAAGCAGAAAGTGACATAAGCAGACTTCTTTTCTTTTATCTTTTTTTTTTTTAGCAGACTAATTTTCAAAGGACCACTATGACTGCCATGGAGGGGAGCTTCTTTTAGAAACAAGGAGGCAGGTTAAAGGTTTTTCTTCAATAAGCCTCGTAAGAGATTACACAAGGGTGTAGGCATGAGGTGTTACCAAGGTATTGGCGCTGAAATTAGTAAGAAAAAAACTGAAGTCAGGATATTCCAACTATCAGCAGTCTTCTTAAAAAGCAGAGCCATGTAGAGCCAACAGGATTCCCAGTGGTTTGTATATGAAAACTTAGAGAGAGGGGTCAGGAATGACCAAGCTTTTGGGGATGAGCCACCAAAAGAATGAACTAGCCACCAACTGATGAGGAAAGCTGTGGGTAGAGTAAGTTTAAGGAGTGAAGAGGGGGAAGATCCAGACTTCAGTCTTGGGTGTATTGAGATTTCTGGTAGACAGTCAAGTAGAGATATTGAATGATCAATTCATGAACACAAGTCTAAAGTCTGAGGGAGAGAAATGTGGGCCTGAGACCCACAATGTGGGGGTCATTGGCACCCATCAGTCTATATTGTGACTGGGTGCGACCAGCAAGGGAATGAGCAGAGATAGAGGGGGGAAAGTTGGCTAAGAGGTGAGCCTTGGAACACACTTACTTTTAGGGGTCAAGAGGGTACCAGCAAATGAAACTAAGAAGGAGTGACCAATGATTGAGAAAGGAATCCAGAAGAGTCTGGTGTCTGGTAATTCTGTGAATCCAGTATATCAGAAAGGAGAACAGGATAATTTGTGTCAAGTGCTGCTGATAGGTTCAGTAAGATTAAAACTGAGAACTGACTTCTAAATTCATCACAGTGAAGGTCATATGAGAAATGGGTCATTACAAACCCCACCCCACAAAAGAAGAAACAGGGTCATGATTAGTGCAACGTAGGAGCCAGGACTCCAGCGAGGGCTTCTTGGCCCTCCATCTCTCACCGAGTATAATCATCCTAAGTGAGAACTCAAGGTCAAATCTCGATCTGACTCCACAGTCATACTCAGTTGAGGTGACTGAGGACTCTGTAGCCTTTAAAACATTTTAGGCCTGGCACCGGGGGGAGTACATAAGAAGTGGAAGACATTTCCATCCTTAAGAAGATGACGTTTAAGTGGGAAAATCAGGTTAGAAGCACTGAAGAGTGTGACGTACCAGAAACTGTGAAATTACGGGGTGCTAAGAGTGCTCGGAGTAGAAGCACAACCATGATCCTCATAATGCAAATCTCTCTTCCCTGAAAACTCTACCCAAGCATTCTGCATTTTCATGTCTAGAGAATGATACTGGATAAATAGAACACTCATTTGGTAACAGAAAAAAATGCTTTAAAATAGGTCTGTAAAGATAAAAATCCAATGTCCCTTAAATAGGATCTGTGTGGTGGATTCCTCTTACCCTTTCATTCCCCTAAAAATTCCATGTGCCTATAACCAAATATTGAGCACGTTTTAATCAGGCAGTAACTGCTACTTTCCATTTTCTCTTCAGCTTCCAGGATGATGAAAACCAAATGTTCCAATCACAGTAAATTCACTAGAAAAAATTTTTTGGCTCATTACATCCTCCCGCCCCCACATATGCTATTTCTCTTTATGTTTATGCTATTGGCCCTATTAAGTTGTGACCTATCTCTTATCTATTTAGAAGAGACGTTGAAGAATTAGACCTGATTCTCAGGTGAATCCCATGGAATATCTAAGAGCCCTGAGAGGTCTGTGGGCATCAGCAGGACAGAGGGTATAATATCACAATCCAGAAACTTTGCCCTGAACTAGGGATCTAGTCACTAAAGTAACTGCCTTCCTCCTGCTCCACTTTTGGCCTCTGAACACAGAATAAAGCCAGGACTGTCCTTACTTGACTCCACAACAGCCCTTGGGGACAGTTATCTCCTAGCCAGGCTCTGTCATTTTTATGTCCACACACTCACCACCCCTGTCTTGCTTCATAACTAAATTAAGTCCCAGTCACGCCCTCTGCTCTCTGGCCTACCTCGTCCCTGAGCTCTCTCCAGTGCCTCCTCTGCCATTTAGCTACAGCCTAGGGGGTGATGTGTGATGGCAGAAAGAACAGTGGCCCTGATGTCAACTCCAAGACTTGGCCCTGCCACTTTCCAGCACCCTGACCTTGTTCTCTAAGCCTTAGTAGCTTCATCTGTTAACAAGAACAAAAGGTTAAGGGCTAATAGTACCCGTTCTTTCAACTCACAGGGTAAAACCAAAAGCAATAATGGGACAGAAAATCACTCTGCAACCGGGAAGATCAGAACCAGAGCTTCCCAAACTTTAAGTTGCTTTAAAATTCCCCAGGGAGTTTGTATAACGGGAAAGACAAATAAAAGATATATAATAAATAAGGAAAACATATAGTTTGTTAGAAAGCAGTAAGTACAAAAGTGAAATTCAAAGCATGGCAGAGGAGTGCAAAGGGAGGGTGATTTTAAATAGGAAGGTCAGGGGTGCCGGAGTGGCTCAGTCGGTTGAGGTTCCAACTCTTGATTTCAGCTCAGGTCATGATCTCATGGTTCGTGGGATCAAGCCCTGTGTCTGGCTCTGTGCTGACAGTGTGGAGCCTGCTTGGGATTCTCTCTCTCCCCCTCTCTCTGTTACTCTCCCAATCTCTCCCTCACTCTTGATCTCTCTCTCAAATAAATAAATAAATAAATAAATAAATATTTAAATAGGGAGGTCAGAGTAAGTCCCATTGAGAAAGAGAGGTCTGAGAAAAGAGTTAAAAGAGGTGATGAACATGTAGCTATAGGAAGGGAGCGATCAGGAAAGGCAAAGACTCAATGGGGAGGGGTATGTGTGCAGCTGTGTTCAAGGAACAGCAAGGGGACCAGAATGGCTGGACAGGAAAGCATGCAAGAAAAGCAGAGAGGACTTGAGACTGTACCCTGCAGACCCTTCAGCTGCGTTAAGGACTGTAGCTTTTACTCTGAATGAGGAGCGGTGCTAAGAACAGCCTGCAACAAGGGTGAAGGTGGAAGGCGACAGACCAGTTAGGAGGCTATGGCAATAACCCAGGGGAGCAAACAAGGTGGACTGAGACGGTTCTAGCAGAGGAGAAGGAGAGTGGGTAGAAACTAGACCTTTGCTGAAGGTAGAGCCAACCAGATCTGCAGATAACCTGGCATGTGAAAGGGAGAGTGAAGCCAGGGATGACTCAAAGGGCAGAGAAGCTGCTGGGTCAGGTGGGAAGACTGAGTAGCACAGGTTCTGGGAGCAGGATGAAAAGTTCAGTTTTAGACAAGTTAGTTTCTTTAGCTCAAGTGAACATACAGAAAAATGCACACAACTTAGGTGGACAGCTCAGTGAATTTACACACAAAGGACATACCTAGGGTAACCACTAACAAGGTCAAAAGATGGAATATTTTTGCCAACAGAGAAACCTTCTTCGTACCCCTCTTAGTCACCACTCATCCCAAATGTAATAACCGATTCCGACATCCATTCACCACAGATTCGTTTTGCCTGTTTTTGTTTGTTTTTAAAATTTTTTTTTTCAACGTTTATTTATTTTTGGGACAGAGAGAGACAGAGCATGAACGGGGGAGGGGCAGAGAGAGAGGGAGACACAGAATCGGAAACAGGCTCCAGGCTCTGAGCCATCAGCCCAGAGCCTGACGCGGGGCTCGAACTCACGGACCGTGAGATCGTGACCTGGCTGAAGTCGGACGCTTAACCGACTGCGCCACCCAGGCGCCCCGTTTTGCCTGTTTTTGAACTCCATATAAATGGAGTCAATATGAGCTCTTGTGCCTATTTTTTTCATTCACTATTAACCTGAGAGAAGCATCCACCCTGATAAGCATAGCAATGGCTCATATTGTTTTCACTGTTGTGTACTTTTTAAAAATACTTTAACATTTATTTATTGAGAGAGAGAGAGACACAGAGACAGAAGGAAAGGGAGACACAGAATCCAAAGCAGGATTCAGGCTCCGAGATGTCAGCACAGAGCCCAACACGGAGCTTAACTCATGAACCACAAGATCATAACCTGAGCTGACATCGGACACTTAACTGGCTGAGCCCCCCACGTGCCTCTTCATTGTTGTGTATTATTCCATTGTTTGAATACATTACATCCATTCACTGTTGACAGATACTGTTTCTAGTTTGGGGCTATTACTGATGCTGCTACTGCAAACATTCTTGCACATGCCTTCTATTGCATATATATATATGCATTTCTCTTGGGTACGTATCCATATGTCCATACATATACTGCCTCCTGCCACACGGAACCTAGCCACCATGTCACAAGGCAGCCCAGGAAGCCACATGGGAAGATTCATGTGGAGGAGAATGAGGCCCCAAGCCAAGAGCCCAGCTGAACTCCCAGGTGACATCCAGCACCAACTTTCAGGCCATGTAGGTGGTCTTCAGAGCATGCCAAACAGATTTCTGAAGTTATGTATTAATTTATGTTCCCACCAGCAATATTTAAGAGCTCATATTGCTCTACATCCTCACCAGTGGCTGTACCATCGAATGTGTTTGTTTTTCACTTTAACCATCCTGATTGATGTGCAGTGATATCTTGCAATTTCAACTTGCATTTCTCTGATAATGAATGTGATTGACATATCATCATGCCTGTTGGTAATCTGAAAAGCCCTTTTTTGTAAACTACTTGTTCAAGTCTTTTGCCAATTTTTAAAAATCAGATTATTGTAGTGGATTAAAGATGGCAAAAACTCATTATAACCATCCCCTGAACACAATGTAAGATGCAATACATTTCTCCACCCCCTTGAATCTGGGCTGGGCCATTGACTACCTAGATCAATAGACTACCACGGAAGCAATGTAGAACCAGTTGTGGGCTCAGCCTTGAAGACAGACAGCTACTGTGTCCTCTCACTTGGAACTTGGCCTCTGTGCTCTAGGAGCCCAACAAGCCATTTGGGAAGGCCCACATGGAGAAGAATTAAAGTCTCTGGCAGCCAGCCCAGCTGAATTCCCAGGTGACAGCCAGCACCAACTTGCTGGGGCAGTGAATGATCTATTTTGCAAATGGATCCTCCGGCACCACTCAACCCATTTTGCCTGATACCATGTTGAGCAGAGACACCCTGTCACCACTGAGCCCTGCCCAAAGTGAAAAAATTGTGAGTAAATAAATGATTATTTTTTTAAGTCACTGATTCTTAGGTATTTGTTATGCTGCAATCAATAAGTAAAGCATCCTTCTGTCTTATCAATTTTTAGGAAACTCATTCAATGTATACAAGCCTTTTCTTGCATGTATGTTCTGCAAATACCTTTTTCTAATCTGTCGCTTGCTCTTTCCTTTTTTTAATGGTGTCTTTCAATGAACATAAGTTTTGAATTATAATGAAGTCCAGGGGTGCCTGGCTGGCTCAGTTGGTAGAGCCTGCAACTCTTAACCCGGGGTTGTAGATTTGAGCCTTAGGTTGGGGGTAGAATTAAAAATAAAATCTTAGAAACCATGAAAGTGAAAATAAATAATAATGAAGTCCAATTTTTCAATCTTTCTCTTTATCTTAGTACTTTTAGAGTTTTATTAAAGATACCATTCCTTAAGCCCAACATTGTGAATATAGTCTCCTGTGTTCTCTCTGATGGTTTTACCCTTCAAATTGAAATCTGAAGTTCATCTGGAACTGATTTTGGTTAAGGAGTGAAATGTGGGTTGGGATTCACTTTTCCCATATATATGCCACTTTACCAACACAAACTCCTACAAGGGCCATCCTTTCCCTGCCCTTTAATAGCACCTTTGTCCTAAATCAAGAGACTGCATGTGTGGAAGTCTGTTTCTGGACTCTCTCTTCTGTTGCATTTCACAAGTTAAATTTAAGTTTTCGATCAGATCTCCAAGTGGAGAGATGAATTATGCAATGAGACACATGAATGTGAAATTCAAGGGAGAGATTCAAGATGGCAATATAAAATAGGCGATTACATGTGTGTAGGTTTTATTTAAAGAAATGAAACTAGGTGAAATCACCAAGGGATTATAAGTGTAGGTGGAGCAGAGGTGAGGTCCAAGCACTAAGTCCCAAGACTCTCCAACATTAAACGGCTGGGAAGAAAATCAGCAAAGGAAAACCAGCAAAATGGAGAGGAAGTATACAAAGAACAAAGTAAAGAAAGTTCTTCCAGGAGGACAAAACAATCAACTGTGTCAATGATGCTGATAAGTAAAGCAAGAAGTGAGAAACCACTACGGCTTTATCAATGTGGAGATCACGTGACCTTGACCAGAAAAAGTGACATGACACCCCTTGAAAGAAGGTGTGGCAGAGGCAAACCCCCTGGAAGAATTTAGGAAAGAATGGGAAGAGGGTAATCAGAAACAGTGAGTTTTAAATATTTTTTGTAAATAGAAGTTTTGTTGTCAATAGGAGCAGAGAAATGGGCTGCTAACTGAAGGTGTTGGGCTCATCAAGAGAGGTTTTTGTTTGTTATTCTTCAATATGGGATAAATAAGGCAAGATGGTATGAGGAAGGGGAAATTAATGATGCAGGAAAGATAATTTACTGCCACATAGCAGAATCAATGACTTTTGGGGACTTGCATCTCTACTTGTGGCCTCAGGTTGCTGGGGGAGATTAGCACAGAGGTAAGGGAAGTTTTGGGAAGATCTTGCGAACAAGCTTGGGTGGGACATTAAAGATGAAAGTCTTGCACAATGAGGGAGGCAGACATCCTGGGGTCCTACCAAATGGAGGAGAGGAGAAGGCATGGTCCTGAAAGGTAGGAAAGATAAGTTTTACCCAGATCCATAAATGTTTCTATGACAAGTCCTAAATCTAATCTCCTCTGAGTATCCAGAAATGATTCATCTAAAGTTCTTATGATATTACTGAAGACCCGTCTTTCTTCTCTTTCCTCTTATAGCTGCTTTGTGCCAGTACCCATCACTTTATACACCAACAGGACATAAATAGACAAATATCCAGTACATAGATCCTCCTTATCTCAGTATGCAAAATAATCACCAATTTGCCATCCTGTAAGTAATAAGTAATGTGATACGCTAGAAAAACCATGACCGCCGGGGACTGAGTTCTAGTCTGGTTCTATTACATGTACCTTTGAACAAGTCAATGGACCTCCCTGGGTTTCAGTATCCGTAAGTGAAAAGCAGACTGTGAACTGCCTCTAGGGCCTACTCCTGTCTGCTAATTCTGTTTTCCTCATCTTCAGGATTGCAATATTCCACATGCCTCCAGGGACATATTATCTCTTGTATCCTATCAGAAATGACTATGAAACACTTATTTGCTTAGTGTTGTGCTAAGTGCTGAAGTTACAATAAGCAAGTAGATCATAGGCTAGTGGAAGGATTCCAGTAAGAATACAAAACCAACTGAAATGCTAGCCTGAGGGAAATACAGGGTTTCCTGGGTAAAGCTGAGGAAATGGATAGCAGATGAGGAATGAGTCAACAGGATTATTCTGGATCAGCTTTACCTTAGTGCCTACTGGTACATCCTTGCCTCAGATACCTTTAACTCTGTTGGCCTCTGTCAGTACTGAAAACTTTGCACACATAACACTCTAATTCCCAAGTCTTTCAGATGGGAGGTAAAGTGTCTGAGCAATATAAACCATTTTTCTTCTCAGTAAGTGTCTGTGTGGTTTTCAGTGCTCCTTTCTTGTGGTTCTGGAGTCCAGAATGAGAAACAAACAGTCACAAAGTCTATGAGCTGATCACAGTGTGTGCTTTGTTAGCCAACTCAAACTGAGCTCTTAAAAAATACTAGACTTCTTCAGAAAGCATCTGCTTGGACGACAAAGGAAGGATACAATTTTGCCATTTCAAAAAGGTGATAGGAACATAAATTCATACTGCCACAAAAGAAAATAGTACAGAGGTTGCTCAAAAATAAAAAATAGAACTAGCATATGATCCAGCAACTCCACATCTGGGTATTTATCTGAAGGAGACAAAAACTACTTTCAAAAGGACACTTGCACCCCCAAGTTCACGAAAGCATTATTTATAAGTCACGATATGGAAACAACCTAAGTAGCCATTGACAGATGAATCGAGAAAGAAGTTGTGTGTGTGTGTGTGTGTGTGTGTGTGTGTGTAGTAGAATATTAGCCATAAATAAAGAAGGAAATCCTGTCATTTGTGACAACATGGATGGACTTTGAGGGAATTATGTTAAGTAAAGTAAGTTAACAGGAGAAGACAAATACTGTATAATCTCACTTACATATGTAATATTAAAAAAAAAAAACAAGTCATAGATACAAAGGACAGATTGGTAGTTGCCAGAGGTGGAGGTGTAGGGAGTAGGCAAAAAGGGTGAAGATGGTCAGAAAGTACAAACTTAAAAAAGAAAAAGAAAAAAAGGCTAGTCATACAGCAAGTTCAAAACATGTCGGACTCAGGAGGCACTACAAACTACAATGTTGAATAAATAAATAAATAACCCCAATCTGAAACTACAGGTGCTAACCAGGCTGTGTCTTACAGGAGGCACTAACTTGGACTTCATTGGAAACTGCCCTGCACCAGAATCAGAATAATCAGGCTTGGCTGTTCAGTCATTCATCCTGCAATCTATCATTTAGTGAATCCAGAAAGACTGATGATCCCACACGGTGAGATTTTGCTCACCCTATCAGTCCCCCTCTCTAAGCCCTGAGTACTCAAACTGGAGTTCTCGCTTTCCCCATTGAACCCCCGAGTAGGAGTCCTTTAAACTTATATGATCCAAAATAGCAAACATTGCAAAAACAGAATAATTCAACAAACATCCACATACTCCTCACTCACTTTCAATGATTACAAACCGTTAGTAATCAACTAAATCTTTACCAATTAAATCTTATTTAATCCACATAGCCCACCTACTTCCCCACTCCATGCCTTGGATTATTCTCTAACAAATCCCAGACATCAGTTAATTTCATCAGTAAATATTTTGTATACATCTTTAAAAAAAACAATATTATCATGCTTAAAAAAATGAATCATAATTCTTTAATTTTATCAAATATTCAGTGTTCAGATATCCCTGATTGTCTCACTCTCTTTTTCAGCATGACTTTTTCTCCTCCTTGTTTTTTTCTAATTTAATATTGTATCATGAGAAACCATTCCATAGTATTATATATATTTTAGACAGCCATTTACTATAATAAAGCAGGAGGCTTTCCCATGTGAGAATAAAGCTTCATTAGCCAGACTGTTTGTCCATAGATGCTCCTCTCAGAAAAATCAGAGGCGCAAAGCCTTCCCCCGCTAAGCAGCCAGGGGCCATCCCACAAAAGAGTCATCGGTAATGTCCTTCCTATTCTTGACTTGGATGGGAAAGGCAGAAGGGCAGAAAAGAGAAAAGAAAGAGAGGCCAGACAGAGAAGCCCTCAGGACTCCTATAAAGCTAAAAGTTTACCCCCTGGAAAGGGAAAAAGGAGGTGTTACCATTCTCTGGCTGCCATTTTGTATTTGAAATTATCTAGTGTAATTTCACAAATCCTTTCTGTTGGTAGACCACATATGCAGGCCGCTCAAGATGCTGTTGGGCATATGGGCTGACGTTTACTTAGGCATCTCTGGCACTCACTATGACCCTGGGGAAATCACTTAATTTTTCCAGGTCTCAGTTGTATTATCTGTAAATTTTGAGACTAGGATATATAATCTCAAGTGTTCTGTTAAACTCTAACATTGTTTTCTTTTTTAAAACATTGAAATAAAAAAAAAAAATGAAATCACCAGTTATTTGTGATATTTAGAGTATAAAAAAAAAATATCTGGGCTTTGCTCCTTGCAGAGGGCACTTTGCTCTTTGAAACCAAGAGCAGATTTAAATGAAACACACAGCAGGGGCGCCTGGGTGGCTCAGTCGGTTGGAGGGCCAACTTCGGCTCAGGTCATGATCTCACGGTCCGTGGGTTCGAGCACGGGTTCGAGCACTGCGTCGGGCTCTGTGCTGACAGTTCAGAGCCTGGAGCCTGTTTCAGATTCTGTGTCTCCCTCTCTCTGACCCTCCCCCGTTTATGCTCTGTCTCTCTCTGTCTCAAAAATAAACAAACGTTAAAAAAAAATTAAATGAGGGGCGCCTGGGTGGCGCAGTCGGTTAAGCGTCCGACTTCAGCCAGGTCACGATCTCGCGGTCCGTGAGTTCGAGCCCCGTGTCAGGCTCTGTGCTGACGGCTCGGAGCCTGGAGCCTGTTTCTGATTCTGTGTCTCCCTCTCTCTCTGCCCCTCCCCCGTTCATGCTCTGTCTCTCTCTGTCCCAAAAATAAATAAAAAAACGTTGAAAAAAAAAAATTAAAAAAAAAAAAAAAAAAAATTAAATGAAACACACAGCAGACTGCTAACAACAATCCAGCCGTTACCAGATCAGAATATTGAAGGAACCCCATGGATTGTTTGCTTCTAAGAAAGCTTTATGTGTGGCATGTCCAGGATCTCCTAGAGAAAGACTCTATACAAAGCTTTAAAAATGTGTTGTTTAGGGGCGCCTGGGTGGCTCAGTCGGTTAAGCAGCCGACTTCAGCTCAGGTCATGATCTCGCGGTCCGTGAGTTCGAGCCCCGCGTCGGGCTCTGTGCTGACAGCTCAGAGCCTGGAGCCTGTTTCAGATTCTGTGTCTCCCTCTCTCTGACCCTCCCCTGTTCATGCTCTGTCTCTCCCTGTCTCAAAAATAAATAAAACGTTAAAAAAAAAAATTAAAAAAAAAAAAATGTGTTGTTTAGTAGATCATGTGTGGCATCTGCACAAGATGTTAAGATAAATACAAAACAGTTAATGGGCTGAGGATATGATTCTGTAGCCAGTAGAACTGAGGCCAGTTTCAGCTAAGAGAGGAAATTTCTGTTTGATTATGGGGTTGGGTTTTTAATTACTAAATGATAAATTTGTATTGCTAAAGTACAAATACAGTTTGGAACATAGACATTAGGAAAATATTATCAGGTGATTATTAACACCAGTAACAACCAGTGATGACAATCTTATAGCTTTACTAGTATCTATTAATCTTTATAATTTAAAATTGTGATTCATGTTCTTTTCACATTTCTTTACCATCAAGTAATATTCGTCCAAAATATTGAAAATGGCTACATACCTTTCCATTTTACAAAGGTACTCCGTTTGAGCATTTCCCTATTGGGCATTTGGTTTGTTTCCAACTTACGTTTTTTGTTATGATGGCCAATGCTTCTGTAAATATCCTGCTAGCTGAATTTTAGAGGGTATACTGGAAATGAAATTCTAGAAATGGAATCTTTAGGTCATAAATCATGCAAATTTTTGTTTTGATCTGTATCAACACACTGCCCTCTGAACACACTTGTGCCACAATCCATCCCAACCAGGAGTATGGGAGTGTGCCCTCTCCCTTACTACAGTCAGTACCCATTAACTTTCAAGTAATTGAAAGCTGATGCGCAATAAATACATTTTACTGAAATTTTTAAATGAAGTAAGAGGGGCACTAGGTGGCACACTGGGTTAAGAATCTGACTCTTGAGGGGCGCCTGGGTGGCTCAGTTGGTTAAGCTTAAGCGTCTGACTTCGGCTTGGGTCATGATCTTGTGGTTTGTGACTTCGAGTCCCACATCGGGCTCTATGCTGACATGTCAGAGCCTGGAGCCTGCTTCGGATCTGTGTCTCCCTCTCTCTGCCCCTCCCCTGCTCATGTTCAGTCTCTCTCTCTCAAAAATAAACAAACATTAAATTAAAAAAAAAAAAAAGAATCTGACTCTTGATCTCAACTCAGGTCATGATCTCACCGCTCATGAGTTCGAGCCCCAAACTGGGCTCTGTGCTAATAGTGCAGAGCCTGCTTGGGGTTCTGTTTTCTTCTCTGTGCCCATGCCTTGCTTGTGTGATCTCTCTCTCAAAATAAAATTAAAAATTTTTTGAAAGAAAGAAAGACCCATTCCTGCAGCTCAACTACTGTAAGCCATATTTTTATCAAATCCATCAAATTTTGGAATTTTTCTTTTTCTAGCTCTGAACTTGTTCCGCAGATCCTGATAACCCACCTTCACTCCTTCAACCCCTTTCCTGAAGATTCAATAAAATAATAGATCTCTGCCAACCAAGTCATCAATTACTATATTCGGGTTCTTCATTTATAATTGCTGAATTTTCGATTTGCTAAAACTGTTTGCTCTATCTAGACTGAAATAGTAAGACTTGCTATTCCAAGTGTATCTGACCAAGATTTAGGAGTCCTCAAGTCATGTTACATTTTGTTTTTACAAGTCTCTCTCTATAATATTGCTTACAACAAATAACTATTATATTTTCCTCCATCTCTGATCCCCTCTGTATTCTTGGAATCTACCCTTATTATCATGGAATATCCCACTTCCACAATTACAGACTACTATTACAGACTTTCATGGCATGCCTTAAACCTTGATTACTTTCATTTTAATGCCTGGAAAATAAGAAGCCACGTGAGGCTCCATATGGTCTCTAACCCTGCTCTCCAAGCAGGCAAACCTCTTCCTGGGGCATCCAACTGTCTCCCCGAACAGCCAGAACACTGAAGCACTGCTCTGGGAGGCAGATTTAAGTCTCAGCTTTGGTTGTGTGATCAGAATTACTTTTTCTTTGGGCCTCAGTTTCCCTCATCTGAACATGAGGGAATTGGATTATATTCTCTGTAAGACCTCTTTCATCTCTATGGTCTTCTCCAAAAGTTTGTAAGTTCCCAATGAAAAGAGAATTTATAGACATCACTAATTTTTAAATGTCACTGCACCGCAAATTCAATCAAGAAAAATACAAAGCCCTCCTTCAGACTGCCCATGACATTTGTTGTACTATCTATTCTAGCACATCATTATATTCAATTGTGAGCCTTCCTCCCCAAGTAGCAAGCACAATTGCCTTCAGGGGCCAAACTGGTAATATAAGGGAGTGAAGCATGCTAGCTTTTATTCTTCCAAAATTGGCACATGCTTTATTCTCAGACACATGAAAAGTCTTCACTTTCACAAAGAATTATGCTTTCTCCAATTTTCCTGATATATTTAACACCACGGTCTATCTTTTGTTTTCCTCTTTTTTTTAAATATAGTTATTCATGAGAAAAAGAGTGTCACTCAACAATTATAAAACAAAGGTACAAATACAATGATGAATAATGACTGCCCCAACCCAGCCTTAGTGTCAGATGAAACACAGGAAGTGGTGGGGGCTGCAGTGAACTTGACAGGACTCACCTATTCAGGTGAGAGGAAGACGACACCCCCAATGTCTCTGGCCCCACTGGCATGCAGGCCTAATGTTGTAAGATCTTCTTGTTTTTTGAGGAATGGGATCTTCACATTTTTAGTTAGAAACCCCTGACATTTTACTTGCCAGCTTTGGTTTATTTACAGTATTATGCAAAACAAATAAAATATGTCTTTTTGCAGTCAGTTTTGGATCTACCCTGTTGAAAATAATGAGAAGGAACCATCTGATGAGACAAAGGTCTAATTTTGGAATCAAAAAGTGAGGGTGAATGGGGGCAGGAAGAAGAATGAAGAAAAGCAACCTCCAAGGTTTGAAATTATTAAAGATTCCAAAGCATATCATGGTCATGAGCCAACTCACCAACTGAAGACGGTCCTTCCTTCTCAATAATAACAGGTAACAATAACAAGAATGAAGATATATTCAGAACTCCATTCCAGATTCTGGGTTAGGGCTTCATATGGTTCATTTCATTTAAACCTTAAGATCTCACTGCTCCAAGTGTCTCACCCAGGACTCAAAGCCAAGACCATGCTCTTAACCTCTGTGCTCTACCCTATGAAGCCACGGGTCTGAGGAAGGGAGCAAAGCTGAACTGGTCACTTGTAGCAGCCTCATGGAAGTGCTACAGGGCTTCCTTGGAGGAAGTCTCCCTTCTACTACACAAGACCATTTATCAGTTCATCTTAGCAGAGAAGGCTGCCCCCAAGTTGACATCTTGGCAAGTTTCAATGGGGCAATTTAGTCAATAGAAAAATAAAAAATGAATAATAATAATAATATAAACATGCCTGAAAAAGTCGATTCCCCCACTCTAAGTTACTCAGTGTTCATCCAGAGCAGAGGCAGAGCGGGAAAGGGCCCTGCTTGTTGCCTAAGAAGAAGAGCTAGTTAGCAAGCATTTGTTAAACTGAGCAAGGTGGCATAGACTCAAGTGGCTTGAATGCCACGGCGGCCTCCATGAGCAAACCAAAATAGCCTGTAAGCACTTCGAGGTTACGAAATCAAAACCTAAGGACAACCAAACAGCCAACTGGGCTTTAAGCTGTAACCAATCAAATATTTTCCTTTCTTTGCTTCTGCACCTTACCCTGATTCCTGTCAGCCTGGTGCTGTTAACCACTTCTGTTTTGGCACTGCTTGATTTCAATAAATTTTGCTCAAACTCTTCCATAATTTTAATATGCCTCAGTTTACCTTTTAACACTCTGAAGAATGGTTGTCTAGGGACCGGCCATCAGTTCAGGAGTACAAATGAGGAAGAAAGGCTCCATGATGGTATTTGTAGCTGTACCTGCCTACCTGTTCACCAATCCCATTTCCTCTTTCTGGACACACAAGACAACCTCACTTCCTGGCATCCCTTGCTCAATAAAGTTATGCAGTCACAGCTAGGACGACACTTCCTGACCTAGCCCCTAAAATCTCCTAGGAGAACATCAGTTAACATCTTGACAGCTTTCAATAGCTGGGGTGAGTGAGGGACTCCAACACTACAGAGCCACACAATGAAGGAGCTTAAATTCCTGAGTCACCACTGGAACGGGAGCCATTTCTTAGAGGAGAGCCATCCAGAAGAGATGCTGGCCCAGACCTGGCTATAATGTGAATTAGAAACAAAATTTATTATGGTTGGCCTCTAATATTTGGGGATTCTGTGCTAAAATAGCTAACAAGCATATCCTAATAGAGTTCCCAGAAAAACTAGGGTAGTTTCCTCTATGCTTAACCAAGGGTCCACTTTGCACAACCAAGGCTGCCTTTCAAGTCATCAGAGAGCTTACACTTAAGGAAGTCCCCAGAGACGACCCCCCACGAAATCTGTTGAAAATCTCCTTAGCTGTGGGAAAAGTCAAGTCACCTATTACAATTCCAGAGATGACCTCACGAAATCTGTTGAAAATCTTAGCTGTGGGAAAAGTCAAGTCAACTATTACATACAATTCCAGAGAAGCCCTCTTGGCCTTATGTAATGACAGAGAGTACCTTAAAAAGAACCAGCTGGTGGCCGGGAGTCTAGTGATAGTTATGGATGCACTTCCTCATGGAGGGAAACTGAACTGGACAAACCATTTCACTGGACAGGAGTTTTAACCAGTGGCCAAACTTTCAGCTGACAAACACGGCAAAGAATGTGGGAGAGGCTCCGGCCATGAGAAACATTTACACACCCCGGATCTGTGTTTCAAATGCCACACAAAACCAAAAGGAGTAGTTGTTTTTTTAAAGCATTCAAGTCTCTTAACTCCATAGTCGTATCAACCTGTTTGATCAATATATAGTGCTTTAAAATTTTTATGTGATCACACTGTTTTGTTTTTGCAAAGAAGAATCAGATGATTCCCAGTGGATAATTCTAAAATGTACAGGTTCTGCTAAGCAAATTATGACTGAGGTAGAAGCAGTAAGTGATTACATGAAGACTCTTTGGAAGTGGGAAAGAAAGCTAGACCAAAATGAAAGCAATCCTTCCCTGTGAGTCTTCCCTTGCCTCTTCCATGGAGAAATCGCAGGCAACGTTCTGTCATGCAGGTCCTGGATGACGTAACTTGAAGAGTGAGTCCAAACTATAATCAGGCCTAGAGTACGTGGCTGAGCCAGGTCCCTGCTGCAAACTGGGTTTAGAAAACACCACACTGGAACATATTCTTCCCTTGCCACAGCTGAACAAGTTGGACAAATCATTCGACTCACTCCTCTAACTGCAGATTGGGGCGGGGGGGGGGGGGGGTATTAAAAAAAGCTGCCTCTTAAAAAGAAGGAAGATGAAAATACATGGTATTTTCACCTGTATATTCCTAGATTATTTGTTGGTGATAAGAGTTAGAGACATTTCTATGGGAAGTCAAGAGATAAATTGGTTTTTCTCCTTCTTCTCTTCTAAAAGTTTATATTCAATTTATGCCTCTTGATGAGATCCCACGATAGTGTACTCAGAAAGAAAAAAAAAGAATTTTTTTTCATGAGCCATGGATCTGAAACTTTTTTTTTAATGGCCATCTACTCAGTGGGTACAGAAGATTCACAGCTCACCTAAGTCATCTATTTTTTCTTTAATTTTAATGGCAAGACAGTGCTACAGTCCTAGCAATTCTGGAGAAGATGACACACAAAGGTTTGAGCAACAGACCTTTGCTTCTCGATATATACATCCACAGCCATGCACATATAAATACATATATAATTTACGGTCTGTTTGAAAACATATGTCAACTACAAAGAACTGATGGTGACCAGATGGGCAGTAATGGGGGGGGAGGTGGATTACACAGGTGATGGGGCTGAAGGCATGCACTTTTTGCGATGAGCACCTGGTGATGTATGGAAGTGCTGAAATCACCACGATGCACACCTAAAACTAATGTTACGCTGCACGTTAACCAGCTGGAATTTAAAGACAAACTTAAAAAAGTATTTCTGGCGACAATGTGTACCACTACACATTATTACCTGGTTAACTGTATCACAAATGACAAATTAAATTAATAATAATAAGTGTAATGTGTGACTAAAAAGCAAGAACAGTAGTGAATAAAAACAAACAGCCAAGTACCACTCTGGTGGTGAACTGGTAAGAAGCTTCTGCCCAAACCCCGCAGAACCGCAGCCACCCCTGTGTTTAGACAGCAGCGGGCTCTCTGCCAGACATTACAGGGCAACTGGGCTTATTAGCAAAATACCAAATTAGAGTCCATAATAAGCTCCAGTAATGCACCAATTTTAGTTTATGAATAATAAAATGTAATAACCCTGAACAACTCACATAATTAATTGCTGTTAAATACCTCTTAGTCATCCACAAAATTAAGGTCTATGGAACTGTGTACACATCATTCCCCTCATAAAGACCTGGCCCCTTTCTCAACCCATTAGGAGGCCATACAATCCGCATACGTCATTCTGCCCGCAACTGCCGGCATGTCAACGTTTAGCTACTGTTTTACGCTTAGGCTTTTGCGTTGTGGCTTACAAAAATTAACTTGTGAATTGTTAGGAGCTGTGAAACAGCAGAGAACGGTTAAAAACGAACACTAGATTCTGGCACCGGGTACTGAGAACACTTGGTTTCAAGGAAAAGTCACCCCAATATATAAACATATAAAATAGTTTAAAAAAAGAGCTGCTTGATTGAAGACATGGTGGCGGGCCTGGAAAAACACTACATGACACACACATAACTATGAAGGCATTCTTTAAAACCTGCGGAAAGCGACTGGAAACAGGAAGTCCAAAGTCTGAATGCTAGAGGACTTTTTCTTTGATTCTCACATGCATTATTATTCTCATCTACTATTCTAGAAAGGCACAAAAGTAATTAATAGCAATAGCTGTTAGGCACCTAAACCCCTGATATCCCTCCTAGAATAAATGAAGATAAACAGATGGTTTCCCAAGTCACTCTGGCTGCATAAAGTCTTTTCCTCACCTCATATTTTTACTCTGTGCATTTTCCAAAGGGACTACTTTGCAGAAAAACGGATAGGCAGATGTTATGCTTGCTTGATAACTCTTGAGAGTGGACTCAGGAGGAAACCTTGACATCTCAGGCAGAATCTTTCTTCTGCACTGTCAGGAGAATGAATTTCTTTTTTTTTTTTTTTTTCCTTGTTTTTTTTTTTTTTTTTTTGAGAGAAAGAATGGGGGGGGGGCAGAGAGAGGGAGAGAGAGAGAGAGAGAGAGAGAGAGAGAGAGAGAATCTCAAGCAGACTCCACACTCAGCAGAGAGCCCCAAATCAGGGCTCCAATCCCATGACCACAAGATCAGGACCTGAGCTGATATCAAGAGTTGGATGCTATGGGGCGCCTGGGTGGCTCAGTCGGTTGAGCGTCCGACTTCAGCTCAGGTCATGATCTCACAGCTCGTGAGTTCGAGCCCCGCGTCGGGCCTTGTGCTGACAGCCTGGAGCCTGCTTCAGATTCTGTGTCTCCCTCTCTCTCTGCCCCTAACCCGTTCGCATTCTGTCTCTGTCTCTCTCAAAAATAAAAATAAACATTAAAAAAAAAAATTTAAAAAAAAAAAAAAAAAAAAAAAAAAAAAAAAAAGAGTTGGATGCTCAACCAATTGAGCCATCCAAGCACCTCAAGAGGCTGAATTCCTGATGCCAAGGCAGGCAAGCCCTAGCCAAAGATAATGCAGACCAAGGCTGGGCACCAGAATACTAGGAAAAGAGCCCCAAGCTAGAAGGACCTGGAAAATGTAAATGAAAATCTACTCTTCAAAGCCATTAATGAACAACATCAACCCCATCTTGGGGGAATGCACCTCCCATACTTGGCAAGCTGTTGGGAACAGATGAGACAGCCTGACAAAATCAAATCACTCATAAGAACATGTGTTTTTGTGGGGTTTGGAACACTGACTTCAGCTAGATAAGCCTAAGGTGGCTTCCTGCATAGCAAGAATGCACACAGCTCATTATATTCAAGGCAAGATTGGGTTCTTCCTGGTGCATTCTATGATATATTTACTCCCAGAGCAAGTCAAGATTTAAGATGCAGATGAGGTCTTTGCAGGCTAGGAATACTAGATGAAGAAACTATGAAGAAAGAAACACGAAAGCCTTTTCCGGAGGTGAAAGACTCTAAAAGGAATATCTGATCCCCAGGTCAGTGTGGTAGGCACACTTCCAACATGGTCCCAGTCCCTGTTATAATCACAGATTCTCCCAGTTATTCAATGGAATGCTAATCTAGGTGCTGCTGTGAAACAGCGTAATTGAGGTTATTTATGATAATTTAGGTTATCAGAGTGGCCATGATCTAATCACGTGAGCCCTTTAAAAGCAGAGTGTCCTCTGTCTCGTCACTGGAAAGGAAATAAAGAGATTAGAAGCATGAGCATGCTGGCTTGAAGATGGAGGGAGCACATAGGAAGGAATGCAGGTAGCTTCTAAAATCTGGCAGTGTCCCTGGCTTACAACCTGCAAGAGAACAGGGACTTCAGTCCTGCAACCACAGGAAACTCAGCTTAGAGGCAGACTTTTCCCCAGAGCAGCCAGACAAAAACTCAGGCAACCTAGCACCTTGATTTCAGACATGTACTACCCTCGGCAGGGAACCCAGGCACACCCAGGCTGCACCAGATTTCTCACCTGCAGAACTGTGAGCTCAGGAATAGGTATTGTTGAAAGTCGCGAAGTTTGTGGCAATTTGTTTTAGCAACAGAAAACTAATGCCTCGGCAAATTTCCTTCTATCCTCAATCTTTTCTCATTCCCCTTCACCCACAGTCAAACTGCTGTTGGGGACTAACACATATCCTTGAATTTGTATGTGTCTCAGAAAAATATACATTCTTGTGTGTCTATATTCTAATTTACTTCAATAGTATTGTGCCATGCATTCCATGCTATTTTGGGTTTATGTGTTTTGGGGTTTTTTTGGTTTTTGTTTTACTTAGATCTACCCTGTTAGGATCTATCCATTTGCTGTATGTATATCTAAGATTCCCTTCTAATTGCTGCAAGGTATTCCATAGTGTGTACCCACTAATTTTTATTAATGCATTTTTCTAAGTTGGTCTTCACGTCCCTGCCTCTAAAACCAGCACTGTGATAAGCATCTCTCCTAGAAGTTTCCTCATGACCCTAAGAATCCCTCCAGAGTGTACACCCATGAATTGGATGGATAGGTCACAGAATATATGCATACTTAATTTATCCATGTGCTACCAGATCATTCTCTTGAAATAGTCCCAACTAGGCTACTCCCCCAACAGTGAATGGGACCATGTTTTCTAGCTCTTCCAAGATGTGACATTACCAACTTCCTAATCTTTTTCAGTCTCCTGCATATAAAGCATAAGGTGTTGTCTAGTTATTTTGACTTGCATTTCTCTGAATCAATGATTCTGAATGTTGCTTCATGTATTTATTACCCCTTTGGATTTCCCCCTTTGTGAACTGCTAGCTCATGTACTCTGCCAATTTTTCTACTATTTCCCTTCTTCTAGATTTGATTTGTTCTACATATTGACTTCTAGAAAGTCCTCCTATCTTTTGGATACCAGACTCTTCTGGTATCACCCAATGCGGTATCTTCCTGTTAACACAGAAATCCTTAATTTTATAACTTCATTCATCAATGTTTTGCTTTACAATTTGTGCTTTACTGGAATCTTTATTAAAAAGTTCTTCTCACCATTAACCCACTAAAATGTTACCCAGTATTATCTTCACTTGACTTCATATTTTTACCTTTCACATTTCAGTCCTTAATCCACCTAGGGCCCAGATTTGTAGGAGACTGTAGTCAGAAAACTGGAGCCAGTTTTCTTAACACCATCTGCTCAACAATCGACACTGCATAGAGGTAAGATGAGAAATGTGGATGTGGACTGGGCTGGGAAGCCAAAGTGATCCCACTATTCTCTGTAGGAAGGCATTAGGTAGTCACTCAAGATGTTGGTGGTGGGAAGAAGTCAGGGGAAGGATCTGTCACAGTAGATACTGTTCTGAACGTCCTCTTCAGCCCATGTATTTTAATTACTAACCTCTGATTTATCTCCTTTCCACTTGGGAGGGTGGTAGAGAAAGGGTCATGCTGACAAATACCATGTAAGCCCTGATTACATTAGCAACTGGGATTAACCACCCTGCTCTGGATATGTTCCATTCCAACACATGGCCATCCCCTCTTAAAATCTTTTTCATCACAAAATTGATAAGGCCCAAAGAAATAAACAAATAGTCCAGTTTGTTAGGCCAATGATGGGAGAAGCCACTAAAAGCACCACACTCCTGAGTTCTGCCTCCCTAAGCTGGCACCCCCTGAATGTAACACGAGGGAAGACTCTTAGGCTTGCAAAAGACTTGGTCTCAGACATCAGGCACCCTGACCTACCTTGTTAGCAAGACCTTCATCAGATCTGATCTTTCGTTGTATACTTTAAACTCACTGCTCTTCTTAAAGGTTGGAGGGAAAGTTTTCCATTCCTCTTCTCTTCTCATTCAGCCAGGGCCTTTCTTACCCACCTCTCCAAAGTAGCCCACAACTAACTTTATGCTATATTCATTCCCCTCAACTTCTCATTCAGTTTGGAAGTTCAGAAGTCATTTCCCAGGAACTGCATGGAAGGAGGATCTGACCTTTGGCCTATAGAATGCCCCTGCCTTCTTTAACTCCCATGAGCCTTAATAATTAATTCCTCCTGGGGCCTCTCTGTTTTCTTGAACTCATTCCCTGGAAACAATTCCCCTATACAGCTGTGAACAGTTCACTGAACTAAGCAACTATGGTCAGTAAGTACAAAGCCTCTCTTAGTAAGGGCCCTTTCCAGTCCCTCTTTAATGTCAACCAGCTTTCCTCAATTCTCAAAGAATTCAGTCTCCCTTTACTAAGGAATCCATTTGGCACCAGGGATGGAAAGTCCATACGCCCACAGAGACAGCCAATAGCTTCAAGGCTCCTCAATGGCATTCAGAAAGCCCTCCCCATTACCTTCTCCACTAGCTTGCAAATCTGACTCAGTACAATGTTAGTATCTCGAATCCTGACATGAAGGAAGGTAGGTAAGACATCCCAGAATGGAAGAAGGCTGGGGTCACTGAATATAAATCAAAATCAAAACGAAGACAAGGCAGCCATTTCTGGCCACCCCGTGGGAATGGGACTGTGATGGATTAGAGGAGAAGAAAGGGTGTAACAAGTTTGGGGTGAAGACCAAGGTTCTATGAGCAAGACAGACCAGAGTGAAATGGCCCAACCAAGGCTCATGAGAGTTACAGTGCTTGGAGGGCAGAGGGAGGGAGTTACTCAAAGGAGTGGGTAGAAAAGGGGCTAGGACAACTGGAGAAAAATGTGATCTATTTCACAATTTAGCATAAGGTCAAACCCAACTACACAATTATAATCATACTGTTGGTACTTGCTAACTTGATGCCTCTGATTCCTGATTTAAGTCCATTTTCAAAATGATTTCCATTGTGTCTATGCTACAGACTGTTACCTTATGAAGTATATCCATACATACACACACACACACACACACACACACACAACTCAGATAGGACACACCCAGTAGCAGAGTGAGAGGAAACTAATTGTAGTCATAGGAAAAGAACAGATAACATTTACTACGTTACAGTCACTCTGTTAGCACACAACATATGAACTCACGGAGTCCTGTAAAGTAGCTGTTATTTATATTCCCATATATTGAGGCATAGAGTAATTGAATATCTTGTCCAAGATCATACAAGGAGAAGGGGACAGAACTGGGATTCCAATTCATGCATTCTGGCCCCAGAATTCATCACTAAAACCACTCCGCCACCCTGTCTCCTAAATAATGGTAACTTATCTGCCCAACAAAAGTAAATAGTGACCTTAAGTCGAGCTTTCCTATGAATGATTCCCCCCTAATTAGCCCAAACAGTAGTACAGCAGCTAAAAGCAAATATTTTGCTTTGACACTGCATTTTAAATGACTAATTGGAAGAGGCACATCATTGGTCCCAATATAAGGGCCCTGGTTCTGCCTTCTGGTTGGTCGTCAGCCTAGATAAGTTCTCACTCTTCAAACCACATGAGAGACAGCACTCTGAAGCCAAGAGCTTGCCTCCATCCCATTTACTATGCTGCTTAATTAATAACAGAACAACAGATGCAAATTAAGCTGGCCCTTTCATTATCTCCTTTTTATTCTGGCTACTTTTCACAATTACTATCCCACCTGCCTTCCTAGGAAACAAAATATATTGCCATGGCAAATGATTATCTCCCCAAGATTAAAAGTCCAGGTGACAGAGACAGTAATGAAAGCCTTGCCCCACAGCTAAGGCCAATGCAGGGCCTCTCAGGTATCCCCTGACACCCAGGGTGAGTCCTTCCAAGAATGATAAAACAAGAGGTACTCCCCATTAAGAGACAGGGGTTCACAGGATCCCTGAAGGGTAGCTGGTAGCAAGCATAGTTCTTTCCCTTCTGAAGAACGTACCACTTTCCAAGGTTTCAGATTCATAGTTCAGGTGATCACAAAGACTGCCATTTGTGACTTTTGCTGAAATTATCTGGAAAGGTTCAAACAAAAGAGGGAGGAACAGTGTCTGGAGTCTGCTTTCTAAAGGTAAAATCTTGGATTCTATGGGTTGAAGTAATTAAATAGTAAATGAGACCTCTATTCATTTGTGAGTTGTGTGCCCCGACTCACTGTGGAGCTTCAACAAAATCTAGAAACTTACCATCCCTCAGTTTCCTCATTTGCACAATATGACAGGATCCTACCTAACCATGCGCTTTGCAAAGAGAGTGACCCACTAACATACATTTTGCGATGCAAGAAAAATAAACCTTTTGGCATGGGCACTGTACGCCTATTTAAAATTATATTATTCATTCATCAGTCCATAAACACTTGGATGGTGAATAAAGAAGATATGATATATATATAAATACACACATATACATACATACATACATACATACATACATACATACACACAATGGAATATTACTCAGCCATCAAAAAGAATGAAATCTTGCCATTTGCAATCGCATGGATGGAGCTAGAGTGTATCATACTAAGCAAAATAAGTCAGTCAGAGAAAGACAAAATGCCATATGATTTCAGTCATACGTGGAATTTAAAAAATAAAACAGATGAGCATGGGGAAGGGGAAAAAAAGGAGAGAGAAAAGCAAACCATAAGAGACCTTAACTCTAGAGAACAAACTGAGGGTTGCTGGAGGGGAGGTGGGGGGGATGGGCTAAATGGGTGATGGGCATTAAGGAGGGCACTTGGGATAAGCACTGGGTGCTATAAGTGATGAATCACTAAATTGTACACCTGAAACCAAGTTTACCATATATGTTAACTAATTAGAATTTAAATAAAAACTTGAAAGAAAAAAAGAAAAGAGAAGAAAAAAGAAAAGAAAAAGAAAACAATAGGAAAGCCAAAAATAATCAGTGTAGTTGGAATCTTTTCAAACACAAAATATAACCTTGTCTTGCTTAAATGAAGTTCCATTCAACTGCTGTGCAGGCAAACGCGTTAGACACTAAAAGTCCTACAACACACATAACATGTACAGTTTCTATCACTGGTCATGACACTGGCTCAGAAAGAAAATTTCCACTGAGCACTGGAGGGGTGCTCGTGTATTCCTTTGGTATAGTTTGATTTGGGGACAATGACACATTTGAAATGAAGATGTACAAAAGAGCTGGATTCCCCCTCCTTTAAATAGAAGCCCTCACTTTGCCTCCATTTTTATCAACATAAATATAAGGCTCCTCCTTCTGTCTCTCACACACGCACCAGAGACAACCACAGAAGACAGACACCAAACGGAAAAACTGGCCTGACATCAAAAAGTGAAAAGAAGTACAAACTTCCAGTTATACCAGGAAATACGGAAGTCCTAGGTACAACTAGGAATCTATAGTTAATAATACTGTATTGTAGGGGCACCTGGGTGGCTCAGTCGGTTAAGCGTCCAAATTTCGGCTCAGGTCATGATCTCATGGTTCATAGGTTTGAGCCCTGTGTTGGGCTCTGTGCTGACAGCTCAGAGTCTGGAGCCTGCTTCGGATTCTGTGTGTCTCTCTCTGCCCCTCCCCTGCTCACTTTCTGTCTCTCTCTCTCCAAAATAAATACAACACTAAAAAAATTAAAAAACTAATAATAATACTGTATTGTGTATTTGGAAGTCGCTGATAGAATAGATCTTAAGAGTTCTCATCACAAGAAAAAAAAAAAGAAAAATTGGTATCTATGTGTGGTGATGGATGTTAACTAGATTTCTTGTGGTGATCGTTTTGCAATATATACAAATATCAAATCATTATGCTTTATACCTGAAAGTAATGTAATGTTATATGTAAATTGTATCTCAATTTTTTTTAAGATAAAAAAAGGGCCATTTTCTTTTTTCTCCATCTTTTGGTGAACCTCTTCATCTTCCTTTTTTAAAAATTTAATCAATAGAGTCCTCTTATTTTTTTTACTAATAATTTTTTTCATTTTATTTTCATTTTTTTTTTCATCATGATAAATGTACTCTTTAATCCCCATCTCCTATTTCCCCAATCCTCCTGCCCGCCTCCCCTCTGGTAACCATAAGTTTGTCCTCTAGAGTTAAGAATCTGTTTCTTGGTGTGTGTGTGTGTGTGTGTGTGTGTGTGTGTGTGTGTGTCTTTTTTTTCCTTTGTTCATTCGTTTTGTTTCCGAAATTCCACATATGAGTTAAATCATATGGTATCAGATGTTCTGCTTAGCATAATGCTTTCTAGCTCCCTCCATGTCGTTGCAAATGACAAGACTTTGTTCTTTTTGATGGCTGAGTAATATTCCACTGTGTATATATTCCACCTCTTCTTTATCTACTCATCAGTCAATAGATACCTGGGCCAACTCCCAGTTTGGCTATTATAAATGGAACCCTCTTACTAGGACAGATTCTAGGAACACACTGGCTTCTCTCTAAACCTAGATCTCTCAAGAGCACAACAGCTATGAATAAAAGTAAAAGATGTGAGTCACTACCCTCATAATTTTACAAAAGCACACACAAGTTAGCATGAGATGATGAGCATGAATAGCTAGATGGGGGCATGATGAGGAGAAGAGAAAAGAAAATTTCTGTTCACAAAATCTTTGTTCCAGTAAGTTCCAAGTATGCCTCAGGCCACAAAGCAGCACTTGGTTTTCTTAGTCTGTAAGCTGCTACATAAATTGGCTTCTTTGGACTTCAGCTTAATATAGGTGGTGGGACAAGGGATGAATTTCATTTTTCTATTTGTAATTTTTGTGAATGTTTCAAATATTCTACAATAAGATGTGTTACTTTTATATTTAGAAAAATAATAAAGGTTATTTTTAAAACAAGTTCTTAGCATTCTTAAGAAACACAGAAAGGCTTTCCTGCAAAGCTGCATACTTCACAGCGAGCTAACTGCCAGGTATGTGTCAGGGAATGACTTACTTCTCACTCAGGAACCCTTGGCCGTCTATAAACTTTTGGCTTACATTCCAGGAGGCCGGGGCCCTGCCCTTCTCCATAAAACTTCACGGGAGGAGTCAGAAGGGAGAAGCCCATCTGCCAAAGTCAGATCAACCCCTGTTAACTACCCCTTCACACACAAAGATTTCACCCAAGTTCCCTGGGCAGATAGGAATTTAGGACAAATGTCACCAGTTCCCTGGAGGATTAGGACACTCTGTTCCGACCGTGCATACACTCATGCTACTGTTGGCCAAGAACAGCAGCTTGCTTGAAATGCTTGCTTGAACATACATAGTTAGGTCACAAGTAAAAGGCTAAAGTCTTACTGATTCACAGGAAGCCTGGCGATTCCAACTCCCCTAACACCCATGGGAGCAGTGAAGTCCCAAGTGGCCCCTGGGAGGAAGGGGGCAACCAAGAAAAACACAGAGAAATCATCTGTCCTGTGACAACACCTGCCGCAGAACTAGCAATGGAACACAAGTACCAGTCACCGTCTCTTCAGCACATTCCATAACCCGTGAGTGGCGCTAAGCGCTTCTCAAATGCTGTCCCTTTAATTCTCAGGACGACCTATGAAGTCTGCTGTGTTTCTCTCAAATGAGGAGACAAAGAGAAGTTATTTGTCCAAGGCTGCAGTTTGTAACTGGCTGAGCCAGGACTGGAGCCCAAGCCTGTCTCCAGAGCCCCCATTCACAAGGACTCAGCACCATAAACTCCACACAGGCAGGGTCACGTCTAGTCTACCATATCCCCAGTGGCGTCTACAATAATGATCCACTGAATAAGGAAAGACGACCACACAGCCTGCCCCCCAAATTAGGTGCATTCACAGAGAACCACCATTGCCAGGTAAGGCCTTGTCAAGCATTACCCTCAGTCCTTATGCTAACTTCGCAAAACTGATACTACTTACTTACTTACTTATTTATTTAAATCAAAGTTAGTTAACATACAGTGTAGGATTGGTTTCAGGAGTAGAACCCAGTGATTCATCGATTCATCGGTTACATGTAACACCCAGCGCTCATCGCAACAAGTGCCCTCCTTAATGCCCATCATCCACTTTGCCCATCCCTGCCCCTCCCCACCTCCCCTCCAGCAACTCTCGGTTTGTTCTCTGTATTTAAGAATCTCTTACAGTTTGCCTCCCTCTCTCCAAAACTGGTACTATTATCCCCATTTTAGAGTTGCGATAGCTGGGTCTTAAAGAAATCAGATTATGTATGACATTGTCAGGATTAGAAAATACAGAGCAATGTAAGATTTTCCCTGCCTGCAAAGAATTTATCATCAAATTAAGCGTGGCATCCATTATCCATCTATCTCGGCAGTTTATGCAGAGACCCAAATGAGAGACACGTGTGGCAGAAGCTCAGTACATGCATAAACATTCCCGGTTTTGTTTATGTGTTCTTGAGGTCTACACCCTCAGTACATTTAAATTATCACAAAGCACTCTCCCAAATGCGAAAGCCAAATGAATGTGAACGCAGAATCCTGAAACCATGCCGCTATGCCTGCTGTGGTCTGTTTGGGTCAGGGGAGAAGGGTGTTCACCAGCCGCAAGAAGACTTCGCTGGCCTACAGGAGTGGGCGGGGCCAATCTGGACCGGCTTGAAAGCAGCCAGGCAGCCCCTCCACCCCTAGAAAATGTCCCTCCTCTAAACCCTGACATTCTCCAATGGGTGATTCACTCTCTGTGTTGGTGCCAGCCCTCTCCAAAAATCCTCTTTAATATGCAAATACCCAGACAGGAGTGGCACATTACATTTCTAGGAGGAGAAGATAAAAACCAGTTGGACAACACAGGAGGCTAAAAACAACTCCATTCAACAACCTTTACTTAATACTCACTATATATTAAGGATAGAATAGGCAATAAGAGTGAACAAGACAAGGAATCCCCTGCTCTTGGGCAAACTTCCATTCTGCGGGAGGAAGATAATGTGGGTCTAAGGCAACCACAAAAAAAGCACAAATTATAGAAAGCTCTGGGGAGAGGGGTGCCTGGGTGGCTCAGCTAGCTGAGCATCTGACTCTTGATTTCAGCTCAGGTCATGATCTCACAGTTCGTGAGACTGAGCCTCATGTCAGGCTCTGTGCTGACAGTGCAGAGCCTGCTTGGGATTCTCTCTCTTTCTCTCTCTGTCTCTCAAAATAAATAAATAAACTTAAAAAAAAAAAAAAAAAAAGAAAACACCGGGAAAGAGAAAAATGCGGAAACTTTGGAATGGAAGATAATAAAGTGGGCAGACACTGATTTGGAGAGGTTGGCTGACTCTCAGAGGCTGTGAAAAGTTAGCAAAGAACTGAAGGAACAGAAGGAGCCACATGCAGGTAAAGAATGTTCTGGCCAAAGACAACAGCACTTGCACGGGTGGGAAAGAGCTTGAGGCATCCAAAAACATCAAAAGCAGGCAAAGGTAGCTATGTCTTGAGGACCACAAGTAGACTGGGAGGACCAGAGCCTGCAAAGAGAGGCCATGCCCAGCCTCTCCAACAGTGTGGGTTTTAGCCTAAGAGCTGGATGGGCCTATGTGCTCCAGACCAGACCCAACTTATGTTCTTCAACAGTGACTCTAACTGTTCTGTGTAGAATGAATCATATAGCAGCAAGAAAAACAGGAATGAGACCACGTAAGAGATGGGGGACCTGAACTACAGTGGGCATGGAGCAAAGACAAGGGCTTGATCTCTACTTTGGAGATAGAATCAACACGACCGTGGATAGACCTAGATGTGGTGGTGAGCACAAGGAGGGAAGATGACATTCTCTGGAATTAGGACAAATATGTATTATAAGAAGGTCATCAGAAGAGCTCTGCTCAAGACACCCACATGAACAAACAAATTTCTCTGATGATGGTCCAAGTCGGGTCCACCAGGAAATTCTTGAAAAGTATCCATTTCTTGTAGAAACCTGACCCTGTATGGTAGGGAATGCCTTTGTTTCCAGCTGAATGGGATGCTTGGCTTAGGTAGAGCTCTTCTGTTACCTTCCCAGCATCTGCTGTGGCTTTCCTGTTTGGTACTTCTTGGAGAGTACGATTATTCTGTGTAAGAAAGCTTGAAAGAATGTGTGGAATATGATAATAATGCAACCCAGGAGACAGGTCAATGGCAGTAAATATCTGGATTCAGTAACAGCGTTACTCAGTAAACACTTCCTACAATGAGAACACTGCTGAGAATTAATTATTGAAGAAACCTCACTTGTAACTTTTTACCAGGGAAACAGATTTCCTATTGAGGAGGGCCTGCCTTTGGGAAAACTTACTTTCAAGAAATTTAAGAGCACCTGGGTGGCTCAGTCAGTTGGGCATCCAATTTTGGCTCAGGTCATGATCTCACAGCTCGTGATTTTGAGCCCCACATCAGGCTCTGTGCTGACAGCTCAGAGCCTGAAGCCTGTTTTCTTTGGATGCTGTGTCTCCCTCTCTCTCTGCCTCTCCCAGGCTCACGCTCTGTCTCTCTCTCAAAAATAAATAAACATTAAAAAAAATTTTTCAAAAGAAAACTTACTTTTAAGAAATTTAAAAGTTGTATACAAGACAGAGTACAATATGCAAACTATAATTTACTATGAATATTAAAACATCACAGTAAAATTAGATCAGTATTTGTGGTGAAGCTTAATGTCTCTCTCATTTTTTTAAAGTAAGAACCATCGTCAGGAAACACACTGCATTTTAATTAATCTCTATAACATTACCACAGAAAAACTTCCATAGAAATTCCCCCAATGCCTCATGTGGACTCACATGGGTGTCTAGACTTCTAGGATGAGCAAGACTATACAAATTTAGAAAATATAAAGCAACAGGGTCATCTTTCAAAGTTTAAAGAACTAAGGATGTTCCATCAAAAGAACCATGTCAAAAAAAAAAAGAAGAACTATGTCAATTACAGTTTCTTAGATCCCCAACAGCCAAACTCATTGGAGTCAAAGTATATTAAAAAAAAGCTTAAAAATTGAAAATGATAGTATTTAAAAAAAGAAAGAAAGAAAATGATAGTATTAGAGGAGAAGGCGAGAAAAGAAAAGGGAAGCTAAATGCAGACCAAGAGAATTATAGGACATAAAAGTATTGGAGAGACAGGAGTAGGAGGGGTGAGGCAAGACGCAGAAAGAAAGAGCATGGGAAAGATGGAGAGAGAAAAGGATGGGGGAGGGGATGAAAAGCCAGAGTATAGGAAGGAGAAAGCAGAAAGAGCTCACCACAGAATAAGGTTGGTCATTTCCTAAGAGAAAATGTGTCCCTAAGCTAGACAATTAACTAAAACACTTGGAACTGATAGTTACAGTAACTTCCTCTTCTGACTGAAAAACAACTGGTCTCAGAATGTCCCAACTCTAAATTAATCTGAAGTGCTCTTTCAACTCTGAGTACAACCTCCCTGGATGGCAGGTCTCTCATCTATAAAGTGAAGCTCCTAAAACAGGCCTTTTCAAAACTCGACTCTTCTGTGACTTTTTTTAAAAATATTTTAATATTTAATTTATTTTTCAGAGAGAGAGAGAAAGAGAGAGAGAGAGAGATTACATGTGGGGGAGGGGCAGAGAGGGGGACACAGAATCTGAAGCAGGCTCCAGGCTCTGAGCTGTCAGCACAGAGCCCGACGTGGGGCTCAAACTCATGAACTGTGACATCATGACCTGAGCCGAAGTCCGGTGCGGAACCGACTGAGCCACCCAGGCACCCCGACTGTTCTGTGATTTATTTATTTTTTATTTATTTTTTAATTTTTTTTACATTTACTTATTTTTCATAGAGAGAGACAGAGCACAAGTTGGGGAGGGGCAGAGAGAGAAGGAGACACAGAATCCGAAGCAGGCTTCAGGCTCTGAAGCTGTCAGCACAAAGTCCAATGTGAGGCTCAAACTCATGAACTGTGAGATCACAACCCAAGCCGAAGTCGGACACTTAACCGACTGACCCACCAAGGTCAGACCCTCTTCTGTGATTTTTTTAAAGGGCAGAACAATGCTGAAATTAAGACCACAGAACAGGAAGTAAGCTTCTTCAATTTCTTCTCCACTTGGCCCTTTAGAAAGTCACTTAACTTTGTGTGCCTCAGTTTCCTTGCCTATGAATGGGAAGAGATGATACCTATCTTGTAGGGTTCTAGTAAAGATTAAGTCAGAACAGAGCCTGGGAATATAAGTGTGAGCTATTTATTAGCCGAGATCTTTTATCCCAAATTTGAAGTGTCCTTTATAGGCTAATCCATATGGAAGGGTTCGTGGACTAACCACAAATTATGCCACAATTTTGCTGCATGCTACTTAGACATACAATTACACTAATTGATATGTGCTCTTCCCAAGTCTACACATAATTCAGTCACACTGAGGCAAGGTGCTTTCCTTTCTTTAGAGGATCCCAAGTCACTTCCTTTCCCAGCCTGATGTGTGGTCAGCCCCCTCCACGCTCCAACCCTGGGAGAGAACAAGAGAATGGAGGTCTGTAGTCCATGCCAAGGGAAGGAGGCTGAAGGGGGGGGGGGGGGGCGCAGGGTCCTTGCTTGGTTCCCACTAAGGTCAAGCTTCTTATCTTTTTACTTCTTTGACCATCTATCCGGCCACTGCAAAACTCCTTCTGTGCTCCCTATCTCTAACATCTTGCTCACTCTAAAAGGTTATATGGAGTTCTTTACTGAAACACAAGCAATGAAAACATAATAACTTAGCCCTGCTTCCCTGCTTTTGTCCATCCTATCATTTATGGTTCACTATAAATAATCTACAGTATTTAGCTTGGTAGTTTCACGAAATAGAAAGAAGAAAATTCTCCTGTGTTTTCATTACTAGCTAAGGGGTAAAAGACACTGCAAAATGGAGATAGCTTTGGAGTTAAAGAGTTCAAAGCTATTTCCTAAATGTATTTTGATGAAAAGATGAATTTTTCTAAGCAAACCCCTAATTCCCCATTCACTGACATCCCTTGACAAGGTCTAAGTGGGCTCCACTTGTAGAAAGATGCCAAACCTCAATGAAGGGATAAATGCCCTAGAAGGATGTTTGCTTACTTGTTTTTTCTCTAAGGCTTTACAAAAGCAACATGATCCAGATCCAGCACTCAAAAGATTAGCATGACCTATTTTATTCCTGTCATTTCTTCATCTCCTTCTTTCTAAGAGCTTAAGTAAAAACAATAGTGCTTGGTCTCCAGGGTCCCACTGTCTTGCCTTCAAATCCTTCTCCCCCTCACTAGCTGTGAACTAGGCAGACTTCTTACTCCCTTCCTTGCCTCAGTTTCTTCACCCCACCCTTAAAATGACCATGGTTAATATGGCATTTTAAGAGCTCAGGACCAGGAACCCAACATAACAGCCTGGGTTTAATCATGGTTCAGTTGCTTACCAGATGCAGAAACTTGAGCAACTTACTTAACTTCCCTGTGCCTCTGTTTCTTCTTCTGAAGAGTGCAGGTCATAACAGTACCATGGAATTAAAAAGTAAAGCACCTATTACAGGGTCTGGCACTCACAAGTGAAAGTTCGATTTAGTAATAACCGTGGTGGCAGTACCAGTACCAGCTCCCTTCCCAAGGCCCCAAGAGTGCAGCAAGCTTACTACAGCCCTAGTCCTCCATCACTTGAGACCCTGGATCCTCAAGGCAACCAGCAGGGGTAGGAATGATCTTCAGCTTGCAGACTCAGCCTCTGTTCAGTTTTTGATCTAGCCAGTGTATCAGCCTCAGGCTCCCAGCTACCAAAGCCCAAGGTCTAATGCAGAGGTTCACGAGGCTAGAACCTTCCACGTCTGCTAAGCTGAGCTTCCTCCATACCCAGTCCTGTCCTGTGCACCCGGTCTTTGTGGCTGACCTTTAGCACAGTCTCTTGGCTCATCCACCAGCGTTGGATTTTCACCCTGAACTCCAGAGTACTCAGCCAGGGGATGATAGCCACGGCCCTTACCAGTTGTGTCCAGGGTTCAGAGGCTCCAAACACCGCTAGAGCTGCCTTCACTTCCTATGCCCCAACCTGGCGCTTCTCTGCATCTCCAGCCACCTTCACTTCCATCCTCCTTGTATCAGCAAAAGGGATCCAGTCCCAAACCCATATTCCGAAAACCCTCTGCCTGCTCCTGGACATCCTGGAGTCCAAGCTTCACCCCGTGATCACTCGCCTGTATAAAGCCTATGAGGAGCACCTGCCAGCCAGCCAACCAACTAGCCATGTGGGCACCATGCTGGCCTGCGGCTCATCCCACCGCCAGGAGCGCGAGCGCGCCCACCGGCAGTATATCTACCGGGCTGGAACTGAACGCGGAGGAGGTGTAACACTTTCCTAAGCTGCCCACCCGCCAGCCCCTCACCTACCAGCCCAAGCAGCTCATCGCCCTGGAGATCCAAGTGGAGGAGACGTGGTGGTGAGAGGCCTTGGCCAGGGCTGGGGACGACCCCCAGCTGGACACGTGTTTTTCCCCCCGGGGGTCGAGGATCCGCTGGGGAGCGTTGGGGAGCAAGGGGCCCAGCCACGGGCTTGGCGCCTGGCGAAGCCACCAGCAGTGGCTAGAGCGCCTCCTGAAGAGAGCGGCCCGGAGGAGCAGCCCGAGAAGGATTGCTTCCGTCTCGTGGTGTCAGCAAAGCAGCGGCCGCAAGCGCAGAGGACGCGGACCTTGGGACGGACGCGGCGGAGCAGTTGCACTGACACTCCTGTGGGCAGCAGAAACGTCTGGCTCGGCTTCAAGGACGGGCCTCCAACACCGCGGAGCGCAGCCTGTCATCAGGAACCTGCGGTAGCCCGAGCCCATGCCAAACACCCGAAACCGCGCCGAAGGCCAGGATGCCCCGGTTCCACACAGGATGCCCCCATCCACGCCACACACCACACATCCCGGAACCACGCCAGACGCCTCTCAGCCACACCGAACATCCTAGAACCACCCCGGAACCACGCTGGAAGGCCCGGAACATACCAGATGCCCCCGGTGTCCGTGTAGAGTCAATTCCGAATGTAGTCAATTCTTTTTGAAGAAAAGAAAAATTACAGGTCAATGAATAAGTAAAAACACTATAATAAATAAGTATGAGCTGACTTTTTCTTTTTGGAAGTTGGGGGAGAGACGGGAGGAGCCATGGGGAACCAGAGGTTAATTAACCCTACAGAGAAAGGATCCACAGGGGACGACCCTGAGTCACATCAGATGCCTGGCATCCACTCCCGATGCCCTGGAGCTGTAACCTCTTTTTAAAACTGGGATCGGGGCGCCTGGGTGGCTCAGTCGGTTAAGCGTCCGACTTCGGCTCAGGTCACGATCTCGCGGTATGTGAGTTCGAGCCCCGCGTCGGGCTCTGTGCTGACAGCTCAGAGCCTGGAGCCTGTTTCAGATTCTGTGTCTCCCTCTCTCTCTGCCCCTCCCCCATTCATGCTCTGTCTCTCTCTGTCTCAAAAATAAATAAACGTTAAAAAAAAAAAAAAAATTTTTTTAAAACTGGGATCGTGTTCTGACAGAGCCGAAGAATGGAACCCCAGAACAAGGTTAAGGGCAGCACAGGCACCAAGTTTATTAGGGAGAGAATGAAAAGAAAAAGACTGCCGCTACCTGGAGGGGCGCCTTAAGGAGGAGCCCCCTAAGGCGTCTGAGAAGGAAGCCTCTAGCCCTTACAGTGGTGGGACCTTTTGAGGGGGAGTAAGTAACTGTGCAGCTGCTGAACCACGATATGGTCCGGGTGGGTTGTCCCAGGGAGTGGGTGTTGAAGAAGGTCCAGTACTTTCTGCTCCCTTGTTCACAAGGGGCCTCTTATCCCTGCCTGCCCAAGGTCAGTCTGTCTCCTGTCTCAGAGCCACACTAGAAGTCCCAGAACCAGGCCAGAAGCTGTGGGATCCATGCCGAACACCCCAGACTCACGGAGTGCACTCTGGGGTTCATGCCCGAGGCCGCAGATACACACCAAGACCCCTGATCCACATCCAGTACTCCGCATCTGCACCAGACAGCCCGGGGCTCACACTGAACTCCACGGCCTTGCTTTCTCTCCGCGAAAAAATGTACAAAAGTACAGACACCCTTGAAAAATATTTAGCAAAGTCACACCTTAAAAAAAGTCCTATGCAAGGCAAAGTCTTCTCACTGTGCCCTGGGACTTGGACACTCTTACTTACTTCCTCCTGACCCTTGTTTGAACAACTATCCTTTCTCTGTAGGGTGAACCTCTGCTTCCCCATGGCTCCTCCCGTCTCTCCCCCAACTTCCAAAAAGAAAAGTCAGCTCATACTTATGTACTATAGTGTTTTTACTTATTCACTGACATGTAATTTTGCTTTTCTTCAAAAAGAATTGACTACATTTGGAACTTTTTTCTATCTCCGTACTTTTCGGCATAGTACACTGTGGTTTCTGCCCACCCCACACCACTGTTCATTGTGCTTGCCGTGACATTGTAGACCCTGACACATCTTCATGTTTCTCTTCTACCCTCCCCTCTGACTCCATGATCTTGAACACCTGTATACCTGAATAAATGGTGTTAACAACACCCATGCATCAGATAAGACTCTGCTTAACTATGCCTCATCAATGCCTTCTCAATCCCCAGAACACAATGATTATGATTTTACTTTGTTGGGATATCTATGTATAGAAGTACAACAGGTAATTGGAAATGTTCACCTGTGACTTAACAAGAGAGAAAAAAATATTTGGTAATCCTATGCGCAGAAGTGAAATGTGTTCTCCTGGTGCTTGTCAATCATGCCTGTGTTCCTTTTACTGATTCCCATTCTGTCTTTCCATTGCTTACATGAATTTAAAAGATGCTTTACTTAGAGATACATTTCAAATTATACAGCTGACTCGATGGTAAAATAGCATGTGCTTTGGGGATGACTTCACTGTAAGTAAACTTACAGAGTCGCACCTATACAAAGGGAGGCTTAACAAAAGTATAAGTCACAGTCTCGTAAAAGCTTTTTAGAGCAAAAGGAATTTAAAACAGGAGTTGTCCACACTGAAACTCTTAAACAGACCTTTTCACACCGAAACTAGCATAAAGTTTACATAATATCCACAATGTTCCATAAAGAACTATTGATAAAACTCCATGGGCTGCTGGAAAAACACAGGGAAATAGGAAGCAGACATGGTGCCAACCACTGGGGCAGTCTCTGCAGCAAAGCCCAGCTAACAGTTAGTGCAGAGGCCCTGCAGATAACACTTCCAAGGACAGAAGACTCCAGGAAACCAGTAAAGTGGGCATTACATCAAGAACTAGGGTAGCAGGTGTGAACACAAAGGCAGGAAGCAAAGGCAAGGACAGCAACCAAAGGCAGAGCCAAACTTGGTGGGCACGGAACAATTACCAAGGTAGAGCTGAGGATCTGTCACCAACGCAGCATGGAATCACAGAATATCTGAATTGGAAGGGCACTGGGTGATCACGCAGACAAACATGGTCAAATTATAAGCAAAATGACCTTCCCTCTCCCTATTCTTCCCATCTTGAACAATTCAGTTCGAAAGCCCTTAAGTAGGTCAGAGTGCAGTAGGCATCTGTATGAGATTGGAGTAGTGATGTCGGGGTTCAGGGAGCATTTAGGTGGAACAGAGCAGAGCATCAGTGCCTGAGTAGAGGAAAGGGATATCTGCATAGGGGGAATGTGTGATGCAGGATACCAGAGCCCAGAACGAAAACAAGGCAAAGGCAAAAAGGGGAAGTGATGCAGTGCTGGGTTTTTCAGTGCTAGTTTCTGGGCTCTGACAACCCCACAGGGCACCAGCCTCGCTAGAGAATCAAAGCCCCATGGTCTGGCACGAGGGGCAGAATCTAAGCAGGATAAGGGCAGCAGCCACATGAGGCAACTGGGGGAAACCAGCACGGAACACAGAAGCCCAACTGACGTGAGAAGGGCATCCAGACAAGAAAGATGGTTGTAGCAACGATAGCAATGGGGTATTGGTTACAAACAAGGGGAGTGATCAGATGAGAAAATATGCTAAGAATAATGGGAACCAGTTTTGGCATTGTCAGAGAAGATATTTTTACAAACTTGAAAAGACAGAAAACCAGAATGAATCTGTGGTGTTGGACTGGAATTGAATGTATTGGTGTAAATTTGTAATTTTCTATATAGATAGACTAATAACTATAGATGTAATTTGTGTTTTGATTTAGGGCCTGGAATAGCGACACCCAATAGCAACAAACTATCTATCATCTAATACCAGCAGTGAGGCACAACGACAGCACTCTTATATTGCAGATGCTTATTAATGGTAGCAATCAGATGCTGGTTATTTGCATTTCTCCACGTAAGCACTTGAATATTACCAAGGTGGTAACAAAATGCACAGAGGACCTATGGGGAGCACTCAAGGAGTCATTTATTGTACTTAAGTGTCAACACTAACTCCCTGAAGCAAGCTAGAGTCACAGGAGGGCTTAGAATGCAGATCTTCTGGCTCCACGCTCAGAGCTTAGTCCTACTATGCCACCAGGGTACAGCTCTGGTCTGGGAATTCTAAATTTTTTTTTTAACGTTTTTTATTTATTTTTGAGACAGAGAGAGACAGAGCATGAACGGGGGAGGGGCAGAGAGAGAGAGGGAGACACAGAACCGGAAGCAGGCTCCAGGCTCTGAGCCATCAGCCCAGAACCCGACGCGGGGCTCGAACCCACGGACCGTGAGATCGTGACCTGAGCTGAAGTCGGACGCTTAACCGACTGAGCCACCCAGGCGCCCCAAGGTCTGGGAATTCTAATTTACATTCCCAACTTCTGTTCTCCACACAGACACCGAAATTTTTAAAGTCTACACTAAAAATTTCTGTCCTATTTAACATTGAATAATAACCTATATTGTTATATATAATAATCTATTATCTATGGGCGCCTGGGTGGCTCAGTCGGTTGAGCATCTGACTTTGGCTCAGGTCATGATCTCTTGGTTAGTTGGGTTAGAGCTCCGCGTCAGGCTCTGTGCTAACAGCTTGGAGCCTGGAACCTGCTTCAGATTCTGTGTCTCCCCCTCTCTCTGCCCCTCCCCCACTCACGCTCTGTCTCTGTCTCTGTCTCTCTCTCTCAAAAATAAATAAGCATTAAAAAAAAATTTAGTAATAATCCATTAACTAGATTAATAACAATCTACATTTAATTCAGTCTCAGAAAGACGAATACAAATGGCCAACAGGTAAATGAAAAGATAGTCAACATCACTAGTCATCAGGAAACGCAAATCG
Source organism: Panthera onca (assembly GCF_046562875.1). Taxonomy (NCBI): domain Eukaryota; kingdom Metazoa; phylum Chordata; class Mammalia; order Carnivora; family Felidae; genus Panthera; species Panthera onca. The sequence continues at coordinate 27,226,922 of NC_138339.1, forward strand.
AAACGACAATGAGATAACACTTCATACCTGTTAGGAAGTTATTATTTAAAAAATTAAAAGCTAACAATTGTTGGGGAGGATGTGGAGAATTTGGAACCCTTATACACTGTTAGAAGGAATATAAAATAGTGCAGCTGCTTTGGAAAACAATATGGAGTTTCCTTAAAAAAATTAAGAATAGAACTACCATATCATTCAGCAATCCCACTTCTGGGTATACATTCAAGAGAATTGAAATTAGGATCTCAAAGAGATACCTACAATCCCATGTTCATTGCAACATTAGTCACAAAAGCCAAAACATGGAAATAATCCAATGTTCATCAGTAGATGAATGGATAAAGAAAATGTGGTATACACATGCCAGGGAACATTATTCAACCTTAAAAAAGAAGGAAATTCTCCTATTTATGACAACATGGATACATGGATGGGGCTGGAAGACATTATGTTCAGTGAAACAATTGAGTCACACAAGAACAAATGCTGCACGGTTCCTCTTCTAAGAGGCATCTAGAATAGTCCAGGGGGTAGAAGTGGACCATAGAGTGGTGGTTATCAGAGGATGGGGGAGAAAGATACGGGCAACTGTTCAATGGGTGTAAAGTTACAGTGATACAAGAGGAGTAAGTTCCAGAGATCTGATGTGCACATAGTGCCTGTAGTTAACAGTAAGGTGTCATATAGTTAAAAACTGAAGAGGATAAGTCTCATGTCAAATGTTCTTACCACAAGAAAGAAAGAAGAAAGAAAGAGAGAGAGAAAGAAAGAAAGAAAGAAAGAAAGAAGGAAAGAGAAAGAAAGGAAGAAAGAAAGAAGAAAGAAAAGGAAAAGGAAGAAAGAAAAATGGGCACAAGGAAACTTTTGGAGGCAACAGATATGTTTATGACCTGGATTGTGGTAATGGTAACATGAGTATATACATATCTCCAAACTCACCAAACTGTACACATTAATTATGTGCAAGATTTTTTTTTTTTTTTGGTATACCAATTATATCTCAATAAAACCCGATGGGGAAAAAAAAGAAAATTCTGACACATGGTATAACATGGTTGAACCCTGAAGATATTATGCTAATTGAAATAAGCCAGTCACAAAAGAACAAGTACCACATGATTCCACTTATACGAGGTACGTAGAGTAGTCACCTTTAATTAGACATAGAGTGAAATGGGGGTTGCCAGGAGCTGAGGGGAAGAAGCGAATGGGGACTTACTGTTTAATTGGGACAGAATTTGGGAAGCTGGAAAAGTTCTGGTGATAATGGTTGCACAAGAATGTAATGTACTTAATGCCACTGAACTTCACACTTTAAAATGGTTAGTTTTGGGGCGCCTGGGTGGCTCAGTCGGTTAAGCGGCCGACTTCGGCTCAGGTCATGATCTCACGGTCTGTGGGTTCGAGCCCCACGTTAGGCTCTGTGCTGAAAGCTCGGAGCCTGGCGCCTGTTTTGGATTCTGTGTCTCCCTCTCTCTGACCCTCCCCCATTCATGCTCTGTCTCTCTCTGTCTCAAAAATAAATAAATGTTAAAATAAATAAATAAATAAATAAAGTAAAATAAAATAAAATAAAATGGTTAGTTTTTGCTATGTATATGTCACCACATACAACAATATCCATAATAATACCGTTGAAGCCTAGGCAGAGGAGTTGTTCTGAAAAGGTGAGTTGGGAGTCTAGGGACAGACATAAGTTGTATCTTTAAAATGTTGCAGCATGTAAATGGATTACCTGCTTTAAAAAACATTATAAATGGAGGGGGAAATCTGGAGTCCTCTCCTATGGTGATTTGTGCTCTAGATTATTTTTTCTTCCCCTGGATCAGTAATAAAAGGTGAACATGGGGAGAGAAAGAGTGAAAACTTTAAATGGCCAAGCATTTTTCTACCTTAGTAGAAAAATGTGATTAAGAAAAAAGAAATAATTGAAATGTTAACTTATTTCGTCCAAAAGACTAAATGGTGAATAATAAAGTATATGTTAATTCTCGGGCACTGCAGATAAATGTGAATATATAAAACTATTTACTTGAACATTGGAGGAGATATTTTCTGGAGGACTGAACCCTCTAGTTATTCTGCAATTGCAGTAGTAACATTAATAATAATTATGTAGCAATAATAATTAATTAATTAATAATAACAATAATAAGAGCTACATATACATAGTTTCTTGAACATATACTCTGTGAAAAACAGTGTTACACACTCAATATTTTATTTAGTCCTCACAGCCAACCAATAAAAACAGTATTATTAGGTAAGTCGCTATTTACAATCTAAGAGAAAATCTGCCCAAAGTTACAGAGCTTATGACCAAAGTCTATCTAATTCAATAGCCCACCAGGCTGTAAACACTACATGCCTCTCATCAAGATGACCCTGGGAAATTTCCAGGGAAAATTATCACAAGAAAGGCTCTGACATCAGCATCCTCCTTCTGCCACCATTTCCCTAGCACAGAATACGTCAGTACCCACCCCCTGCACAACTTGGGCTAGAACAGTCTTTCTCACTGTCACATTTTTGATTTCTCATTTTTCAGATTCAGTTTTCAAAAGAGAGGTTTTTACCTAGACATGACTCATCATCATCATCATCATCATCCCATTTTTGCACACATTGCCATATGATGGCACGTGCCTTGGCCACAGATCAGTCACAGTGTCAGAGTGCCTGAGTTTGATGAGACAGTAGAAACTGCTCACCCTTCATTTCACAGGTGAGGAAGCTGGGACCACAGGTGTGAAGGAACTTGGGGCTCCTGCGAGCCAGGGGCGGTCAGACATAAAGCACAGGTCTCTCAACTCCAGGCCCAGTACTTTTGATTAATAAAAGCCTAAATCTCAGGGGACTGGCCTAGAGATTAGAGTAAAAAGGAAGAAAAGCCTCCTTATCAAACTTGTCTCTCTCTATTAAAACAGTTTAATGTAAATAGAATTAACTAGTAAAAGAACAAATCCTTTCCAGAGAAAGGATGTAAAGCATTTATCAGTGGATCGCAAATCCTTTCCTGGTCATTTGCCATGGTCATTACTGCCTTCACAACCTTCCAGAGAGAAAAGAATACTCACTGAAGGGAGACTGGATGCTTGCCTCCCATCCATCATCCAAAATCAGATGTGCTGTCTGCTCTGATGCAATTTCAAATGAATGAGGGTCAAGGATATTTTTACACCTTTAACTATAATTATAACTGATTTCAGCCATTTCTTCTGCAACATAGCTTCATATAAAAACCCCTTTCTGTGGACTTATTCTGTATTAGCTAACCCCCTCCCCCACTCCTAACGCACGCACACACACACACACACACACACACACACACACACATACACTGCTCCTGCCCCTGCAATAAACTCTCTCTTATCTGGAAGTTCTGCTGTGAGCAGCCTATTCCCACTATTCTTTCTCTATCAAGCTGCACAGAGATTGGAAAGGAGATAAGACATATATTTTTTTTAAGTTTATTTATTTATTTATTTGTAAGTAATCTCTATACCCAACATGGGGTTCAAACTCATGACCCCAATACCAAGAATTGCATGTTCTTCTGACTGAGCCAGCCAGGTGACCCAAGATAAGACATATAGTTTAATATATGCTATATATGAGATAGAATTTCATGTACTTTAATTAAATTAATATATATACTATGTATTATATATGAGAGATATAACTTATGTAAATTATATAAATTAACTGAAAAGTAATATGTAACATAATATAAAATATAGATTATAGGGGCACCTGGGTGGCTCAGTTGGTTAAGCCTCCGGCTTCAGTTCAAGTCATGATCACATGGTTCGTGAGTTCAAGCCCCACTTCGGACTCTGTGCTGACAGCTCAGAGCCTGGAGCTGCTTCAGATTCTGTGTCTCCCTCTCTCTCTGCCCTTTCCCCGCTCATGCTCTGTCTCTCTCTCTCTCTCTCTTCTCTCTCGCTCTCAAAAATAAACATTAAAATTTTTTTAAATCTGTATTATAAAATATATAAAATATAAAATTAAATAAGTTAAATATATCTGCTTTGTAAGTTAAATAACTTGTACATTATATAAGTTAAATAAGCCTCATTTTAGCTAACAACTCAACTTTTTGTGTTTCTGCTGCACATATGCTAAAAAACAAAAAAATAGTAAAAATAACCAAAATGCAGCAAAAGCAAGAAAAAGAAAGGACAGCCAAAGAGAAAGCCCAGAAAATCCACCGCCACAGTGGGGGGAATCAGTCATCAAAGATAAGCTGAGAATGTTGGGGGATTAGAAAGAGAAAAATGCAGCTGCAACTTAAAAAAGAACAAAACAAAACAACAGAAAACAAGACTTGCAGGAAGAAGGGGGGGCTGCTTGGAAGAAAGATGTGATATCTGATGACCCAGTCAGAGACTGTGGAAGCTGTGCATTTTTAAACTGTGTGACTCATTCTCTAGGGCCAAAGCAGAAACCAAGGGAGGAAAAAATTTCCAGAGAAAAATCTGTCCGCAAACAGAGTGGCGGTGGTGAGGGGAGGGTGGACTGGTGACGAGGGGAATCAATGACACCAAATGGGACCGTTCAGTATGGCACACTGTAGAACTCTGACAAATCTGTTTCTCAGAATAGCTTATTGCCTCCCAGGCAATTTCGCTGAGGAGCCCTGAAGGGATGTGTAAGTGGGAATGAAACTGAATTAGAGACAGTGGGTCTGGTACAGGACACGCTGGGGTATGAAAGTCACTTCTTTTTTTTCGTTTATTTATTTTGAGAAAGAGAGCAAGCACAAGCAAGTGGGGGAGGGGCAGAGAGAGAGGAGACAGAGAATCCCAAGCAGGCTCTGAGCTGCTAGCACAGAGCCCCACTCGAGCCTCGAACTCATGAACCGTGAGGCCATGACCTGAGCTGAAACCAAGAGACAGACACTTAACCAACCGAACAGATCAGGTGCCCCTGAAAGTCTTTTTCTTTCAATGAATACTTCAAATGTCTCAAGGAGGGAAATAAACAAATACAACAACATACACTATTGGGAAATCTCAGAAGATCGTATTTTTGTAACGTGTGTGTTTAGAGGAAGATTTTCCGTGTTTGACTATTTTGAAAAGTCTTAAAAGCAAAAAACCAAGTGTAATCACTGAAGAAGGGGAACGGGACAACTGTGGTGTTACCAGATGGTTTGTGGGGAGTAGAAAGAGAAGCATATGCACAGCTTCTCTAAAACCCCAGTGTATTTAGTCAAGGATATAGAACTTAATGGAAGTAAGTGGTCTGGACCAGGAGTGGAGTCCAGGGCTCCTGTCCCTGTTGACTGTGGGGTGCACTGACATAAGTGGTCCTCTCTGCATGGATAGTGTCCTCCCAGGGCTGAGAGGAAAGCCCCATCTTTGCTTTGCCATGCCCTTTTATTCCTAGACTTTCCTGAACATCCTGGAAAACTCCACACTCACAGTTTCTTAAGGGAATATTTATAAACATTAAGGTTTCCTCGTTCTTAACCCAAACTTAGCATCAACCAGGCTCCATCCCCTTGGGAGTGGAAATGAAAGTCTAAATGTATTCGTTGTTATTGTCCCTCCTAGCCTTTGGAGGGCCCAGAAAGCCTCTTCTCAACAGCTTAGATGAAGACACCAAAACAAAAGATTATTGCTTAGCATACTCACCAGAGATGAGATCAAATAACCTGAGAACAACTGGAAGCTGTCCTGGTAAGAGCTGTTCATGTCAAGAACAAGGGTTCTAATAGAGCTAAATGCTGTGGAAGTCAGAAGATTAGCAAAGGATGATGGAGAGTATATCTGGCCACCATCACCTGCCTCATTTGGCTCCCAGGTCTCATGTATCTTTTCAGTCTTTTTTTGAATCACATTTTCTAAGATTCCTCTTCCACCCTTCTATCCATCAACATTGATTAGAACAGCAGCATCCCCCCCTACTGTCTCTAAGCTTCACTAGATATTTGGGCCAACAATTTGCAGGAAGGATGCAATATGTAAAAGGGTGAACTCAAACAGAACTAGTATCTCTGGGTTTGGTGAGTCAATGCCTGTCAACTTTTACTGCACATACAAATTACCTGGGGCTCTTATTAAAATGTAGGTCTGATTCAGCAAGTCAGGGTGTAGGCTCTGAGAATCTGCATTACTAACAAGTTCCTGGGTGATGCACATTCTGACGGCCCATGGGCCACACATTTAGTAGCAAGGACCCAATCCACTCAACTAACAGACCCAAAAAGGCAAAGGATCTCAACTAACATCACATCGTTAGTTAGTATTGAACTAGGACTTGAGCCCAGCTCCTCTGACTCCCAAATCCAGTGGGACTGCTCTGTATGAAAAACATGCCAAGTCTCCACGGACCTGCTATGGCTCTCTAACACAGACCATCCGGCCAAAAATAAATTAGTTATGTCACACTGAAAAACCATCTCCAACAAGCAAGTAAAATGTTTTTCAGTTACAAAACCTAAAACCCAGGCCTCCTATTTTCTCATTTTTCAAAGATCTTATTAATATCTGTTAGTCAATGGAGATGTTTTTGAAAGGAACTAGAGCTTTCTGAAAGCTAATATTTAAGCTTCCTGGACCTGTGACTCGTACGCGATCAAAAAAGAAGAGAAATATTAATCTATGAACATCAAGTGGGAAACTCCGGACACCCAATCTTCAGTGTCTGTAATGAAAACAGAAATGAGGTTCAAAATAAAGACTTCAGAGAAGAGATATACAGGAGAAGGGAGTGACATCTGTATCTGTATTTGTGTGGACCCATAAGTCAAGTAATTAACCCAATAACAAACAGAGCTCTGGCCTCTTATCTCCCATAAGATGAGGGTCATTCCTTCTCCTGACCTATACCTGGCCCACAGAGAAGGTCCCTAATTCAAGATCCAGCAAAGAAAGAAAACAATGCTGCTTCTTGAAGTATACGTTCTTCAGCTCTCTCTCTCATTTCCAATCCATCATGCTGGGAACTCACAAGATGAACCTGCCAAATTGAAAAGGAAGTGGAAAGATGAAAAAAGAGGAGGGGAGAAAATAATGCTCATGTTTATGAGCCTGTAACACAAAGCACCAATAGGGACAAATCTCCCGCCAGCCAGTTCCAAAGTCTCACGTCTGAGTAATCATGGGTCTGACCAGGCAACCCCCAAACGTCAGGGGTCACAAGGAATTCCTCAGCCTGGGAGCAGAGTTAGGGGATACACAGAGCATTACTTTCCCTCCCTCCTGGCGAGGAGCACCAAAACCTGACACACAGGCATCCCACAACTCAAACGACTGTTTTCGGCAAAGGAGCCACAAAGTTCCAGATCAGGAAGCAAGGCCAGAAGCCACTCTGGGAGTTTTCCCACAGAGTTCTGCCAGTGGATTTCATTCGTCAGCTACATCACCCTGGGCTGCAGCCGGAGTTCAAGAACAAGAGGGCAGAGATGGTTATGTTATTTGCTTGTGTGGAAAAGGAACTGGCAGAACTTTCCATCTGGGCCAAGAACTGAACTGCCTTTGAGGGAGTAATGCGGAGTGAAGCACACCCCTCTCTCAATGGAGGCACCATCATAGAGCATAGAGTTTTAAATGCCACTGATCTCATTTACAGCATTCACACAGCAAAACACAAGAACACCTAATTCTAGGATTTGGGGAAATTAGAATCTAACAACGTTTACAAAGGTAAAATGATGTAACAGCCTATCCCAGCAAAAACTGGTATCTTTCTAGTAGAAGCTAGACAATTCCAAAGCTTCCTACTGTGCTACATCCTAAGATTCAATTTCTTTTTGGAGCATACCTTCCGTTTGTTTGGATGGCAAAAATTAAAATTCTCTTCACCTCAATGTAAAGATAGCTAAACAAGGAAACAGAAGGATGCCTTCAGAATCGCTATTGGGCATATGTTTCAACAGAAACGTTTCACTATAATTTGTGCATTTGTATGGGAGAAATTGTTTTTCTCTAGACAGCCTGGTAAGATCTGAGCATTTATGTTAACTCTCTCTTCTTGAAAAGGCCTCCTCCCTTGTCTTCCAGCTCAAGCAGTTGTTCACTGCAGATCAGAAACAAAGAGCCCAATAGTTTCAGGAATTAGACACACACTGTTCTTCACCTTGAACTGAAGGAGAGATTGGGAAAAAGCACTGGTCGAGACTTGCGATACCTCAGTGGAAAAGGATCTGTTATTAATGCACATAAACTCCCCACCTCTCCATCCTGTTGCAAGAAACCGAGTACCTTAGGCTTTGGGAAACATGCTGGTGATGGATGACTGTGTCCCCATGTGACTGTCATCCGGGAGCCACAGAGCCAGGCCACAGAGCCCTGTGGGGAAGGGGCTCCATGACTATTGCAGTAGCACACATGTATGCAAATTGCAAGAAGGTGTGCAAGAGAGACAGATGAAATTTTAAAAGGTGTCCCTCTCAGACAGATGAATTTTAAACGGCACCCATCTAGGTAGACAAATTACAAAAAGATGCTCCACTTTGGGCAAAGGGTTTATAACAAACCCTCTTTTCGTCTTGAAACTGGGATTTGGTTCAGTTGGCAGAGCCTGATCTGGATTTCAGGCCTCCACCCTCCCCTTGATAGGGCACTTTTGTGGGGTTTACTATGTACAAACTACCCTGTGGGGCCCAGCTGCTTTAGATTGGGGTTGCCCATGAAGCAAGTAGCGATTCCTTGCAGGAAACACCTGAGAAGAAGCACGAGAAACAAAGATGAGACTCAGCCTAGGGTGGGGAAATTTTCCTCCTTTCTCAGAGGCTTCATGATTGGGCCCAGGACTCAGTAAAGAATTCTGTTTCAGTGCACCCTTTTGCAAGGAGATTGCTGGTGGGGTGATCTTTGCTACGTATCAAAAGGCCAAGTGCTTGGTTAGAGACCCTTTTGAAACTCAGCCTACACTCAGCACACCCAAGGTGAAGAGAAGTCTTAAGTTGTTATTTGTATCGTACCTTCCTTCCCTTTATATGCAAACTTTCCAAAAAGTCTTACTGATAATTACAGTTTGGAATCTGATGTGCTTTACAGAACTAAGAAAAGGCCTGACCCAGGCTCAGAAGAGAATAGCAAAGTTGATAACAGTGTCCTCTTCCCAAAGTCAACATGATAGTGGCAGTCACAATGCTCTTAGGGTGATGAACCCAAGAGGGCCATAGAGCAGAGCAACATCACACTGCCACAATGAGCCAGTGCCCTGGGAACCCACTAGAAGTGATTTAGGGACCATTTAAGCAGACTGTACCATAGAAGTCAATAGGTGGTGTTCAAGTCATTGTTTGGGTAATTGAGGAAATATAATCTCATTGTGAAGCCACAGCCTGGGGGGAGGTCTACAAAAACTTGAGGCAGTAAAAGACTAAATGCTGAAACATACACATCCATCCATTCAGCCAGTATTCACTGAAGGTTTACTATCTAACATAGCTAAACATGTGTGAACAAGACAGGGTGAGGAAAAGAAAAGTTAAGCAAAAAATAAAAGAAAACATCAGGTATCATAGGATCTTTTTAAAAGTAAAATGGGCAATGTGGTAGAACACTGGAGGTTTCTACTTTAGATTCAGTGGTCAGGGAAGATCATAAGCTGGGATCTAAACAACGAGAAGGAGCAGCTAGGTAGAAATCTGAGGGAAGAGTGTTCTAGGCAGAGAGAACATGAATGCAAAGGCGATGAGGCCAGAGTGTGCTTGGTACGTTTGAAAGACAGAAAGGTCAGTGTGGCTGGAGGGCAAGGTGATGGGGCAGGAGGCCAGGGAGGTAGACAGTGATCAGGCCAGAGGGATATTGGAAGCTAAGACAAGACATTCGGATTTTATTCTGCTATGATGGGAAATAAGTAGAGATTTTAAGCAGTAGAGTGCACTACTCTAGAAATGTGTTTAGAAGTCCAATCTGGCCACTACGTGAGAAATGGCTTGCAGGGAATTGAGAGGAAGTGGAGGAACCACTTGGGAGGTCAATTCAGTGGTGACTAGAACTGGGGCAGAGTTTCTCAACCTCGAAACTATTGACATTTTGTACCATAAAATCCTTTGTCGGGGAGGGTCATTCTGTGGTTTGTAGAAAGTTTCCAACATCACTGGCCTTTACTTACCAGAAGCCCAAAGTAGTCATCCCTTGCCCAATTGTGACAGCCAAAAATATCTCCAGACATTGCCAAATGTGCCCTATAGGACAAAACTACCCCTGTTGAGAATGTGGAAGTGATAAGAGGGGTAGATTCTGCACATAGTTTGAAAGAAGAGCTGACAGGATTTGCTGATAAGAATAAATACAGAGTAGGAGAGAAAGAGATGAGTCAACCATAGGATGAGTCCATGGGTTTTGGCTGAACAACTGAAAGAATAAAGTTGACACGTACAACAATGGGGAAAATGGCAGGAGGAGGGAATCAAGAGTATTGCTATGAACATGTCAAATTTGAGATTCCTATCTGGCATACATGTGGAAATGGCAAACACAGTTGGAGTTGCAAGGAAATATCAGAGTTAGATACATAAATTTAGTAGTTATTCACATACATGTACAGAGATAGAGCTAGATGAGATAGATAGATAGATAGATAGATAGATAGATAGATAGATAGATAGAATAGATAATTATACAAATAGATGATTAGATAGATAATAATGATAGATAATGAATGAACAGAAGGACAGATGGTCAGATAAACTGACAGAGGAGTAGACAGCATTTGGGACTGGTCAGGATCACCTAATAGAGGATGAAGTTAGAGAAGAGGGAGCTACAGACAAAGCCCTGGGACACTCTAGTAGTTAAAGATATGGAAAGAAGCAAAGGATGTTGAGACAGAACTCTTAGGGTGGTAGGTAGGAGTAAAACCATAATAATGCAGTACCACTTACGCCAAGAGAAAAAAATACATAAAAATAGAAATTGTGTCAAACGGTGCTGAAACATAAGTACAGTGAAAACAGAGAGGCACCCACTGGCAACACAAAGTTCACTGATGACCTGACTAGAGCAGTTTTAATGAGGTGCCCCAACAAGGTAGGTGAAGAGATTCAGTTACTCCTACTAAGCCAACAAGAGAACTGGATACTTTTCAAAAGTAGTTAGAGCTGTTATCTACAACAGCATGAAATAGGCAGGGCTGACTAACATAATTATCCATGTTTTTATGTAGGAATGGTTTGCAAGGGGGTTAAGGCAGTCACTGAAATGAAGGTTCTTGCTACAACTTTTGAGACAGGTTGGACACTTAAAAACCTATAAACAGTGTTTAGACACTAGAATTCTTCTAACTGAAAAGAAATCATAGATCATACTAATGAGGCATAGAAACTTAGGCCACAGCACAGAAGACTCTTCTCCAAACATACTGTGAATCAATAAACAGAATCTCACCTGTGAATAAAATGTGGTCATCCCACCAGGCGCCATCTTTCAGCAGTGGGGGAGACAGTGAGGCTCAGCGCAGAAGAAACTATCATCCTATCTGATTTAGAATCAAAAAACTCTCCAAACCAGAATACTTCAAGAATAAATATGAGTAAACAAACAAAGGGAACAGATTTGCAAAAACGGTTTCACTAATTTTTCCCCAAATAAATTCTCTGACCCAGAAAAGTAAATTAAAAAAATACAAAGCAATTATTACAGTTCGTTTAACAGCCTCATTCTCTATTCACGCTAACTACCCTATAGGTGGGATAAGCCCGCTGGTCCATAAGGATAGCCCAACTAATGGGTGATACATTCGAGGACAACGTCTGGGAGATTTCCTGGTGAGAAATGCCATCAGAGTGAGATTTAGAATCCCTTCTAAGGAGCTATAGAATTCTCACCTTGGGAAGGAGAGAAAACCAAGCATCGTGGACCTTTTACTCCAACCAGTCAACCTGGATAGGTCTCATGGGAAGAAGTGGAAGAAACTTATCCTGTTCATCGACTGGACTAACTGTAACAAATGTCAATTCTACGAGTTTATATATAAGTTTATATAATTCCTACCAAAATCTCCGCAAATTTTTGTGGTCAGACTATTCTAAAATTTATACGGAAAGGCAAAGGAACTAGAATTACAAACACAATTTTGGGAAAAAATAAAATGTTAGGAATCAGTCTACTAGATTTCCAGACTACTTATATAGCTATAGCAATAAAGATGCTATTGATGGAATAGAACACAAAACTCAGACTCACAAAAATATCTCCAAATGAATTTCACAAACGTAGAAACAATTCAAAGGAGGGAAGTTAGCCTTTTTAAAACAAATGGTGCTGGAGCAGTTAGACACTCATAGGCCACAAGAAAAAAAGGGAGAGAATGAACCTCTACCTAAGCCTCACATCTTATACAAAAATTTACTCAGAATGGATTATGACTTAAATACAAAATGTACACATAAGGAGGGAGAGAGGCAGGAAGGAAATGGGTACGGCTGTAAAAGGACAACATGAGGAACTGTTTGTGATAGAAACGTTGGGCATCTTGACTATATCAATGTCAAACTGCTGCCTATGATACTGTGCAGTAATTCTGTAAGATGCTACCATTGGGAGGGACTGAGTCAAGGGTACATGGGATATCTCAGTATTCGTTCTTACAACTGCATATGAATCCACAACAACCTCAAAATAAAAAGTTTAACTAAAAAAAAAAACAACTAAGAATAATACCTCTTTGAAAATTGTAATCCATCATTGAGCTCAGATCAAGAAAGGAAATCTCAAGGTGCCAAAAGGGAAAAGGAAAGAGAGTTGAGGGGGAGTTGAAGCTGAGTGGCCCCCGAGAAAGAGAGCTATTTGGATTTGGGTCAGGACCTAATTCTCCAGTAGGGGTGGGAATTGAGGTTAGGGTTTAGGATAGAGCCAAAAACCATATTCACTTTAATAAAGCCTGAGCTGAGAAATACTGTCTCTGACTGTGAACAAAAATTTAAAATATTTATTAAAATAAAAACATTACAAATATTTACTGACTCGGGTATCCAGGAGCCTAGACTGAGTCCTCGGTGGAGGTGGGGTACCCATGAAGAATCTGAACCCCAGTCCCATATCATACACAAATGTGCAGGATAACATTTTGCAGAAAATCTCAGCTGAAATACTAACAACATAGCCTGGAGCAAATCCGATAGGGTCCCTGGCAATAGCAAATCCAAAACCACCCCACTGGAATTCTCACAGGTAATGACTCCCACTGAGGATCAATTCTAAGTCTAATTGATTAAACAACACAGTCTCTCCATCAAAAAACTTAGAATGGAACAAATCAACTAAACTGTTAAAAAAAAAAATTCTGTAACTTTAAGGTTATAAAGACTTCAGAGGAGAGGGTGGTGAGAATGTTAAAGATGACCAAGGAGGGGCTGCTGGGCAGGACATGGGCTGACTGTCTGAGAGCAGCTCCCAAGAGGATGGGGACCAGAGGTGTGTGGAAGGTATTAAATGGAGGAAGGAGGCCATCCCACACCCTGTCATGAGTGACCTTTCTTGGGTCTTCAGTCCGCAACCATCTGAGCCTGCTCCAAGGGACACTAAATAGACCTTAAATTTTAGGCAACTCTAAGAGAACACAGTCTCCAGCATTACCATGGCTATATCTAAAGCAAAGAATATGCCAGCCCTGAGCCAGAGGAAGGAAAAGCTCATGTCTTGTTCTACATGACAGTGTTTTCTTCCTCAGAAAGCTTTCTCAAATGCCACCTCTGTCCTTAGGAATGGTGAGGGGCTTAAAAGCCAATATACATCCTAAGCCTGCCATCCTGTGAATTTGAGTGTGGGGTCCTGTTTTGGTGAAAAGGAAAATAAATATCCCAGAGGTCAGATCCCAGACAAGTGATCAGGGGAAACCAGACACAAGGCCAACCACTATCCTTTTGATGAGAAGCACTGACGATGATGGCACACGAGCAAATGAACTTGAAGCCAGCCAGTTCGTATGCTCACAGAAAGGAAAGAAACTCATTTGGATTTTACGGCTTATTTTATAACTATCATTAACTGTTCAATTCTGTGTGAAAGGCACAAAACTAATCCCAGTAGATTGGTTCTTCTGACAAAATCATTTAGTGATTTGAATCTAAAAGTTTCCATCGTCCTGGCTACCACATTAGTCCATTAGTTAATATTTGCTTCTTTGTGCTCCTGTACTTAGAATGAATCTGGAATCTGAATCTGAAAATGCCCACATGGTACTTTGCTCTGCTCCCTGGGGCCATTTGAAATTGAAAAGCTCCCAGCATTCTGTTTCCAAGCCTGACATAATGCTAACCAGTGTGCAATCTCCCTTAGAAAGCACAAGAGGAAAAGAGGGGGCAATTGAGAGCAGCGGTTCTCAGCCCTGGCTGCATGTTAGAATTACTTGGGAAGAGCTTTAGAGTAATATTGACTAATGTTGCTAATTAATACCTGCTCACACTAATTCATTGGCTGTCAACATTTACCACACATTAGAATTTTCTTGGGAGCTTTAAAAAAATACTGATGTCTGCGCTTCACCCTCAGACCAGGTAAATCAGAACATCTGGGAAGAGGGGTGGGGAACGGGTATTTTAAAAGCTCCTGGGTTGATCCTAATGTTCGATCAGGGCCAGTGCTTCTTAAACTTTACTGAGCATCAGAATCTCCTGAAAAGCTTATTAAACCAAGGATTTTAAATACGCAGGCAACAGAGACAGAAAGTAGATTAGTGGTTCCCCAAAACTAGGGGAGATGAGGGGATTGGGGGGTGCCTGGTAAGGGGTAGAAGGACTCAGGCTCAAAATAACTGCCCAATAAAGTTATTCAACTTCTCCAAGCTTCATCATCTAGAAAAATAACAAAGATGGGGGGTTGGGGGGTAGAAGAGGACAATGTACATAAACCACCTCATAAATGACACATTCCAGTACCTGGCATATCGGAAATATAAAAAAAAAAATGATAATGACAGCCAACATCCATTGACTGTATTATTTACCAAGCGGTCTTCTAAGTTTTATATATATATAAATTCATTTCATTCTCACAATACTGTACTATAGGGGCCGGTAAATTTTTTCTGTAAAAGTCAGAGAGCAATTTTTGGGCCTCGTGGGCCATACAGTCCTTATCCCAACTACTGAGCTCTGCTGTTGTAGTTTGAAAGCAGCCATACACAGTATAAACACATGAGCTTATCTGTGTTCCCATAAAACTTTATTTATAAAAAACAAGAGGCAGTCCAGATTTGGTCTGTGGGCCATACTTTGCCAACCCTTTTTCTATGAGTTGGGTACTGTCATTATCTCCACTTTACAAACGAGCAAACAAAGGCACAAAGGGATAAACGGACTGCCTAACTTCCCACACCGAATCTGATTACGAAGTACACATAGTCAGCCATTATGCCATAGCAGCTACTCACCACTGGTAAGCCTCTCAGTCCAAATTCAGGTTTTCCTAACTCCAAAGGGCCGGCCAGCCAGTTAGTCACAATACCCTCCGAGCCGCTGCAGAGACTGAAGACCCACCTCCAATCCTCCCCTCCTCCCATGCTGTTCCCGGTTGAACCCTCCCTGCTCTGAACCCTCAGTGCCTTGACTCTCCATACCTCCCAGATCGATCCACTTTTTATGTGATTTTCTGCATTTCTCCCCAGCCCATTTGGCAGCCTGGACCACGCTCATCACAAGTGCTCAATGTGTATGTGCTGAATGTGTCTGTGAACCCACTGGTGCTGGACGTGCAGGACGAGCCTATAGGGGCCTGGGGACAGAGAAGGGAGGTAGGTGATGGACCCGGGCACTCACCAGTCCCTGGCAGGCACTGAGTGCTGCAACCCCGATTCTGGTGCCCTGTTGCAGAACTGTGCCCCTGAGATGGCAGGGGGGTGCCGAGGAAGCCACCATCTTAACACGGGAAAGATTTCCGTATCTCCTCTCCACGATATAGCTTTTGGAAAGAAATCCCTGATTGACTGACAAGTTGAAGAACAGGTCCTTCTCCTCGTGGGAAATTCTATAGTACACCCGATCCTCTGGGCCATCCAAATCTCTCTTCCTCCTGTCGCTGGTGACGGGATGGCGCAGGCCATGTGATAGAAAATGCCCACTGGCATCTACGCGGACAGGAGCCACCACGTGATATTCTGGCAGGGCCTTGACAAAATGCGCTGAAAGAAAAGGACACAAAAAATAAAACCGAGGGAATTCCCTGATGAGTCTACGGCAAGGTGAATGCTCTGCTATTTGGAACTTAGACGTCAGCTCGCGGATTGCAAAGTACCACTGCTGACTTGAAGTTTACAGATTGTGTCTACCACGCATGTACTGTCAACAGTAAATTCCCTGAACGACTCAAACTGACTCGGGGCCCCTCCTTGACGACACGTGGCAGTCTGCACCGACACAAAGGCACAGCTCTGGACGGCAGATGCTTTGCCAGAGACAGATTAAAATGAGAATTAATGCCTGAGTACTGTTAGGAAAGGGGCAAGGTCAGTATAAGGAATATTTCATATTTCGAGGCTTGAGTTCATTAGTACAAATCACAGAGCTTGGCTGTTTGTTACAAAGAGCTTAAACGCCTCAGGAACTTCCCATTAACTCAGGTTAGAGGGAAAATGAAAAAACAGCTAACCCACCATACACACTGACAAACTTCACACCCGTTGCAGCCTAAGTGTTCTGCAACGTAGCAAAGGCTGCTTAAAGAAACTTGGATGTTTATTTTTATTTTTACAAAACGCACAAAATAAAAGGGTAAGATGAACCCTGCCACTTTAAAAAATGCTAGACGGGAACACTCGTCTCTGCCACACACAGGGACACACGCCTTTTGACTCGTTTGTGTTTAAAGTCCCCGCCCCCTCCTCTTCATTCTGATGTTTGAGAATAACAAGGAGTCTCTCTAGCAGGGGCTAATCATCACTCGGGATTACAGGCTACTTCCAGCAAACCAGTAGCCACTTAGTAAAATAACTAATCTTTTGCTTTAGAGGGAAAAAAAAAAAAGGAAAGAAAAGAAAAGAAAAGGAGCAAGGGAGGAAGAGAGAGAGAAACAAATTCCACTTGCCACCTCCTAGATGGATTTCTTGCACTTCGAGCTCACATTGCTTTGTTCGTATTACCACTCCCAGCTACAGTGTCTTTTGCACTTTCTATCAATACTCTGTGCATTCCCATGTATGTTTTAAGTCTCAACTCCAGTTCCCCCTCTTCTTTCACTTAAAGTCCCTGGTTGAAGTTCTTTCTCCCTCCTTTGGACCCTCACCCAAGGCCTTACTTCCTGTAGCTCCCAGAATGGTCTCATTTTACAAGGCCTTTTGTTCATCGCACTTTATTCCCAAAGCCTTTGGAGCCTAGAACCTTGCACGTGGCAGCCTGGCTTGTAACGTGTTGCTGTATCAGGGAGTATGTTTGTGGCTGGTTCATTATAAGAACTGGGCTTAATAGAATACATTTATAAAACAGCCTCCCCCCACCCCACCCTCCCCCTGCCAGACAACTGCCTTCAAACACACTTTGTGAAATTGTTCACTTCTGCCTTGGATGAAATATGGGCAGAGCAGAGTTTTCACTCTTAGGTACTAATAAACAGTCTCAATGTTTAGGTGTAAAAAATCCAGACCCATTGCTTCTAATTGCAACACTTAGGAGCAATAGATCACATAGCAACATGGAGAAATCTTTAAAAACAATGTTCACTGAAAAATAAGAAACAATACAAGTGAATGCAGAGCCATCTACATCAATGGAAAATACATGCACACAAAAACAATAATACAAAGTCTGCCAGAACATATGCAAAAAAATACATATGGAACCCATTAAAATGGTTTTCCACGAGGAGGAATGGGAGTGGGGACAAAAATGCATTAAAAAATAAAACCAGAAAGGGGTTTTGCACAAAATGATGACGCTAGTGTGCCATGACCTAGGAGTCACATTGACTCAGTCCTCTGTACTGCCTACTCCCCAAGGAATATCTGGACATCTTTAATATCAGAGTTTCACTGCCCTTCCAAGTTCAGACCTTAGGAGAGGAAAGGCCAGGTTAGGTGGGGCAAGGGTGGATGTGGTTGACTTCCACAGTATTATTCTCAGTTACTCTTCTCTTCTACTACTCATGGCAACACCTCTGACTACCCCAGGATGAGCAGTGGACGGAAGTTAAGGGCAGAAAAAGTCTTATTTAACGGTGTATAGCCATCATCTTGCAATGGGACCAGCAGTCCCATTGGACTGGTCACTGCCCAGATGCTGACTCTTCTCAGGAGAAGTTCCGTGTCCCTTATAAGACCTGTCTCTGAACATACATCTCAAAAAACTCACCATGATTTTTGAAAGTATAAAATGAAAGATAAAGCTTACGTAAGCTCTAGCAACTATTGTTCAAGGAATAAAGAAGCAAACAAATTTAGAGCCTTTGACCTAGTTGCTTTTGATCTAATGGATTTTGATCTCATGGATTTTTGATCTAATGGATTTTGATCTAATGGATTTTTAGGAGAGCCAACATAAGCTGGCTATATAATAATGTAATGATAATAACCACAGTAACCATTTCATGACCACCTGCTATGATCCAAGTACCACAGGTCTCTTCTCATTCAGTACTCACACAACCTGTGATTCACAGATTCAGTGAATTCCCTTTTCATAGATGAAGAAACTGAGCCTACAAGAGGGCACAGAGTCAATATGCAACATTATCCATATTGAAATCTCATGGTTCTTATTTCAAAGCCACGTTCTTAGACACTTCCCTTCACGTACATAAACAGTGCACTTGGCAGAGACTATGACCTAGTAGAAGTGATACTACCACCACCCCCTGCCCCCCCCTTCCCCAGGGATGATGATCTGACAAGAAAATAACGGCTTGACTTCTTTAAGACGCCTCAATTTGCACAGCAATAAATGGAGATAATAACTGCCTATTTATCAGGTACAGTAATAAGAGATAAGACTAGTTTTGCCTCTTCATTTGACTGCAAACCAAGTAGCGAAGCCATGGCAGCCCATAAGTGTGGGCAGAAATAAGAGGCCACGTACATAAAGGGTGTGACTTATGTGGTGGCCCAACTGCACTTGCCTCACCTACACAAGGGCGTAATAACAGTATCTACCTACCTTCTAGGGTGGTTTTGAGGATCCAGTGGATTAATATATGTAATGGATTTAGAAGAGTGCTCGACAAATAGCACTCAATAGCTACTATTAGTATTAAAGATAGAAACTTGGCCACCAAGGATCACCATGGCCATAAATAGATGTAACCTCCAAGCAGAGACAGGGGAGAATCCCATGCTCACCTTGGCTTCCTCTCGGTAGGTACTCATTTTGGAAGATGAGATAGCTACGACCTTGGCCAATAGAAAGCCCGGCTCAGAGGAGATATGACAGGAATGGAGAAATAAGATGTCAGGAAATAATAAGAGCTCCTCATTTTTACCATTTCTATGGTTAAGCACAGCATTTAGAGTATATCAACTTGGTCTTGTCTAATCTTTACAGTTCTCTGGGACAGGTATTATTAAGCGTCCCTCATCTAGCCTTCATTCCCTCCACTGTAAAAAGACAATGAAGAGGGGGGCGCCTGGGTGACTCAGTCGGTTAAGCGGCCGACTTCGGCTCAGGTCATGATTTCGCGGTCCGTGAGTTCGAGTCCCGCGTTGAGCTCTGTGCTGACAGCTCAGAGCCTGGAGCCTGCTTCAGATTCTGCGTCTCCCTCTCTCTGACCCTCCCCCGTTCATGCTCTGTCTCTCTCTGTCTCAAAAATAAACGTTTAAAAAAATTAAAAAAAAAAAAAGACAATGAAGAGGGGTGAGGATTCATTCTGGGGCAATCTGACCCCAGAGCCCACCCTTCTAACCTCTGCCTTTGCTGCTTCTCAAGCATCTACCACTGAGACCAGATGTCAAGGTGGGGCGTCAACAGGGCTGGGGGGAGGGGCGGAGACTGAGACTCACTGTAATCACATTACCATCTGTAGGTTTATGGAAATACATTATAAGCCCTAAATACTTGGATTTGCCTTATTGAAAATTAGACTTGAAACCCTTGGTCACAAACATGGATGATACTTCATGAGAAATCTGAGTGAGCCTGTTGGCACAAGTGCTTTTGAAAATACACAACACCAACCGATCTTTCACCCTCTGCTTAGAAAGAAAGGAAAGAGGTGAGAGAATATTTACCTGCCAGATTTTATAGCTTAGGTTAAATCTATACTTACCCTTTACTTTGATTATTTCCATCTTAGAGAACAATAAATTTCTAAGACTCTTAATAAAAAGCGCAATGAAATTCTGTAATAGTTCATTTTCATAATTCTCTTTCACGGGTTGTTGTAACCTTTCAAATATACTTTTATCATAGAAAACTATATGTGTCAAAATGTGGAGAACAGTGTTGATCCCATCAAAGTTGTAAAGTACAATACACAAGGTTGGATTTTCTCATGAACCCTACGACAACTAACCTCCAGACCATAATTGCTTATGATAATTAACACAAATAAAATATTAAAACTGTGAAGTCTCTTCTTTCATTAAGAGAATATATGAGGGGCGCCTGGGTGGTGCTGAAGTGTCAGTTAAGCGTGCGACTTTGGCTCAGGTCATGATCTCACAGCTTGTGGGTTCGAGCCCAGCATCGGGCTCTGTACTGACAGCTTGCTCAGAGCCTGGACCTTGCTTTAGATTCTGTGTCTCCTTCTCTCTCTGCCCCTCCCCCGCTCGTGCTCTGTCTCTCAAAAATAAATAAAATTAAAATAACTAAAATTAAATTATAATTAAAAAAAATTTTAAAGAGAATATATGAAATAATTTCCTTCCTTATTTTTTCAAAGAGCATAGATACATGACGAGAACATTTGTTTTGAAGTACGCTTGAAACGCTTGTCTTGAAACACTCCTTGTGTTCTTGCAAAACCCATGCAGCAGAAAGCATATCTCCACCACGGGATAAAGTGCCTGCCCTGTTGATTTCAGAGTCGCCAGGAGCAAAAGAGACCACAGAAGCAGCTAGTGACTTGCAGACTGTACAAGGGATAAGGACCCCAAGGGGCTGTCACTGGCTGTAGAAGAGAGGCAGTATGCTGTGTACAAGAGCAGTATTTCCCATTGTTCTGATACTTAGTTGGGAACCAAGGCATCTTGTGGAAGGCACTGCACGTGTATCTATATCACAAGTGAGCGATGTGGAAAGAATACTGGGCAGAGTTTGTCAAATCTGCCATTTTTGGTCCCAAGAAAGATTGGATTTGCCTTCATGCTCCTTCCCAGGGCTAAAATCCTGCCTCTGCCCAACCCTTAGAACTAGAAAGAACGTTAATGATTATATGGGACTAGAATGTTTCCAACTGTGGGATGTTGTGTAATTCCTTTCACCCCTCTGGTGACGTGGCATTTAATAGGTGCTGACAGACTCATCTCCTAGCCCCTCCCCCTCTTCATCTGTAAAAAGAAGGATGGGAGACATGATATAGGAAGTGATTTGCCAGTTTAAAGGTTCTGAACTTGGGTGCGATTCAAAAATGTTGTCAGAGTAGAAATGGAAACTGGGAGTTTGGCTCATTGTGAAATGGCAGGCTGGTCATTTGGGGCAAAAACCAGGTCATCCTATTACCAAGAAACCTTAGAATTTTCTCATCCCTTCCCTCTACCTCTCTCCTTCTCTACACCCCCCCTCCCAC
The DNA here is from genome assembly GCF_046562875.1 of Panthera onca. Taxonomy (NCBI): domain Eukaryota; kingdom Metazoa; phylum Chordata; class Mammalia; order Carnivora; family Felidae; genus Panthera; species Panthera onca. Next base: position 27,248,530 of record NC_138339.1, read on the forward strand.
CTCAGTTTTTCTCCCTCTCTCCACTCAGTTTTAAATAAAGCCTGCTTAGAAATTTCTGTTGTACCAAATGCAGATTACTTGTAAATCCACTGGTGAGTTGATTAAAAACAAATATTCTGGAGAAAAGTCTTTTAAAAACAAATTGCTTTTAAAACCTAAATATCTGCACATCGCTAATAAACTCAGGGCACTTCCCAGCTGTTTTTCAATATCAAATACTCTCAGCACCTAATCCCAATGGTAACCAAGGAAAACAACCACCTCTCACCTTCCAGGCAGGAAAGAGCAAAGCCCAGTAGTGTCTGCTCTATACTAAGCTGAATTCGCTTACAAAGTAGATCTGGAGCAAGGGTAGCTAGCTGCAAACCAACCCAGGAGAATGTGTGTCTTTGAACCAAATCATCTCCAAATGCCCTGGGAAGTGCTCACAGGCTTTGTTTGTGCTGCCAGAAGAGAGACTTTTCACAAAGGGGCTGTTTTTCAAAGAAAAACAAACGCTGCTATTTTAAACTTGGGGGTGGGAGATTGTATCTGGACCGTTTACACAAGCAAGTGCTGGCTGATTGACATCTAACCCCGGTGGTGTTTGGGCTCCAGCTTCCAAGGAAAGCAAAGGGACTTGTTTCTGATGGCTCTTGAAGTCACAGCAGATGAGCTCTCAGCAGTATTAGAACTTTGCAACGTAGGCAGAACGCTGTGTGGAAATCCTCAACAAAGACAAGCTCGTGATGTCTGCCACCCAAGTGGTCTTGGGGATTAAGGGGGTCAGAATGCTAGGGAAGCTTCTCGAGACTGGAGCACAGTCAGCAAACACAGGACTTAATGGATGTTAAAGCAGTGCTCTGTGTGTGTGTGTGTGTGTGTGTGTGTGTGTGTGTGTGAGTGTGTATGTGTATGTGTGTGTGTGAGTGTGTATGTGTCTGTGTGTGTCTGTGTATGTGTGTGTTGTCCTTATTATTGCTGAGAGGCCAGCCACTGAAGCCAGGCTACCTGGGTTCAAAACCTCACTCCACCGTGAGCTGGGCTAATAAACTCACCAAATTTCCTCATCTTTAAAACAGAGGCAGTAACAACAATCCCTGCACCCCAGAAGGCTGTTGTCAGTGGTTGCTGGGCTGACACATACAGGGTGCCTTAGCAGTCTTGGTGCAGGGAACTTTCTCCAGCCACTCAGGCCTTGATGGAGCTCTGTTTCTCCCAGACGGCCCAAGGAACTCCCTACCAAATGGGAAAGTGTCTCTGACCCTTCCAAGTCCAATAAAAAAGCAGAGGCAGCAGTGTGGCTCTGCTCTAGGTGTTAGGCTTAAATAACACCAAACTGTCATCACACCCTCTTCCAGTGTTTTCTATAGCATTATGAGTTTCATGACATTCAGGAGATGCAGCCAGCTGTGATCAGGAAGGCAGGACAGAGAAAGGTGAGCCCCTAAGGTGGTAAATTCTCCCCCAAAAGAACAGTTATTTTTAAAACACAGGACTTAATCTTTCCAGGAAACCAAAACACAGCCAAACTCACTCAGCAGGGGGCCGGAATCACATTTCCCCTCCCCTGTCCAGAGTTGAAACTAACCAAAAATACTGCAATGACTGCCAGTGGTGATTGGAACTCAAAAAAAAAAAAAAAAATATTTTCCGTGTTCAGAATTTGAAAAATAGAGGATTGAAACACTGCAGCATTGAGAGAGAAGACAAAAGGGGGGGCGTTACCAGCTATCACTTGGGTCTTTCCTGCCTCAGCGTTGGTGTGAAAGAGATCCGGGATACTAGCCTTTCAGTAAGAATTAAGGAATCACCACCTTCAACAATGAATTCCGAGACACCCTATGTCACTGAGCTCCCAGCCTAGATTTCCTTACGACTCAGCCAAACGGCTTTGCAGAGTTCAGCCAGTGGGGGAGGGGATGGGGAAGCAACCAACTTTCCACGCGTCTCACCACCACGGTTTTCAAAGGAGATAAAGAAAAGCCACTAACCTTGCCTCCTGTCCGGGAAGTGCACCGGGCCTGGCTGAGCTTGTGTCCCATAGCAAAGGGCCCCAAAGTTAAGGAGGTGAGCTACAACGGAGAGGTTTGCAAGCCAGCTCCTCTGGGCACATGGCATGATTCAGTTGTTGGGGAGAAGAAAAGTCGACGAGGTTTAGCTTTCAGCTCAAGAAATCAAGTCCTCGCCCGTGGCCGAGCAGGAAGATGCAGGGGTGCATGGTCCAGGAGTGGGACGGAGCGGCTGCGAAGCTACCCACGATCTCCTTTGGCTTTGTTAAGCAGAAAGGGGCTAGTTACCTTGATCCCCCTTCCCTCCTGAAAGGGGAGCGATTCGACTGGCAGCGCCCGCTTTCCGCGGGGCGTGGAACGGGTCAGGGCGGAGGGGGCAGCCCACCCAAGATCCCCACCCCTCCGCCTTCCGCGCTCGGCCTCGCAGCCAACTCCGCGCATCTTCCTCGGGCCTCCCACCCCCGCGCTCCTCCGGCCCCGCCCAGAGCCCTGCCGCGCGGGCCAAATAGGGGGAGACCCGGGAGAGCCGCCCTGGGCGGGACGGCGAGTGAGAGGCCCCCCAGGCCGGCCCTCCCTGGCTGAAATACAGGCCGAGAGTGCTGGGCGCCGAGCTGGGGCATGGGGGACCCCACTCCCTCACCCTCCCCAGCTCAGTGCTGCCCCCTTGGCTGCCCTTCTCGGCTCCGTTTCCCAACTTTTCCTGACCTGGCTCTACCAAGACCCCTCGCTCAGCCAGACGTCTCTGGGATTCCCTTCCAAGGCAAGCTAAGACTTCCATTTTAAAAAGTAATGGGCAATTTCTCTCTTTGCCAAGTCACGCAGAGGGAAATGGCCTGAGCTAAGCTTCTAGTTCGACGCTTGACAAGTCCCTTCTTCGCCACAAAGACGTGACGAGACCAGATAATTATGAGCCACGCTGGGTCTGCAGGTCTCTGGTGCTCTTCTACTTTTATAACCCCACCTTTCCTAGCCCACCTCCACTCACCCATAAGGAGAGTGGAGGAAATAAGCAAGCCGGAGACCATGTGAAGGTAGCGCTCCAGTTTACCTGCACAGGCTGCCCACGGAGGGGACATCCATTCAGAGGCTCAAGCTTTACATTACTGAGACAATGCTGCAAACCAGGGAGCTTGCCAGGCATCCTGAGAATTTACTGGAATAATCCAGCCAAGATTTCACACCTCTGGGCTGAAACAGGCCTCCTTACTCCATTCAGGAGGAATTCGGCTCCATACTGGTTCTCCATGGCTTCCAGCCAACCATATGTGTTCCTTGAGAGGCTGGGGAAACCCGACTCATTCAACCTCTCGCAGGCCTGGGCAGGAACGTCAAAGCGGTGATCTAAGTGCAAGGTGGTCCTCGCAGGTTTGTGGTGGGCATGGATCCTTCAGACTGGATACATATGCGCCACGATATTGGATTAGTTTCCTATTATTCACGTTACAAATTCCCATAAACTTGGTGAGTTAAACCAGCACAAATTTAATATCATACAGTTGGAGGTCAGAAGTCTGAGATAGGTCTTACTGGCTTAAAATCAAGGTGTAAGCACAGCTGCCTTCCTTTCTGGAGGCAGAGAAGAGTCATTTTCTTGCCTTTTTTATCTTCTAAGACCACATTTCCTGGCTCCTTGCCCTCTTCCCCCATTTTCAAAGTCAGCACTGGCCTTTGAATCTCTTATAGGGCATCATCCTGACACTATCTCTTTTCCTTCCCTTTTCCATTTATAAGGACCCTTGTAATTACAATTTGGGCCCACCACCAAAACTTCGTATTCTGTCAGCCCTTCCAAACCTTTGTACCCAGTACCCTGGGTCTTCAGCCTAGTAAGGACTGCGTATCTCCTGACCTCTCCATCTTTGGTGGTCCCATAGTCTTTAAACATCTCTCTGCCATTACCTCCTTTTCTGCCTATCCACAGCCTATGAGTCATCTCCTTAAATCATCTCTCACCAGCGCCTTCAACACCTCTTCCTCATCAAACTCTAACCTTGTTTTACCCTAACTGCCGATTTTCCCTGCTTTTTATTTCCAGGTGCTGTTGAGACTCACCTAACTGCCCTAGTGGTGCAACTATCAATTCATGTCTCTAAATTCAGCACGTTTTCAACATGGCTCAGCACTATTCTAAGTTCCTCCTCCTTTTTCCAGAATTTACAAAATACCCCCAAAGCCTGGTGTTTCCTCTGGGTAGAGGGAAAAGTTAATCCCACTCACCTTTTCCTCTACTCATTGGAAAAAGGTAACACATGTTCTTGGTGACAAAGGGTGGTAGCAATAAAAAAAAAAGCCAACTACATTTCCTGATATGTCCACTATAAACACCAGACCTGTGAATCACTGCAGTCTCCAAAATATCCCCGAGCCAGCAGATGCAAATATACTACCATTGAAAAAAAGACTTTAAAAACATGAAAATCCAAGTGCTGAATAACAGCGAAGAACAGAAACAATAAAATAGACTACACACTGACTATACATCAAGCACTCTGCTAAACACTGTGTATCTGCATTACTTTATTTAATCTTTACAAAAACCTATTAGGCAGGTAATATTACTATCTTTCATTTATAGTTGAGAAAACACTGAAAGGCTATACAACTTGCCTAGGATCACATCAGTACAAAGAGAAAAACCAGGATAAAGTAGTGAGGTTCAGAAAAAAAGAAAAGATTCAGTCAAGCCACCCAACAGAATCAAACACAAATCCATCTTACTAAAGACCCCTTGTGATGCTGTCATTCACAGAGTGGAAGGACTAAGAACACTGATATACAGACAATCTACAGACATCACCATAGCATATCAGGTAGTGGTTTAGTTCTTTATGGTGAAGTATTTTCTGTACAAAAATGCAAATTGTGACAAAAGATATGAGATGCTTCACAAAAAGCTCCCTCTGTTTCATGAGCAAAGAAGGCTTTGGAAGTTCATACTTTCCAACTAAGCCTATAGAAGCACAAGAGATAGCTGACATTCGGGGACTGTTAGTCCCTGCATTTTTCAGAGCTGTCATTAACACTAGAAAGGCAAAAGAAACTGACTTCGACCAAAATCAAAACCAAAACCAAAACAACCCGGACTTTGCCCCAAGAATCACAAATGGGCATGTCATAAAAATAGACCTTCCATCTGTTAATCCTGCCTGAGTACCACAACCACTACCTCGTAGTAAAAATCAGTGTATCACGCTTTATAGTTGGCAAGCTGCTGTTCCTAAGTCAACCCAAAGGATGGAGAGAAGAGTCTTCCTCTGAGGTTTTCAAGAGTAGTCGGATCTTACCTCTACTTGAAAGTGGAAACAAAACATTGTTTTCAAAAGTCATACATTTCAATATTGTTGTCACATATACTACTTTCTTTACTTTTTTAAAGTTTTTATTTAAATCCCAGTTAGTTAACACACAGTGCAATATTAGTTTCAGATGTACAATATAGTGATTCAATACCTTCGTACATCACCCGGTGCACATCACAAGTGCATTCCTTAATCCCCATCACTCATTTCACCTATTCTCCCACCCACCTTCCCTCTGGTAACCATCAATTCATTCTTTATAGTTAGGAAAGAGTGTGTTTCTTGGCTTGCCTCTCTCTCTCTTTCTTTTTTTCTCCTTTGCTCATTTGTTTTGTTTCTTAAATTCCACATATGAGTGAAATCACATGGTATTTGTCTTTCTCTGACTGACTTATTATTTCAGTTAACATAATACTCTCTAGTTCCATCCATGTCATTACAAATGATAAGATTCATTCTTTTTTGTGGTTGAGTAATATTCCATTGTGTGTGTATGTGTGTGTGTGCATGTGTGTATATATATACATATATACACACACATATACACACATATACATATACATATACAAATACATATACATACCACATATTCTTTATCCATTCATCAGTTGTTGGACACTTGGGTTATTTCCATAATTTGGCTACTGTAGATAATGCTGGTATAAACATTGGGGTGCATACATCCCTTTGAATTAGTATTTTTTGTGTCCTTGGGTAAATATCTAGTAATGCCATTGCTGGGTCGTAGGGTAGTTTTGTACTATTTTCTTTTAAACCTTTCTCCAGTCTTAAAAGAATATGGAGCTAAGTATTTGTAACTCTTAGAAGTGTAAGTTCACTTTTATTCTTCCACCCAGTTGTATCCAATATGTAGGTGGATGGGTAATCAACACTGCCTACTCCATACACTCAACCCCCAGAGAGTTTGCCTTCCTGGCTCAATCTGAAGATTCTGGAATCTATGCATTGTAGATTTTGTAAAGTTACCTGGATTTGTATCAAGTGGGTTCCATTTTGGACCATTCTTCTAATGTAATTAATCAACTTAATTAAATAAACAATGTCATGGCAATGCCCCTTTGAAAGCCATGGCTGAGAAAGCTATGGATCCCTGATTAATGAAATATACTATTGGCTGAAAGAAAACAGCATATTTCAGAAAAAAATGTGTAGCACTTAAATAAAAATGTTGCAGTAAACTGAAACTAATTTCAGTTTGTAGATCATCTTAAGCCTAATCAAAATGAAATGTAACAAGATTTTACTGGGTTAATGGAGGGAGACTCATATGGGAGGTCTGCCAGAGGGACTCCAAGTTGTGTGAGGGGGTCAGGGAGCAGCCTATTACAAAGGTGTCAGAGCCTCAGCAATGTAAAATCGTTATCCATGTAAGACAGCTGCCCACTGCATGGTATCAGAACCTGAGCAGAGTGAGGAGGGCATCCACCTGAGAGGGAATGTCCCAGAAGGGTGCTGAAATACTGGCAGGGTAAGAAAGGGTGGGGTGGTGGTGGAAACGGTTGGTGGTGACTGGAGATCTGTTACATACAGGGAAATTCATTAAATAAGTAAACACAGCAAGGATAATGGGAGTCAAGTTTCTCACTGCCAGTGAAGAGAATTACCAATATGAAAAGAGAGAGAGAGGGAGAGAGAGAGAGAGAGAAGTAGAATAAACTCTGTGTTGGACTACAACTGAAGGTAATTGGTATGAACCCAAAGTTGCTGATGACTGTATAGATGCATACAGAAATAAAGATATAAATAGGCCTAAGAACTAGGACTCCTTAGAGAAATGACTGGATTTAGAACTAGGGCTTGAGAGATAGAAGATAAGCCAGAAGCATTTTATTGCTGAAAAACAAAAACAAAAACAAAAACAAAAACTCAAAGAAAGATGAGAGCTTGTCAAAAGGAGAGAGGAGTTAACATGAAAAAAGGCACCCACTGGCCAAGTCTAAGGAAGTTTAAGCAAAAACGTATAATAGTAATAAATCTTACAATAAGATAAGAATCAATGAATCCATATTGATACAAATAGATAAATGATAAATAGATAAACGATGAAGAACGGGAACTTTATACAACTTTATACAATTTTAAATTATCTCCTCCCATATATTTATTAAATATAAAGGCAAAAAGAGTACTTTAGAGTGAACAAAGCTTGCAAATATCCCTTTAATCAAGTAAACAAAGAAAACAAAATCAGTAGTGTGGATAATCAAAACTATGTGCTACCTGATAGGCTCCAATAAGAACACCATCACTCTGTGAAATATCTGCCAAAGATACATAGTCTGACTCTAATCATGAGAACACATCAGACAACCTAAGTTGAGGCACCTCAGCTCCCTCAATAACTGCTGGTGGTTTTTTTTTTTAATCTGCAAAAGGCTAAGAAAGTCAAAGGAAAACTAAAAACCTGTCCCAGATTGAAGGAGACCTAAGAGATATGACAACTAAATGCAACACTTAATTCTAAATAAGGTCCTTTTGTCACAAAAGACACTGTTGGAATAATTAGTGAAGCTTGAAAGGAGACAAAGAATGTAGTGTTAGTATTGTATCACTTAATTTCCCGTTTGTGACGGTGTGACTTATGTAGAACACTGACCTTGTTTGTTAGAGATACACATGAAAGTGGAGGTGAGGGGCATCTAGTTGACAATTTACTCTCAAATGATTCAGAACATAAAATGTTCTCTTTAACCCCACTTCCAACTTTCATGTAAGTTTGTGGTTGTTTCTAAATAAAAAAACATAAATGTAACAATTTGTTGTTATTCTGTAAAATAATTTAACACTTGATGAAGAAAGATGCTATCGGATTGGAAATTAGAGAAGCCTAATAATGAGAAGTGAGTAGCCAACTGAGTGCCCGTGCATGGTGGTCTCTGAGTAACCATGTTGGCAACTTCAGAGGTTACCATTATCAGATTGGTCCTGTGTTAGTCCACGTGGGCACCAGTCCCTTTCTGTCATTCTGCCTTAAAGATTAAATCTGAATTAAAGAATGGTGTGCCCATTGTTCCCAAGAAAAGGAAGAAATTAGGGATGGGATGTATCAGGGAATATTTGAGCGCTACTGTGTTAGCAAAAAGAGAATACTCCGTGTGTTCATTCAACAAATATTTGTTGACTGCTTCTGTGTCTAGGCATTGGGGGTATAACAATGAATAAAATAGTCAGAGAATCTTTCCTCATGTTTTCATATGTCCTGGCTTGAGCCAGGGGGAAAGAGAACAAACAAGTAAATATATAATATGTAAGACAGTGGTAAGAGCGGTGGGAACAAAAACAGGCTAAGGAGGACTGAAGTATTGAGAGGAGTGGGTTCCTCTTTTATATAAGAGGGTCAAGAGTGGCCTCCACTAAGGTAATTTTAAGGAAGGAATTAAGAATCTGGACAAAATAAGTATCTGGAAGAAGAGCATTCCAGTCCAAGGAGACAGTAATAGGAAAGACCCTATTGGGGAAAGACCTTATTGGGAATAAATAGGAATATGCTTAAAGAGCTCAAGAAGAAGCAAAATGTTTGTCAAGTGTGTGGACAAGGGGAGAGTGGTGATGGAGAAGGGGAGGGAAGGTCACAAGGCCCTTAGAGACCACAGGGAAGACTTTGGATTTTACCCTGAGCAAGTAAAGAAGCCATGGTGGGTGGGGAGTTGAATACAGGATACAGAAGTGACACGAAATGACTTAGGATTTATAGGGTGTCCTGGGCTGCTGTAGAGAGGGAAAGGGAGGAGCATAGAGAGCAGTTAGGAAGCCACTGAATTAACTCTGGTATCAGATAATGATGGGTTACATCATGTGGTAGCAAAAGACATGGTGAAAATCTATCAGATTCTGGATTTATTTTGCAAGTAAAAACAAGACTTTCTAATAAATTGGATGTGTGGTGTAAGGAAAAAAAAAAAGAACTCAAGGAGCATTTCAAGGTTTAGAGTTGCCAATAATTGAGATGGGGAAGATGGAAGGTAGAATAGAATTGGTGGGGGTGGGGGAAATCAAAAGTTCAGTTTGAAACATGTTAAGATATCTCTTAGATATCTGAAAGGAAAAGGCAAATAGGCTAATGGATATACAAGTCTTGAGTTCAGAGAGAGGTTCAGGATGACGTTATGCATTCAGAAGTCATCATAGGTATTTGGATGATATTGACAGCCTTGAATGGAATGAAAGTATCTATTATGAGAATGTAGCAGAGAAGAAAACAAATGTGAAGCTTGTACTCCGGGTATTGTAGACTAAATATCTGTGTCTTCCCCCAGACACACACACACACACACACACACACACACACACACACACCATATGTTGAAATCCTAAACCCCAATGTGATGGCATAGGAAGGTGGGGCCTTTGGGAGGTGATTAGTCCATGAGAGTGGAAGCCTCATGAATGGGATTTGTGCCATTCATGTGTGCTCTCTCACCCCTTCCACCACGTGAAGACACAGCAAGAAAATAGCCGTCTGTGAAGCAGAAAGCAGGCTCTCACCAGACACTGACTCTGTCAGTGCCTTGATCTTGGACTTCCCAGCCTCCAAAATTGTAAGAGATGAATTTCTGTTGTTTACAAGCCACCCAGTCTATGGTATTTTTGTCATATCAGCCAAAACAGGCTAAGACATTGAGAGTGCTCCAATATTTAGAGTTCCAGGAAATAAAGAAAAATCAGCACAGGAAACCAAACACTAGGCAACAAAATGAGAATGGAGAGTGTGGTATTTGCAAAATCAAGTGAAAAACGTTTTCAAGGAGGCATTGTTATTCATTAGCTCAAACTGAGGTAAGGACAAGAGAAGAATCCAGGCTTTGCATACTCAGCTGCACAGAAGAAAAAAATGGAAGAGAAAGACCAATGATAGAGTTTGGTTAACAAACAATAATTCCATCCACTAATAAACGCAGCTCAACCAAGGTCTTTGGAATCTGACCAGATCAGAACTTCTTTCATGGAAAGTGGTGTCAGGAAGGTATGAAAATACCAAGGAATGTTCACAATCCTAGTTTACTGCACTTTTAATATTCTCCTAACCCACGGAGCTCAATACAAGCCCATGAATAGCCTGGGCTGGCATTCTTCTCAGAGAAGCAGGAGAGCAGCTGAGTGTCAGGGCTTCTGCCAGGCTCCTGTCAGGGCCACAGCCCCGATATTCATCACTGCTTTCTGGTATCCTCCTGGGGTCATTGAGAGCAGATCAGCCATGCCCCAAAGAAACTTTGAAGTGAGTAAATGAGATTTTGCTCAGGTGGCAATAAGGATATACCATAATAATACCCTTTCTTTTCCTTTATTGAGGTACAATTGACATACAATAAACTGCATATGTTTAAAGTGTACAATTTTATGCATTTGCATGGATATACACACCTGTGACATCATCACCACAATAAGTTTTGACATATGTGTGTGTGTGCACATGTGCGTGTGTGCTAGTGTGTGTGTGTCAAACTAGAAGATTCCCCCGTCCCTTTGCAGTCCCCTCCTCCTGTCCCTACTTGTATGACCTCCCCCCAACTCTCCTGCTGTCTCTGGAGACTCATTAGCAATTTCTTGAATTACACATAAAGGGATTCATACAGTATGAACTAATTTTTGTCTGCCTTCTTTAACTCAGCGTAATTATTTGGATATTTTGTGTCCCAGTACTCTTCTCCTTTTTATTTCTGCATAGAGTCCCATTGTATGGATCTACCACCGTGGGTCCATCCATTTACTTTGTCACTAACTTATCTGTTGACCATTGGAAAAGCGATGGAGATAAAACTTGGTAACCGACACCCAGCCTAAGCTCAGGCAGATGCATGCATACCACCAATTCCTGTTAAAGATCTTTCCTTGAAACTTATGAAGCAAGGCCCCTAAGTCCTCCAACAATTTCATTTCAACAACTCGTGTATACTTCTCCTCATGATAAAGTGGCTCTTAAGGATATACATGAAAATAACAAAAAACCAGCTTTGAAGTTAACCCTGGATAAAAATAAAGCTTCTCTTCATGGTTTTGCACTTTTATTTTTTTATTTTTTTGTTCATGGTTTGCACTTTTAACATAGCTTGCCTACACTGCCAGAGATGTAGGTTATCTCTACAGCCACAAGGTGAGTATCTGCGGCACTTTGAATCTTCAGAGCGTAGAAAGCCAGACTCTGTGCTCTCGGAGACACTTTCACGAAGCCCAGGGGGCAGCTGGCCAGGTGCTAAATGCCTCTGCGAGCACCTTTGTCTACCTTGGCCACACTCTCCAAATGTTGCCTGCCAGTATTGCCTCCTTGGCAACAAGAAGTCCTCCTCTGTTGCTTCCTAGCCTCTCTGAGTGTAGCAGATAACACCGACTCACACTATTAGTTGATTGTTTGCTGTCCTATTAAATCTACACCAAGTCTCCTGAGAGGCCTCCAAGAGCAAAGGGCTCTATTGATTCAGCCACTGCTTCCTGCAGTAAAGCAGTGGCTGTGGTCAGATTAAGGTGCTATGATTCATCTTTTGAAGGTGAGAGGACTGATATGTATATGGATAAAATTATGGAGTCTTTGAAACCCAGTGTGAGAAAATGGAGTACACAGGATATGTTTATTGAATGCATGGGTTCGTATGTAAGGCAGAGAGAACCCTGTGAAAGACTCACAAAAAGAACTGATGTTATCAGTGTTGAGTTAGAAAGCAGGCAGCCAACCTGAATTTCATGCAGTGAGAGTCAAGTTAATGAATCTCATGATTCCTTGTAATTGACTTTCCACTTGATTATAAACTGTGGGCACAAGGGCTATGTTTTATTTATTACTGCATTTCCCTCAAAGATAAAAAGGACGAATAAATATTTGCTGTGAGGGTGGATGGCTGGGAGACTCAGTGGGGAATGTTCTGGGAATAACCTGCTTTGAGACCCATGGACACACCTCTCTATTAAAGAGTTGGCTTCCTCTCTTAACTCCCACCTGGAGTTGGGAAACAGAGTCTGGTTTTAGTATTAGACTACTCATTCCTCTCTTTGCCCTCAGAAATAAATATTCTCCTTTATGAATATTCTGAAAGCCCCCTGAGCAACCCCACCTTGGGCTGCTCTGCTCTTCTCTTGGGACCTCCTCCACCCACCTCTGTATGAGCCAACAACTAGAAGGTTAATCCCTGATATAGCAGAAGCTGTCTGCATATTTCTGCTCTTATCTTTACTATTCCCATACTTCTCCTTTCTTTGGAATGAAAGTATTTATCGTCCTCTAGTATTTTGAGTTTGAAGCTAGATGTTTAACCTTTCTTTTTAAAAATATGCACTTACAGCTATAAATTTCCTTCTAAGCACTGTTTTGATTACATCCCACAGAATTTGATGCCATATTTTACTATGATTTATTTTAAACTATTTTATACTTTCTTTTATAACATTTTATATTTTAGTTCGTCTTTAATCAGGGTTGTTTAAAATATGTGACCTAATTGTGAAACATTTGAGGACTTCTAGTAATCATTCTTTTGTTGATTTCTAGTTTAATTCCACTGTGCTTAAAATACATGGTCTGTATGATTTCAATCCTTTGAAATGTGTTGAAACTTGAGTTTGGCCCAGCATGTGGTCTATTTTGGTGAATGTTCTATGTGTATTTGAAGGAAGTGTGTGTTTTCTGGTTGTTGAGAATAGAGTGTAGAACTTACCCTTAGGATGTGCCTCTTTGGGGGTTTGGACTGAAAGCCTGGACTGCTTACTTAATATTCCCTTCCATTTTACTAGGCTTTAACTTCAATCTTTATTGTCCCAGCACTGTGTCGCTGTTGAGATATCGACTCAGTTGAGTAGGTCTTCAACTCCTGTTTCCTGCTGGGTATTGTGGCAACATGCCCTATTGTGGTAGTCAGCTTTCAATATAGTCCCATGATCTCTGCTGCCTAGTAATCATATTCCTGTGTAACTCCCCTCTCCCTGAGTATGGACTGGACTTATTGACTGGCCTCTAAAGAAGGTGATGTGGCAGAAGTGATAGGAGTGCCACTTCTTTTACTAGATTATAAAAACACCATATAGATTTGATGCCGATTCCTCTCCCTGCCCCCCCCCCCCCACCCATTACCCTGCCAGAACCCAGCTGCTATATTGTGAAGCAACGCTGTGGAGCATCTCACAGAGTGAAAGATCAAGGTCTGCCAACAACCTTGTGAATGAACTTAAAGGCAAATTCCCCTCTCTACTGCTAAATTAATTAAATAAGACCACAACCCCCAGATGACAGCTTGACTGCAACCTCATGCTAGACCTTGAGCCAATGACACTGTGCCGTGCCTGGGTTCCTGAACTACACAGACTGTTATTTTAAGCCATAAAGTTTTAACATAAATTATTATTCAGCAAGAGATACCTAACACAGAGAGAAATTGAAAAATAGAAAGAAGTAGGTGGATTCAGGAATTTGGGGGTTTTGTTTTTGTTTTTGTTCTTGAGAACATGCTACCAAGACCTGCTACATTGAGTTCAATTAAGTGTAAGGGAAAATGAGAGGTAAAGAATTACTCTTGGGTTTTTTTTTAATTTTTTTAAGGTTTTTATTTTTATTTTTGAGACACAGAGAGACAGAGCATGAGCAGGGGAGGGGCAGAGAGAGAGGGAGACACAGAATCTGAAGCAGGCTCCAGGCTCTGAGCTGTCAGCACAGAGCCTGATGCAGGGCTCGAACTCACAGACTGTGAGATCATGACCTGAGCTGCAGTCGGACACTTAACCGACTGAGCCACCCAGGTGCCCCTACTCTTGGGTTTCTAGTTTGAATGGTTATGTGAATAGTAATGCCATTTACTAAGATTGAAAAATCTGAAGGAAACCGGCAACCATGTTGAAGCATCAAGTAACAGTTGGATATGCAACTCTAGAGTTCTGGGGATAAAAGGCTGGAAATCAGATCTGGGATGATAGTAGTATTAACCTCACTTGTGCGTATTAGGTGAGATAATGCAGACAAAAACCTTTGCACAGTGGACACAGTTGTTACCTGTAGTGGGTATAATTGTGTCCCCTAAAAAGATATGTTCAGGTCCTAGTTCCCGGTACCTGTGAATGTGACCCTGTTTGGAAATGTAAATATATAACTTTTGCAGATTAGGATGAAGTCATATAGGATTAGAGTAGACACTAATTCAGTGACTGGAGTCCTTATATAGAGAGAAGACGGAGACACAAAAATACACACAGAAAGGAGAAATGCCATCTGAAGACAAAGACAGAGATAACAGTGATACTGTTACAAACCAAGGAATCAACATAGACTCACCAGAAGTTAGGAGAGAGGCATGGTATGTTTTCTCCCTCAGAACGTCCAAGGAACCAACTCTGACAACACCCTGATTTCTGACTTCTAGTGTTGAGGATTTTGAGATAATAAATTTTTGTTCTTTTAAACCACCCATTTTGTGATAATTTGTTACAACAACCATAGAAAAATAATAGTTTCCAAATAAATGTGAAATATGAATGGTTATCATTGCTTTTATTATTATTATTATTATTATTATTGTACCATTGTTGTTTTTGTTGTTTTATATCCAAACACCTAACACATTGATTTGTGCATATTAGGAATTCAATTCATAATTTTGGTAGAATAAAATTCTGTGCTATCTTCAGACTGAAAAGAAATAATTCAGAGCGAAGATTATCTGCACATATTCCAAAGGAATCTTGAAAGAATAGATTCTTTTCTCTTTTACCTGAAAACCCACTTTTCTTTGTAGAATCCCAGAATCAAGAATTTCAGATTACATATCTTCTCTCTAACCTGACTCCTGTAATTTCCTGTCTTCTCATTTAGATCCAGCTGAAGTGTTTCCATCTTGCTACAGTCTGCCCAGAACAAACTATCCATGTGATACCAGGCTCCCTCAAACTCACATCCTAGCCTTTACTAACTTGTTTGTCATATATTACATTATTTGGATTATGATCTTGTATAATTAAATGATACTTGACCACCACTGATATGTTTCTCTCCTTGAATTTTTTAGATGATGTTTGAAAAAAATGTGGCCCATATTTTTAGGATAATGGGTCTAAAATGTCTTTAGTCAGTGTTGGAAAAGAACTTCTTTGAAAAGGGATGTTTGCTTCCATAACACAGGCTTAGTTAAGTGATACTATAAATTGCTGTACATGATCTCTGGTTCATTTTCAGAGAGCAGATTCAGAAATGAATATTCTAGCCTTAGAAGCATTCTGGCTGAATTCTTGGAGAGTCGCACTTGAGACAGCCTCTCCCGAGGGCTCAGTCTGAGATGTGCTGTCTGACATACCACAGGAGCACATGGCCCTCTCAGTCCCACAATGAAGCAAATGTCATTGTTGGACCCAAATGTGATTTTAAGGAAATGTGCCAAGACCTCTTTCTCTTCCTTTGTTTCCAATCTTAGGGTGTGATAAACCACCACTGGACATTAATTATTTTTGGGGACTTAATATTTTTTTACCTGGAAAGTTAGAAAAGAAATAAAAGTCCAGATATTCCCAAACGTAGAAAAAAATTAGTATCATCTGGAAGAATGCATTTAAGTTGTAGAGTCTTGGGGCACCTGGGTGGCTCAGTCAGTTAAGCGTCCAACTCTTGATTTCAGCTCAAGTCATGATCTCACAGTTCATGAATGCAAGCCCCACATTGGGCTCTGTGCTGACATCTCAGACATTACTTGGGATTTGGTCTCCGTCTCTCTCTCTGTCCCTCCCCCAGTTGCTCTCTATCTCTGTCTCAAAATAAATGAAAATAAACTTAAGCAAATGTACAGTCTTGGATCCTTTTCCAAATCCACTGAGAATCAGAATCTCTGGGCCAGCATAGGGCTGGGAGGAGAGTTGCAACTTAAATTTTTAGCAAGCTCCCCACCTGACTCTGATGCCACCTACTTAGCATCTAGCCTCAGAATATTTAAAAACTGTAATTCCTTCCATATACAGGTGTGAAAAACAAGGCAAAGGATTGTCAGAGTATGCCATAGGCTTCCTCATTTTTCAATAGCTCCTTGAAATATTTTTTTAACTTCTTTTTTTAAATAAAGGAGAGAGAAAAATTTGATGGAGAAAGAATTAGTAAAACATGAAGTGAAGAGTGAGCTTAAAGATGAGGATACTAAAACAGAGATAAGAGGTGTCCACAGAGGCAACTTGTGGATTGGGAGCAATAATCAGAGCTGGGCTGAACTTCTCCAGATTAGAGCTGTTCAAGGTGGTTGGTTTTGATTTGTTTTTTACTAAAGCCCTGACGCCCTCTAGCCGGCAACTGGAGAAGTCCAGAGTGTATAGGGAAGCATGTTCTCTGCTTGGAACTGGGTTCTTGCTTTGGAATCCAGATTGTTTCAGTTTCCCTTCATATGGTTTGGGTACCACGTTTCTTTTTTAACTATTTTACTATCTCTGCTGCTTTAAAGCCACATCCTCTTGATCTCTGTAAGTAAAGTTGTGAACTCCACAGAAGAGAGGACAATTATGCTTAACATATTTTTGTCTCAGTTTAGGCGGGGACAGTGCAGAAAACATTTCAAATTTCTTAATTTCACCCTAAGAAGTATAATTTATATTGAGCAGTTGAGCTGGCATTTAAATAAACTGCGATTTGAGAAGTAATTCAAATGGTTTACACTGGTTCCCCTTGCCCAAAGTAACTTAGAAGATTCCTCAACATTTACTTCCATTGGTCTGAAAAACACCTGCTAAAGAGTTTTGATTATAATCATAGTGAAAGTAAGGGGCTGGTGGTCCAAAAACAGCCTCATAGAATCCCCTATTTCAACTGCATCAAGGTAAAGAGAATGCATGTGAGTAAGCAATTTGTGAAAGAGCTTTGGGCTGAGAGCTGGACGGGAGGTATCTAGTGTCTGTGAAGTCAGCTCCCCAATTGTATACTCTCTGCCTAACTTCAGTTCTTAGTACATACCAAAGGCAGAGGGCAACACTTGAACCTATAGTTCTGCTATATGAAGAAGCTTTGAAAATCGTGACAATCACAGACACCAAGTAAAGTGGTTAGATAATTAAAGAAGGGGACGTGGAATTTGTGTTTATCCAGTAAAAGCCCATCATCTGACTTGGGGTCTGGGCATGAAAAGAGGCCACTACCGTTGCTTTTAAAAATAAAAATGGGTAGGAGATCTTGAATTTTTAGAACCATCTTTCATCGAATGGTATCATTTCAAAGATAAAGTGAGAGTAAAGAAGAAAGAAAGAAATTCTAATACCTGTAGTTATGTTTGGGAATAAACAAGAAGAAGGGAGAGCAAATCAAAGCCGACTTTCTCCAGAAACATAGGAAAATAAAGGGTTACAACCATCTCCTTCTGAAACTTTGAAGAGGAACAGGAGAATCTTCTGGTGGTCTCTCCCTGCCGCCCACCGCTTCCTCCTTCCCGAAGCGGGCGTGGCGAAGTTCAGCACCTCGGAAAGCGCCCCCTCAACTCGCGCGGGGGTTTACGCATGCTCCCTGGGAGCCCGCAGCCTAGGTTTTGCGGGTGCGAGTAGAATTCCGGTGACAGCGGCTGACAACTCACTGGGAGCTGACAACAGCGGAGAGGTGGAGGCGCAAGGCTGGGAGGATGACTTCGAAAGACCTCCGGAGAGTCAGAGCGAGATAGATGGAACTCCCCTCTCTTTTTCCTCTCAAAGGGCAGAAACCTCGTCCAAGCTGCAGCAGCAAAGGAAACCGACAAAGGTATTTGAAAGAGAAGGAGCGGGCCCCCAATAGAGGTCCTGAGGGGTAGGGTGGGTATAGCCTAGTGCCCAACAAACGCAGTGCGGGAACGTCTGGATCGTACAGCAAGGATCGTCCGAGCTCAGCCAGAGAATCCTTGGACGCCCACCGCTCGCCTTCGGAGCTGCGCTGCTCGGCTCTAGAACTCCGCTCCAGAACAGACACGGAGACCAACTCTCGCGCCCCAACGCCGCCGCGGGCCAGAGAAGCTTTTGGCACCCAGTACCCAAGAGCTATGTGCAACCGCTGCCTTGAAAGCTCCCACGAACGCCCTGCGCCCTCGCGGGGACAGAACCCCCAGCGCGTTGGACTCGCTTAGGTCTTGAAGTCCTCCTGGAACATGACCTAGAGGCACCTGTGCCTGCAGGTACCTGTGCCACGGCAGTCACTATGAAGAAGGCGGCTGGCGGAGACGAGCTCGCAGAACTCTTCAGTATGATCCCGTACCTTCTGCAGGCGGCCAACACCAGCGGCAACGCGTCGCTGCAGCTTCAGGACTTGTGGTGGGATCTGGGGCTAGAGCTGCCTGACGGCGCGGCGCCGGGGCATCCCCCGGGCACCGGCGGGACAGAAAGTGCAGACACCGAGGCCCGGGTGCGGGTCCTCATCAGCGTGGTGTACTGGGTGGTTTGCGCGTTGGGCCTGACCGGCAACCTGCTGGT
The DNA here is from genome assembly GCF_046562875.1 of Panthera onca. NCBI lineage: Eukaryota > Metazoa > Chordata > Mammalia > Carnivora > Felidae > Panthera > Panthera onca. The sequence continues at coordinate 27,267,206 of NC_138339.1, forward strand.
GCTCTACCTGATGAAGAGTAAGCAGGGATGGCGCAAGTCCTCCATCAACCTCTTCGTCACCAACCTGGCGCTGACAGACTTTCAATTCGTACTCACCCTGCCCTTCTGGGCGGTGGAAAACGCTCTGGACTTCAAATGGCCCTTCGGCAAGGCCATGTGCAAGATCGTATCCATAGTGACATCCATGAACATGTACGCCAGCGTCTTCTTCCTCACCTCCATGAGCGTGGCGCGCTACCACTCGGTGGCCTCGGCTCTTAAGAGCCACAGGACCCGAGGGCACGGCCGGTGCGACTGCTGCGGCAAAAGCCTGGGGGGCAGCTGCTGCTTTTCAGCCAAAGCACTGTGCGTATTGATCTGGGCCTCCGCCGCGCTGGCCTCGTTGCCCAATGCCATCTTCTCCACCACTATCAAGGTGATGGGCGAGGAGCTGTGCCTGGTGCGCTTCCCAGACAAGTTGCTGGGCGGCGACAGACAGTTCTGGCTGGGCCTCTACCACTTGCAGAAGGTGCTGCTAGGCTTCGTGCTGCCCTTGTGTATCATCAGCCTGTGCTATCTGCTGCTGGTGCGCTTCATCTCCGATCGCCGAGTGGCAGGGACCGAAGGAGGAGCCTCGGCTGGCCGGGGCAGCCTGGCCGCAGCCAGCGCCCGGAGACGGTCCAAAGTCACCAAATCAGTGACCATCGTGGTCCTATCATTCTTCCTGTGTTGGCTGCCCAACCAGGCGCTCACCACCTGGAGCATCCTCATCAAGTTCAACGCGGTGCCCTTCAGCCAAGAGTATTTCCTATGCCAGGTATACGCGTTCCCGGTGAGCGTGTGCCTGGCTCATTCCAACAGCTGTCTCAACCCCATCCTCTACTGCCTCGTGCGCCGCGAGTTCCGTAAAGCGCTCAAGAGTCTGCTGTGGCGCATCGCGTCGCCCTCTCTCACCAGCATGCGCCCTTTCACAGCCACCACCAAGCCAGAGCCCGAAGATCAGGGGCTGCAGGCCCTGGCACCTCTCCACCCGACCGCGGAGCCTGACCTGGTCTACTACCCGCCTGGCGTGGTGGTCTACAGTGGGGGGCGCTACGATCTGCTGCCCAGCAGCTCCGCCTACTGACTCAGCCCAGGGTGCGCAGTCACCGCAAAGTGGCCTTCCCCGGGTGGGGAAAGAGGAGAGCGGATTAGGAGATGCTGGGCGCCCGCCGGATCGAGAGGTAGGAGGGACGAGGATAGGGAGGGGCGCAAGGGAGCCGCCACTGAGAAGACGAGGGGGCTGTCTCCGGGGAGGGAAGGCTTCCAGACAAGGTGGAGAAAGGAAGCTGGCAAAGGGGCCCGGGTCAGCATCGCAGAGCCAAGCCACCAGCCCGCGACCCCCTTCTCTCCCCCCACACAACTTCCTCTCCTTAGGCTGTCAACACTGGGCAGGGTAGGGGCGCCCAGAAGCGGAGAAAGGACTCAGGAATGTAAAGAAATTGGGGCGCGAGGAAGTGGGGCTCAGCCAAGTGGTGCGCAGGCAATTGAGCGCATTTATTCCAGCGACTTTTATGGAGCTCTTGAAAGGGTCCTAGCGACGCGTCCAACTGGGGGAGCCTCCCACAAAACCTTTCCTTCGCGCCTTGGCAGGCGAGACGGCCGCAGCGCCGTCTGACTTGCGGCGTGGCTGCGCAGAGAGCCCGGTTTGGGAATAAGAAACTTTTTCGGAGTTGGAAGAAAGTAGTGACGGTCTTGATCCACATTCAAGAGAAATGCACCGCGAGAGAGGCATCTCCCGTGAGGCCATTGTACCATTTACCATCGCGGACAGGGGGAGTGGGTACGCGGGAGCCGGGCCGCGACTCTGCGCTCAGCGGTCACCTGAGACAAAATACTCGCCCGCAAACGCCGCGAGCGATTAGCTGGGGAGTGGCGTCCTTGAGGGAGGGAGCAGTTGCATTGTGATTAGAGGGACTGAACTGAGACCTTTTCAGGCTCTCGCCTCTGAAGGAAAAGGGGAGCTCACGTGCTCCCTTAGTAACCGAGCAGGAAGAGAGGGCGCCAGGTGCCGGAAGCCTGGACTTCCCAGTTCCCCGGGGAGCGGCGTGGGTACTGGAAACCCTGTGTGCTCCTTTCTGCGCGCGGCAGGTGAGCTGTGCCCTGGAGCAACTTGAAAAGGTCTGAGTAAACACGCTACTGGGCGTGGGGACTTTTCTGTAGCCTCTCCTCCTTCACTCTTTGGGACTCCGGGTGCCCGTTTGATAGAGGCTCTGGACCAGCCTGTAGAGGGTCGGCACCGCCAGGGCTTCTGTAGGCTCAGGACAGAAAACTAAGAGATGCTGTAGAAATGGGGGAGCGGGGCGGGGGGGGGGGGGTAAGGGAGACTTCTGGAAACCAAACTCCTAGAACCAGATTTCAACAGGAGGCGTGGAGTGGGAAAGGGAATGGAAGACTCGAGTAAAATCTATCCCAAAGGGAAGAGAGTACAGAGAGCCTATTCTGAGGGGATCATCACAATTTCTGCTGAGGGGTTCTCTCTTTCTCATAATATTGAGAAGACAAGGTGGGGAGTAAGACTTTCCACAGGATACTGTGGGACTTCAAATGGCTCTTTGGCCAAGTTCCATTCATTCTAAGGAATGCTCTGCATGGTGAGCGTGAATTACAAATTCTTCCTGAACCACCAGGCAGTCTATGGGACCATCTCTGAAGAATGACACGTTTCTTAAGACAATTCTGTCCTGGTCACAGCAATTTAGTCCTTTCTTGAGGCTGCTTAGAGAATAGGGATCAAACATCAGCCTACCCATCCAACTGCCAGTTTGGACAGAGGTGCTACTGTTCTCTTTGGGTGATCTAGTTTGGGATTAAAAAAAAAAAAAAGCAAACCTGGCAACTTGGGCATCTATTGTTGTGGTTCTTTCACAATAAATAATCATTATACAAACATGTCTGCTTAAACAGCCTCTCAAACTAAATCTTTTTGTACTTTTGTTGGAAATGTCCTGTAGTGTCTGAGATTTCAGGCTCAGTGGGAACACCTGCAGCCCTAGCATCCCTCGTCCTGCATTCTGTAACACAACGCAATGTAATTACTAAGCATTCATAGCTTTGCCACAAAAACGAAAGCTTCCTGATCTCCTCAATCCTGAGCAGTCCTGAGAAGTTAGCTTTTTAGAAAACCGAATAATGCTTTTGTTTTAAAGTAGTCAAATAGGGATGCCTGGTTGGCTCAGTTGGTAGAGCATGTGACTCTTGATCTCTGGGTTGTTAAGTTCAAGCCCCACCTTGGGTGTAGTCTACTTAAATAAATAAATAAATAAATAAATAAAGTTGTCAAATTAGTCTTTCTTTGCTCTTTAGGAAGAAAAAATATTGATACTGATATCGAATAGCAATTGCTATTATTAGCTATTCGAATAGCTAATAAAAACTGAACGTCAACCCCCTCCAAGTCCCCAAAAACAAAATAACCAAGCAAGAAACACCCAGAAAGAACAAACAGTAGTAGCATGGCAGTGTATCCATGTATAATGTTGATATTAGCCTCTCGTGGAGAGATTCTCTTTGTTACAGGAACTTGCCATTTCAATTTTGACAATAAGATACTGGGTTGGTTCAGGTTTTTAGGGAAGTATGTTGAAGGGTGTGCTTCTGCCATGATGGGCCCTAGAAAAATAGAAGGGGCTAAGGGCAAGGCCTTCATGAAAGAACTTTGTGAAAAGAATCCACTTGTCCCCATCCAAACTTGAGGGCTTCTGAGAACATGGCTAGAGAGAGCCAAGACTATGACTTCTGTTTACCACAAAGACAAAAAAATAAACCAGGAAATGGCCAAATTTATTTTATTTTTTTTGAATGCCAGTTGTGTGCCAAGCCCTGTACTGGGTGCTGAGATCACACACATCAACTAGACACATTACCGACTTGTATATTTAGAAGGAGACACAGCCTTGTACACAAGGCAACTAGGTCATGGAACAGTGAGTTGAATCTCATAATAAGGCTAAAAGAAAGTGCTATGGGAATACAGGGGGCAGAAAGCTTGGTTCTGCTGGAGGATAAGAGACTTCGTTATCAAAATAGTATATGAGATGGACCTAGAAATATGGGTACAAGTTAAATGGGCAGGGATGGCAATTTAGACAGGTAGTGAGGACACAGGACATTTGCAGCTGAGGGAAAGCAGTGATTAAAGGTTTGAGGTTGGAATGTCAGTTGCATGGTGGGGGAAGCAGCAGACAAAGCAGTTTGGCTTTCCTTTCTCCTACAGGATTTCCTGGGATTTCTGATCCGAATTTAGGTGTACCTGCATTTGCTTTATTTGTCTGGGAATAGAACATTACTGTCCGAGAGAAACAAGAGAACAAGTATACTGAGAACAAGTACTTGAGTGCCTAAAAGTGCTTAAAGGCTTTTAAAATTGGATTCTATCCACTCATTCAAACCTGAGTGGAGTCGAGTTAAGAGAGCAGAGTGTTTGAATATCCAAGTGTGTGTGTGAGTGCATGTGTGTGAGGGGATTTAGGGGTGGTGGTGAATGCATGCCCTAGCTCCTTTCTTCATCCCAGCAGCCCATCTAGTCCTTCAGCTGAAAAGAGTTTCCCTTGCCCTGTCCTCGGCCAGAGACGACTACTTTTAACTTCTTGGGGTCCAGGTAAGATGGTCCTTAACTGCAGGTCATTCCTACCTCACCCATTCATTGATTTCAAAATCTTCAATCACCAGAACAGTCCTTGGAGAAATGATCAGGAAATAAACATTGAAGTCTGCAAATAATTCTACTTTTAAACTTTGCAGACGCCAAGGACAGGTGAATTACAAGGGAGGTGTTTCTTTTATAACACAGGGTTCTGGGTCACATGGGATCCTCTGAGCATTTGCTCATCATCATCCCACAGTATAGGCTAGAGAGCAGGTTTCTCCCTGATCACTCCTCTGAGTCAGTCATGACCTCGCCACTCTACGATGGATAATGTGAGAGGGAGGAGGGAGGAAGGAAGATGGAGTGGTTTTGAGTGTTGACTATCTCATGTAATTTACTGAATACCATACTGAAAATGGAAACCAAAAACAAAACCAGTGGAGCTGTATGGGGACAGAATGGTGGTCAGTGGACCAGTTGTTCACCCTCGGGATGGTGAGACTGACTGGGAGCTGTGGCTGCCGCTGCCCAGCATCACAAGGGCATGTATCACCCAGAAAAGATCAAAATTCACAATCTGAGGTATGCTTTCTACTGAATGTGCACTGCTTTCCAACTATCGTTAAGTAAAAGAAGATGAAGGAGAAGGAGAAGGAGAAGAGGAAGAAGAATTGTAATTTGAACCATTGTATTGTAAGCCAGGGACTGTCTGTATGAGTAAATGAAGTATGAATTAAATATGAGCAAGCTAATATCATAAATCATCAGCAATATTTTGAGTATTGGTGAAATAATGAAAAGTATGACCCTCCGATTAAATATAGACCTCTGGTTAAGAAAAAAACAACACATGATAGAATAAACACCATTGTCCTGTGTAAAACTAGTCGGCTTCTGGCGTTTTGTCAAGGCCTGGAATGTCCTGAGATGCAGTAGGAGGGCGCATAGAGGCGCCATCTCCCACAATTAACCTTTGCCACCGGTGAATGGAGGCAGAGCCCAGTCTTTCCCGAGATAGATGATGCCTAAAATAAGGAAACTGCTGTGCAGAGGTTTGGCAGAAAGTGAGGTGCAGGCAGATCACTGTAGCAGAAGTCATAACGCAGGGCAGCCAATGGGCAGACCCCAAAGCTGCAGAGCCAGAGGACAGACTGATTTCCTACCATGCCCTTCACTGTGTTGGAGGTTAGGGATGATGTCTCCCTATTGACCTAATCCACATATCTTACGAAGAGAGCCACAAAACAGCAGCCGATCATGGCCACCACAGAGGCTGTGATTACCACAATGACGCTCCCAGCCTTGTTGACCAGGAAGCCCAGGCCACCTCCAACCAGGATCTGAGCCAGCTGCACCATGCAGGTGAGGACCGCGCAGTCCAGGCCCTGCCCTCTCTCACTGCCGTCCAGACTCCCTCCCGGGGCCTGCTGTCTCTGCAAGGGAAACACAGGAACACATTTAATCTACGCGAACAGTACTTTAGGGCAGAGGTCAGCACACTATTTCTGTGAAGAGCCAGATAGGAAACACGTTCAGCTTGTGGTTCCCATGGTCTCGGTCGCAAGCACACAGCTCTACCATTGTAGTGTGAAAGCAGCTACAGTAAACACACGAGTTGGCGTTCCAATATAACTTCACAGACATTGGTATTTGAATTTCATGTAATTTCCACTTGTCACAAACGTTATCCTTCTACTGATTTTCTTTTTAAAATTTCATTTAAAAATATTAAGAGAATTCTTAGCTCACGGGCTGTACAAAAACAAGTGGCAGGCCACATGTGGTCAATGAGGCTTAGTTTGCCAACTCCTGATTTAAGGTCACCGAGAAGCTCCAAATTCGTGCCTGAGGCTGTTTTTCCTACCTGCCACCTACCTTCAATTCTCCTGTTAGTGCCCATGAAGGTTAAATGATTAATATATGCAAAATTATCTCTTCCTAAGAAGTCAATAAATAAAATGGAATGGAAACTCAATACATACTCCCTTCCTTCCCTCCTTAGTGTTAAAATTTCAAATATGTGTAGAAGGATGTTGAATCCCAGATCTACACAGGAGAAACAACATAAAAAAAAAAGTCAGCCTTTCAATATGGTCGATATGCGGCCTGAATCGGTTGATAATGTCGCCACTTATTGGGTGTATTCTTTATGCTAGGCCTGTGCAAGATTCTTCGGCATATGTCGCTTCACGTCTTCCTTCCCTCCTCCCTGGATGCACGTATTACCGTTATCCCCATATAACAACAATAATACTAACTACCTTTTTTGGAGTCTTTGCCAGGTGCTAGGTAGGCATCACGCTAGACAGACCACCTGCACTATCTTGTGGAGTTTCATTTTCCAACAACTCTATAAGGTGGGCATATTATTCCCATTTGCTTGATGAGGAAGCTCAGGCTCTGAGAGTTTGAATGATAATTCCTATACTAGTAAGGTTAAAAAACAAAAGCATTGTGCAGAAAAAATGCACGTTATGCTTTGCATAAGACAGGGAAAATAAGAAAACAGATTCATACTTGTCTGATTTTCATTTTAACATACTGGAAAGATAAACAAAAACCTAGTAAGAGTGCTTACTTGTAGGCCCCCTGGGGGGAAATGGGGAAATGAGTAGGTGGGAGCCACCTGTCAGTGTGTATGTGTATATTGTGTATATTGCTGTGATTGTTGAACCATGTGAACATATTGCCTTCTCTAAAAATGAACTCGTTCTAAGTGATATTTAATAAATAAATGGATGACTTCCCCAGTGTTGCACAACTGCAAAGTAGGGGCAGCAGGATTCGAACCCAGGTTTCTCTGAATGCAAAGCTTGTGTGTTTTTGCCCTAGCTTTCTCCTAGGAGGTTCTGTTCTTTGTGATAACTGTCTCTTTAACAGCAAAACCTGTGTGTGCATCGAAACGTTAGTGACAATGTTTGCCAGGGGATGAGAGCAGCCACGGACTCTAATTTGGAAGGTTTTAACTCCTAGAGCAACTCTGCCCTGCGGCATTGGTCAGAACAAATGATAGAGAAGACTGGGGTTGCCCGGGCACATGAAAGGGTCCAGTGTTTTTGCAGCTTCCTGCTGGGATGGATTAAGCTTTTTTCTTTAGCTTTTATATCACTACTCCAGGTAAGGAAATGTAAGTCTATTCTCATGGAGAAAAAGTGACATGTTTTGAAAAGAAGAGGTGGTAATCTTAAAGCAGAAAGACCCCACCCACTGTTTTTTTAGGGCAGCCTGGTGCCTTCCCCTCCATCGTGAGCTCCAAAGGCAGAGAAAGGCAGCCAGGGAGTGACCACCTGCAACCCCAGCTTTCCTCCCTGTGCCCAGGGTCTGACTTACTAAAACCTGGACTCCAAGGGAATGTGGGCTAGGAATTTCCTACCTTTAATCAATAACTCCACCACTGCAGCCATTGGGAGTGGGGGACCCGGAAATGCTGCAGGAGCACTGGACATTGGGGCCGTTGTCAGAATCCCCAGGGTCCCCTTTCTTTGTGTGATTGTAGGCTGGTTTCTCAGCATTCCTGAGCCCCCTTTTCTTAATCAAATAAATGAGAGTAGCAGTACCTGCTCCCCTGTTCTCCAGGTACACAGGGCTTCAGAGTGAGGAGGAGGGTGTGGGCTAGGAAGGTGGTCATGCTTCGACCGCACCGTCATTACATTTGGCTGGGCATTTGAGAGCTCCTGTTTTAAGACTCTTGTTTCCAGCCCTGCCCTACACTTTCCTACCAAATACCCCCAGCCTTCAGGTGAGGTTCAATGACGCACCTTCTCTTCTTGCTCCTCGCGGTGGTACTTGGCAATGAGGTTAAAGGGCACAGTGTACAGAGTGCTGGACATCACACCAAACGAGGTACACAGAGCCAGGGTGGAGTAGACATTCGGGAAAAGTCCAACAAATCCTGTCCCCAGGCCAAATAGCAAATACCCCATGAAGTAAAGACCCTTTAATCCAATGTAGGATACCAAAGATTTCTGAAAGTCTGTGGGGAAAAGAAAGAGAGAAATTGCAGCTGACGGTGTCAGTGATAATTTCAGACAATCCTTTCTTTTGAAGATTCACTTTTTTTAGGAGCCTTCCTTTGATACTGAGTCAGGAACAAAAGAATCTCCTTATCTGTGCTTAAAAACAGCTGGCTTTTGGAATCAGTCTTAAATCTTGTGCATACAGAAGAGCTGGAAATTGCCTTGCTAGGTTGATCTTGTTTTCCACAGGGAGGGACCAGGTGCTATTCAGCAGGCAGCTGAATACCAGCGGGATGCAAAGAAGTGGAAAAGCCCATTTTGGCTATGGGACTGTGGGGGCGCAAGACATGGAAGAAAAGTGGGGTCCTTCTGGTTTACAGCAGTCTAACCTAACAGGATACAAACAACAATCCAGGCGTATCTTGGCCCCACAGCCCCAAGTCAGACTGGAGGAAACTGAAACAACCAAATTTAAAGAATGATCCAGGTCATCTGGTCCCTTCATTCCCATCTGAAGGCCGTCTGCACACCTGGGAAGGAAGTGAAGGATGCCCTTTATCTAAAGACAGGTTCCCTGACTTGCCAACACTTCCCAGGCTGGTGAGGGGCTCTCACCACACCCAGAACCTACCTCCCCATTGCTGGCTCCCTCACACTCGGTCCATTTCTGTAACTTCTCAAAACCTCAGCTTCCTCATCTAAAAAAAACCCCAAGGTTAATAAAGCCCTTCTTTGAGGTTGTCATCAGGATCAAATGAGATCCGATGCTTATGACATCACTTAGCCCAATGCCAAGCACAGAGAAGACATCCGGTTAATGGTGACTATTGTTATTGCAACAAATACACGCTTGTCTGAAGATCGTTGTCCTTAACGTGGTTCCCCTCCCAGTCAGTAAACTTGGCTTGCTCATAAAAGCGTTGTAGTAGATTAGTAGAGTTCATTTTTAAAAATTGAAAATTCTGTTTTAAAATGTTTTACTGAGGCGCCTGGGTGGCTCAGTCGGGTAAGTGTCCAAGTCTTGATTGTGGCTCAGGTCATGATCTCACGGTTGTGAGATCGAGCCCTGATGTGGGCTCCATAGGATTCCATCCCTCTCGCTCTGCCTGTCCTTCTCTCTCCCTCTACTTCTATTTCTCTCTCTCTCTCTCTCTCTCTCTCTCTCTCTCTCTCAAAAAATAAATTTTTTAGGGGCGCCTGGGTGGCTCAGTCGGTTAAGCGGCCGACTTCGGCTCAGGTCATGATCTCACAGTCCGTGAGTTCGAGCCCCGCATCCGGCTCTGTGCTGACAGCTCAGAGCCTGGAGCCTGTTTCGGATTCTGTGTCTCCCTCTCTCTGACCCTCCCCCATTCATGCTCAGTCTCTCTCTGTCTCAAAAATAAATAAACGTTAAAAAAATTAAAAAAAATAAATTTTTTAAAGGTTTTACTATGTTTTCCAACATGGTAGGAAAATTCCCTTAGAAACCTTGATCTTTCTTTTTTAAATAGCTGTTCCCAATCCACATGTTCCCTATCTTTCCCCTGCCCATTCTGCTGGAACCCATGAATCCAGGGGGTGAATGATAGAGACCTCAAATGTGTCTATTCAAGAACAAAATTTTCCATATCTGTTGGAAATAATGGTTGGATTTAATTCACCTAGACAAGAAATCTAATCTGTATTACATTTAAATCAATTATGGAAACTAAACACTGTCTCAGGTCATCTGATGGAAGTCAGAGCTCTGAAAATGACAAGTGGGAAACGTTGTTTCCTCTATTAAATCCGTACCATCCCTAGAAGGGCTGCTGTCAAGGTTGAGAGTGAAAGCTGTAGAGAGCTAGGAGAGTTCTTGTTTGCTTAATGATTACGTTTATACAAAAAAATGTAACCTAGGTGCCTCAGTACCTAAAAAGACACCATCAGTATTCACTGGGGAAATGCTCTCAGCCAAGTATATAGGCCAGCCAAGAAAAAGGCAGAGAAGCACAAAGAGATATTTGGAAACATAAGTAACTTCAGTACAAAGACGTCAGGCAAAAAATCCTCTATTCATGAAGAGACTCAATAAGTGTAAGGGCCTGATACCCAGTCGTGGTTACGTCTTCATACTATGTCTTTCATCAGTACTGGAGGGAATGACTGATTTAAGCACCCACTATGAATAGTAGCGTATGATATGAAAAATTGGCTATATTTCAGTATTCGATATTGCTATTTTCATGGATCTAAGTGTGCTTGCTATGTAAAAGGAACCTGAAAATACCATACCTCACCCTCCACCTCAGCAGCCAGAATGCCCTGCCAAACTCCATCTGGATAGAAATTCTGGGTCTGCATCTGATGTTATATGATGAGTCCAAAATACAGGATGTACTCTGGAATTAAAGGAAATGATTGATTCTGCCCAGGGTGTTTTGGAGTGCAGAGGGAAAGAACTTGGAAGATTTAACAAGGTCATATTGGAGCTGAGTCTAAAAGCTTGAGTAGCAGTTGTCTAGATGTGGAATTAGAAAGAGCATCTGGTAGAAGGAAAAACCAAAAGCAGTTTGAAAAACACAGAGCTGAGAAAGTCTGTGTAGTGAGTCTTCAGGGGGAGTGAATCTGTGTGGGAGTGACAGAGGTCAAGGTGTAAACCAGACCAAGCTGAAAATCATGGAATGCCAGGCTGAGGACTTTGACTTTATCTTATGGGCATGGAAAGACCCTGAAGATCCTTAGGGCTGGTTGGTATTTTATAAATAAAATTTTAGTTCTAATTCAAGTGAAAGGGATCCCATAGATCTACACATTAACATAACTTTGGAAAACTATTCAAATAATCGTTTATTGTATACAGAGCTTTTAACTCAAAACGGCCTAAAAAATAACATGCATTTTAATTTTCAAATACCTAAGAGTAGCTCCTAATGGAATGGTCCTTAGTAGGGATTCTTTGAGAAAAAAAAATATTTTTAAATGTCACAAAACTAAAATGCTAATTACTTGTGGAAAATTGGGCTCCTCTTACAAGAATGAGGTGGTATAAATAGTCCCCCCACCTCTTGATAGCACAAAGGGATTGAGACGAATGACTTATTAGTCCCTTTTAGTCTAATGCTCTCTGATTCTATTTTAAGTACTTGAAAACTTCCTCCTGGAATTTTCTTAGTTCATTCACCCTAAAGGGAAAAAAAGGAGTTTTGCTAAAGAAATATAACTTTTAAGCCACCATTATTTGGTTATCATAAATTTTAAAATAATAAATTTTATGGTTTCGTGGTTATGGGACTCATGAATTCCTTATATGTTTGTATTAGGTCCCCTTTTCCCACTCGTGCTATATTTTGAAGATATTTTTTTGATCTTGAAGCAGGTTTCCTAATGTATTATGGCTGGTTGGAGGCCAGATCAGGTGTCATTATACACATTCACTCTCTTCCCCCTCAGGAAGCACACTTCAGTGGCAGAATGAGTGCCCCCTGGGAATGGTGACAGGGATTGTCCATCACTTCCCCCTCTCCCACCTGGGCCATAACCCTGCTATCCCCTGGGTCTGCCCAAAGCCTAGAGCTCTGAGTTGCAGGCCAGCTACTCTCCCCACAATCCAGGAGGAGCTTCCATTATTATTAGAAGCCCAATTTCTACTCCAAATGGGGGACCTGCATACCTTTTATCAGCCAGATTATTTCACTTAATTCAATGTATACAGAGCTTGGAGATTTCCATACACATTGGCAGGCACCACATGAGACTAAGGTTATAATACATTAGTTTGGGGTTGTTTAAAACCAATCACAGAAATCTCTTTGTTTGCAGTGTCCTTACAGCTGAAACTTAGCTAACGGGGGTTAATGGACTCCAGTCCCTGTGGAAAGCTGGTACCTTAGGAAAAAAGTTGTCATCTTCAATCCTTGAAAAGTGCTCCTGTGACATTTCACCCTGCCTACCTGAGCTAAGCTAACATTTTGCATGTTAATTCTGTCACCCAGCATTTTAAGCATCCTTCCTATGTTCAGTCATTTATAGTTCTAATAAACATATCTGTGAAACTCCACCAGTGATCTTACTCCAGTAGAACACTAATCAATACTCACTGTTAATCAATACTCTCTGCTGGGACTCTAGCCCTTGTCCATACAATACTTCTCCATCTTGTTTACAAGATTTCCTTTTATTTTCCAGGGAACTTTGATCAGGTTCCCATAGATTCCAAGGAAAAAAGTGATCAATGAGAAAAACAACATAGAATTCAGTATGGAAAAGGATACTTCATGTGGTCCTTTCTAAGGGACTAGTCTTTCCTGATCTCCATATATTTATCATGAATCTTGTATTTTAAAGAGCAAAAAATAAATACAGAAATATAAAGTCCAAGATTCTTCTAGACCAGAACCCTTTAGAAGATACCCTCAGGAAGAAGAGACTTACAAGAATAAAGTGAGGAGAACATGGAATTGATGCACAAGCCCCAACATCCAACCTCGACCCCTCTTTCGTAGATGAGAAACTCTGTGGAGTTGTGTGCAGCATAGGGATCCCCATGGTACACAATCTGAAAGAGATATTTGGGGCTGTTGAAATGCAAACGCAGTGTGGTAGGGACCCCTTTCCATGCGCTCTGCTTCTCCATCTCTAGGGAGTGGCAGTCCCTGCCCAAAGGGCCCTTCCCAGGACACAGAGCTCATTCTCCCATGACTACATCACCCCTTTCATCCTTTTATACTTCTACTCAAGGACCATCAGGAAGTCCTAATGCCATCAAGTCTAGACAACATCTCCCTAGATCAATAACACCCTTCCTTCCACGTAACATCTGGCCCGCAGCTGACTTAGACAACCCTGTCCCCCTTCTGGTACAGCCAACAGGCTTCTGACTCATCTCTGCACATGCCATTCCTATAACTGCTTGAATTATTTTCTCTCTTCTCTCTTTCTCCAGTTCCTATTCACCTTTCAAGGCCTGGATCATACTGTGTCTCTTCTATTATGCCTGCCATGACCACTGCAGCTCACATTGATTCTTTCTTCTTTGTTGTATTTGATCAAGTACTGGTCCCATAGAGATGTCTAGGGTGTAATAACTTGTCTCTGGTACCTGTCTACAAGGCAGCTCTTTGAAAGTACTCCTTCTCACACTCTTACTGTGCCCATCTTAGGGGTTAGCCCAGAAGGCACTCAACAGGTGCAGAATGAAGGATTAATGTGCAAGTCAGTGAGTGTGTGCACACATTTATTACCTGGCCCATGAAATCCGTGAAGAAGAGCATGTTAGACAGGAAGGCAGTCCATCCAAAGAGGTGGCTGATGCAAAGACAGCGGTAGTGGGGAGGCATATTCACCAGCTCCCTCAGCAGTGATTTCATGGTCATTGCCTTCCTAGTCTGGAAGAAAACATGAAACAGGTGTGACCTTCAGTGCAGACATGCAGCCAGCTGTGTGAGCCAGAGCACACAGCCATGTTACATATCTGTCAGTTGACTACCTCAGGGTCACGCTTTCTGGTCATGGCACCAAGGTATCCATGGAGAGGTCTTATAGGAGGGGTTCTGTTAATTGTGTGTGGATATTTAGCAGTTTCAGGTCCAGAAGAGGCTTTGGAGACATAAGGGTAATGGAACTGGAAATGGGGCTTGCTTTGGGTCAACATGCAAGAGATATCTAGCATCCTATCTTTGAATGACAGAACCACTGCACAAGGACAGAGCTCACAGACCTAAGCTAGCCCCGAGATTATTATAATTCTTAGATTTCTTGACTCTGAAAGTGTGATAGACCAAATTCTAAGATGGCCTCATGATCTCTGTTTCCTGGTGTTGCATGGCAGAGGGATTTTGCAGAGATAATTAAGGTTACTAATTTGTTGACTTTCAGTTAATCAAAAGCAAGATTATCTGGGTGACCCTAACCAAATCACATGAGCCCTTTAAAAAGCAGAGAGTTTTCTCCAGGTGGGAGCAGAAGAAGAAGCCAGAGTTTCAAACACAAGCAGTGTTGGCTTTGAAGGTGGAAGGGGCCACACGGAAGGGACCTGAGAGTGAACTGTAGGAGACGACAGTGACTCCTGGCCATTAGTCAGCAAGAAAACAAGCACCTCAGTCGTACAACAAGGAATTCTACCTGAATGAGGCTCAGAAACTGATTCTTCCCCAGTTGAGCCTCAAGATGAGACTGCACCTCCATCAACACCTTGATTTCAGCCTTGTGAGACCCTAAGCGGAGAACCCAGTGGAGCCCACCCAGACTCCTGACCTACAGGACTGTGAGATAATAAATATGGCTTCAAGCTGCTCAAGCTGTGGTAATTTTCTAGGTAGCAATACAAAACTAATACAGAGCCAAACAGTTCCCTGTTCTTGACCAAGTATCTCTTCTCAGTTTATTTCCCTGGATCTTGCGATGAGTCAGCACATATAAATGAGCCCTACGTGGAGTCAGAAGTGAAAACAATATGGACACACACACACACACACACACACACACTGAATACACATGCCCATATTCTTTAATTTAGACTTAAATTATGTTAAAACCAGAAGCTACACTTTCTTTTTGTATCAGAAGCCTTGAGAAAATGAGAATTTTGAACTATTGACACAACAGTTTTGAATACAAAGCGTCAAACAGACTTTAGCATCTAGTTATATAAGAGAAGAAAGAAAGCTTGAGTATATTGAGCAGTCAGCTGCCCTGAAGACACTGAGACTATAAACATCAATCATTGTGGGGTGATGGGTCTTTCTTGTCATATCTTTATTTAATCTGAATCTTGACATAACGAAATTGAGTCCTGGCTAGTTTATTTATAAGATGGTCTCTGGGGAATTTCTATTTTCACTATAACAAAATATTGTTTTTATAACTCTACACTTTATATGATAATGCTTTTTACTTCTTTGTTGTGGAAAATTCTATTTACTCATTGTAGGTTTGTTGTATAAGTTGACTTTTTAAATTGTCAATTTTGTAGTATTTAACCAACTAACCATGACTGACCTGATTTTCTTATACAGTCATCCCCACCCTTATCCATAGGCAATACATTCCAGGACTCCCAGTGCATGTCTGAAATTGCACATGGTACCGAAACCTGTAGACTATGTTTTTTCTTATACATACTTACCTGTAATCATGTTTAATTTATAAATTAGGCACAGTAAGAAATTAACAACAATAGCTAATAATAAAATAGAACAATTATAATAATATATGCTAATAAAAGTTATGTGAATGTGGTCTCTTTCTCCCAAAATATGGTATTGTGTTATACTCACTCTTCTGGTGATGATGTGAAACGATAAAATGCCTATGTGATGAGATGAAGTGAGGCATGGTGACATAGCATTAGGGCTACTACTGACCTTCTGATGATAAGTCAGAAGGATCATCTGCTTCCAGATGGCAGCTGACCACAGGTAACCGAAACGTGGAAAGTGAAACCGCAGTTAATTGGGGACAACTGCACTTAATCAGTATTTAAAAAGTATAGGCATTCCTTTGGAATTAGAAAAAAATAACTGTTTTTGCATGTAAAATATGGTAACTGTTAAAATAAATGCTTACTGTAAAAGAAACTCAGTGCAGGATTGTTACTTTTTAGTAACCACAGGAAGATAAAGGGGTGCCTGGCTGGCTTAGTTGGTAGAGCATGTGACTCTTGATCTCAGGGTTGTAGGTTCAAGCCTCCTATTGGGTATAGAGGTTACTGAAGAAATTAAAATATAAAATAAATAAGATAAAATAAAAAGCCTGGGTTTCATGCCTCAGACTAAGTGATTTATTTTTACTTTCCCTGTTTTCTTTCCAAAAATGCAGAATTTTTAAAAGTGAATGTGGCCAGCAAGTATTCATCCTCACTCCAAATATTAATTTAGGCTTCTGCCTTATACATAATTTTCATTCTACTTTCATTGTTAATCTAACATTTTCTTTCATCCAAAAATAAATATGAGCTTTCAAATTGTGCCTACTATTTCTGTAAAAGCTGGGAATGTGAATATTCAAAGCCCTTTGGGTATTTTAACTCAGAATGAAAATTCAGCTGGCATCTTATTCCCTGACTCATCAGCTCCCTTGGTGAAGCCCTTTCAATGGTTTTGAGCCCTGAGGAGTTACTCTACTGCATGTATTGTGCTCCTTTGTCAGCCCGAGATTGGGTGGTGGTAAATTTATACATGAGAAAGGCAATATTGGGAAGAGAGCTTCCTAGTCTCAAAAGGAGACTATTGAAATGCTGAAGTAAGCAATGATGGCATGGAGGAATTGCAGATGGATTTTATGGGATCTAGTTTGAATCCTGAAATAATTTAGGCTTCTTGCCATTAAAAAAATAATAATCCCAGTTATCAAACTGCACAGCCACCCTCATTTTGTAAAGTAAGTATATTCTACCTTGGAAGATAAGTATTGGTAATAAGTATTGGAAAATAAGTATTGGCTTATTATGCCCCCTGGTAGGGTTGTTTAAGTTCTTGAGCATAGGAATGGGACATTAGTCAATTTTATGATCCCTAAATACCTGGTAGAGAGCTTTGTACATACTCCGTACCCAAAGTAGTTTGTTGAGTGAATACTGACTGTAATATGCTCATAGACTTATATAAAGCTTAAAAAGCACCGTTCCCTGCTTCATCTCAGTTGAACATCCCAATAACCCTAGAATATAGAGAAGACAACCCAACAAGAGAAGTCAAGCTCATAGAGATGAGATTCACTGAGCTTGTTTGAAAGTTCTGTTAGAGCACAGATGAAGTCTGTTCTCTATTTGTGTCTGGACTGCTCAGCATTCTGCCAGGCTCATAATAGGCACCTCTACCAAACACCTCACTATGTGGTAGGAACCGCTCTAAGTAACATTGCATGGATTCTCTCATGTGATCTGCACAAAACACTTGAAGGTAGACAGAATCACTTTCTCATTTTACAGGAATGTAAATGCCCAAGGTCATGCATTCCAGAGCTGGTAGAGGCAGGATCTGAACATTTGCGCTTTTAATCTTTAGGCTCTTTATAGCAAATGCCTGATGGTTGTTGAATGAATAAAACAGGTCAGCCAGCTAGAGGAATCAAAATTTAAACCCAGGTCTTTCACAACCTCTTTGCCAGTGAGGAAATCCTCTGTACTTCCATCCCTGAGGTATTGCCATCAAAGTCAGCTTGAAGGAGCATGCAGCTGTGTGTCAGTGTTGTCCAACAGAACTTTCTACAATGATGGAAATGTTCCATACCTGCACTGCTTTGTACTGTAGCTCCTAGCCCCAAGGGGCTATTAAGCCTTGGAAATGTGGCTAAGGCAACCAAGGAACTGACATTTTAATTTTTTTCATTTTAATGAATTTAAACTTAAATAGCCTTATGGGACGAATAGCCAATATATTGGTCAACATAGCCCTAGCCTCTTCTCTCTGACCATTTCCTCCTAACCTAATTTCTCTGTAATTTAGTAGAATTTTCCTTAAATTCTAAGCTAATTAATTCACTGACTAGTTCACTGAAAATGGCCTAAAATTTTTTTTTCAAATCAGTTCATTAGACACAAATTAAATATGCCCAGCCCAGTTACCAACCCAGGGATGCTATCATTTGGAAGAACAAATTTATAATCCCAATCTAAGAAGTAAAGATATTTCTTAAGGCCTGAAGATGGTTCCAGGCTTCTCTTACGGTCTAACATTTTGGAACCGGCTTCATCTTCCCTAGTTTGATGCTCTGAAAAGAGTAAGAGGAAGACCAGAGGAAAACGCACACAATTTTTTTTGAGGTGCAAATTTTAATTCAAAGGGAAAAGAGCTATAGGAGACTGGAGAATTCAATTAGACTTCACATCAAATTTTCATATCAAAAAAGCAAACAAAACCAAGAATAATAAACAAAATAAGAAGGGTAAGAACAAGGATATTTTTCCTGAGTGAAGAAAAAAGAATTTGCATCTTACCTGTTCAGCAGGATTTGGGGGTTTTTCCCCATGCATTGCCAGCTCCGGGTTTACATAACCATTTTTAGCTTTCTCAATAGACCCATACTGGTACATTTTGTCTGGTGACAATGGAAAGTCCTGGGGGGCTTGCTGTGGGGAAATGTCCTTTATAACATCTTTAAGTGGGGCTTCAGGGATACTGCAGAGATGAATAGTAAAACACAAAGTGAGCACCAAGGCGGAGAAGAAGAACATGACCTGGAATTCTGTGCCCAGCACTCTTCCTAGCTCCAGATGGGCCCAGTCGATGGCACCCAAAAGGTAACCCAGCGTACCTCCAAAACCTGGAAAGCAAGAAAGCTGCATTAGCATATTTAGCAAACTGCCTTCTCTTCCCATGGTGCCCAGGCCCTCCCCTTCAGTGGGAAAGCTCCCTGAAGCCAGCAGAGTGCCTGGTTATGATGGAGAGTTAACACAGCAGCAAGCCAAGACATCTGCAACCGGGAAACATGGGTTCAAGGTTTGGTTCTGGCATGTACTTGCTGTGATTTTGGACTTCCTCACTCATAATATGGGGTTGATAATAAAAGAGTAAAATGGACCGGTGCCAGAAACGAATATTGACACCAACAGAAGTCCTGTGGCCTTGCAAACTGTACTCTCTAAACTGCTTTGGAACTAAAATTCCTGCCCTTAAATAGCCCCAGAGAAAACCAACCTCTGGTTGCAATAAAATCATTTGTAATGTCGTTTATCTATTAATAAGCTTCCTAGCACGACACAAGTTTGCAAAGATGAAACAGCTTTGCACTCTGTCTTCATTCCTTTATTAGAAGCTAAAGGAACTTGTTCCTAGTTGATAGCCACAGAACAAATAACACAAGTTGAAACATGAATTTTTAAAAATCGTATTGTCATGTCACAGGACCTGGACCTTTCAGGTCCTTGTCTTTCTGTTGCTTGTTTTACCTGCTTTTGCTGAAGACAGTGTGACTTGAGGGACACTGAGAAAGGACTCCCCCAAATCTATCCTGCCTTAATGGTATAATAATTGAAATCCCATTAGCAGTGATTCATTCTCTTTGGATTTTAAAATACAAGTGCCCCTCACCTAAGCAGGACACTGTATTTGTTCATCGTGGAGGCATCAGTGATCCTGAGAATGCAGGGATGAGAGAGGGGCACCCCCCAGAGGTGGGAGAGTACCCAAGGATGTGAGTAGATGAATGCCCAACACACCTCCTACCTGAGCCACGAACTTGTGTAGGCTGATCAACCTGTCAGACACCTTTAAATGTCAACCTCCCATCATGTCTCACCAAACACAAATATCTACCTGGACAGAAAAGTTTTGTTTTTGGTTTTTCTTGTGTGAGTGAAGTCTCCATTTTATTTCCCAGATAAAGACAATATCCTCATAAACCAGGGAATCAAGGAAGAAAACGGAACTTAAGGAATTCTCTTTCTCTAACCCTGAACACCTAATATAAATCCTGACTCCAGGAACACAAATCTGAATATCAAATGCCATGACTCCTAATTTATCCCAAATGGTGGGAGAATGGGTGATTCTGGTCAGTCTACATTATGGTTACTTGCAATTTACTACAGAGGATATTTACAGATGACCAACTGTTCAACCAATGATTCCCAAAAATAAAGCATCATTGTCATGCCCTGAGTGTCAAAGCATTATAAGACAGCATTATGGGAAACTGTGACAAATGGATGTGAAAAAGTTAAACTTATGTCTCCTGCCAACAGGAATATATGGTCTAGTGATGGGTGATGGGAAAATACATAAATAGACAAATGACACATATAGTGACCTGTCTTAGATGGTAGGTCCCAGGCTTTGAGAAGAAGGAGAGGCCCTTGAGACAGCCATACTTATGATTCAGAGGGCAGTTCTGGGACAAGTGGTGCCTCTGGATCACTATCAGACAATGACTCTCCTTATCCAATCATGGAGATGCCATTGGTTTCAGAGGTCATGTGCTGAGCCAAGCAATCAACCAATAAAGATGTACTAAATTCCCAGCACTATTTGCGGGCCTATCCAAATCAGGATTTCCCAATTCTGGCACTGCTGACATTTTGGGCTGAAAGATTCTTCGTTGTGAAGGACTGTTCTATGCGTTATAAGATGTTTAGCAGCATCTCTGGCCTCTACCTACTAGATGCCAGCAACGACTTCTCCATGAGCAATGACAACCGAACATGTCTCTAGACAGTGCCTAATGTCCCATAGGGGGCAAAATGTCCTCCAGTTGAGAAGCCCTGACCTTAATTAATTCTATGAAAAACTTACACATTCCTTTTTTGAAACTACTTATGATTTATAGCCAGGTCAATGGTTGTCATTTGTCATTTCATTATCCTGTCATTTATGCCTCTTTCCTTCACATTTACCATTCCACTGAACAAAGAAAATTTGGAGCAAAAGACCCCTGCCTATTTAAAATAATTTATATGTGGGGCACTTGGGTGGCTCAGTGGGTTAAGCATCTGACTCTAGGTTTCAGCTCAGGTCATGATCTCACAGTTTATGACTTTGAGCCCCACATTGGGCTCTGGCTGCATGGAGCCTGCTGGAGATTTTCTCTCTCTCTCTCTCTCTGCCCCTCCCCACTCACGTGTGTGTGCTTATTCTCTCAAAATAAATAAACTGAAAAAAATAAAAGAATTTACGTGTGAAATAAACCTTCCACGTGCAATAGAATGGTGGTTTTATTTTATGAATATAAATGTATGGGTATAAATCTAATAATGGATTGATATTAGATATTAACTAGAATTATCAAGTCCTGCAGTTGGAGGGTTTCCTAATCTCTTTTTATGTCTGCTGGCTTAGTGTACTTCAATAGATATTAGTGAGCACTGAATATATGTGAAAAGCTCTCCTAGTTTCTGGGGATATGGATCTAAATAAGACACTGCTCCCCGTCCCCTTTTCCCCAGAAGGAAGTTCCAAGTGGGAGAAGCAGGTAAGTAAACAACTACTTTAATTTTTTTTAATGTTTATTCATTTTTGAGAAAGAGAGTGTGAGCAGGACAAGGACAGAAAGAGAGGGAGACAGAGAATCCCAAGCAGACTCCGTGCTCTCAGCACAAAGCCTGATGTGGAGTTCTGACCCACAAATTGTGAGATCATGACCTGAGCTGAAGTTGGACACTCAACCGACTGAGCCACCCAGATGCCCCAGTAAACAGCTACTCAAAACAAAACAAAACAAAACAAAACAAAACCTATAGTTGAGGAGGTCACTTGTTGGGATGAGCACTGGGTGTTGTATGTAAGCCATGAATTACAGGAATCTACCCCTAAAACCAAGAGCACCCTGTATACACTGTATGTTAGCTAACTTGACAATAAATTTAAAAAATAAAAAATAAATAAAAAATAAACTACAGTATTAAAAAACTGTAATAAATGATGCTAAAACTGTGACCTGGGTATTCAAAGATGATAGAGGAGTCTCGAAGAGTTTATTTGTTAATAACCAGGGCTTAGCTACTGGTACCAAGATGATGTTGATTTTTTTTATTTAAAAAAATTTTTTTAATGTTTATTTATTTTTGAGTGAGAGAGAGACAGAGTGTAAGCAGGGGAGGGGCAGAGAAAGAGAGGGAGACACAGAACTCAAAGTGGGCTCCAGGCTCTAAGCTTCCAGCACAGAGCCTGACATGGGGCTTGAACTCATGAACTGTGAGATCATGACCTGAGCCAAAAAAGATGCCTAACCAACTGAGCCACACAGACACCCCAAATATCTTTATTGATTATTTTTGATTATTAATAATTTTTATGGGATTCCTCTTAATTAGCAATGAAGTTCATAAGAGTTCAATATATTAATGGATTCAAAGATTTTAGAGGTGGGAGGATGTTTGGAATTCATCTGGTTGAATTCAATCTGAAAGCCACAGGCTACAGTGGTTAAGTGACTGGAGACAGCATGGAGAGAAGGGGTTTGGAATTTTCCCTGATTTCAGTTTGCATCTGTGTGCTTTCTAGTCATGTGATCTTGGGCACTTCTCTGAGAAGTGGGGGTCGTGAGGCCTCCATGTATGAGTTTTGTGAGGGCTAACACGACAACACTATGTAAATGATTAGCACATACAGTGGCAGAACAAGGGCCCAAAAATGAGTGCCCTGTAGACTTGCTACAGAAACCCTAATTCCAAACCCTTCCCCAGAAGTGGGAGAAGACAGTTACTGCCTTCGGGTGACAAGCTGAGTAGGGCTGGCTGCAAGGACTTGGTCATCGAGGCCCAGTGATTAGAATCAGGGATCATTCTGGGGGCTGACTTGGGCCTAGCGCTGACCCAGTGTGGCAGAGAGCGGCAAGTATTGTGGAAGAAAGATGTATCCCAAACCTGGAAAAAGTAACAGTGGCAAGTGCCTGATTTACAAAGTATCAGTCTAGAGCCATGCTTCTTAAACTTCAAGGTGTGCCTGGATCACACGGATGTCTTATTAAATTGCAGATTGTCTTGGTCTGTTTGGGCTGCTATCACAAAAATACCAGAAGCTGTGTGGTTTATGAGCAGCAGAGATTTCCTTCTCACACTTCTGTTGTCTGGGAAGTTTACAACCGTGGCGTCCGCAGACTGGGTGTGTGGTGATGCATGCTTCTTGTTGATGGCTGTCTTCTTACTGCGATCCCACTTGGCATAAGTGGTAAGGTAACTTTATCAGGGCTCTTTTTTAAGAGCTCTAATTCCATGAATGAGGCCTCATGACCTAATCACTCCACCTCCTGATAACATCACATCGGGTATTAGGTTTTTAGCGTATACACGGAGTCATTCAATCTATAGCACAGATTCTGATTTTAAAGCTTCAGGGTACGGCCTGAGATCCTGGATTCTTTTGAGCAGTTTCCAACCAACCTGGTCCACCCTTATCTGACATTCTTGGGAAATTGTAACAACAGTTCTTTGTTGTTACAGGATATTTGACCAACAGTCTAAAACTGACAAAGCACAATGATGTGTAGTTCTATAAATTTGAGGTTAATTTGCAGACATTATTAGGACTCTATGATTTGTATTCTGTTTTTATAGCCTAATAGACAAGTTACAAACATACTTGTAACAAAAATATTACAGAGGACTTATAGTTTTACTGACTTGTAGAAGGCTAATCAGATTTATATCTAACCTACCACTTTTTCTTTTGCTAATCACACACACACATGTGCACACACACACACACACACACACACACATACACACTATGCAAGAACTTGGGGGAACTGTTCTTTATGTCTTTCCTGTCAGTTCCCTCACGAACTGGTCAAGCAAAATTTTGACACCTGCTTCAAGGACCTTGGAGAATTTCCAATCCTCTTAGGGAGGGGAGGAAAACAAAACAGGCAAAACTGTTTTGTTTTTCCCAAAGCTATTGGGGGATGTTGTAAATGTTACAACAAAATATGCCCTGTGAAGGAATAGTGGGCCATTGGGTAATTATTCCATAGACGCCATATTAAAACTCTGTATGAAAACATTTAAATTTTATCTATTCACACCCTCCGATATGATAAGGGCCAGCAGAGGGCTGTAGGAATTCATGGAAGGCTTTCCTTTCTGCTGCTTTTGCTTAAGCTAAGGATTTTATCTTCAGAGATAGTCTCAAGACAAAGCCCCATCATCTTAGCTGCACAAAGGCCAATAACAACTCCCACATCTACATCCAGACTGCATTTATCTCTTTTCCAACATCACTCTCATTGGGGCCCTGGAATTAATCATCAGTCTATTGGCCAGACCATAAGCTGAAACATCCACAGGACATCTGCTGATGTCAGATAACAGGCCTTTACAAAGAAGAGCCCATAAATGATCTATCTGGCTCCTTCACATAGCCAGGCCATGTTGCAAACTCAGACCATAGCCAACCTCAGAAGAACGAACGGCTTGACAGATAGATGTTGCATTTCATAACTTACGATGTAACTCCAACAATGGCTCATCCTGGAAGAAATCCAAACACACTGAAATAGGGCTGTTTTTCTTTAGTTTGCAACTATAATAGGTAAAATGGGTAATTCGGGGGAGTTTCAGTTCTAGAGAATCTATCTGAGTCAAACTCCACATCTGCTATGTACCTATAGCTGTCTCTCTGCTTCAGGGGTGTGGCTTAACAATCCATACTCTGCTGGCAAAATAGCTTAAGTCAAGAGAGCTAACAGTGTGCTGCCAGCTACTTCACTTCAGCAAGAGATCAGACTAAACCGCCCCCCCCCCCGCCGCCCATTTCCATGGTGTTCATGAGAGAGTGATTTTGACTCTATTCTATATGCTAAGAAAATAGCCATGAAAGTGTTTAATTAGGTATATGGTTCCTACCTTCCCCCAATATATACACACTAATCCTGGAGAATTACCATAAGTACCAGTTACTGTGTGTGTGTGTGTGTGTGTGTGTGTGTGTGTGTGTGTCTCCTCGGACCTATTTGTTTATCAATAAAAATTGATGGAGCATCTACTCTCCAAGAACTGTGCTAAGCACTGGGGACACAGCAATGAATAAGACAAACATGAACTGCCCTCTTGGATGCTGGAAGTACATGGAAAATCAAACAGACACATATACTCTGGTCAAAGAGAGAAGACACAAGCAGCTTGACATTTCTTTAGATTCACAAGGCAGCTTTTCTCCTAAGAGATGGTGAGATAACATTTAAAGTGTTGACCACTGTTTCCATCCACCCACCACTACCTGTGGTCCTGGGGTATTTCCTTATATCTTTGTCCCTTTGGGCCCTTCTTCACATTCAAGCTGAGCCGCAATACCTCATTGCTTTGGGGGAAGGACATGAAAGTGGAAAGCACAGAAACAAGAATGTGTCTTCTTGCTTCTGAGTTTCAAAAGCCCTTAGGCTCCAAACACATAGAAGGAAGATTCAGTAGAAAATGGGATTTAAGAGCAAGGCATTCATGCTGGGTGCACATATACCGGTGAATTCCTAAGGCAGTGGTTCTGCTCCTCTTTCCTAGGGTCTAGCTGGAATTGGGGGGTGGGGGGGGTGGGAGGTGGGGGGGGGGGTAGGTAGAACCACCCCCAAATGACTAGGGGGATCCCAGCACAGAAGGGACCAACGCCTCATGCCCTGGGTAGACCCCAGGGAGGCAATAAGACCTCGAGGAAGAAATGGCTTGTGGTGGGTCTAGATAGAAGTGTTTACCGTGTCAGTCTCTATTCCAAGTGTTTAACATATATTGGCTCATCCAATCCTCACAACAACCTTTCAGGAAAGTACTGCAGCATATTAATTTTTAAAGTTTATTTATTTATTTATTTATTTATTTATTTATTTATTTATTTTGAGAGAGAGAGAGAGAGAGAGAGAGAGAGAGAGGAAGCAGGGGAGGGGCAGAGAGAGAGAGAGGGAGAGAGAGCATCCCAAGCAGGCTCTGCATTGTCAGCACAGAGCCTGACATGGAGCTCAATCTCCCCAATGATGAGATCATGACCAGAGCCGAAATCAAGAGTTGGACACTCAATCAACTGAGTCACCCAGGTGGCCCTGCAATATATTCTTATTATTAGTGGTAGCTGTGTTCTCGAAAGTCACCCCAAACACTGAATTAGCAAGTAGCAAATGACTCCTCTGAGGAGAAATACGGGGCTAAGTTACTGCAAACTTCTAGTCACATCTTCAACAAGTGAACAACACAGTGCTTTTCCATTTACGCACACGGTGTGCTTCCATTTAAAGATATTTAGTATATATTGTTGCTTCATTAGCACTGAGCCCATGGGCAACAGAACTATAACTCATGCCTGAACAAAACTTAACACACATATTTTCTCCACAAGGCACATCACAATGTTCCTGCACTTTTGAAGGCCGGACGGCACTTGAGCACTACATCAGGGACCATCTTAAGCAGTGAAATTACACACACACGCACACAAATGCTAACAATTTGGTACCAAATACACCACTAAAGGACAATTGTTTACAGAATGAAAACCAAACAAGAAGGCAGAGTGTTACCTGGACCTACCCCAACTGGGCATGAGGCTGTGGGTGATTCAAATTGCCCTCCTACACTCTGCACTTGTTTGCAAATGACTGGCAATGAGCTAACAGTATTGCTTTTGATGTTACAAAGAAATTTTAGTGAGCGAATTTGCAAATAAAAACCCACGAATAATTGATCAGCTGTATTTTTATCTCTATTTTAGAGAGGAGGAAAGCAAAACACAGAGTTTGCAGCTCCCAGAGTTCACCTCACCCTGGCCTGGTGTGGGAAGAGCAGAATGGCAGAGGGGGCTGAGAACCCTGTGGTTCTGCAGGGGCCTTACAGATGAGAAGAGATGACTCCACTGTGACCACTTCAGCTTGGCCGAGATGTGGTGGGACAATGGACATCTCAGGAAGTGCCAGGGTGAACAGATGACATTGAAACCCAGGGACTCTATGCCCTCAAGCCCTTGCACTCTAAGTCCCCAGGACTTCGATGCAACCTTTGGGTAAAGGGATGGGAGAACATTCCAAACTGAGACTAAATTTCCACCATCCTGTGGTGATGGGGCTCAACAAAGGAGCAATTAAATTAAGTTTGGGGTTTAGGATCCCACCCATTTGCGACATAAAGATTTATCTAATGCTTTCCATTATTGGGCATAAGCTATGCTGTAGGCAAAAATATTTGCAGTAAAGCAGTGCCAAAATCATATTCTTCTCCACAATTAAACAAATAAATGCAGAGAACTGGAGTAGTGTATTTGCCAGAGGTCAAATGCAATTTGTGTTCGTGCTGAAAGCTACTGATATGTACTAGTATGTCTAATGCAATAAGGCTCACATAAAGGTATATTCACTTGAATTATCTCACCATTTTCCCAGAAGCAAATTTCTTGATTTGAGCATATGCATAACCGTTGCTACTGTAGTTCAGATAAGATTCCTAAAACTTCTCATTTCCTGACATGACACATAAATCCTGACTCTTGTTTCTTTTCTTAAGGATTAGAAATGACTGCAAGGTCAAGTAATTAATTGGCCGGGGTCTGGAGCCACTTGTGATTACCCTGAGTTTTCTTTAACTCTGCAGAATTAATATTTTAGTTCTGGGTTGCAACAGCTCATTTTACCATAAGTACTATAAGTACTATAAGTGTTCATTTTACTATAAATCACTGAGCACTTTGCAAAATGCTTTAACCCTTCTAATGTCTACTGAGTAGCATGAAGCACTTATGCTAGAGAGAAGAAGCTCAGGACTAGATGCCACGAACTGAAAGGGACAGCCCATGTGCAATACAGCCGGTCTTCTCAGCACGCCCCCCCCCCCCCCCCCCCCCGCTTTCTCCAACAGCTACTGCAGTGGCCAGTTCCAAACCAGTTTTGACCACCTTTTTTCAGGTGCATCTGGACCCACACTCAGGTCGGGGTCAGCACTCACACAAGTGAGGTTCACACCCATGGGACCACCGTTGGCCAGTAGAGACTGGAGCCAATGGATTAATCCCCCTTCTTGATCCCCTCAAAGAGAAAGTTCTGAGATGAACTACATTAGGCTCCTAAGAGGGTCCTGGTGAGATGGACAGTCACCTAGAGCAAAGGCCAACTCTGCAATGCTTCTTGTATTCTTTGGTCTGTTCCACTCCACCACTCCCTCACTCTCACTCTCTGGAATCCTTTCTGCATACAAACTTTCTCTGCATACAAACTTTCTCTGGGGTCAGCTTTTAGGGGAGCCTGGACAAAAACATGAACCATGTCTTTGGTTGGCTGATTGGTTAGTTGGTTGGTAGGTTGGTAGGGCTTTTGCCCCTGCTCTTGTCTACTGCTACCTAGCTGTGTGACCTTGGACTAATCACTTTACCTCTTAGTAACACAACTTCCTCAAAGGTACAATGAGGATCCTAAAATACAATATTTGTCCCACCAATAGTTCTTGAGCATATTCCAGGAATAGTCTAAAGACTGTTGCTATAGCAACGAATAGGAAAGATAATGTTCCTGCTCTCAGGAAGCTTATATAGGTCAGGTACAGAAGCATAATATACACAATAAACAAATGAATAAATAATATAGTCACGTAATGATAAACACATCACAGAGGAGGGGTCATGTGACCAACTTGCCAATGAGCCAAGTTGATTTGGTATCTGGGGGAAGAGCTTTCAAGGAGAGGACAGAGCCAAGGAAAAATCCCCTCAGGTGTTTCTTTAATCTGCCTTTGAGATTCTTTGAGACGTATGTTGCTCACACTTGAATGGAAAAGAAATGGCAATTTAGAGACATTGTTTTGCTCTGAATCATCCATGTTGCCCACAAAGCTGAAATTCCTGTGTCCTTGGCTTACTCTCTAGCCACATCCTTCCCAAGCTAAGTGACTGAGGAGATGTGAAAGTCCACGAGTGACAGAAACTTCAAAGGGAACCCAGTTGACACAAGAAAACCATTCATGCGGCAATTACTCAAGGAGAAACCATTCAAACAGACTTTAACATGAAACACAGCATCTTTTCCACTTGTGTGAAAGATTTGCTCATAGGAGCCCATGTCTAAACTTCATTTTTAATAGTCTTTTCTTAGTCCTTAATTACTCTTAACCAGAGCATTTGTAACCTGAGGTATTAAAAAGCTAGAAAAATTAAAAGAGGTTGTGCTCCACAAGCTACCCAATCTTCTTGCAATGATGTACCTGGGGGCAAGTTCCTCTCCGAGTCACCACAAAAAAACTTTGATGGGTTCTACAAGCCCAGTGGAAACAGAAAAAAATGAACTAAACACAGACATTTGGTGTTTGATCCTTTTAAATGATTCCTTGCTCTGGGCATTTGGCAGGATATTAATAACTACATTGTGTGAAGATTCACAACCCTGTGAGGAAACAAAAGTTCAGAAATACTAAAGGCACTCAGCAGTTAAGAAAAGGGGCCAGGATTTGAAACGGGACAACCTTTCCCATCATGCTTTGCCCTGGCCACCCCCTGCTGGATAGAGCCAACTGCTAAAGGTAGCAAGGCCTTAGGTTCAACTTAGCAGGTATGTGCTCAGTTAGAAGCATTCTGGCACAAAGAAGGAATTCTTTACTCGTGAATGTGAGTTCTGCAGGCCCAGATGCACCCGGAGGTGAAGGCATGGGGTAGCAAGACAAGGGTATCTATGAAATACACCACATATGTCAGGGATGGAGGGAGAGTAGGTTTAGTTACCTTTAAATATAAGAGAGAGAAGAAGCCGGGGAACTAAAATGTTCCCCTGGGAGCCAGTGGAGTCTTTTCTTAAAAAAAAAAAAAAAGTCAGAAATATGCTGGGAAATATTTTGGCAAGAAACCCTTTGACATTTTTTTGCAAAGCACTTGGAATTGTTGGGCCTAGGCTAAAATGAAATAAATAGCTCTGAAATAAATAAGAAGGATTTCAATTTACTCAGATGATTGAATTCCTTGGGTGAACGACGTCTTGCTGATAATGAAAATCAAAATGGGCTCTGACACTGAACAGGCCTTTATCATAAAATGCCTGATGCAAGGAGTATGCTTTAGATATCTCTTTGCCAGGTTCATGTACATTCAGGAGATCTGGCCTGTATGCAAAGACAGAGAAGTATGATAATGTACTGTTATTTTTCACTCCATTTTCCAATGTGGTCTTCCATTCAGAGCAAGGACACTATGGTGGGGTCGCACATTCATCTTTAACTGAGCATTTGACAGTTACTATTCACACTTTGAAAAGAAGGGGAGTTGGGACACCTGGGTGGCTCAGTCGGTTCAGCATCTGACTGTTGATTTCAGCTCAGGTCATGGTCTCACAGTCGTGAGATCAAGCTCCATGTCCGGCTATGTGATGAGTGTGGAGCCTGCTTAAGATTCTTTCCCTTCCTCTCCCTCTGCCCTTCCCCTGCGCACTCTCTCTCTCTCTCTCAGAAAAAAAAAAGGGGGGGGGGGAGAGAGAAAAGAAAAACATTCTAAATAATACAGGTGACCCTATCTTCTATCTCTTTCTTTGAGCCCATGTCCAGCAGTAAACATTAAAGAGCAGATGTTTCTGCAGATATATTTATATGTATATCCGTCACTATGCAGGTCTGTGCATACAAACAAGGCAAAAAGGTATACTGTATTTTACGTGTGATCTGAGAGATATTCATGAATAATGTAGACTCTCTGTGATTATCACTTAGGCATGGACTTCTAGAATCTAAGTTTTAAATGAGGTGAGACTTTACTGTACTGTTTTAGAAAAGGAAGATGTTTTAAGCTAATTTTTCTAATAGGAAAAAAAAATTTGCTTTGAGCTATCCACACACTCTCAGGGGTCCCCCTATAACTAGAGACAGTTGTCTGGGATTCAGAGTTCAGTGTTGGTCAGGAGACAAAGCAAGGTGATTAAATGAGCATATTCATCTGATTGATGCAATTTGCCATGCAGTTCAACCTGATGTAAAACTGCATGAAACTTAAGGGTTATGAAAGGGTTATAAAAGTCTCCTTTTATGTAACTAACATTTCTAAGTACCTGCTGTCAATGATGCAACAGGTTAGAAGCCATGGGGAAGAAAACACTCATGTTTTTACAAATGTTGTATTTTACAAAATCTTGTAAAAGAGAAAGATAAATACACACTTAATTATAATACAGGGGAGAATGTGAACAGTACTATAATAAATGTGGTCAGGTAAAATTGTGAACTGAAGTATAACTTTAAAATATAATTACCTGTCAATTATTCCTTAATAGATTGGGCTTTGAAAGCTCTTTCTTACAATAGTCTTGGTCTTTAATTTTTCTCATTAGGTTAATACTCAATCATGCTTATATTCTATGTGATATCTACCAGCTTTGGCCTATTTGAAAACAATTACCCTTTCCTCCTGGCAAATAGAACCCAAATAGAGAGGATCTGCCTCTCCCACCCCTGCCCTAAACCCTCACTTTCCCAATATCCTAATTCTGTGGACTAATTCTGTCCAATGAGAAACAAGCAAAAGTCTGTGTGAGTTTTAGGAAAGCTTTGCTTTCTACCTTAAAAGAGAAATATGTCAAAGTCCTAGGCCCCAATGTGACTATATTTGGAGATAAGGACTGTAAGGAGGTAATTAAGGTTACATGAGGTCATAGGGTGGGGCCATAACCAATAGGACTGGTGTCCTTGTAAGAAGAGGAAGAGACTCCAGGAAAGGTGTCTCAGGAAAGGCTGTGTGAGGACAGAGTGAGAAGATGGCCAGGTACAGACCAAGAAGAGAGGTCTCACCAGAAACCAAGCCTGCTGTCACCTTGTTCTTGGACTTCCAGCCTTCAGAAGTGTGAGAACATAATTTCTGTTGTTTAAGCACCCAATCTGTGGTATTCTGTTACGGCAGCCCAAGCAGATGACACGGGCCCCAAGGGCAATGAAGTTCAGGATATGTATGAGATGAACTGTTATCTTACCATCTCTTCCTGCTGAAGTTACCCACCTCATTCATACCTCTATGTTCATCTACTTGATACTTTTGCTTTGATCAATTTTTGTGTGGGGTCCCTGACCAAGTTAGAAGTTGTTTGACTGCAATTTAGAAGAGAGGGGGTCTTCTCCCTGGGAAGGGGGTGGAAAGTTTCCATGCAGCTTTGATTTCCAAAGGGAGAAAGGGGTAAGGGAATTTCAGCATGAGGAAAGACCCAGAAGTTGGAACAGAAAGGACAGCCTCTTTTGTTTGTCCCATTAATATTTATTTTGAGCACGTATGATGTGCCAGGCTGTATTGAAGGTGTGATGGATGCAGTGAGTAAAACAGAGCTGGCCTCTGCCCCTAGGAGCATGTTGGGAAATTATTCAAAGCACAGAAAATGTGGAGGAAGTAATGAGAAGTAAAGCTTGAAGAGTAGGATGGAAACAGATTATGGGGAGTCTTGAATCCTGTCTAGGAATTTGTTCTTTACTCAGCAGGCAAATGGGGAGTCACTCCAGGTGATGGAACAGGAGAGTGCCCTGGTCATAGTTTGCTTTTAGGAGTATAAATCTGGAGGCTGTGTTTTGGTTCAATTGGAATCGGAAGAGATTAGAGACTAGAGAGATAGTTAAGGGAAAAGTACTAAAGCTCAGACAAGATGTAGTGGGAGCCTGAACCAAGGTAATATGAAAATTATACCGTATTTGCTGAAACCACCATACACTAATATCGACAGAAAACGTCAAGATATTTTCTCAGATTTATAGAAAAACTACCATGTGTTAGCCTTTGAAAAGTTCCCCAAGGACCAAATTCAATCTTCTAATATCCGAGACAACAAAGCAGAGACTGTTTAGCCAAGACTAACAGGGACATAAGCCGGGGGGGGTGGGGAGGGGGTTGCTGGGAAAGGGTGGCCACATTGCCCACAGTACTTGAAAAGCAGTAAAACTCTCAATGTGTCAGCTTGGAAAGCCCAAGAGTCTCCCACTGTTGTAATTAATTTCAGCAAATTATGATCAAGCAGAAGGAATTATGGGGTTTAAGTTAGGAGAATGCAGTTTGAATCTCTCTTGTGGGACCTTTTAGCTGCAGACTAGTGTGGTCAGGGGTCACTGACAGATGGGCAGGACTCTGGCTCCTCCATCTTCCCTAAAGCAAGGAGGAGCTACTCTCTTGGCTGTGTAGCCCCCTTTCTTCCAGAGTTCACCATCTAGATGTTTGCTCAAACATCAAATATTGAGCCAGTGGCTTCAATGGGCAAGCACTGCTCTTGGCTGTGGAAAATAAACTGAACAAAACTCAAGATCCTGCTTCTCATGGGATCTACCTGGCCATGAACAGAGACAGAACATATCAAAATATGAAATAAATATATCGGCTGGGCCATAAAGACATCAAATAAGGTGGACTGATAGAGCCCCACCCCTAGATATAAAAACACTCCCAGGACAGGATCATGTTGTAATTTCATGTATGACCCCCTCCACTTCCCAGTCCTAGAACAGTCCTGACTGGTGTTCTATAAATGGATATTGAACATTGCTAGCATTGCTGTAAATGAATGACTCAACAGCAACCAAAGGAGCCTGCCAATAGCCCCAAGAATTGAAGAGAGCCCCCCATTGTCCCTCAGGCATGGCCTTTTTCAAAGCAGGAGGTTGAGGAAATGCCAACTGTTTATATAACTAAGAAATCTCTAGGACATGTGGGATTTTTTCATTTGCTTGGTTTGTTTCTATTTTTGTTTTAAAATGTGGTTGTTAAGTCACTTGCCACAGAATCATCCAGGATACTTATTAAAAATGTAGACTTCTGGGCCTCACCTCAAACCCGCTGAATCAAAATAACTGGAAGAGAGGCCCAGGAAGCTGCATTTTTAACAAGCTCTTAGGTAATGCTGATGCCACCTTAGTGATTTAAAAACAAAAAACAAACAAACAAAACAAACAAAAAAACACCAAAAAGCAAAGTGCACAAGGCCTCTTTTCACTGCAGTTGTAAATGTCTCCACAAATGACTCTTCAGAAAGCTCTTATGTAAACTTCCTTTGCAAAAACTCCATAGCCTAGTCACAAGCTGATTTGTCTAGAGAAATGCACTGAAACACAGAGCCCGCGTGATGGGAGAATTCCATCAACAGATCCATTCATTCAAAACTCTGACATGCATAGACACTGGATGGCATCAGAGGAAGCGCCTCCCTGTCTGGGGAACTTAAGGAAAGACTTTCTGGAACATTCCTTACCCGTGAAGAGGGCATGGTAGTGGAGGCCCCTCTCCTTATCCTCATGGGAACAGACATCAAATAAGTAGGCTTTAATGGGCCCATCAATGAAGTCAGCAGCAAAATCAAAGAGAACTACACCTATCATGGTGATGGTTATGGCCCAAATCAGCCTCCTCCTTGGATCAGCAATCAAAGCTAAAAAGGAAATAAACATACATCACCTAAATCCAGAGTTAGGATGATTTGCATTTTTGTTTCCAATAAAATGTCCTGTCATCAAATTATCTTCCTTTGCTTTCATTTTGTGTTGCTTTTCCAAATAAACATAGCTTTACCATTTTTTCAGGTTTTCAAAATTACACAAGTGAATGCCAGAAAGGGCAGATCTATAGAGACAGAAAGTAGATTGAGGGGTTGTTTACACCTGGTCAGGGGGAGGGAATGCGGAGTGACTGCTAATGGTTGCTAGGTTTCTTTCCGGGGTGATGAAAATGTGGTGCAATTATATAGTGGTGATGGTTGCACAACCCTGGGAATATACTAAAAAGCACCAAGTTATGTCATATCTCTTTTTAAAAAGTTGTGTAAAAAATTATACATGTTTATCGTAAACCATTTCAGTGATGTAGAAAAGCTGGGGGAAATGTTTCGTCCCAGCCCCTACTGATGATCATTCTTCAGATATCCCTTTATGCACTTACAGACATACAGGAAACGGTGTATACAGGTGCCCTAATGCAGTACTCCTCAAACTGTAGCATCCTTAATCATCACTTGGACAACTCGTTAAAACAGATAATCAGAGGCGTGCCTGGGTGGCTCAGTCAGTTAAATGTCTGACTTCGGCTCAGGTCATGATCTCACGGTCTATGAGTTCAAGCCCTGAGTCGGGCTCTGGGCTGGCAGCTCAGAGCCTGGAGCCTGCTTCGGATTCTGTGTCTCCCTCGCTTTCTGCCCCTCCCCTGCTCACTCTCTCTCCCTCTCTCTCTCTCTCAAGAATAAACATTAAAAAAAAATTTAAAAAAACACAACAGAGTATCGGGCTCTGTCTTCCACAATTCTCCAGTAGGTCTGAGGTGGGGCTGGGCATTTGCATCTCTAACAGCCCCCGGATGCTGATGTCCTGGGTCTGAGGACCACATTTTGAGGAGCACTAATGGGATCATGTTGGATACGTTCATTTATAACCAACTCTCCTCATATCTTTGTATTTCACTTAACGGAGAGCAACTGCACAGTTTTTAACAGCCGAATAATATTCACTCTGTGGACATGTCAGAATTCATTCACCCTATCTCCTATTAGAGAGAGCAAAAATGTTCCCTTGCTTTCAGTTTCACTTGAGAACAATGTGTAACTTATGCACATTAAAAAAACAAACTACAGTATAAAAATAAGTGGAAAATAAGCCTATACTCCACTTTTTACCTCCAAGTTCCTTTAGTACTCCTCCCTAGGGGAAACCATACTTACCAGGGGTTTTTGTAAATACTTTGCAGAAATAAATCAAATTTATGTAGTTATGCCCGCTTTTAAATATATACAAATGATGGGTGCCTGGGTGGCTTCGTCAGTTAAGTGTCCAACTTCAGCTCAGGTCATTATCTCATGGCTCAAGGGTTCAAGCCCCACATCGGGCTCTGTGGTGACAGCTCAGAGCCTGGAGCCTACTTCAGATTCTGTGTCTCTCTCTCTCTCTGCCCCTTCCCTTTGCCACTCACATTCTCTCTCTCTCTCTCTCTCAAAACTAAATAAACATTAAAAAATTATTTAAAAAATACATACAAGGGGCGCCTGGGTGGCTCAGTTGGTTAAGCAGCCGACTTCGGCTCAGGTCATGATCTCGCGGTCCGTGAGTTCGAGCCCCGCGTCGGGCTTTGTGCTGACAGCTCAGAGCCTGGAGCCTGCTTCAGATTCTGTGTCTCCCTCTCTCTGACCCTCCCCTGTTCATGCTCTGTCTCTCTCTCTGTCTCAAAAATGAATAAACGTTAAAAAAAAATTTTTAAAAATTAAAAAAAATATTTAAAAAAAAAATAAATAAAATAAAATAAAAAATACATACAAATGATAACTGATTATCCTGCCTCATTATAATCCATTCTGCTAGCTTGAGAGTTAATGGCCAAAAAATGTGTATTATTTTTAACGATTCTTTATTCAATGAAATGAAGTACTTTTTATGTACTACCACCAATTACTGATTAACTGGTGGCTGATTAATGGCAAGAAAAAGTGCTCACCATCAGGGGTTTTTTGGTCCAGCATTTGCAGTGCAAAACTGTGCCCTTGAGCTGACAGGCTGATGCCCTGCACCCACTAAAAGACTCTACCTAAAGCTATGAAGAAAATTAGCCCTTATTTAGACATACAGGTAATTTATTATAAGTATTTATGGAGTCATTTGGCAAATGGTTAATTCAACAAAGTACTAACTAAAGCTGAAGTTCAAAGAACACTGCAATTAATAAATATGTAAAAATATTTCATTTGATAAAACAGATAAAAAATTATTCCTACTTTGCAATCCTCACAACAATGAAACAACAACAGCAATGGATCCTGATGCTCCTAAAAATGAAGACTCCCCAACCACAGAATTTGGGTCCTTCCAAGGTGGAAGTTTATTTTAACCTAGGAGAGATAATCAGTTTAACCGGTTTCCAATGAAATGTCACATAAAGAAATCCGCATTCTACTCCTATTGAGTTGCATAATGGGCCCCTTTCCCCCGCCTGCCCGCCTGTGCAGTGCACTGACCTGTTACCACAGCGTCCCCGTTGAGGTACAGAGTCATGCCCAAGAGCATCATGATGACCAGGATGAGGATGTATGGTCTTCGCCGGCCCCACCTGGCCCGGCAGTGGTCGCTGGCTGATCCCACCACAGGTTGCAGCAGAAATCCCAGGATGGGGCTGAGGAGCCACACCATGCTGTACAGACTCTTGGGCAGCCCCACGCTGAGCAGGACTGGGGTCACGTAGGCCGCCTCCACTGCGTAGCAAAACTCCCGGCCAAGCATGGCCATGCTGTGCATGATGAGATTGCCGGTGGGTCTTTTGGGGGGCTCCTCAGGGTCCAAGGACTCATCGTCAGCTAGGGACTCGTAGGTGCGACTGCCAAGCTGCCCGATGTTGCCGCCCATGGCCACAGGGTGAGGAAACTGCCTGCAAGCCCACCACCTTCTGTGTGGCCCTCAGGTTTCTGCCCCAAGCCGGATTTGACATGGAGCCTGACTGAGCAGCCAACGGAGATGGTCAAGCTGGGGGAGGGGCTCAAATTCTTTCATGCTTCTAAGATCACAAGTTATGATGAGAAGGAAGGGGGTGGGGTCAGGAAAGCATGAGGGAGATTAGCTGCTGTGAGCCCTCTGGCTCCTTAGAATGTTTGTCTAAAGCAATCTTTCCTTCTCTGTTCTTTCTGTTCTCTCTCTCCATTTCTGTCACACACATGTATCTATACACACACACTCTTACACACAATCACATGCACAGCTTTGAGACAATGAAGCTGTATTATGCAGGTCGTAAGTCAAAACATGAATAAATACATCAATATCTTCTTCTAAACTTTGTCTAGATATAAATATTCTGTATTTTCCTGAACGCAAGTTTCTGCACACACACCTCAAGAATCAGCTAACTAGACTTACAGCCGTGAGAGGCTGCACCCTTTCTCCAATCTCTAGCCTGTCTCAGCACTGTGATATTTACCTTCATTTCATTTAACACATTTTCCAACTAGGTAATTCTGTGTTTATTCTATTTCTTCTGTTAGTCTTTGATCCCTTTAAGAGCAGTGATCAGGTCCATTTCTGTCATTATGGTAATCCCCAGGTGTAGCATGATACCTGGCACCTAGTAGGTCCTCAACAAATATTTGCTAAAGGAATTACTGAGTGAATAAAGTGCATACACGAAATTCTGTAGAACCAGTCAACAGCCTGTTTGCTCAGGTCCATTCCCTGTTCCTCCTCACAGGCTCTGTATCATAAGACACTACACTTCCCAGGTTCCCTTGCTTCTAGGTAGATTTGGCCAATGAAAGGCATTGGTGGGAAGACTGGGGGCAGGAGAGAAGATCCTGGTATTTCCCTCCCTCCATTTCTCCTTCCTGAGCTGTCTGTGGTAGTGGCTGCATCTCCACGATGGGTCTAGCTTCCACCAAGCAAACTTAGCTTCAGGATCCCGGTAACACTGCCTTCGCCATTGTTCCTGCAGCCATAGGAGTGGCCCTGGCTTCCCATTGCTGTTTATATCTGGGTTGCTTCACTGTCCCCTGGGCTTCTCAGCACTTATGTCACCAGTGTAATTCCCTATATTAAATTTCCTGATTGATTGATTATTTCACCCATCCCCCCACCCACCTCCCCTCTGGCAACCACCAGTTTGTTCTCTGTATTTAAGAGTCTGGGTTTGTTGTTGTTTATTTTTCTCCTTTTTTTCTTTGCTTTGTTTTTTAAATTCCACATAGGAGCGAAATCATGGTATTTGTCTTTCTCTTTCACTTAGGACTATACCCTATAAGTCCATCCATGTTGTCGCAAATGGCAAGAGTTCATCTTTTTTTGTTTGTTTGTTTATTTTTGAAAGAGAGAGAGTATGTGCAAGCAGGGGAGGGGCAGAGAGAGAGGGAGACACAATCTGAATCAGGCTCAGGTTCTGAACTGTCAGCACAGAGCCCAACACGGGGCTTGAACTTATGAACACGGGGCTTGAACTCATGAACATTGAGATCGACACCTGAGCCGAAGTTGGATGCTTAACAGATTGAGCCACCCAGGTGCTCCAAAAGTTCACGTTTTACATGGGTAATATCCCATTATATACATATATATGCACACACACACACACACACACACACACACACACACACACACAATCTTCTTCATCCATCTTGGCTGAGTTGCTTCCGTATCTTGGCTATTATAAATAATGCTGCAATAAACATAGGGATGCATATGTCTTTTCAAAGTAATGTTTTTGTTTTCTTTGTGTAAATACCAAGCAGTGGAATTACTGGATCATAAGGTAATTCTATTTTTATTTTGAGGAAACTCCATCCTGTTTTCCTCAGTGGCTGCACCAGTTTGCATTCCCACCAACAGTGCACGAGAGTTCCTTTTTCTCCACATCTTCTCCAACACTTGTCATTTGTTGTGTTTTTGACTTTAGCCATTCTGACAGCCGTAAAGTGGTTGTCTCAATGTGGTTTTAATTTGTATTTCCCTGGTGATGAGTGATGTTGAGGATCTTTTCATGTGTCTGTTTGCCATCTGTATATCTTCTTTGGAAAAATGTCTATTCAGGTCCTCTGCTCATTTTTAATTGCATAATTTCTTTTTTTGGTGTTGAGTTGTATAAACTGTTTACATATTTTGGATATTAACCCTGTATTGGATATATCATCTGCAGATATCTTCTCCCATTCAATTGGTTGCCCTTTTGTTCTGACGATAGTTTCCTTTGCTGGGCAAAAGCTATTTATTTTGATGTAGAATCAATAGTTTAATTTTGTTTTTGTTTTCCTTGCCAGAGGATACATATCTTGTAAAATATGTCTACAGCTGATGTCAAAGAAATTACTACCTATTTTCTTCTAGGAATCTTATGGTTTCACATGTAGGCCTTTAATCCATTTTGAGTTTATTTTTGTTTATGGTGTAAGAATAAATTTCCTCTAATTTAAAGACTCTGAGTGGGTCATATTTTCCTTGCTGGATCCTGAGTTCAAATGAAAAGTTCCTGTGGCAAGAGGAACACAATCTTACAGGAAGGGCCTTAAAAATGGTATAAGAGCAAGACTCGGAGTCAGAATATGAAATTTTAAATTCTGGTTCTGCCTCTTCCTACCAGTATCTTCCTGGGCAAATCACTTAAAACTGGTGGGTCCCAAACTGTGTGCCAAGATGCCCCAGGCACCACAGTGACCTCAAAGGGGTGCCTCAGGATATTTAAAGTTTTGAAGACAGTAAACAGAGTGAAACTCAACACCTGTCAGATACCCCATGAACTATCAGTGAGGTAGTTCATCCTTTCAACCTAAGATTGCACTACAATCCTTTCAATGATTACGTATTTCTGTGAGGCTGGATTTCCCACAATCACGATAAAAAGCAAGTACTGTATGAAAATAAATATGGAACAGAAAATGAGGGTAGTGGTGCCCAATATTATTTCAAGGCATGAGAAGCTGCATAGTGTCCAACACATATATGACCTATAAGTAAGAGTGTTAAAAATGAAATAAAAATAAAAGTGCTTTCTCTTTTGTATGTGTGTTTTCTCAAACAGTTAGTTATTAGGGCATAAATAATTAAGCTGTTGGGACCTAATTCTTTATAAATGGAATGGTTAGATATTTCTTTTGGCCAAGAGGCACCATGAAAAAGTTACTCAGACACAAAGGGAGATACGAACTAAGAAGGTTTTAAGACCATCTGAGCCCTGTGTTCTCATCTGTACAATGAGATGAGAACTCATTGTACCCCTGCTTCAACTACCCCTGTGACACTTGTGTCTCCTTTGATGAAGCCTAAAATGTGCACAGAGGCCTGGATGCAACCAGTCACCTTATTCCATGTCATTTGATTCATCGCCATACAGTGTGTAGCATCCCATCACTTCCTACATTGTAGGATCAAAAGTGTAAATCAGGGGCGCCTGGGTGGCGCAGTCGGTTAAGCCTCCGACTTCAGCCAGGTCACGATCTCGCGGTCTGTGAGTTCGAGCCCCGCGTCAGGCTCTGAGCTGATGGCTCGGAGCCTGGAGCCTGTTTCCGATTCTGTGTCTCCATCTCTCTCTGCCCCTCCCCCATTCATGCTCTGTCTCTCTCTGTCCCAAAAATAAATAAAAAATGTTGAAAAAAAAAATTAAAAGAAAAAAAAAGTGTAAATCAGTGTATATTGAACTACACATGCAAGAATAAAATTCCTATGTATTCAAGAATACAATCTTTCACTAGAATTTGCCATCTTCAATTGCCTGCTAGTCCTCCATCCTCCTTAGAGCCTCCTATTTTCTTCTCACCTACACTCTTGCCCAT
The DNA here is from genome assembly GCF_046562875.1 of Panthera onca. NCBI lineage: Eukaryota > Metazoa > Chordata > Mammalia > Carnivora > Felidae > Panthera > Panthera onca. The sequence goes on from NC_138339.1 coordinate 27,308,327, forward strand.
TTCTAAGTCTACAGTTTGTCAAAAGATAACCAAAGAGGAAGTGTACATTTTCTATACAGGGTCTTAGACTCTTCAGAAGAAAAGTATGGTCATTAACAAAATCTATTAGCCTTATTTATATACCTGTATTCTTTAAAAAGTATAAACTACAGAAACCAATTTTTTCATTCAAACATTTGGTATAAAATCAATTAATCACAGATATCAATATTTTGAGCTAGCCCATCTGCTTATTTACAGATTTTTGCCAACTGGCTTTTATTCTTTCCCTCATTAACCCTTCAAGAGATATTTTTTGAGCACCTATTATGACAGTAGCAAAGGGGAAAAGACTTTGTTCATATCCATTAGGACAGTGGCACTCAAAGTGTGGTCTTTTTTTTTTTTTTTTTACATTTTTTTTTATTTATTTACTTATTTATTTTTTTACAACACCCAGTGCTCATCCCAAAAGGTGCCCTCCTCAATACCCATCACCCACCCTGCCCTCCCTCCCACCCCCCATCAACCCTCAGTTTGTTCTCAGTTTTTAACAGTCTCTTATGCTTTGGCTCTCTCCCACTCTAACCTCTTTTTTTTTTTTTTTCCTTCCCCTCCCCCATGGGTTTCTGTTACGTTTCTCAGGATCCACATAAGAGTGAAACCATATGGTATCTGTCTTTCTCTGTATGGCTTATCTCACTTAGCATCACACTCTCCAGTTCCATCCACGTTGCTACAAAAGGCCATATTTCATTTTTTCTCATTGCCACGTAGTATTCCATTGTGTATATAAACCACAATTTCTTTATCCATTCATCAGTTGATGGACATTTCGGCTCTTTCCATAATTTGGCTATTGTTGAGAGTGCTGCTATAAACATTGGGGTACAAGTGCCCCTATGCATCAGTACTCCTGTATCCCTTGGATAAATTCCTAGCAGTGCTATTGCTGGGTCATAGGGTAGGTCTATTTTTAATTTTTTGAGGAACCTCCACACTGCTTTCCAGAGCGGCTGCACCAATTTGCATTCCCACCAACAGTGCAAGAGGGTTCCCGTTTCTCCACATCCTCTCCAGCATCTATAGTCTCCTGATTTCTTCATTTTGGCCACTCTGACTGGCGTGAGGTGATATCTGAGTGTGGTTTTGATTTGTATTTCCCTGATGAGGAGCGATGTTGAACATCTTTTCATGTGCCTGTTGGCCATCCGGATGTCTTCTTTAGAGAAGTGTTTATTCATGTTTTCTGCCCATTTCTTCACTGGGTTATTTGTTTTTCGTGTGTGGAGTTTGATGAGCTCTTTATAGATTTTGGATACTAGCCCTTTGTCCGATATGTCATTTGCAAATATCTTTTCCCATTCCGTTGGTTGCCTTTTAGTTTTGTTGGTTGTTTCCTTTGCTGTGCAGAAGCTTTTTATCTTCATAAGGTCCCAGTAATTCACTTTTGCTTTTAATTCCCTTGCCTTTGGGGATGTGCCGAGTAAGAGATTGCTACGGCTGAGGTCAGAGAGGTCTTTTCCTGCTTTCTCCTCCAAGGTTTTGATGGTTTCCTGTCTCACATTCAGGTCCTTTATCCATTTTGAGTTTATTTTTGTGAATGGTGTGAGAAAGTGGTCTAGTTTCAACCTTCTGCATGTTGCTGTCCAATTCTCCCAGCACCATTTGTTAAAGAGACTGTCTTTTTTCCATTGGATGTTCTTTCCTGCTTTGTCAAAGATGAGTTGGCCATACGTTTGTGGGTCTAGTTCTGGGGTTTCTATTCTATTCCATTGGTCTATGTGTCTGTTTTTATGCCAATACCATGCTGTCTTGATGATGACAGCTTTGTAGTAGAGGCTAAAGTCTGGGATTGTGATGCCTCCTGCTTTGGTCTTCTTCTTCAAAATTACTTTGGCTATTCGGGGCCTTTTGTGGTTCCATATGAATTTTAGGATTGCTTGTTCTAGTTTTGAGAAGAATGCTGGTGCAATTTTGATTGGGATTGCATTGAATGTGTAGATAGCTTTGGGTAGTATTGACATTTTGACAATATTTATTCTTCCAATCCATGAGCAGGGAATGTCTTTCCATTTCTTTATATCTTCTTCAATTACCTGCATAAGCTTTCTATAGTTTTCAGCATACAGATCTTTTACATCTTTGGTTAGATTTATTCCTAGGTATTTTATGCTTCTTGGTGCAATTGTGAATGGGATCAGTTTCTTTATTTGTCTTTCTGTTGCTTGTTAGTGTATAAGAATGCAACTGATTTCTGTACATTGATTTTGTATCCTGCAACTTTGCTGAATTCATGTATCAGTTCTAGCAGACTTTTGGTGGAGTCTATCGGATTTTCCATGTATAATATCATGTCATCTGCAAAAAGTGAAGGCTTGACTTCATCTTTCCCAATTTTGATGCCTTTGATTTCCTTTTGTTGTCTGAGTGCTGATGCTAGAACTTCCAGCACTATGTTAAACAACAGCAGTGAGAGTGGGCATCCCTGTCGTGTTCCTGATCTCAGGGAAAAAGCTCTCAGTTTTTCCCCATTGAAGATGATGTTAGCTGTGGGCTTTTCATAAATGGCTTTTATGATCTTTAAGTATGTTCCTTCTATCCCGACTTTCTCAAGGGTTTTTATTAAGAAAAGGTGCTGGATTTTGTCAAAGGCCTTTTCTGCATCGATTGACAGGATCATATGGTTCTTCTCTTTTTTTTTGTTAACGTGATGTATCACGTTGATCGATTTGCGAATGTTGAACCAGCCCTGCATCCCAGGAATGAATCCCACTTGATCATGGTGAATAATTCTTTTTATATGCTGTTGAATTCGATTTGCTAGTATCTTATTGAGAATTTTTGCATCCATATTCATCAGGGATATTGGCCTGTAGGTCTCTTTTTTTACTGGGTCTCTGTCTGGTTTAGGAATCAAAGTAATACTGGCTTCATAGAATGAGTCTGGAAGTTTTCCTTCCCTTTCTATTTCTTGGAATAGCTTGAGAAGGATAGGTATTATCTCTGCTTTAAACGTCTGGTAGAACTCCCCTGGGAAGCCATCTGGTCCTGGACTCTTATTTGTTGGGAGATTTTTGATAACCGATTCAATTTCTTCGCTGGTTATGGGTCTGTTCAAGCTTTCTATTTCCTCCTGATTGAGTTTTGGAAGAGTGTGGGTGTTTAGGAATTTGTCCATTTCTTCCAGGTTGTCCAATTTGTTGGCATATAATTTTTTATAGTATTCCCTGACAATTGTTTGTATCTCTGAGGGATTGGTTGTAATAATTCCATTTTCATTCATGATTTTATCTATTTGGGTCATCTCCCTTTTCTTTTTGAGAAGCCTGGCTAGAGGTTTGTCAATTTTGTTTATTTTTTCAAAAAACCAACTCTTGGTTTCGTTGATCTGCTCTACAGTTTTTTTAGATTCTATATTGTTTATTTCTGCTCTGATCTTTATTATTTCTCTTCTTCTGCTGGGTTTAGGCTGCCTTTGCTGTTCTATTTCCTTTAGGTGTGCTGTTAGATTTTGTATTTGGGATTTTTCTTGTTTCTTGAGATAGGCCGGATTGCAATGTATTTTCCTCTCAGGACTGCCTTCGCTGCGTCCCTAAGAATTTGGATTGTTGTATTTTCATTTTCGTTTGTTTCCACATGGAAAGGAATGGAAGCAAGAGAGACCATCACATAATTAGAAACTTGAGTCAGTCCAATAGAAAGTGCTGGGGAGTAGAGATGGGACTGAACAGCTAGGTAGAAGTCTTATTATAAAAAAGGGTTGATATGCTACATAAATGGATTTGTATTTGTTACATAAGGAAAAGAAAAGAGAACCATTGAAGAATCTTACAGGATGAAAAGACCAGTTTGATGTGGTAAAGATTACCAGTAGAGTAACAGGATAAAAAGAAGAAGAAGAAGAAGTAGAAGTAGAAGAAGAAGAAGAAGAAGAAGGAAGAGGAGGAAGAGGAGGAAGAGGAGGAAGAGGAGGAGGAAGAGGAGGAGGAGGAGGAAGAGGAGGAGAAAGAGGAGGAGGAGGAGGAGGAGGAGGAGGAGGAGGAGGAGGAGGCGGCGGCAGTGGTACTGGAGGTGTAAGTCAGGTAGGCAAGCAGAGCAGTGGTCCAGGAAAGAGGTAATAGGGGTCTGAATGAAGTCAGCAATGGATGTTGGGCAGAGCGGATCGGTATGGAGCCATGAAGATGAACACTGACAGCACTTCACTATTGAGATTCACTTCTTTAATAAATATTTACAAAGTTTCCACTATGAGCCAGGCACTGATCTAGGAAGTGAGGATTTAACAGTGAACAAAACCTATAAAGCCCTTCCTAAAGCTTCCATTCTAGTGTGCACTGGTTAAGAGATAGTTGGTTAAGAGGGCTGGGGTTAATCAGTATAATGTCAGTAATAATACACGAGGTGAAGAAAAATGAAACGGGAGAGGGGAAAGAAAGTGATAAAGTGGCTGCCATTTTAGGGAGGGGTCAGGAAAGGGTACTCCCTAAGGTGACATTTGGGCAGTGGCCTAAATGAAGTGAGGGGTAAGCCATGGGCACACTGGGGGCAGAGGCAGATGTGATGGGAATTGAGGCCAGAAACCTGTAAGAGGAGGAAGAGTCTAGCAGGATTGTCTGATGGTGGCAATTTACTAAGAGACATGGTAGGTGATGCTAAGAGGCAGCCACACAGAGCCGGGCTCTAGTCCTGTGGTCTAGCTGGACAGTGGGGGTTATCTGAAGGAAACATCAAGAACATTTTCTAAAATTACAATTCAAAGAGGCTGGCTGAAAGATTTTCTTACCACATTAAAAGGATCAGACTTTTCTAAGGACTTCATTTTGGTAAATAGTAGAGCCAACGTTATTTAAATGAGTCACAAATTGCTTTTTAAGTGCTATTTCAAGGACTTTCTTGAAAACTTTTCAGAAACTTAGAAGCAGAAGTAAACTTTAGGGGGGAAAGGCTTTATTTAATAAAAACCATTATATTCATCTATTGAAAGTATATTATTCATATCTTAATATTAAAAATATAATCTATCAAGTAAATTGAAAAGCAGAAAAACTGCCACAATTTAATATTAGTAAACTAAAAACATTCCTAAATCAATAATCATGTTAACCATTTTCAGAATTCAATCATTACAGTGTACTCACAGTCTTGTTTCTTGATTAGAACAGCTGGTCTACCAGGATGCTGTTCCTTCGTGTTTCTGTGCACACAATTTTATGTATTATCCCACACTGAACATGTAATATTCAATTCACTTGAGCTGTGAGGCCTGGAATTTAGAGATTAGCTCGTGGCTTATTAATTTCAATGATTTTATCTGAGGCAAGCTGATTGATCTCTACCTGACTGAACCCAAACTCTTGAAGTATCTCTTCAGTATGTTCTCCTACAAAAGGATCCCTCTTGGAAGAAGGGAGAGCGGGGGTGTCTGACAGCAGAGGTGCAGGGCGGGGACTCACATTCTGCTCCTCATCAGTGATAAATGAGCCTCGTTCTTTGTTATGATCATGCTGGGTGACCTCTTCAAACGTCAGAACTGGAGTCACACACGCATCTGTGCCATCGAAGATCTGACACCACTCTTCTTTGGTCTTCTTTGCAAATACCTCTGCGAACCTCCTCTTCATTTCTGGCCAATCAGTCATGCTCATTTGATTAGGAAGCTCATCAGACTTTAGTCCAAGTCCTGAGAATAAAAACACAACTTCTTAAATTATTATGCTTTGGGTGGAGTGGTTATAGTCAATAAAATGAGTTTTGACCTCACCATAGTGTCCCAAATAGGGTGTCTTTAAGGGTTTCTCAGATGGGTCAAGAGACACAATTCAAACTCAACTTGGAGCCAGTAGCCGGAAAGGGCAAAGGTAATAGGGTAGCAAGACTGAAAACAGACTTCCTACTGCCAAGATTTTATTATTTACATTTCACCAAAAGTAGTCTATCTGTAAAGGTCTAGTTTCCAGAAATTGATTTTTCCCTGAGTAGGTTTTCAAAAAGAAATTTCCTCAAGATGTTATTATCTGTCATACTGATTTCAAATAACCCCACATTTTATATAGTGTTCCCAAACCCTACGAAATATAAAATTTAAACAACTTTACACATGACTACCCCAGTTTTTAAGGAAGAAGCCTGATGATAAATGATTAAATTCAAGATTGCAATTTAACATGTAATATTCATCTCCTTTTATTTTGGACAAATAAAAGAGCTCTAGTTAAGCAGTGATATTTGACTCATTACCCTCTTACAAAACTGCTGTGAACTAGGAACAAAGGATTTGTAAGGTACCCAAAGACCCATGCAAAAAATTGTTCCTACAGCAAACAGGACAGAAAGTGGTCAACCAGTCAAATCATGAACGGGGCACACAGACTTTTGTGTCAAGCATGAAGGGGATCATGAAAAGCTCATCAACACATAGTGGAGAGAAAATGAAAGCATTCAGCTGGGGATTTAACAGAAAGGATGGCTTCTTGGCCCAGGACCTGCTCACTGCTTCCTTTATTAACTACAAGCACCTACCCCTGCAGACACACCTGAACTCCAGTGCTGATTAAATTATACCCCAAAAGCCACTTTACTAGAGTTTGGTGTAAATGTCATTTTCTATTCCCACAAGGAAGAGAGTTTTTAAATGTGGATCTTAGAGTGGAATAATCATGAAAGGACCTTCGTATGCATGTGATTTTGCAGAAGTTCAGTCAAGTTAATCTAATAATTCTCACTTTTGTCATCCTTTCCTTCCCTATCATGTAGAAGAACGATGACTAATTAATTGCATGTAAGCTGCTTTGAAGAAGAAAATCCCTATAAAGGAAAGTAGATATGAATACTGCAGGCCCTTCTTAGGGTTTTGGGATATATAAGGAAATAAGGAGAACTCACATAGTTCTGGATAGTTGTGAAAAGACACCTGTGGGATAAACAAGTAAATTTTCCTCTGACCCATTCATATACGAGGAAAAACACTGAGCCATTACTTCAGCTTTATCACTATAATCTACACACACACAAAAATGTTCCTAAGGATGTCTTTTACTTTTCTTCTTTTTCCTGACTACCCCAAACTCTGTGACTGAAAAACAAATAAAGTGTCCAGTTAGCCAAAAAATAGTGATTTAGATCATAGCTACTGTTATAAATATCTTTGCATGCTTTTCAGGTTTTTTTTTAATCAGAATGTGATCAGAATCATAATACTAAATAAAATTGGATCTCCCTGATAAAAGACATTATAAACAGACTAAATAAAATATGCTCTCCCTGTAACAGACATTATATTTGAGATTAATGGTCTCACAGGTTAAAGTTTGTATACTGGAAAAAATACTAGAAATCAAAAGACTCCAGCTCCTACCCCTAATTCTGACACCCTAGCTTTTCCACTGTCTTATTATCCTTTCTCAGCCCATAGTTTCCTATCCTGCCCATGACTCTTATCAAGGCCACAGGACTAACTACCAGTGGTTTAGGATACGCTGTTTCTTGTGCTCTTGACATTCCTGTATGGTACTCTAAAACCACTCCCCTACATGAATATAATTGTAGATTGCAGCTAGTTTTTATAGCATAATCAATTATTAAATTTAAACAGACTTTTAAGGACTGGCCTGTAGACTCAGACTATTTAAAACCTGGGAAAGTATGTTTTGATTTCCAAAAAGTGATCTTATATATACATGTAACACATACACATACATACACACAATTACACAAAATACTTATTATTTTAAGTACATGCCATAAACTTTACTGCTCTGTAACACAATATTAGGCATATATTAAACAGTTAAAAATTCATGTTGTAAGTATGCAATGATACATGTACAAAGATTAATGTTTATTAGTAAATAATAAATATTTGTTACAATGCAAAGCTGTGGAAAAAACATAAATGAACTTGAATAAGGAAACATTTAAATTTTAGTACAGGCGTACCATACAGTTTCATATGCTGCTAGGTATATCATGAGGGTGCAGAATTTTTGTATTGCCAAGAAAGGACATCTTTAGTATACTGTTGAATACAAAAAGACAGCTATTAATTGTAAGTTTGGATAATTTTATATTATATATAAATACAATTTATAAATAAATAAAACAACCGTGTTGGTATGTGCACAGAAAAAGTTCTTGAAAGCCACATCCCAAACTTCCCCCAAGTGAAAGAACAAGAGAGAATTTTTACTTCTTTACAAATTCTGTATTACATTCTTTTCTAAAACACATATTATTTTGAATTACTTTTAATCTTTTAAAAATTGTGGTAGCATAAAATTTATAGTAATTCTATTTAATTTTTTGAGGACCTGCCATATTACATTCCCACTAGTAATGCACAGGGGGTTGCAGTTTCCTCACAACCTTGACAATACTCGTTATTGTCTGCTTTTCTTTTAGTAAGATTTTGAAATTTTAAAACAACTTAAAAATTCTCTACTACTTATCTGAATATACTTGTAAGTGTCTTGTTATCTCAAAACGTCATGAAATTCTCTGTATTTACAGATTTTTTTTTGCCCCAGAAAGCAGCAGACATGCAGTACGGTAGAATTTTTACCTTATAAAAACCTTGTGTATTATGTTAAGATTAAAGTATGGTCTCGGGGCGCCTGGGTGGCGCAGTCGGTTAAGCGTCCGACTTCAGCCAGGTCACGATCTCACGGTCCGTGAGTTCGAGCCCCGCGTCAGGCTCTGGGCTGATGGCTCGGAGCCTGGAGCTTGTTTCCGATTCTGTGTCTCCCTCTCTCTCTGTCCCTCCCCCGTTCATGCTCTGTCTCTCTCTGTCCCAAAAATAAAAAAAAATAAAAAAATAAAAAAAAAAAAAAATAAAGTATGGTCTCAAAGATCTCAAATATAAGGTAAAATGAATAAGGTAATAAAATCAGTCTAGATGTGGCAGCTTGTCCAGCTGGGCCTGAGAGAGAAGTAATGTATATGTGATTAATAAAAGTAGTACTTTTGTAAATAAATCTTGTGAAAGAAAGAAAATGCTGTGGCATTTTGGCATGGACTATATAGATTCACCAAAGCTGGCTTAACATGTTAAGCCGGCCTGAAGCACAAACCACCTGTCAGCCAAGGATCCCTCGTAACTTTGAACGGAGAGAGGAGGTTAAGGACACCATACAAGGCTGTGGATACAAAGACAGGAGGCTGTAAAAAATCAGAGTGGTTACAGAGTTTAGACTTAAAAAGAGAAAGCCCAGGAGAAAGTGGTCAGAAGATGAAGGGCTGGAGCAATCAGCCTGCTAGAATAATGTCTCGTTTCATTTTCAGTATTTCCAGAAAAACTCACTCCTTGTGGTGGAGTGTGGATGTTAGAAATGATCATTCCAAACACATATGTTTTAAGATAACAATAAGACATGCCAAGGAGGGAAGTTAACTTCTGGAATGGCAGAGCAAGAACCTTCAGAAACCTGTTCTTGCATAAAAGCAACAGAACCCTGGCACAAACTGTCAGAATGAACTTTTTTGTAACTCTGGAAATTAGAAGTTTACAACAATCCAAAGAGCATTTATTTAGGAAAAACAGCTGCATCTCATAAGATCAGTAAGCCTTGTGGTATTATAACTTGCACTAATTTCTCCCTCTCTCCCCAGCTCTGTGGTAGTCATGAAAACCAACAGGCTCTCAGTCACAGCTCTGTAAAACAACTAGCAGGATAACAGCCACTTGCAGGACGGAAATGAGTTGAGAGCTTCCCCCAAATCCCATCCCCCAAGAACTGCCATTTGTCTAGCAGCTCCCTGAAAGGCTCCATTCTCATGGCTTGTCTTTATTTGATCTGACTTGGAGCTCACAATGCCTTATTTCTGGAACACTGTTAACATTTATCAAAAAAAAAAAAAAATCAGTGACAACTATTTAATATCATAGCTATCTGAGGTGGCATTCCCTGTTGGGATAAAAAGAAGCTGACAAATAAAAGAAAAAAAGTGGGGAATAGGATGTTCATGGGGGGCTTTGAAATGCTCCAACATATTTCCAGGAATTTAGAAGGCACATATATAGGGCTATGAGTATGCCCAGGAAAGATCTGAGAAGGTCCTAATCTTTCACCTCTGGCTGACCCTGAGTCTGTACAAGCAAGAAGTAAAGACACAGAAAAGGATGGGAAATTTATTGGTTCAAGGCATTTAAGGACATCTCTATCCAATTATTACCTGATGACCAAGCTAACCAAACAGACTTCTGTGACTGCACATACCAAAGAACACAGATTTAGTCCAAGAAAGTCATTACATAAACAAATAGCAGCAATAATAAATCCAGGATAGGGGAGAGGGAAGGGAAGTGAAGACCTGATTTCCCAAGTGGTCATTTTACATTATTTCAAATATCCAATTTCAACAAAACTTGTGAGACATGCAAAGAAGGAAGCAAATGTGGCCCTTACACAAGACAAAAAGGAATCAACAGAAACTGTCCCTGAAAAAATCCAGATACTGGACTTACTAGACAAAGACTTTAAATCAACTAGTTATTTTAAATATATTCAAAGCACTGAAGGAAACCATGTCTGAAAAGTTCAACAAAATTTGAGAATGATGTTTAATCAAAGAGAATATCAATAAAGAGTTAGATTGTTAAAAAAGAAGCCAAATAGAAATTCTGGAATTGAAAAGTATATAACAAATAAAACTTTCATTAGAAGGACTCAGCAAGGGGCACCTGGGTGGCTCAGTTGGTTGAGCGTCCAACTTTGGCTCAGGTCATGATCTCGCGGTCCGTGAGTTCAAGCCCCACGTTGGGCTCTGTGCTGACAGCTCAGAGCCTGGAGCCTGTTTCAGATTCTGTGTCTCCCTCTCTTGCTGTGCCCCTCCCTCATTCATGCTCTGTCTCTCTTTCTCTCAAGCATAAATAAAACATTAAAAAAATTTTTTTTTAAAAAGAAGGACTCAGCAATAGACATGAACTGACAAGAGAAAGAATCAGCAAACTCAAAAAGAGGTATACTGAGGAAAGAAATAAAAGACAATAACAAAAAGAGAATAAAGAAAAGTGAACAGAACCTCAGAGACCTGTAGGACACCATCAAGAATACCAAAATATGGAGTCATCAGAGCTTCTTCCAGACATGCGTCTTCCCTTGTTTCCTGGACTCTCTTCACAGCATGGCCCCCAAATGCCAGTCTTCACTCTCACCTCAAATGAAGAAACTGAGACTGCCTCCTGCCTCCAAGCCAGAGGAGACAGCACCCTCTCAACCCTTGCCAAAGGGAGAACAAGAACAGCCAACAACTGAACATCCTGATGAAGTACAAATGGAACAGACAGACTTAATGCATAAGCCAGTGAGAAGACTTTGAAAGTAGAACATAAATATAAGAAACTCTGCCAACCATTTTTTCAGAAGTTGGAATCAACTGCCAAAATCCCACAAGGGGGTAACAACCTTTGTCAACCACCCACAAGTGTCTGCACTGCTTGGGAAGGAAGATGAAGAGGCACTACATTACTTGACAAGAGGTGAAGTGACAGCATTTGAAGATATTAAATCAAGTTACAGGATAGATTTTTATTTTGATGAAAACCCTTACTTTGAAAATAAAGGTCTCTCCAAAGAATTTCATCTGAATGAGAGTGGTGATCCATCTTCAAAAGCTACTGAAATCAGATGGAAATCTTGAAAGGATTTGATGAAATGTCCAAGTCAAATGCAGAAGAAAGCCAGCGGAAAGAGACAGCATGAGGAACCAGAAAGCTTCTTCACCTGGTTTCCTGACCATTCTGATGCAGGTGCAGATGAGTTAGGAGATGTCATCAAAGAGGATATTTGATCAAATTCATTCAAGTACTACTTGGTTCCTAATATGGATGATGAAGATGGGAACGGAGAAGGGGGGGGGGGGGGGAAGACTGGAAGATACTGATGAATAAGGAGATGAGGATGAAGGTGATGGAGACGATGACGAGGGGGAGGAAGGGGAAGATGACTAATGGAACATTAACAGGTTCCAACCTTCCTTTTGGGATTTTCTCCAGTCCCTGGGAGCAAGTTGCAGTCCTTCCCCCCACCCCTACCTTAGCTCATTTGTCCTGTTTTTTTGAAGTCTCTTTTCTCTCCCATTACACCATGGTTTTCAACTTATTTGGGGGGGAAATACCATGAGCAGAATACAGTGGGAAAAGAATCTCTACCCCTTTCTCTTCGACATTCAATTTTTATCCCTTCCTGTCCCAACAAAAACTTAATGGAATCAAAGCTACTGTGCTCTGTGGGAAAAAAGAAAAATTTTCTACTCCCTTAGCTCTGCTGGAAGCTGGAAGGTGGTAGGCCCCTGTGTAGTAGTACATAGAATTCTAGCTTTTTCCCTCCTTTCTCTATTGGGCTCAGAGATTACTCTGTGTCTGTATATGAATATGGAAGGTTAGCATTTACCAACATTTATCTGCCTACTTCCTCCTGTTTAAAAAAAAGAAAAAAGAAATTTAAAAAATGGGGTTATAGAAGGTCAGCAAAGGGTGAGTTTGAGATGTTTGGGTGAGCCTTTTGACAACATGGCTTCTCCGCTGGCATGTTTAATTATGATGCTTAACGGACATCTTTGCAGTTTTAGATGACATTTTTAAAATAAAATTCTCTCCTAATGATAACTTGAGCCCTGCCACTTGAGGGGAGAATCAGAAGAACCTGTAGGATCTTATCTGAAATTGACATTGTCTATTGTAATTTTGTTCCCGTTTATTTTTAATTTTTCTTTCTGCTTCACTGGAAAGGAAAGATGATGCTCAATTTTAAATGGTAAAGTCCACAAGCTGTTTTGTTACAAGAAAGCTAAATGTGTACATACACACACACAAATACCAACATAAGCATTAAGGGAGTCTCACAAGAAGAGAGACAGAAAAAAGGCAGAGAAAATCCTAGAAGAAAAAATGTCTGAAAAATTCCCAAATTTGATGAAAAACAAATTACTTGCACATGCAAGAATCTCAAGGAAATCAAGCAAGATAAACTCAGAGATCCACACTTAGAAGAAAAATGAGCTCAGTGAGGTTGCAGGAAATAAGATCAATATACAAAAGTAACTACTTACTATGTATTTCTATACACTAATAACGAACAATGCAAAAATGTACCATTTACAATTGCATCAAAAATAATAAAATTCTTCTATAAATTTAGCAGCATAAGTGCAGGTGTGTGCACTGAAAATTACAAAGTATCATTGAAAAAATTCTAGACCTCTATAAATGAAAAGCATCATATATGTTCATGGGTATTAAGGCTTAATACTGGTAAGATGGCAATACTCCCCAGACTGATGCACAATTCAGCACAACACTTATCAAAATCCCAGCTGCCTTTTTTGCAGAAATTGGCAAGATGATTCTAAAATACATATGGAGGGGCCCCTGGGTGGCTCAGTCGGTTGGGCGTCCAACTTCACTTCATGTCATAATCTTGTGGTTCATGGGTTCAAGCCCCATGACAGGTTCTGTGCAGATTGCTCAGAGCCTGGAGCCTGCTTCAGATTCTGTGTCTCCCTCTCTCTCTACCCTTCCCTGACTCACACTCTGTCTCTCTCTCTCTCTCAATAATAATAAGCATTAAAAACAATACATATGGAAATGGAAGGGACCCCGAATAGTCAATCTTAAAAAAGAACAAAATTGGAAGACTCACACTTCCTAATTTCAAACCTACTACAAAGCTACAATGATCAACACAGTGTGGTACTGACATAAGGGTAGACATGTACATCAATGGAAGAGAACTGAGTCCAAAACTAAACCCTTACAATTATGGCCAACTGATTTTCAACAAAGACGCCAAAACCATTCAATGGAGAAAGAATAGTCTTTTTGACAAACAGTGCTGGGAAAACTGGATAGCCATATGCAAAACAATGAAGTTGGACCCCTACCTCACCCCATACAAAAAAATTAATCATAATTTAACAGAGACCTAAATGTGGATGTTGAAACTATACAAATTTTAAAAGAAAAAACAGGAGTGAGACCGTAAAATTGGGAGTTCTCTGAATAATTTCTATGTAATATTTACTAAAGGCTAAGTATAAAAATGTGCTAATAGATCTTACATATGTTATTAGAACTCAACAATAGCTGTAGCAATTGTTTAGAACTCAAACTAACATTTGTTTTCTTTTTCTGTTGATTTATTTTTGAGCAAGAAAGAGACTGAGCGCAAGCTGGGGAGGGCTAGAGAGAGAGGAAGACCCAGAATCTGAAGCAGGCTCCAGGCTCCAAGCTGTCAGCACAGAGCCTGACAAGGGGTTCAAACTCACAAACCATGAGATCATGACCTGAGACGAAGTCAGATGCTTAACCAGCTGAGCCACTCAGCCTCTCCTAACAAAATTTTTTCAATGAGTTTATTTTACCATTGTCATTTAGAATTGCCTGTGAATGATGATGACAAAAAGCTGACTGATGGGCACCTGGGTGGCTCAGTCCGTTGAGTGTCTGACTCTTGATTTTGGCTTAGGTCATGATCCTAGGGGCATGGATTGTGCCCTGTGTTGGGCTTTGTGCTGAACACGCAGCTTGCTTAAAATTCTCTCTCCCTCTCCCCTTCTGCCCCTCTTCCCCACTCACACTCTGTTTAAAAAAACAAAAACAAAAACGGACTGAAGTTTAGTCAATTTTATTATTACGTTTAAATTCTCTATAGACAATGCATAAATATACAAGATTTATGTCAGGTACAAACTTCACCTTGCTATATCCCTCCTGCCTTCTAAGGCCCTGAACCACCGAGGAAAGGGTGTTGATCCCTCTGTGTTCAGCCCCTCAAATAGCATTGTTCTGTCCCTAATTTTGAATTAATACCTTCCATTCTTAGTTTTAATTTTGGAACAAAAAGACTTTTATGATCTACATAAACCATTTTGTTGTTTGTTTTTCCAACTATATTTAAGTTAGTGAAGTTAATATTGTTGATCATAAAACGCTTTCTGATGCTAGCAAAAAACAATGATTTCAGCTATATGCAAACAACTTTGAGTAGTATATTGCATCTGAAAAACTACAAAACACAATGAGACTCCAACCGTGAAGTTGAAAAGACAGACACACCATGACCAGCTTGTCATACCTCTTCAATGTATATTCTAAAACTTCTTAGCTATTCATTTACCTGTAAAGTAAACTTCAAATTCAAACATGTTACAGGAACAAAATGTTAGTCTGATTGTTTAATTAGAGAAGAAGAGATCGCAAATTCTCCTGCTAACTTGTGGCCACATGCAAATGAGACAAGAATCTGCAAGAAAGGTAAACTGTAGAAGCATCAAGTGATAATAACATATTCCAACAGAATCTTATTCACCGAAGTCACTCTGTGCTCTGGCACCCCATGGGGGCATCTATCAAGGAATGAGAACTGGCAGAACCAGCACACCATTTCTGAGAATAAGACATGGGCACGCAAGGGCAACATAAATATCTAACACTGCTGAGTATGAAATTGAACTCGCATAAAATGGATTATTTTTTAAAACTCTGAGCTATTTTATAGACTTATGAAAGTATCTGTCAATTTAAACATAAGGGAAATGCCCCACAATATAATTACAATTATAATCATAAAGTGGATACATAATAAAAGACATAATGAATTTAAAAGGCCTAAAATCGAGGTTAAAGAACACCCACAAGAAAAGGGGAGGGAGCAGGAGAGGCACAGGAATATTACTTACCTTTGATTAGCAGCTTGTAGAACTGGGGTTCTACTGCTCCCACAGCCATGAAGCCCCCATCTGCTGTCCTGTAGGTTGTGTAGAAAGGTGCTCCACCATCTAGCATGTTCTGTCCTCGAGGTCGTTCCCACAGTCCTACTTGTTGAGATTTCCACAGAAAAGAACTTAGGTATGCCGTTCCTTCCACCTTTGGAAAAGAAACAGTATACAATATGAATCCAGACATTTAAACTATAAAACAACAATTAATTTCCACTTAGTTTTTTTTTTTAACATTTGTGTAACAATGTTTCTTAGAGTACAGGAAGACTGTATCTAATTACACAACTTCTTGATATTTCAAGAAAGTGTGTTAGAACAGGTTTATGATAGAGGGTTTCTCCACTATTCAGTTCAGAAAATACAGTTCAGAAAAGACTTAGAAGGAACTACTTTTGTTGTTCTTTTCAAATAAGACTGCCAAATGTTGATAATGTTTGAAGCCAAGTGAGGGTACACGGAAGTTCATTATATATTCTCTCCATAATTATATACATTAAAAACTTTCAGGATAGGGGCACCTGGGTGGCTCAGTCGGTTGAGCCTCTGACTTTGGCTCAGGTCATCATCTCACAGTTTGTGGGTTCAAGCCCCGCATCGGGCTCTGTGCTGACCGCTTGCTCAGAGCCTGGAGCCTGCTTCAGATTCTGTGTCTCCTTCTCTCTCTGCCCCTCCCCGGCTCATGCTTTGTCTCACTCTATTTCTCAAAAATAAATAAATGTTAAAAAAAAAAAAAATTTTTAACTGTCAGCATAAAAAGTTAAAAATAAAGCAAAGAGCTTTTGAAAAAATCTTTCTTTTGGTCTCAATACCTATAAACACATACACATAGGTAATAGGAAACTATCACATTTTAAAGGTAAACCACATTACAGTTAAATTTAGCATACTCTAGCTTGACTCCAAGCCAAAGAAAACTATATCTGAATATTTAATATACCTTAACAATCACTAGAAAGTTACACAATTAACATAAAATATGAGCAGCAGATATACAGGTTTTCTGAGTCCAGACAAACTAGTTTGGGAATGCCAACTTCCCACTGAGTTCTGAAATAACAGGAATGGATTCACATCTTCAGGTATAATTGTCACAAGGCTGGATGCATGTGGCTCTCCAGAGAAGAATACCTCCCTACCCTCATGGCTTTATGATCCTAATGATTCTCGAACCCCAAGGAGAAGGCCAGCAAAGCACCCTCATATCAAATAGCTGGAATTGGGGGTCCACGGAGTTTCTCACAGTTACTGGCTATATCTTTGGAGACATCCCAACTTTCCCTTTAAACTTGAAATCTCACACACACCTGATTTTATGGCTCTGACAGCTGACATACCAAATAGTATGTCACAGGGGCGCCTAGGTAGCTCAGTGGGTTAAGTGCCCAACTTCAGCTTAGGTGATGAGTTCACAGTTCGTTAGTTTGAGCCCCATATGGGACTCTCTGCTGTCAGTGCAGAGCCTGCTTTGGATCCTCTGTTTCCCTCTCTCTCTGCCCCTTCCCTGCTTGTTCTCTCCCTCTCTCTCTCTCTCTCTCTAAGATAAATATTAAAAGAAAAAAAAAGATCAATCACACACCACACTTTAGAGATGGACACAGAGGACATGCAAATGTATCCTGATAAAAGTATCAGAAGGAAGAGAAATAGCACAGGGTTTAGCCTGTGAGAAGGAAGCATAAGCTAAGCCCCCAAGATAAGGGCCATGGAAATGGCTTTTGCAAAAGGTCACCAATGACAAATCCAATTTACAGTGTTCAGATCTAAACTCTTGAGGCCGGTAACTGGGTGGCTCAGTCAGTTGAGCCTCTGACTCTTGATTTCAGCTCTGGTCATGATCTCATGGTTTGTGAGTTCAAGCTCCATGTAAAGCTCTGCACTGACAGTGTGGAGCCTGCTTGGGATTCCCCCCTCTCTCTGCCTCTCCCCCGTTCGCTTTCTCTCTCTCAATAAATAAACTTAAAAATATATAAAAAATAAATAAACTCTTGAGGTCTCTACTGACACCTGACCCTCTGACCATTCCTTTTTTTTTTCTTTTAGCACTTTCTTTATCTTTCGTTTCCATGGAAACACTCCTCGGTTCTCCACTTTGCTCTCCTTATGCCCTGACTTCTCCTCTACTGCCCACTCTTCAAATATGGTGCTCTGTCCCCTTCCTTAGAGGACCACACGGTCTCATGTGGCTTCCAAATGACAATAAAACCTGTTTCTAGTTTCTAACTTCGAGTACTCACTCTGTGGGGATATCTGAAAGAGACTTCAAACTTGAAATGACCCAAACTGAATTCCTCTTATCATACAAGAATAACAACAACAATAATACCAAGTTCTTACATAGCACCTCCTCTATGCCAGGCATTGTTTACACACCGAACAAGGCATCAATTCGCTTAGTTCTCTAACAATGCTATGAGGCAGTTACCATTACTGTCTCCATTTTACAAAGAAGAAGCCGAGGCACAGGGAGGTAAGTAACTCACCCAAGTCCCAGAACCAGTCAGCGGCAGAGCTGGGGTGGAGGAAACAGGTGCCAGAATCCGTGCTCTTAACCACTGACCCATACTGCCTCTTCCATTGGCAGTCTGCCCCCAAGGTGCCAGTGATGCCATCCACCAGGTCATCCAAGCCAGAAACACGGGAGCCACCCTTGACTCCTCGCTCCCCCTTTACTGCCAACGCGTCACCAGATCCTGGCAATTTTATGTCTCCAATAGCCCTCAGATCCAGACCTGTTCCACCATCAATGACTTTAGTACTTGCTCGTATCTCCCAGCAACAACCCAGTAACTGTCCCTCTGCCTCCAGTCTTGTCTTCCTCAAACCCATCTTCCTTCTCCCTCCAAAGATCTGTCCAAATGCAAATACATATGTAGAATGCTGGATTGGGCTCTTATCAACTGGCTGTGAGAACTTGGGCAAATTTCTATGCTTCAGTTTCTCCTTTCTTCAAATAAAGTATTCCAACTGGAACTGGTGTTTTGAGGATTAGGAGAAATCGCACAGGGAAAGCGCCTAGCATAACGCAAGGCACGTACTCAGTGCGTGACAGTGAAAAAACTGAAGCTTCGTGATGTTGGAGTCTCCCCTGCAAACTGTAACAGGAAAGTCTAGACTGACCCAATTTTACTCTAGCACCCTTAAGAATCTTCTCTGTCTGCTAAGGGGGACTTCCTTCCCGAGCCCAGTTTTTAATGAAGATTGCTTGAAAACTGTATTCTAAGCACAAGAAATGGCAGGCGAAGATTGTTGAAACCAACGCAGGAATCAGATGAGTCATGAAAAGTTTAGAAAACTGATTCTACAAACAAGATACTCAATGAAAGGATATGAGGCTATTAAAAAAAAAAAAAAGGATATCCTGGATAATTTGGATTCAAACTTCAAATCTCATTTATCTCTTATTCACAAAACAATCTGAGGCAGCCGCCTATCATACTTAGAACAACTGGTAGGCTTATCACCTCCCCCAGTTAACACTTACCATGCTGGCATCAATGACCTGACCTTTGCCAGAGCGTGTGCGTTGAAAAAGAGCCAACAAGATGCCCAGTGTGCATATGAGGCCACCACCACCAAAGTCAGCCAGGAGATTCAGCGGTGCATACGGATTCTCACCACTTCTGCCAATCTTTGACAGAACACCTACATAATTTAAAGAAATCAAGGAACACGAAATGTAAATTTAATGTCACTTTTAAATAGATACATGAACATCTTACGAGGAATAACCAATCATTCTAGTTGCGGACATGGTGAAAACCGGTACATGATGCTTTTCCAAATCTAAACCTAGTCAGCATATTTATAAACAGGCTTTTCCCCCAACAAGACTCCTTGTTTTGTTTTGTTTTGTTGTTGTTTTCTCTCTAAAACTTTATTCCAAATAACACTTTCAGAATTTTATTGCTAAGTTTTTACTCACTGAGTTTCGAGGAAAAAATTATTGTTAGCAATTTAGATTATGGCTTACCAACAGTTATGACCCACTTTCAGTCTTATTAGAGATGCAAGAAAATAATCAAACACAAGAAAAAATAAAGTAATTCTATTTTTAAATAGATGGAAAAAACAATTCTACCCACACTCTTATCCTCAATCTTTAAATGTGTACTCACAGGAAATTTGAGGCCTTTATTCAACAACACACAATTTCTTAGAATTCTAGGATCAGGCCATTCTAAGACCTGTTCTCACAGGCAAAAATTCTAATAAAGTGACAATATGACCTGAAAGCTACAGGTATTCATAGAAGTCTAAAATGGTGACTCAGGCAATGATTCAGAATGGAGGTGGAAAGGGGAGTTCAGATCAAACTCTATCAGCATTTTAGAATTGTACAACAGCAGGTGGCTCCGTTGCGCAATGGATAGCGCATTGGACTTCTAGAATTGTACAACAGCCATCCCCATTACCACCAAGGCTCTTACTTCCTGGCAGGGTCTTGCCTGAGAATTGTAGTGAGAAATGTAGTAAGTAAATGTTACTAGTGAGAGTATATTATCCCTCAAATGTGTCAAGTCAGAGGGAAAGGGGTTGGGAATAAGTGTTCTATGACAAACCAACTCTTTTCAAACCATGCTCTCCTTATTGATTGTGATAAATATTTAAATTTTCACCTTTAAAAAATTCTTTTTAGTTGGTGTAACTGTAAATCTTGACTGGGAACAAAATAAAAGGTGTAGAGAAATTATTTTGTCAACATACCTGACAAAGCCAAATAGTTGATGTCATGGCCTGCTACCCCGCAGAATCTTCCTGACTGGCCAAATCCACTCAACCTGGCATAGATGAGCTTTGGATTCTCCCTCTGCAGAATCTCCGGGCCTAGCTGGAGTTTTTCCATAACACCTTAAGAGAAAGGGAACAAAGATTTTTTTTTTTTTTTTTTTTAAGAGGGATGAATTGAGGATAGGAACAATCCTCTCTCTGTGGCAAACATAAAATAGCACTCTTCCAAATCATACCGATAACGTTTGTTGTGGGTTTTAGCACGTTTCCAATAATTAAGGACACAGAGTGAAGCCACCATTTCTGGAATGTGTGACTTCTGCCCCCAAATCCTATTTCCTTCCAGCCCCACCTTAATTCCCTTCAGGCATATCCAAGTTCCTGCAATCCCCATAGTGGGCCATTCCTTCCTTTAGTCAGTGCCTTTATAGTTCCCCAAATACTCTCCTTAGTAATTTATTAGAAATGGCTTGTTCTCCTAGAACAGTTACCCTGGGGCTGAATTTGGTCAAAAATTCACTTTCGAAAGCCTTTAAGGTGTTTTCTTTTTCTGTGCCCCCATCATCCGCCACCTTCTACCTCACACTGTGCTTTTGTGTATATATTCCATCATCTTCCCCTCAGTTTAGAAGCTCCTCTGGCAGGATTCACACCTGATCTGTTTCCATGGGTCTCTGAAGTGCCTAGCATGGGCATCTTCACAAAAAAAGCTCACCAAAATGTCAGTGATAAAATTTGCTACAATACCATCTAAGAGCTCTTATGAATAAGTATAGTATTTATTGCACAAAATTCAGATAACTAGTATTTTTAACCTCCTGGGATTAAAAATAATGAAGACTATATATTTACAGTTTTGTCTTCCTAAAGCTATAGTAAATTACAGAAAACTCTAGTCTTCTACCTAAACACCAGCCACAATCCTCTCACCTGGCAGCTACATCTGTATTCACAGCTCCATTTTCCTTCTTTTTTTAAAAATTTTTTTTAAATGTTTATTTATTTTTGAGACAGAGAGAGACAGAGCATGAATGGGGGAGAGTCACAGAGAGAAGGAGACACAGAATCTGAAGCAGGCTCCAGGCTCTGAGCTGTCAGCACAGAGCCCGACGCGGGGCTCCAACCCACGGACCGCGAGATCATGACCTGAGCCGGAGTCGGATGCTTAACCGACTGAGCCACCCAGGCACCCCTCTATTTTCCTTCTAATTGCAAGATCGTGGAGTCAACCATGTCGAGCCTCTATCTTTAAATGGGGCATTATTAAATTATGATATAATCCTAATTATTAAATTATTATCATCCTCCAATCTGGCTGTGTGAATAAATGATTTAACATTTAATATGCCTGGTGCCCCACAGATCTTCAATTCATTCACCAAACATTTACTGACTTCCTGCTATATATCAGGCAAAGCTTTGGATTTGTACTTTGAGCAAGATTGCCCTGGGAGCTGAGAATGGATCCAAATTGTGCTAGACCCACATATCATCTTTAAAAAGGCTGTTACAACAGCGTGAAGGAAGCTACAGAAGCTAAGGAGGATTCCTGATAACTGAAAGCAAATGCAGTTAAGAATATTTGGAGTCATGGGCAGAGTACAGGGTTTGGATTCAGGCAGCTGGGAGGGTACTGGTTCCATTTAATGAGAAAAACAACACAGGAGGATGGGAATGCAAGCTAGTGCAGCCACTCTGGAAAACAGTATGGTGGTTCCATGAACTAAAAATAGAACTACCCTATGACCCAGCTATTGCACTACTAGGTATTTACCCAAGGGATACAGGTGTGCTGTTTCAAAGGGACACATGCACCCCCATGTTTATAACAGCACTATCAACAATAGCCAAAGTATGGAAAGAGCCCAAATGTCCCTCGATGGATGAATGGATAAAGAAGATGTGGTATATATATAAAATGGAGTATTACTCGGCAATCAAAAACAATGAAATCTTGCCATTTGCAACTACGCGGATGGAACTGGAGGGTATTATGCTAAGTGAAATTAGTCAGAGAAAAGACAAATATATGACTTCACTCATATGTGGGCTTTAAGAGACAAAACAGATGAACACAAGGGAAGGGAAAGAAAAATAATATAAAAACAGGGAGGGGGACAAAACATAAGAGACTCAAATATGGAGAACAAACTGAGGGTTGCTGGAGGGGCTGTGGGGGGTTGGGGGTGGGCTAAATGGGTAAGGGGCACTAAGGAATCTACTCCTGAAATCATTGTTGCACCATATGCTAACTAATTTGGATGTAAATTTTAAATAAAAATAAAAATAAAAAATAAAAAAATAAGTAACACAAGAGGAGATGTTATTCTCGGAGGTAAGATAATGTGCTTGTTTTGGGATTTATGGAAGTTGCAGTGCCTGGGAGATAAGACAGCCAGTTAAGACACGTGCACAGTCTGTGTATTTCAGAGGTCTATGGCTCTAAAAGATGGAGGTACGATTATCAATTTGGCCATCATCTGTCTATAAAAAGGTGAAAATAGTGGGGATGGAAAAGGTGGCTCCAGGAAGCAAACTGTAAACCAAATTGAGCTGAAGCTGGAAGGAACTTGGAACACCAGGATTTACCGCAGAGAATGTTAGCCTGGGTCTAGATGCTTTAGAGGGTACACCAACCCCCAAAACGGTAGAAAAACGACTATGTACCTACATGCAATTTTCCAGGAAGGCAATCTTTGGCTTTCCTTAGATTCTCACAGGATTCGGGACTCTCAAATAATTAAGACAAGCACAAATGAGTGATTAGAAACAAAGAGAATCTGGGGGAGGGGGCGGAAATGGGTATAAGGAGAACAGGGGCAACCTCAGTATCTGAGATTCCAAGTATAGATCATCTCAAGGGGGGACTGATCAACAATAGCAAAACGCGACAGAAAAATCTAGAAAGGCAGTGACAGGAAAAGGTTCTGTCGGCAACAGAGCGTAGATGTGACGGGCTCGTACGGCCCAGCCCCTCCCTTCGGCGGGGACCTTTCCGCGTCTGGTCCCCCGTCGGAGCCGCAGAGGAGCCTGGGGCTCACCGTGGCGGAAGGGCTCCAGCACCACGTCCGCCTGGGCGCACAGGCGCCTCAGCACCAATGCCCCATCCGGCCGCTTCAGGTTCACCGCCAGCGAGCGCTTGCCCCGTGCCATGAAGCTGACGTCCCCTCTGGCGCCCGGCCGGTCCACACGCACCACCTGGGCCCCGAAGTCCGCGAGGACCATACCGCAGAACGGGCCTGGGGCCAGGCCGGCCAGCTCCAACACCAGGATACCCCGCAGCGCCATGGGACCCGGCTCTCCAGGTGAAGAAGTCTCAGGCGGCCCAGACCGAGCCTAGACCGCCCGGGAGGCGGGCCCCAAGCGGTCCCTCCCTCCTGCGCCTGCGCAGGGCCCTCCCTCCTCCTCCTCCTCCGGTGCAGAGTCTGTACATGCGGAGGATCCTGGCCCCGCCTCCTGGCTAGTCCAATAGGTGGTTTTCCTTTCCGTTGGCTGCTTTCCCTTTGAGGGGTTGCGTGCCACTGGGTTCAGGCAGGCATTCTTTGCCTCCCTCTGCAGACCTTCTGTTAGAAGTTAAAGTAAGGCTTGTTAAACATTTTAAGATTTCTTTCTTTATTTATTTCTTTCTCTTTCTCCCTTTCTTTCTTCCTTCCTTCCTTCCTTTCTTTCTTTCTTTTCTTTCTTTCTTTCTTCCTTTCTTTCTTTTCTTTCTTCCTTTCTTTCCTTTTCTTTCTTTCTTTTCCTTCCTTCCTTCCTTCCTTTCTTTCCTTTTCTTTCCTTTCTTTCTCTTTCTTTTCTTTCTCTCTCTTTCTTTTTCTCTTTCTCTCTTTCTCTCTCTCTTTCTCTCTTTCTCTGTTTCTTCCTTCCTTCCTTCCTTCTTTCCATCTTTCCTTCCTTCCTTCCCAGCAAAATCTAGTCTAACCAAGCAGCACCAACAAAGAGGTGGTTAGGAGCATTCTACCCCCAGGAGTTGGGAAGAGGCTTATATACACAAAAACAAATAAATCATTGATTAGCTCTAAATAGATTAAAGTCTACTTGGCTGTTTGTGATGGGTTGTTCTTAGTTTCAATTTCATTAACTGAGGCATTTACAGGGTTAGAATTTGGTTTGCTTAGTAGGTTGCCAGGGCATTAGAACTACATCAGTCTAACAGCCTCCTTGTTTAATTAATACAACACTTCCTTGTTCTTGTCTAGCCTATGTTACTACCTTTGTTCAGACATCAGCTTCCTTACCCTCTTGTTTTATTTCTATTTTAAAAAACTTGAAAAGAAAGTAAATTGCAAAGAATGTTACAGAAGACATCCAGATTGACACAATATTTTTTTGTATTTGCTTACAATCTATTGTTCTAAAAAATAAACAGTACAGAAATAGCTTAAGCTAACAGCCAGGATCAGATTCACATGAATCAGAGATATTGCCCAGCATCAAGTAATAAGCTCAAAGATAAAGGTCATGGAAAAGCTCAGCTAAATCAGAAGTCTGGAAAATCTTACATGACTCTTCCTTCTTACATTGGACACATATCCCCTGTTAGAGGCTGAATTAAGTCCCATCAACCTTCATATATTGAAGTCCTAACTCCCAGTACCTCAGAATGTGACTGTATTTGGAGATAGAGCTTAGAAAGAGGTAATTAAAGTAAAATGAAGTCATATGGATTGGTCCTAATTAATATGGCTGGTGTCTTTACAAGAAAAGATTAGGACACAGAAAGCAAGGACTGAGGGATGACCATGTGAGGACACAGCAGAAGGTGGCTGTCTATCTGCAAGCCAAGGAGAAAGGCCTCAGAAGACACCAAACTTGAAGATACCTTGATCTTGTACTTTTAGCCTCCAGAACTGTGAAAAAGTGTTTTTCTGTTGTTTAAGCTACCCAGCCTCTAATGCCTTATTATGGCAGCCTGAGCAGACTAATAAAACTATTAAGAAGGTTGGGGGAGGGTGTGGCACCTGAGTCATTCAGTCAAGTATCCGACTTCAGCTCATGTCATGATCTCATAGTTCATGGGTTTGAATCCCATGTCGGACTGTGTGCTGATAGCTCAGAGCCTGGAACCTGCTTCAGATTCTGTGTTTTCATCTCTCTCTGCCTCTCCCCTACTCACAACCAATCTCTCTCTCTCTCTCTCTCTCTCTCTCTTTCTCTCTGTTAAAAAATAAATAATAAACATTAAAAAAAAAAAAGAAGGTTGGAGTGGGGAGTTATGTATTTTGTTATAGCCCTAGCAAACTAATATACCCTCTGACTCACGATTATAGTTGAGATCTCTAATGAGGTTCTCAGGTACCTAACAGACTTCATTTTGTATCCCAGGGTGTTACTTAGCTATGGAACTGCGCTTCCTGGATTCTGAGTTTATTTGGCAAAAGTAATCCTATAGCCAGAGCCAGCCTGTTAAATGCATTAAATAGATAAATTCTCTTCCTTGTAACAAATATCATTCATCTACTTACCCAAGGTAAATAGGTACAACAAGTACAATTGACAAAGAATACCTTTTCCTTTGACAAAAGCTGCCTTTTTCTTCAGCTTCCTGAAGGATCCATGTACTAAAGGGAGTACATAGATCACAGGCCAGCTGCTTTGAACTCCTTCCATAGTTAAAGTCTCCTATACCCACCCACTCCCACCCAAAGTTACATGTCTTTGCTTCTGCTCACTCTACCATTCAAGACACAAGCACTCCCATGATTTTGACATATAGTATCCACAGTCTATCGATGCTATAGCTATCCTACTTATATACTACCTTTTATTTATATTATTATATTTTGTAGTTTTATATTACATAAATGATGTTACATTGCAATCACTTTTCTGAACTTGCTTTTGTACTCCAGCTTATCCTAACTTGCCTCCCTATTTCTGCTTCTTTCTCTTAGATCAATTGGATTCTTGGCTTAAATACAACAGAGTTCATTACAAGGGTATCAAGTAGCTTATTGCTACTTGAATTTAGGTAATTGGCAGGACCTGGGCCACTGGAGTCACATTCAAGGTCACAGCATGAAAGTCTGGTTGGGATACAAGTCTACACGGTTTCCACTCACTGCTGCTCTGCTGGGAGAGACCCAGCCTGATTCTGGGTCTATTCTGGGGAATAGATAGAGGGTGCTTGGATGCTCAGTCGGTTAAGCGTCCTACTTCGGCTCAGGTCACGATCTCCCGGTCTGTGAGTTCGAGCCCTGTGTCAGGTTCTGTGCTGACAGCTCAGAGCCTGGAGCCTGCTTCGGATTCTGTGACTCCCTCTCTCTCTGCCCCTCCCCCACTCATGTGCTGCCTCTCTCTCTCTCTCTCTCCCTCTCTCTGTCAAAAATAAATAAACATTGGAAAAAATAGATAGAGGCACTAACTTGAAGGACCTTCCACTGACAATTGAGATGGGGTCATTAAGTTATAATAATGACTATGGTGGATTGAAGCACATTAAATATATGAAAAATTGTAAGTTAATAATAATGCTTTTTAAGAGACCTTATTAATTATCTTTAAAGATTTCTAGGGCACCAACTCATTATTCTAAAAATTGGTAAATAAAAGTGATAAAAATCAAGTATGTATCTTGTTTTCCATATGAACAGTATTTCAGGATACCAAATAGCTAATGAAAGAATGTGTTTCTTTTAAAATGTTGCTATTTTTGCACAGTGAAGGAAACCATCAACAAAGCAAAAAGGCAACCTACTGAATGGGAGAAGATATTTGCAAATTATACACCCACTAAGGGGTTAATATCCAAAATATATAAAGAACTTATACAATTAAACATCAAAAAACCTATAATCCAACTAAACCTGGGCAGAGAACCTAAACAGGCATTTTTCCAAAAAGACATCCAGGTGTCCAACAGACACATGAAAAGCTGCTCAACATTACTAATTCTTGGGGAAATGCAAATCAAAACTGCAATAAGGTATCACCTTACACCTGTCAGAATTGCTGGAATTAAGAAAGAAAGAAAGAAAGAAAGAAAGAAAGAAAGAAAGAAAGAAAGAAAGAAAGAAAAGAAAGAAAGAAAGAAGGAAGGAAGGAAAGAAAAAAGAAAGAAAAGAAATAACAAATGTTGGCAAATATGTGGAGAGAAAAGAATCCTCGTAACAGTTGGTAGGAATGTATATTGGTGCAGCCACTGGGAAAAACAGTATGGACGTTCCTCAAAAAATTTTTTTAAAAATATAATCAAATTACCATATGATCCAGCAATTCTACTAGGCATTTATCAAAAACAAAAACACTAATTTGAAAATACATATGCACCCCTATGTTTATTGAAGCATTATTTACTATAGCCAAGATATGAAAGCAACCCAAGTTCCCATCAATGGATGAGTGGATAGAGAAGATGTGGTACATATACTATGGAATATTACTCAGCCCTAAGAAAAGGATGAAATTTTGCCATTTAAGACAACATGGATGGACCTAGAAGGTACCATGCTAAGTGAAATAACTCAGACAGATAAAGATAAATAATTCACTTAGATGTAGAATTTAAAAAACAAAGCAAATGAACAAACAAAACAGACCAGAGACAAATTCAGAAAACAAACTAGTGATTTGCAGAGGGGAGATGGTGGAGGGTGGCGTAGAACGGTGAAACAGGTAATCGGGATTTTTTTTTTTAAGTTGGTTACTTAGACAATACCTACCTACCATCGCCTTTTTAGGGCCTCAGTTTGATGAAGACTTACAAAATCAATCTTCCAGATATAATTCTGGTCATGGGTAAATTGCAAAACAGTCAATCTTGGCCTTCTCCCACATTCCTTAAAAAATCACTCTTTTTTCCACCTGGGACCTATTTGCAAGACTGAATAAAGTCCTTTCCACCTGACTGCAATGCAACTGGGAGTCTCTACTAGGAAAAAAATTAGAATTTACATCAACATAGAAAGACCTCATGTATGTGATAAAGATCCTGTCCCCTTAGAGATATTCAGATTTCATTAAAGGACCTCCAAACATCAATATCATAAAGTTGTGGAGGGTTGAAGTCAGAACAATGGAATAACTGAAAAGTGGAGTATTTTGTAGATAAATAAGTTCTGTGCCCATATCATTGATGTATGGCTGTTTACATCATCTGCATGAAAATATTTTAGCTTTGTGTTAACAAACCATGATGATTTACAATCAAATGGCTATTCAACTTTATTAAGGACCTTATAAAACAGTACATTTAACAAAAGTATGTTTGTTTCCACACAATGCTTTTACATTTTTCTTGCCTTAGTTGTACCTAAAGCTAAGCCAATATCTTCTTTTAAGGCAGTTTGTTAATGGTATGTGTTCTTTAGAAATGAAATCTCTTTGGGCAACATGCAAAATTCAAATATCTATTGGCAATACACTTTTACAAAATATTTATGATGTTTAGAAATAGTAAACCTCAACACCCACAGCTCCAGGGATGGCAGGGAACATACACACAAAATCACGAAGACATTATCAACCAGTCAAGCACATTTTGGCTAATATCCAGTCACTTTAAAATAGCATTGCTTGTATTGGTCAGGAAAAGAGTTTTAAAATATTTATAGATCAAAAGGAAGGGTCAAAGAACGGAGCAAGGAGCCCACCAAGTTAGTTAATAGGGCAGCCCTACTTAATTCTCTCTGCTTCCAGCTGTAGGGGGTAATCAATACAATTAAACCCACAGTTTAAAAGCTTTTGTGGAAATTCAAATTGTTACAGAAAATTAGTCAAGGGCTAATTGCTTCCAAGGGAATTCATTAAGTGATATTTGTCAGAAAGGCATCTCTCTAGTGCCTTTTAAATGTGATTTGACCTCAGGGTAAACACATATTCCAATGATACTTTCTTTGCTTAAAAGAAACCAGTTTGGGGTACTATCTTCTGAACTTATCCCTTTTGGGGAGGGATAGGCAAAAGTCAAGGAGCACAGCTGCTTTATAAATGTTGCTTAAATATGGTAATCAAAGAAGTCATATCATTTTTTATTTTTGAAAAGGTTAAGAGATTTTATTTTATGTCTTCTAAATGGAATGCCCTTGTATTTTGCATCCATTAGTTTCACTGTATATAACTGAGTTTACATTTCCTTGAAATGACATGTCAGTGTGTGTAAAGTTTATTGGGGTAATTTCTAAATTGAGAGAGAACTTCACATATATCTGTATATGTGGATCTAAGCTCACCTCAACTGGTTCTGCAGGCCAGAACCAACAAAGATCTACTTTAATCTAAGAAACTCAATGGAAAAAAAGTCAATATAATAAGTCAGACCTGATAAACTCAATTTTGGATCATGAGAAAATTTTATATCCAAAAATACAAGCCATTACAAATCCAGATTTAATTACAGCAGTATCCTTATAAAAAAGGAGGAGTCCATTATTTATGAGCATTATGAATACTTTTCCTATCTAAAAGCTATCTAGAGTTACTAAAAATATCTATACTTCATTCATAAAAATTGACCCACTGGATCAAAGTGTTACTTCCCAGTCTAGGCTTTACAAATGTTTCTGGTAACTTGGTCCTGGCAAGTGCCCTTGCTCCTGCTGGCTCCATCATAATCACTGCACCCTATTCCTTGAAACATTATAAAGAATGATGAGCCTCAAACCTCAAGAATTCCTGAAAGTTGCTATTAAATTAAAAACGGAGTAGCCAAATTCTTTGCAAATGAATTCTTTGATGAGGAAAATTATTTCCAACCTGTATCAAGAAGGGAATTTTTTTTTAGGTGCCTAGGGAAGAGTAAAGGTGCTGAGTATATTAGTCAAGGTCACTTGGGAAGACAATTTTGTGGATTCTTCTTCTGAGCTCCTGAGTAGAACCCTCAACTCTAATGTCCTTCAGCTCATACCAATACCAGCTTAGCCGTAAGTCTTCCCAAAAGTAGAGCTGGTCTATTCATATATTTATTTGGTTTCAAAGAGCAGGAAGCCTGCAAAGGTAGAGAAGCGCTGATGGTCCCCATGAAGAGCGCCATTGCCCATTCTCAGCCAAACCTCATCCCCTTTGGCCAGCTTCAGTACTGCATGGTTGCTGGATGTGTCCGATTTCCCCTTTGTTTCATAGCTGTAAGGAAAAAAAAGGCACCAGCTACTTAGTCTTTGCAGTAGATAGCCACCTCTTTACCAAAATATGTCCTCATCTTCTCCCCCAGACTCTCATGCATTTGAAGTCCTGTGACTAAGTTCTCTAAATGGCATGTGAACAGAAATGACATGTACCACTAAAAGGATTGGCCGATACAATTCTCACAAACACCTCTCCTTGCCTCTTCCTCATTATGACTGTGTGGAATGTTAATGACAATGACCAGAATGACCTTGGAAGCAAAGTATTGTAGCCTGAGTTCTTGAAGACTAGGTAGAGGCCAAGTCTTTCTCACTTGCCCTGACCTGGAACAACCACTCTGGACTGTTCAATGAGAAGAAAAGGGATTTCTATTATGTTTAAGCCATTGGGTTAATGTTGCAGCAGCTTAGTCTACCCTAACTTATTGGTACTGAAGGAGCATTCTGTTATAAACTAAATTAAACTGAAATATAAACTAAAATATGTTGTGTTTGCTCATGGTCAGGCAGAGAGCACTGAGGAAACAAATATTGTGGGCTTGAAAACTGTAGATCCATGTTGTGCTGTGGCAAAACATTTAGGAAAACATCTGATAACATGGAAGACAGACCTTATGTCTATCAAGCCTATACACTAAGAAAGGAAGTGACTAGAAAAGCCAAAATTCTCTTTGCTGCTTTTAGTGAGATGTTTCTACAAAAGATGAGAACTGACATGTTTGAAGCACAGGAAGCAGAAAGGGTGAGTCTAGAAAGTTGAGGCCTAACAGGGTTGGAAAAGCCAAATGCTTTTATACCAGAAAGAGCAGAGGTAAAATTGATGTTGTCCTATTAAGATCTCTCATTTAATCTGATAGACACAGCCTGCGACATAACCTGATGGATTAAAAATATTGCCTTTCTACCCAAATCTATTGTTTTAGAAGGCCTTGTGGTAGCCACCACTAGTCAAGACAGAAAGGCATGAAGATAAGGAGTCAAGGAAATAACAGACGGAAAAACTATCTGTCAAGAAAAGAATGTTGGGTGTTGTTTACCAACACATGTAACTGACTGGCAGCAAATAGCACAAAAGGCTGCTAAATGTCTGAGGAAATGATATTACTCAAACCTGGCTTACAAAGGGCTTGGGGTGTTTGACTAAATACTCTTAGCCCTCAAATTTGCACCAGCAGGAATTGGGCTGTGAAAGACCGCAGGGAAAATCTATTCATCTTTTAGATGTAGCCATGGAGACAAATAAATAAGGAAGATCCTCCCAGAGGACAGAATCAGGGACCGAAGAGAAAACAGCCAAGGGACGTCTGAGTAGCTCGTTTGTTTAAGTGTCAAACTCTTGATCTTAGCTTATGTCAGGATCTCAGGGTGAGAGATCAAGCCCTGCATGGGGTTCCTTGCTAGTGTGGAGCCTGCTTGGGATTCTCTCTCTCCCACTCTCTCTGCCATTCTCCCATGAGCACAAGCTCTCGAGCCCATGCACCTGCACTCTCTGTCTCTCTGAAAATCAATAAACATTAAAAAAAAAAAAAAACAATAGCCAAGAGACTGATGTGATGAAAAGAATTGTTCATTCCTAAGACTCAGGGCTTGGAGTTGGTTGCATGAACTACAGTTTAGGCTGTCTTCCTTGGGGATGGAGGTGGGAAGATATATATTCTAAATGTAGGAAGAATTCTATTGAATTCTCTGCCAGAGGGGCAGAAAAGCCTAGCTGTTCACCAGACTCCATTTCCCTGCTTCCAGAGGAGGAGTTCTATGTTTCCTTGCCATCCTTGCATTGGTTGGGGGGAGTTAGGGAAGGGGAAGTATGTGTCTCTGTTCTCTGAATAGAATATATGATGCGTAAAAATTTTCACAAGCCTGTTGCTCTTTTCTCCTTCTGACTGTGGCAATGACCATGACCAACAAGAATTTGAAAGTCAGTTTTACAGGTGAACTGCTCTCACCACTCTGTGTCCCTGAAAACCCAGATGGAGCACCTCCCTCCCAACCGCCACGAAATCCCTCCTGTACCTTGTCTGCCTTGTCCTTCCCCATCCTAGATCTGGTCAAGCCACACAGAGCTCTGCATTGTGTGAGCTACCATATTCTGGGTCTCTATTTTGCAGTAATTTCACCTACTCATCTTTCTCTCTTTTGGTTTTTCAAAGACATCTTTGCACCAGAAGCCAGGCTCCTGAAGAAATGGCATTCTTCCCAAGTTTTCAAAAATGACAGAGGTTAGATAGTAACCACAGTGTTTTTGATAGATAACTCACCACCCACTTAGTTATGGGAAAGATGTTGGTTCTCTGCCTCTTTCCCCCACACTAAGCTTATATCAAAACAAGTTGTAATATTTCTTTTTAAAATTAATTTTTTTAGGGACACCCGGGTGGCTCAGTTGGTCAAGCAACTGACTTTGGCTCAGGTCACGATCTGCCGGTTTGTGGGTTTGAGCCCCGTATTGGGCTCTGTGCTGACAGCTCAGAGACTAGAGCCTGCTTCAGATTCTGTGCCTCCCGCTCTCTCTGCTCCTCCCCTATTGGCACTCTGTCTCTCAAAAATGAATAAATGTTAAAAATAGTACTTTTTTTAGGGATGCCTAAAGTGGTTCAGTCGGTTAGGTATTGGACTCTTGATTTCAGCTCAGGTCATGATTTCACAGTTCCTGAAATTGAGCCACACAACAGGCTCTGCACTGACAGTGTGGAGCCTGTTTGAGATTCTCTCCCTCCCCCTTTCTCTTGACCCCTACCCACCTGTGTGCACACACAATCTCTTTCTCAAAATAAATAAATAAACTTTAAAAAAAAAAAGTAATTTTTTTACAAGGAACTCTAGGATAAATATCAGAGTGGCAGTACAGCCAAAAGAGAGGGGCCTACTCTGCCAGCTAAGGAAGATGGTGGAGAAGACCATCAATGGGGCTAAACTCTGGCAAAAGGGGTGGGAGGATGGGAAAACAGAGGAAAGGGCTGAGAAAGAAGAAAAGAAATTATGAGTTAAGAAAAGAATACAAATGATTAGTTATGGGGAGTATTGTTAGTAATTAGCTCAAGGCCTCTTATCAACCTGCTTATTCTCAGGTTTATAAGATTTATTTCTTCCCAAATAGTAATTATAATTGGGCCATATATTGGTATATAGGAGCTCTCAGTAGTGACAAGGGTCATGTCAGGCTCTGTTGATTCCTATACACTCCCTGGCACTTGCCAGCCTTTGAGCAAGCAGTGGTGGCATGGATGAGACTGTGATAGAGACGACCACCCACCTGTACATGCTGAAGACTGTATTGCCATTGTGCATGAGGTACACATATACTTCTTCAACATCCTCGTGCTTCATCATGCTGAAGGTGAAGAAATACACACCTGAAAAAGGCAGGTATTTATCCACATTTATATTAATGTCTTGTACATTGAGGACCGAGACATATGCCACATGACTTCACATTTTTTGTTTATATTCTATATGGCATGTAGGTTCTTCTTGGCCTTTATTTGTATGAGTGTTCCTTTGTCTGTTCTCATCTTCATGGTACTTTAAACTTTTTGCGACCTTCCCAGTGTGTGCACTGTGTGTCCTTAATAAGACTACAAAGTCTTTAAAGGATGGAGTAATTTGGGCTGTATCTCACTCCCTCCTCTTCCCAATAGCATGCTTACAGTGAAGTATATGCTATTCCTAGGTATAGATCAACTATCATTAGCACCTGCCACAGGACCCATATAGACAAGGCATATAGCCCTGCATGGATGAACACATGACCTCTGTGGCCTAACAAAATGAGCCAAGTGTAGCATTACAATGGATGAGTAGACTCATCACAGAGATGTTAGCCAAAGATAAGAAGTATTATAGCACAGATAATACTAATAGTTCTGAAGAAATAGTTTTTGTAACTTATCATGTTATTCATTACTCAGCAGCATGACCTTGCTACTAACAATATGGATACTTCTCATTTGTAAAGGACGAACATATTTGAAGAGATGTGAGTTTTCTTGTAAGATTCTAGGCCACCTAACAGAAAGGAACTTCATATGGCCTGATACACCCTGCATGCCAGTGTAGAAAATACCTTCACTGAAAGATTTAAGAGAATCCAAAAGCAGAGAGATGAGCAAAAAGGAAAATCTTCCTAACTCCAAATGATGTGGGATTTGAGAGTGCATTTGGAAAGATGATGAATACACATCATCAGGCTCTTATGGATTTCCATGCTACATTTTTAAACTGATGACCTTGTCTTGGCCCACGTGAGCTGCTATAACAAAGTGCCACAGACTAAGGAGCTTACAACAACAGCAATTTATTTCTCACAGTTTTAGAGGCTGTAAGTCAGAGACCAGGGTGCCAGCATGGTCAGGTGAGGGTCTTCTTCCAGGCTACAGACTCCTGATTGTATCCTCGCATGGCAGAAGGGGTTAGGGGACTCTGTGGGGCCTCTTTCATAAGGGCACTCATCCCATTCATGACAATTCTACCATTGTGAGGTAATCACCTCCCAAAGACCCTACCTCCTAACACCAATAAGTTGTGCAATAGGTTTTCAATGCCCAAGTTGAATGCCAACCTTCAATGCCCAAGATTTTCAATGCGAATGAATTTTGGAGGGGCACAATGAGACCATAGCAGCAAGCCTTGTAAGGGAAAACCCCAGAAACATCTTTTTTTAAAAAAAATAGCACTACATAGTTCTATGTTCCTTATCAAAGGTGCAATTAAGTAAGATAGAAGCTGTAAGGACACCATGTTGAACCACCTGCTTTTGACTCAAGTTGAACCAAGTGAAAAAGTGTGATTATGCTTCATTTAGCACCAGGCTCACATATTCAATATACTCAAAATAAAGGAACTGGTGTAAAACTCAGTCCTATCATTCACATGCCTAGAGATTGGTTCACAGGTGAAAAGGAAAGTCAGATTAGAATTAGAGGACTCAAACAAAGTAGTTTATATGTGTTTAGGTTTTTATTTTTACAAAACTTCTCATTAGATACACACACGCACACCTGTGACAATTTCTAATGCCTCAAGTAGATAAAGCTGGAATCAAAATGACAGGAAACGATATTAGTTTTCCTGAAAAAATAATGACTACTATACAAAATCGATTGCAGAAGCATTTTAGAAAGAGCAGACTAAGAAATTAGATGGGGAATAAATGAAACGCCTAGAGGTGCAAATATAAAAGTGAATACATATTATATCCACATATGGCTTCCTTCTGCAGGGGAAGATACTGAAGACGCGAGGCAAAACACTTACAGTACAGTTTTTAGGTCTTTGCATTACTGTAATTGCAAAAATCAGCCTTCTCTGTCTCGTCCCTCCCAAAGCTGAAAAGTATAAAATGGTCATTTTGTAATCTATTGGATGAGGTTTAAAGTGAAAGACCAATGATGGTTGTTACCATTAGAATTATGCCCAGCCCCAGAGAGTTCTGAAAAAACTACTAAATCTTTGAGCTTCAATTATAAAGCCCTTGAGAGCAGTGGAACCTTTGAGCATATCTAGGTGATTATGGGAATTGCAGCACAGAGAGTGTTTAACAAAATAGTTATAGGAAATTTATAAACCTTCAGAGCAGAAAATCATATAAGAAGTTTTAAAACTGATTGAAGTGTGATGAAAGATTGCTTCTATCGTTTTTATGTCTGTTTCTGAGTTTAACTGGGTAGAAAAAGAAAGGCATTAAAACACTTGCATCAAATTTAACACGGCCATTGCATTTATCAGAATTTTCTTCTTTTCCTTTCTGGATACCATATAGAGAAATAAGGAGAACTGAAAACAAACACCAGAAAGAATCCATCTTCCGTAAAACTAGGAGGCTGAAAAAAAAATTCATAATCTTAGATACTTGTAAGTCTGTCGAATGCAACAGACAACAGGCAGAGTCACATGGAGGCAACATGGGGGCTTGGCAGGGAGTTCTGAGGAGGGCCAAGCAGCAGCAGACCTCAGTTCCAGAAAAAGTACCTTCCCTGATGGAGAAGGGTCACTCTGAAGTACAAGTGCTGAAAAGAAGCTCTTATGAGCAGGGCCGAGATGAAGCCGGAGTTATGTTTGGTGGGGGATAGGGGTGGGGTTGCTAGATAAAGTACAAAACGTGCGGGAAGTGGTCCTGAAGTGGCAGATTTCAGAATCCACCAGCAAAAATAAGGCTCCTAAAGGCAAGAGGACCAGAAGTGCAAGGCTGGTTTCAGAAGTCTTCGAAGACCCAGGGCTGTCAGGGGAGGAAGAGGAAATGTGGCCACACAGAGAAAACACACAGAAGTTCCATCCTGAAAAGAACAGAGTGAATCCCTTGGTGCCAGGAGAGGGGACCATTGAGTTACCAAGCCTGGAAGTATGCTGGGGTCCCTCCCCCTTCCTGAGAAACTACTGCATGTACTGGTCTAGGAAAATCCAACTCATCCAACCATCAGCTAATTTTAGAAAGTAGAAAAGAAGAGCAAAAGCTACCAAGAGTGGAAGAATACTCACCAAGAAGAAATGTTGTCATGTAGTGGATGGGAAATGTAACTAAATACTCCAACATGAGTTTAAAATATGTTAATGAAGCAAATCCTTCTATGAAAGAATATGAACAGAATGTAAGAACTCATGGCAGAAATATCCAGACAAGAGAAGGAACTACAAAATGGGACTAAGGGTTAATGTAAAACAGAAAATGTAAAGAAAGTATCACAGAAACAGGACAGAAGAAATTGGAAAAAGTAAAAAGGAAAATCCACCCTCAGATTATCTAATTAAGGACATGCAGAATAGTGATAGAGGAGTGTCTGTGTGGCTCCGTTAGTTAAGTTTTAGACTCTTGGTTTTGGCTCAGGTCACAGTCTCACAGTTAATGAGTTTGAGCACCAAACTGGACTCTGTGCTGACAGTGCAGACTCTGCTTGGGATTCCCATTCTCTCTCTCTCTCTCAAAAATAAATAAACAAACATTAAAAAAAAAAGAATAGTGACAGAAAAGCAAACAACATGAAATGGAACTAAAGAGCAGCAAGAGGTTAGAGAAAATAAAAGATACAGAAGACAGACTAAGAAAAGTTAAAAATAAAACCAACAGACTATAATTAGAGTCCTTACGAAGTTAACCAGTGGTAGGTCTACTAAGGTGCAGGGGGACAGGGTTGGGAGGCTGCTGGTGAGTGGTCAACCCCAAAGGGGAGGAGTATTTTATCATAGACATTGTTTAGAATTGCTGGACTATGATGACAATAAAAATGGAGTTACCTTTTAATTGGTCTTATTATGCTTTAAAAATATCCCATAGGCACTATGCCCACGTATTGCCTGATTCCTAACACAAGTCAGACTATTCCCGATGCTACCCCACTTGAGTACAACGGTAAGAAAAAATAGTATTTATATCTATATTTAAAAATATAATGCAAAGGAACTTTTCAGGGCAAAAAGAAGGCTTACATCCATGTATTGAAAGGACAGCAGGAAAAGCCCAGAATGATCAGCTCGTGGTGCCCAAAAGTAAGGAAGTTATAGGGGCTGAATGTTGGCTTCCGAATAGGCCCTTGTCCTAAAATCCCCAGGAGCTGTGAATGGTACCTTATATGGCCACATGGACTTTGCAGGTGTAATTAAATTCAGGATCCTGAGATGGGGAGACTATCCAATTACCCAGGTGGGCCCAAGGTAATCATGCTGTCCTTGAGAGCCCAGGAGGTCAGCATCTGAGAGGAGGGGATGTTGACAGTAGAAGGGAGACGGAAGCCATGTGGCTCACAGAGAGGGCACGCTGACAGCCTCTCAGGCTTGGAAGAGGCCAGCTAGCAAAGGAAGAAGCATTGCCTCCATCTTAACATCAGCCCAGTCAGACCGATTCTGGACTTCGGGCCTCCAGAGTTACAAGTGAATAATTTTGTGTCATTTTAAGCCACTCAGTTTATGGTAATTCATTAGATCAGCAATAGGAAACAAATACAGAAGTGCTCAAGAAATTTTAAAAATTTAAATAAAAATTATTTAAAGGATCAGGCCCTCCTCAGGGCAGTGGCATGGGAGGATACTGTTATGACACATTAAACTGTGAGAATTATGATCTTAGGACTTTTAAATGCCCTCTGAGGGATTATTTGCTTCAGTTCAAATAAGAGCTAAAAAAACCTTAGTAACCATGGTTATCATTTTTTTGTAAAGCATCCTCGTCTTTTTGAATTCTAATTCATTTACTGTGAAATACAACAGAAATCCATATATGGGCGGATTGTTTTCACCAGAATCAAAGAATTCTCAACTCTCTAAGTGTCTTCCTTTCTTTGTTTCCTCTCCCTTCACCCTTTTCTTTCCCTCCTCCCTCCCTTCCTTCCTTCTTTCCTTCCATCCAGATTGCTAGATTGATTAACTCAGTCATTCATTTATTTTTACATCTCACCTGATACTGGGGCCCCGAATCTACCAGTCATGACGTCAAAGAAGTTTCCAATGTTGGTCTCAACGCTGCTGAAGATAATTCCGCTGTTCTGATTGCTGAAGTGAGTTGCCAGAGAAGCCATGAATGCAATCTAAGGAAAGAGTTGGGCAGTTAATAGGAAATTTACCTTAAAGGAATGAGGTTTTTACAAACATAAGTTTATCTCAACATTCTTTGTAATAGCTAGATTGGAAATAAATAGAGAAAGAATTAAATAAATCATAGTAATTTCTAACATTTTTATGCTATGCAGCCATTAAAATGATATTATATATCAACAGTTCTCACCATGTGTTTCAAGGAGTATTGAACTTCTAAAGGCTATTTGAAATATTAAAATCCTAATACCGGGAAAATTTGGATGAAATCTACTTATAGTTATTAAATGCACATGAGCATGTTAAAGGATCTGAGAAGGCCTGCTTCAGATAACCATTTAATTTTGCTCACCTATGTTATTTTTTCCCCAAAATACCTGTGATATTATGATTTATAATAAATACACATTTTTTTCTTTGTCCTGGCTTCTGGCATAGAGTTCCCGAAACCATCCGAATATTTTAAGTGATGAGAGAAATCAAGTGGTCTTTTGTGATGTTAATGAGGTGACTTTGGCAAAGCCCCTAGGCAACCTAAAGATGGGGGCTGTTTGCCAGTGGAATCCACCACGTGATTAGAAACTTTGGGCCCCACCTCACATCCAGGAAGGGCAGAGGGGCTGGAGGTTGAGTTCAATCACTAGGGGCCTGCGATTTAATCAAACATGCCAGTGCAATGAAGACTCCATAAAACTTAAAAGGAAGGGGTTCAGAGAGCTTCCACGTTGGCGAACACGTGAAGGGGAAGGAGAGTGGCCCTCGGTCTCTGAGAGGACATGGAAACTCCCCAAACCTGGCCCGAAGCATCTCTTTCATCTGGCTGTTCCTGAATTATAAAAAGCAGTGACTGAGTAAGTAGAATGTTTCTCTGAGTTCATGCTAGCAAATGAACTGATCCTAAGGAAGGGGTTGTTGGAACTTCTCCTCCATAGGCAGACTGTCAGAAGCAGAGATGACAACCTGAATTTGCGAGTAGCATCTGAAGTGGGGGCTGGGGGCAGGGGCGGGGGCGGTGAGTCTTGCTGGGCTGAGCTTTTAACCTTGGACTCTGATGCTGTCTCCAAGCAGGTAGTGTCAGAACTGAGTTGCACTGTAGGACACCCCGTTGATGTAGGACAAATATTTGGTGATGTAAGAAAACCCCCCACCCTGGAATTGCACCATTACTGGCCAGTCACATTTGAAAATCAATGCCAGCGGTGCCTGGGTGGCTCAGTTAAGCAACCGACTTTGGCTCAAGTCACGATGTCTTGTGGTTTGTGAGTTCAAACCCCACATTGGGCTCTCTGCTGTCAGTGCAGAGCCCACTTTGGATCCTCTGTCTGCCTCTCTCTCTCAAAAATAAATAGACATTAAAAACAACAACAACAACAACAACAACAAAAAAACCTATTGCCAATCCCCCATCCAAAGGAGTCATTTTAACTGAGTGTGAGTTAGATCAACACATTCTTTAACTTGCTGGGACCACCTGTCTTCATAAAATGGGAGTTTTAAGGGAGGGGGTGAGAGAAGAGAGAGAGTGAATAATTTGAAGTTCTGAAAGACTCAGGGGTCTGCTCTGAAAGCAGGCCTGGGAGAATGAATACAGAAAGGATCTGAACAGTCGGAAAAGACAGCATGAGGGCCCTGGACACAGAGGAAGGGGAAGGTAGGGGTGACACCAGAGGAGGGATTTGGAAACAAGAATGAAGGGGCCTGGAAGTCACCCTTCTTTCCATGGTGCCTGAGGCCAATCGACCCTCCTCTATAAGTCCTCCTTTAAAACATGTGAAGGTATTTCTCCCAATTAGTACATTGCAGTTATTTATTTATTTTTTTAATGATTATTTATTTTTGACACACACAGAGACAGAGGGTGAGTGGGGGAAGGGTAGAGAGAGAGAGGGAGACACAGAATCTGAAGCAGGCTCCAGGCTCTGAGCTGTCAGCACAGAGCCCCACGCGGGGCTCGAACTCACGGAGTGTGAGATCATGACCTGAGCCGAAGTTGGACGCTTAACCAACTGAGCCACCCAGGCACCATGATACATTGTAGTTTTAGGGTGAAATAGTAGATGGAGTAGTTTTATAATTGCCTAAGATATGCTCCATCAAACTGGCTATGTCAGGGCTCCCTGGCCATTGTGTAACTATCACGGGTTTGGAGTTAGAATTTCTATCTTTGGGAATGTTAATCATCCATCTTATTGGACACCCTTTACCTGGCCAAATGGCATGTGGTTTCTTTGTAAATTTTTGCCAGCACATTGATCCCAGGTTGCTAAAATCAATAAACAGCATTCATTTACAAGTGACAAAACCCCCAAAGCAGTTAGAGAAACACAAAAGACCTCTCGGGTTACAACTTAAAAAACAAGAGGCCCAGAAAGTTGATGGAATTTATCTGTGGTCAAACAACCACCAGATATGCCCAAATAAAAGGCAAAGTTTTCCCCCCAATTGATCTTTCAGATTATAGTCTCTATATTCTGGTTCTTTAAAAGTCTCTCATGCTATGGTATGTTCTCTCAATGACACACAGGCC
This sequence comes from Panthera onca, assembly GCF_046562875.1. NCBI lineage: Eukaryota > Metazoa > Chordata > Mammalia > Carnivora > Felidae > Panthera > Panthera onca. The sequence goes on from NC_138339.1 coordinate 27,349,859, forward strand.
CCTACCTTTGATGGGTCCACTGCACAATTTTTCATCTTTTTTTAAAAATGTTTATTTATGTTAGAGAGAGAGAGAGACAGAGTGTGAGCAGGAAAGGGACAGAGAGAGAGAGAGGGAGACACAGAATCTGAAGCAGGCTCCAGGCTCTGAGCTATCAGCACAGAGCCCCACACGGGTCTCGAACTCACAAACCTCGAGATCACGACCTGAGCCGAAGTCAGAGCCTTAACTGACTGAGCCACCCAGGCACCCTGTGGATGGTGCACTAGCAATACACATTCAGTGGAAACCGTACTTCAAATTTTGATTTTAGATTTTTTCCCTGGGCTATGAACACGTGGCAGATCCTCTCTTGTGATGCTGGACAGGGGATCAACAACCGATGATACACTTACAGCCATTCTGTACCCACACACCGTTCTGGCTTTTTTTTTTACTTGTAGTAGAGTATCCAATAAATTACATGAGATAGTCAACACTTTATTACAAAATAGGCTTTGTGTTACATGATTTTGCCCAACTATAGGCTAATGGAAGTGTTCTAAGCATGTTTAAGGTACGCTAAGCTAAGCTATGATTTTTGGTAGGTTAGGTGTATTAAGTGCATTTTTTAAAAGTAGGCTTTATGCCCAGTGCAGAGTCCAACATGGGACTTGAATTCACAACCCTGAGATCAAGACCTGAGCTGAGATCAAGAGTCAGACCCTTAACTAACTGAGTCACCCAGGCACCGATTAAATGCACTTTTGACTTACCATGTTTCAACTTAAAATGGGTTTATCTGACATAACTGTTAGAAATAAGCCCGTTGACTCAATCAAAGGAGGGATGTGGAGACTCAGAGCACAGTGAAGCGAAGCTTTATTCAATGTTCTTGCAAGAGCAGGTGTCTGATAGGCAGGCACACTTGGGGCAGTTACAGCAGGCAATTTATCTCCTAGCGTGCAAGTCCCTTCCCTGGTTCCTCATTGGCTGAGCACTACAGAGGTTACACCCTCCCCTGGACGTCACCTATGCCCATGTAGGGCAAGGAGTAGTCTGATTGGAACAAACTATATTCCCTGAGGTGATGCAGGAACTTTCAGTCCCTCCTCCTTTTATTCTTTAGCGCTTATGGCAAAGCCCATGAAAATAAACCCGTGAAAAGGAGAGGGGAAGTGAAGTGTCTAAGGGTTTGGAACTCCATTGTTGGGGGTGGGGGAGGGTCGTACATACTTCCAATAGGTTGTAAATCTGCTGTTAATTAGACAGCATAGTTTTTATTTGGTATTTCTGAAAATGAATCATCTGCCTTACTGCTTGTAGTAACCCCATCATAAGTTGAGGAAGACCTATTTTGTTTTAACCACAGTCATATTTCATATCAGCCAAAAACAACTTTAGTAAAAACTGTTTTCAATGTTGATAGGAATCCCTTGGAAAAATCGATTTAAAAAATATCAGCCAGAAAATAAATAAATACCCAAGATTTAGTCATTTTCTTGGTGACATAATCTTACATTTGCAAATTTTAGATGTTATTGGCAACTAGAATTTTGAACATCACTTAAAAGAGAAATAAATAGACAAATGAACACTTAAGCTTAGGATAAAATATCCTATTATAGCCTCATAAATAGATTCAAACACTTTAAACTGAAATGAATGTCATCAAGTCTTATCTAATCTAGGGTGGATCACAAAAATAAAATGTCTCTACTGATAAAGAAGATTGAAAAGTTTAAATAAAAACTGTGCCACAAGGTCTTGAGTTGATAGAGAATACTTACATATTAGTATCCATATATGTGATTTGAATTGATAAATGTAACAAAATTAATAAATAAGATATTGTAAGTAGACATTTGACCATTCTATTTATACATCTAAAGATTTGTATATTTGAATTGCCAAAAAACCTTTTTTATTTAACACATCTTCTGATTTGGAAAATGGGAGATTAGTTGATACTCAGGGCTGCCCATGGATTTGGTCCATGAAGATTGTTGAATTTCAACTTTAAATGCCTTCCTAAGAATGATTTCAAAATGCTCTTTGAACAACACAGGCTGCCTGAGGGGGGCAGGGGCGGGGAGGGATAGGGGGTGTTGAGTAAAGCCAGAGGCATACTGGCCATTGGCCATTGGTTGAGGGCTTGTCTTAAGAAGTACTCAGGCCTTCTGACTTCTGCACTGGAAGGGTCAGGGCAGTTTGAAAGTCACACAGAGATGTGCGCAAGGAGATTTACCTGCAGTTCCGGAGGAATCCCTGGGTAGCCCTTCTCTCCTTTGGGGCCATGCTGCCCCCGTTCCCCTCGTGGTCCCAGGTCACCTTTGTCTCCTTTCTCACCTTTGGCCCCTTCATGGCCAGTGGCTCCATTATTGCCATTGTTCCCATGGTTTCCTGAAATTACAAGCAGACATCATCACAGGAGAAAGCCTCCATCACTCACACCCACCTTCTATTTTTATACAAATGCAGACCCTTTCTTCATAAAGGTTCAATCTCAATTGTAAAAGAAGACCATTTGAAAGCAATCCTGAACACAGCCAAGGGGCCATCATCAAATCGGATTTCTTCCACATGGGACACTGAAGACAGCCTTCTTAGGTATCAAGTCTCCAAAGCCTGTTTTTCTTATAAAGCAGGAATTGGATGAAGAATTAATGAGGACTGATTATCAAAGTATCATTTATAATAGCAAAGATCAGAAACCACTTAAGTGTCCACCAATACTGGAAGAGCTAAATAAAAAAAAAAAAATACATCCAATAAATAAGGCTATATAGTCACAGAAAAAGAATGCTAAAGAAAAATATTTAATAATATTTAATAATATTCAGACACCTTAAGATTAAAAGGTTATGAATCAATAGAGATAGAATGATGTTAGGTATAAATAATATTTATCTATTACATAAAAATATTTCACGTTTTTTTTTTTTCCTGAATGGATGGAACATGCCTGGCTTTTGTATCATGCCATGTATCTTTTTTTGTCTCTTTGCATTTTTCTACAAAGGACACATACCACTTTTACAACTGAGGGAATGTAAAATCATTGCTAAACATTTTAACAATAATTTTGAAAGCAAGACTTGGATAATGATTTCAACTCTTTGCCGCTAAGAGACAATTCCTACTAGTCTTCCTTTATTTTATACTGGTTAAATTTTACACCCTTTTGCTAATTATTTTCCATGCTACCTTTGGTCAGTTATTATACCAGGCTTGCAATCCTTCCAGATAAACAAACTTTGGCGGTGTTTACAAGTCAATGGACTAACAAAGCCACTCTGATTGGGAAATATTTGGCCAAGGACAGCCTGTTCTGTAAGCTCCGAAGAGTTTAGCCCTCAGAATACTTTAGAGGAGTCTGAATATTCTCTATCCACAATCACTGCGCCTGCTGGCTGTTACCATTGACATCCCATGACATAGATTCCAAGACAGTAATCATAGTTTAAAGTCTAACAGAATGTTTTCTCATTTTAGATTTGGTTTCATAAGAGAAGCCACTCAAAAGTACATAAAAAAATTAAACCTCATTTGATAAATGTTAATATCAATGAGGGTAAGTTAGAGGAGAGCAAGCGGACTTCTGTCAAACACTGAGAAAAAGTCCTAGCCCAGGAAGGGGTAGAGGAAGAGGAAAATAATCCTCAGATGGATCTGGGAGCCTAGAGAATCTAGGCTACCCTTTCCTTGGCTGACCCCAGATACTAGCCAGTTCTCAGAAGCTCTGTGCCTGGGGCACACTCAGTAGAGTAGGATGGCTGAATGGAGCCCAACAGCATTTCCCATGCCACTATGTGGTACCGGAGCCCAAAATGTTCCCATGAGCCCAAGAGAGGCATGAAAGTCAACAAAGAACTAAACATGGACAGACTCTGAGTCTCAGGGAAGAAAAACTTAGCTGGACATAGAATCAGATAGAAGGATGCATGGCTCAGCGAATGGTACTGTGGAGATGGCTCTAACCAGACGGACAGGCGCGCATCTCCTCCGCACCTTCACTTCGGAAGTTCCCTGAAAGTTAGCGCATGGTTGCATGAAGCACGTTGTGGCAGAAACACTGAAACAAGAGTATGTCCAAATAAGATCGCATAGTTCTGTACTCCAAGCTGGTGAAGAACCCCCGCTCCCGATGAATCTGGTGCCCCAGAGCTCTTCACACCTTTGGGATTCTGCAAGCGGGATAAAAAATAAATTCTATGGATTTGATAGTATATTGTTCCACCTAATTGGCTTAATAAATCCAGGACTCTCCCAAACTCTCTTTTGGATTTCCACGCATGCTGTTTGGACCACACGCAAGTGAACCCAAATTATTTAGATTCACCTTGACTCCTATTTTGGCACAGTGCACAATTAGACTGGCAACAGTGCCTCCTCTTTCTCATCCTTACCTGGAATGCCAGGGGGGCCGGGCGGTCCAGGGGGGCCTTGGTAGCCTCGGAAACTGTACTCTCCGTGGCAACATTTGCTGCAGTCTGGGGGCAGTCCTCCGGTTTGTGGAGACTTTAAAAAGATACAGAGAAAAGTTTCAGAGAATGGCACTTGGGAGTAATTCGGATTTGTGAATTTCCTCTGGTCTCAGCCCTTGGGTAAGTTAAACTCCAAACACCCTACAACAACATCAGAAAAGATGGTGTGGCATGGGAACTCGAATGGCAGGGTAGCTAAAGTGAGCTGATGACTCAAAGGACAAGGAAGCCAGCGGGTCAAAAGAAACGCATGCTTTCTGGAAGGAGTGTGGTGTTGGCAGGGGGTGCGGCAGGATTTCTGGGAAGACTGTCCTGAGGCTACCAGTGACAGCAAAAGAGGAGAACCCTTCAGAGTGGATGTGAAGGCACCCCTCTCTTTCCCCGCTGCCAGCACCCTCGCATGTAGCTTGTTTGAGTAGATGACTCTCAAATGATAAGAATTATATTATCAACTTCAAAGATGGTTATTAAGACTTTCTATATTCATGATACTGGGGTAAGGGTTCTTAGAAATTTTGAATTGTAATGCTACCTTTTCAGCCACCGCACACTTAAATTGCCTTAGGAAATTAAGGAAACAAAGCGTTCATTAGTCCAGTAAATTTGTATTCATTATCTACATCTTGAAACAACTTTAACTCCCTCTGAATAGGTGTTCAACTAAGGGGCACCTGGGTGGCTCAGTTGGTTAAGTATCTGACTTAGGCTCAGGTCTGATCTCATGTTTCCTGAGTTCAAGCCCAGCATCAGCTTGCTGCTATCAGCATTTGGATCCTCTGTTCCCTTTTCTCTACCCTCCCCTGCTAGTGCTCTCTCTCTCTCTCTAAAAAAAAAAAAAAAAGATAAGTATTTAACCTCATGTTCTGTTTCATATTTCACTTCAAAATTTTAAATGATTTTCACATCATTCAAGCCAATATTCAATGAGTACTTAATGGGCACCCAATGTATTCAAATATGACACTGAGTGGACTTGTGTATTTATTTAAAGAAAAATCTCTAGGGGCACCTGGGTGGCTCAGTCGGTTAAGCATCCGACTTCGGCTCAGGTCATGATCTCCCAGTTTGTGGGCTCGAGCCCCGCGTCGGGCTCTGTGCTGACAGCTTGGAGTCTGGAGCCTGCTGCTGATTCTGTGTCTCCCTCTCTCTCTGCCCCTCCCCTGCTCACGCTGTCTCTCTCTGTCTCTCAAAAATAAATAAATGTAAAAAAAAAATTTAAAGAAAAATCTCTAAACTCTGTGCTTAAGGTAAAGGACCTATAGCTCTAGCGGGAGAGTTAGATTTGCTTATAAGATTTAGTGTGTCATTAAATTGGTAACTTGTTTTTTAATTATATCATGCAGAATAGTCGTGGAAACTTTCCTAGACATGAGTTATAATTCAATGGTCTTTTGAAAACAGCACATTGTTTCTAAAGGATTCATTAGAAAAGGAAGAGAGGGAGAAAAAGAGGGGGGTGGGGGAAAGGAAGGTTTTAAAATTCACGTTTTCTCTATCACTAGAAATCCAAGCAGAAAAGTGAGTCAAGGCTTTGCATTGCTGCACAGACTTTGCTTTTTTTCTTTTCTTTTTTTTCTTTTTTTTTTAAATCAAAAATGGTCTTGGACTCTTTCTTCACTCCCTCATTCCTTTTTCCTAAAGCCTTCCACCAAGCCATTCAGGGAAAATGCAAAACAGCCAGCTCAAGCATTCTCTTGCAACAGCTCAGAGCTCCAGTCTCAAGTGATCAGGGACCACAATTTGAAACTAACCCCCGTCTCGTCTTCTGCCCCCCAGACTCCACACTGGCCAGATATGGGAGTCTGTAAAATCCTTTCATAAAACTGGTGAAGGAAACAAAAATCAGCTAAAGGAGGTGGTCTGAGACGGGCAAGTTCAGACGCTTGGAAATCCAGACACCACAGCACTGCCCCACCTTCCAATCCAAGGATGCAATGTGAGAAGTAAGTATTCCATAATTTTCTGGTATGATTTTGCTAATGTGAAATACAGCTTTTTAAGTTCCAAGAAATCCAAGGCTCTGCCAATAATGGGCTTTGGGGAAGAAGAAGGGAGGGGAAAGGAGGGAAAATCCTGACATGGACCCATTAAAGAACAGAATTGAGTCACTGAGATGTTAGGAATGTTAGGAAGATGGCTGTACTGGAACCAGAACTCCCATCTCAGTTCTGTGTGGCTTTAGTGATGTCACTGCCCGCCCCCCCACCCCCCTCCCACCAGGCGTCGTTTTTCTTGTCTACTAAATTAGGGCACTGGGTAACATGGTCATGAAGTTTCTTTCCAGCTCTGAGAGCAAGCAAAGATACTAAGGTCTTTTCCAAACCCTCCAATAATGGCTTAGAAAGATTTTATTCTTTTTTTTTTATTAATTTTTGTAAATGTTAATTTATTTTTGAGAGAGAAAGACACACACACACACACACACACACACACACACACAGTGTGAGTGGGAAAGGGAAGGGGCAGAGAGAAAGAGACACACAGAATCTGAAGCAGGCTTCAGGCTCTGAGCTGTTTTTGGCACGGAGCCCAACACGGGGCTTGAACCCATGAACTGTGGAATCATGACCTGAACTGAAGTAGGATGCTAAACCGAATGAGCCACCCAGATGCTCCAGAAAGATTTTATTCTTAAAGTTGAGTGTCTGGGTGTGAGAAGTTAGCTCCAGGAGTTAGGACTGCTCAGTGTCAGAGCTCACTAGGACTGGGGTGTGTGCCCAAGCTACTTGGGAGTGCCTTGAGAGCAGAGAGCTGCCACCCCAACAGGGAGGGTCTTCCGGTTTCTACTAGCTGGGCATCTCCTGAGAGTCCTTCACAACATGTTCCTCTGGCCTGGTCTTTCAAAATTCAATCCAATGGAATAGTGCTTGTGAGCTTTTGAGGGACTCTTCGACCAAGCTGGATGGGATGTGTTCACTCAGAGGTTATCACCTAGGTAAGGGAGAATTACATACTGGGGAGTCACTACATATCTCCCTCTTACCATCTCTCCTAGTCAGGTCCAACTGGAAAGCCAAAGACACAAAAATGAGCACCATGGGAGGAGGTAGGTGTCTCTAAGACAAGTTCTGTACGTTTTATAGATGAAGGTGATGGGGCAGCTACTCAGATTTGAGCTCTGCTCTTAGTGAGTGACTTCTCAGAAAGAAAGCCCACAGCTCCTTCTTTACTGGAAGAAAGAGGGAAGAGAAAGGAGGAGGGAGGTGGAAAGAAGGGGAGAAAGCATCCATGAGAAGGAGGGGAGACTGATAAAGGTGACTGACTAAGAACTGCAGAGAATAAACTGCCAGGAAAAGAAAGACCAAGTCTACTCTCCCCTGATCTCTGCACACTCTACCCACCACAAAGCCCATGGCCAGAGTCCTCTTTTTAGAACACACACCAGATCACCTCACTGCCCTGCTGTGAACAAACACAACTTTCGATGGCAAACTAAGGTCTGAGCTCCTTAACCGGCCAACAGAATCTTCCGGGCTGGCACTAAGATCATCCCGCTTTCCACCCACAGCTCAGGAGCTCCAGCCACACTCATTCCTCCCAGGCTTTGCTGTCTCACATATTTTTAAATTGTATTTCTTGTATGGATAACCATCCTTTTTGTCTCACCTTTGAGATCCAACTCAGCGGCCACCACCACTCTGACACTTTCTCCCCAAATGCCTTATTTGCAGAGATTTTGTTTATCATATGGTATTCAATTATCTGTTCATTTATCCCTCAGAGAGCCCTGCAGAACTGTCTGGACATAGGCTTGGACATATTTATTCCCATCGTAAAGCTTGGCGCATAGTAGGGGCCCAGGAAATCATTGGTGGAAGAATGAATGAAGAAAAAGAAAAAAGAAAAGAGGTGGGGGACATAGGGAAGAAGGGGAACACAGTAAAACCTTAAATGCAGTGTGAGTCTCCATACCCATTGGCAGGCACGCCATTATCGAGGATCTCCAGAATATCAGTGAGTCTAAATCTCCTCAGTATCTCCTATTAGGTTGTCTGTCTGTCTGTCTGTCTGTCGGTTGGTTGGTTGGTTTTGAAAATACGTCTGGAGCCCAGGAGGGTTCAAAAGCCCCTCTGACTTCAAAAAAAAAAAAAAAAGCCAGAAAGTGACTTTTTATCCTCTTGCATCTGACTCCAGTGTGCTGGCTGCCTCCCACCAGAAGGTAGGGCAAAGTAGAAATGTAATTTGGATTCCAGTGGTCTTCTGGGTGTTGGTTGCCAAGAAATAACAACAAACGATAGCCTACATCTGCCTTCTGCTGCGTCTGGGGGCTCACACAGCGAAGGCCAGGAAAGGCCCAGCAAAGATCCCATCCACTGAAATGGAAAGGCCAGGTCAAGGCTTGGACAAAAATGAAAATATCTTCACCACAAAGGAAATAGAAAGTAGCATTAGTCACCCCCTGGCAAAAAGATTGTCAGATGGGGCAGGGCCTGGGTGGCTCAATAAGTAGAGTGTGTGACTCTTGATCTTGAGGTAGTGAGTTCGAGCCCCACATTGGATGTAGGTTACTTAAAAAAAGAAAAAAGATCGTCAAATGAAAGGACAATCTCTAAAAGTGGCCTTTGAAAAATAAGATTGTATTTGGAAGTTATTTCTTTTGTGACTCCTTACAGAAACAATTTTTTCTTGACACAGCCTCATGGAACAGTCTGGGATTCTGCATTGTGCTGTTGAGTTAGAAGTCCCAAGTTAGGGGCACCTGGGTGGCTCAGTTGAGCATCCGACTTGGGCTCGGGTCTTGATCTCACAGTTTGTGAGTTCGAGCCCCATATTGGGCTCTGTGTTGACAGTTTGGAGCCTGGATCCTGCTTCGGATTCTGTGTCTCCCTCTCTCTCTGCCCCTCCCCTGCTCACACACTCTCTCTGTCAAAAATAATAAATAAACATTAAAAAAAAAAAGTTCAACCCTGATTTAAAAAAAAGAAGAAGAAGAAGAAGAAGAAGAAGTCCCAAGTTAGCCCCAGATCTATAGCTGATCATGTGTGGGATTTCAGGCTGATCATATCTCCAGCCTCAACCCAGACTTTTCAGTCTGTGATAGGACGGGTTTAGATTTCAACTGCATGAACCTTTTCAGGGACTATTTAATGCAAAGACACAGTCAATTGTTGTTGTAAAACCTCTTTGTTCAAAGTTCCTATGATTTGAAGTAACTCTTATTGTCCCCCTTATCTGATTTCAACATACTAGATGTGGAGAAGGTAAGTCAAAATTCATTTTGTCCAGTTCTTAATGGTTTAATTAAATGGAGTTTCACCAATTGACAATTCACTACAATGAAACCTTACCTCACTCCTGTACTACCCCCAAAAGAGTTAAAGATGTTTCCTTGGATGCCGAGTTTACACCCAGGGAAATAAATCAAGTTCTTTGTGATTATCAGGCATTAAATCACACAATGAAGTTTTGCTTTTTTTTAAACATGTAGTCTTTTTTGTTCTAACTCTTTGGTTCACAGGCTGAACAGAGAGGCTTAGCAACCCAGACTGCCATAAATCAAATAAACAGGCCTGGCATGAAATGTCACAGTCAACTAACACATCAAAGTGGAAAACTCAAAGGGCAGCCTCTCCCTGCTGGGAAGGATTAAGAAAATCCAACTCTCTTACAATCTGCAAAAGATCCGTCTATCTGCATAGGTCAGCACTACTTCGCACACTAAGAGAGCAGGAAAGAAACTAAGTCACAGCACAGCAGGGAGCCCGCCGCTCCATTCTCCTTTCTCCTGGGGGACACTCTGTCTCCGCACGTCCTCTGCTGATTTTCTAACAGAGACCACAGTCCCCCTGGTCCCCCAGAGCAACCCAGAAAGACACCCACAAGCAGTCTAGCAAACTTCTAGAAAGCACTGATCCTAAGAATCATAGCTGAAACAAGAACAACAGCCAAACTCATTAAGCTTTCACAGTAACCCCTTAGAAGAGAATTCCGAGTACCTGGCCCCAGAATGGGGTGATCTGGGCTAGGTCATCTACCTCAGGGTGCGGTAGCTCATCCGGTCTCAGGGATTTTAGGTCTGCAGAAGTGTTATTATCCACAGTCCCAGTATTAGGATGGCTCCGCTCTCTCACTTTCTCCCTCCGGGAGCCGCTACGGCCAGTCTGCTGGTGGCTTTGCACTATTCTCGCCACCACTTTCTTAGCTCTTCCGCTCACCTCCATGTATTCATCTTGACAGAGGCAAAACGGGAGGAAAAGCAAAGCCAGCAGGTGCCAACAGACGAGCTGCCTCCCGCGCATGATTGTCAACAGAGCCCCAGAGCCTCCCGGAGAAGACGGGCGAGGCTCCTCGGGCAGATGCCAGGGCTGGAGATGAGAGCTGCAGGCGGCTGGGCGCTTTTATACTTCGGTGTGTAATAAATAAGGCTGCAGGCATGCCAGAGGGGAAGCAGCCCTCCTCCCCGGGCAGGACAGCCCCCATTCATCCTTTCCCACCCCACAGGCCGGCAGATTTGTGTGCACAGCTCCCGGTTGGTGGGGTTCATAAATGCCACACCTTGGCACATTTTTGTTAACGTGTGAAGAAAACACACACGACCAGCTGGAAACAGAGAACGTGTGTCCAGAGCTTTGCTTTTGTGATTAGACGTGCGTCTTCGCGGTCAGAGATGCCTTTTGGAAAAACCTGTCCTCAGGCTTGCCAGGAAATGCAGACTTAACTGGATCAATTCTGTCAGAAATGGCAGGGGGCGTGGGGCTGGTTCAGGGCAATCAAGAGGGCTCTGGCACTCTCCTTGTACAGTGACTGCTTCCCCACTGTGCTCCACTTAAAGGAACTCATTTCTCCTTTCAGACACCAGCAGCAGAAGGCAGTTGGGTGACTCCAGAACACTGAGCTGGCTTCAGGTTCAGAGCGTCTGGATTTAGCAAAAGCATTTCCCAGTCCCAGGTTATATTTCCTTTTCCCTTGTGTTTCCAAAAGCCAAGTTAAATTAAAGTCAGTTATTGCCAGATGAAGATACAACATCCTGTTTTGTATTAAAAGAAGACTGTTGGCTCAGGCTACTCATCTTTCTGACATATTCTTGATTAAAAGCGAAGAAATGGAAAGTGCCAAAGCAAACACTACCTCAAATAGATCGGAATGGAGAGAATTATCATTTTATTTGCTACACTTTTATTAATTTGGCCAAAGAGCAAATGGATAGTCCTGACTTTTAGGATCATAAATTAAGGGAATTTATGTAGCTTTGTCATTAAAATTGCTTCTATTTACATATCATTTCATTTAGTATTACTGATTCCCTCATGTAACAAAAAGTCACTCCCCCTCCCTCACGAGAATTGCAGAGACCCTGGGACTTAAAGGGACCATGAGAGGCAAGTGTCCAATGCTAAGGGGACAAGTGTGGCACTGTAAAAAAGCCAAGCCTTGGACAAGCCAGGCCTGATGATGAAGTGACATCGAGCAGCTGGAGAGAGAAGAGACGCAGGAGAGCCCACCCACAGCTGCCTTCCTTACTCAGCAAAGGGACCTGAAAAACAAAAGCCACTGAGGCTGGTTGTATCACTTCTTTGGGACAGCTGCCTCTAGAGCCCACATCTATACTTAGGAGGAATCTGGTCCTGGGCACAGTGTGGGAAGTGAGAGAATTTTTCTATAGAATAGAAGCTCTCCAGTTCACGAGTGTAGGGGCCTTGTGAGTCATGCTTATTCAAAGCGAGCAGTTCCCACCTAGTGGAGTATGAGAGGCTTTGCCCTCCCCATCCTGTAGGTCTACCAGTCCGAAATCTCACTGGAGAATTCTTTGAGATCTGTGATGAGCACGCCTAGGTAAGTCTCCCTAGGGAGGATAGCACATCAACCCTGTTATCTGGCATTAACTCCGATGGAGGATGTGTTTATCAGACCCGGAGCTGCAGACCGGGGAAGTTAACACCTGGGTCTTGTGGTCAAGCAGGTGGATGGAATGTCACTGTGAGGAAAAGGCCCAGAGGAGTGTCTCAGTGGGGATGCTCCCTCATCGGAGAGGCCTGGAAATGATTTTACAGGAAGACCATGAAGCAAGAAATGGCTCTGCGATCCAGGTCACCTAACTCCCAAGTTTTCTGAGAGCTGTCCTTGGCAGCTCCCACCACCTGGACCACCTAGCGAAGTCGCTACAAGCCAACGTCTTCTGACTTTCAACTGCATTGAGGCTTTCCGTTGGTGTTTTCAATGCTTTCAACTATTCTGGTGGTTCTCACTCCCAGCTGCCTGTTAAACCAGGAAGCTTCTAAAGATATCAGTGCCTGGATCCTATCCCAGACCAATGGAGTCAGACTCTGTAGTGGGGCCAGGGCACCAATAGTTTTGAAAAAGTTCCCCAAGATGATTCTACTATGCAGCCAGGTTAGGGAATCACTGACCCATCCTCTTCTTGACTCAACAAGAATAAATAACAACATCTATAATTTGTTGAGCATTTACCGTGTGCCAGCCAAATACTTGTTTGCTTTAGGTCACTGACTTTTCTTAGTAAACCTATTATTACCATCTATAGATGAGGAAACGGGGGTGGGGGGGTGCTCAGAGAGGTAAAGTGACTTGCCTGATGTTACACAATTGGAAAGAGGTCATTAGGAGATGTATCCATCTATCCTCCGGCTTTCCTACAGCAGAGCAGAAGACCAGTGACAGGCTGGCTGCAGAGAGAAGGCCAGGTTCATCACAGCCAGGAGGCTCACACACAAGAATCAGGCCAGAGGGCTATGAGTGGAATTATATATCACCAAAAGAGATGTTGGAGTCCTAACCTCCATACTCCTGAGATGACTTTATTTGGAAACAGAGTCTTTGTCTATGATCAAGTTAAGATGAGGTCACTGGGTTGGGCCCTAACCAGATCTGACTGTGTTCTTATAGAGGAAAAATTTGGACACAGAGATAGACACGCACACAGGAAGAGTGTTGTGTGAAGATGAAGGTAGGGATGGGGGTGATGCATTTACAAGTCAGGGAAAACCAAAAATCGCCAGCAAACCACCAGAAGCTGGGAGAAGGACATGAAGCAGATTGCCAACCTTCCCCCCCCCCACCCCCCCGGCCCACAGTACAGAAGGAACCAATTCAGGCTGACAACTTGACCTCAGCCTTCCAACCTCCAAACTAGGAGACAATGAATTCCTTCGTTCAAGCCACTTGATTTGTGGCACTTTGTTATGGCAGCCACAGCAAATGCATACAGAGAACATGTGGGGAAGCTTCCAAAAAACCCTCAGCCAGCCCCCATCATCTTGCAGATGAGGAGATGGCCATCTAAAAAGATTTAGCCAATTGTTCACATTCGAGGACGCAGAGTAGCAAGGCTGGCCCAGGCTAGAGTCCGCGGCCCATTAGCATGGATCCTTTTTACTTTTCTCCAGTCATTTCCCATTAGATTCATTTTAAACTTTGCCTTATTATTACATCTTACTTAAGGTTATCATTCCATACATGCTCTGGTGATATCCCTTGTATCCAGTTTCTCAAGATGTGAGTTAGAGTTGGGCCATCATTTCTTGCCTATGAGTTGAGTATTAGAACATCTAGAACATGCCCCAGGTAAAACCCGGAGGCGCCATTCTGCACAGGGTTGTCTGGAAGCTCAGAGGACGCCTGGGGGCATCCAGCTGCTAAGAGGCACTGGGACTGCCTGCTGCATCTTGCTGGCTCAGCTGGCCCCTGGGGTCCAGCCAGGATGTTGGCACAGCCACCGCTGTGAGCAGTAGACGCACACACGAATACGTGTGGAAACTCAGGCCTGTGAATCAGCTCTGTGGGCTGGGAGCAAATATTTGTTTAGCTTTACAAAGGAGGCTGTTATGAGATGTATAGGTAACATGTGGCCTCCCCCAGGGTGCTCCACTGTGGCCTTGGCCAAAAGGAGATCAGCTATGGTCTGGCAAAGGACAGTCGAGAACTGTGTGGGATTGAACGTGTCTTTATATCCGTGCCAACTTAAAGGATAGCTAAAGAAAGCATCTGTGTGCATGATTTTCAGGAGCAGTTGGAGTGTGACCCACCTCTCTCCTACTCCCTCTCACTGAAAACTTCTCCAGGACTCAGCTCAGTGAATTCCGAGACTCTAAAATCAATGCTTGATCCCTCTGACTTAAACCAATTCAATGTTTATTGAAATGCAAGTAAAATTAAAATACTCTCTTAGATGAGGTAGTTTAGCTGTATTGGTCATTTATATCTTGATATTGAAGCCTTTTTAGATCCTTTCCAGAGAAGTTTTATTTGGAGAATTAAAAAAAAAAAGGAATATAATGTGTTTAAAAAGGGGACATTGTCTCTCAATATTAGCCATTGCCGTTAGAAGAAATCTAGGTTCATGCTTGACACCACTATGGGGAAAAATCAAGGGAGGAGTAAGAGAGGAGACTGGTTGGCTGGTCAGGGTGTCCTCACCCTGCTGGAATTAAGCAGTTAGGATCCGACCTTCATTTGGCAAGTGCAGGATACCTGTTACCATTGTGCCAGAAATGGATCTGTGGCCACAGCTGAAACAAGGTTGCCAGAGACTGATGTATGAAAACCAACATTCAAATATATTCACGTATAATGAAAAATGTAACTTTCAAGTGGACCATATGTGTTTTATACACTTGCTGAAGAAAAACTTTGTAGAAAACCTACATGAGAAGCCAATTCTAGTCGGAGAGATGTATGATAAGCAGGAAAGTGTGTGTGCATGTGTGTGTGTGTGTGTGTGTGTGTGTGTGTGTGTGTGTGTGTATAATGTGGAATTTTTTTAGACAATATTAATGGCTCATATCATCAAGCATTTGTTTCAGTCAGGATCCAAACAGAAAAGCAGAAACCATCCCAGGTATTTCAGCAGAGAGAATTTGATATAAGGAACAGGTTAAACACAGAGATAGGAATTGCAAGAAGCAGTCATCTCCTAAGACTAGGAATACAAAGAGAAGAGGTTGGTGTTGTCAGAGGGGCCCTGCAGAGCTGGGACTCAGACTTCCGAGGAGAGGGCATTGTCCAACCAAAGCCGGCACCTTGGTCAGTGTGCAGTTAGTACTGGGAATATGGAAAGACGCTGGTCTGGGACCAACTACAATTACCAGAACGAAGGGCTATTGGCCAGATGATGCTCACAAAAACAGCAAGCAAAAGGAAAGAACAAGTGTCTTCTGGGATCTTCTTACCTTTCAGCATCTCCTTCCAGCACCCCCTGCTTGTTGATCAAGGAGAAAAGTAATTTGCAGAGTCCTAGCATCCCAGGGCTGCTTTGATGGCTGAGTATAGCTCTGATAACCTGATGCACCAGTCTCTGCTCTAGGAATGTTCCTGCCACAAGAAACAGGTACTCAACTTCCTGAGGAAGCATTTGAAACACATCACCCAGGTGGGTCTGTCTGAATTCTCCTTTTGTAAATTTTATTCAAATCCTCTCCATTTTTTTCTGAGTAACTTCTTTCTTTAGACAGAGGACAATGCAATTTCTTATCCAAGAGCTGTCTTATTTTCCCTGGAGATTGCACACAGAACACGTGGATTGGATTTAGGGTATTCCAAGATGATTTTGAGTCTTTCTCATTGAGGTGCCTAGCTGACTACACATAAGACACTAACATAATGACCATCCCCAGGACTAGTCTGCCCAAACCTGTTTTGCTCATTGAGAAAATGAGCACTTCTGCCTATGGAGGCCAAAAAAGCTTAATTCAGACCCTGAAGAAGCCTGAGGCAGAGGCAGAGGCAGCTCCAATTCTCAGGAACTCTGTCTCCCAGTAGGGGCCATGCTGCTGGCCACCCCAGCCTCCTAGTCCTTTGACCAAACAAACTGCATTCACATAATGAAAGCAAAACACGTGTTGTTTCCTCAAAGATCTTGCTGGGCTAAAACAAGAGCCTAAAATCCAAGCTAGTCTTCAAAATGGGAGATTGTTGTCATCAGAGGTGCTATATTAGTCAATGTTCTCCAGAGAAATAGAACCAATGGGATGCATATATAGAAAGGAAGATTTATGTTAAGGAATTTCCTCACAATACTGTGGGGCTGTCAGGTCTGAAATCTGCAAGGCAAGCCTACTGGAAATTCCAGCAAGAGTCAATGTTGTAGTCTTGAGTCCAAAGGCGGTGTGGATGCAGAGTTCTTTCCTCTTTGGGGAGCTCAGTCTTTTAAGGCTTTCAACTGATTGAATGAGGCCTACCCACATTATAAAGGTGATCTCCTTTACTCAAAGTCTACTGACTTAAATATTAATCACATCTACAAAATACCAACATCTAGATTGGTGTTTGACTAAACAACTGGGCACAAGAGCCTAGCTAAGTTGACACATAATATTAATCATCACAGAGGTCATTGTGAAAAGGAAATAGAAACCCCAGGAGAGCTGGGTACATTTGGTAACCACAAAGAATAATTCAAAATACTTGAAACAATGGAAGATAATTTTGTCATCCTGAAATATTCTGAGAAGAATGGGTTAAGTACTTTGGGATGAGATCACCTCACTATCCCTAAGCCCAGTTCTCCCATGTTCAGCCTTCCTTAGGCCTCCATAGACTTCCCTGCTTTGGTCAGACAGTTTCATTGCCCATCAACCCTTATGTTGATGTTCCTCTCTCCCGGTCATTGTCTCTTTGCCTGAAAAGTCTTCTCTGATGCTCGGGTCTTTCCTCATGAAGTTTTGCCAGGCTTATTCAGATAGGTTATCTTGTTATAATACATGCCTGAACACCCACTGAGCACTTAGTATCATCTCCATGGCACTGTTTGTGTGGGGCCATATAACTACTATTCCCTTTCTTCTTTGTAAAAGAATCTTGATTTTATTCATTCTGTGGAAGAAAGTCCCCCATGGGAAATAAATCATGATTGATGTGTCATCTTTTTGGCCATGTTTATTCTGGGCACGGACATTGACATAATACAGTGTGGAAGAAATCTGGGAGGGCACCTGGAGGAAGGATCCTCACTCTTAAAAAGGGACATACAAAAAAGAAATGTACATTTTCTGTCTCTTCTTCCACTTAATATTGCCATGTTTACATATGAAGTGGGTTGGTACAGCCAACCCCAAGCATGGCAGAACAGAAAGATATAAAGAATTTGGTCCTTGATGACACCCATGAGTCACTGGCTTCCTAATCTTCCAACCACTCAGCTGTCTTGCTATGTGAGATAATACGCTTTGTGTTGCTTATGCCTTCGATAAACAATACTGTCTTTATTGTATTCCCTAATAACTTTCTATACATTTGTTTTATCTTTTTGATGAGATTGAAGATCTGGAGGGAAATAACAATGTCACATATATTATTGTGGAGACCCTTATTCTGCAACTTTCACACAGTAAACACTGCTCATAAATGCCCTTCTTTAGTAGACTAGGTCAATGGAAAATATAAACCAAATTGCTGTGCTAAGTTCCGACTGATTAGTTAAAGCCTGCCTGAGCTCAAATAAACCAAAACAGCTGAGGGATTTGGAGGGCTGGAAACCCCTCCCCACTTAGGTATCTCCCAGTGCTTCCTCGGGAGGCAGTATACCTGCTTCACATATCAGTCACTCTTTCCCCAGGGAAGCCTTCCATCACAGGAAGCCTTCTTCTCACAGGAGAAGCAGTGCCCTGGAGTTCCATTTCATGGTTCTCTTCTTAGACATTTCCCAGACTCCTTTGCAGTTCACTTGGGGCCAGGCAACTGGATTCCAGTCAATGGATGTGAGTGAGGTGAGTCCCTTCTGAGCTTGGCCTTGAAAACATCCAGTGAGGTCACCTTACTTTTCTTTTCCCCTCACACTGACATTGGAGGCTGAGGAGAGCTAGGATGATAGAGGCTGTGTCAGCCTGGGTCCTTGAGAAACTAGAGGGCTGAGGACTCTGCTGACCCTTATAAAACATGTACTCTAGGTTAGCAACGAGCTCTATTGTATTAAACTGCTGTGTTTCAGGATTAATTTGTTCCTACAGATAGTCTATAACCTAGCCCACCTGATATGCATCATTAACTAGGTCAGCTCCCTCTTTCATATGTTCTTGGAGTACTAAAATCTCTTCTTTGTAGTACTTTCTAAGTTAAAATTTATATTTATCTGTCCTCTTCTTAAAAATGTTCTCTGGGGTGCCTAGGTGGCTCAGTCGGTTGAGCGTCCAACTCTTGATTTCAGCTCAGGTCATAATCTCACGCTTATGGGATCAAGCCCCGCATCTGGCTTCAAACTGGGTATGGAGCCTGCTTGAGATTCTCTCTCTCTCTCTCTCTCTCTCTCTCTCTCTCTCTTCCTCTGTCCTTCTCCCCTGCTTGTGCTCTCTCTCAAAAAAATTTTTTGCATATGTTCTCTTCACTAGACTCTTTATTCCATGATGAGATCTTTTGTTTTTTCATTATTGTATTTCTAATAACTAACATAGTTCCAGGAATAACATAAATGCCAGTAAATATTTGGTAATGATGGAAAGATAGATGGGCAAATGGATGGATGGATGGATGGATGGATGGATGGGTGAGGGATGGAAGGATGG
Source organism: Panthera onca (assembly GCF_046562875.1). Lineage (NCBI taxonomy): Eukaryota > Metazoa > Chordata > Mammalia > Carnivora > Felidae > Panthera > Panthera onca. The sequence continues at coordinate 27,368,778 of NC_138339.1, forward strand.
ACAGATGGACAGATGACCATTGGCTTTGGCTTCAGACCCAACCCAAATTTGAGTCTCAACTCCTCAACTTTCTAGCTATGTTACCTTAATGATTTTAAGCCTCAGTTTCCTCATTAGTAAATAAAATGAGGCTAATGATACCTGTCTCACATGATGGTTGTGAAGAGTAAAAGAAATGGTCCTGTAGTAAAGCATTCTCTTCCCAGCACCCACTATCATTATAGCACAGGGGTAGACAAAAGGGTGGAAATAGAGGAAATGATTAGAAAGAAAACATCAGGTTAATATAAACTTTATTATACTTCCTGCTAGTGCTTGTGCAATTAAAAAATAGCACTTGAGATGTGAAACCTACTAAGAGCTTTCAGATCAGTAAAGACAATCAGTTTCTCTTTTTGAGCACAGGAAGACATTTTTCCTCCATTGAATTAAGCTTCAGGTAGTACAGGGTGTTAGTGTTCAGTAAATAGTTGGGGAGCCTTGTGTAATTTTTAAAGACACTTCGTTAACTTCTTTTACTTCCCAAAGACGCATTTGAGAACATGCAGAAACAGATTAAAACTCCCGAAGGAATAAAGTCCCACAGATTTATGAATAACTCGTATATAACTTTTAATCCACCTTGAAAAGTAATCATTTGATTCAGCAAATAGTAGGGCAGCTCTGTCTTGCCTCCTTTCATGGTCTGCTGCAGCCTGTTCCAGGATCTTCTGGAGGTATTAAAGAGCAAAATGTTTCCACATGAGTAATGCTGATTCCAGACACTCCACCCGAACCACAGAGGGAGTAGATCTGCGGTTGGCATCCCGAATACATTTCTTTATTCCAAGCCTAAAAGTAGGCCATAAAGGAAAGGCATTCTTGGATTCTGAACCAAGAGTCCACCCAGTCGTGTCCCCTAATGAGTTTTCTCGTCCCATTGGTTCTTGTCTGCTGGTGTGGCACGGCACTCTCATCTTTCAGAGCTGTTTGCCCCAGTTGTCTGTACGCCTTCCCACAGATCCTGTCGAATCCTCGTGCTCCACAACTGCATCCTTGGCTGGCCCCATTTAGGATGGATTTTGGTGCAAAATCAGCCAGTTTTCATGCATCTGGTTAGGACGTGTACCAGTGGAGAGGTCACGTGTTTTGTGAGCAACAAGAGCACCCAGGATTTTAAGAAGAGCAGATCCAGCTGTGGCCCGTTTAATCGAATTCTTCTGCCCTGTTATGTGTGAGCAAATAATGGCCCATAAAGAAGTGACGTGCCCAAGGTAATCCAGCAGCGCCAGACCTAAGACATAGGTCTGTTGACTTCTAGACCAGTGATCTTCATGTTGCAGAATGAATGATATATTATGTACGCAGTCCAATGAAATGCTGTTTTTCAGTGTTTAGTTACTGGAGGGAAACTAATTAATGGTCCTCACTTGCATAGATTGCACTCAGGATTCTAAGCCAGACTCAAATCCCACCACCTCCATGAAGACTTCCCTGAGGACAAGGTGGAGTGACAGTGGAGAGAATACTAGGCCAAGTATGGGAAGACCTGGCTTTGGGTCCCAGCTGTCCTTTATCCACCAGCCATGTGGCCTTGAGCACTTCCCCACACTGCCTCCAAGAAGTGGGTCTCTGAGTCCCCCAGGGCAGGACTGCCAGGCAGGGAGAGAGGAAGAAGAGGTGAATGGCTTCCACCTTCTCTCTCTGGTTTGTTCCTCTCCTCTGGGAAAATGGATCCCAGCCCTCTGACATAGTGCAGGGGCCAGTGTTAACCCTCAGCATGGGGGAAGCTTAGCTGGGAAGGGCGGGCATGGAGGTAAAGAGTGAAAAGAGGGAAACAGATTTCTGTACCTCAGTTCCCAGGGATTCAGATGTCCTCTTCTAGGAGTCAACCACCACTTCTGTAAAGGGCTGTGTAGTAGATATGTCAGGCTTTGCTGACTTTGCTCGTCTCTTTTACAACTACTCACCTGTGCCACTGCAGCTCCAAAGCAGCCACCGACAATAGCAGAAGGAATACGCATGGCTGCGTTCCAATAAAACCATTTACAGATACAGATGGTGGCCCTTAGGTCACAGACCCCTGGTCTATTCTAAACCTGATATCTTCAGCGTCCTTTTGACTGAATTAGGGAACAGATTGTCAGCGAAGACATGTGGCTCTGTAATTTTTCAGGAAAATGCTCAACACACGGGAAGATACGGTGAAAAAGGACAACAGGTGAAGTTTCTAAAAGAGCTGTAAGAATCTGGATCTTCCATCTGCCCCGTACCCTTCCTATTTGTCTTCTTTTTGGTTTTGTCTGTACCTTCATGATATTTTTATTACCCCCCCTTCTTCATCTGTATTTTCCTCTTCTCTCTCCTCTTCCTCCTTTCTGATTACCCCCATCACTTTTCCCCACCACACACAGACCAAAAAGCATGTGTATCAGTTGGAACATGGATGTAAAAAGTAGAAATCATCACTGGATGTGTTGGGCAGGAAAGGCTTGCATTGGAAAGTTGTGAGGTACTCACAGAATTGACTGGGAACCAGAGGACCTGACTTGAAAAACATGCAAAAAAAAAAGAAAAAAGACAGTGTAGAGGGTCCCACACATAATTAGGAACCTAATTATCTTGCAGTAGGAACTGTCAGGCTGTAATGTCACTATCCTGGAGTCAGATCCTGCATGTTCCTGGACCCCCCTAAGGCCACTGTGAATAGATCTGAACTGACCTTGTCATTTATTCCAAATTCAAGTCTCGGGTGGGAGTAGCTGATTGCCTGATTCTAAACCACACACCTGGGCCGTAGCTAGCAGAGGACAGGGAGAAAAGGAATTCTCTACACTTCAAGTCCTATAGTGGACAGTTGGACAATGAGTCCCACTGGTAACAGTACACACGAAGGGGAACTCTCACCATACAGACATTAGACAGTCAATGCAGTGACAAAAGTCAATCGGCACAGAAGAGAATTCAAGGCCAAAGTTGACCCCTGTGTGAAATACCAAATTCACATATGAGGAACAGATTTTAAATTAACGGGAGCATTGTTACATGTGTCCTGCCTATGGGCTCAGGCATGAGAGGCAAGTGTAGATTATCAACACAACCAGACACACATTCCCTGGCCGTAGAAGGATTTTCAACGTACAGCAAGGAGCATGAGGCTGCAGATTAATCACTGACGTGGATTTATAGCCCTGTTGGTGCTGGTTGGTCTGCATTTGTTTTCGAAGTCCATGGGGGCTTTACAGATAAATCGAATCCCCAGAGACAGATGCAATGCTCTGGCAGTTGTGTCCATGAAATCTCATATTTTCCAAGATGCAGTGGGAAATCTGCATGTATCTGTCTTCAACTCTGAAACACGCAACAGCTGAGGGACAGCTGCTCAGCCTTGAGAGAATAGAGTTCATTGCTCCCTGACGTCCACCCCTCATAATCTGGTCATTCTTTTCAAATGGTTGCCATTTTAGGTAACAAGCTACTCTAGGATGTATCACCTAATGACTAGGTCATTGTCACTAGAATTTCAGGGACCTCTCTTCTCCAAGTTAGGAGAAGCATCTGTCAGTTTTACCCTGAAATGCATGATTTTATACTTGTTCCAAAAATATTTAATTAGTTTATCAGAAAAGATCCTTACTTTGATTGGAAGTTATGTAAGGCTTTGATGAGTTGCAAGCCATTATTTTATGGTTTCACAACAGACAGCACACAACAGACAGCACAACAGAATGAATACAGTTCCTCAAGCACACAACAGACAGCACAACAGAATGAATACAGAATCAACGAAACGCAGTTTTAGATACTCATCGTGATGCATTCTCTTTGCACTTTCTCTTACAGATGCTTGTGGGTGTATTTATCACATTCATGAGTTTTCCTGTCTCAGAATACATACATTTATACCCAGTACCTGCCTTGGAGTCCTGGTTCACCTTTTTTTTTTTTTTTTTTTTTGACATTATTCTAGATTGTAGAATTTTATGTATTAAATTATATCATGATATCATGATTTTCATATTCGAATGAGCCAGTCCAAGTAGTTAATGCATTTTTATGAATTGAGATATAATGCAGACAAAAAAAAGTAACAATGAAAAAGGCAAATTTAACTAGCACAAGCCAGAACCTACTAATGCCATCAGAAGACTCCAACCACATTTTTAACTGAATATGAGTAGAGTGCAGCTGGCCAATATAGACCTTGAGTTCCCTTAAAAAGCATGGAGCCTGGAGCCTGCTTCGGAGTCTGTGCCTCCTTCTCTTTCTGCCCCTCCCCCACTTGTGCTCTGTCTCTCTCTCTCTCTCTCTCAAAAATAAATAAATGTAAGAAAAAAAAATTTTTTAAAAAGCATGCCCCTTGTTAAGAATGCTGTGGTATTTCCGGGATGATACTTCATCTTACATTTCAAAATTTGTGAGATTTATGAACACCAACTTATTTTCTTCTGAATCTGTCACATTACCTGCTACCCACTTGATTGACATGTGACAAGCAGTGGTCCAAAGATATTTTAAAAGTCCATGGCCTTCATGTCAAGTGATAAGTAGAGGAAGTGGCATAGAGACTTTATAGTCCTCGAACACTGACTTTTAGGTTGAAAGAAACTATAGGAATCATCTCCAACAATGTTGAAAACTATGGGCTGTGTGAATGGCTAATTTTATGTGACAGCTTGTCAAATGTCTTTGCCCAGATATTTGATCAAACATTATTCTGGATATATCTGTGAGTGTGTTTTTAGGATCAAATTAACATTTAAATCAGTGGAGTTTGGGTAGAGCAGATCGCTCTCCGTAATATGGGTGGGCCTCATCCAGTCAGCTGAGTTTTAGTAAAACAAATCCTGACCTCCCTGAGCAAGAAGGGATTCTGCCAGCAGATAATCTTTGGACTTGAACCACAACAGTGACTCTTCTGTTGGTCTCTAGCCTGATAGCCCACTGTACAGATTTCACACATGTCAGCTCCACAGCTGCATGAGACAATTTTTCAAAATAAATCTCTCTCTCTTTCATATATATATATATATATATATATATATATATATATATATATGTTGTGTTTCTCTGGAGAACCCTAATACCATCACTAAGGATAAATGTGTAAAACTGAGTCGAGTAGAGGAGAAAGGTGACTATGAATTTGTAATAAGAGTTTTAGTTGTACTGGCCTCATTCTTTAGGAAATAGCGTGCGTGGGGACAGGTGATGCGTGGGGAAATTCGCCCTGACACTACATTGCCATGAGGACCAAAATGTGCAGCTGTCTCCTAAACCATTTCTCCCCAGCTTTTGCAGATCAACAAATCTTCCCTATAATCTTCCTTCCCATAAATCATTCTCCAGGAAGATGTGCCCTTCGACAATTCTAGAATATTTATAAATGTGTTTTCTAATTCTTCCAGCAACAATTGTTTGTTAGATGACACTTTTTGAGGATTGGGGCAAGTTTCCCTGGTCTTCACAGCAGTGAGGGAGGCTGGTAGCCCAAGGCCTGCACTTCACATTGACCAGCTTTATTCAGGGGTAATGAGGCACCCCCTCTCTGAAGTAAGCAGGAGGTACCTCAAGTTCCTAGAGTCCACATTTCCTCAAGCAGAGCCCGGTAAACTCTCTTCTTCCTGTCATAAACATGTCAGTGTTAGTGGATGTTTTCCGTAAGTGGCCTTGGGATGAAGTCCTCTGTTGTTTTGCTGGGCGGGAGTCCTGCCTCCCTCTTCTCCTCAGCTGCCTGAGCTCCAGCCCAAACCATCCTTGATGAGAAAAGGATCACCCAGGCTTGTCCTCTAAGATGGCTCAGTCTGCTCAAGAGTGAGGCTGAGTGTTTCCAGACACTCTTCCAGAGTGAGTGTCAGTGAGGGGGAACTTCCACAGGAAAGTTTCAGCGGGATTTATTTTCCCTCCATATTGATTTACCTTCTGTGGGTATCATATGAGGCTTCTTTTCATTTCAGATCCAATTTCACCCCCTATGCCGTTACCGTTGCCCATCTTCCCCCACATAGAGACCATATGCTTTTTTTGAATTCTGATTCTGTCACCATCCACTGAGAGTTGCTGACTTGGGGTAAAGGGTGAGGGTAGAGCAAAGGAGTGGGAGCGAGAGGGAAGCAAGGTGGAGACTTGCTTAACTGCTCTCCTGCTGGATTTCCCGCCAAAGTCTAATGCTTAACCGACTGAGCCACCCAGGCGCCCCCAAAGTCTAATGCTTAACCACACTTTGTTTCCAGGGATCATTGGGTGGCTACTTAGCACACTTCCAAACACCCCGGGAGTCTCCAAGAAATGTTATTTTCATCAAAATATGATAGCCCTCAACCCAGGCAAAAGCCCAAGTAAGACAAATGATGGGCGAGGCAAGAGAGGTTTGGCTTCCTGTCTGCAAACACTGGAGCAGGGAGGAGATGCAAATGTCACCAGCCAGCTAATTCTGGGCTTTCCCCTCTCTCGAGGAGTTGGTTCCATTCAAAGGCAATGTTCATGAGGCAATGTTTGCAGAAAGTAGACTTGCAGGGCCCACCGTTATATTCACAAATGTCCTAATTTCTAGTCTGCCATTCAGCATGAGACACAGCTGCCCTGTCTCCTTCCACCAGCTAATCTGAGAGAAGACTTTTAAAGCATACATAGGAGTTCTCTCTCACCCTCTTCAGGGTGAAAGATGGGCACATTCACTCTCCTTCCCTAGTGGTCACAGAAGTTCGTTCTATCCATTATTAGTCATTATCACATTGCATGATAATATGTGTATTTACTGCTCTGAACTCATAAGTTCACTTAGGCCAGGAACTCCGTATATGTTTGTTTCCCTAGAATAAAGCCTATTGCTATAATGTAGGTTGTAATAGTGACTGTATGTTATTCTTTAAATAAATGAATAATTATCATCACAAAACAGGTGTCCAGGAAATCTACAAATGAACAAATGATCATATCTTCAGCAAGATGGCCACCAAGGTGCCCAATGATACTTCCCTGAAGCCTTCACAATGGAGTCAAAGTGCACTGAAAGTACAAGTTGACCGAAACGTAGTCCCTCCCCTCCAGGCACTCTTGGTCAAGAAAAAGGGACCATTAGGAGAACAAAGAATTACAACCACATGAAAAGTTATGGTGAACAATGAGTTACAACCACATGAAAAGTTATGGTGAAGGTTTGAACTGAGTGCAGGCGAGCAGAGGGGAAGCTGGGGGTGCCAAGCAGGTCCCCTTCTCTTAATAGCTGCATAGTATCCTCATACTAATTGTGCCACCACAATTAGTAACACTGACTGGGCGTCTTGAACAACAGAAATTTATCTTCTCTCAGTTATGGAGGCTACAAGTCTCAGATCAAGGTGTCAGCAGGTCTAGTTGCTCCTGGAGTCTCTCCCCTTGGCTTGCAAATGGCTGCCTTCTTGTGTGTCCTCACATACTTGTCTGTGTGCATCCAAATGTCCTCTTGTTATAAAGACATCAGTCAGATTGGAGGGGCACCCGGGTGGCTCAGCCAGTTGAGCGTCCAACTCTTCATTTCGGCTCAGGTCATGATCTCATGGTTTGTAGGATAGAACCTCAGGTGGGGCTCCATGCTGAGGGCACAGAGCCTGCTTGGGATTCTCTGTCTCCCTCTCTCCATCCCTCCTCTGTTCACATGCTCTCTCTCTTAAAATAAATAAATAAACATTAAAAAAATAAAGACACCGGTCAGATTGGATTGGGGCTCATACTAAAGCTTCATTTTAACTTAATTACCTCTTTAAAGGCCCTTTCTCCAAAATTCACATTCTAAAGTACTGAGGATTAGGGCTTCAACATATGAACTGGGGGGAAGTACAGTTCAGAGATCTATATCTCATAAATAGTCAGGCCCTAGCATTCCTGCTTCCACCATGTGCTGAGTTTGCCACAACTACCACAGCCCCTGGCTCTGTCCTCCGTCTCCCCTGGTCCTTTGAGGGGTATTATTACACGATGGAGAGTGGACGCCTTCCTCAGTGCCAGATTGGAGGGTTAGTCGCGTGATTAAATCATACCCTTCTGAAGATACAATCAGCATGTAGAAAGTGACTATTTATACCAGCTTGCCCACAGAAGCCTCTCAGGCAAATACTCCCTCATTTCGATGGCATCACTGTCTGCCTCTACGGGGCTAGCCTTGAGCAACATGAAGAAGTGGGCAGCACATGCCTGGTGGCTCAGTTAGCTGAGCGTCCGACTCTTGATTTTGGGTCAGGTCGTGATCTCAGTTTGTGGGATTGAGCCCTGCATTGGGCTCTGTACTGACAGCATGGAGCCTGCTTGGGATTACCTCTCTCCCTCTGTCTGCCTGTCTCTCTCTCTCTCAAAATAAATAAGTAAACTTAAAAAAAGTGGACAAATACTTTTTCACATGTAACCTGCCACTGGGCCCTTCTTCTTCCCTCTTCTCCACAAAGGTTGGTGTTCCCATGAAGCTCCTTCTTCTGAGAGGAGAGGACCACTGTGTTCACTGATAAACCAGGCACCAAGGCATTAGCATTTTCATGACAGTTATATTTTTAAAGAGGGTAATTTTTAACTCAGAAGAATAAATATCAGGGCGCCTGGGTAGCTCAGTCGGTTGAGCATCTGACTTCGGCTCAGGTCATGATCTCACGGTTCATGAGTTTGAGTCCCATGTCGGGCTCTGTGCTGACAGCTCGGAGCCTGAAGCCTGCTTTGGATTCTGTGTCTCCCTTTTTCTTTACCCCTCCCCCCGCTCGTGCTCTGTCTGTCTCTCAAAAATAAACATTAAATAAAAGGAATAATAAATATCTATTATGAAATTTATCCATGAATGCCTGACACATAGTAAATGTTCAGTAAATAGCTGCTGAATGAAGGAGTGTGTTCTTGCCTCATCTATTGATAATGACTACAGCTATTGACACTGTTCCCTGCCACTGTCTGACCCTGCTGAGGCTATCACTATCCACAGGGCCAGAGGGAGCTCCAGTTGTAAAATCTAGGCTTGATCAGGTCTCTTCCCTCCTTCAGTGCCTCCAGGTGCCCGTCTTCAACATAAAAAGACTATCTGTGTTGATCTGCCAGCGAGTTGCAGCCTCAAGGCTCAGTTTCTCTACCTCCCCTCCTGCACTCAGGCTGGCCGACCAGCCATTCCCCCTTTGTGCAGCCCCCATCCCTTCCAGCAACTCAGTGAGCAGTACTTGCCGAGCCCCTCCCATTCACCCAGCAGGCACTGTCCTAGGCACTGGGTTGTGAGCCCCCTCCCAGCAACCTTGCATTGAGCATGAGCCCTGCAATGACCACATGGCATGGGAGTTTCTGCATCCCAATGTTTCCCTCATGAGCCAGACAGTGCCCATGCCTCTATCTGTATCCTCCACGGCTCACGACTCACCCTCTGACCAGAGGAAGTGACTGTCCCCTGGAACCGCAAAGGCAGCCCAGTCACCACAGTGGGGCTGGATGACTCCCTCTCCTAGGTCCTTCCACCATTCAGTCTCTCTTCCCAGTCCAACGTGTTTACCCTCGCAGGCTCATGCACAAGTGACTAATGAAACTCTTACCTCTTTGTGCCTTAAAAATCACTAATATTTAGAGCAAAAGATTCAGGATACTCATTAGCCAATCATCCTGGAAAATGTTCCTTTAAAACGAATCCAAGTTGGGTTCCACAATGACAGCTTAGAGCCTCCTTGGGATTCTGTCTCTCTCTTTCTCTTTCTCTCTCTGCCCCTCCCACACATGCACTCTCTCTCTCTCTCTCTCTCTCTCTCTCTCTCAAAATTAATAAATAAACTGGAAAAAAAAGCCTAACCCATTTAAAACTGGGACCAAATTTTCAGAGTGAAAAGTGTAAAGAAGATTTAATTAAGATTTTATCTCGAAAATGTAATATAAAAATATAAGGAAGTTTATATTATCTCTTACTGAATGAAATGTAGCATATAATTGTGACCATACTTTATCCTTTAAATCAACAAATAATTATAGGATTGGAGTTTTTATTTCGGGTGTGTTATAATCCAAAAGAGGTGATTTTCACAAATTTCATCAAATGTTTTTCCTAATCCTTAAATATTCAAATAACTCCCTTATGAAATGACTTTATTTTTCCTCTTTTAACTGCTACTTAGTCCAACTCATCATAGGTGATTGTCAGTCATTGGTTTTGCTGTGACACAAAAAGTTCCTTATTATCTCATGGACCTCGCAAAACATTGGACCTGCTGTAATCTTTGCGATGTCACTTTGCAATCAGATTGCCCAACTTTGCTTTCTGTTGCATTATCTACAGCTCTGGGAGAGACGGAAGTAGATTTGTGACAGGATGGATAGTGACAGATGCTAGCCCTGAGTGAGGGCACAAACAGGTAGGGGTGAACTTTACATGTGATCAGTTCATCAGTACCTTTATCTCCTTGTTGGGGGGCTTAAATAATGAACATATAGATAACAATGCCTGCTCTAGTTTCTTTGCACCTTCCTAGGTATATATGCAGTTTACCAGAGATCTCTTTTGTCAGCCAGCAGGTGGGAGGACTCAGAAGGACAACTGAAGATAATTTTAGGTTTAGATCAATGGTAGACTGTTACTTTCTCCCAGTATTCATTTTTCTCTTATTCCTTAGTAATAGGATCACTTATAGGGCATAATGGCTACTTAGAATAGAGATTACATTTCCCAGGTTCCCTCGTAGTTAGAAGTAGCCTTGTGACTAAGTTTTGGCTGATGGAATATATGGGGTCTTATGTGTGATGCTTTCATTTTTCCTCCTTTCTGCTCATGGGAATGTGCATGTAATAGCTGGAACTCAAGCAGGTATTTTGTGTCATGAGGTGGAAGCCATTAGGACAAAATGAGTCAGTTAAATAAAAAGGAGCAGGGTCCATGACTATTGTGGAGCTAATGTACCAGCTCTTGAGTACACAATTCTGGACTTCATTTCTATGAAATGAAATAAGTTTCAATCTTTCTTTTTCATTTTTTTAATGTTTATTTATTTTTGAGAAAGAGAGAGAGAGAGGCAAAGAGAGAGGGAGACAGAGGATCCAAGTAGGGGCCAAGCTGTCAGCGCAGAACCTGATGTGGGGCTCGAACTCACGAACCGTGAGGTTTGACCTGAGCCGAAGTTGGATACTTCACCAACCAAGCCACCCAGGTGCCCCTAAACTTCAATCTTTAACTCTTTAGAGGTTAACTTTCCCATCATGTGGAGTTGCAGCTAATCCTAACTGATATAAATTTTTTCCAGGTGCATTATTTGTCTTGGCTCTCAACTCTATATTCTTATGCACAGGGATCAAGTCTACATTTTTGTGTGCGGGAAGAAGTGAGATTACAGATGTGGCCTTTGCTCTTTCCTCCAAAGTTGACCCCAGGGTTTAGGAAATTTGGAGTATGTGAGATATGTGAGCCGCGTAGAACAAAACAAGCATTTACTGTAATGTTTTGTACTGAAATAAGAGTGACGTGAACCTGAAAGGCCATAAAATTAAACAATTAACATGTAAATGGCACCTAACTGCGGGCATTTGGTGCAAAGCCCTGTGGCAGGCAGAGGTGCCCCCAAAATGTCGATGCCATAATCCTGGGAACCTGAGAAAACGCTGCATTCGACGGAAAAAGGATTTTGTATATGTGATTTAGGTTCTAGACCTAGGATAGGGAGGACCTTTAACTTGGTGGGAGGCGGAAGAGACACAGCAGAAGGGGAAGCCAGAGAAACTCCAAGTGTGAAAAGCCGCGGACACACCACTGCTGGTTGGAAGATGGAGGGGGCAATGTTCCCCGGGGTGCAGGTTGGCATGGAGCCGAGAAAGACCCCTGGCTGACGGCCGGCAGGGAAAGGGGGTGGCTGGGTAAACGGCGGTGCAGCCATTCAACAGCATACACGTGCCCACTGAAAGTGAGAAGCATCGAATCGGCACGGAAAGACGCTCACAATACATTAAGTATCAGGAAACTTTTAGTGAAGAGAGCACTTGTACAATAAGCATGTGTATCTGCCCTGTAAAATTTTTCAAAGTTGCAAAACTCATCTGTAAAACCTCGTTTTTAAAATTTGTTCTAAACCTAAACCAAATTTGGGTCTTGAGCCGCCATTCACCTTGGAACTAGAAGCGATACCACCAGTACATGACATATTTGGGTAATTTATTAATAACTCAGTCATTTCATGTATGAAAAATTTCAATTTCAAGAGGCTGCCTTGCCCCATCTATTCCCCAGGGTGACAACTAAGTTCTTGGGAGAAAGTTCATGCCTGAAGTTTATAGTTGACCCATGTCCTTGGTCACATGGGTGTTCTGTGCCCCTCTGGGGCCAGTGGAGGCTAGGGGACTCTGGCAGGCTGCTGCGTCTGTTTTCTGCCATTGGTTTTTGTTGATTAGTGTGCTGCTCCCATGTGCTTTACCCTAAAAGTCAGGCAGGTTTTCTCTGCTTCCAGAAGGAGGGAGAGAAGGGAGGAAGGTTGGGTGGAGGAGTTTGAGACAGCAGTACAATTCTAGGGAAATCTGGCAAGGCTGATGGGGAAGCCTCCAGCCAGACTCCCCCATCCCAGAAGCAGGCGTGCCTGGTGTCCCTGCCGTGCAGACGATGGCCAGGAGCAGCCAGTGGAAAGACTGGTCTCCATAGGAACCTGATGATGGATTTCTGAGCCCAGCAGCTGGGGTGTTAGTCACATATGAGATAAATAATGAGATCTAAAACATTTCCAAAGCACTGTATCATCCAGATTGAAAGAGAGGTCAGGATTTTTTGAGAAAGCCATTTATAGCTAAGGCATGTAAAGAGATGGAAACGTAATACATTCGGTTGCTGGAAACTCCTCATGTGTTCATTTGGTTAGAAAGTCATTCCTGTTTCTCAGGCTCCAGCTGACATTATCCCTGCACTCAAGGAGTTTACTCTTTGGCAGGGAGACAGATATTAATCATCAACAAATGCACAATCACAAATATTTACATAAGCATGTGCATATGCATTTTTAAGAAAATTGAGGCTGTGTATCAGTCACTTTATACACATTCTTTTGTTGAATTCTGTAAACTGGAGTGGAGTTTTGTCTCTATAATTAAGAGTTCTGGCAATGATGACAATCAAATGCCTCTAGAGCTGAGGAAATTATTTAAAATGTCTATTGCACAACCCAGGCATCGGCTTTCTTGTGATGTCTGCCTGTGGGGCACTCGTACATGGCTGAGCTCCATGAAAGCAGGGAAGGAGATCAGAATATGCAGCTTCAAATATGCCACTTTGGCATAAGGATTATTTTGAGTTGAAGGCAACTGGGACACAGTAGACTGACACAGAGTCTCTTCTTATCCAAACCTCAGTCACACTCCTCTGAGCTTCTGCTCAACTTCTGTACTTCTGTGTTCAACCTCCACATCACCCAATTTTAGCAGGAATCTTGCTACATCAGCTTGATTAGAATCCCCACCTTTGATGTCTGATCACCCTCAATACCTAACTGGGCTCCTCATTCTCCGTCACCCCACAGGTGGCATCTGAGCATGGGGCCTGCCCTCAGCAAGAGTCCTCTTAGCTTGACTTAGCCAGAATCCCCTCTTACCCGTGAGGTTCCTTCTTAGTAATTTTCCATCCCCTGACCCCTACCTGGACCCTCAGCTATACGTTCCAACTTGCCCGTGCTGTGTTTGGAATGAGACCAGTTCTATACTGGGCTCTCTTTCCCCCCATTGCTATAGTCCTGAATAAAACCTGTTTTCCCCTTTAACTATTGTCAGGCTCTGATTTTACTTTAGCAAGACACAGAAAAACTCCCTACTCTCCCCTTATTTGCATAAGAGCAGGGCATAAGTTTCTCTCTGTGGAGGTGTCCCTCTCCCCTCTCTCAGGCCCCAAGTAAGGGAATGACCCTGAACCACAGTAATCCCCAGAGGTGACTCTAAACTCTTATCAGTCCAGAGACACACACAGCAATCTGCATAACAAACTTCACTAAACAACCCTTGTTTTCCATTAGATTCCCCCCTATATTTACCTTCCCACAGATTACCACCTCTAGAAACTCAAACGCCTTTACCTTTGTCTATCACATCTCCATAATTCATAGGTCTTTGGTAAGCATGGTGTATATGCTCTCAGGCCTAACCACTTCTTTGGGTCTTCATTTCTTTTATGTACACATAAACTATTAATATCAAATACAATTTGTATGACTTTTCTCCTGTTAATCTGGATTTTATTAGTTTATTTCCAGAGCCCCAGGGGCAGAACCTAAGAGGGTAGAAGAAGTTTTATTCTCCTCCCTTACAGTTTAACAAGAGTAAAAATCAGCACAGAATGAGGCAGGAGAAGGAACAGGCTAGATCTCTGAAAAGGAGTGCCTTCCACTGACATCAATATCGCTTGTGAGGGTGACGTAATTCGAAGTTTGGGTCCAAGAGCAAATGGTCAAGGAAGAATTCTTAAGATGTTTTCAGTGCAGAAAGGTGGTTTATTAAAATTGTCTTTTGACCGAGCTGTCTGGTAGTGGGTATGAGCCGTAAATATGCATCCCAAATATGATATATACTATCCTCAGTATAGCGATAAGAAGGGCTTTATAATTCAGGCTCTCGTTGACAGGCATCAATTTGTGGGCTTGCGAAGTTAGTTAGTATTTTAATAGTTTGAGGGTATGAAAAATGTCTGGTTAAGTCCTGGGAAATTCCATGTCCCATTGATCATGGGCCAAGAAGAAACATCCTGATTAATGAGAGATCATGAAACATGGTGCCATTAGGGTTATATATTATTTCTGAAATATAAGTATATAGAGAGTGACAATCAGTGTCCTGTAAAGGGGAAACCCACCGGGGTAACCCGGATGTACTTGACATGGGCAAAACTCCACATACCAACAAGCTGTTTGATTTTGAAGTTCAGCATAATGTTTTGCCCATTGTAGAAAGGAATTGTCTGCTAAAATTGGTGAACAGGGGCGCCTGGGTGGTTCAGTCGGTTAAGCATCTGACTTTGGCTGGGGTCATGATCTCATGCTTCGTGAGTTCTGTTAGGGTCAGGCGTAAGGCAGGGTAAAGATAGGAGTCAGAGACTAAAAAATTTTAGCAGTCAAAGGCTTTATTTGGGAACTAAGGTCTCAGGTGAGGTTCCCTGACTCAAGGAGAGAGAGAAAGAGGAGTCAGGGAAGTCGCGCCCAGGTGTGGTGGGGTGGGGTTTTTAAGCTGCAGCTGTTCTGGGTTTAGGGTCCAGGTGGGCCTTTTTTGGGTCAGGTCGTGCTTCGCTCGGTGATTGGTTGACCTCCGATTCGTTCTGGCAGCTACTAGGGGCTTTTTGTTGGGTTGCGCTGGTAAGATGGCTGTCCCCTCTACTGTGGTTCCAAGGACATCCTAACAAGTTCAAGCCCCAGGTCCTACTCTGCATTGGCAGTGCAAAGCCTGCTTGGGATTCTCTCTCTCTCTGCCCCTCCCTTGCTCATTCTCTCTGTCTCTCTCTCTCAAAAATAAATAAACTTTAAAAATAAAAAAATAAAATAAAATAAAATAAAATAAAATAAAATAAAATAAAATAGGTGAACAGAAAACAAAGAGAAAATATACAACCTTCATTGTCATTTGAAGAGGCATTTGAAATCTATAGGTTCACAGGAGTAAGAAGGCATGCTAGTTTGTTCATGGGTTTCCTGTGAAGGAGGTACAGGTTTTACTCTAGACATATGAGTCCAGGAAGAGTGCCCCTCTAATTTTACTCTAGCGGGAGTACATAATATGACCCAATACGGGCCTTTCCATTTTGACTTTAAGGTCCCCCACTGTATTTGACTTCCAATGTTTTATTTATTTTTTAAATTACTCATATTGTAGTTAGTCAAGATACAGTGCAAAACTGGTTTCAGAAGTAGAATTTGGCACAGATTGTTGTAAATGATGGATCTAATCTTTTAAATAAACCATGTCTCTGTTTACATGGGGTAGACTTTTAGTTACAGTTAAATCAGGTTTGGGGTGCATGTGATCAGTATATTCTTTAAGTAATTTATGAACTAAACCAGCCTTGAGAGAATTGTTTAATAAAGTATTATAATTTTCATCTAATAACAGGTCCACTGTAAGAAATGGTTTTCCATGTAATAACTCAAAAGGGCTTAGTCCTATAAGTTGTTTTGGAGCAGTTTGTATCCTCAGAAGTCCTATTGGTAAGAGAGTAACCCTATTTTCCTGGGTCTCTAAACTAAGTTTAGTAAGGTGTCCTTTCATTCTATTTTATTTTTTAGTTTATTTATTTATTTTGAGGGGCGGGCAGAGAGAGGAAGAGAGAGAATCCCAAGCAGGCTCTGTGCTGTCAGCGTAGATCCCATCTCGGAATTGATCTCAGGAACTGTGAAATCATGGCCTGAGCTGAAACCAAGAGTCAGATGTTTAACTGAGCCACCCAGGCGTTCCAGTAAGGAGTTGTTTTAAAGTAGAATTAGCTTTTTTCTACCTTTCCGAGGATTGTGGGTGCCAGGCTGAGTTATTTGTGCGATTAAAAGAGGACCGTTGTCACTTTGGAGATATGGTGGAAGGCCAAATCCAGGAATAATTTCTCCCAGCAAAACTTTGGTTACTTCTGTGGCTCTTTCAATTTTACACAGAAAGGGCTTGATCCATCCAGTGAACGTATGAACAAACACTAGTAGGAACTTCTAGCCTTTGTAAGGAGGCATTTGTGTGAAATGAAGCTGCCAGTTGTCTCCTGGACTCCTCTTTGGGCTGGTTTTCAAAGTGGGGGTGGTTCGGGCAGACTGCACCTTCCAGATTTCCTTGTGCGCAAACAACACAGGATCTGGAGATCTGTTTTATTGTCATTGTTAAATTTACTCCATCAAATATACTTTTAATTAAATGTTCTAAAGCACTTTTGCCCAGTATAAACCCTGTACTACCTTCCATTGGGTATTTTTGAGTATAAAGATTTCTTTCCCTCTCATTAACAAACCAGTCCTGTGCTTTTTTTTTTTTTTTTAATATCCCCATTCCTGGGCTGTGTGAATTTTTTGGTCTGAGTAGGCTGGAATGATAGAGTTATCAGAGTTAAGAATGGTGTGAGACTTAATATTTGTTTATTTTGCACTGCTTGCTTGACTGCATGGTCTGCCAAATTGTTTCCCTTGGATTCTAAGGTCAAATCTTTTTGGTGTCCCTTGAGGTGAATTATAGCTACCTCCTTAGGTGGGTGTCCAGCCTCAAGAAGAGTAATTATTTGGGGCCCATCTTTGATTGGGGAGTTATGGCTTGATAATAATTCCCTTTCTTTCCAAATTGCCCCATGGGGATGTAGCACCGGGAAAGCCTATTTGGAGTCAGTATAAATATTAATTTCTAAGCATTTTGCCAACTGAAGAGCATGGTAGGTGCTATTAATTCAGCCTTTTGAGCTGAATTTGGAACAGCTTTTGCCTCAGTAGTCTTAAAATAAATGTAGTATATCCGACTTTTCTTTCTCCCTTATCCATGAAGCTACTGCTATCAGTAAACCAACTGTCAT
The DNA here is from genome assembly GCF_046562875.1 of Panthera onca. Lineage (NCBI taxonomy): Eukaryota > Metazoa > Chordata > Mammalia > Carnivora > Felidae > Panthera > Panthera onca. The sequence continues at coordinate 27,386,221 of NC_138339.1, forward strand.
CTGCATTTTCAATAGGGGAATCTTTTATTTATTTTTAAGAAATGTTTTATTATTTATTTTTGAGAGAGACAGAGAGAGTGCAAGCCGGGGACGGGTGGAGAGAGAGGGAGACAGAGGATCTGAAGTGGGTTCCATGCTGACAGCAGAGATCCTGATGTGGGGCTCGAACCCACGAATTGTGAGACCATGACCATATTCCTAAAAAAGTAGAGAAGGTCCATTACCCAAAAAATCCCTCCTGACTTCTGGGTGGCATCCCATGCAGGATATGTCAGAGGTTACTGGTGTCAAAGTGACCAGAGACATCCCTCTAATAAGTTGCTATGATCACCGCCCTGCCTGATAGGAGGGATGCTGGTATTCCCCCCACTTCTCTACTGCATTTGAAGCAAATGGGGTCTGGTGAATAGACTGAAATGCCATGTTGTGCCATGAAGAAACACCATTTTTAACACATCGAAAACACTTGAAAAAAAAGCTTTACAAGGGGGAAATTACCCAATTTTGTAATTTAAGCAGTTAGTAGAGGACATTGATGGAACATAGTAAAGATAGAAATCCACCATGATCTAAGCAACATTCCAACACCTGTAGTCCTTATAGCTGATTTTCCTAGGAAATGGTCCCTGGTTGGCTTTTAACAATCAGGTACTGGTTTGGGCCAGCTCTGGGCGGAGGTCTTGCAACCAGAAGTGGCTAGGCCAGGGTTGTGAAGACCAATGAGGAGGAAATGTCAGGAGTCTTAAGATTGGCAGCCTTCCTGCTGACTCAGATGGCTGTCCCGTGCCCAAGAAAGACAAGTTCGTATAAGAATAAAGAGAGGGCATCAAGTTTCTGGGTCTTACTACCATTGTGGCCAGGGTACTAGCTTCCAGTCAAAAGGCGGAGGTTTTTGGTCCTCTCCATAGAGTAGCCACAGTCTAGAGGATTGCAGCCTGAGCAATTGACAGGAAAGTGTTCCAATAAGACCTGCACCTTGAAAAGCCCCTGAAATGAAAGGAAAGGAAGCGAAGAAGTACTCACCAAGTTTGCACTGAGGCTGAGTCCGCATGAGAAGACTCAAGCCCCCACATTGGAAACCAAAATGATGTGATCTGAAATTTAGATCCAAGAGCGAATGCTTAAGAAAGAATTCTTGAAATGTTTCTGGTGCAAAAAGGTGGTTTTACTGAAGCACAGAGACAGGACCCATGGGCAGAAAAAGCTGCACCGTAAGTGTGAGGAGTGACTGATTATGTAGGGTTTTTGTATTTTTTTATTTTTTTTGTTATTATTTTTTTTAACATTTATTTATTTTTGAGACAGAGAGAAACAGAGCATGAACAGGGGAGGGTCAGAGAGAGAGGGAGACACAGAATCCGAAACAAGCTCCAGGCTCTGAACGGTCAGCACAGAGCCCGACGCGGGGCTCGAACCCATGGACCGCGAGATCATGACCTGAGCCGAAGTCGGACGCTTAACCGACTGAGCCACCCAGGCGCCCCTGTAGGGTTTTTTTAATCCTAAGGAGGGGAGGATGACATTAGGGCTCCAGGAAATTGAGTCTATAGGTTCCTGGAGGTCTGGCTATTATTAAGATTGTGTTTTTCTCATAAATCATTAAGACAGTTACAAACTAGTGGAGTTTCAGGTCCTGCGTGACTGTGATCTTTATCCTTTGACCATTTGGTTTTCCTTTCTTTGTTCTCCGGCAGTCGTGAATGCCCGAGGAACGTCAACACATCCCACCTTCGGAGCCGGAGGGGATGTGGTGTGAGTTTGCCTTGGCCCTCAGCTTGCCTTTTGTTAGCTCATCAAGGGTTTTCCTGGGTTTGCAGTTCCTGCAAACTGGACTCTCTTAAAAGGACTCTGACATTTGAATGTGGGAATTACTGCCGTAAAGTGTATACTCTTGGCTTTTGAACTTTTAACCCACGTGGTAAAATGGGTCTGCCACAAAATATACATCCCTAGCATCTGTCTGTTCCTTTTTTTATTATTATTATTTTTTTTAGCGTGTATTTATTTTTGAGAGAGAGGGTGACAGTGTGAGTGGGGAGGGGCAGAAAGCGAAGGAGACACAGAATCTGAAGCAGGCTCCAGGCTCCCAAGCTGTCAGCACGGAGCCTGATGTGGAGCTTGAACCCACAGACATCGAGATCCCGACCTGAGCCGAAGTCAGACATTTAACTGACGGAGCCACCTAGGTGCCGCTGTCTGTTTCTACTTTTTAAGGTGATGGCTATTCCTAGGGTCATCATGGACCAATTTTTGTATAATTTCTTTTTATCTGCTCCTGGGCTTCCCGATTTGAGTCCTTTTGGGTAGGTCCGTGCCTTTTTCATCTCTCAGTGATTTCCACATATTGCTTGCCCAGTGAGTACCACCATTGACTACCACTGCTCCATCACCACACCAGCACGAGGGCCCCCCATGACCTACTAAGACAAGAGACACTCTTATCTAAGCCCCTTTGTTCCAGGCCTTGCTTTTGGAGGAAAGTACTCATTACAGTTTGTGAGGGACGGCTCTGTACAAACAGGCTTTCTGGCCTTCTGACCACAGCTGTGAAGTCAGTTCCCAAATGTGATTCCCAGCTGCTCCTCTTACTTGACCACAGGCCACAGTGCAACTGGCGAGCCCAGTAGGGAGCCAAGCCACTCTCGCAGCTCATCTGTGAATCTTATTCTTCTAGTATTACAGGAACATCTGCAAGGCTCATTTTACCCCATAGAGTAAGGAAAAGAAAAATGCCACATACTGGCTTGCTTGTTAGAAATGAAAGACTTTCCATTGAGCTGGGCCATTTGTTTCTGAATAGCAACGTAAATGAAATCATTCTGCAGCTGGAGCGCCTGCAGCCAGATGAGGCCCCGGCTCAGAGATCAGGCTGTCTGGGCCTTCCCATCTCAGCAGATAGGAGGGTTTAAGGTCAGGCATGCTAAGCAGTCGTTGGCTGGTCTGAGGCCCTTACACACAAAAAGGTGGGCCTAAAGAAAAGCAGAAAAGATGTGCAATCTGAAGAACTCCTAGGCTGGAAGCACTGTAAAACCCTGAAATAGGTAACAAGCTTCTGACGACCGCGTCCCTTTGCACCTTCAAGAATAAAGGACCTTTTCTATCCTCCACTGAGAGGCCTTGAGATGGCTCAACTAGGAGCTGATATTCAAGGGTTAGTAGGAATGATAAAGGAAGCCTTTCCTCCAGAAGTAAAGCAGCCTGAGGTTTTAATGTGCACTCAGAAAGAAAGGAAATACTCCAAAACCTCTGTTGAATGTTTTACGCAAACTTTTCAAAGGTACACTGCCTTAAATGCAGAAGCCCTACAACACAGAAATTTTCTAATTTCTGCTTTAGTGGGAAATTTCCTGCCCAAGATAAAAACAACAACAACAACAACAACAACAACAAAAATCCACAGTAATACCTTCAGTTGGACAGAGCAACCACTAAGCATAATAATGGAGACAGTTACCCAGTTCTTTGAAAAAAACTTGCAGGAAAGCAGAAGGTTAAAGGGAACTAAAAGCCACATTTCTTGCTTTAGAACTTGAATCTTTGGAAAGGCAAAAGCATCACTCTGAGAATAACTCAAAGACCACTCAGAGGTCTCTCTACTGTCTCCCAAGAAAACACAGGACATTGGAAGAGAAATTGTCTTGCACTTAAGAAAAAGGAAGGTTTAAAAAGCAATTCCCCGAAACCCCACAACCCCTAGAAAATCCCGTTTTCTCCCAAGGGACAATTCCCCACTTAAATCAAGGGGTCAGTGGGTCCTCAGTCACACCCAGATCTACCATAAAACTTCAAAGGGAGGATCAGGAACTGGATTTCTTAACTGGCCCTGGGCAACTTTCTCTCCCATCCGCCCAGAGTGTGTATCTGTACCTGTCACTTCTGATTCTAAGCAGGCTGTTGCAGGCTTGGGGCAACCCATCTTGTTGCCCAAATCCCAGCACAGCTTGGTGTCTCTCGACCCTCTTAACACTCACCACGCCTTTCTAATTTCCAACCGTTCACCAGCAAACCTTGTTGGTGGAGATTTGTTAGGTAAATTGAATGCCACTATAAATCACGAGAAAGTGAGGAAGCATAAGGCAACCCCAGAAACCTCTCCTTCTTCCCTGCCTTGGGATATATGTGACTTTCCTCAGGCACTCCTGGCTGCCCAAGAACAAAAGGAAGGGAAAAACAAATGGCTAACTGATAGAGATCACAGTCATACAGGAGTCTCCATCAGTTTACATACTCTTAGTAAATTACAAGAAAAAGGCAATCTTATCAAGAACCTAATTTCCAGAAACCTAGAGACTCAGTTTCCTGGAGCCCCAACATCACTCTCCCTTCCATAGTGATGAAACAAAGGCAAGAAGGAAATGGTAGATAAAATCAAATTTCTTTATAGCCTGCAGCCCATTGACAAATATTTGAAGCAAATGCAGAGTATGACATTTCTCAAGGAACTCCCTACTGTCTTAATGTTAATGCTTTGCTAGAGGGAGAAAACAACCTTAGCTTGACCGTAGCAGGGCTTCTGGGATCTTAGGAGTCCTCTTTAGCATATGAAAGTCCTTTTGGAAACTTCCTTTTTGCCTTTACTTCCCCTAACTCCATAGTATGTTACCAGTCACTCCTCACAACCCCAGTGCAGCTCTTTTATGGCATTATTAATGAGAGGGTAAGTAATTAATTTACTTAATTACTTACTTAATTCAATTAAATAAGCCAAGAGCCAGGGGTTTGGACAGAGATAATTTTAGGTGTCAGAGGAGGTTAATGCCTCTGAAGTCCAGGAAATAGGCTCTAAGATGACATCTAAGATAAGAGCGTTTAGCAAACTGCAAAAGTAGGAATCCATTGGTGGTAGTGGCCAGCTGCCCTAAAAACTTACATAACTATTTCTTTGTTGTAGGAGAGGGAAAAGTGACACAAAGCATTTTGGCCTTAGCTTTTGAAGGCCCTGAGATCATTCATTCATTCTTACCTAAGCAAATAACAGTTGTTTGCAACCATTGAAGTTTAGATCTGGAAGCTTCACGGCCTTGTTCACCAAGAGAATGCAGGAGTCTAGGAGGGCTCCATGCTTAGTCTGATTACAGAGTAAAAGGTGATTAACGTGTTGCACCAGCATGGATACTTGGGTAAAGATTATAAATCTAGATTGGCTTTAAGGACTTGGGAAAATATTAAAGGAGACTCATAATATCCTTGGGGTGTGTGAGTCCAGGTTGTCTCCCTTTAAATGTGAATGCAAAAAGAAACTGGGAGTCAGGGTGCATGCGCTTGAAAAGAAAGCTGAGCAGAGGTCAATTACTGCAAACCTGGCCACATCAGCAGGAGTGATGTAAAAATATCAGCTGGGTTTGGGACCACAAGGAGCCAAGGAATTATAAAACAGTTTAATGGCCTTTAGGTCCTGTACAAATTTGGTCTCCCTCTGAGTCAAGTTTCCCTTCTTTCTTTGCTGGCAAGATTGAAGTGTTGCAGGGTGAGGTAGTCAAGACAAGGCTGCCCTATCTCAGGAAAGAGTCTATTATAGGGTTGATTCCTTGCTCTGCATCTCTGGAGAGAAGGTGCATTTGCAGAATATAAAACTGCTACCATTTACACAGACTCCAAATATGCTTTTGGATTCTGCCATGCTGTTGGCACAGTTTGGAAATCCTATGAACCCTTAACTTCTTATGGGCACTCCTACTGCTAATGAGCATATAATTAATTGCTGACCTACTGCAGGACACTCGCCTGCCTTCTGAAATCACTTTGCTGTTCGGCCCACACTACAGAACCTGATGTTGTATCTTTAGGAAGCGCTAGGGCTGCTGAAGCTGCTAAGTATGCAGCCCCAAACAGACCCCTTTATCCCTTCTCCATCCAGTGTTTAACTCTACTTTCCTCTCTGACTGATACGATTAATTATCAGGCAAATGCCTCACAATCTGAAAAGGACACTTGGATATAAGAGGGGCCAACCAATTATCAGATGGATTATACACTGGGCCAAAGGGACTAGGGACTAGTAGCTCCTTTTCTTTCAACCTCTTGGCTCGCACTTATCTCCCACCATATGGGACAAATGTGCAAACAGAGGATAATTAAGGAAATAAAATTTCTAACCAAATTATCTCTCAGTGTTCAGTCCACCAAATTTCTGTAAGAAATCAACATACCCCAGGAAGTGCTCACAGGCCCACATCATGCTTTGTGGCACTCCAAATGGATTTTATAGATTTGCCCCCAGCCTTGAGCAATTCTCACTGTTTAGTTATTGTCTGCATGTTAAGTGCGTGGATGGAATGCTATCTGACCAGATGTGCTGACACAGCAACAGTGGTGAAGAAATTAATAACTGAGATTACCCCTCATTTTTGGCATTCTTTATGGATTGAGTTAGACCAAGGAACTCACTATACATCAGAGATAAACCATCTGCTTGCAAAACCCATGGAGTACTCATTAAAATTTCATACCCCATATCGTCCTCTGTCATCAGGACAAGTGGAATGTAAAAATCTAGAGACAAAAGATTTGTCGAGAAACTGTACTTAAACGGCCGCAAGCATTGCCCTTGGCCCTTATTAAGACCCAACACACTCCAAATAGGAGACATAGATTGATCCCTTTTGAAATAGTGGTTGGTTGTCAAATCCCTACTGGTATCTCTAAATCTTTAATTCGGGGATTAGGGGAATAATCTGATGCTATAACTAATAACGTACAAGAACTAACTAGTGCACTTAGAGTACATCATCAACAGGTAAAAGAGGCATGGCCTTCACCAACTGATGGGGCTTACCACCCATTTCTATCAGGAGAACAAGTGTACATCCAGGGTTTTAGAAGAAAACACATGCTATCACCTCTCTGGTTAGGACCCTATGAGGTATTTTGACCACCTACACTGCCATCAAAGCAAAAGACAAGCCATCCTGGATTCATGCAAATCACCCCAAAATAGACCCAGATAATTGTTCTCAAGACAACTGGGGGATGACCCCTACAGGTGACCTGAAGATGAAGAGTTCGAGGGCCAAGTCCCAGGCCCCAAAAGCAGATGGCACCATGACATAGACAACTTCTCCCAAGATCACAGATCAAGAACTTCTCTTTCAACTACTTTTTTTTTTTTTGAGACTCCCTGATATTAAGACAAAAACAAAAACACTCAACTTTCTTTTTAATACTTTTTCACATTTTTAAGTCATTGAATAGAAGGCTGACCAAAGAATATTTGTTTCTATCTATCCTACTTCCCATCTGTATGTTTCCACTATGGGCTCTTTTCTAACCTATGTCTTATTCTTACTAGCCCCCTCTTTTTCAAAGGTGAGGCACATATCAAACACCTCCTTATGCCAGTTTACCAAACTCTGGCCATGTTAACTGTCTGACTGTTGGCTGTGTCATCTAGATAATGTAGAAGAACCTGAGTGGTCTTTGTTCCTAGTACACTGAGCACGGGAGATGGTTGGATGACAAGGTGTGGTATCCATGACCAGAAGAAAGTCACTATTCCTTTTTCCCTGGTGAGGTACTTGGACCCTGGAAAATTTCTACAGAAGCTCAAGGACTATCCCTTGCCAGCGTAGAAATAATAGCTGAAAAATTTTCCCTTTGCATTGAAACCAGATATGCCCCATGGACTTCTCCTGGGAGATACACCAAGAATATACTGCAACACACCGGTGGTTTAATGCTGGCATTAAAATGGCATCTTCAAACTTGGCAAAGAGGTTTAAAAGAGAAGTTTGCCAAATCACCCGAAGTTTTCCATATCAGCCTTGCACAACCCCCTTGTGCAATTGGATTACCCAATTCCACAGACTCTTTGGGTAGACCAAAAATCTGGATTTACTTGGCAAAGTGATAAAGCTAAGCTTTATAGATGCCAGAGCCAATCAACAGGCCTTCTAAAGAAACTATTTTATAACCTGTTCTGCTCTCATCGACTGATGGAACCACAGGAAATATGGAGATGTATGGATGAGTATTAATGGCGAAGGTCATGTAATGCTCCACACTTTGAAAACCATACTTTCAACCTAACCTTATCTATAAACCACACTGGTCTTCTATTCACTGTGGCAACAAAATATATAAAGGGTTCCCACCCAAATGGTCAGGACCACGTGGGCTCAGACACCTAGGTCCTTCTGTCAGTAAGCATTCCACCCTAAATGCCAGCCAAATTACAAACTTGGGTTCCTTTGTTCATAAAATTGTGCCACATAAACACACCCATCAAGAAATCATAGAAAACCCATTCATATATCACAATTCCAAGTTCTATTCAGCATTGAGGGTCTTATTCCCAAGTTTTGGAGATTATGAATTAGAAATACAAATCTTAGAGGTGCCTGAGTGGCTCAGTCAGTGGAGCATCGACTTTGGCTCAGGTCATGATCTCATGATTTGTGAATCCAAGCCCCTAGTCAAGCTCTGCAATGACAGTGCAGAGCCTGCTTGGGATTCTCTCTCCTTTCTCTCTGCCCCTTCCCCATGCATGCTTTCTCTCTCTCTCAAAATAAATAAATGAAAACTTAAAAAAAGAAAAAAGAAATGGAAAGCCTAAATCTCTCTATGGTAATAGAATGAGATTTTAATACTACAATGCACACTTTCAGAATACTCCAGTCAGAAGTTAACATCATTGTGCCCTAGGTACACTGACCACCCAGCAAGGAGGAGCTTGGGCAATCAATCGCTGGTTAAAAACGGTGCTTCTATGTAGACCAATTAGGACAAATAATATCTAACTTAAATCTGTTAAAAGAAAGAACTAGTATTTTTTAAATTTTATTTTACAGAGAGAGAGAGGCACAGGAAAAGACAATCTTTTTTTAAAATTTTTAAATGTTTATTTATTTTTAAGAGAGAGAGAGAGAGAGAGACAGACAGAGCATGCAAGAGGGGGAGGGACAGAGAGAGAAAGATGGAGACAGAGAATCCAAATCAGGCTCTGCACTGTCCACAGAGAACCCGAAGCAGGGCTCAAACTCACGAGCCATGAGATCATGATCTGACCCAAAGTCGAACCCTTAATCACCCTGAGAGAGAGTGAATCCCAAGCAGTCTCCACAACCAGCAGAGGCCGACATGGGGTTCCATCCCACGACCTGAACCAAAATCAAGAGTCAGAAGCTCGACTGTCTGAGCCACCCAGGCGACCCAAGAATTAGTATTTTTCATCAGATAGACAAAGCCTGGACATTATAAGAGACTGATCTATCTCCGGGGCTGAGGGCTGGTTTAGAGGAATGTGGGGGAAATGTGCTCTGACTTGTTCTTTTCTATTTATCCATCTTCATTCTAATGAAGATTTCCTTTCACTCATTTACTAACTCAATTTCTCTCGCCAATCACCAGCTCAGCTTTTAGGATACAGAACTTCCAGGGAAGTTTCGGAGCAAGGGACTGTAAGGGTACAGGGCAGGCTGCCCCAAAATGTACCACAATGGCACATTGTTTGTAATTGAGGCTACTTGGGAAGCAGCCAGAGGAGGGCACTCAGACGTCCTCTGTCACTCAGAAAACAGGAAACAAATCTTTCCTTTGAAAAATACCCTCCTTGTGCTAAGAAGTAAAAAGACATCCTTATCACCAGAAATAGAAATTTTAACGATGAGAAAGCTATGGAAACAAATCTTGTTATTTGTTTTCTTATCTATTACCTCAGCCTAAATTCTTGCTTAGAATTTCTGACAAATTAAAGCTCCTGAACCCTTGTGTTCTTTATCTCATCAATTCCTCACAAATGTGTTGTCTTTTTGTCTAAAATGTATACAACTGCCTGCCTTGGTCATTTCTTGGGGTCTCAACTTCATTATTGGGGTTATGTGTGCACATAAAAGTTCGTTGTCGTTGTTTTTTCTTCCTGTTAATCTGTCTCAGATCAAGGTAATTCCTAAACCAGCTAGAAGAACAGTGCCGGGGGCGGGGAGAAAGAGATTCCTCCCTCCCCTACACTTACTTGTTTAGAGGTGATGGGAAATGCAACCCTGGTCTTATTTTGGGGATCTCATTCCCTTCCTAGGATCATACAAGAATCCAAAGAGCTTGCCTTTGGAAAACGGGAGCTCTAGACATGAATCCTTCCTGATTGCCACTAAAGTGTGACCCGTTTGAGGTCAGGACAGTTGGTGGCTTCGTTTCCTCTGAACTAAGCAAAGTAGGGATCCTTAGCCTCAGTGTCCAAGGTGGCCCCTCTTAGCTTCCTTCTCCTGCTTCCATTCTCCATCCCCTGCAGGAATCCCACACTTGTCTTAGCAACCTGTGTGCTAACAGAGCACGGGCCTCCACCATTTCTAGAAACCCCCCAAAAGCCAAGTGCTCTTTGCAGTCACTGGGAGGCCTGTCTTCTCTCCCCTGGGTGCCTCGCTTCTCTCCCCTCCCCCTTCGGGGCTGACCCCTCAAACTGAAGCCTGACTGGTAGCTGCTCTCTGATGTCCAGAAGTCTGTCTTCAGCTCTGTTACACAGAGATGGTGAAGGAACCCCTGGGGATCCCTGACTCCAAAGATGAGGCTTGACTACCCTCTTAGGATGCAAAAGGGGAAAAACTCCCCTTACTTTCTTATCTTTTACAAAGCAAACACGGTAACAAAGCAACACATACCGAAAAAAATCAAAATCTCCATCAATTAGCCTGCCGCACTATTATTACTTTGGCGGTTGGTGACACTGCTCTTGGGGTGAAGCATCTGAGGTGGGATTTCAGTAGCCTGGCTCTTCCCCTGGCCATGAACAAAGCTCTGTGTCAGAGAGGAGGGCCCTTGCATGCTTTGAGGAGACCTAACTCCCTCCTAGGACTCCACCTCGCTGCCACATGACCTTTAAACTTTGAGAACTGAGGTCCACTCTCCCTTTCCCAGACAAACCCCCCGTTCCTGTGCAACACAAGAATGACAGAAAGCATTGCAGCCGTGACACCTCCAAGTTTTCCCACCATCCAGAGTGTGGTCTGAAAAGACGCAAGAAAGGAAATGACATTTGTTGGCAACATTGGCTACTCTGGGACACGTTGCCTCCACTGGCTCCTGCCTGGACATTTTGAGGAAACACATGTATCAGGGGAAAAAATATACAAATGGACATTCCTGGAGGAATAGTCATTGGCAAGCTGCTGCCCAAGTAAAAAGCTCTCTTCTCCTGAGAAGAAAGCAGTACCCTGTTCTAGTCACCATCTTCTGGAAGATTCCGGAAGCTGTAGAGTCATTCTTTTTGTTCATTAAAAACAAATGAGTAAATAAACATTCCTCTATTAATTCTATTTGTTTCCAGTATTTCACATATGCAAAACAAAAGCAAGGAGATTCTCCCTTTTGAAATACCTCTGTTAGTCCCCTTCATATCCTTATCACCATTTCTGTGGCTTGATTTCAGACCTTCAGGGCCTCAGTCCAGAGGGTTGCCATTATCTATCTACAGATAAATCCCCCACCTCTCCCTCTTCCCACTGCAGTCCACACTCCACAGCATCCCCAGAACGCCTTTCGGACAAATCCATTTTCCAAACGGCCTTCCCTGCTCAGGTGGAGGACAAAGAGCGGAAGACTTAGCCCTCTGACGACATCACGGATTGAGAGTGTGTGTTCCTCTGCAAAACTCACAGGGTTCAGGTGAGAGACCTCTTCTGCAACTTCTTCTGAAACCTGCCTGCTCCGCATGGAGTTAATAGTCACTTATGAATAGTTTAATTGTGATGCTGCGGCACAATTATGCTGCATTGTACTTTTCATGTTTTAAGCATTTAATTCATAAAAGGTAAGTATCTGAATCGTGGCATTGAATTTACAACCCCATGTTGGCATTGCTCTCCATTTCTAATAGACACATTTTAAATATCTTGAAATAAAAGTCTCGCGACTTCTTTTTCTTAATGAATGTTTATTTTTGAGAGACAGAGAGAGACAGAGAGAAAGAGGGCACAAGCAGGGAAGGGGCAGAGAGGGTGGAAGACACAGACTCTGAAGCAGCCCAACATGGGGCTCAAACTCACAAACTGTGAAATCATGACCTGAGCCCAAGTCAGAAGCTTAATGGACTGAGCCACACAGACCCCCTAAAGCCTCTGTGGCTTCCAAGATGCTTCAGGCAGAGGAGGGGGGAAAAAAATCACTGTTCCCTATCCTCAGGGCCTGCCCTGAGGGTGAGAGGCTGGGAGGAAGGGACTAATCAGAGAAGCAGGTTGAGCCCCCCCCCCAAGGAGCAGGACTCCCCACCCCGCCCTCCTCAGGAAACCCGGGGGGCGGGGAACAACACTGGCTTCCTCTCAGCCTGGCAGAGGCTCCCAGTAACCAGTCTCCAAGGGTACTCTTAAAGAAGAAAGTCAAGTACCGAGAATGGGATGCTTTGGGGAAAGCTGAGGGGGAAAGGGCAGCGTTTGGTCATTGTATTTATGGACTCTATCATTTATGTGATTTCCAAACAAAGAGCCAATTCAGTTAACGGAGTTAAAAATCAGTAACAACAGTTAAACATTATTTAGTGCTGCATAAACTAAACAGCTAGTGGACTAAACTTCCCAACAAGTTTTGTTATTAAATCTATCAGTTGTGATTCAAAGATATTTACAGGCACCACTATGTGGCAGGCACAGATGCCAGTCCCTGAGGAAGCAGTGGTGAACTGGGTTCTTGCCGATTGTGACCAATTGAAAATCCCATGTGTGTGCGTCCACATGTGAGCAGTGGGTGTGAATGTGCGCCCGCCAACCACTTTTGTTTCCTTAGGATGCACAACCCTCACTGTTCTACTTCCCCCACCATCCAAATCCCCTTCACGAAGTTGAACGTGCGCATTCTCTGCGCCACAAAATAATGCTGCCAAAACCGTCGGTGTTTCTTTGGGCTCAATCAGGGTATTGAATCACCCGGTTCATACAGCATATGTTCAGCGGCAACCCTGTTGTAAACAAACATCCCCACCACAGCCGAGCGGAAAGCTGAAAACAAAATTCAGTCTGGAATTGCTCAAAAAGATGATTTTTTTCATAGACCTGAGTGGGAAGGGACCACTTACCCAGTTGGAAAATGGTTTATTAGGACTCGAATGTAGCTTTGTTGGGCGACAGCGCCCTCTGTTGTTGTTTTTTTTTTAAAGGAAACGAGGCAGCGTTTTCATTGAACGCTCCTTTTAACAGCTGAATATTAAGGTTCTCGTGGTTTTGAGGCATTTGTCAGGGTGTTTGCACTGTGCCCTCATATTTACCCAACACCTGTGACAGCCACGCCATCATTCAGAGCTTGCCTTCCTAAGCATGCTATTCTCAGGCTGCTCAGAACTCCCAGCCAGGGTGCTTCTCTGTCCTCCATCCATCCATATGCTACCCTTCCTCCTTATGGGACTACCTTTCCCTCATCTCAGCACTGTGGTCCAAGGCCTACGGCTTCTGTAAGATCCTTGTGCTAAGGGACTAATGGATACAAACAAGACTAAAGAGCCTCCCCTGAACCCTGTTATCCTTCGAACAGTATTAATGGGCTTCAGACAATGACCCAATCTTTGTTGTCTGGCCAGAGGCTCTGAGTAGGAAAGAGATTTCATTCCAGGAAGAAAGGAGGGGGGGATCATACATACCACATGGATCCAAGAGGGAAACACTTCTAGAAAGTTTCCTCAAATCAGAACTGTAGGTAGCAATGATTTTATAGTGATGCGGCATGAGAAAAACATCTTGCTAAGAGTCAGAGATTCCTCTTTCAGAACACTTCCACGATGCCGTTCCCAGAGGGTTCACAGTACTCTTTGCTACACCATCATGATATGTCTTCATGAACTACACAGAGCTGGCCTAGACCAAGTTCTCTTTCGTTGAGTGAAACCTTTCTCCAATTCCTATCTCAGCCGTACTCCCGCTGGAATGATTGCCCTGTCTGTATTAAGAGAGACTTGCTCTTAAAACTTTCCTTTAACCTCAAGATTCCTCGGGCCTTGCACTGCTAGGGATCTGCAGCTGACCTTCACTAACAGAGTATCCTGTGCAGATGTTTCCTTGCGGGGGTCACGTGAAGACCAGCGCAAAGAGAGAGGCCACAGTCTGCCTAAACATTTCAGGCAATGTGCTGCAACTCATTGTCCTGGTCAGGTTACCCCATAGTTGACCTTCAGCATCTTCATGTAAGGTCCATATATGGGAGGCATTTTCCCAAATTTTTGTGACCCGGAGGACAGGAACTCTAATTTAAAAATGAGTAAATGAAAGGAGGAATGGATAAGAAAATGTTAAAACCTCCCCCCTCCCACTCCCCAGGCTCATTAGCATTCACTTGAGATTGTTTTCCTCCATTTCTCACTCTGCTAGCAAATTCCAACCCAGAGAAGCTTGGGCAATGTCACGAAGGCCCTAGAGAAGAAAGCAAACACCGTTAAGCTCCACTCGAATTTGTGCTGAGTTGAACCTGCTCCATAATCCCTTATTTTCCCACAGCTCTGCTCATCTCAGAGATGCTTTTTCACCGGAAATCAGCAATTCCTGTGGGCAGGAAGTCACTTGGGTATATCACTCCCACTTCCTGGTTGACGGGAAGGAAGATGAGCTGGATCAAGGGATCTGCTGGAAATTGGTAGATAGTGAAGTCACTATGCCACCCATCTGGTTCTCTTCCCTTCCCACAATGCCATACGCCCTCTTCACTGAGTAAGGCCCATCCCAGCAAAGTTTGCTTAAGAGAACTGTCGAAGTTCCATCTTTGTGCCAGCGGGTGATTGTAGGTGCTGCCCGTATCATTTACACAATTTCCGCATGCGTTCATGTCTGTTTCTGGCCTTCTGTCCTATTTCACTGGTTTGTCCGTGCATGTACCAGTACCACAGTTTCAATTATAGAAGCTGGACTAGGTGTTTTAATGTCTTGTAGACGTCCCCCCCCACCCCACCGTACCTTTTCTTTTTCAGTGTTTTCTGGCTATTCTTGCACTTTTTCCCCCCATGTGAACATCACTATCAACTTGTCTAGCTTCATAACAAAAGCCTGTCGAGATTTCTTATTGGGATTGAGATAAATTTATAGATCTACTTGTGGGGATCATGTTGAATCCTTCCATTCAAGAACGGGGATATCTTTACATGGGTTTGAGGCTAATTTTGTGTCCTTTTGAGAATTTTTATTGTTTTCTTCATTTGGATTCGGCACATTTCTGATTATTTATTCTTAAGTATTTAATTTTTTTGCAGTTATTGTTCCTAGGGGTTCTCTTCTAACTGGTTATTATTTGGGTATATGAAGGCCATTTATTCTTTGTAATACACTTTTAGTTTCAGAGTAGTTTTAGCTTTATGGAAAAGTTACACCATACCCAGTTTCCCCCAGGGTGAACATCTCACAATTACCATGTTACGTTTGTCTAAACTAAAAAACCAGCATTTCTACACTGCTGTCAAAATCAGACTTTATTTGGATATCACTAGCTTTTCCCCTAATGTCCCTTCTGTTCCGGGATCCTGCCCAGAATACGACGGTACCCTTAGTAGTCCTGTTTCCTTAGTCTCCTCCAGTCTGTGACAATTCTTTGATCTTTTCTGATATTTCATGACCATGACAGTTTTGGAGAGTACTAGTCAGGCATTTTGCTGAATGCCCCTCAATTTGGATTTGTCTAATATTTTTCTTGCAACCAGACTCGGGGTATGGGTTTGGGAAAAGAATAATATCGCAGAGATGATACGCCCTTCAAGGCGATTGGTTTTGCACGTGTTAATTGTACATCCTGCCACAGTGTTAGATTCTTGCAGTTTTTTGCATTGCTCTAAGCATTATTATTTAGAGTTTCCAGTTATATTATCACGTCAGCTACGCAAAAACATAGTTTTACTTCTGTTCCAATCCTCATACCTCTAATTACTTTCCTTCCCTCCTCCAGCATTTCTTTCTTTATCTGTTTCTCTAGAAACCATCTCCTCTGAGGCTTTGGTACCCTCCCTGTCCCAGCCCTTGCTGATCCCCTCCCCACGGTGGCAAGACTTCCTTCTCCCAGCTCACCTCCCCACAGATGCTCCCACAATATCTCTGTTGATATAAGGTGCTTAATGCTTTGTTTACAGTTTGGAGTTTGGGATAGTCTCCTAGTGATGCTGCTGGTTTGGAGCATGCGTGATGTCGTTTGTGCTCCAAAATGACTTTATGGGTTGGGGGAAGGAAATGTGGAGACGTCAGACTCAAGCGGCCACCATTACCCAAGAGCCCATCACAACTCTTCTAGACTTTGTTTTAATGGTCATTTGATTTACTAGTTTCTATACTCTGAAACCAGTTCAAAATGGCTTAACTGAATGGGGGTCTACTTTATAGCCTCTGAAACCATGTGTGGGTATGAAGGCAGCTTTCTTCAGCTGATTTCTGACAATGTGCTGTCTTCCATGGTCTGGCAGAAAATTTTTTATTTTTTTATTTTTTTAAATTTTTTTTCAATATATGAAATTTATTGTCAAATTGGTTTCCATACAACACCCAGTGCTCATCCCAAAAGGTGCCCTCCTCAATACCCATCACCCACCCTCCCCTCCCTCCCACTCCCCATCAACCCTCAGCTTGTTCTCAGTTTTTAAGAGTCTCTTATGCTTTGGCTCTCTCCCACTCTAACCTCTTTTTTTTTTTTTTTTTCCTTCCCCTCCCCCATGGGTCTCCATTAAGTTTGGCAGAAAATTTTTAATGAAAGTTGCAGCCTCAGTTTGCTCTACAGCCTTTCAGAGCACAGCGGGTGACCTTTAACTAACATTTTGCTGAGTAACAAAGATCTCATGTTTTCAGTTGGCAGTGTGTGAATCCTCACTGCCTTCTTCTTTACCACTTCCAATAAATCATTACTAATAATTTACTTTCTGCGACGTTCAAAAAGCCATTTCCAGGTATCAGATGCTATATTAAACAAGATAGGAATGTATTTCTCTTTCATGTAAAGTAAGTCTGGAGATAAACAGTATAGGGTTGGCATGGCAGCTCATTAATTATCAAAGACCCCAGGAAACTTCTCTCTTGATGGTCTGCCATCTTCAACAAATTCTTCCGCTTCTCCATTCAGAATGGTTCCTTGAGCTTCAGCCATCATGCTCATGTTTCCAGCTACTCAGACCCAGTTACAGATAAGAATAGAACAAAGTTCTAGTCTCCCACCAGCAGGAAAAGCTGGGAAATTCGATCTTTATTCTTTATTCTGCAATTTAATTTGACAGCTAAAAATCAGGGGATATATTTCTAAAGAAGTGGAGAATGGATGTTGGGAAACACCAGAACATAAGCATGGACTTTTAACACAATGTTCACTCCACATGCCTGCACTGCCCTTCCCCATGCAAGTTACAGCAATTCTTGCCTGGAAATTATAGGAACGGGGTTGGGGAATTACTTGATAATCCTGATGATTTCATTATATATATTTTCCTTACTCTGTAAACTTACCAACACATTTATTTAAATGCTTGTAATTTCTAGAGGGGCTGGGAGACCCTAGAATTATAATGCTACTCTATTGTTTCACCTCTCCAGTTTTAGACCTCATTAGAAACCCTGTTTGTGGAATAGGTAATCTTTCCCATCTTTATTATTTTATGTACTATCTTTCTGCTATTTTGAACTTCTCCAGAGATGAGCTTCTCTTAGGTCTGTAGGCAAATACTATTATGTTGTATAACCACTAGATGGTGACCGTGTCCATGTTGCTAGAAATCCTCTGTTCCTTGACCAAGCTGGATATCTTGGGAAAAAAAACTCAAGACCAAATAAATCTCTTTTCTGAAATAATACAATGGAAGTGAATCTCAGTCCCCAAACTCTAGGATGTGAGAAATACTAAAAGTCTGCATTTTCTATAACTCAGCCTATGTACTGCTTCAAGATCCAAGGAAAATTAAACTTCTTCTTGGAGCTGCTCAACCCCAGAAGAAGGCAAAGGACCAGGGTTTTGGGTTCCACCAACATACTGGGGGGCCCCTACCATCATTGGTCATCTGTCCACACTGAGAATCACTGAGATGCCCTTTGTTCCAGCTCCCATGACCCTGTCTGGCCCACTGTGGTATTGTTTGTGCCGCATTTGAAAGAAAAGTGTCTTTGGGAGGATGGGGACTGAGGAACCTGGCTAAGTCTTTCTGATGCCCCACGAAGCCCATCCGTCTGAGTTCCTTTCACATCCCCAGGACACTGTCAGGAACCAGCACATGAATATCTGTTACTCTCATGACCCCAGCACCTCTGGTTGTCCTAAGCTGGTCTTGAAACCCACCCTGACCTTCAGGCTTCCCTCAGAGGTTCTTTCTCTCTCAAGCCCCTTCCGCTCAATGGATTTAGGCATTTGAAAAACAAATCTACGAGGAGATGGTTTGCAGGAAATGTCTGCTTGCAACCTGCTGTAAACCTTCCTTTAAGCAAAGAAGCACCACCTGTTTCTTACAGAAGAAATGAAACATAAATTTACAACTCTTAAATAAGTATCCTGCCACATCAGCAAAGCATACTCTGGAACCAGCTGGTAATATATGCCTCTCTAAAATAACTTCCAAAGCAAATCAAGATAATAAATGTTGCTACTTCCTAGAAAATGCCTTCCTTTGCTGCTTTCTCCCTGTATGCCATCTCTGTGATATACCTCAGCAAGGATGACAAATGTCAACTCTGCAGACCAGATTTGAGAGAAAGTAACCAACCTCTGGACCTGATCCAGCTTGTGCAGAGAGGGAGCAGAGTGAAACTCTGCACAAACCATGCTCAAATTCACCTTAGCAAATATCTACTGAGGGTTGAAGTTGACGAGGTCTGGGGTACTTATATGGAGGACTGAAAGGGAAAGTCACCAGAGAATATGTGCCTGGCATATGTCCCCGGAGGTCTAGAGGACATCAGGTTTTGTGTCATGCCCACCTGAGACATTGTCTTTCAGGTCAGGTTGGAGGGGGCAGGAGGGAGAACAATGGTTGCATTGGGAGCAAGCTGTGTATCCATCAATGACAGGGCAATACGTGCAGTCCTGGGAAGATCAGACAGCACTGTAAAACAGAACTCCTCCAAAAGGCCTGCCTGGACTCGACAGTGGGACAGACACCCAAAGCCCAGGGGACTGAGTGGGGAGTTGGAAGCACACAGCTAGGGTAGAGGCATGGCTGCTTAAATGGATCTCTAGTGGAAGGCCTATGAGAGATCTGTGAGGACCACGCATGACTGTCCACGACAGAAAGAGTCCAGTCTGGACATCTGCCACGTGCTGAGACCACCAAAGCCCGACGCAACTGTCCGTGCAAGAAAGACCTTTCTTGTCCCCATACCTTTCCTTCTTGCCTGTTGTGGGACGAATTGTGTTCTTCCGAAATTTATATGTTGAGGTCCTAACTCCCAGAATGTCGGAATGGGACTGTATTTGGAGATAAGAGCCTTAAAGGGCTAATTAAGGTAAATAAGACCACTAGGGGTGGGTCCAAATCTAATACAACTGGTGTCTTTATGAGAAGAGGACATCTGAATGCACAAGAATCACTGGGGTGCACGTGCATAGAGAAAAAGATCGTGTGAGGACACAGAGAGAAGGCAGGCATCTGCAAGTCAAGGAGAGAGGCCTTAGGAAAAACTAAATCTACTAGCACTTCCGTCCTGGACTTTGAGCTTCCAGAACAGTGAGCCAATAGATTTCTGTTGTGTAAGCCCCCCATTCTGTGGCACTTTATCATGGCAGCCCCAGAAGACTGACCCACTGCCCTGCACACAGCACCGGCCAGTGAACAGTAGTGACACGGGGGGACCAGGCATGTCCTGTGCCCATAGCAGGTTGTCCAGCTAACGAAAGGTAGGACAAGGGGACCCTTCAAGGTAGTAGACATTTAGGACGTTGACGATTCGACTGATACCCAAGAATTATTTGATTATCACACTTTGGATTGGACTTTTGGTATCGAAAAGTAACCAGAAACATGATGGGACCTGCCTGGCGCTTCCTCAGAGGGGCAGGCAGCCACGAATCTGCGGAGTGGCTTTGTAGGAACAGTTAGAGAAATAAAGTACCTTCTTCGTTGCCCATTTAACCAAAGCAGCCCATTTAATGAAACAGTCAAATCGATATTTACTAAGTGCTTTCTAATTGCTGAGCACTTTTCCAAGCCCTTCATGTGGATTAATTCTTCTGCTCCTCACACATAAGGCTCCTCCTCCTCACGCACAGGAGGAGACCGAGGCCTAGACCTTCCATATTTTGCCCGGGGTCCCGGTGATGTCAGGATGTGTGCAGCCTGGTCCTCGTGCCCACCCACATGACCTCATGTGATGCTCTGGCGGGGATGGAAGGAGTAACCATATCTAGGCCCAGGAGCAAGCTCTTTGGAGAAGGTGACATTTCACTGAGCCTAGGAGTTCAGAAGAATTTTGACAGGCAGATATAAGGAAGAAAAGCCTTCCAAGCTGAAGGAACTGTTAAAAGGTAAACTGGGACATGTCAACATTTTTAATTTTTATTTGCACAAAAATTGATTAGAATCAAGTAGTGCCAAGCCAGAAGTGGTTAGAGGTGCTCCACCAAGGGGCACAAGGTTTTTATGGAGAAGGTGCAGGAAGCAAAGCAAGGAAATTATCGATACGCTGTAGCTTAAGTGGTTGCCTTATGTAGGGAAGCCTCGTTGTCTGTTTATGG
The DNA here is from genome assembly GCF_046562875.1 of Panthera onca. Taxonomy (NCBI): domain Eukaryota; kingdom Metazoa; phylum Chordata; class Mammalia; order Carnivora; family Felidae; genus Panthera; species Panthera onca. The sequence continues at coordinate 27,406,804 of NC_138339.1, forward strand.
CTGGTTGTCCTTAGGTTTTGATTTCTCAGTTAGGAGGCTTTTGTTTACAGGCTTAGGTTTGGCTTTGCTTACATAGGCTGCCAAGGCCTTAGAGCCACCTCCGTCTAATGGCCTCCTCACGTAATGAACATAACAGATCAGTCCGAAGCAAAGACACAAAGGTGGAGCATAGCAAGGCTGGTTCCAGTAACATTTGGTGAGGGGCACAGATACAAAAAATCTAGTGAGACTGATGACTGGAAAGACTGGGGCCCAGTTACGAACGGCTCTGACCCCAGCCAGTAGGGAGTGTACAGATACTGTGTTCTGAGCAGGGGACTGGCAGAGCTAGGTTGTTGCACAGCTGTGTGTGGCTTGCAGGTTGGCTCTTTTCTTCATCCTCGTAAGGACCTGTGGGCTCTTTCTGCCCGTGCGTGGGCATTGCTCATGGTGACAATTAGGATCATGGCCAGTGATGCACAGATGGGATCAGTGGGAGCCAGTGAGATCAGTAAGAGGTCAGCACGGTGAGTCATCTGAGAGCATAGGAAGGACTGGAATGTAAGGAAAAGGTGAGAACAATATTTCATACAGGAAGAGAGGGCCAAACAATGGGGTTTAGACAGTTCCGGAGGGATCAGGAGAGGAAAGGAGAAGACAGGGCGGCCGGCTATAACAACAGTCTGCAGAATGAATAGGGTAAACACACAAAGGAAAGTCCAACTTGCCACTACCTGCCATTAGAAACACGAAATCTATGCCTATAGAAACCACCATCGCCCGTCTGGGACCTGATGAGATTCCCCCCAGCTGCCGTCCTTTCTGAAAAGCCGCATGAAAGCATGTGTGGAGGCCCCATTTGAGACGGAAGACAGGCTGCAGGACAAGGCCAGCCATCTGCTCTCAGCCCTGGCTTGCCCACAGGTGCCTCTGTGATCTAGGGAACCCCTCTTCTCTCAGCCTCAGTTTCCACCTCTGTGATCTTAGCCTAGGGGTGATTCTGAAGGAGGGAAAGAGTGGGCTGGGGGGTGGAGGGTTTAAGTACGTGTTCTTGCAGGTTCCTCCCTTCACCCTGTCAGAGAGTGCCCAACAAAACCACACTGACAGACTCAGCTGGGAACTACAAAACGGCTTTCAGCACAAGCACTGGGGAAGCCTTCTCTCTGCAGGGGCTCAGAGGCCAGACAATAGACCTGTGGTTTTGCTGCAGCTGCAAACCTCTTTCCCAACGTTGCAATGAGTCAGTGGCTTTGTGCTCCTAACCATGGTCCTTTGAGCCTCTATGGGTTAATTCAAAAACACACTCAAGGCTGTTTGGTAACATTTTGTCCTGCCCCCAACCAAAGAAAATTCATGTTAGATAACTGGATTCATTTGCCAGCAAGAGGACCCATACAAAACTAGGCTACATTTAAGAGGAAAAAAAATCGGGGTGATTTGCAACAAGTAAATCTTCAGTGCAAGTGCTGGCTTGGCTACCGAGAGTAGTGAGTGACCAGGGCGGGGTTGTCACTACCCTGTGACTCAGTTTCCTCTTCTGTAAAATGAGGGGGTTGGCTTGGAGATTTTTCTAATTATTTGTTAGCCACACCCAATTTTGCCCTTAGAACTCTCTTATAAAAAAATGATTGCGAAAATGCAGTGTAACTTCATGTACATAAACACATCAATTGCATGTCGGATTAATACAAAGTCATCAAACAAGGCTATCTGTGTATTTATTTTTGGCTGCCCTATATCACAAAAATCCTGACGTACACATACGTGTTTGCAACTACTAGTCTTTTTCTTTCTTTCTTTCCTTTTGTTTGCTTGGTTTTCGTTTGTTTGTTTTTTCTCTTTTGCCTTCTTTCGCTTGTTTTCAATAACTGCCTAACCAACTCAGAGTACTCTTCAACTGGGTCAGAGCAGGTTTTAATCTGAGGTCATCAAAGACAAAACAAATCCCAAAACACCAGCTAACCAAACAGCATCAGCTCATGCATTTGAGTGCATCAATAATTTCGAGTAGGCATTTTAATAGCACTTTTAATCACAAGTGAAAATAGATTTTAAAAATGAAATTGGAATGAAACATATGACAGCTCTTTAAAATCCGCTGGGTTCACAGAGCACTCTGAAATCTGCTGCGTTAGACATTCTTTAAGGCGTCTCGTAGTCTGAGAGTCTGTAACCCTTCCCCACCCCAACCCCCACCTCTCCCTCTTAGTCACTCTACAAATATTTTTAAAGCCTTTTTAAATGTTTATTTATTTATTTATTTATTTATTGAGAGAGAGAGAGAGAGAGAGAGAGAGAGAGAAAAGCATGAGTGGGGGAGGGGCAGGGAGGGAGAGGGCGAGAGAAAATCCCAAGCAGGCTCCACACTGTCAGCACAGAGTCCGACAGGAGGCTCGATCCCACGAACCGTGAGATCATGACCTGAGCCCAAATCAAAAGTTGGACACTTACCTGACTGAGCCACCCAGGTGCCCCAACTCTACAAATATTTTCGATATCCTACTGTGAATCAGGCATGGCAACAAGCCACGTCAGTGAATCTTCCCAAATACACATACAAACACTGCCCTAGATCTTCACTCCTGCAATTATTTCGTGAATTGCTTTGAAACGGTTGCAGTCTGTGCCACATCGGACACAGACTTGGTTTTGTCTAAGTGACTGTCACTTACCAGTTCCTGGGGCTGTAGCAGAACACCGTGGACAGATAATCCATCAACCTGGAGCAGGCAACTGCTGAAGACAAGAGGCCCAGTTACACCTGCCCCCTCATTTGCTAGTTAAATTCAGGGGCTCGCTCTGTAGTCAGCAAGGTTAGCACCAGACTCATTCTCCCTTCCTGGAGTTTTGGGAAGCATATGGCTTAAAGTAAACCATTGGCATTGGGTCCATTTTGTATTTCTTCAAGATTCTCTAAATGAGGTTGTAGGCTTTTTTTTTTTTTTTTAAATGATGCTCCATTCAGAAAAACTCAGAGTCCCGTCAAAATGCCCCAAAGACTGACCAATGGAAGGGTGGCTTTTGCAAACCTGGAGAATAAAGTATTGTCAAACAAATCTGTTCTATTCAAAGCCTTCTGTCCAGAAGCTCCATCCAGCTGGAGGTGGAACATTAAATTCTCCAGAGTCTTAGACAACTCCAGTGGGGATTCAGATGATGTCATTTAGGTTCTGTGATATGTCTTGACAATGAGGTTATTCCCCAAGAACAGGAACAAGGAAGTAGAAGAGACAAGCCTAAGAGTCCTTGTCTAATAAGTGGACTGTCCTTTCTTTCTTTCTTTCTTTTTTTTCCATGAGCACCAGTGGGATGTGGAGCTGTGTAGAACTGTCCTTTCGTGATGCAATTCAGATCTGCTGTTGGGGACAAATTCATCTGACTGGAAAGGGGATGTATGTAAGACGATAGGGTGGAGACACTTATGGGGGGAGTAGTGGGGAGAGGCAAGCAATTTTATAAACTTTCCTGACACCGAAAGGGTGGACCTACGCCGGCTGCCTCCATCTTGTTCTGTCCTCCACCTCGAGTAACTTCCCGATCAAAGCACGCCCGGCAACCTGCCTAACAGGACTCCGACCCTTCCCCAGCCAATCGGCTGAGGCCACAACCCTTCCCCAGCCAATCGGCTGAGGCCACAGCCATTACCTCACCAACTGCCCCTAGACCCCAATAAAACCTCTGTGCTTTTGAAACTCGCTCTCTCTCCCTGGTATCTCACCACTGCATCGGTGCAGGTAGGGGATTGAGCTCAAGCTAGCTCGAATAAAGGCTCTTTGCTTTTCTTTTTTTTTTTTTTTTTTTAATTTTATTTTATTTTTTTTTTATTTTTTAATATATGAAATTTACTGTCAAATTGGTTTCCATACAACACCCAGTGCTCATCCCAAAAGGTGCCCTCCTCAATACCCATCACCCACCCTGCCCTCCCTCCCACCCCCCATCAACCCTCAGTTTGTTCTCAGTTTTTAACAGTCTCTAATGCTTTGGCTCTCTCCCACTCTAACCTCTTTTTTTTTTTTTTTTTTTTTTTTTCCTTCCCCTCCCCCATGGGTTTCTGTTATGTTTCTCAGGATCCACATAAGAGTGAAACCATATGGTATCTGTCTTTCTCTGTATGGCTTATTTCACTTAGCATCACACTCTCCAGTTCCATCCATGTTGCTACAAAAGGCCATATTTCATTTTTTCTCATTGCCACGTAGTATTCCATTGTGTATATAAACCACAATTTCTTTATCCATTCATCAGTTGATGGACATTTAGGCTCTTTCCATAATTTGGCTATTGTTGAGAGTGCCGCTATAAACATTGGGGTACAGGTGCCCCTATGCATCAGTACTCCTGTATCCCTTGGATAAATTCCTAGCAGTGCTATTGCTGGGTCATAGGGTAGGTCTATTTTTAATTTTCTGAGGAACCTCCACACTGCTTTCCAGAGCGGCTGCACCAATTTGCATTCCCACCAACAGTGCAAGAGGGTTCCTGTTTCTCCACATCCTCTCCAGCATCTATAGTCTCCTGATTTCTTCATTTTGGCCACTCTGACTGGCGTGAGGTGGTATCTGAGTGTGGTTTTGATTTGTATTTCCCTGATAAGGAGCGACGTTGAACATCTTTTCATGTGCCTGTTGGCCATCCGGATGTCTTCTTTAGAGAAGTGTCTATTCATGTTTTCTGCCCATTTCTTCACTGGGTTATTTGTTTTTCGGGTGTGGAGTTTGATGAGCTCTTTATAGATTTTGGATACTAGCCCTTTGTCCGATGTGTCATTTGCAAATATCTTTTCCCATTCCGTTGGTTGCCTTTTAGTTTTGTTGGTTGTTTCCTTTGCTGTGCAGAAGCTTTTTATCTTCATAAGGTCCCAGTAATTCACTTTTGCTTTTAATTCCCTTGCCTTTGGGGATGTGCCGAGTAAGAGATTGCTACGGCTGAGGTCAGAGAGGTCTTTTCCTGCTTTCTCCTCTAAGGTTTTGATGGTTTCCTGTCTCACATTCAGGTCCTTTATCCATTTTGAGTTTATTTTTGTGAATGGTGTGAGAAAGTGGTCTAGTTTCAACCTTCTGCATGTTGCTGTCCAGTTCTCCCAGCACCATTTGTTAAAGAGACTGTCTTTTTTCCATTGGATGTTCTTTCCTGCTTTGTCAAAGATGAGTTGGCCATACGTTTGTGGGACTAGTTCTGGGGTTTCTATTCTATTCCATTGGTCTATGTGTCTGTTTTTATGCCAATACCATGCTGTCTTGATGATGACAGCTTTGTAGTAGAGGCTAAAGTCTGGGATTGTGATGCCTCCTGCTTTGGTCTTCTTCTTCAAAATTACTTTGGCTATTCGGGGCCTTTTGTGGTTCCATATGAATTTTAGGATTGCTTGTTCTAGTTTCGAGAAGAATGCTGGTGCAATTTTGATTGGGATTGCATTGAATGTGTAGATAGCTTTGGGTAGTATTGACATTTTGACAATATTTATTCTTCCAATCCATGAGCAGGGAATGTCTTTCCATCTCTTTATATCTTCTTCAATTACCTGCATAAGCTTTCTATAGTTTTCAGCATACAGATCTTTTACATCTTTGGTTAGATTTATTCCTAGGTATTTTATGCTTCTTGGTGCAATTGTGAATGGGATCAGTTTCTTCATTTGTCTTTCTGTTGCTTCATTGTTAGTGTATAAGAATGCAACTGATTTCTGCACATTGATTTTGTATCCTGCAACTTTGCTGAATTCATGTATCAGTTCTAGCAGACTTTTGGTGGAGTCTATCGGATTTTCCATGTATAATATCATGTCATCTGCAAAAAGCGAAAGCTTGACTTCATCTTTGCCAATTTTGATGCCTTTGATTTCCTTTTGTTGTCTGATTGCTGATGCTAGAACTTCCAGCACTATATTAAACAGCAGCGGTGACAGTGGGCATCCCTGTCGTGTTCCTGATCTCAGGGAAAAAGCTCTCAGTTTTTCCCCGTTGAGGATGATGTTAGCTGTGGGCTTTTCATAAATGGCCTTTATGATCTTTAAGTATGTTCCTTCTATCCCGACTTTCTCAAGGGTTTTTATTAAGAAAGGGTGCTGGATTTTGTCAAAGGCCTTTTCTGCATCGATTGACAGGATCATATGGTTCTTCTCTTTTTTTTTGTTAATGTGATGTATCACGTTGATCGATTTGCGAATGTTGAACCAGCCCTGCATCCCAGGAATGAATCCCACTTGATCATGGTGAATAATTCTTTTTATATGCTGTTGAATTCGATTTGCTAGTATCTTATTAAGAATTTTTGCATCCATATTCATCAGGGATATTGGCCTGTAGGTCTCTTTTTTTACTGGGTCTCTGTCTGGTTTAGGAATCAAAGTAATACTGGCTTCATAGAATGAGTCTGGAAGTTTTCCTTCCCTTTCTATTTCTTGGAATAGCTTGAGAAGGATAGGTATTATCTCTGCTTTAAATGTCTGGTAGAACTCCCCTGGGAAGCCATCTGGTCCTGGACTCTTATTTGTTGGGAGATTTTTGATAACCGATTCAATTTCTTCGCTGGTTATGGGTCTGTTCAAGCTTTCTATTTCCTCCTGATTGAGTTTTGGAAGAGTGTGGGTGTTTAGAAATTTGTCCATTTCTTCCAGGTTGTCCAATTTGCTGGCATATAATTTTTCATAGTATTCCCTGATAATTGTTTGTATCTCTGAGGGATTGGTTGTAATCATTCCATTTTCATTCATGATTTTATCTATTTGGGTCATCTCCCTTTTCTTTTTGAGAAGCCTGGCTAGAGGTTTGTCAATTTTGTTTATTTTTTCAAAAAACCAACTCTTGGTTTCGTTGATCTGCTCTACAGTTTTTTTAGATTCTATATTGTTTATTTCTGCTCTGATCTTTATGATTTCTCTTCTTCTGCTGGGTTTAGGCTGCCTTTGCTGTTCTGCTTCTATTTCCTTTAGGTGTGCTGTTAGATTTTGTATTTGGGATTTTTCTTGTTTCTTGAGATAGGCCTGGATTGCAATGTATTTTCCTCTCAGGACTGCCTTCGCTGCATCCCAGAGCGTTTGGATTGTTGTATTTTCATTTTCGTTTGTTTCCATATATGTTTTAATTTCTTCTCTAATTGCCTGGTTGACCCACTCATTCGTTAGTAGGGTGTTCTTTAAATCAACCACAGGAAAAAGTCTGGAAAACCTCCAAAGGCTCTTTGCTTTTCCATCGGACTCGGCTCCCTGGTGGTCTTTGGGGATCACGAATTCTGGGCATAACAACACTACACTACTAAGAGAATCAAAACTTTGAGTAGGCAATGCGAACCATCCCCAAATTCACGAAATCATTTTATTATTTATTTTATTTACTCTTAATATTTTGCTTATTTTATGCGTCCTGAAGCCTGGAAGGAGAGCGATTTAGGAGAGTATATTAAGTGCTTGTCCTTGTCCACTAGGGGGCATGGAAACCCCAGAACTACCTTCCAAGAGTCCTAGATGGCTTTGAACAGGGAGAGGATAAACAAGGTGGCTTGTTTACAGCAATGTTCTAAAAGTAGTAATGCCCAGGGGTGCCTGGGTGGCTCAGTCAGTGAAACATTGGACTTTAGCTCTGGTCATGGTCTCGCAGTTCCGGTTCAAGCCCTGCATCAGGCTCCGAGCAGACCCCAAGGAACCTGCTTGGATCCTGTCTCCCTGTCTCCCTCTCTCTGCCTCTCTCCCCTTCTCTCTCTCTCTCTCTCTCTCTCAAAAAAAGTAAAAATTAAAAAAAAAAAAAAAAAAACTAGTAATGTCCGATGCTGGGACCCCTTTACAACGGTCCTGTTGCCTGATTGCACAAAAATGAGTGGACATTTGCACTAACTGAAAGCCGCTCTTCCCATCTTCTACTTCTGCCCCTGGAGGCCTCATGGAATAAGTCTGATGGGGCTCCAGCTCTCATGTTCCCTCGGAGTCTTTTCTCCTCCAGAATAAACACCATAGGTTCAGTATTTCTCTAATTAGGGCTCTTTCTTTTCTGCTGTAAGTTACAGAAACTGCTCTGGTTAGCTTTCCTGAGATGTCCCTCAGGATCAGGAGAAGAATTAGACACCTGATATCTGAGGAAGCAGCTTCTAGGAATTCAGGGCGGGGTCCATGATTCTCTTACTACAGCCCTGCACACACAACTCAGATCAGTGCTCTCCTTCCCCTGTCTCCAAGTTCCAAATGTCATCTTTCTGTGGAGACTCCGAACACCCACCCCTGGGCCAGTTAGCCTGGACAGGGGACATGTGTCACATAAGGTAGACCTAGCTATAGGGTCCCAACACAGAGAAGTGAGAGAACACAGACTCCAGGTCCCTTATTCTAACCTCTCCCCTCAACATGGACCACAGGTAACTGTTCCCTTTACAGTGTGAAGTCAAGTCCTCAGGGTGGGTCTGACCACACAGAGCAGAGCATATCACCTTCCAGTTTTGGACTCCGTAACTCTATTATTATGACCTAAGATGGTAGGATTCATACTGGATTTATATTACTCTTCACAATCATTGTTAAGTTACATTCCCTCCATCTTGTACTTCAGCCATTCTGTCTGGTGACTTAAATGCCAGGTTTTATCGCAAGAGTTTTCATTTGTAACATTGAGTTACTGTTCCAGCCCACCAAAATCTTTTGCATTTTGATTGTATTACCCATTAGAGGGGAATTATGCCAATGCTATTTTTGGCTAATATCAAAGTTTTGTTTTGTTTGAGAAACTGACTTTGGAAGCAGAGTAAGGTGATAGAATCACTGAGCTACCCAGGGAAATTGTAGAAAGTATGTAAGAGACCTAGTAATATCACTTCTAGGAATTTATTATACAGAAATTATCAGAGCTATAAACAGAGAATTGAATACTTAGATTTTTTTCTCCTTACTTATAATAGAAAAAAAAGCATTAGAAGCCCATTTGTTGTCCAATAGGAAGGGAATGCATAAATAAATTTTAATATATTTATTCAATGAAATACTTTTGGCATCAATAAAAGACCTCTTTAAGATATAGAAAAATACGTCATGTAGTATTTATATAATCTATATAAATTTAGCAGAAACTCCAGTGTTCTCAAAAAAGTTTAAAATTTTTTTCTTGTCTTTTTCTTTTTAATAGAAAATAAACTGAAAGAAATACACCAAAATGGTAACTGTATCTTATGTCTGGGTGATGATGTTTTGGTGATACTCTTTTCTTCTTTATGCCTTTCTTTTTTTTTTTTTTTAATGTTTATTTATTTATTTTCATTAAAATTTTTTTTTAATGTTTATTCATCTTTGAGAGATGAAAGAGACAGAACATGAGCAGGGAAGGGGCAAAGAGAGGGAGACACAGAATCCAAAGCAGGCTCCAGGCTCCGAGCTGTCAGTACAGAGCCCGACGTGGGGCCCGAACTTATGAACTGCGAGATCATGACCTGAGCCAAAGTTGGATGCTCAACCGACTGAGCCACCCAGGCACCCCATGAACCTTTTTTAAAATGCTTTATTTATTTTTGAGAGAGAGAGAGACAGAGACAGAGACAGAGCACAAGCAGGGGAGGGGCGGAGAGAGAGAGAGAGAGAGAGGGAGACACAGAATCTGAAGCAGGCCCCAGGCTCGGAGCTGTTAGCCTGGTGCGGGGCTCGGACTCATGAACTGCGAGATCATGACCTGAGCCGAAGTCGGATGCTCAACCGACTGAGCCACAGAATAGGAAGCAGTCTCCAGGATCGGAGTCGTCAGCACAGAGCCCGACATGGGGTTCGAGCTCACAAACCGTGAGATCATGACCTAGGCCGAAGCCAGACGTTTAACCCACTGAGCCACCCAGATGCCCCTTCTTTATGCCTTTCTAAACATCTTTTTCACTTTTACAATGAGCGTGTATTTCTTTCCTTAATAGAAAGTTCTTTTGAAAAGAAAGTTTATTTCGTGATCATTTTCAGCTCTTGACTGTTGATAAATTCTTTGCGTTATTGGGTCTGAGGTAATTTTATTCTTTTGAACTGTCAGAAAGCACAGGCTTCCTTCACTTGGTCCCCCTCACATTTCTTTTACAGTAGAACAACCCCAGATGGGGTCAATAGAACTTCCTGTTGAGCCAACCGGCTGCCTGGGGACCATCAGGGAAGAGGGCCCTGAAACACCAGGTCTCTACCCTCCTACCTAGTGAATGGGTGCCATCCTCAGCTAGAAATCTGCTGTGTCAACTCCTCAGAGTCCAGGTTTAGTGTGAGTGCCTGGCACTGAGCTTCGGGGGGCTGCGGCCTCCATTTCAGAGGCATCCATCTTGAGTAAACATATTGCCAGCTACACAACCAGATGACAGTCAAGCGTCCCACCCATGAAGGTCCCCTTTTAGAAAGCCGTGGGTGACCTGCCTAGCTGACTGCTTGAGTGACCCCACTTTTCCTGGCTAGTGTCCTAATTCCACTCTTATTGTTTAAATTTGCCAAGAAAGACGGAAACCCTAGTCATCCCACCCTTGACCCCAGTAAAGGCAGAATCCAGGTCTGTGCTCTCTTTCTCTCTACCCACAACCTCATTGTGTGGCAGGCTGTGTATCCTCCAGGATTTGTGAGTAATAGACTTTGTCTTTTTAAAGTTCCCCAATGATTACGCAATCATAATAAGAACCACAAGTGTCATCCAGCCACAACACTGGCTCCCGTTGGCTGGGGGAAGGTCTGTGGAGGCTCCCGCAGTAGTAGGGGCCCAGGTGTGTGCCTCCAGGTGGTCCCAGACCACAGCAGCACCATCCGTAGGCTGAGACCAGCAGGAAACCCCCTGTGATTGGTGTCCTCTACTTCCAGGATCAGCCTTGCTCGTTTTCTGAATTTATCACCAAAGTAGCAGAAAGAACATCTGCATCTGAGCCTCGTAGCAGGTGGACCCGAAATGACATCACAGGCCAGCTCTAGGAATCTGCGTGCAGGGAATGAACCCCCGGTGTCGTGGAGATTTAAGTGAAAGGGTTTCTGTCCTTGCTCATTGCAGAACTGAGCTTTGCCTCAGTTTCTCTACCACTGTCACTTGACTCCCTTACTGAGATTGGCCCTCGGGGCCCCAGCCTCTTCAGCTGGTGTCCTGTCACCCCACTCAGACATTGCCAGTGGCCCCATTCCCCCCTCACCTTTCACTCCCTACCAGGGCTCCTCAAAATCACCCTGAGCCAATCGTGCCTGCCACCAAGACTTCCCTGTCACCTGTGCTCCGCCACACTGAGCTGTGGGGTTGCACTCTTTTCCCTACTCTTATCCTTCACTTCTGAGTTCTCTCCTCCTGCCCTGCCTAAGAATCAAGACCCAGGACATGTCTCGCCTTCCCTGCGCTCTCTATGAAATTGTGACTAAGTACAGAGGGCACACCTGTCACTGGGAACATGGGGGAAAGGGGACCATCTTCAAATGTATTTTTTATTATAAAAGCAGAAAGTAAACATTATAATCCTTGCACTTAGGAATAACTTTCACCCCCTAATATCTCCTATTTTCTTCTAGTCTTTTTTGTTGCTGTGTCATTTTCATAGTGGTTGAAACTGTGCTGTGGTTTGTTTGTAGTGGTTGAAACTATTTCAGTGACACTCTGCTTTGTTTGTCCTTCCCCTTTCCTTCTCTCCTCCCTGCACATCCCCCACCCTTCTTTTTAAAGTTTATTTATTTATTTTGAGAGAAACAGAGACAGCGCATGCAGGGGAGGGGCAGAGAGAAAAAGAGAGACAGAGTCCCAAGCAGGCTCTGTGCTGGCAGCTCGGGCTCGAACTCACGAAACTGTGAGATCATGACCTGAGCCGAAAGCAAGAGTCAGATGCTTACTCCGCTGAGCCACCCAGATGTCCTCACGTTCCCTTTTGATTACTAGTGTTTCAGGGGACCTCAGGCAAGAGGAGAGGAGGTACAGCTAGCACCCCAGTAATTCCCATTACTAATTGTGACTCCTTAGTTGTGTTGACTCCTTTGGGCCACAGCCTCCTTGCAGGGAGAGAGCAGGTACGAGCATTTGCTGCCTTTTCTAGATGAGGAAACTTAATATTCAGGGCGCTTTCGTGGCTTGTCTGTCATTACACAGTTAGCAAGAGGCAGGGTTGGAACTGAAGCCAAGCCTTCAAAGCCCACTCTTCTGTTTCTGTTGTCAGCACCGGGTCTGTGGGATTTGACAACAATCTCCCTGGAGTCTGATTTCAAGTGGGGAACGTGGTGGCAGGTGAAAGGAGCCAGAAACAAAGAAATGCAGCAGCGAGAAGACAGAAGCAGGGGGAGCTGCTCTGCTGAGCTCACGCTCCCCAGAGAGCAGCCATTTTCCCCAGAGGAGAGTTTGTTGTCTTGTTCTTAGGTACAAGCTTTGTCTCTAGTCCATTTGCGCCTTCCTGGTGGGCCGTTGATGAGAAGGACAGCCGTCTGGCCCACCCAGGAGAGCAGGACCCACCTTTCTCTGGACTTTGGGGCCAGGGGAGTGGGGTTTCCATCACAGGACACAATGGACTCCCCAGGGCTCCCGTGAAGGGCAGAGTCTCCCACAGAGGCAGTTGTCAGGCATCCCAGCCGTTCTTCTACTGGCCCCTCCCAGGCCTTCTCCTTGGGTTTCTAAGTGACTTTTTATCCCCTTTCTCTGAAAAGAAGAAAGAAGTACCCTTAATTGCACTCATATCCATGTCCACCCTCTGGGAGCTCTGCATGTCCTGACCGAATCCCTTGCCAGGAGTGAAGGGTAGCCTTCCGTGAGGCTGACCCTGCTGGGGACAGAGTGGCCACCCAGCATCTCTGCACATGGCCCCCAGGAGACTCAGGTGGGCCTTGCAACCACCCGTTCATTTCTTATTCCACAGACGTTCACCCAGGAGCTACTCAGTGCTAGAGAGGGAAGTGACACCATCCACACAGCTTTCTGGTGCCTGGGGCCAGAGGGAAAGGTTTGAGAATCCAGAGGCCTGTGCCCTGAGCCCCGGCAGCCCCTGAAGACAGGGCAGGTAGAGGGGCCAACAGATAAAGTCAGTGGGCTCCAGTGGGCTCCTTTTCTTCCCTTCAAAACACCCGTAAATTTGTCAGATGCCCCTGTATAAATTCACAGCAAAGTTTATCTGGAGTGCCAGCAAAGGCTAACCTCAGGAATGGTTTGATCTGGGGGGACGAGTAAGGTTTACTATTTCCAGATAAGGAAGCATGAAACCTGATGCAGCCCTTCTATAAGGCAGCGATACTTTGCACAGAAACAGGAAGGTGAATGTTCCTTTGCATTCTGTAGGCTCACTTTAAGAAAAATTGTGTCAAGTCTGATTTCAAGTTGCAATTTTTATGCATCTCCAAAAATTAGTATTTCCCGTAAACATAAAGGTGGACCTCACACATTAATTCTTTCTTAAAGAGGGTTTTCCTTTTCTCTGGGTTTTTGTGCTTTGCAGTTAGTTAGGTGTTGTAATGACTTTCTCTGGTGAACGGATGATGATAAAGAGCTCCTCTTTTTTTCAAATACTTTTATGTGATATCGGGCCCCTGGGTGGCTCAGTCGGTTAGGTGTCTGACTCCTGGTTTCATCTCAGGTCATGATCTCATGGTTCATGAGTTCAAGCTCCTCTGTGCTGACAGTGTGGAGCCTGCTTGGGACTCTCCCTCTCTCCTCTCTCTGCCCCTCTCCCACTCACACATGCTCTCTCTCTCTCTCAAAATAAATAAATTAATACACATGTTTTTAATAAATAAAAAAATACTCTTACGTGATAAAACAAAAGGTTGACAATCTTGTGTCAGTCCCCCATATTTGTTTTTGAATTTTATTATTCTAATATTTGTAAATGGGAGGGCAAATATGTGCCTGCCTCTGCCTCTAGGAAATCACCATCCCCCACCCCCCCACACACACATACACAAAATTGAGAAACAGCCACCCCATCTGTGATGAAACTAGGCAATATCTGTATTCCCAGGTGATCCCAGTTGCCATCTGTGGAGCAAGACTGCCACCATACAAACAGAATGCTGGAAGGCGCCCAGGAGAGATGGTGGGCACCAGAGTCGGCAGAGCCAGGTTCGGCCCCTACAAGAAGCTGAGAAGAAAAGGAAAAAAGAAGTCGAGAATGTGACACTGAGAGAGGGGGCACTCGCTCCCCACATGTGTAGGAAGCAGTCTGTTGGCAAGGCGGGCATTTCTGCACTGCGTTACGAGCAGTGGCAGGTGTCTGTGGGCCAGAGAGAGACAAAGGCTAAACCCACCCACATCACCTTGGGACTTAGACTGCACTGTGACCCGGGAGAATCCCTGCTGGCTCCTTGTGCCAGATAGCAATTGCTGGGCAACGAACCATCCCCCAGTGTGGCGGCTTACAACAACTATTCATTTGCTAAAGGTTCTGGGGTTAGCAGATTGTGCTGGGTTCAGCTGGTGATCTCACCCGTGGTCACTCATGAAGCAGAAGTCCTCCTGTTGTTTGACTGGGGCTGGTCCAAGATGGCCTCCCTCAGGTGTCTGGCAATTGGAAGTGGAAAAAGAAATTCCACCTGACTCGATCTTTCTCCATAATGACTTGCAAGGCCAGAAGTCGGTAGAGCGATGTCTTCCAAGTTTTAAGAGAAAAAAGTGACCTAAAAATAAGGCTATGGAAAAAATGGTTTTAAATGTACAAGAAGTCAGAGACTATGGCTTTCCTATGCTCTCTTTAAATGAGCCCCTCAAAGGTGAAGGTTGGCCAGCTGTTACGGGCTGAATGGTGTTCCCCTGTACCATCAATTATTCGTATGTTTAAGTCCGAACCCCAGTGCCTCTGAATATGACTGTATTTGGAGACAGAGTCTTTAAAGAGGTAGTTAAGTTAAAATGAGATCATACTAATTCAGTACGACTGGTGTCCTTGTAAGAAGAGGAAATTTGGACACAGACACAGAGAGAAGACCACGTGAAGACACAGGGGAAAAGGGCCATCTACAAGCCAAGGAGAGAGGCCTCAGAAGGCACCAAGCCTGCAGACACCTCAGTCTTGGACTTCTAATCACCAGGACTGTGTGTAAATTAATTTCTATTGTTTAAGCCACCCAATGTGTGGTACCTTGTTATGACAGCCATAGAAAACTAACGCACAGTAGAAATTCCTGAGATTAATGAAAAAGAAAAGGGATGAGCCATTTCATTATAGAGCTAAGTCAAACACAAATGTAGATAATATGTTACACGCTGGCAGAACATTTGTAAGTGTATGAATCCGGCTTCAAGAGACGGGGATTTCAGTTGTGTGTAGGCCTCCAAATCACTGCTATATTGGGCAAACCAGTTGGGTTCTCTGGGCCACACTTTTCTCCATGGTAATGAGTTCCTTTAGAGGTGCATTCTAGAGAGTCCTAGGCATCCAGAGTGAGAGCCTCAGGGACTACTGAGAGGATAAGGAGGCGAATCTGCAGGGTTGGAGCCCTTCTCCACTTCACAGGCAGCCTCATGGGCTTCTCAGTAAGATCTCACTGAAAGGGAGTTTGCTGTGGCTAAAAAAAAGGCCTGGACGGCAATGAGATGGATCATTTCTGAGTTCCCTTCCAAGTCAAAAAGCTACTAGCGGTTTAAGGTTTGTTTCATCCCATTAGCCTTAAGACAATGTAAGGACATGTTGACAACTTATATGGGATTTGGCTGAAAGTGGGGGTATAACCAGCCATGCTTCCAGCCAAGGCCCACCAAAGAGGCAGCAAGCCACGTCTGGCTCCTTCTTTCTCAGGATGGGCCCATTGTGAGAAATGAATGCTACTTGCTGAGAAGGGAGAGGTGACCAAAGGAGCTGAATGGAGAGCAAATCCCAGGAGCCAACTGCCTGGCTCTGGGGCGACCTCAGGGGAAGAGCTCAGAGTGACTGCCAAGCCTTATGGCCAAGAAATCAACTCCATTGGAGGCATTTGTGCCAAAGCAAATCTTGGTCATTGCCACTCTCCTTCCTGTTCCTCAGCTAATGGCTTGGTCCTCACAACCGAGTGGGGCCAGAAATTCTCCTTAATAAGTAGACAAACAGCAAATAGTTTCTAACAGGCCGACCTAGAACTTTCCCCAAACTATCCTTCAAGAACCTCATGGAAGATGCCATCCCTTACATAACAGATACCCTCGATGTTTTACTTTTTTACTGGTGGAAGTGTTTTCTCTCTTGTCAGAAACTCAGGAGTATGGGGGTATTTTCAAGGTGTGCGGTGTGCAGGCTGCAGGAGGGACAGATAGATGGCAGAGTGAGAATCATCTGAGGAGAGACCGACAGAATGTTCCTCTGGGAACTGTTGTCTCCCTTCCAGGAAATTTTAGACAGGTTCATAGACCACCATGAGCTTGCAAACAAACTGTTAATAAAGAGGCTTCCAGTTGGGCTGGAGCAGGAAAGGGGAAACCCTGAGGCCATTCAGCAAACAGAAACAGAAAAACAAGTGGTACTCAGCAGACAGGGAGGCTGAACATTATTAACCTGCTTGCTGGGCAGTCCAGAGGCCACAGGAAATCGTCAGGGTTCCACAAAAGCTTCAGAGGTAGGCGACTATCAGGCTCTGGAAAGCAGCCAGGGTGATCGAGGTCTATTTTACTGGGCTTCTGAGGGCTCCTCTGAGACCCAGGTTGGACAAGAATTAGCAGCGCAGTCAGTTGTCTGACTGAGTCCCCACAGAGCAACTTGGATGTACTTTTCATATGATTTAAGAGCCTTGGTTGCCTCTGAAAGGGAACGCAGTGCAGCTGGCCCACAAAGCTGCAGTAGTTTGGGGTCTGGAAAAATCCTCTTCTGAGAGAGTCAGAACAGCACTGACTTGTGACCAGGGCCGGAGCTCAGGCTAGCCAGGGAAGCAGCTGTCACCCGGGTGCTGGGGTTGACAAGCAAGACAGCTAATCAGTGCTGCAGCTTTCCAAATGGGTGGGTGGGTGCACCTCGAGTCCCACCCAGAGGCTCCCTTCCATTTCTGGGGCTGCTCTAGACCTCACAGTACTCCCAGAGTAGGTGACTCCTGTAGCTGTTAGCTGGGCAGCAAGAGGTGGACAATTGTGGGGGCGGGGGTGGCCCATGCAGCCCCCACACTCTGACATGAATGATTTGGTTCTAACAGACTGCAGAGGCGGGTGCAGATTTCAACTCCCCACTGATCCGGAGACTTCTACTGGTCAGTATTTTCTGGAAACTCGTGCTCTTGCGGTGTGCTAGTTTTGGTAACCAGGTCATTCTGCTTCTCCCCTCCCCCATTTAGAACATCACTCAGCTATTCATGTATGTATTTATTCACCCAACAAATATTCGATGCCCACTAGGTGTAAAACAACAGCAACAGCAACAGCAACAGCAGTGGTGGGGTGGGGTGGCATTGCATTAGCCACTGCAGTGAAAGAGCAGGGGCGGCTGCCGTCTTCATGGGGTGTGCAGGATGGTAGAAAATGTACGCTATTTCTTTTACGTATTTAACACTTACACAGTTCCCTGCTAGGTACAGACCACTATTCTGGGCTCTTTACAAATAATAACACTTTGAATCCTCCTTACAATCCCATCCCATGAAGTAAGGAATATTAATATTCCCATTTTACAGATGAGGAAACTGAGGCACGAGGACATCAGAGTACCCTGCTCAGGATCACACCACTGGGAAGGGCTTAAATCCAGGCAGTCTGGCTCTAGCACCCTTAAACCTTCCACCAAGGTGCCTCTTCAGCAGATAAATGCAAGTCGATAAACAGGAATGAAGAGCTCTCTATGCTCAAGAAGAACAATGGCTGGGGTGGGGTGGATTTTTCACACAGGTGGGGAGTCAGGGTGAACTTCTTTGAAGAGGTGACAGAAAGGAGGAAGCCTGTTCTAAGCAAGGAAAATGGCAAAAGCAAAGACCCTTGGGTGAGAAAAGTCTTGGTGAATTGACGGACCTCGGAGGGAAGTGGCGGCTGTCAGAGGAAGGTGGCGAGCAGAAGAGGGGATGGTGGGAGGTAGAGATGAGGCTGGAGGCTAGGCAGAGCCGGGCCATATTCAGTCTCGTTAGGTAGCTCTCGAGGTAAAGTAGAAAAAGAAGGGTCTGTCTTTAAGAAAACAGGCATATAGGGTCGCCTGGGTGGCTCAGTCGGTTGGGTGTCCGACTTCGGCTCAGGTCATGATCTCGCGGTCTGTGAGTTCGAGCCCAGCGTCAGGCTCTGTGCTGACAGCTCAGAGCCTGGAGACTGCTCCGGATTCTGTGTCTCCCTCTCTCTCTGCCCCTCCCCCACTCATGCCCTGTCTCTCTCTCTGTCAAAAATAAACATTAACTAAAGAAAAAGAAAACAGGCATATAATATAGAAGTTGATGTTTTCATTTTGAAAATGGGCCCATGGCAAATTTCACACACAGTTCATCCTCCCAAACACCCAGGAAAGAGATAAAAGGGGTGTCACCCCTTTGTGTCACCACCCACCACCCTCCTCCCTAATACCCATCCCCCCTCCTTTGTTTCCACTAACAGAGCCTCAGTTCTGTTCTGGGAAGCCATGTGCCTGGTCCCATGCAAGCACCCTCTGTCCTAGCCTATGCCAGGGGCAGGGATGCCCATGTACACTGTCCCGGCTGGTGACATGTCAGTGTAAATCTGCTGGAGGCTCTTGGAAGCCTTTTACTTTTCCTCATAAGAGGCATCCACTTGGGGCCACTTTCCTTTCCTCTCTTCCTTGAAAGGGACAGGATGTCTGTAGCTGCAAGAACCATCGAGTAGTGGAAATGCAATAGCATAGAAGAAAAGCCAAGAGATTCTGAGAAGCTGGCTCCAAACCAGTGCCAGCTAGCTGCCCCAGCTACCTTCTTGTTTTTGGAGGGGGCAGGGACAACATCTTGTTCATCTCAACCATTTCTATGACTGAGAGTTCTATTACCTGTGTTCTCTTCCTAGGTAATACACCTATTACATGATATGCAATCTGAGGATGAGAAAGTATCGGATTTACAGAGAGGAGATTTCAACCCAGATTCATCTGACTGCGTCCGTTGCTCCTTTCACTACACTACGAAAGAGTTCTTATTTTGCCTTTAGGGATTTCTATGTGTGTTTAACCTTTCTTGGAATGACGCGTGTCAACCCCCAAATCTCCATTACCCAGAGCCCCTCTTAGGCTACCATGATTTCACTCAAGTGACCTCATTCTTTGCTGGATAGTGGAGGTGACAATGGAGTTAATGCACAGATTAGCCAAAAGCCCCAGTACGTGGTCTTCTCCAAAACAAGATGAGTTGGCCAAATAAGAATCTCTCTTGTAGGGATTTGACTGACCTTGGTAGCTTTGGGAGATTGAGAAAGGAAACAGTGGAGCACATGGGAAGTCAGGATGGAAGGAACAGCTGGAACAGCTGTGCCTGCTCTTTTACCTCTCATACCAAGACTACAGGGTCCCACAAAAAGAGTGGTACCCCAGAGTAGAACAGTGTGAGTAGAGCCTAACTGTTTACAGAGAGGGGAGCAGGCTATTGGGAACCCACTAAAGATAATGCAGTACTCTGACACCGAAACAGACGAGGCTGTGTTGCCACCCCATGGCCTGGAGGGGCAAAGAGGGAGCTCCCAGGAAGGACGGAGCAAACCCATAGCCATGCCAGGGAGTCAGGTGAGCAAATGCCTCAAGCTTTCCCGCCATCTCTTACCAGTGCTCACACTGGAGCTGAAAAACCAGGCAGTCTGTTGTGTATCACACACACAGGCCAGCAGCCTGGGCCACTGAGCAGGTGGAGAGGGTGGGGAGTAGATCTGAAGGGGCAGAGGGAAGAAATGAGTCACTGGGTGGTAATGACAGCCCACTGTGACCGACCCCAGCACACGTCACAGCGCCAGTTATTGAATTACTGCTTCTCAGCTTCAAACCCACAACGCTGTGCGCTGCTCTGCAATGCTGGGTCTGGAGGTGGAGCTTTCTGCTTTGCAACTGGCTCTTTTTTAGGTTCTGCCCACAAGACCGCTGGAGGCAAACCGGAAGTCTGGCAAGGAAGAAGAGACTCGCTCCTTCCGGTTTGCCTCCGGCCTCGCTCAGCCTTCATCTTCGCACCAGCGGAGACCGTCATTCCATGGGCAGCAGTAGATCCCCGTTGGCAGTTTTTCTGACACCCACGGAACTAGCTTTACTGTTTCCCCCTGGCCCACCCACACCAGCCGGCCGGTCCCCCTCCTCAGAAGCCTCCCCTGTGGGAGTCCTCCTTCAAGCTTAGAGACGGCAGCAGTGGCGTGTGGCAGCTCCTTCTCAGATGTCTGAGTTTCTGCTCGGCAGGAGACGGCCGACGTTTTCATAATTTCACCTTCTTTCCTTAGTTTCCCCAGCCTTAGGAGAAATGGCTCCTTTCTGAAGCCATCGTTGTCGTGATTGCTTTGTGTTCCCTTCTTGGCACAGATAAAAGAGCCTGGGTCCCTAAACCACCTATGGAGGAGAGCTACCCACCAACCAAGAACACATCCCCCAAGCTTTGATTTCAGCAAGAAGGACACTGCGGTTGTATACACCCGCTAAAACATGGCGATTATTTCTTACAGCTACTAACTATACCTAACTATTATTCCTAAAGAGCTTGTAAAAACATGTGTCTAATACACCCTACAAGATCAGAATATTCCAGCGCTGTGTCTGGTGATCTATAATTTTAAAATGCTATGCCTGGTTTGGGAACCAAAGCCTAAATCACCCTAAAGAGAGAGATACGTATCAGGGGTCACCAATTAGCAACTAACCAAATTATAGGTATGATGCTGAGAAAAAGTTAATCCGTATCCCCGGAAATAACCTTTTACTTGTAAAGTTTTTATTTATTTTTTGAGATAGAGAGAGCGAGCACGAGCTGTGGAGGAGAAGAGAGAGCAAGAGAGAGAAACCCAAGCAGGCTCCATACTGTCAGCACAGAGCCCAATGTGGGGCTCGAACCCACAAACAAATATTTACCCAACATGAGTCATTTCATAGCAGTTTTGCAATTTTTACTATATCTGCATGCTACTCATTCTACTATATACCTATTCTTTTCCTTTCATTAACACACTTCACACTTTTGTGCTTTTTAGTGCACATAAAATAATCATATAGCTATTAAATTTTTAAATCTTCATCCATGTAATTCCTAAAATCATCTCATGTACAATCCTTTGAGAAATCATAAACTGAAACAATGAAAACATAATACATAGTAGAAGATCCTATACAAATGTAAGAATTGATTTATGCATTTTCAAGCATTATTCAGGGATTTTATTGGGGGCGAACAACTCAAAAACAAATAAACAAAAAAACAAAAGTTTCCAGGGCCACATCTGTATGTTTGTAATGTCCTGATCATCTAAAGTTTGCACATAATTTGTTCAATAGGTAGCTCATAAGCATGTAGTGTCTGGTTTGGGGTTTTTTTTTTTGTCTTTCTTCCTTTCTTTCTTCCTTCCTTTTTCCTTCCTTCCTTCCTTCCTTCCTTCCTTCCTTCCTTCCTTTCTGAGAGAGATCTCATGCATGTATGGTGGGGATGGGCAGAGAGTGAGGGAGAAAAAGAATCTTAGGCAGTCTCCATGCCCAGTGCAAACCTGATGCAGGGCTCAATCTCAGGAATGTGAGGTCATGACCTGAACTGAAATCAAGAGCCAGACGTTTAACCAACTGAGCCACCCAGGTGCCCCAGCGTGTAGTATCTGTTAAGCACTATGCAAGGCTCTGGGGATGCAAGCATTAACAAACCAGATGCAAATCCACAGTCCAGTGGAATAACAGAAATTCAACCAGCATTATGCTAATGATTATTTAATTACAAATGCTACATGTGCTGTAAGGGACTTGGATTTCTAGACATTTGGTAACCATCTCCCCAATATTATTTTCTAAGTACACTAAGATAAATATTCTTGTGGCAGTTTAAACTATGTCCGCAAATATTTTGACCCTCTTTCCATTGAGTGGCTAGGTTAATCTCCCTCTCCTTGAACCCGGACTCGTTTTCGCAACTGACTCTTAACCAGATATGTTGCATATAATGCTGCATGACTTCTGAGGCTAGGTATACCGGTCATTCACAACAAATTACCCCAAAATGGAGTGACTTAAAATAACCAAGATTTATTATCTATAGTCTCTCTGGGTGAGAAATTTTGCAATGGCTTCACTGGTGGTTCATCTCAGGGTCTCTGATGAGGTTTCTGACAAGATGTTCATCAGGGCTTCAGTCATCTGAAGGCTTGAGTGCAGCTGAGAATCTGCTCTCAAGGCACCCCCCTCACATGGCTGCAGCAGGAGGCCTTATTTCCTTGCTGGCTGTTGACAGGAGGGCTCAGTGTCTTGCCATGTGGGTCTCCCCACAGGCTTTCTTGAGTGTCATGGTAGCTGGCTTCTTCCAGAGCAAGAGAGCAAGCAGCTCGGGAGAGAGCAAGGAGGAAACCACAATGCCTTTCTTAAAAATCACACACCATCACTTCTTCAATATTCTATTCATTAGAAATGAGTCACTAAGAGGGCACCTGGGTGGCTCCGTCAGTTAAGCATCTGACTCTTGATTTCAACTCAGGTCATGCTCTTATGGTTCATGAGATTAAGTCCTGTCAGCACAGAGCCTGCTTGGGATTCTCTGTCTTCCTCTCTCTCTGCCCTTCCCCCTGCTTGCACACACACAAACACTCTCTCTCTCTCTCTGTCTGTCTCTCAATAAATAAATAAACATTAAAAAAATAAGTTAGTCCCTAATTATATTCCATACTTAATAGAAGGGGATCAGGCTCTCCTTTTTGAAAGAAGGAGTATTAAAGTGTCTGTGGACCTATTTTAATACTACCTTACCCATCATAAAAAGTGGTACAGCTTCCATGCAGCATGCTAGTTAGGCAGAAGTTGTGTAAGACACTTCCTCCATGAGCTACCATGTAAAATGCCCACATGCTCTAAAGCTGACATGCTGTGAGGAAGACCAGCCCACATGAAGAGTCCCAAATGGGGGGGGGGGGGCACCTGTTGACAGCCCAGCATCGATCCCAACCAGCAGTCAACATCAACACAAGAAAGTAGATAGATGCCTCCAGATGATTCCAGCCCCCAACCATCGAGACACCCCCAGCCATCATCTCTCCTAGCCATTGAATCTCCCCAGGCACAAGGCATCCTTCTAAAATCAGGTTCTTCTCCATATATATTGGCAGGGGAGAGAGCATGGTGCCGCGATTACCTGCAGGGGCTCTGGATTCCTGGCGGCAGGGTCTACCCACTGCTATGCTGCTTTAAGCAACAAGACCTTAGGCAATTTACCTCACCGTGTCCCAGATTCTTCATCTCTAAATTAAGAAAACAAGAATAAATAAACGTTGAAGAGTGAATGAAATAATACATTCAAGGTTCTCAGTACATATGTAAGGTGGGCTTTGTTATTATTATTTTCATTATAATTTTTTTATTCTCATTATATCTGTTCCTCTTATAGCATTTTCCATATCAGCTCATATCACCCTAGCCTTAACATTAAAAAAAAAAAAAAGCCTCAATTCTTCTATTTCACCAACAGTTTTTCTGGGTTTATAAAATTGATACATAAAGATTATACATATTTAAGGTATACAGCTTGGTGTCTTGATATAAATATATGTTGGGAAAAAATCACCACAATCAATGTAATTAACATATCCATCAGTCTACATAGTTGTCATATTCTTTCTTTTGTGTGTATGTGTATGATGAAAACACTTTAGATCTATTCTCTTTGCAAGTTTAAAGTATACAGTACAGTATTGTTAACTATAGTCACTGCTGTATGTTAGTATCTCCAGAACTTACTCATTTTTCATAACTGAAACTTTGCACCCTTTGACCAATATCTCCTATTTCCCTCTTCTTCCCACCCTTGGCAAGCACCATTCTACTTTCTGCTTCTATGAGTTTGACAATTTAGTTCATTGCAGCATTCTTCATAATAGCCAAAATGTGTAAGCAACCTAAATGTCCATGGATGGATGAATGGATAAAGAAAATACAATGTATATATACAATGGAATGTTATTCAGCCTTAAAAAAGAAGGAAATCCTGGGGCACCTGGGTGGCTCAGTCAGTTGAGCGCTGACTTCGGCTCAGGTCAGGATCTCATGGTTCGTGAGTTTAAGCCCCACATCAGGCTCTGTGCTGACAGCTCAGAGCTTGGAGCCTGCTACATATCTTGTGTGTGTGTGTGTCTCTCTGCCCTTCCCTCACTTGAGCTCTGTCTCTCTCTCTCTCAAAAATAAAATAAACATTAAAAAATTTTTTTAAAAAGGAAATCCTGCCATTTTGAAACATAGACAAATATGGGGGATATAACCTAAGTGAAATAAGCCAGACACAGAAAGACAAATACTGCACAATCTCACTTATACATGGAATCTAAAATAGTTATCAACTATTTATAATCAGTCATCAAGTCCTGTTGATTCTATTTCCATAGTTTCCATTGTCCTCCCACTTTCAAATCCAGTTAAGGAGTGGGTGAGGAGGAAGTTCCCTATGGACACTAATTGAAATGGAAAATAAATGCCATCGGGAATGATGAAGAAGCTGGTATTTACCAGAGAGTGCTGAATATCATTGGAAGGGATGCTTGGATAAGTCAGTGGTGTGGTCCTGGGGTACGTTCTCATCAAAAGACTGTGAGTGGAAAGTTGTAACTTCTGCCTCACCTGCTTAAGGGAATGACTTGCTTGGACTTACTCTCTTTTCTCCTACCTGTGATCTGGAACATGAATGTGCCCCAGTCTGACTTTGACTGTGGAGAAGAAGAAATACTTTAAGGGATGATGGAAAAATAAAATGGAAGCAAACTCGTTCCATAAATGACCTCATGAAGCTGGTTGTCCACTAGCCCAGACACACCAGACAATTACATAAG
Source organism: Panthera onca (assembly GCF_046562875.1). NCBI lineage: Eukaryota > Metazoa > Chordata > Mammalia > Carnivora > Felidae > Panthera > Panthera onca. The sequence goes on from NC_138339.1 coordinate 27,431,556, forward strand.
ACAGAAATAAACTTCTCTCTGGTTTTCAAGAGTCTCTGTTACAGTCATTCTACTAAGTAGTGCAGGCTTCCCTGTGTCCTGCTCCTTCCATTGGCTGAGGCAGGATGGGCAGGGAGCCGGACTAAGGGGAAGACAAACCACCGGCTCCGATATAGTGCTGGCAGGTCCATAGTATCCCAGAGAGTAGAAAGTGTGCACACGTCGAGAAAGACAGCCGAAAACAGCCTCCCATAGCACCCTCACCCTAGCAAGGAGCAGGAGCAGTGTGCTAATGCCACGTTCCCCAGAGGAGCGCAGGAGTAGCTGAGGGGATGCCAGGGAGCCTGGGGTGGTTAGAATCTCTGTGGGTGGCCACCCGAGATCCCACGGGAGTAGGAAGAAGTAGGCAGATACGGTGTGGAGAAATACGTAGGCTAATCTGAAACGTAGATATGATCCGAGGGTGAGGGTAGAAAATCCGAACTGACGGAGATTTTCTGCTCCCCAAAGGAATCAGGACTTAGAAAAAACAATAAAGGCAAGTATAGAAGCAGAAAGAAAGTTGAATTTCTGGCACACGTGCGTTCGACAGCTGAGATTTGTATACGAGGCTAGCGGTCATTTGTGGGACGCGGACCACGCACCAGATCCTGTGCCTGCGCCGTCTTGAGTCGTTTTCCCCACACCTCAGTCATGTTCGTATCATTATTTGCCCACCTGATGGATGAGAAAATGGGACCTTAGTGGCATTACGTAACATGACCAAGATCTCCCAGTTAGTGAGTGGCAGAACCAAGATTCCAGTCTGAGCTATTTGGTCTGAAGCCCAGACTCTTAATTACTTAATTAGCAGAGGTTCTATTATTTGAAGTTGATTTGCCTACAAAGGATTGTTATTACATACACTTTTTTTGAGGCCTAACGTATGTATAGAAAGATACACATAAGTGTATGACTGTATACATTTTCACCAATTGAACACACCCATATAACCAGCACCCAGAACAGAAAAAGAACATGAGCAAAACCCAGGAGACTCCAACTGTCACCCTTGCGGTCATCACCCCCACCTGAAGGCTAATCCTTATCCCAGAGCCCACTATTCTGTGCTCAACAGACTCACAGGTCAGTTCTTGCAGACTTTTCCTTTAGGAGTATGGCTTATGAACCAGTGGTCCCCACTTCTCTAATTTTTTTTAATGTTTATTTATTTTAGAGACAGAAAGAGTGTGAGCAGGGAAGGGGCAGAGAGAAAGGGAGACACAGAATCTGAAGCAACCTCCAGGGTCTGAGCTGTCAGCACAGAGCCTGAGGTGGGGCTCGAACTCATGAACCACAAGATCAAGACCTGAGCTGAAGTTGAGGCTTAACTGACTGAGCCACCCAGGTGCGAGCCACCCAGGCGCCCCGCCCCCACCCCACTTCTCTTTTTAAACATCTTCCTTCATAGAGAAGACACCAAAGCTTCATGTGGCTCAAATTACCAGCTTTCCTCTTTCTACCGGGGTTTAGGTCAATTCAACTTGGCGAATGTTTGTTCAACTATATAAGCTGGGCACTTTGTGTTGAGCAATAGGTCAGAGAAACAAATTAGGCAGTCGTGTCCCTGCCTCCTAAAATAGTGAAGGAATACAATTGGATACCCGTGTCTTGTTAAACCTCTTTGGGAACTGTAAAGTGCTAAATGCACGTGAGATGATATTATGGCCCTTAAATGGCTGGTGTTGCTGAAGCCTTATAAGACACGACTGGTATCTTAAGGTGTCTGGGCTGAGCACTTTTACAAGGATCCACTGGATACCTGGAACATGCTGGATTAGAGCTTAGGTTGAAAGCTAGCTTAGGTCATACTTCTGGGGATAAAACTTGCTGGAGAGAGTGGACATTAGTGCAATCTTCTAAAATCTTTTATGACGAGCATTTCTTGTTTTGATGTATGCCACTTCCTTTCACCACTGTTTTGTCATTTTGTATCCTTATATTTGTTTTGTATCAACTCAACTATGCATTGGTTTATTTGTTTTCCTTCATAGCACAAGGATATACATATATCCATCCTTAAGTGAATATAGGAAAAAACTTTTTTGAGATTTTTTCCCATATATTTTTGCACTACAGTTGCTATTATCACAATTAAAAAATCTTTAATGAAGTATAGTTGACATACAATGGTTTATTAGTTCCGGGTGCACAACATGATGATTTGACAATTCTATACATTATGCAGCACTCACCACAGTAAGCATAGTTACCATGTGTCTCCACACGTGATTGCAATAGTATGGACTACATTCTCTACTCTGTACTTTTTTTTTAGTGTTTATTTATTTTGAGAGAGAAAGAGAGAGAGAGAGAGAGAGAGAACTAGCGAGGGAGTAGAAGAGAGAGAAGGAGAGAGAGAATCCCAAGCAGGCTCCATGCTGTCAGCACAGAGCCGGATGTGGGGCTTGATCTCATGAACCGTGAGATCATGACCTGAGCCGAAATCAAGAGTCGGCCGCTTAACTGACTGAGCCACCCAGGTGTACCTCTATTCTGTACTTTTAATCTCTGAGACTTACTTATTTTAGAACTGGAAGTTTGTACCTCTTATTCACTGTCATCTATTTCTCCCATCCTCCCGCCCCCCCCCCCCCCTTTCTGGAACCCACCAGTTTGTTCTCTGTATTTATGAATCTGTTTCTGTTTTGTGTGTTTGTTCGTTTGTTTTGTTTTTTAGATTCCACATATAAGTGAAATCATACGGTTTTTGTCTTTCTCTGTCTGACTTATTTCAGTTAGCATAATGCCCTTTGCATTATTGCTCTTGAACCTTGGAAGTCATGGTAATATAAATGTTTACTTAAGCAATTCTTTAAGTAATGGGCGTGCTAGTGTTCTCAGCTCTCCGGTGGCCCTTACCAAGCTGTCTTTCAGGGGCTTCTCTCATAAGGAACTTTTGCATCCCATGCTATGGAATAGAAAGGGATAGAGTAGAAATATCTTGTATATGAAGGGGGTTTGCAGGTAGGCGCTTGGGCTATTTTGGACTGGTAGCATGGAGAAGTAAAGGGAAATGTTTGATATTCGAGGAAGTAAATGTATGACTTTGCATTAATTAAAAACAGAAATAAGGGGGAATACAATAAAAGAGAAAAGGGGAAAGGGAATAGAGGTCAGCACTAGCAGAGAATGGCGCTATTTTCTTCAACTTCGGGCAAGGTGAGCTGCAGAATTCCTCCATCCTCCAAGTAAAGTCAAGGTTCGCCACTAGGTGGCACTCACGTTCAGAATAACTGAAGTCCTTGCAGAGAACGATGATCAGCCTTCCGGGTGCGGGTGAGCCTCATCAGCCCACCTGGCACGAGTGAATTCTAATTTCAAATTCTGCTTTGGATGCATTTTACTATTTAATGCAGTTTGTCAGTGCTCATTACTATTGGCCAAAATCATGGTTCCAAACAGTTACTGTTGAAGTCACTGGTGTGCTTTTTTCCTTCCGTGGTTTAGAAATTTACACTTGGAATGTATGCCTCTTTTGTCCTCCTTGGGAACTTCTGTCTTAGAAATAATTAGAAATCGTGTCCCAGGCCAATATGTCTTACAACGAGAGGGAGTAGAAGAAGGTTTCAGGTCTGAAACAATTGGCTATTTGGGGTTTTGTTTTGTATTGGTTTGGATTTCTTCTTTGGTAGGTTTAAGCAAAGCTTTCCAACGTTTTGCTTTCCAAGCAAGATTAACATTGAACAAATCATGTTAGATCCCAGTGGTATAAGACACTAATACATTTTGATAGATGCTTCTTTTGTAGGTTCTCATTCTATTTAATGCATTTAAGACTCTGAGCTTGCCCTGCAAAAGATATAAGGAATTTGAATAGGATCCCTTCATAAAAGGTTTGTTCTGAAGACAAAAAACACTATGCATGCAGTGTTTACATATATGCATACAACTAAAAATAACCAAATATGGTACCTGCATTGATCTAGATCTCCACAGCCATCTATTACTTGAGTGTCTTATGCCAGTGTTACTTACTAAGGAAGGACATCCAGTGGAGCCCCAGAGGGTAAGATGGATTTTTTTTTTTTTTTTTTTTTGAATGAGATGGGGAATCATCTTCAGCTGCCGGGATCTCACCTGTAATTTTCTGCAGGATCTGCCGCAATGCTAGAGAGTGGGTTGCAAAGATCTGAATAGCTGTGCTTATTTGGGGGAACTGGGTGTGTTGAGGTTCATTTGTGGGAGAAAGAAGTTTCTCTGAGAACTAGTATGTCATATGACGGAACATGATAAATGGTCATTTTTTTTGTGACTGACCCTGAGGCAAGACCAGTAAACTGTAAGTTGGTTATGGGTCACTCCTAACCTAAACACCCCCAGGAGCATTGCTCTCACCATGTGTCTCTGATTCTGGCCCCGGGCCATCATCAGACTGTGCTGTCCTAAGTAGCTGTGTCTGATGACTCTATGCAAAAATAAGCCATTTTAGCTGACATACAAGATAAAGAGGCTCCAGTTTTATAGTATTGACCTTTCCAAATGAAGAAAGGCCTCCAAAACTTGGAGGGTCCATAAGCATGAGTTATTTATGATATTTATGAGTTATTCATGAATATATTGATTATAGACATGTTACAGCTGTGTCCTAAGTGTTACAGCTGAGTCCTAAGTGCCACCGAAGTCACGATAACGTCAACTCTGGATTACATTTTACCAGTGCCTGTGTCCAAAGGGGAAACCAATTCTTGGGGAATAGTAGTTAGTGTCAGCCACCATATCAGTGGGGAAGCATTAGAGATAGATTTTTTTTAACCACAGTCTCTTCACCCACCAAGCCCTCATTCTTGACCAGCAACAGTTTATTACACAGGACAGCCAGCTTCACCCTTCATGGTAGTAGAACATCACCCTATGTCCTTTACTGCCCACTCTGTTCTTTTCTTTTTTAATAATTTTTTAAAGTTTATTTATTTATTTGGAGAGAGACAGAGCCAGCGCAAATGCGGAAGGGGCAGAGAGAGGGAGACAGAGAATCCCAAGCAGGCTCTGCACTGTCAGCATGGACCCAACATGGGGCTCGAATTCACAAAACCAGTGAGATCATGACCTGAGCTGAAACCAAGAGCCAGGTGCTTAACTGACTGAGCCACCCAGGTGTCCCACTGTATTCTCTATCTGGAGTTTATTTGGTACTTTCCACCCTCTTTCTGTGCTTAGTCTTAAGTCCTGGTTAATGCCAAAAGTGAATTATCTAATTTCAAAATCATCCAAGTTCATATTATACATAGATATGTTTATGCATATACACATATGATTAGCTTCATGTATGTTACTATTTACACATCTATATTTACCTCACTCACTCATTCACATATGCATACATGTGAATAAAGTGACATGGCCTTTTTATTTAAAACTGGGAATATGTTATGGGCTGAATGAGTGTGTACCCCTCAAGATCATATGTAGATGCCCTAGCCCCTAATACCATGGTATTTAGAGGTAGGGCCTTTGGGAGATAAATAGGTTTAGATGAGGTCACAAAGGTGAAGATGGGATTAGTCCCCTTTTAAAAAGAGACACCAGAGCTTCCTCTTTCTACTATGTGAGGACACGGGGAGAAGGTGGACATTTGCAAGCCAGGAAGAGGGCCTTCCTCAAAAACTGAGTTTGCCAACACCTCGATCTTGACTTCTTGGTCTCCAAAATCCTGAGAAATAAATGTCTGTTGTTTCAGCCACATGGTCTATGATATTGTTTTAGTGGCCCCAGCTAAGACATATATGAATACGTATAAAGAGGACACGGAATGGAAGACCATACACCTACATGTCAGTAATAGTTATCAGGCAATCGTGGAATTGCTTTCTTCGTTGATTTTCTTTTTTTCTTATCTGTGTTTCCAAGTTTGCTGCAATACTCAAATGTTACACTTATAAATAGAAAAAATACTGCAATGGTTTTTTGAAAAATATATTTGACTGTAATAATGAAGCAATATTTTCCAATAAAAAAAAAAAAGGAAATGTACAATTGGCCCTAGAGCTGACAGCCAGGGGGACTCTTAAGTCTTTGCTTACCAGGCACTGATGTGGCCGATAGCAACTGAGTGTTTTCTCATCTTAAGCAGAGGTGATAACACGTGCCTGATCCTATTTGAGGATGTTGAGGAGTCAAGTGAGAAGGTTCTCTGAAAGCTCTTTGCAATTAGACTGCCAAGGTAGAAGTGTGCTGACTTCAACTACATTCGCATTTTCCATGAACTGGCTGTGCGCTTCCTTCTATAGGAAAGTCCCAGTTGCAGGGAACATGCACAAGCCTTCCTGTGGAACTCCCCTGGTCTGGTGCTTGTGCACAGTACCAGTGTCATATCTGTTAATGTCAGGACTGGAAGAGTCCCAAATGTCATTCCAACAGCCAAAACTCAAGGTGCGTTTCATAAAATATGCCACCTGCAGAATTTCACAAGAGTCAGTGTTGTCAGATAAAATACAGGACACCCCTTCAAGTGTGAATTTCAGATACAGATGAACACCAAATAATTTTTAGTTTGAGTATGTCCCAAATATTGCACAGGACATACTTATACTAAAAATGTATTCAATGTTCATCTAAAACTTAAATGTAACTGGGCCTCCTGTATTTTTATTTGTGATATCTGGTAATCCTAATGGGAACTTTTGCTCTTCCCCTCCAGTGTGGTTGGTTGGTTTTTCTTTATCAAACTCAGCTTCTTTTTATTTAATGTTTATTTATTTGTCTTGACAGAGAGAGAGAGAGAGACAGAGAGAGAGAGAGAGGGAGAGAGAAAAAAATCCCAAGCAGGCTCCACACTGTCAGGACAGAGCCTAACGCGGGGCTTGAACTCACAAATGGGGAGATAATGACCTGAGCTGAAATCAAGAGTCAGACCCTTAACCGAGCTACCCAGGCACCCCTAAATACAGCTTCTTAACGGTGATTTAGGTTTTACAAATACGTACTGAGCTTTTCAGGGAAGGGGCCGCTGCAAGAAAAAAGTGGCAGGCAATAAACAAGAAGGGACCATCTCAATAGCATCAGGGTGGCTGGCAGGGTTCCAGGGAAGCACAAAGTGGCTATTGGTCTTCCATCAGCCTTCTCTTGAGACATTATAAACTGTAAAGAGCTCTAAGGGTGACTGTTAGGGCCACACATCCTTCATTTGGCCTGGCCATTGTACACAGGAAGCACCTGTATCAGGCAATGAGCTCACCTACCTGTAGACTGGAGCATTCTTTGGCCCCAGTGGAACTGGCTGGGGCAAGGAAGGATTGGGAAACAAGAAAGGGCAGCCCAGTGTGAGGTCAAGATTGGGCCACAGCTTGGCTTCCCACAAGGACTCTCTTGTCTCTGGATGGTGGGAGAGTGGATGGTAGGGACTCCAGAAGGGAAAGCCAGCCTTCCCTGTGGCTGAAGCAAACAGCCAGCCAGGTAGCAGAGATGTGTGAATCAGTGCCTCTTCTTCACAACCAGCCAAATGCCCCACATCCCCACTGCGGGCCTCAAGCTCTGGGGAAAGGCGAGCTTTTGAAATATAGCATAGCACTCTGGTGTCTAACGAACACATTCAGAGGGATTCCTAGATCCAGCACATTCTTTACTAAGAGTCATCAACAGAAGGCAGGGCTGAGGAGGAAGGGAGAGCCACGGACTGGGAGTCAGGGGTGCTAGCTGTGTAACTTCAGTCACATCACTTCACCCTGTGACCTCGGTTCCCTCCTTAACGAATGAAAAAACAACCTGATAGTGACTGGGGCACTTCCAACGTCATTCCAACAAGTGAAGTCACATCACTTCACCCTGTGACCTCGGTTCCCTCCTTAACGAATGACGAAACAACCTGGTAGTGACTGGGGCACATCCACTCTCCCACCATCCAGAGACAAGAGAGTCCTTGTGGAAAGCCAAGCTGTGGCCCAATCTTGACCTCACGCTGGGCTGCCTTTTCTTGTTTCCCAATCCTTCTTTGCCCCAGCCAGTTCCACTGGGGCCAAACAATGCTCCAGTCTACAGGCAGGTGAGCTCATTGCCTGATACAGGTGCTTCTGATCGGTGAGGGAGACATAGGATTAGCAAGTCCTGGTAAGGAAAAGAAGCTGTGACAGCTTAGAAACATGAAGTCAGTTCAGGTCTCAAGACTGGCTTCAGAATGGGGCCCTGAGGGGACAGCATTGGGTGGGGGTCTGAGGTCACTGAAGCATTGCAAGGGACACGGGGCTGTGGAAGGGCCCAGCCCTCTGCGACTCACTACCTGCACCTCTTGATTGCCCTCCTGGAAAGGCCCAGCTCTTACAGATGAGGCCATGAGTCCTGTATGGGAGAACACGATGGTAAATCCAACAACCACACCGCGTCTCCTTTCTCCAGGCCAGGCAGTCTCAGGTTCTAGAGTCTAAACCACAGGTGGCTGCTGGTGTGGGTTGAGTGTCTTTCATTCATCATTAGTTCAACAGATATTTGCTGAGCACCTACTCAATGCCAGTGCTGTTCTAAGCTTTGAACATACAGTATTGAAACCCTTTTCGCCTTTACCGGCAGAGTCTGAGGAAACAGTGTGCGTAGCATGACCACCCCTCTGCTTGTTAACTGAGCAAAAGTAGACGTTGTGCTACTCTGCCATTTTGTTCTGCCTCATGCCTCGTCTTCATTCAATCACCTTGGTGTGAATCATTTCCATAGAACCGAGAAGAACATGGCTGCATGTGGCTCAGATTATAGTAAAGGAGCATAACCACTTTGAATTCCCCCAGCACTTTCGTGTCCATTGTCTTTGAGCTATACAGCTGCCCTGGGAGAGAGTTGGAACAGATGTCGCCATTATCTTTATCCAATCTCCATGTCACACATGAAGAAACTGAGGCTCACACAGACCGCACAACGACCTGAAGCACACAGTCATTGAGGTGCAAGTTCGTTCTCCCCTACCAGGCTCTCTCGACACTCAGAAACTAAAGAAAGATGCAGAGTCAGGCCGAGATGACGCAGGCAGAGGCAGACCAAAACCATCACTGACTTGGCTCTTATTCTTTGTCAAGTACAAACTGGCCAAATACCACCCACTAGTAACAAACACCTTGCACTTAGGCAACACCTCACAACTGACAGTATTTTTATAAGCATTATCTCATTTGATCCTCACAAATAACTCTATAAGGTAGGCAGGGTAAACCTGGATAGCCTCATTATACAGATGAAGCCTCTAAGCAAAGGCAAGTTAAACGTCCAGCCCCTGCTCACAGAGTGGGGGGCTGGGAGAAGTGGACTTGATCCTACTGTTTCCCTGAGAGTCTGTGTTCTTTTCCACTGCTCAGAAATGGGGTCTAGTCTAAAAAGCCCAAATACCTGGCACACATACAGCCCTATCTACTCCCACGCCCAGGGAAGACATTATTAATCAATCACAGTGTTGTACCCAGATTTGACCCCAGGCTCCTTCTCAACACAGTTCTCCAGGCAGCCATCATCAGCCAACAGACACGCAAGATGGAGACTATTTTCCAGCCTGCTCTAAGCAGTGCCTATTGCCAGCTCAAAGCACAGAGACTGAATGGAGAGTGTCAGAACTAATCTGACTCAAAATCTGGCTCAAGACCCAAGAAGACCCTCATAATTTGACTGTTCCCGTATAGTCAGTCTTACCTTTTAATTTGCAATCACAACAACAATAACAATGGCTAACTTTTTTTTTGAGCGCTTCCTATGTGCCTGGGCACTATATTAAGCACTGTACATGCATTTTCCTAAAAAGCATCCTTTTATTCCCATTTCAAAGATAAAGGAGCTAAAGCTTGGAGAACTTGGATAGCTGGCCAGATGTACTCTAATACTGCTAAAGCCCATGTACTTCCCACCTTGTTATACGGTCTCCTGGACTATAGACCAATGGGTTTCCCATTCTTTGGAAACAGAGGCATTTCTTACTTCCCCAAACCCTTAAAATCAGCTGCTTGGCTAGGGAAGAAACCAGAGGGGACTAGAGGACAAAAGTAAAATCACTAAGCAAACAAGCTCCATGAGGGGTGGCTAGGAGGTGGCAGACAGGGCTTTGCAGTCTGAGTGGAGCTTGGACATGTGAGCCGGAGCCTCCGCGCATGGGCACCAAGCCCTTGGCAGTGTAGGACAAGTTGATGGTGGAAGGAGACTGGGGCAAGGGGCCAGCTCTCCCACACTGCCACGTCCTGGCACGTTCTTCAGAGGAGTTCAAGAATCCAAATTTGAGAGGCTCCTGGGTGGCTCAGTCAGTTAAGTGTTCAACTTCGGCTCAGGTCATGATCTCACGGTTTGTGAGTTTGAGTCTCACGTCGGGGTCTGTGCTGACAGCTCAGAGCTTGAGCCTACGTCAGATTCTGTGTCTCCCTCCCTCTTCCCCTCCCTCCCCCTCTCTCTCTTTCTCTCTCTCTCTCAAAAACAAATAAACATTTGGGGTGCCTGGGTGGCTCAGTCGGTTAAGCGTCCAACTTCGGCTTAGGTCATGATCTCGCGGTTTGTAGGTTCGAGCCCCGCGTCAGGCTCTGTGCTGACAGCTCGGAGCCTGGAGCCTGCTTCGGATTCTGTGTCTCCTTCTCTCTCTGACCCTCCCCCGTTCATGCTCTGTCTCTCTCTCTCTGTCTCAAAAATAAATAAACGTTAAAAAAAAACAACAAATAAACGTTAAAAAATTTAAAAAAAAAAGAATCTAAATTTGACTCTGAATGTCCACATTGTTATAAGGGTAGAACATATTTGTAGAGTGTATTTGATTTGATATTTAAGGTATATGGGGAGTGGGCCTCCATTTGTACTTAAAATTTTTTTTTAAATGTTTATTTAGTTCTGAGAGAGAGGGGGAGGGGGAAGGGGCAGAGAGAGAGGGAGACACAAAATTCGAAGCAGGCTCCAGGCTCCAGGCTGTCAGCAGAGAGCCCAACACCGGGGCTGGAACTCACCAACCACGAGATCATGACCTGAGCCGAAGTCGGACGCTTAACTGACTGAGCCACCCAGGCGCCCCCATTTGTGCTTTTGTGCATGTGTTAGAGCTAGGTCTAGTGAAAAATGAAGCTCTTCTGCTGCTGCGTTGGCTGCTTCTGTAGCAGGCCGCTCACGGGGGTGTCTGTTGTCCTGCGGCGGTGAGAGCAGAAGCCCCAGCCTTCCATCACTGGCTTCCTGAGCGGCAGAGCAGGTGATGTGCATTCCTTCGGTGGTGCTGATCCAGCAGACCCAGCAAGTGCTGGCCGTGGCAGTGCGCGCCCCCCCCCCCCCCCAGCAGCCTCCCGACCCGATCTTGTCAGTGGCAGGGACTCCAGAGCCAGCTCCATGAGAAGGCAGCATCCAAACGCAGCAGAAACCGTGGCTCCTTGGGTGGCCTGCTTCTTCGGTGTCACTTGAGGAGTTGTTTCTAAAACCTTAATTTTGCGTCTGCCCTCTCAATAATTCTATAAGCCATGTAAGTTCCTGAAATAAATCCTTTCTGCGTGAAACAACTAGAATGGGTTCTGCTCTAAGAAACTGACCTCAGCAGGGCTCTTAAAAGCCTCCCCTCCAAGACCAAGATTCCAGTATCTTAGGAAAAGCCCCTGCAGCTACATTCTGGGGCCTCATTGCTCCTTTGAACTTGCTTCCTTTGGTAAGGTTTTCTCAGCTCTGGTCCTGGGCCCAATTCCACCTGTCTGACTCTTCCTTCAGATTGACACCTCTGCTGCCTCTGTCTGACTCGGACGTTGTGTTCCTGAGCATCATGTCTCAGGTCCTCCCTGGTGCCATCGGAGCCTGGGGCCGCTCCCAGCACCACCTCCGCCCCAGCCCAGGCTTCCGGGAGCCCAGGCGGGGTCCCGCGGCCCCCCTGGGGCCTGCCGTCTCAGACCAAGCAGCTGACAGACCCTGTGCAGCACAGCGGGGCGAGCGCCACATGATGCCGGCCTTGGGGACCGCACACGGAGAGACGGCCGGGCCCACGACACCGACAACAGAGGCAGGCCTGACGGTGGTGACTCCGTCGTGTACTGAGAACGGCGCTCACGGAAGTCAGAGGTCGAGCAAAAAGCCAACTGAAAGCGTGCCTTGGCTTTGCCGGGTCCGCTCCTCCCGTTTCTGTCTGAGTCTTGCAGGGGCTTAAGCGAAAGCAAGCAGCGTCATTTTACTGCGAGTTCCTGCAAGAAAGTCTACACGTTCCAGCAGCCAGCCGGGCTTTACCCACCTTTGCCCCTTTAGGTTGCTGCGATCTTACACAGATTTTCTGCGACCTCACTCGAAGTCCTGCTGCTCTCATCTGGTTTCATCTTCCAGCCCGTGAACTCATGGGTTTGCGTGATTTCGGCATGAGGTCACCAGCTGGTCCCCAGCCTCCTGGATGGGCTTTGAAACCTCAGGATTCTTGGGATAAACTAGAGGTAAGCCCTGGTTTCATGGTTTTTCATGTTAATGTGAAACCCAGGGTTTATCCCAGAGGTGTATTTACATTTACTATATGGTTGAAATCTTTTTTCTATTTTGAAACACGAAAACCTCACTTTTTCTCACCTCTGCATGTGCACTTGCCCTCTCAGGGAAGAAGGACGGAAGGACCTGAGTCCTGGAGGAGACAAACGGTCAAAGCCCGGGAGGTACTCGAGCTCCTTATTTACAAAGAATCGTGCACATCCACGCGGGGAGCCAAAGCAAAGCTGGGATTCTGGTGGGAGGAGAACTGAAAATTCCACCCTGAGACAATCGCATAAAGCATCAAAAACGGTGTGCATGTCCAGAAGCCATTAATAGAGTCAACGTGCTGAAAGCAAGCCAGAATGTGTAGGCCTGGAATTCTGGAATGTGCATTTTCTGAACATTCCTGGTTTCCAAAGTCATAGCCAACAACAAAAATCGCATTGTGGCATCAGAGCCTCCATTCTTTCTCATGTACCCAGGGGTTCTCTCTGAGCAAAGACCATGAAAGACCTTATTTTTTCAGAGATGCAAGAAAGTCATGAAAATGGCGACTTTGTGTTTCTAGTGTGAATTGAAAAAAAATTATTGGATTAAATGTAAAAATTCACGTAACTCCATCTAATTTGATTCAAGCAAGTATTATTGATTGAGTCCCTGTTATGCTCCCAGGCCTGAATTAAGCTGAGGAAATACAATAGAACTATATGAAATAATAATTTTTCTCAAAGAGAGGCAAATATTAGACATGTGAGATGATTAGAGAGCAAAGCAAGGGGCCACAATCTGAGGCACATTGCAGCCACTGAACCTGGTAGACAGTGAATAATAGAAAAAAAGGAGAAGGTAAATAGGTTTAAAAAAAAAGTATTAAGTAGAGACGAAATCCTTGAAAAAGTCCCTGATATTTGAGTAGCGCTTGTGAGGTTTCTGATCTAATGGTAGTGGAGGCCACTTTGTTCTGAAAGGAGCGAAATCTAAATACAACTTGTCCCGAAGAGAGTTTGGGAAATGATCAAGGGGAAAAGAAAGAGACTCAGTACCCATTTTTTGGTTAGTTTTGGCCTATTCCAAGGTCTGGAAGCCCCAAGACTTTAAACGCAGGTGAAAAGTTGGAAGGGAAGCCAATGTGTGTATTTAGCCATGGCAGAGAACCAGGTCTCATGTCTTTGCCACTTTATCTTTGCTTTCTGCTTGTGCTTGGAGGAGATATTCTCAGGAAGAGTATAGGAATCGAGAATGAAGAAGGAGAAACAACTAGCAGTGAGAAGTGAACAGTGTATGAGAAGATTTATGATATAAATCATAAGATAAACTAGCTCCCTCACTACTTTATGTACATTAAAACATCCAAAATGGAATGGGTTGCGTCTGGCCATTTTCTTCCAAACCTGATCATCTCTTTATGTTGCCCATTTTATTGAATGCTACTTTCATTATCCAAGCCATTCAGAATGGAAATTTCTCTCTTCATTGTGTAGGAGAAGAACTTTTCTTCATCTCTTTTATGTTCAGTGACAGGGGCCTGTGAATTAAACTAACAAAAGACAGCAGGAGAAAAAGTTTCTTTACATGTGCAACATACATACACATGGGAGTACTGTGATGAATAACCCAAAGGGGTGGTGCCTACCTAACTTAGTAGGGGAAAGGGAGGGGGCAGAAAAGGTTCCTATGGGAAGAAAAAATAGGTTTCTTTTGGAAAGACTCATGGATTTTTTTAGGAGAACAAATGGGAGATAAGAGAGTTTGTGATGTTTCTCTATACAGGTATGAGTAGTCTTTATAGCTTCTTTAGAGCCAAAACTCCTCCCATAGGAGGACTTATGATAGATTTATTCTTGCTTTCTCCTGGCAGCAGACCTACCTCAAAGGGAGAATTTAGGGCAGTCCTCATTTCTTAGAAGTTTCTGCTTTCAGTCTGATACGGGAAGCTTTGAGAAGGCTTCTTTCTGCACCTGTTGAATCTCAAATGTCTTCAGCTTAAAGTAATCGTTATACCAACTCTGGGGTTCTAAGTGGGTCCCCACATCCACATCTCTGCTTTCAGTCCATGGCCAAATCCTCTGCTAAGAGTATGAGTTTCTAAAGGATCTTATTCATCATTTGTCTCCAGGATTTAGCATGTGGTTTGTCTACTCATTAAGTACTTTTGAATGAATGAATAAATAAAGTAAAAGAGGATTGCTTTCCTAATATTTATCAAAGGGCAATAAACAAAAACCATGGTACCTGCTAGCGGATAATTCCCACAGATATAGGTCTTTAACTCTGATCTGTCTTCTGAGACACCCACCTGTGTTCTCAACTCTTTATGGGCCATCTCACCAGGAGGTTTTGTAGGCATCTCATATTCAACACATCCCACAATGAACCCATTGTCTTTCCTGAAAACCTGTTCCTTGTATGTTTCCTGATTCAGTCAATGGCATGTCACCAGCCACCCAATGGCCCAAGCTACATAAATGTTATTACTCATTGACCCCTGTCTTGTCTTACCCCCTGTTGTTACTCATCATGCAGTCCTATTGATCCTACCTCTAAAATGTCTCCCTGTGCCCTTTTTCCATTCTCACCGTCGTTGCCTGGTTTCCAGAAATCCCTTCACTGGTTTCCTATTTCTAAGGTCCTTTCTGTCCACTCTGTCACCACATTTTTCAAAACAGGTAACCACACAGTCTCTTCCTGAAAAATTTCCAGCAATCGAGTGTCCAGGGACATCTTTTCTTAAATATGAAGTGACATTTTTTAGAACCGACCCTCATTACTGCTGAACTAGTGTCCTCCATTGCACCGTTAAGGGTCTCAGTCCTCTGGTCTCTACTGTGAATTTGTTCATCTTGCAGCCCACCTCCCTCTTTGTTTCTGTCACCACTCTGGCTCCTCATTCACTCCTAGCTCAGGCTCTGTCCTTGGCTCTCTTTGCCTCTGGTCATCTTAAGGACTTTTGGACTTACTATCTGCTTTCTTCGTGTTCCATTCTGTTAGGCAAAAACAATATGCATTACTGAGCCTCTGGCAGTGATAGAGCATACTAATTATACAGGTAAATGGATCATCAACCATTATTTATGATATTTATTGGGCATTTTCTGTGTCTCACTGGCCATGATCTTCTCAAAGTCATAATCTTGCACTCTGCCATGTTGCTCAGGAACTTCCCTCTTTAAAGCAGACCCCTCTTCCCATCTTCTCTGCCAAAGTTCCCATGCACCGCCCCCCCCCCCAGCTCTATCAGACAATGTCAAAATTCCAATGGCTATTAGACAAACAATTGAACTCTTTATGTTGGAGCTGCTTACATTTAGACTATGGCCACCTGGACTTACCTTTTATAAGTAATCATTGCCATTAAGTTATTTTTCAAAACAAAGGAGCATTTCTCTCCTTAAGAGGAATTCTGCCATCTCCTTGGGCCAATCAACTCAAACTACATTTAGCTTTTGCAACATGATTGTTTGGTACATTATTGGTGTTTAATCTCATTTTTTTCTAGTTGGTTAATATTTTTGGTACCCTATTGCCCACTAGAGAGGAAACCAAAGATGTTAGGAAGAGGATTCCCTGGAATATGCACACACAAAAAAACTATTAAAAATTCTATACTAATTTTCCAATACTGTTTCTTGTATATGTTTATATATGTGCATCTGTCTCCAGTATCTTATATTCATTTATTAAGGAAAGGTAGCTAAAAAATATTTACTGATAAATGTTTGAGACCAAAAGGTTTAAAGGTCATTGTCCCAGAAGGCAAAAGCCCGATGCTCTTAGCATAGTTTCCAAGCCCTTTGCAAACAGTGCCCAATTTGTTAAAAGACAGTCGAAAGAAAGAAAGAGAGAGAGAGAAAGAGAGAAAAGAGAGAAAATCATGACTCTCACAGAGATATAAAATGAATGCATGTTAAAGATCTTATTTAACTCATTACTAATGAGGGAATAGAAATGGAAAATTCAAAGAATGACACATTTACATAGTAGGAATATTGAAAGAAATGTGCAAGTTCAGTCAAGACTAGCTTCTTCCAAAATGGTGGAAGAAGTGACTTGAGCTTCCCAAGGTAAAAAATGTACATCTCTAGAGTCAAGAATTATTTTGCATTATTACCATTTGTCAATAAGTTACTGAGTTGTAAAATAGCTCAACAGATAGGCTCAGAATCCATGTAATATCAAAATCAGAAAACTCAGGGGAAAGGGTGTGCTCTAGATCAGGGCAATCTAGTGCCTGCAGGCTCAATCCGGCCAGCCACTTGTCTTTGTGAATAAAGTTTTATTGGAACACAGCCTTAGCCATGTGTTCAGGCATGGCCTATGGCTACTTTCCAGTTATAATAGCATCCTTGAGTCGACAGAACTATACAGCCAGCAAAGACAAAAATATTTATTGTCTGGCTCTTTACAGCAAAAGTTTGCCAATCCCTACTCTGGAAAACAATGCATAGTTTTTCAATGAAGCACAATGTTTTCATTAAAATTCTTCATGCCGACAGGTCTTCTTTCCTAAATGTCCCACCTGCCACTCTAGTCATCCTATACTATGGCCCCCCCTGAAATGCTCTCAGGGCTCTGCACTAATGAATCTCAACATGTGAATCAGGACCCACTCAGAAAATTCCCTCAGATGAGGCTCAGACTGATTCCAAAGGTGAATAGTTCTATTTACTTTAGCAATGGGACCTTTGTAAACCCACCTATTGTAGTAAACTGAATAACTTATGTCAAGGCCTATTATGGGCTCAATGGTTCTTCCCCACCCAAGATTCATATGTCAAAGTCCCAACTTTCCTGTACCTCATAAGGTAACTGTATTTGAAGATGAGGCCCACAAAGAAGTGGTTAAGTTAAAATGAGGCCTTTAGTTTGGGATCCTAAACCGATATCACTGGTGTCTTTATAAGACAGAGATGCCAGGGCACCTGGGTGGCTCAGTCAGTTGAGTGTCCAACTGTTGGTTTCAACTCAGGTCACAGTTTCACAGTCTGTGATATTGAGACCCTTGTTGGGCTCTACACTGACAGCACGGAGCCTGCTTGGGATTCTGTCTCTCCCTCTCTCTCTGCCCCTCCCCTGATCGCGCACTCTCTCTCTCTCTCTCAAAACAAATAAACTTTAAAAAGAAAAGCCAGAGACGCCAGAGATTCACAGGCACAGAGGAAAGGCCACGTGTGGACACAGCAAGAACATGGCCCCCTCCAAACCTAGGACAGAGGTCCCAGGAGACATCAAACCTGCTGACCTCTCGATCTCAGACTTCCCGTCTCCAAAACCATGAGAACATAAATAGATGTTACTGAAACCACTCAGCTTGTGGTGCTTTGTTATAGTAGCCCAAGTGAACTAGAGCAGGGCCATTTCTATTACCTGATCAGAAAATAGCAGCAGGCCTTGGAAATTAGCCTGCAGACACCTGGCAGAGGCCACTCTATTCTTCTGGGGCTAAATAACAGCTACTCAAGATACCAACGGGAGACAGATACAAATACAACCAACTGCACCCTTGTAGACTCACCTGAGCATGTAAAGGAGAAAACCAACAAGGAACCACAATGCTATGTAGTAGATCCTGTGAAAGGGTGTTTTTAAAAGTGCTTTGGGAGCCCAGAGGACAAAGGAGTGGATTCTGTAGGAAAAGAACAGATAAGGAGGGAGAAGGAGGTGGTCATGAAGAGATTATTTGAGGAGGGTCCTCAAGGAATGAGAATGAATGAGGGTGGGTGCCAGATTTTATCTCAGAGGTTCTGGCACTGTCCTATAGCCTTGAACTTGCATGGTGGGTATAAAAGGGGAGTCTTACAATTTTGCTTTGTTAAGGCATGAAACCCTAATGTCCATATATATCATCCACTCCCACTTTCTTAGGGCAAAAACTCAAATGGGAAAGAGAGCACAAAAATAAAATCCTTATTATTTATTCCTCAGATAAGACTGATATGTCATTTATTTTTAAAAAAAGTCCTAATATTGTGGTTACCCTTATACCCTTACAGACTTCCAGTTGGTAGCCCCTACCAAAATTGAAGCTCGTTGTGTAATTTGATGAGTCTAGTGGACCCTGTCAGGTGTGTGCAGAATCCTCCCCTGATGGGATTTACCCAGCTTCAGTATCAGTGGGGACTGTGACCGTGACCCCACTGGCAGGATTATGGCCATGAGTCTTCCTGCACATTCTGTTGGCAAGAGGAAAGCAACAGTGCCTTTTAATCCTGCAGCATCCGCTGATCTCTTTATTGTTTTTGTTTTGGAAGCAGAAGGGCTGTTTCTCCTTTTATTTTTCCACAATGAAAATAACTTATGAAACTAGTTCTATAAATGACCCATGTAAAGACATTCAAATGACACCATTTAATCTGTATCCCGAAGACATAATCAGAAATCTTGTGGACCAGATAGAGCAACAGTGCATAGTAGGTTTTACCCTCCTACCTCTTAGGAAAGCTATTATACAAAGTTAGCAACTATTATAAGAAAGATGAAATATAAATTATTTTAAAAACCAAAGTAAATTTGGGTGGGGGGAGGGGGTGAGGTATAGTGGGAAATGGGTAGCAAGTTTTAATGAACTCCAGGGAAGCAGCTGGCAAACCAGCCCAGTTTTGTCTGATCCTGCTCAAACAAAACAAAACAAAACAAAACAAAACAAAACAAAACCCTCCAATTACATTGAAGTGTCTTGATTTCCCTAAGGAAAGGAAAATGACGTTTGGTAAGTATGATGTTTTTATAGTTTTACAGTTTTGTTTGTTTGTTTTACAAATTTATAAATTTTGTTTGACATTATTTTCTAAAAACAAAGAAACACTGTATTTTAGCCCTTGGTTCCAAGAAAACAAAATTAACCTACCCTCAAATTGAACCTCTATCCATGTAGTCATAATTAAATGCCTCAAAAGAACTTAAAATCAACTGAGAGCCATCTGACCACATGGTAATATATCCAGCTACATGTAATATTTCTAAAATGGTGTCTATAGATGATGGGGAGAAAATGCTGGGTAAGCACCAGGATGAAAGTAAGAAGGAAGGAGATTTTTTTTCTTTCTTTCAAACCATATAGCTGGGCCAGGGGGCTCAAAGGCTGTAAACCTAACGAACTTGAAATTCTTACTCACAGAATTCAGTATGGTCTCCACATCTTCAGGGTCTGGAGGATGCTGCTCTTGCCAGATGTGGAGCAATGGATAGATGGGTGCACCAGGAAGGAGCTGGAGGAGGAAGTGCATTCTGTCTGCGGCCTTGGCAGGGGCTCTGTGGCAGTGATAGAGCATGATAGAGGTCTTGGAGAATGGGGAGGATTTTGAGCTGCAGGAAAGCAAGGAAAGAACCCAAAGAGCATGATCAGTCCAGTGGGAAAGACAGGTTGGGTTCCAGGGCTCTTCGCCAGACAAGGGGAAGATAAGGCAAGGTATCATGTATGAGAGGAAACAATCAGATTCGTATTTGTAGACACATAATATAGGCAACAGCAAAGAGAGTGAATTGGAGAGGGGAGTTGCTGAAAGTGAAGAAATGGGTTATAGCTAATGAGGTGCAGGTTTTGAACTATGGCAGTGAGCAAAGGAATAGAAAGGAGAACATCACAGCCCATTCCTTCTAGAGTGTTCTATAACAGATTATTCCTATTTATATGAAGCTGAACAAAAATTTTGTTCTGTTAACTAAAAAAAAAATCTTTTATGTACATTGAGATGATAACCAATAACTTGATTGGTCATAGGAGGTGCAAAATAAAAACAGAAATTAAGCGTAAGCAAATTCCAAAGTTGGAACAAGCATTGTTTTTTTTTCCTTTAAAGCAATTGTTCCACACCCGGCCCCGCCCCCGGCCACTGCTGAATCTCTGCCCTGGAAACCCCCTCTTCGGTGATGACGTCCTTTCCCTTGTTTCTGGACCTGCCCTCACTCTCGTGGGAAAGAGCCCAGGGGAACTCCTCTTCCCCCACAGGGCAAGAGGGAGTGGAGGACATATTTACCACTACATTGCAGGAACAGAAAACAGTGTCACTGACATGCTGAATTTTAACTCTTGCTGCCCAAAGGACCAATGGGATAAATAGGAATTCTGTTCTAGATTACTAGGCATACACAATTTCATTGCTCTCTAAGTGCCATTATGATGCCTCTCTAGCCCCGTCAGGATTGCTTCCATGGCAAGAGAAGGTAAGCTATTCAAATAACTATCTTCCAAAGGCACGTGCGGAAGGCAACCTGTGCATCTTGCGGTGGCTCACAGCATGGGCTGTCTGCATTCAGACGCTGACTGTGCCACTTCCTCACAGAAGCCCCTCACTTAACCCCTCTGTGCCTGTTTCCTCACTGGTAAGGCGGGGAGATGGTGGGGTGTTAGGAGGCTCAGACAGGTGAGTATAGGTAAAGCACCTGGAACAGTGCCTGGCACAGGGTAAGTACCAAATTAACATTAGTGATTATTTTCATATATCAAGATATTCTTATTCTTTTCCAAAATGAGAGCAACAGTAGATGAGAGAAAGCCTCAGCAGGGTGGTGGTTCTATGCTATAGGAAGAGGCAGCATAGGATGCTAGGGCATGAGGAGGAAAGGGGATGATTACTGCCCCCCGTGAGATGGAACCTTCCAGAAAGGGCCACCAGGTGGAGGCCTACTGGCCCACCGACAAACCAGGTCTGGTACCACAGCTGTACAGGACTCCATGATACCTACTGACTGGTGTTTTTGCTGGCTGGCAAAGCCCATCACCTCAGACGCAGGCATACCGAAAAGATCTTCCTCCTCAGCAGCAATTACCTAGGTAAGACATTCCAGGTTATGTAAATGAGAGAGTTAAGAGAAAAGACATTTCTGCAGATTAAAGTCACTCCTTCATGGAGCCAGCCATTCTCCTGTCTCACCTCCAATAAGATGTGGCATCCGCCCGGCGGCTCACGACTCTTCCATCTGGAGCCCAGGCTCAGTGAAAATGAAAAATATTTGCCATAGTTAAATGATTCGGGGGGCAAGAAGATTAATTAATAATTAACTTAGTTAATTAACTTAGTTAATTATTAATTAATAAAATTAACTTTATTTTTTAATGTTTCTTTATATATTTTGAGAGACAGAGAGAGAGAGTTCGAACAGGGGAAGGGCAAAGAGAAAGAGGGAGAGAGAGAATCCCAAGCAGCCCCTACTCGGGGATTGATCCCACAAACCATGAGATCATGACCTGAGCCAAAATCAAGAGTCAGTTGCTTAACCGACTGAACCACTCAGATGCCTCAATCAAGGTAACCTTCTGACAGGTAGAGAATGAAAATTCTTAAAAAGATTGAAACCGCTTTTATAGACGTATTTAGAATCTTGGAGCTGGGAGGAAATGGAGAGATCCTTTAGGTGTTTTCTGGACAAAAAATAATTTTTTTAGCAGAACCCTCTATTCAAGCAAATTTCTATTTTCAAATTTTTCTTGGAATCCTTATGCATAAAACGGATTAAAACAGATACAAACAGAACCACTTTGGGCAAAGCAGTGTGTATAAAGGTGGGAATCAGTGGGATCAGTGTGCCTGAATTGTCCACCCAGGAGATAGGCAATAGAAGAATACACTGTTTTTAGAGAATTGAAGGACAATAAAGCCAACTAAAGTCAGTCTGTATTGTGTCATCTCTATGTGCTCTAAACAACATCAGCAACAGAACACTACTCTGTGCCCAGGTGGACCACCTGGCCTACCACTGGGTGAAGGGAATGTGGAGTGTCAAACAGCTGCAACCTTCACCCCCAAACCCCCAACCAAAACAAGCCCCAGTGGCTCCAGGAAACATGGTTTCCCAAACCACCAATCTACCCCACTCTGCTCATCTTTCAAACCCAGAAAGGTTAAATGACTTACTTGCCCAAGGCCACCAAGTGAGAGTAACTCACAAAAGTGAAATGCAAATCTGGAGTCAGTGGCCTCTGTGTATCTACTTCCCACAGCTCCCAGTTGGGTGAACAGGGGACAGCATGCTGTTCTTTAGCCCCCTGCTTGATTCGTTAGTGGTAGGGGTTGGGTTGTGTTCCCTCAAAATTCACGTGTTGAAGCCCTAATCCCCAGGACATTCAGAATATGACCTCACTTGAAAATAGAGTGATTGCAGATCGAGTAAGTCATTAGGGTGGGTCTCAATATAATGGGTGCCCTTATAAAAAGAGGAACTTTGGAGACAGATGGACACGGGGAAGATATCATGTGAAGACAGATGCAGAGATTGGGGTGGTGCATCTACATGCCAAGAAACACTAAAGATTGGGGACAAACTACCAGAAAAAAGCCAGAGAAAGGAGAACAACAGATTCTACCTACAGCCCTCGGAGAGAACCAACTCTGCTGACCTTGATGTTAGACTACTAGCCCCCGGCATTATAATAAATTTCTACAGTTTGAGCCCCTCAGTTTGTGGTCCTTTGTTGTGGCAGCCTCAGGACACCAGGACAGTTGATAAGTGGCAAATCAGCGGTATATTGCAGGGGTGGCCACAGATGTGTTGCTACTCAAGTGAGGCCGCTGCAACATCACTACAAACTGCCCTCAAAGTCAGCGCACACCATGGGGCCGGAGTACAGGTGGAAAGAGACATAGGATTCAAAGCTGGTAAATCTTTTTAATGATTAAGTAATTTAAGTCCTATCAGATGGTTTCCAGTCAACTGCAATGGCAAACCCAACTTCACAGAACTCGGAGAAAGAGGGAGGTGTCGTCTCCCACAACCAGGAGGGACAGGAAAGTGGTAGAGGAAGCCTGGTGTCCAGGCCTCCAGGACCCTCTCTCCATCTGCCTGCTCTGTTGCCAGATCATTCTCTTCCACCCACATGCAGGGAGCGTGACTTCAGGTCACTCCTAAGGGCTCTGGGAAACCAGAGACAAAATTCACTACTTTTCTATCAGTAGCAGGCAGGAAAATCCCTGAGGAAGGTTCAGCTTGGCCCAGCTGGTCACACACACCCTGTGTGGTCATCAGGGAGACTAAGAGAGGGGGTGTGCTGCAGTCCCAGGGAATTCATGTGGTATCTACTCCTAGACTCTGTGGCACTTTAGACTCCAGCGACTTGTATAGTCGCCCCTGCAAAACTCTTAGACTTAGGACCATTGATCCTCCCTGTGGAGGTACCTCCATTTAAAGACAAACCACACTTCTTACTTTCTCAGAAATATTCAGGAAATGGTTTAGACCACTTGGACCACCCACAAAAGCCATCTGTGCGTGGGAGGAGCAGAAACATCCATGCAGGTGCTGATAGCATTACTCAGAACCGTGGAGTGCAGCAGAATCAGACCAAAAGGACTCTAGAAAGGAAGCTGCATTCTCCTTCCTGCCGTGGATGAGAAGGTACAGCTTTATCATAATCTGCAACTAAATCCAGGGAAATGCTCCCCAAACAGCATGTGGTTAATAGTACATACTCTGAAGCCTAGGTTCAAACCCCAGCTCTGCCACAAATGAGCTGTGTGACCTTGAAGGAGTTCCTTAATAGCTCTGTTTCAATTTCCCCATCTGTAAAAGCTGGGTTAATATTAGCACTTTCGCTGCTATTGCTGTGAAAATCAGAGGAGTTGATTTACACAGAATACTCAGGACATAGTATCCTCAGGCTGGTGTCTGGTATGCTCTAAAAGTGTTTTCTGTCTTAATATTGCTGCTGACATTATTATTTTGAGGAACATGAGCTTTGAAGTGGGACAGCCATGGCTCATATCATGGCTTTGCCTTGTACTAAAAGCCATCTTGGGCAAGTTACCTGATCTAGCTGACGTCTCAGTTTCCCCATCTCTAAAATAGGAGTGATAATATTCCCTTCCTCGTGTTGCTGCTGTGAGAACTGATCATACGTGTAGGGTGTGGACTGGGGTGTGCCTGGCGCATGGCACACGCTCCCCAAATGGTCATCATTGTTCCTGAGTTGAAATGCATTCAGCCCTATGAACCACATGCGGTTAATACTTACTACAGCCCCTCCAAACTTCAAGATCATGACCCGAGCTGAAACCCAGAGTCAGACGCTTAACTGACTGAGCTACCCAGGCAATCCATTACTTGGATTTTTAACTCCAAGCCCTGAGCATCTACATGTTCAACACTGGAAAGAGACATGAGCTATCTGCCAGTTTCCAGGAAGAGTGCAATTGGCGACAAGTCAAACCCTACAAGATAGACTAAGGAGGATACTGCATGTAGTACCTCTAAGGTGGCTGGGTTTGCTTGCAGTGAGCAACCAATTACTTGAAAAATCTGGGGGAAGGCAGAGCAGTTAAGATCCGCAGAGTAGTGAGAGGTAGCGCCCTAGGAGAAAATATCAACTCCATATGGGATTGGAGAAGCATCTGTATTGGGCAAGCTCTTCTTCAGTCCCAACAGTCCTACTGGGTGAGATTCAGTGGGTGTCACGGTGAGCCAAAGAAGGAAGTTTTTTACTTCCTTGCTTTTTTAACTTCAAGCACTGCTGTGTGTTAGCATATGGCATCTCCGATGTGTGAATGAACTGTAATTTGTATTTATGATATCTACAGCTAGAAGTGATCTATTTAGGAAAGAAACACAAAACAAAACAGATGCCGAATAGGATAAAGGCGTGGGTGTTTTTAAAGGGGCTAGCCTTTGGGGTCCTAGAACACAAGCTCTGACATTCAGGTGCTCCCTTGCTGAAGGCATCCCAAGCCATCTATCTCCGCAGGTCTGCCTCAACGCTTGGCAGGAGCAGTAATGAAGCAAGGCAGAGTCTCTACTGTCTCATGCTTTGCTGGTATCAACAGATGACATCATCTCTTACGAGTTCCCATTTTCTAATAATGGAAATCAGACTTGGAAAATCAAGATGACTCAGAATCAGCTATTTATTCATTCAAACCCTTCTCCCATCTGTAAACTTATACAACCAACTCTTCGACCTTAAAAATTATTTTATTTCTAAAGAGTATGCAGTAGTGAAGTGGTATAAAAGGGGGAGAGGATAATATAGCCAGAAATATATATCCAGAATGCCCTTGCTCTCATCTGCAACCTCTCTGTCTAAACAACATTCTTTGTCAGAGTTTCCTATTTCTATGGAGGTGTCCTGGCTGTTCAGACCTGTTGACTTTTTTTTTTTTTTTTTAATCTGGAAATGATCGTTCCTCATCATGTGAGAGTACGTACTTAAAAATAATGCTCTCAAGACGCCTGGTGGCTCAGTCAGTTAAGCATATGACTTGGGCTCAGGTCATGATCTCACAGTTTGTGGGTTTGAACCCCACATTGGACTCTGTGTTGACAGCTCAGGGCCTGGAGCCTGCTTTAAATTCTGTGTCTCCCCCTCGCTCTGCCCCTCCCTTGCTTGCATTCTGTCTCTCTCTCAAAAATAAATAAACATGAAACATTTAAAAAAATTAACACGCTCTACACTTTTGGAGAATTAGAAAGAGACAGTGTGGCCTGGATAATTTCCCCTGTTAAATTAATTAAACAAGGAGGCCATTAGATTGAGGTAACTAATGCCTTAGCAGCCGATGCAAGCAGACTGAAACTTAAGTCTATAAATGCCTCAAGGTTAAGAAATCAAAATCTAAGACACCCAATCACAAACAATGAACGAGTCTTTCCCAAATAAAGCAACTCCTTAAGCTATAGTCAATCAAACATTTCCTGATTCACCCCTGAGTCTTCTGTTATAAAAGTCTTGCCCCTCACTTCTGTGGGTGGAGATCCCCCTAAACACTTCCAGTTTGGTACCACAGATTGGAGTTGATGTTGTCTCACACAAACTCTTAAAGAATTTTAGTATGCCTCAGTTTATCTTTTAGCATCCCCAAAAAATGGGAGGGAGGGAAGGTGAAGAAGACCATAGAATAGTGGGTGTCTCTAGCCTGACCCTCTCTATTCCACGGCCAGAGACAGCATCCACTGAAACAGAGTGAATGTAGTGTTAGCATCCTCCGTGGTGGATAGCACCCATTTCCACCAGCGGTGTCTAAATATTCATGCATTCATTCATTCATTCAAGAAATGCCACCCTAGGCACTAGACAATGATGACAAATCAGACCTGGCTGCTCCTCTGTAGTAAACAGAAAGGTCCCTCAGTGTCACATATCCCAGAACAGGTCCTACATTCCCAGGCACTCGACAATCATTGTTACTGTCTATGGTAAGCATGTGTGACTCTTTCTTGGCAGTTCAGCTTCTGAAGTGTTCTTCAGTATTAAGGGCTGCTCCTCTTGATATGTCTTGGTGGGAAGCAAGCACCACTTTCCAATATCAGAGTCGCAATTTCCTAGCCTCCCTTGCAGCTTGAATGAGGACAATTACAAGGCCCTGCCAGCCACAAGCATTCATGCTGAGCTGTGACTTAGGAGCAGGGATGTCAGCCCTGGCATCCAGCCTAATCCTTGGGGAGGCAGCCCTGAGGGTGAATTCTAGGGACTGTCACAATGACGAAGTGGTACAAGCAGTAGAGTCTTTTTAGGACCAGATCTGCTGTGATTTGGGAGGTTTACCTGGCCACATGGCCTCTAGCTCAGCTCTCTGCTGCTCCTGAAAATTCCAACAGTGGCCCAATATTTTAATACATTTTGCTCTGCTTAAATTATCCAGGCTTGGTTTCTGGGGC
Organism: Panthera onca; assembly: GCF_046562875.1. Lineage (NCBI taxonomy): Eukaryota > Metazoa > Chordata > Mammalia > Carnivora > Felidae > Panthera > Panthera onca. The sequence continues at coordinate 27,458,517 of NC_138339.1, forward strand.
TTGTACTAAGCTCCTGACAGCTGTGTCCCCTCAGAGGGGACTCCACAGCATTGCTACCACAAGCACCTGAGAGCACAGAAGGGCTGGGGATCTGAAATGTGTAAGAAACTGGCTCTCTGCAATGCAGGGCTCCCCCTGGCCTCCTACTTCCCGTGCTATCACTGTTGGTTGACCATAACACATCATCACGCTTCAAGTTATGTAATTTTAAATGTTGGAGCTGCATTTTTGAAGCTGACTTTTGGAATTCCTGTTGATCCAGCAATCCCATTTCCAGGAATCAATGCTGGACAAATCAGCAATTGTTTCCCTTTAAGCATGTTCATGATAACGTTGTTGATAAAAACATCAGAAACAACCCAAATGTGCATTATTGACACTAAAAATAATGTTTTCTTTAAAAAAAATTTTTTTAATGCTTATTTTTATTTTTGAGAGAGAGAGAGAGAGTCAGAGAAAGAGGGAGACACAGAATCCAAGGCAGGCTCCAGGCTCCGAGCTGTCAGCACAGAGCCCGACATGGGGCTCGAACCCACGAACCATGAGATCATGACCTGAGCTGAAGTCGGACCCTTAACCGATTGATCCACCCAGGCACCCCAAAATAATGTTTTCAAAGAGCACTTGAGGTCAAAAATGGATACAGAACTTTATATAAAGTGGGACCCCAATTCTCTGTAAAACTCTTGCTTTATATGGATGCTATATGTCCTTGAAGATGATAGATCTAAATACCGATCACCATTATCTCCACATTGAGACATGGCAGGTATTTTTTAAGTCTTTCAAAGGCTAGAAAACACCTAGGTACTATTTATTCTGCAGATACATTTTATTTTATTTGCTCTGAGTAATTTACAAATTTTCTGCAAGGAGTGTGCACTAGTTTTTGCCTTAAGTAAAAGTATTAAAAACATAAACTATATAAATATAAATTAAGATAAATTAATACAGTTGGAATTCTGATTTTTCACTGAGTCTACTGCCCCACTCATATTTGTAAGTTAGCGAGGTTCTGCCCGATTGGCAACAGTGTGTCTAAATGATTCGAGTACAATAGGGAGTTTCAATATAGCCTACCTCTTATGTATTGTGAACAACCCTCACTTTCTCCCCCAAAGGCAACAAGACAGAATTCTGGCCTGTGAGGAACAGGACACATTATGAATTTTTAAAATCGTATGTTAAGGCAGAGAATGACAAGATAATGCCAGGTGACAGATGAGAAATACATACTTAAAGTCTATAGGAATTCAAGAAAAGTTTGCTCACTCCAATTGAATGGCTGGACATTTTCCTGAATTTGGGGGAACTTTTACCTTTAAGACAGTGGTGCTCACTTTTTGGCTCCAGAAATTCTTTATATGCTTAAGAATTATTAAAGGCATCAAAGAGCTCTTATTTGTGTGGGTTCTATATATAGTTATTTACCCGATTAGAAACTAAAACAAAAATTTAAAAAAATATTCATTTATCAAATAATTTTAAAATAGCAATATTAAACCCAACTACATGGTAACATAAAGAACGTATTTTTGTGAAAATAACTATTCTTTAAAACAAAAAAAAAACTAGTGATAAGAATGGTATTAACATTTTTCAACTCTCTTTAACGTCTGGTTTAATAAAAGACAGCTGGGTCCTCATATCTGCTTCTGTATTCAGTCTCTTGGGACATGTTTGTTTGTGTTGAAATATATGAATAAAATCCAGCTTTATACACATATACAGTTGGAAAAAGAAGAAGTATAGCCTTTTCAGAATAATTACGGGTATTTTTTTTCCTTTGATAAAACACGTCTCAACAAGTAGTAATTTCTTAAAGGTTTAGGTGCAGTGTGGAATCTGAATCGAGTGTTTATTCTGTCTGATAATAAAACCCACTGGTTTACATGTACTTTCAAATGGATCTTTTAGGGGCACCTGGGTGTCTCAGTTGGTTAAGTGTCCAACTTCGGCTTAGGTCATGATCTCTCAGATCGTGGGTTTGTGCCCTGATCAGGCTCTGGGCTGAAGCTCAGAGCCTGGAGCCTGCTTCCGATTCTGTGTCTCCCTCTCTCTCTGCCCCTCCCCCGCTCATGCTCTGTCTCTCAAAATTAAATAAACGTTAAAATTTTTTTAATTAAATGTTTCTTTTTAAATTTTTTAATGTTTATTTATTTTTGACACAGAGAGAGAGAGACAGAGCATGAACGGGGGAGCGGCAGAGAGAGAGGGAGACACAGAATCGGAAGCAGGCTCCAGGCTCTGAGCTGTCAGCACAGAGCCCAACGCGGGGCTCGAACTCACAGACCAAGATCACAACCTGAGCCGAAGTCGGACGCTCAACCGACAGAGCCACCTAGGCGCCCCTTTAATTAAATGTTTTTTAAAAATCACATTTACTAAAAATTACCATAGATCTCCTCAAAAAAGTTTTCAATGACTAGGAATCTGTCAAGTTTGCAATATCATTAACAACTTTTCCAAAATTCTAATTTGTGCTGGAAAGCTCAAATTTTGTCTTTAGCAGCATATGTGGCCAGTTGTTTTCCTTGAAGTGACAGATACAGTTCATTTCTGAGAAAAATGTTAGCTGAATCTCCAAATCTGGATAAATAGAATTTGCCCACCAGTTATTCTTTCAAATAAAAAAGCTGTTCCATGAAAAACGTGACAACTCGACTCATAGTTCAGTGGTACAAACATCTTTCCTCCAGACCATCGCTGAATATCAATAAGCAGCAGAAATGCTTTCTGCATAGTTCCTACTTCATCACACGGAACGTTAAAAAGATGTGTACTCAACGGTCGAGATTAAATAAAATTAGTAATTTTTGTTTCATTAAGAACATTTTTATATGAAACTTTTTTTTTTCCCTACAAGCGGATGGTGAGGACACACAACAATTACTCTTTCATTTTGACTCACCAGTGCTTTTGCACCATCAGGGAGGATGTTCATAGAGTGAAAAAGGCAATCAGCATCTTAGCATTACTATGAAAGTAATTTTGACCTCAGGACCCTGCAAAAGAGTCTTAGGGATCCCCCAGGGTCAATAGACACACTTTGCAAACTGTTCTAAACCATGAAGGAAACTAGGGCTTTGATAGGTCATCCTGAAATAAGTGCCCACAGATGTTGGCCAGTTAGTGAGGGGACAGAGGCAGAGAGAGAGTGGCCAAGAGAGAGAGAGGCAGAGAGAGTGGCCAAGCTATGGAAGTCCTTACGTACCAGGGAGCAGAGCTTAGACGTCATCCTGTGGACAGCTGGGAAACTTTAATACCGTAGCTATCATGTGCCTGGCATTTCCCCTACAGTGTTGAATTTATACTTCCACATTAACTCTAGAGGCAAGTATTATCATCTTCATTTGGTGGAAAAGGAAGCTGAGGCTCAGAGAAGTCAAGAAACTTGCCTACCTCACACAGCTAGCAAAAGTAAAGGAGCCCAGGTAGAAGGGACTGCAAGGCTCACACAAACGTCTTCCATTTCAAACTTCCTCCCCGCGCACATTTTTCAGCTCTGCTGGGTAGGATCCTGGAATGCGTATGGTCCTAAAACATCTAATCTGCCATGAAACACCCTGGCTGTAAATCTTGTGTATTTCCTCTGGGTTCCCTAAGGGCAAGAGTCAAGTCTATTTATATGCCCAGCACATTATGGTCACTTAATAAATCTTTAACCATAAAGGTAGTGATTTTTATGGAGCCAACTCCACCCAGATCCCTTTCGGCTTTTCCTGAGTTTAAACTGCACAGGCCAGAATAAGAGAATTTTTTTCCCCCAAGAGGAATTTGGAGGCCCATGTTTCCTGAACCTGACTATGGCCTTCAGTGATCATGACAGCTGCCCCTGCACAGCCATTATCGAGTATTTGTAAGATAAGCGAAGCTTGCCTACTTCGCCTTCCCACATCTTGGAGGGGCTGAGTATTATTGTGGAAGGAGAACGGGCTTTGGAGCAGTCTGACCTGGATTCAAATCCCATTTCCACGAGTGACAAACTGTGTAACCGTGGGCAGCTAATAGAACCCTTCCAGCCTCTGCTTGCTGATCAAAAACATGACCAGAATAGTGTCTTCTTCGGAAAGTTGTTGAGAAGGTGAACTGAAATGGCATAAGGAAATCACTGCTCTGGGTGTCTTCTCTTTCCTCGGCATCTCCAGGTTGGTCCCACGGAGCCCTCCTGTAGCCCCCAAGGGTCCCAGGGCTTTCCCCGAGTCAGGCAGGCCTGGCCAGGACTCACCCATCTCACTCCCTCGACAAACTGCCCCCTTCGATCGATACCGTCCGTCTTCCTTCCTTGGATTGGTGTCCTCAGCTGCTAGTGCTCTAGAAATTATCTAGTAAACTAATGAAAACAACAAATCCCAAACCTGTATTTCACCCCAATAGGAATTCTAAAAGGTATTTCTAATTGCAAAAAGTATGAATGGGGTCGCTCGTCAAATAATTTGGGGAGACACTGAAGACTAAACCCCCTTCTTTATATGGCATGGTTTAGCCTGTTCATGGTTCCAAGGAGTCCCACAGAGAAAGAAACCTGTGTAACATCAGATAACAGCCACGCAAATTATGTGCGCTGCTTGGAGGCCTTTTCCTGATTATCATCCACCCCACCCTCAAGAAACGTTTTCCCTTAATATTATTTTGAGAAGCACTATTTTACTCTCAAGGCTACGATTCCCTAATGATGGCATCGTGGGCATCAGGCATCTCCATGTAGACTAGGACACATTGGCCCCTACCTGGGGAGGTCTATAAGCACAAAACTCTAAAGGCTGGTATGGGTAGGAACTAACTTTGATCTGAGGTGAATTCAAATCTAATACCTAAACCGCTACAGCACTTTGCAGCTTACAAAGCATTTAAAAAATATATGACCTCATTCAAACATGTTATCTCAGCTTATCCCTAACAAAGCCTTTATGGAGCAGTCAAGATGTGGTTCTCTCCCTTTCTAGGTTATGAAGTTAGGGCTCAGAGAGCTGAAATGAGCCAGGAAATCTCCCGACTGAGACGCAACACAGACTCTGGTGGGACTCCTGGGCCAGAGCCGCACGGGAGAGGCCAGAACAACGACAACAAATGGGGGAGGGGAGAAGGAGAGAAAGGACAAAGGCAGTTGACTCTTACGTCGTCCACTCTATGGATGTGCACTGCGTCCACGTGTCTGTCTACCTCAGCAACTGCTTCTTCACCAACAACATTGCTCTTGTCTCAGGAGGCCCATGCAGAAGAGAAAGCCGGGACTCAAGAACTGCCAAAGACCCACCAAAGGTGAGGCCTGGCAGTGGCACTGGAGAGGGCTCCACCTCCCACACCCTCCCAGCTGCCAGCCTGGCAGGGAGACAGCAGCTCCAAACCACCCCTCTTCCTTCCCCATCTTTACAGCATTTTTCCAGCCTCCCATTCGCCTTGGCCAGTGGACACGGGCCAGGGGACCGTCAGCCAGAACCGTGTGAATCCCACACGTCAGACCCAGTGTCTCTGATTCAAATGTTAGGTGTCCTCTTCCAGGTCACCTTCCCTCTTCCCAGAAGCCAAGAGAGGGGGAGAAGAGAGAGAAGGAAGAAAGAAGAAGTTGGAAAAAAGATTTTGAAAGTAATGACTTGTAGATTAGACTCCTTTTGGGCTCAAGGGCATTTTCTGGGTTTTGTAAACTCTTCCTGCTAAGAGCTCCATGATGTCATCTTCTGCTCCAAATGCTTTCTTGCATTAGCTGTCACAACTCTTAAGGTGCTCTTCTCTCTTTAGTGGTCTCTGGAGCACTGTCACCTAGTAGAATCAACTGTTGCGAAGGTAATGAAGACAAACACTGCTCTTCTGACATGGAAATTCTTTTTTTTTTAATTTTTTTTTGTTTTGCATTTATTTATTTTTGAGAGACAGAGAGAGACAGTGTGAGCAGGGGAGGGGCAGAGAGAGAGGGAGACACAGAATCCGAAGCAGATTCCAGGCTCTGAGCTGTCAGCACAGAGCCCGATGCGGGGCTCGAACCCACGAACCGTGAGATCATGACCTGAACCGAAGTTGGACGCTTAACCAACTGAGCCACCCAAGCGCCCCTAACATGGAAATTCTAATGTGTGGTATCCCTGAAAATAAACGACACTGGTTATAGGCACTGCTGTGCTTGGGTGCTGGCCCAGAAACCTCCCATTCCTGGGAAGAGAGATTTCCCAATAAACGTCATCTTCCTTCTGTGTTAACAACACCATGCTTTTCTTTTCTGATTCTCTTGACAAGAACCTTTTGGATTTCTTTCCCAAGAATCAGGATTAGGACAGTTAGAAAAGATTTTGGAAAGTTATCAGTGCAGCTCAAGTTCACATTTTTAGGAAGCAGGGAGGGACTTTTTCTTTTTTTCTTTGTGTCTGGGATGAGAAAACAGTTGCCTACACAGCAGTTAATAAAATGGTATTTCTCACTACAGAAATAAGTCAGATGCCTACATTAATCAAAGAATATCTAAAGTTAAGAATACTGAAAAATTATTTGTTGTTAATTTCTCCCCTTCCTACTGCAAGTTTTATAAAAAGTATTCACTATACCAAACTTCCATTCATTTCCACATTCCAAGAAATTTGCTTTGAAATCAAAGAGATGTTATCTTTTCTTAAAAGATTTTATTTTTAAATAATCTCTACGCCCAATGTGGGGTTAGGATTGACAACCCTGAGATCAAGAGTCACACACACCACCAACTAAGTCAGCCAGGTGCCCTGAAATGTGTCATTTTTATTTTAGGTATATCTTAGTTCCATGGGTGATGCTAATAATAGAACACAAAAGAGCTGAAGTTTTTTTATCTCTGTTTTTTTTCTTTTTTTCCCCTCAATTAATTTTTAAAAATTTCTATTTTTGAGAGAGGGTGAGAGTGCACGTGAGTGGGGAAGGGGCAGAGAGACAGGGGGACAGAGGATCAGAAGTGGGCTCTGTGCTGACAGCAGAGAGCCTGATGTCGGGCTTGATTTCATGAACTGTGAGATCACAGTCTGAGCCGAAGTCAGGTGCTTAACCGACTGAATCATCCAGGCGCCCCTCCCTCAATTAATTTTTTTTTAATATTTTTTTAACGTTTTATTCATTTTTGAGACAGGGAGAGACAGAGCATGAACAGGGGAGGGTCAGAGAGAGGGAGACACAGAATCTGAAACAGGTTCCAGGCTCTGAGCTGTCAGCACAGAGCCCGACGCGCGGCTCGAACTCACGGACTGTGAGATCATGACCTGAGCTGAAGTCGGCCGCTTAACCGACTGAGCCACCCAGGCGCCCCAATTTTTATGAGGAATTGTATTAATTTGCTAGGGCTGCCATAACAAAGTAGCACAAATTGGTTGGCTTAAACAACAGAAAGTTCTTGTATCACAGTTTTGGGAGCTCAAAGTCCAAGATCAAAATGTCAGCAGGGCTGACTTCTTCTGAGGTCTCTCTCCTTGGTTTGTGGATGGCCATTTTCTCCCTGTGTCTTCACTTGATCTTCCCGTCGTGTGTGTCTGTGTCCTAATTTCCTCTTCTTATAAGGACACCAGTTATTTTGGATTAGACCAACTTCTAATGACCTTATTTTAACTTAATTACCTCTTTAAAGATTCTAGATCCAAACATAGTCCTATTATGAGGTATTAGGGGTTAGAATTTCAACATACGAATTTGGGAGGAATACAATCCACTCCTTGGTCCTAGGAGGTCTTGTGGGTGACAGCATAATGGATAATGGAATGAGAAATGGCAGAAGCAACTATATGAAGAAGCATAAGAACTAGCTTCCAGTCCCAGGATGGTTATTTACTGGTTTTAAGACCTTGTGCAATTTTCTTACCTTCTCTGCCTATCTGATCTCTCAAAGTCAAGTGAAGAGACAGAAAATGCACTTAATGATTTCTGAGGTACTAGACAAATCCATCAACTTGTCACGGTTGGATAGTAGTCCAAGGAGAGGCAGAAGCAATAACACACTGCACTGATTTCTTGGTGGCCTGAGGGAGAAGTTTGCACCTCAATCAAAGGTACCATGGGAAACCAGTTCCCTGTTTCTTCCAAATGAACACCAAAGGAAAGTCATTGTAATGCTTTACACGAATGCCCAATCATAGTCAACAAAATCTTCAACAAAATATGCAAAATCTGATTTTGCACATCCTTGGGTAGCTCAAAAATGGCAAAGGACATGGAACACTTTTAAGAATGTAAGAAAATGAAATTTCATTTAACTTTACATTTTTTTGTTTTTGCTTTTTATTTTATTTTTGATAGAGACGGAGCATGAGTGGGGGAGGGGCATAGGGAGAAGAACACAGAATCTGAAGCAGGCTGCAGGCTCTGAGCTGTTAGCACAGAGCCCAACGTGGGGCTCGAACCCACAAACCGTGAGATCATGACTTGAGCTGAAGTCAGATGCTTAACTGACTGAGCCCCCCAGGTGCCCCATCATTCAACTTTAACCTAAAAGTCAGTAAGTAAGGGGTAGTGAAAAGCAAATAAACTGTGATCTGGAGCAACCACCTCAGGGGAATTCCTATGAACGCTTGAATCTCCTGTGTATTTCATTGAGATACCTGTATATATATTGAAATCCCTATCTGACTTGAAACAGTGTGTGAGACCTGCAAGGTGAGACCTGCAGAGTGAGTGCAGCTCCCAGAGGGGCCCACCTTCTCCTGAAGAGTTGCACCCTGGGCCCCTCTCTCGACAGTGCTTAAAAATGGAAAGCTATGAGTGCTTTAGATAGTCACAGAGTTTTCACCCACCTGTCTCTGTTGACCTTCACATCAACCCTCCATGACGGGCTGCACAACTTACACCATTGTCCAGACCAGGAACAAAACCCAAGCCCTGTGTCCACTATGACCTCATTGCCCTGCAGGAAGGATCCCAGTGCATGAACATGTGAGTCAAGACCTTGACATTCTGCAAGAAGGAAAAGGGGCTGAGTGCTTGCAACCTTGGCTTTCCTGGATGCTGCTCCCAGCTGTCCACGGTTTAGACGCCCTAATCAGGCCATCTTGCTGGAAATGCTCCATGCTCCAGAACTGTCCCTCGTCTCTGCCCCCTTTATCAAAGTTTGTTGACTACTTATAACATGCCAGGCACTGGACTAGGCACTGAATAGGAAGATGGACAGATCTAGATGAAGTTATTTCAAGAGCTCACAGTGGTGGGAGAGACAAACCAGTAAATAAATCTCTTCTCCATCCATGAATGCCACGTGGGCAGGGTCCTGAGCGATACGGATGAAGCACAGAGAAGATGGATGGGTGAAGAGTAATCAGAGGTCAAGGGTGGGGCAGGAGATGGAAGCATCCAGCAGGAGGTTGTACTTAAGCCCAGACTTGAAGGCCCATGGAGGCAGGCTAACAAGGGGAAAGGTGATCCAGAATCAGTTAGGAAACATCAAGTTGTTTGGCGGGTTGGGGTGGGGGCGAGCCTAAGGATTGATGTAAATGGAGGAGTCTGGGAGAAGATAAGTCATAAGGCTGAAGGTACCTTGAGAAACTGAAAGTAAACTGAAAGTCAGAGAGTCCAATCAGACAGCCCAGTCACTCATCCTGGTAGCATGATTCCAGACAAACTGATTATCTTCACCATGCCGCAGTCTCCTCATTGTGCAATGAGAATTATGATATGTCTACCTCATGGGGGTAGTTGTGTACATTGCCTGAAGTCTCCAGTGCAAAATCTGTGGTACATGAGGTCTTAGTAAATGCCATTCATTAGCATTATTGTTATTATTATCATCATCATCATCATCATTAAAGGAGTGACCTGGTAAACTTTGTGTTCTAGAAAATCTACTGGTTATTCTCTACTTGCCCCCACCAAATCCGCAGTCTTTCTTTCCCTGCTCATTTCTGTCCTGGGAGGCTAGCTCCCAAACCCTGCACTCCCATGCTCCCTTGCCTGCTGGCTTCTTGCTGATTGAGCCAGTAGCTAGCACAAGCAGGAGTTTGCAGAGCCAGAGAAGAGAGAGGCCGGGGTATTTCTTTCCACAGCTCCTCCTAATGCAGGGCAGCTGTTCCGGTCATGGCTGTGACTCTGCACATCTTGGATGGGCTTCCCTACAAGCAGAGGCTGAGGCAAGAATGTGGGTTCCAGAGATTTTTTTCCAAAGCTGATTCCAGAACTGAAGGAGCAGGGAGGGCTGGACAGGCGAGGGGGAGAAATGAGCCGAGAGCGTGAATGGGATCACAGCTGTGAGTAACTGGCAGGGGGCCTCTTCGGGGACCTCTGAGAGGTACAGACAGAACACCTCTGGGGATTTCTGTCAGAGGGCGGAGGCTTCAGCATTCATCCAGGAGCTCCTGGGCCCGGCCCAGTCTGCTGGGTGCCCCCAGGGAATCGACTCCCCTGTGCTTTCCAGCAGCACTGCAAGCAAGGCAAGCAGGTGCAATTGCTGAGAAGATCCTTCAAAATAAATCAGAAACACACTTGCCTCCATTCCAGGGGAGATCTGTCAGGGTGAGGCAGCAGCTGCAGCTGAAGTAGCAGAGAGAGAGGTTGTGACAGGGACACGGGAGCATTCTCCGTATGTCCCAAACACGCTTCCTCACCTAGAGCTGGGCCACTCCCTCCTCTGCAGCTCAAGTCCTCCCTTCTTCCTAGTCTGGCCCTTTAGGCCTAGAAAAGTTTTCCCACCATGCTAATCTCTGTGCCCACACCCCTGTGCATGCCCTGGGCCCTGGCTCCACTTCTGTAAATACTTCCTTCATGAAAGTCCTTCCATTGGACCCACTGAGTATGATTCTGTTTCCTTCTGCATCCCGCCGTCCCCCTCCCCCCCCCCCACAACCCCGACAGACAGATTATTCTGGCTGTGAAACTAAGGTTGTCGGCATGAGGTGGCGAGGGGCAGGGTCAGTTAGGTCATGTTTCTCTGTCATCCTTGCTGAAGATGATAAGATGTGAAACTCAACCAAGGCAGAGGGTGAAGGGGTGGCATGGAGTTAACACGCACCTTCCCGTAGGCCCTGCAGGGGGAGGCCTGGCTGACCTGAGAAACCATCCATGCTGATCAGGCCCTACCAAGGAGCCCCCACCTGGCCTATGGGCACTGAAACATGAGCCACCCAAAGACTTTGACGTTAGAGCAGACCTCTAATAGTGGATTTCAGAGATGACAAAAGACAGGAAAGTCTGTGGCGACAGCACTGTGTTCATCTTTGTATCCTTTCTCCTCAAATCCCAACCGCAGTCCCTGACCCTCCGCACCTGCAGGCAGACAGCAGATGTTTGCTGAATAAATCTCCATTTCTAGTGTTGCTGTTGTCCTCGTATCTGTCAGTAGCTATCTTGTAATACAAGGTTACTTTTATGGGCTGAATGTTTGTGTCCCCACCCCCCAAACTCATATGTTGAAGCCTTAACCCCAAGGTTAATGTATTTGGAGGTGGGGCTTTTGGGAGGTAATTAGGTTTAGATGAGGTCACAGGGTGGGGCCCTCCTGATGCAATTAGTGCCTTCTAAAAGAAGAGGAAGAGAGATCAGAACTCTCCTTCTCTCTCTCTCTCTCTCTCTCTCTCTTTCTCTCTCTCTGCCTAAAAGGTGGCTGTCTACAAGGCAGAAAGAGGGTCTCACAGAGAGCAGAACTTGCTGGCACCCTGAACTTAGACTTCTAGTCTCCGTAACAGTGATAAATAAGTGTATTTTTTTTAAACCACCCGGTCTGTGGTATTTTGTTATAGCAGCCAAGCTGACTAATACAGTAATCAAGGCAGAAATATATGTGCCATTTCATTGTATCTGAATGGTTTGTCATATTATTCATCCTTTATGTAAACCTAACATGAAGCCATGGGATGGCTCCTATTAGCTTACAGAACACAATAGGAAAATGAGACCTTTCTGATGTCTGAGAGTTTGGGGCAGTGGTTCCGATGGCTGAGGACAACCAACCAGGGGCCAAGCACGCCCACCTCTTGAAGGGAGTTGCTGGGCCGTGAATGCAGGACACGCTGAGCAAAGGTGAGGCCAAGTCTGCCAGCATCGTGTCACTCAACGAGCATTTCCAGGTTGTAAGAGAGACAATAAAGACTTCTTTCAGAGCCCAGAGAGCCAGTAGACAGAGAGGACTGTTTTGCTGAAGCTGTGGATATCTGTACGTTTTCCTCCCCCGCGGAGGTAGAGAGGAATTCTTCCCGTATACCTAAAGCTGTGTGAGAGGCAGCTCTGGGAGAACCCCTCACAAAGCCTGACAGCCATCCCTTAGTGTTGGAAGGATATGAGCACTGAAATCTGATCCTCACCTTCCTTTCCATTCCACCCCCCCCCCCCCCCAGCTCCTTCTTTGCTCGTAGTTGTGTCAACAGCCCAGGACCTACACCCAGGGCTCCCCCAGCTCACTTGCAAGTAGTCTGGACCTGCAGAGCAGGAAGCGGCTCCGAGCACAGGCTGGGGGCCAGTGCGTCAACCCCGGTTCCGCCCCGCACCAGCTGGGGAACCTCAACTTCTCTGTGCCTCACTTTCCTCATCTGCAACATGAGAATGCTAGTGGTCCCTACATCGTAGAGCTGCAGGCAGCATTCGGTGAACACCACACAAGTGGGTTTGTTAAGTGGGTGAGGCCTCTGGTCCTTATCGCTGCCCTAGTCCCCGAGGTCCAGGGGGAATATGAAATGCTGAGAAAGCACAGCGTCTCCCTTCAAAAGAAGCCTCGATGACAGGATCTTCTCCCCTGCCTCCCCCGCCCCCACGGCCCTGTTCTCATAGCTCTCCTCAGGAGAGTGTTAGAGGGATTTTGTAGCTATTTTCCCATCACTCTACTTAGAGAAAACAAAATCTATTTCCTTACAACTAATAACAGCCACCCTGTGAGGGAAGGAGGGGATATGGAAACACAAAGTCTGCTAACAGAGTCTGAAATCAGTCTCCTAAGTGTGTCAGGTGCTGGGCAGATGCAAAGAAGCGTGAGGTGCATGTTGGGTAGCATGGAGTTTACAGACGAGAAGGGGACACAATTCCAACAATACCGCTAAGATGCAATACAAGGCCACATGCAATTCAGTGCTAAATTGTGTCAGGCCTGGAGGTGCCCGAGAAAGAGGTTCCATGATGCCTGAAGCGGCCTAAAGGCCACATCCTGGCCATGACGCATGTCACCTAGTCAAGGAAACCAAGAGCATCCTGATTAGGTTTCTTCTTTCCCAGAGGATGTTGATCCTGGCCGTGTCAGGTCACTAGATGTGACGCACATCTTTTGGCTGGGGATTACCAAAATTTCAAAATCCATGACTTGAACGTTGACCAGCTTTGATAGCTCGTGGGTGTTTCCTTCTGACCGTGTCCCTCTGCCCCCCAGCCACCACCACTGGCCTGGTGCTCCTTTGAGGTCAGCGTGGATGAAAGATTCACCTCCCTGCGTTCACCTCCTTGGCAGGGATCTGCCCGAGCATGAGCAGAGCCATTCAGAGGGTGAGGGAAAGAGGCCAGGCCTGCCAGACGCCCCCTCAGGTCTCTGCTTCCTTCCTTAGAGAGAGCATGTGCTTTGGAGCATTAATTTAGCCGCAGGGACCTCATCATGTGCCAGAAGTGATGCCCCCAGAGGAAATGGAAGTGTTTTGCATGGCAGCCTGCCACAGCATTCAGCTGCAAGAGGGGAGTGGCTCTCTTTGGCAACACCATGATGGCTGCCTCCTTCAGGACCATGCACTCATCACCCCAACTGCAGGGACTGCTAGCTACTTGACGGCTCACTGCTGAGGCCCTCTTCAGGAATTGCCTTCTGCCAAAGAATTCAGGCTATCCTCTGGGAGCAGCCTGCATCCAAAGACTGGTCAATATGGGAGACAGAGTCCCATGCCGCTAGCCTCTTGTTGGGGCAGCCGTGAGGGACCATCCCAGCTCTAGAGCTCCCTTTAGGACCAGCTCAGGCCAAATGCGCCACAGTTCAGCTTCTCCCTTTGCCCAGTCTGGCTCCCCTCACCCCCCAACAGCAGCTTTTCCAAAGTACTCTCTAGTAAACCTGTGTGCACGGTACAGAGGCTCAGAGTCCATTTCTGGGAGATTCCAACCTGCACGCGTGTGACCCCCTGGAGCCTCTCTAAACCCCCTCTGCAGCCAGGCTTGGCTCCAGTGAGGATGAGGAAGTGTCCTCCAAGCGTCATCGGGACTTTTTTCTACCTCTAGGTCCACAAGACCTTGGCAGGGCTGATTCAGGGCTGGGACAGCCCGGGGCAGGATATAGGCCAGAGTTCCTTTTATTGATCACCGCCGGTAGTGTCTTGTTTTGACATCATACTGTCTCTTAATGCTTAAGCACCTTCCTTTATGACAGCCTGAACCCTTCCAGGGGCAGCTCCCTGAATTCCCATCACAGGCCTACAGAGCTCCGGAGTTCGACTCTCTGGTGTCTGAAACAAAATGCCAAGACCTGCAAAGTCCAAAGTCGCCATGTGCTCAAGGAGCCAGCCCTGCATCCTCAAAGGTTCAGGACATCATCCTAGCCCTGCACTGCAGCCGCACCCCAGCCCCATCTCAGCTTCTCACTGGCCGTGAGGGCCTGGACACGTCACCTACCTTCACTAAGCCCTAGTTTTCTCCTTTGTGGAGCAGGGCTAATGAAGAGCACCTGATCTGTAAGCACTTTGCAGAATCATCTAGTTCAATGCCTACTGAGGGCAGGAATTCCCCTTGAAGTACGTGGTGGGCCAGCTTCTGCTTGACTGCTCCCTGGCACCCCACCGTCTCACAAGGCCTCTCAGTGTATTGCTGCCTGCTCTAGTTCTTAGAAAGTTCTTCCTTATAACAAACGGGAACTTACCGCCCTAGACTCTACCACTGACCCTAGTGTTGACTTAGACACTATACAAAGTAACGTTTAAGTTTTGTTCTATATGAAAAACCCTCAAACATTACTCCCTTTCCCTACGAACCACCAAACACCATATTTCTCTTTTCAGGCTAAACTTTCCCGGTCCCCTTTTCCCATAAATTCCAGATTCCCCATCATCCTGGTTATTTCCCTCCAGGAAACTTTCAGTTTCCTCTTTAAATGTAGAGCCTAGAATGGAATCCAATATTTACGATGCTATCTGGATAATAATTCCATTCATACATTTAAAATAATATTCAGGGGCGCCTGGGTGGCGCAGTCGGTTAAGCGTCCGACTTCAGCCAGGTCACGATCTCGCGGTCCGTGAGTTCGAGCCCCACGTCAGGCTCTGGGCTGATGGCTCGGAGCCTGGAGCCTGTTTCCGATTCTGTGTCTCCCTCTCTCTCTGCCCCTCCCCCCCCCTTCATGCTCTGTCTCTCTCTGTCCCAAAAATAAATAAAAAACGTTGAAAAAAAAAAATTTAAAATAATATTCAACTTACGGCAATTTAATTTACAACTATCTTTTCAAGAAGATGTTTGTTATATTTAATATACCATGCTGCCCCAACCTTAGTGATTTTCTTAGACTCATCGGGTTTAAATGGATTAGCATGCTTCTGGCTGCAGTGATAGAGTACCCAACTAACAGTGACTTAAGTAATAAAAATCTTTAATTATTTCACAAAATGGGATGGCTAATCAGAGATTGTTGATTTTTGTTTGATGAGGGGCTCAACAATGTCCATCACAGACACTGACTTTGGTCTGCATGGTAGTGAGACCACTGTTGCACTTCTAAGTGGCATATTTGCATAATCACATTAAAGGCAACAGAAAGAATCAGGCTTTCTTACCCCTCCCCCCTCTCTATCAGGGAACAAAATCCTTCTCAGAAATTACCCACCTTATTTCCACACATGTCTTATTGGCTATAACTTGCCCTATGCCTGATACTAAACTGATCACAGGTAAAGGGAATTAGGAACCCATATTTGACTGATACCAATCAAGGTATATCCTCCTTCTACCGCCCTACCCACTGATTTGGGGGATGGCCCTTTCTTCCCAGAACACGCTGCCTGAGGAAGAAGTATAGGCACTCAAAAGCATCTGTCGTGGTATCCTAGGATACAAAATCACTTTAAAGTTAATGCTACCTAGGGGCGCCTGGGTGGCTCAGTCCGTTGAGCATCTGACTTCTGCTCAGGTCATGATCTCACAGCTCATGGGTTTGAGCTTGGCGTTGGGTTCTGTGCTGACAGCTCAGAGCCTGGAGCCTCCTTCAGATTCTGTGTCTCCCTCTTTCTCTGCCCCTCCTCTGCTCGTACTCTGTCTCTCTCTCCCTCTCCCTCAAAAATAAATCAGGGTTAAAAAAAAATTAAAGTTAATGTTACCTAACCACCTCTGCAATGATCAAAGTTTCAACACTTTACTTAAATAAATAGGGATGCTATTTTCCAAGAAACTATTAGACAGTTTATTCTTTAAGTTATTCTTTATGATTTAATTCTAAAGTTTTCTCTGTTTTCCTTGGGTCATCCACCTTTTTTCCAAAAAGTGGCCATTCCAATAGTTTAAAAACTTTTTTCTCCCAAGTTAAACATACCCAATCCTCTCTTCAGTCTTCATCATTTGGTTTTGAAAACTTGCACAATGCTATTCATTCTTCTACAAATGCCCTCCAATTTTTCTGCTTGGTGCTCACTGCATTCGTGCTTCCAGCATGGTTTAATTAGTGTAGTATAGAACCAAACTATTGCTTCTCTTGTTTTAATTTAAGTTAATCTAGTTCTAGTTGCAACAGTAATGTATATGTACTGCAAAAATAATTTAATAATTCTGGTGAGCTTTTGAAGATCACTATACGATACTACCCTCTTTCAAGTATCTTCTTCCCTAATCTACCCAGAATCTACCCATATCTTCCATTTCTTATTCAACTTCACACCAGTATCATTCCTCTTCAAAGCCAGCTCCCAAAGCCAAGATAAGATCCCGTATGTGTTTCCAGAAACAGTGTGAGCCCCAGATTTGGGAGCATTCTCCAAAAGCTGTGGATTTCTACCCTCAGTTAATTTTTCTCCCTTTGGAAATTTGGGAATTACCTTCCCTGTTTTAGATTCTATTTTTCTATTAATACAGCCCAAGATCACATCGGCTTTTTAGGCACCACATGTTTCAAGACCTCCCTCATTACATTTTTTTGATTCCCTGTGAGCGTATTATTGATAACCAGGATTCTGTGGGCGGCCATTCAGCAAAATCTCCTCCTTCCTGTAAAGTTTTTCTGTAGGCCAAGTACAAGACCTTTATTTACGACTATAACATTTCATCTTCTTGGATTTGACCCATTGTCTAACAAAAAGGTCTTTGGATACTGATTCTGTCACCCAACGATTTTCAGTATCTCTCTCTTAACAAACTCTAGAAACTGCTGTGAAGAATGTTCTGTAAATGTCAGACAGTAATATGAGTCATGTCTGCTGCCAGAATTTCAGACAATTTCACACTACATTTGTAGCTAAGCCTTTCAAACTCATGACCAAAGACGGCTGCTTTTTCTGCACCTTCTTCTCCACTTTGCCTACATGTGTCGTGTGAAACTTTCCAGGAATTTAAAGACCATGGGTCTTCCGGGAATTTGGAAAAGAGAAATGACCACAATTCCAGGTGCCCAGATGTCTTGCCTGTATGCTGTTGCCTACTTGTCTTCTGTGTGCTTCCCTTGGTGAAGGCTTTGTTTCCGGGGGCATTTCCGTCAGCCCAGCTACAGTCCAAGTGCCCTTCTCCAGCTCCTTTCTGTAGCTTTCAATTTCCTGCTCTCCCAGACCCAAAGACCCTGTAATAGGCTTAATTGTGGCCCCCAAAGATATCAGGTCCTAATCTCTGGAACCTGAATGTTAACATACATGGCAGAAAAAAAATCTTTGCAGATGTGATTAAGTTCAGGATGAGGAGATGGAGATATTATTCTGGATTATCTGGGTGGGCTTGTAATGCAATCACAAGTATCCATCTATGAAGGAGACAGAGGAAGATCTTACTACACAGAGGCAGAAGAGAAGAAGGCAATGTGACCACAGAGGCAGAGACTGGAGTGCTGTGACCACAAGCCAGGGAATACTGCTAGCCATCCAAGTCATAAAAGACAAGGAACAGATTCCTCCTTAGAACTTGTAGATCCTGCCAATACCTTGATGCCAAGCCAGTGAAATTGATTTCAGATTTCAGGTCTCCAGAGCAGTGAAAGAATAAATTTCTGTCGTGTAATCTACTACTAAGTGTGTGTTAATTCATTAGAGTAGCTATGGGAAACTAGTACAGACCCTAAGGGCCCCTCTAGGAAATGCTCAAGTCCTGATCCTTTCTCCCCACTACAGGTCTGTCAGAGCTCCTTCTGCAGCCGCCATGTCCTAGGTTGCTCTTTCTTTCTTTCTTTCTTTCTTTCTTTTTCTTTCTTTCTTCTTTCTTTCTTGTTTATTTATTTTGAGAGAGAGAGAGAGTGGGGGAGGAGCAGAGAGAGAGAGAATCCCAAGCAGGCTCCATGCTGTCAGCTTGACACCTGATGCAGGGCTCCAACTCACAAACTGTGAAATCACCTGAGCCAAAGTCAGACACTTAACCAACAAAGAGTTTCATGGCTTCAGAAAGAAGAAAAAGAGCACTTCTTCCCAGAGTGATCAAGGGTATAAAGTCAGTATGTAAGCTAAAATTCCAACAGGTAGAATAGAGGTGTGTGTGTGTGTGTGTGTGTGTGTGTGTGTATGAGTGGGACACTCACACACCCACACACCCACCCATACACACACACACACACACACACACACACACACATACATACTCCTCTATTCTATCTGTTGGAATTTTAGCTTTCTTCTTTCTGAAGCCATGAAACTCCTTGTTTGTTCTCTTATTAAGGCATTCCTATTACAGTTAACCTGGTTTTTGCCTCTCAGTATTATAAGCTCATAGGTCCCATGAGACTTTGTGTCCCTAGACACCTTCTCCATAGTTGGCCCTCAGTAGAGGTGAGACCTGGGTGTCAGTAGCCTGATGGTGGTCCTTCAAGACCCCTAGCTTTCCTGGCTTCAGCACCCTTTAGGATTTATTCAAGATGGACTTAAACTCCAATCTCACAAACAGTGGGAAGAGATGTGGGAAGATGTGAGGTAGGAAAGGCTGATGGTTCCTGATTGCTCTGAATTCCACTCCCTCTCCTGTGTTTCTCCTTGAGTACATCTCTTTTCTATATAACATCTCCCATTGTGCCTCTGAGGCACAATGTCTTTTCCCAAAAGGACAATTAATACAAGGTTGTGTATTCAGGAAACTTTTTCTGAAAGTTTGAAGGGAAAGGGAGTGATCAGTTATGTCCTAGTCTCACACAGCACAATGTAAACTTGAAGAAATACCAGCCATGCCTCTCCTTTAAAAACCTTTGGTCAAGACCACCAACCAAGGATGTCTGCAGGGCGTCCTCTCTGAGTACTGTCTAGGCCTCTGCTGTTTCCCTGCCCCTCAATATCTCTAAGTGAAATTTCTTATTCTCAGTCATGCCAAGAAATTGAGCAACCTCTAGCCTCTTCCTAAGCCTAGCCTCCAGCATATAACTTTGCCAACAGTCAGTTGAACAGGCTGTTGGATCCAGGACTCCACCCATAAGCATCAGAGCAGACGTTTGAAATTATAATTTGTCATTTTTTTCACAGACCACTTCGAATTCTTGGGCTGGGATGACCTCTCTCCAACCACCCTGCCCCCAACAAAGAGGCAGAGGGAACAGCCTGTTTATGCTTCGCAGCATTATTGGTTGATTAATGAATATGGGCTGTTCAAGCAGTCGACCTTTTGGGACTGGTTTTACTTTACCAAGAGATAAAGACCCACGAGAAAATCTCACTGTTCCTTAATCTGAGTGGGCTGGTTTTCTTTGAAGTTTAATCAGAGAAAAAGGAAAGGAACTAATACAAAACAAAGCCCCCAAAGCCTTGGATTCTTGGGTTTTTGAGTCATCTGTGCAATACTTTCCTTCACTTCACAGGAAGGGAGAGAAAGAGCAAGAAAGTGTATTGGTTTCCTAGGGCCTCTGTAACAAAGCATCACAGACTGGGTGGCTTAAAACAGTGGAAATGTATTTGTCCAGTTCTGTAGGCCATAAGTCCAAAATCACAATGTTAGGAAGGCCTTGGTTCCTTCTGGGGGCTCTGGGAGTGAAGTCGTTCAACGCCTCTTGCCTAGGTTCTGCTGGTTTGCTGGCAATCCTCAGCATACCTGGGATCTACACCCTATTTCCATTCTGAGGTTCAGGGCATGTGAATTTGGGGTGGAGGGGCCACTGTCAGCCTAGCACAGAAAGGAATGGGCTGTAGGCATGGTTGGGGAACTGCAGAAGCTCTCTTCATTCCTACCCAAGGGGCTCATCTTGAGCATGTATTTCAGAAGCAGGGTGGTTTCGACTCCTGCTCTCAGTAATAGCATCCTTGTGCTCCTGTGACCCCAACCTCTCACCTTATGAGTCTCTCCCCTCTCCTTACCTCTGACTCCTCACCTTTAAAACGGGGTGATAGTAGTCCTTACTTCAAAGATTTGTTGTGAAGATCACGTTCAATAATCAATGTGGAGTGCTTGGAACCGTTTTTGGCACATGGTTTGTGCTCAATAAACGTTACCAGCTGCCTGTATTTTCTGAGTGCTTTTTGCTTATAGGGGCCATCGGATGCGTTAGGGACAAAAAATTACCCAGCCAAAGCTTCCGCCCCAAAGGTACTTGCCAACTTATAGTGGAAACTTTAACAAGATAAATAACCATATAAATTTGTATAAACTAATGTGAGTGGTGAGTGGGTCAGCTGGCAATTGAGAAGGAAGACAGTTGTAGCATGACCCCTTTGGAGACAGAATTCACTGAAGCTTTTTCTATAAGGAGCAATGTTCTTCAGGGCTTATGGGGACACTCGAACAACATGGGGCATTTGTGCAGAACACTGCAATCCAACCAGCGCTTCCTCATAGATGCCTTGAGCAATCCTCACGATGACCTTATGCAACAGGCAAGGCGAATTTCATTACAACTGGAGAAAACTTTGAGTCAAAGAGGTTAATAAGTGATTTCTTTGAGGTCACCGAGCAGATCCAGGTATCAAATTCAGTGCTCTTTGCCTGATGCAGCAAATGACAGGTGGTCACACTCTGGGCCAGTTGACCAGTTGGCCAGCTGCATTAAAGGAGGAGACACTACAGGCTCCAGGATCACTGCATCTCCTGACAATGACAAGATGACAAAGATGACAATGAGGATGTGGTGTCTTGATTTATGTCTGTTCTGGATTTCAAAAGTGGTTTGGGAATTGCTGAGAAAACTAAAAACTAGATTTCAAACTGAACTTGGCTGCTCATCTGTTATTTGATAAAAGGTGGTTGTTTGGTCAGATAAAATATTTAATGCTGAGTGCGTCCTGACATTGGGAAAGGAGACTGTTAATCATTTTACCTGACTTTGCCTCATGGAGCTTTGCCTGAAAAGTCAAGTGCAAATGACTCTGAACAACAGATGGCCTTCCCAGGAAGTTCTTCCTTCAGATTTGAGGACCAACACTTCTTACAATTTTAACTTTAAGCTCCTTTATATTTAGCCTTTCTAATTGTTTAATATCTGTAAATAAGCTTTTATTTCCCCCCTTTTTGAATTTAAATTTTAGTTAACATACAGTGCAATATCATTTTCAGAAGTAGAATTGAGTGATTCATCACTTACATATAACACCCAGTGTTTATCACAAGTGCCCTCCTTAGTACCCATCACCATCTATCCCATTCCCCACCCACACTCCCCTCCAGTAACCTGTAGTTTATTCTCTATTACTAAAGGTTTCTTGTTGGGAGATTGCCCTGGATTATCTGGAAGATCCTTAAATGCAATCACAAGTGTCCTTAGAAGACAGAGGCAGAAGATTTGACAAACATAGAAAGGTAATGTGACCACAGAGAAAGTTTGGAGGGAGGTAGCCACAGTCACCGGGAGCTGGAAGGAAGGGACAGATTCTCTTCTGGAGCTGCCAGAGGTAGCTGACACTTTGGTTTCAGGGTTACCATAATGTTAGTAGAAGCAGGCTTTGGGGAGTTACACACCTTTGGGACTGAATCCATAATACTGAAAGACAAAGAGATGGGTGTGTGTCTAACATTCATTATGGGTTTGTTTTTGTTTTTGTTTTGTTTTGCTTTTTGCTTTCCTGAAGAATTATATTTACACTCCCCAAGCTAGCCTACTTTGGGTCAATCCCTGGGTCTACCATTTTCTAGAATATTTAACCTGGTTCAAAACTACCCAGTTCCTCATAGCAAACTATGCTAAGCCCTAATCAATCCTAGGTGGCACAATTCAGAAAATAACTTATGGAAACTCATATAAATAAACTTTTAAAAGTATGAGGGACACTGCTTTTCATTTTTAAAAAGGAGGGTTGAAGGGGCACCCAGGTGGCTCTATCTGTTAAGGGACCATCTCTTGATATCAGTTCAGGTCATGATGTCAAGGTCGTGAGACTGAACCCCACGTCAGGCCCCGAGCTGAGTGTGGAGCTTGCTTGGGTTCCTCTCTTTTCCTCTCCCTTTGACCCTCCCCCACTCACACACACTGTCCCCCCCTCAAAAAAAGGAGGGTTGTCATGTAAACATAAGAATCCTTCCATAATGTACTAAGCCTGTCCACATAGATTTAAGTTCCACCTCCTTTACTTTGGCAATTATGTTTATTTTCCTTCATAAAATATGAGTAATAATATCCGCTTCTTAGATGTTAAATGAAAGATGCAATAAGGCAATATATAAAGACAGCAGTGTTTGATCTTTTACTTGTGGACAATCCAATGTTAGATTTTGTTATAGGTCTTGGGATCAGTGGCTGTGGTACACTGTTTATCAAATTCATAACAAACCACAAAAGACCCCAAATACGCAAAGCAATCCTGAGAGAGAAGAACAAAACTGGAGGCATCACACTTCCTTTTTTCAAACTATGTTACAAAGCCCTAATAATCAAAACAGTCTCGTACTGACATAAAAACAAGGAAATAGACCAGTGGAACAGAATTGAAAACCTAGAAATAAACCTTTCATATGTAGTCAACTAATATTTGACAAGGGAGCCAAGAATACTCAATGGAGAAAAGACCGTCTCTTCAATAAATGGTGCTGGAAAAATTGGATAATCACACACAAAAGAATGAAACCAGACTCTTGTTTTACACCACTCACAAATAATTTGAAATGGATGAAAGACTTAAATGTAAGAACTGAAACCATAAAACCCCTAGAAGGAAGTTTTTTCCTAGAAGAAAACTTCCTTGACATTGGTCTTGGCAATGATTTTTTGGATACGTTACAGAAAGCACAAGCAACAAAAGCAAAAATCGGCAAGTGGACCACATAGAACTAAAAAGCTTCTGCAAAGCAGCAGAAACAATCAACAAAATGAAAAGGCAACCTACAGAATGGAAGAAAATATTTGCACACCACCTCTCTGATAAGAGGTTAACATCCAAAATATATTAGGAACTCATATAACTCAATACGTTCTTAACAAGAGTTTTCTTAAAGGGAGGCAACAGATCTCCTCTCTTTGTGCCCTTCGCTGCCACCAGCAGGGTCAGCAGGAGCAAGTTGCCTTGGCAACTTTGGAGCAATGGTCGTCAGCTTCAAGACTTAGTGCAGCCAACAGAACTCTACCTGGCTCCGCTCCCTTCCCTGGGACCATTTATAGGTGCGTGGAGTCAGGTGGTTTGCAGAGCTGACCTGAGGAATTAAAGAGTTGGAAGAACCCAAAACAGGGGAGCAAAAACAGTGTGAGAAGAAAGCTGCCCCGATAGGAGCCTTTTGCCCTCCGTGGTAGTTTGGCTCCATCTCCCTCCACATCCACAGGAAAGCAATGTCCTGATGAAACACTTTAGGAAGACTGCCAGCGTCCAAACATCCGTCTCCAAGGCAGCGGGAGATGAGCTCAAAGCGAACCACTTAAAGAACGGCAGACAGGATCTTTCGAACACCACACAGATGCACCAATGACCCCCGTTCCTCTTCTTTGGCAGCTTCTTAATTAACAACCCTTTTAGTGAATTCAGTTGTGTGCAAGTCGTGGGCACATTTAATGAATTTTCAGTAATGATTTTTATAAAGCTAACATGAGAAATTAAATGAGAAACCTCTGCCCAAGCTTTTCATTTACAGCAATTAGCAAATGTCAGCCAAGCCACCTGTGTGATTTACAGGGTCTAAGGACCCGATCCTCCTTTTCCCTGCTGGGTTTGCCCAGATAATTGGAACCTCTACAGGGAAGTTTTTTATTGAGAGGCTGATAGAACCACAGTGTCTCGCAGAGATAATTCAGCATTTTCATGCAGTTAGATGGAAAAAAGTTACAACTTTATTTTCACTAGCCTCAAATGGATATTTAGCATTTCCTTTCATTATAAAGATTGGCAAGTGACAGGACTCACAATAATCCCTAGAACTTTTTTTTTTACCAGTTAAGTTGAAGATATTTTCATAACAACGATAGTTGCTGCTGATATCTTGAAATAGCATTTACTAACATCATTACTTCTAAAATAAGATAATTAATAGGCCCACCACTAGATCTGATTTAATGCATTAGCAAAGAAGCACCTATGTTATTATGTCACAAATTTGTTTTTTAAGCAGGTAGATAACTATTTCGAAATAATTATGGTCTGCTTTGTAACCCCATGAATTTTACTTTATGTGTTTAAGCATCTTATTCTGAGGTGACTGGGTGGCTCAGTCTGGTAAGTTCCCAACCCTTGGTTTCAGCTCAGGTCATGATCTCAGGGTCATGGGATCAAGCCCCACATTGGGTTCCATGTGGTCAGCACAGAGCCTCCCTGGGATTCCAAATCTCCCTCTCTTTCTGCCCCTCCCCACTCATGCTCATGATCTCTCTCTCTCTCTCTCTCAAAATAAATAAATAAACATTAAAACAAAAGGAATCTTATTCTGACAAAGGGACCATAGGCTTCACAAGGCCGCCACGGGTTCCATGGCACAAGTAAATTTAAGGCCCTCATAGCAGGAGGCCTCATCCCTGGTCCTCCTGCCCATCAACAGCACACCTTTCTTCTCTCATCCTCATCTGCAACCCCTTTTTGTCCTTCTCTTAGGTGCCCCAATTCCTCCCACCCCAGACACTACCCTGATTAGGGTAACCCTTTTCTGAAAACCATTCCTGAAACATAAACTAAAAGTATAGGCATTGCTTGATTAAGCCTGTAAAATGTGGTCACGAACAGGATTGAGAGAATGTTCATCTGGTGCTCTCAAGTACCCAAAATGCTTTCTAAGTGCAAAAGAATGAGGCCGTGTGGGTGGAACAGCAGGCAGAGGGTTCATGCGAGGGCGGAGGCCAGCCCCTCTTCCGGACGCTCTTGGGGTCAGTCCCCCACTAGGCTGAGAGGCCTGTGTCTACTTAAGCCAGCTGCAGAGTTCCTCGTAAGTCCCACGCCTTAACTGCCACACAGATGCACCATCCTGAGATGCAGCACTCGTGGGAGGCCTTTGGGTTCATTTTCAGCATGAGTGCCCTGGACCGCTGATCTTGTACACGACAACTTACCAGATTAAAAAAGCTAATGTACAGAAATATATTGCCTTTATGGTCAAAAGGTGGCTGACTCGTCAAAAAGGTGTCCCCGGCTCGTAGGGCCAAAATTCTCTAAGAGGCTCCTTGGCATTAAAACTAAGTTTTTAGATCCTGTTTCCCTACTTGCCTTTCTTTTTTCTCCTCTCTCTCCCTTTCCCCTGCCACCTCCCTGGCTCTCTTCAAGGTTGCAATTTGGGGCCTTTGCTGAAAGGGTTGCCTTCACTGGGGTTTATTCTTTGTTTCATAAAAGAAATGAGTTTTCAGAGGATGCCTAGGCCTGGACTTGATGAAACAGGAACAAGTGGGCGAAAAGCCCGGGGAAGTAAAATGCAACAGAAGCTCTCATGGGCTTTGGGGCTTTGGGGCTGTGAGACACATGGGGCTGGAGACCAGCCCACTTAACCATTTATGAGGGAGGGGTCTGGCATCTTGGGACCCTTATGGTCCCCCAGAGGGGTTCTGCCTTGGGCACAAGGGAGCTGTTGCCTGAAGACCACATTTTATTTCATATCCCATTGTAAGTATAGAACAAGACTTTGCAGGGACTGACAAAGGGAGGCCTCAGCAAACCTCAGTTACAAGAAAAGGACAATATCCACTATTATTATGATGCTAGGAAGAAATAATGGAGGTAAAAAAAGAAAGTGCCCAGAGAAGTAGAATTTTTCTGCTCAAGTAGATTGTGCTTCTACGTATATTTTTAAAAACACATTCTTTATGTTTGGCAAACTCATTCTCAAAACCAGTGGTGTCCAAGAGTTTTAGGTGATTCACCGACAGCAGTTAAAGGTCCCCATGCTTACAGTGAATAAAGTACTGGGTGAAGTTTACCCTGAGTTTAAAATTTTTTTTAATGTTTATTTATTTTTTGAGAGAGACAGAGCATGAGTGGGAAAGGAGCAGAGAGAGAGGGAGACACAGAACCCGAAGTAGGCTCCAGGCTCTGAGCTGTCAGCACAGTGCCCGATGCAGGGCTTGAACTCACGAACCGTGAGATAATGACCTGAGCCAAAGTCGGACGCTCAACTGACTGAGCCACCCAGGCGCCCCTACCCTGAGTTTTAGATTCTAGCCAATGGGGTCCAGAATGTAAGGTAAATCAGAGTCAGATGATTTTAAAACCTAATCAGGAGAATGAACTGGTTTAACTAGTAATGGGGAGCCATTGTACATTCTTGAGTAGAGAAGTGATATGAAGTACCAGTTGGGAGAGTAAACTTGGCAGGAGACAGCAAGCTGAATTGAAGGGACAAGAAACTGCAGTCACAATGGTTAAATAATGACTCCAATACTCCAGTATAAGGAGCTTCCTCTTCCTTGCCTGAGAGCTGGACCAGCCAAGATAAACTTCTGAAGTAGATGAATATTTTTATTTCTTACCCATCATCTCTTAGCCCCAGGGTATTGAGCACTCTCATGCTACTGTAAGAACTTTGATAAGACACGCAGGGACATGTCCTATACCATAAAAGAGTCCCACCTTCAAATGTGCTCCCCTACCCTGTCAGAATTCTGTTGCTCCACAAGGGCAAAATGAGATTGACCTCTTGCCTCCAACCTGAGATTGACAGAGACTTGTACTTTCAAAAGAGAATTCAAGTCCATATCAATGGATCTGCAGTCAGTGACCTCTCATGCCGAATGACCTCAGATAGTCACAGAGGAGTTATATTCTTGGCAGGCAGCCTGGCCAGGACTTCCTCCACAAGGTGATGCCTGTGAGCTCATCCTGCACGTCATGGCTTCTTCCCTTCCTTTCCCGGAATTTCTGGCTTCTCTGACAGCTCATACATTCAGGGGAGGCACAGCCTTTAACTTGGAGAAGGCTGGTGCCCCATTTGCCATAATGAAAGCTGGGCTTTGCTGGGAGAGGAAGTCTTGTACCTGAAACAGGTTAGCATGAGCCCCAGTGGCTGGTATCATAGCTTCAGAGAGAGAAAAAAGCAAGAGGAGAGGCCGGGGCAGGGGGGTGGTTAGTCTCCCCAGGTTCTTGCCACCATCTAGAACCTTCTTCTCATTACAAAAATGAGGTCCTTTCAGCTATAACGTTCTAGGAATCATTGGATTTCTTAAGGTAAGCTAACTAGGGTCATTGTGGGTCACCTCCTGTCACAGCTAAAGGTAAAATTGAGCAATTAAGCTGTCACCTCTAAGGAGTTGTCTCCTGGGGCCATTGATCAGCCAAATGGTTAATAAATTTTGAGTATCTCTTCTATTGACTGGTGAATCTTACCAAAAAAAAAAAAAAAAAAAAAATTAAAAGCTCAGCTTCCCGCCCATTGGGATTTCACAGTCTGTCTGGGATACCAGAATCAGGGATGTGGAGCTACTTATCTAAAGGCAAGTGCCATGTAATGGAGTCTTGAGTCCATGAAGGCTCAGTCACCAGGACACAAAGGACCATCTAGATACGAATCGGGTTGATCTGTAAAGTTCTCATGAAGGACAAGGTCTCAGGCTGGGGTCTGTTTCCCTTTACTCTCCATCTACCAGTGGGCAGCATGAGATTTGGGGGGAAAGTTGGGGGAGCAGCCTCAGTACCAGCCACCACAGGATTATTTCCCCCTCAGCTGCCATGTAACCATGTCCGGTGGTTGCACAGGCACCCCCATGACTCCCCTTTTTCCATCAGAGCCTCTGGGGATCACCCATTTCCCTGCACACTCTGAGAAGCACCCAGGGCAGCCTCAGGCCACCGTGGAGCTAAAGAAAGGCAAGTCCAACCTTGTGCATTACAGAGTTTCTCTAAAATGACTCTCTCTGTCCCATGGCTGATGCTGTGGTTGGGGCTTTTTAATGGGCCCATAAACTATCTTTATAGCTGTTCTTGTTTGTTTTGAAAACATTGTAGTTATCAGCAGGATCCTGAAAGAGTTTCATTTCACTCTTCAAGTGGGCCCTATTTTTGGCCTGGTGAGTTGGAGAGCAGAGCGTCTTCATGAAAGAGAAAAGAAGGCAAAAAGAAATGGCTTTTCTAAAAACATTTATGTAGTGCTGTAAGCAAACCAGTGTCAAAGGTGGGAGTTCCCATAAGGATACAATGGAGGCCAAAGGAAGGAGACAGCCCCTTCGTGGGTTCACAGGGCCCTGCCCTCACAAGGCCCCGTGCTTGGATCATGCGGGCAGCCACCATCTTCAAATCTTAACAAGTCTAGAAGATGGGGCTCTGTATTTTCATTTTGTACTGAATCCTGCAATTTATGCAGTCAGCTCTGGCCAGTTGGTCTGTTTTCTGGGAAGTTCTTCCTTATGTTCTCAGAGGACGAGGAGGGAGCTCATGGGAGGAAATGGCCGCCTCAGATGTAAGAGTACAAGCCAAAATTTCTTGGGGCAAATCTGGCTCCAGTCTCACCTGCCAGCCATGTTCCATTTTGAACTGGCTGGTGTCCTCTGGGAAAATAAATCTGTCCTAGAGTAGAAGTTATGTTCCATTTTGAACTGGCTGGCATCTTCCGGGAAAATAAATCTGTCCTAGAGCAGTTTTTGTTTGGCCAAAGGGTGTCCACAATGAGTACAAGAACTCCGATGAACGATGTTGGCCCCTCAGGTAGCAGGAGGTTTCTTGGAAACCCCGGAATTGGGCTGGGCTGAGGAGCCATATTTATTTCCTACAGCTGCTTTAACAACTTCCTACAAACTGGGAGGCTCAATACAACACAGACTTATTCTCTTATAGTTCTGGATACCAGAAGTTTGCACTCAGTCTTAGGGGGCCAAAATCAAGGTGTCTGAGGGCTCTGGAAGCGAATCCGATCTTTGCTGTTTCCGATTTCTGGTGGCCAGCAAGTCTTGACTCATCGTGTGGCCTCATCATCCCCGCCTCTGTCTCCATGGTCATATTGTCCCCCCCTTCTTTATTAAATTTTCCTCTGCCCCCCTCCAATAAGGACACTTATAGATTACATTTAGGGCCCATCGGGATAATCCAGGATAATGGTCCACCTCAAGATCCGTTATTTAATCACTTCTGCAAAATCGCTTTTGCCATATAGGGTAAGGTTCACAAGTTGTGGGGTTTCAGATGGGGCCATTATTCTGGCTACCACAGGGGCAGTTAGAGAAGCTGGTGCTCAGTTGAGGAGCTTAGGGGGTTTTCCTCCCTGCAACTCTCCCGGATCTGAATTCCAGAGGGATCCAGCAGCCGATCACCTCTGCAGCGGCATCTCAGGGGAAGCACAAGTAGAGAGAGGAAGGAGGAGGATGAGAGGAGGGCCCCCAGGACCTTGCTGTGTGCCTAGCTGGTTAATACAATAAATCAATTTGAGTCATGGCATGTATAATCTTAAAACTTAGTTTGACCCAGAGAAGAGACGAATAAAATGATTTCATGTCATGGAGAGGCCCATGAGGAGACATTGAGTTAGGCCCTAGGGATAAACCATATAAATTTACCAGTAGACAAGGGTGGACCACCAGAACCAAAAAAGAGCAGCTTGAGCCCTATACAAAGCAGGGAGATGGCCTAAAATGAGCTCCACAAGGATGGGTCTGCCTCCGTTCTGCCGCAGAACACGACTGAGGCCAGAGCAAGGCAGGAGGGAAATGGGAACAGGTAGCCAGTTGTCTCAAAGGCTGCTGCTTGACTGCCTCCAACTGTGGACAGTTTACACACCAGGGAAAATGGCCTCAAATTATCACCAGCAATGAAAAACATAGGTAATATTAGTCCCTTGGAAATGGGCCTGGCATTGTTGGTGGAATTTGGCATGAATCAGGTGCTGTGCAGAGCCAGCCCGAAGCACCCATGAGGGGTATGGAGTTTCTCCTTTGTTTTTCTTGTCCCCTAAGAGCCCCTCCTAATCCCCACCTTGCCTCATCAAAGTCCCCCAACACTCAACTTGCTGTGCCCGATGCTGTCCCCATCTTTAGGGTTCTATCAGCAAGGGTTCTGGGAGCAGCAGAAGAAAAACAAATTTCTAGAAGAAAAAGTGAGCAACATGTTAAAAACCAAATAAGTGATGCCCCTACTCTGTATCAAAATCCAGAAGGAAATGAGCTTTTTGCAGGGGGTGGTACTTGGATGTTACCTTGAATGGTGAGCCAGACTTAGGCAGAGGATGTGGTGGTAGATGGGAGGGCTAGAATCAGGGCCACCTATGGGGCCACAGGGCCACCATAGTCTGGTCTCAAAGGGACAAGGCCCTAAACTGAGGTGATGGCAATAAGAACAAAGGGCAATGAAAATAGGGGTAATATGGCCAAAAAGAGGGCTATCCACCCGCCCACCACCCAGACGTATTCTCTTGGCCTTCCCCGTCCAAATAACAGCACCTCTGTGCCCAAACCCAGTGGTCGTCCATGGTTCCTTTCTCTTTCACTCCGAGCCCTGTAGCTAAGCACCGTCAGCTCTATTTTCCAAACGCACCCTGAATCATGTAACTTCTAATTAGCTTCCAGAGTTACTGAGACAGACTGCTTTAGATGTATGAAATCACTCCCTTCTTCTCAAAAGACCCCACAAGTTAAACTCTATGTCCTTATCTTACCGACAAAGACATTGGGACACAGAGAGCTCACACAGTAGCAGAACTGGGGCAAGACCCATTATGCCAAGCCCTCTCCACCTCCTGTGACTGGTTAAAGTAAGGGTACAGGTCTAGTCGTGAACATGGAAATCGGCTCGGGATGCATTGCCAAGTGAGAAAATAAGACTTCCATGCACGTGTGTGCAAGCACACATCTACCTTTGAAGAAATGGTGTGTTCCCACATGCAGAGAAAATAGTGTAAGACAATACCAACAAAACAGTGACATTAAAATGGGAGAGTAGGTACGTTCTGCGGTTGTTTTATACCTTTATTTTTAATTCCTACAGTAACCTCGAATAGGTCTTTGCTCCAATTCCTCCTTCTCAGTGAGGCTTCACCAGCACCCTCACACCCACCCTCACACTCACCCCCTCCTACTCCTGCTTTATCTTTCTCTGTGGCACTTACCAGCATCCAATATGCCATACATTTTACCTCATTATTTTAGTAATTTTCTGTCTCTCTCCTCTAGAATATGAGCTCCATGAGGGTGAGATTGTTTTGTTCACTTCTATAGTCCTAGACCTTAGAACAGATAAGCCATAGCAAGCACTCAGTCTGTTGAATGACTGAATGACTGAATGAAAGAAATAGTTGAGCTGAAAGAAAAAGCTTGTCATATTTATAAGCAAACATCACAGACGACCTCTGCTCCTAAGGCAGACCCAGACAGGCGACTCGCTCCGGTGTTCCTGTGACTCTGGTGTTCCCGCCAGCTTACTCCTGAGGGTGCTGCTGCTGGTGGGCAGCCAGCCATTTGCCGGGTGGCCTGCAGTGTACCTGCCTTCCTGTTCTCTGCTGCATGTACAGAGCCTGCAGCCCTCGGAAATCTCATTCCCAGCCAGCTTCGTGTAACTTTGCTCCCTGTCCTTGGTGGAAGTGGTCCAGCTCTCTTCTGGGCCACAGTGAACGGCGGGTCAGGATACTGTCAACAAAGCCAGGTGCTAACTGCTCCCTGCTCAGTAGCTATGTTCAAAACAGCTCAACTCCCAGGCCTGAGAGTCCTCTGTGCCATCTGTGCACATCCTTCCAGAGACATGAGAGAGAAAGACATACAGTCCCCAAGGCCATTGCATTCGGGACAGTCGAGGAACTGAAATCTCCCTTCTTGCGACACAGCGCGGGGACGTTCCTGGTGCCATGAGGTTAACATTTCGGTTTTATAACCAACTGGGGAAAAACCTGGAGGATTGTTACTTTTTGAATCTCCTGGGAGACTGATGTTGTTGGTGTGTATGTGAGTGTTTTCACTTTGACTTTTTAAGATTGTTAGAATACCATTATATAACGTCAAAGAGAATCTATCAAGCATGATCCCACCATCCTAACATTATGCTTCTCAGTTTTCAAAGTTCAATCCTGGCCTGTAGGTACATAGCGTCATGACAGTCACAGTCTACACACAGGTTGGCACTCTGCTTTAAAAATTGTTCTTGGGCGCCTGGGTGGCTCAGTCGGCTAAGCGTCCTACTTCAGCTCAGGTCACGATCTCGCAGTTCGTGGGTTCGAGCCCCGCGTTGGGCTCTGTGCTGACAGTTCAGAGCCTGCAGCCTGTTTCAGATTCTGTGTCTCCCTCTCTCTCTGACCCTCCCCCCTTCATGCTCTATCTCTCTCTGTCTCAAAAATAAATAAACGTTAAAAAAATTTTTTTTAATTGTTCTTTATAAAAGAGTATGCTTAAGACTTCATAAGGCTGGGAATGCAAGCCAGTGCAGCCACTCTGGAAAACAGTTTGGAGGTTCCTCAAAAAATTAAAAATAGAACTTCCCTACGACCCAGCAATTGCATTACTAGGTATTATTCAAGGGATACAGGTGTGCTGTTTCAAAGGGACACATGCACCCCCATGTTTATAGCAGCACTAGCAACAATAGCCAAAGTATGGAAAGAGCCCAAATGGCCATCGATGGATGAATGGATAAAGAAGAGTGGTATATATATACAATGGAGTATTACTCGGCAATCAAAAAGAATGAAATCTTGTCATTTGCAACTACATGGATGGAACTAGAGGGTATTATGCTAAGAGAAATTAGAGAAAGACAAATACCATATGACTTCATTCATATGGGGATTTTAAAAGACAAAACAGATGAACATAAGGGAAGGGAAACAAAAATAATATAAAAACAGGGAGGGGGACAAAACAAAAGAGACTCTTAAGTATGGAGAAAAACAGAGGGTTACTGGAGGGGGTGTGGGAGGGGGAATGGGCCAAATGGGTAAGGAGCATTAAGGAATCTACCTCTGAAATCATTCTTGCACTAGATGTTAACTAATTTGGATATAAATTTTTAAAAATAAAATTTAAAAAATTAATTAATTAAAAAAGAGAAGGAAAAAAAGAAAGAAAGAAGAGAAAACAAAAAAAAAAAAACCAAAAGCAAACCTTCATAAGGCTAGAGGCACTTGGGTGGCTCAGTCAGTTGAGCATCCATCTCTTGGTTTTGGCTCATGGTTTTGTGGGTTTGAGCCCCGTGCCGGGCTCGTGCTGACAGTGTGGAGCCTGCTTGGGATTCTCCATCTCTCTGCCCCTCCCCTACTAGGGCCATCTCTGTCTCTACACAAATAAATAAGCTTTAAAAAAAAAAAAAAACTTCATAAGTCTAGTTATTAAAGCCTGTATTATATTCTTAAAAATTTTTTTTAATTATTTTATTTTATTTTTGAGAGAAAGAGAGACAGTGTGAGCAGGAGAGCGACAGAGAGAGAGGGAGACACAGAATTGAAAGCAAGCCCCAGGCCCTGAGCTGTCAGCACAGACCCCAAACAGGGCTCAAACTCACAAGCAGTGAGATCATGACCTGAGCTGAAGTCGGACGCTTAACCGACTGAGCCACCCAGGTGCCCTGTATTTTTTAAGCGGTATGGGATGAGAGGAGCACCTGGGTGGCTCACTCCCTTGAGGGTCCGACTTCGGGTCAGGTGATGATCTCACAGTTCGTGGGCTTGAGCCCTGCATCAGGCTCTGTGCTGACAGCTCAGAGTTGGAGCCCACTTCAGACTCTGTGTCTCCTTCTCTCTCTGCCCCTCCCCAGCTCACACTCTGTCTCTCTCTCTCTCAAAAATAAATTAAAAAAACATTGAAAGGTATGGGATGAGAGAAGACAGGAGAGAATCCCTAAAACATCGAGCGGCCACACACTGCTGCTGGGGCCACTCTATCCCATGCTCACCAAATGCACTAGCTCCACGGTTTGCAAACCTTGGGTTTTGTCACCTCTTCACACTCTTAAACATGATTAAGGACCTCAAAGAACCTTCACGTGTGTGGGCTATAATGTTTACCGAGTTAGAAATTAAAACTGCGTAAAGTTCTAAATGCTTATTTCTACTTATTGAATATAATAGTAACAATTCCATGTTGTCATAAATACTGTATTTTTATGAAAAAGTAACTATACTCTCCAAAACAAAGGGAAATTTAGTGACAGGACTGGAATTGTTTTGCATTTTTGCAAATTTCTGTAAAGTCTGGCTTAATAAAAGACATCTGGATTCTCTAACTTCTGCATTCAATCTGTTGTAATATGTTGCTTTGGTTGCAGTATATGAAGAAAACCCAGCCTCTTACAGATGCGGAATCAGAAAAGAGGGGACTATTTTAATAGCTTTTTCAAATAATTGCAGATGTTGTCTGTTACCCAAAACTTGACAAGTGGGAGTTCATTAAAGATTAGTTGTAATGTGCAATCTGAAACGGTATCAGTGAACTTTTTGTATCTGCTACATTAAAATCTATTTGTCTATCTTACACTTGGAATGGATCTTTTATTCATGCCGGATTTTGAAACATCATGCGTGGGTCATTTGGGAAATATCCGTTCACTGAGATATACAGAGCTTCCTAATGTTGACGCATTTTATTATAAAGTATTTAAAAAATCACATTTGTTCATATCACCACTGACTAATCAGAGAAGTCTTTAAGTGTTGGGAAGCTTTCAAGCTCATAGTGTGAACAAAAGCTTCCCAAAAATCTATCTTTTGCTTAAAATCTTAAATCTTATTATTAGCAACACACGATATTAGTTGTTTTCCTCAAACTAACAGACTCACTCGATTCACTTTGGAAAAAGTATCCGCCAGGTACTCTAACCTGAATTGTCATAGCTCGTCAGTCCCTCTGTCAAGTAAAAATGGTGTTCCATGAAAAATGTTGTTAGTTCAGCTTGTAACTCAAACAACTGCAATGTGCTTTTTTTTTTTTCTTTTTATGACAATCAGTGTACTTAGGTCTGCAGCAGAAATGCTTTATGGATACTTGCTCATGGCGTCACACATAATGTTAAAAAGATGTTCTTAGGTGAAGCTGACTTTTTTTTTTAATTTTGTTTTAATGTTTATTTATTTTTGAGACAGAGAGAGACAGAGCATGAACGGGAGAGGGTCAGAGCGAGAGGGAGACACAGAATCTGAAACAGGCTCCAGGCTCTGAGCGGTCAGCACAGAACCCGACGCGGGGCTTGAACTCACGGACCGCAAGATCATGACCTGAGCCGAAGTCGGACGCTTAACCGACTGAGCCACCCAGGCGCCCCGAAGCTGACTTTTTTTTAATTGTGATTGTGTGCTGGTAAAATACATGGTTTTAATACCACACTGTGTTAAAGCGTAAAGCCAATGCTTTCATTCATGTGATGGTGCCAGCACTTTGTTCCCTATTGCTTTTGCCCCATTGGGTAAAAGATGCAAATAACATCATAGTACTATTATTATGAAGATAGTTTCAGCTTGCAAACGTCCCAGAAGTGCTCCAGAGACCCCCAAGGTCTGTGGATCATGCCTTGAGAACTGCTGCCTTAGGAAAAGTGAGATGTACCCCTCTGGGCAGAACAATACTTGATACAGTGTGTTGGCATCAGACCCCTATCTGGAGTAAGTTGGCTGAACACGTGTGAGTCACAGACTCTTTTAACACTTGACTCCACGCCACCCTGTAAGAGAACCAAGTTGTCTTTGCCTCCTTTTCCCTAGGTCACACCCTTTTCTTAACCCTCCGGTCTTACCAATCTGGTGGTGAGAAGAAGCTCCTAAAGATATCCTAAAGAAAAGACTTGTCCTTCAGGCCTGCAGCAGAGTCCCCCAAACTACTTACTCCCTCCCCTAGGCTACAGTTTGGTCTGGCTAGGTTTTCCCAGGACAGGGGATTTTCCCAAGAGGGAACAGCTCTCAGCTTGCCTAATCACCCCCCTACCTAAGGCCAAAAGGATTAAAAAGGGGAAAAAAAGGATGGAACAGTTAAAAACTTTTCCTTCTTACCCCAGATGCGTCCCCTATGAGCTTTGTCCAGCAACGTGCCCTAAACCTCTATTAGAATGCAGAAGGGGATAAGGGGAACTTAAATCTCTCCCCATTTGTATTTAGTGAGTGCCACTCATACTAACAATACAACAACTAACAATTGTTGTGGGATGCTTCTGCTGCTTCTAATGGTTCACAATTATAATAACGCAGCAATAAACACCCCCAAATATATAGTTATTCACCTTCGGAATTCTTTCTTAAGGTTAATCATTCTACCTCTCGGTTTTAGCCAGTATACGCCTAGCATCTGGCAGGACAACATTTTTATATTTATGGCATTTGGTTGGATACTTGGGAACCCTATGACTTATGTGCACCATTCCTTGATTCCAAAAAGAAGAGCTGTCCAGTTTCTATAGAAAGTGTTAGTAATACAAGTGGTATTAGAGAACAGATATTTAGTTGCTAAGACAAGGAGAATCAATGTAATGTTGGGGGGCAGGATCCAGACAATATGACATAGTCATATGCTATGGAAGGTTCTGAGGTTCTCTGCAAATTGGACTTTGTAATGAGGTAGGTGGGCAAGGAGTTAAAATATCAGATTTGAAAAAAATATCAGATTTGAAGGTTAAAACAATTTATCCTACAATTTATCCTACAGACAGAATCTAGTATAGTGGTTTACAGATATGATTTTAAAGTCACATGTGTCTAGATTCCGTTTCCAGCTTTACAAATTGGAAAAGTGACCTAAACTGTCTGAGCCTTGGTTTCTTGCCTCCAAAATGTAAAGTGTAAATGTTACACACTGACAGTGTTCCTATGCCCTTGGACTTCCTTCTGGGTTTGGACATTGGGAACACCAGCTGATGAGAAGGGAAAAGGAGAGTAGAAGTTCTCTTCTCTCATCGACAAAACATCACTACTCTTCTCCGGGCGTCTGCTCTACAATACTCCCTTCCTTCTCAGGTTCCAGTAACCTCTCCTTCCCCAGTCCCTTGGGCCTTAGAGATGCGCACCACTGTGCTTACTGCTAACCCCAGGATCCTTGGAGAGAGAGAGAGGTAGGCAAGTCGTAGTGGGAAGCCCGCCGTCCCAGAGATCCTTCCAACATGGTAGATCAGAAATCCAAACCAGTAAGTCAGAGGTGGAGGCAAACACAATGGTCACTTGTCGCTAGGAAGCAGTGGATCCAAACTTTCATGGAAAACAGTGCAATGCTATACAGATGAAGGAACCATAAAGTGAGCATGAAACTGAGATAAGTTTACAGTCTGGTTAGGAGCTCCTTATTCCGTTTCGGCTGAAACAGGAAGCTGCTCCACCACTTATCATGCTGCAGAGTAAGAAAGGCAACTAATAAGTCACAGGGGTGAAAGGTACAGCACAGAGACTGCAGTTGATGGTATTGTAATAGTGCTGCAGGCTGAGAGTTGGTAGCCACACTTGTGGAGAGCACAGCATAACACACAGACTTGTCAACCAGAAAGCAATGTAACGTTGTGTGCCAACTATACTTCGGTTAAAAAAAAAAACAAGTAAGAAAGGAAAATGGCAGCATCTGGTTGGAAAAGGAACAAAGGGGAGTACAGATGGCTAGTTCTGACAGAAGTGTTAGAGCACTGGTCATGTTCCTTGAGTCCAGTGGTTCGGATCACTTTCACAAGTCCTACTACATGGGGAAAACCATAGCCCTCTCTTTTTCTCCCTTCACTGTGGAGCTGAGTTTCTTGACTGGGCTATCCATGCTATCAAACCAACTAAATTCCAATCTTCTCCGGTCCTGGTGCCAGGCTCTGTCTCAGCCCAGATGAGCATGGCATTAAGGTGAACGCTCCACAGGAGGGAAACTGGATAGCTCCCCCTTCTCCCTGAAGCTGGTAAGGACTGGGCGGGTGCTTCTCATGTTCCTGTTGTGAAATGGAATGTACAAACAGGGGATGTGATTCATGTCTCTAGACACATAGTATTCCTGACAGCTAATCAGGAAATGCCTTTTTATGTCTGGTCTTGTAAAGTCTCTTCAAAAGTTTGATAGAGACTACGTGGGAGCCATCATTTTAAAGTGAGCACTTGTTATCTCTTCAAACACTGATGCCACATACTCACCGCGTCAGGTTCTGAGAAAACTTTATGTTGCCCTTCCCTTCCTCTGCACAATCACGCTGGCCCACCCCCATCAGCACCAACACACACACACACACACACACACACACACACACACACACAAATTCTTTGGAAGAAATGTCACACAACATGAGGCATACTTCAGACTGAAGTATGTTGTTTGCTTTCAAGGCGGAATAGCAGTTTCCTTTAATTTGTATAAAATAGAACTATTTATAAGGCTTATAAGAGCAAATAAATCCAGCTCTCATCTGGTGAGATGGGAGAGGAGGGAAGGAAGAGGGAGATAGGTAGGGAGAAGAGTTATTTATAAATCATGTACATGTAACAACTTGAATTGAGGCTTCCCCAAAAGCAAACAAAAACTGCCCCTCTATCAGAGAAGCCAAGTTTATTATTTTATTTCATTAATTTACTTAATTATTCATTTTGCAAGGAGGCACCTTATTTAACAAAAGGACTTGATGTCAAGGAATGCAAGATCTTCATGGAAAGATTACGGAGTTCACAATTTACTGGTGGTAACAGTTTTCTGGGAACAATTCTTTGGACATCTTAACAAAAATGAAAGTGTGTATTTTAATGAACCTAGGCCAAGGGACGCTATGAATACAAATCCTTTCCAGGGTCAAAGGAGATCAAGATTTTTGCTCAACAAGTAAATAGTGTTTGACTGGTTGATTAATAAAGACCTATTTTGAATTCTTCAAGATTTAACAAGACAACAAATTGGACTTGTTTAGAATTCTCTTTTGGACCAGCAAGAACATGTTGGCATACCTCCCCCATGGAAAGCAGGGTGGGAAACCCTCCTTCTACCCATTTCCAGACTTCTGAACCCCCAGCCTGGAGTCATACACAGCTCAGGACATACGAAGAAAGCTTCTAATTTCAGAGACATTTACTCAAAGCCTTGCCTATTATCAGAAGGGGAGATCTAGGAGCTTTTTGTAAAACTCAATATCCATAACACCCCCCGCCCCCTGCCAGCAAATGAAAAGGTACATTTTGCTTCTTTAATTAGAGAGGAAGTTTTTATTTCCTTTTAGTGAACCTCCACTCAGGATGTTTAAATGACCAGAATGCACACATGACTCTTCTCTCCATCTGTCCCCTGTCCCCTTTATTGAACATGATGGAAACAAATGGAGTCATCCTTGTCTCATCCACTCTAGTTGCTCACCAAGTCTGGCTGGTCCTTCTCTGGAAGGGTGATTCAACTCTCTGTCTCTCATCTCAGTCCTTGGCATTTTGCACAAGCATGTTTTAATAGCTCTCTTCTCTTCCGTCCCTTCCTTTACTAC
This sequence comes from Panthera onca, assembly GCF_046562875.1. Lineage (NCBI taxonomy): Eukaryota > Metazoa > Chordata > Mammalia > Carnivora > Felidae > Panthera > Panthera onca. The sequence goes on from NC_138339.1 coordinate 27,498,173, forward strand.
TGAAGTCTTCACCTTCCTAACACTCTTCTTTCATTTGTTAATGCCCTCCTCAACTACCAAGAGGTCCTTTGCTTCCAGATTGAGTCTTAATTCCTCTTCGGAGCTCTCAAGACTTCCTCATTCTTCCTCAAACTTCTCATTATCTACAACTACTGTTATCAACTACTTCCTAGACCTCTCTCCTCTGGTTAGATCAGTTTCCTCTTCCACTGGCTGGCCTTCCTTCTGCCTACTTTCTTTTTCTCCCTGGACCTCCCATCCATGGACATTCCTTACCTCTCTCTGTGGAGCACATGTCCTCATCAAAGTGCCACTTCTTGATTACTTCTTACTCATATTCTCCCTTTCTTGGAGCTCCCACAACACATAGAGTTTGTAGTGTTCAGTTTAGCCCTTAATTTGACACACCTATGGACCATTTTCAAAATGCTCCATTTTGTGAGTCTTGTCTTCCACTAATATAATAAAATTTTCTCTTTTTTTTCCCTTTTCAGTTTTTTATTTAAATTCTAGTTAGTTAACATACAGTGCAATATTGGTTTTAGGAGCAGAATTCAATAATTCATCACTTACATACAACACCCAGTGCTCATCACAACAAGTGCCCTAATACCCATCACCCATCTAGCCCATCCCCCATCCACCTCCTTCCATCAATGCTCAGTTTGTTCTCCATCTTTAAGAGTCTCTTATGGTTTGTTCCCCCTTTTTTTCCGTCCCCGATATGTTCATTTGTTTCTTAAATTCCGCATATGAGTGAAATCATAAGGTATTTGTCTTTTTTTGACTAACTTCCATGTCACTGCAACTGGTAAGATTTCATTCTTTTTGATGGCTGAGAAATACTCCAATATATATATATGTATATATACACATCTTCTTTATCCATTCATCAGTCAATGGACATTTGGGCCTTACTGTAATTTGGTTACTCTTGATAATGCTTCTATTAACATCAGGGTGCATTGTGCCCCTTCAAATCTGTATTTTTGCATCCTTTGGGTAAATACCTAGTAGTAAATTGCTGGATCATAGAGTAGTTCTATTTTTAACTTTTTGAGGAAAATCTATACTGTTTACCACAGTGGCTGCACCAGTTTGCATTCCCACCAACAGTGCAAGAGGGTTCCCCTTTCTCTGCATCCTCGCCAACCTCTCTTGTTTCTTCTGTTGTTGATTTTAGCCATTCTGACAGGTGTGAGGTGATATCTCATTGTGGCTTAGATTTGTATTTCCTTGACAATGGACTCTGCTTTGTACCCCAGAGGCTAGCTTTTATGGATTGATTCAGTCTGGCTCCCTTGTACTGTGGATTCCAGTTGGGTTCAGCCACGGGGGGCTCCAGTAGGAAGCACCAACATCCAGGAACGGGTATTGTAATATCAGGACAGTGCAATAACAGTGACAATGTTCCTCCACTGAAAGCCACAGCTACTGCTGCGGCTCCCCTACAGGCAAATCTGTACTTGCTTTCCATTCTGGTGACACCCCGTGGCCTCAGGTGGCTCCTCAGTATTTCCAGGTCTGGGGTGCTTCACTGTCCCTTGTTAGTGTCCCCTAGTCGTGCCCACTTTTCCAAGTAGTCTCTTTATTAAATTCTTCTCAACTTGAGAATGCATGTGTTTCTTGCCAACGCAGTTTATGAGATAACCAAGATGGGACATGACCCAGTGATAGACCCACGATTGCTGCTTTGTACTTTCACACCCTAGCAGGCCACCTCCACAGATCAGGCTGGCCAGTTCTCAGTGCTCCAGGCCACAAAGCTCAGATTCTGGAGGTAGTGACTCACTGGCGACTGCCTCCTGCTGTAAGAAAAGAGCAAACCTCTTCCCAGGCCATTGTCCATTCAGAGCGTTCTGTTGTTATTGTTGTTATTCCTTGTTGTTGACCAAAACTTTTTAATTTACAACTTTAAGATGCAGTCTAAAGTCTGTAATTGCTTGAAACTCTCCCCTGGGGCAAGAGTGGGGGTGTGCTTGCCTACCTGGGACCAGTGGGAACAGAGCAGATGTGAGTGGAGGACCAGAAGCAGCTGCTAGAGTCCCCCCCTGTCATCACTCAGATCCATTCATGCGTCTGTCTTGTCACTGAGTGTTCAAGGTGGCTGGTCACAATTTGCAAGAAAAACCATTTATAACAGACATATGACTGAGACAGGCTACAGTATCTTCTACTGCGGTGAAGACCTAAGGCTCTGATTCTGCTGTTATTATCTGGTTCCTCTACCCCTGCTCTGGGTTCTCCTGAGCCTCAGCCAGTCTTTCCGCTGGTTCAGGCTGTGTGCCTAAGCTGCACCTTCATCCCTGAGGGGTCTAGCCTCCAGGTGTCTATGTCCTCATTAGGCTGTGGTTGCTGCAATTGCCCCATTCACAGTACAAATGCATCAGGGCAGGGAGGGGGCACCCCAGATGTCCTCTGAGGTCTTCACCTATTTCTTCCTGTTCCCACTATGCAGAAGTAAGCCTGTTCCTTTGGATAATCAGGGTCAATTATCCCTGCCAGTATGAAAACTTTTTAAATTTTTTGACTTGCTGGGACACCTCAGTGGCTCAGTCAGTTAAGGGTCTGACTCTTGATTTTGGCTTAGGTCATGATCTCACAGTTCATGAGTTCGAGCCCTGCATCGGGCTCAGTGCTGCCAGCACAGAGACTGCTTGGGATTCTCTGTCTCCCTCTCCCTCTGCTTGTCTCTCTCTCTCTCTCTCTCTCTCTCTCAAAAATGAATAAATACATTAAAAAGTTTTTTGGCTTGCTGGACCACTGGCCCAAGAAGTTTAAAATGACCATGTGACAGACATAACTTTAGATTTACTGAAACCCTGATTATGTTCCTCTGTTCAGACATTGCCCTCACTGCCCACTCACTTCAGGAACCAGGATCTTAAGTAGAAACCAAAGTTGCAAAATCAGGAGACACAAACTCCCCAAGTGGTTCACTAGGAATGACGGTAAGAGGGCCACTTACTACTACTTTTATTTCCTGGATCTGTGTATTCTACCTACTAGAGACACAGTGCTGGATAGCATCTTGGAGACCAGTGTCCAAGCTAGCGTCTTAGCTAAGCTTTTATGATGCCATTCCAAAATCCTCCAGATGATATCCTGTGTGGTCGGATCAGCAGATCTGGTGGCTGATCTGTCTTCATTTGAGTCTCCAGAAATAGATCCCAAGACAAAGATTTGAGTACAGATATTTTGCATGGGAGATGATATCAAGAAGCACCAGTTAGAGGGTGATAGCTGGAATGAAGACAGCAAATACAAAGTGTGTTAAGGAGGATTTCAACATTGTGATCAAATCAAGCTCAATTCCAGAGGGGACCTTGGAGACCATATAGATGGAGCATGCTGCAGAATGTCCCATTCAAGGGAAAAGGATGCTGGGGTATTTCTCCACCAGTTTCATTGATTGAGATCTGTCTGATGGGCATTAATTCCTGGAACTTCCAACCTGCCCTGGTGCCTGGACCAAGCACTATCCTATGGCCAGAGAAAACCCTCAGGGGGAGAGTCCCAAGACCTCCTAGTAGGAAGCTTCTGTCATAAATGGGAACCATGAATGCTGGGGGTCTAAGGGTGGAGCAGTAATGACCCGTCTGACTTTGACCAAGTTACTTATCATCCCAGTGCCTTGGTTCCCTTATCTAAAGATAATAATAGTATCTACTATATAGGGTCATATTGAAGACTAAATGGGAGGTCCTAAAATGTGTAGAATAGAATCAGCCAAAGTGAGCAGTCAGTGGTGAATATTCTCCTTTGGGATCTACATTCAGACCACAAAAACTATTGTGGAACTTCACATGATGGAGCCCAGGGAAAGTAGATCCTTGGCAGTTTTCAAGTTCAACTAGGTTGAATGCTGCAAGTTAAGGGCCAAAGACACAACGTTATCTTCCTTTGCAACTAAAGTGATTGGCCTCCCAGAGAAGAAGAAGGGAGAATGACATGGGCAAATTACTGTTTCTTAAGAAATATGAATTCCCATGGTCGGACAAGTTCCACAACTTTAAAGTTCCTCGACTTATCACTGATTTTAATTCCTTTCCATCTTCCCATCACACAGCCATGTAGTCTGAGTCAAAGCTATACAAGAGATGGAGGTCAGAAGACCTGAGTTTGAGTCCCTGCTCTGCCATCAGCTCATTATCACACATTGAGTCCTTTTCTCACCCTGTCTAGACCTCAATTCTCCCATCTATAAAATTCTTACCCTCATTCATTATCTTACTGATTAACTAAGATAGCGTGTATATGTGAAGAATTTTTAAAGTTTAAGATGCTATTTAAAATGAGTTTAGGGTGGGGCGCCTAGGTGACTTAGTCAGTTAAATGTCTGACTTCGGCCTCAGGTCATGATCTCACAGTTCATAAGTTCAAACCCCACTTCGGGCTCTCTGCTGTCAGCATGGAGTTGCTTCAGATTGTCCCCTTTTCTCTCTTCCCCACCCTCTCTAGTGCGCTCTCTCTCTCTCTTTCTTTCAAAAATAAACATTAAAAATTTACATTAATTAATTAACAAAATGAGTTTATATTAAAAATAATTGCCAACCCTGCAAGAAGTAGAATCTGGGCCTTGAAAGAGCTTTTGGAGAAGTACAACTATGGGAATCACCTTTCACATGAGACTCTCGCTTTTGCTCTGGTCCCTGACACCTGAGCTGGCTAAACCTTTGGTCTCCCTTCTCGCCTGCAGCCCCCTCCCCCAGGCGCTGTCCAGATCTCCGTCCCCTCACTCTGGCCACTGACCCTGTTCATGTGTTTGTACCCTGCATTTGGTATATCGCCCTGGGAGTATCTTGTGTCACATCCCAGCACTGCTTCCCCCTTGAGGCTCCAACTTCAGCCTCTGATTTGGGCTTGAACGTCTGGCTGTCCTCCTACCTAAACTCTTCTCCCTTTGTCCAGCCGTCCATATGAGGACAATGACTCAGCTGTTAAGCATTTTTTTTTAGAAATATAGATAAGAAATATTAAGGAGAGAGTATGATTTTTAGCCAGCTCACTTGAGCCCCAGAGTCTAATTTTCAAATTACAAAAAAGAAAATAAATATTTGATTTATTAAAAGATGGGGTAGAATGCAATTCATAAGTCACATTCTTTTTTTAAAAAAAATTTTTAATGTTTATATAATTTTGAGAGAGAGAAACAAAGTGCGATTGGGGGGAGGGGCTGAAACAGAGTGAGACGTAGAATCTGAAGTACCCATAAGTGACATTCTGCCAGCCACAACCGCTAGCACTTCACTTCTCTTCCAGGGCATCTGGACATATCACACAAAGGGAGCCCATGCGTCAAGGAAGAGAAAACTCAAATCACAATAAAAACTCATATATTTGAAATTGATTCTGAATCAGCAAAATAAGATCTCGTGCAAAAAGCGTGAGCCTGGGTGCCTGGCACATATGGGGGCTCAATAATATTTGGGCTTTTTAAAATGTTTATTTATTTTTGAGGGGGGGAGGGCAGAATGAGGGGGGGCAGAGGATCCAAAGCAGGCCCTGCACTGACAGCACAGAGCCAGTTATTGGTCTCGAACCCACGAACTATGAGATCATGACCTAAGCTGAGGTCAGATGCTTAACCGAATGAGCCACCCAGGCACCCCAATAATGTATCCCAATATGTAATATGTAATTTTTAGCATAAGCTTCATTGATAATTATTTACAGTATGGGCCTAAATAAAGGGCTTCACCTCCCCGGGGAACCAATTTCTTTATTTATATAATGTGAGCCTCTCTGCGGTCCCTTCCAGAGCTGAACTTCTCTTTGGTATAACTGGACCAAAGTTCACAACTGCACCACCAAAGTCACAGAGATTTTCTTCAGTTCTCCGCTTAAATGTCTTCTTGTCAGACAGAGCTTTCGTGATAATTCTATATCAAATAGTGTCTCCCTCCCTCCCCCGTCACTTTCTATCCTGACTCTGTTTACTTTTCCTCGTAGCACTGTCACGTATTTACTCATTATTTGTTTATTGTCTGTCTCCTGCCACTGGAGCTTAGGTGCCTTCAGAGTAGAGATTTGATCTGTTGTGTCCATAGCCGTATCCCAGCACCTCGAACAACACCTGCCGCATAGGATACATCCTCACTGAATTAATGCATGATCTAAGCAAGCTACAAAGAATATAACTGGGGAAAGAATATGTACCCTACTTAAGAAATTGAACTTTCCAAGTGCTTTTGACTCTGTTTCAGGATTATTCATTTGCTTTGAAATTAATGTAGCTAGCTTCAAACTACTCACCTCCCTTCTTAAAACCAAATCCCCCGAGACCATTTCCCAGGGAATGCTTTGCAGGCCTAGTTCTGATTATTCTACATCTTGAAGGTAATCTAATTACACACATTTGAAACTATTAAAATTTAGTTTCATTTGTTCAGGCTGGCTTTCCTTGATTATATTCCAAATTCACAAGTTTGGTAGCAGATCATTTATGGCCCCAAGCTAGGCTTCTATACCATTTGAGGACATGTTCTAGAACATAGTGTTGAGTGCTTCAGGTCTGCGCTGAGACTTACTGTGTTTGAATCCTGGCTTTGTTACTTATTACCTGTGTGATTTGGAGCAAGTTATTTAGCCTCTCTGTCTCCTTTCACCATCTGTAAAATGGGGATAAATACTCTGTTTTTTTTCTCCAGTAACCTTTGCCATTCTCTATCTGCTCTGCGTCTTGGGAGGCTGATCCCTAGAGACTTCAGCCCGTAGGCTCCCTTCTGTTAGGCCATAGGGAGGCCCTGGGAAGGAGATTTGAAGACAGCAAGTAAGGAGGTTGGAGTATCTGTCCTCCATGCTATCCCTCCTTACCAGGTTGTGGGCAGAGGCTGTCTTCCTTGACCATGGCCACAGCACCTAATAGGTAGCCTGTCTGCCACGGCTAAAGATGTCACCCCATTCTGGCGACCTTGTCCTTTCTCCTTGTTCTCTCCAGCCTGGGACATTAACAGTTTCCTGTTCTTGCGGGTTCCAGGTGTATCCACATTCTTTAAAGATCCCCTTAATCCTATCTATACCTTTAATGAAGTAGTCCCTTCATTGAAATCTCTTCAGTTAATCTTTTGAGTTGTGCTTTCCATTTTCTCTCAAAACTTGACCAAAAAAGCAGCATGAATGCACTGTTGGGCATTAAAGGAGTAAATACACGTAAAACAACTAGAACATCGCCTGACACACTGTAAGTTCTCAGTTCATGTTAATGATCATTATCCGCATAACTAGACGAGGGAAGATTATACAAGGCCATGTACGTGAAATTATTGTTCAGAACTGACTTACATCTGTCTGGTGGGAAAAAAACTGGCATGGTACACAGGCTCTTGTGTATGACCTTGAGCAAGTTAAGAAACCTCTCAGAGGTTCCTGATTGCGGTGAGAATGGTAGAAGGTGATGCGCATGACAAAGAGAGGCCCGGGGGAGGCTAACTGTAGGCGCTCATGGATGTTAATCAAATGCGGGGCTAGTGCCAGCTTCACAGGGTCCAATCTGTACTTTGAAGGAGCCTCACGTTTGCTTTAACGCTTTATGGTTCCCATTGGGAATTCTTAATAATTTTTGCACAAGGGCTCCTGCATTTTCATTTTGTACTGGTTCCACAAATTATGTAGTCAGGCAGGGAGAGAGGGTTTGCTTTATTTGTCAAATCACTGATGTTACTCTGTAATTGACACTTTTTTTTTTGTATCAAACGTGGATTCACCAATATCTATAGGGAGGAAAATGAGGCTCTGAAAAGGTAGCATCTGGTGTTGAGACTGTATTAATCAATTAACAAATATCTGCCAAAGAGCTCGTGTGTGTTAGACCCTGTGCCAATACCTCTTTGAACCTAAAATTTCCTGCTCTGTAGTTCCAAGCTGAGCTGATTGACGTGTGACAGGATGGAATTGCCCTTGCCATGAACCTTTCAGTCATATCTGTGGTTTGAGTCTCAGGAAAGAAATTGTTTCTTATTTCATCACGGAACTGTGGCTTGGATTTGGACAGTGAATCATAGAAACACAATCGGATGAACTGGGGGTTAAAATCCTCCAATTAAAGGATCTTAAAGTCCTGGAACATCATACCAAATTTGGTATGACTTGAGGAATGATGCCTAACTTTTCCAGCATCCCAAGGCTACAAAATTGAAAATACAAAGAAACACCCAGAACTCCTACTTCCTCAAGGTGACACTTTGTACCCCCTAGGGTGCCACGGCCCTGATGGAGGGTGGGGTAAAAACAGTTCATTGATGTGTCCACTTAAGGAAAAAATGACTCTGCCAGGAGTCAGGGAAGGCCGAACTGCTTCCAATGCATCCTGATGGAGCCTAACGATATGTGCAACCCTTGGAAAAGCTCTTTACTCACTCCAGAAGTAGAGATGCATCCTGAATGAAAGACACCTTCCAAACGACAGACTCAGTCAGCCCATGCTAATTTCTCAGGTGAGAGAAGAAAGGCTAAGAAACAGTCTTATATGTTTGGCTGGAATTAAAAGGGGTTAAATGGAGCAGAATCTAGCAGCATGGCTTTGTGGTAAGAGATAGGTTTTACTTTCTTAAAAACGAACCATTAAATGAGAGCGCTTCTCTCTTACATTAACACACATGCACACACACACTCACACACACACACACACACACACACACACACACACAATGTGCCTACCTTTACACTAGTTAATGCCATATCCAAGAAACAATGAAGTAAGAGAATTAGGGGAAATATGGGGAGTGGGAAATGGGGAGCTGATAGAGAATGTAGCTTACTATTTGTATAAGTGTTTCTAAAAACAAAGAAGTTAGTATTAATCTATATGATTTATAAATTCTCTGGGTTGTTTTTCCAGTAGGCTATGGGTTATTCAAGGTCAATACTCGATACAAAGTTGGTCTCCATATGGATTTAGGCTGGAGAAATAAATGTAATGCAATGATATTTTCAATTTTCCACGAACAGGACTGAAATCAGTATGTAACATCTTTTCCCCTCCAAATAGCCTTGGATATTCTGATACAACTGAATAAAGATGTCAAAGGAGAGCTCAGAGACACCAAGTGTGATATGTTCCGGGCTTCAAACTCTACAGGGCTGTCTCTAGATGGCAACCAGGAGATATATCTAAGTAAGCTCATGTAGTTTGTTATCTTAAACAACTTGGGGAGCCGGTACTGAGAGAAAAAAGGACCCAACCCAGCTACCAATCATGGAGCATCAGCCTTGGAAAACCGCAAAGGCAGACAGGAGTGGGGAAGCTCTCATGGACAAAAAGTCAATGGTGACTCAAAAAGGCAGCCTTATCCACGTGGCTATGGCTAAATGCTGTTTACTGCCAGAGTTTTCAGGTGGTGGTTGTGGTTTCTGTAATATACAATGAGAGATGAGTGTGATTACTCCATACACTAACAAATCATCTGATGATAAAGAGTGAAATAAATATTTTTTGAGTGAATGTCGTTGAGTAGGCAGGGCTAAGAGAATTCACATGTTCATTATTAAAAATACTAATCTGTCACTACAGGCTAATTCTTGTCATAAAGACTAGAATATCCCAACTGGGCTGGAAGCTAGGGATCCTAAATCTACCTTTCCTGGGGGGTGCAGTGGTTCTTGCCCTCCTTGTCAACCTACTGTTTTCTCTTTTTTTCTTTTTTTAATGTTTATTCATTTTTTCAGAGACAGAGAGAGACAGAGTGCAAACAGGGGAGGGGTAGAGAGAGAAGGAGACACAGAATCAGAAGCAGGTTCCAGGCTCTGAGCTGTCAGTCCAGAACCTGATGCGGGGCTTGAACTCATGAACTGAGAGATCATGACCTGAGCTGAAAGTCGGACACTTAACCAACTGAGCCACCCAGGCGCCCCTCATCCTACCGTTCTTTATTTACTTCCCCCTCTTAATTTCTCTTCCTTCTCCTTTTCTGAGGGAGGAGCTAGTGACAGAGTCAGGGTTAAAGTTTATTTTACCTGAAAGTCAAAGAGGAGGCAGAAAGACCTGCTCTATCTCCTCATTTCTTTTCTTTCCTCCCTGATCTATCAACTCCTATCCCTACAATCTCCATCTTCTCCAATACTTCAGTGTCCATCTTCTCCTTCATATCCGCTTGTTTGTCCATCCCTAGCTCTTCTCCTCGAGTTGTTTCATCACACTCAATGTAGGTATTGTTGATTAAGCTAAACAAAGTCATATGAACAGGCACATTTCATGTTCTCCAACAGATTGGATATTATTTGATTAATGGTAATATTTAAACATATTTTTGCTACCACTCTTCTGTTCTGACATTCAGGGATACAGTCCTTAGTCTCCCATATTATTTCCAAACTCAAATGCTAGAGTTTCTGTCATCAGGGTGTTTCAGCATATTTTTCTCCATTTGTCATAAGCTATTGTTGCCCAAAAACAGAAACAACAAGCACTATGGAAGTTGAAAAGAAGGAGAAGTTGCTGAGAGCGGGGAAGCTTGTAGAAGAATTTCTATCGAAAGGCAAACTTGAGTTGACCTTTAAAAATGCATAGGGTCCAAGTCGGCCAAGAAGAAGGACAGTATTTTAGGTAGAAGAAACGATGGGAAACAAGGAACAAGCCAGAAATGTATAAGGTGTGAGAGGAGGAAAGAAAGGAGACAGATGTGAATGAAGTTCCATGCAGGGCAGCAGAGGGAGATAAAGATGAAAACCACATATGATGGCTAACCTGTGGATAGTGTTGAATATCAAGCCAAAAGCTTGGACTTTACCTTTATCTAGGCTGAAATGGTTTTGGATACAAATAACAGAAAGCTACTCAAAGTAGTGTAAGCCAAATGGAGTGAATTAACCTAAAAGCAAAGAGACCTGGAGGAACTCTACAGCCAAGTGGGAAACTGGGTCTCTGCAAGGCCTGGAACCAGGAATTAAAAGGTTTCAGGAGCTAGTGCCACAGGCTTCCTAGTTTGGATCCCTCAACCCCATTCCAGTCATGTCCTTTCTCACCTCAGCTTCTCTCTGCATATCTTTCTCATCCTTTCCCCTCTGCAAAACAGATTTTTTTGTTCCCCGTGAATATATAAGACAATCCACCCCATAACTTACACATTTATAGCTCCTTAGTTCTAAGTTTACCAGCAGAAGCTACCAGCATCTTTGACTTCCAATCCAAAATTTCTGTGAAGGAGAATCTGTGTGTCCACTCCTGGTACAATGAAAGAATTGATGCCATATGGGATTATCATAACTTCTGGGACTCATCTCCGGGATAAAGGAACTCTTGGAGAAGGGATATAGGACTATAGCCCAGGCAGATACTTTAAAGGTTGTTTTCAATAGTTTTAGAGTCACATGAATGTTTTGGAGGTGAAGGAAGAAATAATGAAAGTGATGTTAGGAAGCTTCACCAGGGAGCAGAATGGGTTAGAAGGGAATGTTCTGGAGGCAGGAAGACCAAAGAGGAGCTATGTGAATCAAAGAATTGAAAACTTGAAATAATGTGGCTATGGTCAACCTGACAACTATTATCTAGAAAAATATAGTTGGTCCGACAAATATAACTGCATCAGTCATGAGAGAGACGTTTCTTATTTCATAGCTCAGAGCTAGGCTTGAGTATATATAAACTATATAATACTTATATGCTGGCAGTTGATCTGTCTTTATCCAGTGGTTGCCCAACTTTCTGCTTTGAAGTTAGAATTTGGGGTAGCCTAAATTAGTAGGGGGAGACTCATAAAATGGAGTAGTTTTTTGCCGTCCTATTCTAACTACTACCTAGGACTTTATAAATTCTCATTCCCTGAAGCTGGTCAAAATTTGTTTTTCATCTGTTGCTAGTTAATTTGATTGGTTAGCTGAGGTCATAGTCATCAGTCTACACCCCTACATGGACATTCAGCTTCATTCTGTCCCTTGACCACTAACCATATCCTCATGAGGCCCCATCACCATGTCCAGTTATGGGAAGGCTGGGAGAACAGAGACCAAAGCCCTACCCTGGCATTCAAAAATAAGTGAAAAAAAGCCCTACCCTGGCATTTGAAAAAAAAAAAAGTAAAAAAAAAAAAAATGACCTGCTACTCCTTGCGTTTATGACAGTCAACAGGATGATCCTCTATGGTGTTCTGGTCCTCAGTGTTAAATGTTATGGCTACATCTCCTATCTTTAGACTTGCTTTCACTCTCAATAGAAAAACATGGCTACAGTACCTTTCTTGTGTGTTTTTAACAACTCTGTTAGGACAGGAAACCCCAGTCAAGTGACTTAAACAAACAAACAAAAAAAAATCATACAGCCTTACACATCAAGAAGGCCAAAGGCAATGCAGTGTATTAGCTTACAAAGACTACAGCAGTAACAAAGCACCACAGACTAGGTGGTTTAAATAACAGATATTTTCTTTCTCACAGTCCTGAAGGCTGGAAGTCTGAGCTCAAAGGTGTCGATGGTATGGTTTCCTCTGAGGGCTCTCTCTTTGGCTTGCACATGAGTGCCTTCTATTTGTGCATGCATTCCTGGTGTTTCTTTCCATATGTCCTAATCTCCTCTTCTCACAAAGACACTAGTCAGATTGAATTAGGGCCCGCTCATATGACTAATCTGACCTTAGTTACCTCTTGAAAGGCCCTAACTCCCAATGTAGTCATATTGAAAGGTACTGGGGATTAAGACATCATCATACAAATTTTGGAGACCGCTCACTCCCTAACAGGTAGCTCCGTGGTTGGTGAATTCAGTGTTTCAGTTCTAACCTCAGACCCCCAGGGTTGTGCCATCTGTCAGCTCAGTTATGCTCAACATGTGGGTTTCATCCTCGGGCCAGCCCCCCCCAACCCATGTTGTAAAGTGACTGTTACAGTTCCGGGCATCACATCCAGATGTGATAATGCCTAGTAGAACAACAAATTGTCTCTCCCTGTACAATCCTGTACAGTCCTTTCCAAAAGAACCCAATGTAGGCGTCTCTTTCTTTCCTCACTGGCCAGAGAGGCCAGTGCTCACCTGCAAGAGAAAGAGACTGCCATGACTTGAGCTGATCACAGTTCACACCCCGAGACTGGGGCCGGCCTTCCTGGGAGCACAGGGTTGCTTTTGCAAAAGGAAGACACCCGCACAAAATCAGGGTCCTGTGAAGAAAAAGGAAGGGGATAAATGGAAACCAACAATGTCTGCTGCAACAGTTTGCCCCCTTGCCTCCCATGGACTGTGTTCCTGAATTTCAAGCATGACTATAGACCCTGGTGATTGCTCATCTAGGAGCACCAGGTAAAACCGATCTTTGCACCTGGAATAAAGAGCCCTGTTAATAAATAGCAGTTTCCCAGGGCTGACTGATTAGGAGTGGGCAGATTTCTCCAGCTTATGCCTTCTCTTCCTTCCGCCCATGACACCAACCCAAGTTTAGCATTGTCTTTTTGACATGACCAGCATCTTCTACTCAACTAGCAATCCAGATCTCAGTTGTTGTGTAGCAGTTGTAACAGACCTCTCCCTAGGGAGCCTTTTGGCAAATATGTACTACTGAGAACAAGAGGAACAGGAGAAGAGAATGGGGATCACTCAGCACAAACTCATCACCAATATTAAGAAAATAACTTTAAAGCTAAGTCATGCAATGATAGGTTACTAGTTGGAACGTCCTTTACATGTGCTGCTTAACATAGGGCAGGTATCAATATGATTCAGAAATTATTCCTTTACTGTTGATAATTTAATCAAACTTAGGAGGGCTTTCTACTTTCTTGTTACTTTCATTTTTTGTCTGCATCAAGAAAGAAGAATCTGGTTCTGCTGTGCTTTTCCCCCAGACCATGCAAGAACAACTTAAAAATCTAATATTTGCAATGAAAAACACACTATTTTTAATCTCCCATGTGTCTCTTATTCTTTTACAATTCAGTTTATTTGAGCTAGAAATGACTTTGCTTCCAAGAAATGAAGATTTTTTTGTTTTACTTTTCAGTGAACAAACAGCAATCTGTAAATAAGTAATTTCTATTTAATAGTATCAAATTCTTTCTGAATTTGAGCTTGCTATGTCCTTGATCACTTATTTAAAATCACTTTCCCTACCCAGTTCTCCTTTAGCAAATAACTGCTAACCAGGGCTTGAATTCCTCTCTATGTACCTATATATATATATATAGAGAGAGAGAGAGAGAGAGAGAGAGAGAGAGAGAGAGAGAGTTTTTCACCCATGTCAACCAATCACAACCTTAGTCTTCTGCTTTAGGCATTTGTCTCTGATCAGCACAGAGCAGAGAGATGAAAGAGCCCTTTCTTTGGAATGAATCGAGCCAGGAAATGTCAAAGAGAGTAGATCACAAGAAGCATGGTCACTGCCCTGGTGGCTGGTGAATCACATGGAGAGAAAGAGAGAGAGAGCGAGATCGAGAGGGAGAAAGAAGCCAAGACATTAAGGGATCTGGGAACTAATTCATGGGTTTAAGCAATCAAAGAAATTAGCCTTGAGAAGGAATAAAAACCTTGATAACCTTTAGGTGTTTTTCATGAAGTAAAAAAGCCAATGACAATAACAATAGTAACAGCTAAATTTTCCTGAGGGCTTATTCAGATGAAGGCTTCAAAGAAGTAAATTATGCAGGATCATGAAAAACAAACATAGCCATCTGAAACCAGAATGAATGGGCTCCAGGGTAGGTTAGTGCCCCTGGGAGATTCAAATGCAAGCCGGCTGCTCACATGTCAATAATGCCCTAGAAAGGACTTACCTCTTGCTGTGGGATGTGGGACCAAATGGTTTCTAATTTTCCTTCATGCTGAATCCATGGTCCCTTAACATCTAGGAAAGCTATTTGATTCATGGCATTTTCTTTTTTTTTTTTAATTTTGTTTTTAATGTTTATTTTTATTTTTGAGAGAGAGTGCAAGCAGGGGAGGGGCAGAGAGAGAGGGAGACACAGAATCTGAAGCAGGCTCCAGGCTCCCAGCTGTAAGCACAGAGCCCGACGTGGGGCTCGAACCCACGAACCGTGAGATCATGACCTGAGCCGAAGTTGGACGCTCAACCGACTGAGCCACCCAGGCGCCCCGATTCATGGCATTTTCTTAAAAAAAAAATTAATCCAAGCCCGCCCCTCTCCATCTCCTAGTCATCCCATGCCCAGCACTGACAGCTGGAAGGGGGAAGATGGCTCAATGGACAGTCCATTCCCCCAGACACATAGACCTTTCTCCACTGGCAAAATGCCCAAAGTCTGTCCCGAGTGAGCCTTGCTACTCCACCCTCAGCACCAAGATCAGACTTCATAAATAACCTCCTTAAATCTTATGGGTTTTCCTGAGTTTCACAGACTGGCCTCCAATCTGTTATTTTTTGAAAAATAAGTGCTACTTAATCTCAGGATATGTGCTGTGCTTCTTAGTGATCCGCTCTATAGTTTTATGTGATAGCTAGTTGGAACAGAAATGTGCCAAATTAATGAACAGAGTGGTTGTATGACTGGTGATTATAAAACTAAATTGAAAGAGTAACAGAAGAATGGCCTGGAAAAGACTCTTACCTGGGCCCGGAATAGCCAGGTCGGGATGACTTCATGGGTTATTTCACTTCTAATTTCTAGATTGCTTGATAATTTCAATAAAGATGGTGCTGGGTAATTACTGAGTCAGCCGCACAATTGAGTTACAGCCTTTACGACGTGTACAGTGGAGAGGGGGCGGTGAGTCACATTTTATTGCAGAGCACTTATGTCTGATAGAGCTTCAACCCATCCCACCCTGAAAAAGTCAAGCACGAAGGAAAAATATCCCCAAGATACAGCAGAAGGAAAATGATAGAAGGAGAAGGACAGAGAGAATATCATCTTTATCTCCAAGCACTGATTTGCCCCCAAATTATTCTTAACCTATCTACAAATGCTTTAGACAGCAAAGATCATCTCAAAACATGAAACCTATTGTTGACCTCATTTAATGAGATATAGCAAGGCATCTTTTTCTCTTTTTTAAACCGCCAACTTGTATTGGCTGAATCTTGTGTTAGATCTCTCAGTTGTGAGCAAATGCATAAAAATAGCTTTCCACTCTGTAGTTGGGTATGAGCCAATTAATGAGAACAAGGAAATGACTCAGTGGAGAGTCTGAGATGCTCTATATTTTAGAATTCACATTATCCCCCCACCACCACCACCACATGCTCATTTAAGAATGAGCAAGACCTTAAAAAAGTATATGATGTTTCCCTCACATGGATACCTATGATCCACAGAGTTTCCCAAAGAGAGAAACATGTCCAGTGACAAAGACACACAAGCAGAGTGAATGCTTCCCCATACAAACCACATTTTCTAACTATTCATTGCTCCAGAATTCTTTTTCAATGCCCCTTGAAGTGTTTTTTATTCTGCAAATGAGAGAGCCTCTGGAGGTGATAATTTGAATTTAATGCCTCTCTTTAAACATTTCTTGGGTTTTGATTAGTGAGCTGAGAGCTACTAATTTCCCCTTCAACAAAAGGGGCGAATTCTAGCCCAGAACATCTGTCAATAGCCAGAGCGGTGAGACAAAGAAAGGGGTGAAGTTGGTGATAAGGATGCTCCATCGTGTTCAAGAAAGCAACACTGGGAATTCAGAACAACGCATCTTGAACCTGCGTGTCCCTGGTGTGTTCTACACAGAGCACAAAGCTGTACCGTGACTGGGTTTACAAAGGATAGAACTGGGTATCTTATTCAAGACAGGTAGTAATCTAGAAGCTAAAACTATATAGCAGCACTTTCCTTTTTGAGCATGAGAAGAAAAGACTTTCTTCATCTTAACCACGCAGCAAACCTCAATTAAATATGACAGGCAGGGAGAGAAATCAGACCATTGGGAAGAAAATGAAAATAAACAGGGTTTGGTGGAAAAAACAAGGAGGAAAGCTAAGCAAAAATCACAAATGCGAAAAGAAATGTGTTGGAGCTGTTACAAAGAAAACTAAAAGGAGATGTGTGAGTAAGCTCTAAAAGCAAAGAAAATTAATGTGGGCGAGCAACTGGAAACAGAAAACAGGGATATGCACAGGAGAAGGAGAAAAAAGAGATGATATCAAGAAAATAACGTATGCTATTACTAATGATAAATGGCCAATTCATATTTAATGCGTTTAAAAAGAATAAGCCATTGTACCCTGGGAATTCTCAGACTGCCCACTCCAGAGGTTGTATAATCCATTGCATTTTTGTGTAGGAAAGTAAACAAACCACAGACCCAAACCGCTAGTCGCTAGAAAAGACTGCCTACCACGCTCGTGGGTTATGGTTCTTCCTGACATTAGAGAGTATTCCTGGAGTATCATCCATAAGGCACAGGGGAGATTTATCTTTAAATGATGTTGCACATCACACCCATTTACTAGAAACACCTTATGTGATCTATAATTTTTAAGAATTCAGATTCTCTTCTGTATCTATCACAACCATAGTGTAATAATAAAATCTTTGTTGATTAAAAATAAATAAATAAATGTGAGGGCTCCCACAATTGACTGAACCTCCAAATTCCAGCTTTACTTCTGGTAGATTTACTGGCGTTTCCCTCATATTGATTTGTTTCCAGAAGCTCAGATGCAGGCCTGCTTTGTGGAAAAGGATTATACATGAATCCCTAAAGAGAAATCTGATACCAAAAGAGACATGGAGATTAGGAGGCTCGGTGTTTATAAGTATGAACGAGATCTGAGCTGGAATTTTTATTTACAAAGGAAGCGGAAGTTCAAGGAGCTCACTTTTGAATGGTCAGAACTACCATACAACCTGTGCTTCTCCAGTGGACAAAAAAGAAAAGCTGGAAGTGGAGAATGGAAGGGGCGCATGGAATCCAAACCAACCAATGACTACTGACGATTGAATAAAGAAAAACAACAACAAAAAAAACCCACAAAGGCTCGTTTTGTTGTGTTTTGTTTTTCAAATTACAGGACATGGGTTTAGTGCAATTTTTATAAATCTTTGATTCAGCACCATGTGATCGCGCTGTTACGTATAAGTAGAAGGTGCAATTATAGGCAAATAAAATATCTGAGCAACCTCTTGGCAGTAATCTCTTTAGGATAATTTTCACCCCACACTAGTTGCCTAGACTACAAATCATAAAATGACTGCCATGTACACCTCCGTTCTATTGACCCTTTGCAATTCTAGAAATTCCATGAGAGTCCAGAAGGAGCCTCTTTTGGGTGTGAATCACTACCTCCCACCCAGTCACAAAACCCAGGCTCTATAGGACTCTAAAAACACTTCCCAAGTTCACATATACTGCTGATGGGAATGGAGATTGGTACAACAGTCTTGCAAGGAAATTAGACAAGCATCTTTCAATATGTTCATATCTTTATTAATTTTTTTAAGTTTATTTTTGAGAGAGAGAGAGAGACAGAACACGAGCAGGGGAGGGGCAGAGAGAGGGAGATACAGAATCTGAAACAGGCTCCATGCTTGAGCTGTCAGCACAGAGCCTGACGCGGGGCTCAAACTCACAAACCGGGAGATCGTGACCTGAACTGAAGTCGGACACCTAACCGACTGAGCCACCAGGCGCCCCGATATGTTCATATCTTTTACTCAGATAACTCGCTTCCAGAAAACTATTCTAAAACAGTAGACATGGGTGATTGCAAAAATTTAGCTACACACCTGTTCATCACAGAACTGTATAAAGTAGCAAGAAATGAAAATTAATCTAAATATCAAGCCAGAGGTTAGTTCAATAAACTATAAATGTGATTGCAATCATGGTAGATTTATTGTGATACAGTGGTGGAATATCTAATGGCATGCGATTGTATTCTCAAAATATTAAATGAAAATAAAAATTAAAATTAAAAGAAAACAAAATGAAATGAAAATAAAAATAACTATATGTGTGTATGTGTGTATATATATATATATATATATATATATATTAAAACGTTAATAATGGGGTACTTGGTCAGAATGGCTAAAATTAACAACTCAGGAAACATCAGATGTTGGCAAGGATGCAGAGAAAGAGGAACCCTTTTGCACTGCTGGTGAAAATGCAAACTGGTGCAGATAAACAGATAAAGATGTCATATCTCTCTCTCTCTCTCTCTCTATACACACACACACACACATTCATATATATACATATATGCATATACATATATATACATATACATACACATACATATATACATACATATACATATTTATACACACACACATATATGCACACACACAATGGAGTATTACTTGGCAATCAAAAAGAATGAAATCTTACCATTTGCAACAACGTGGATGGAACTAGAGGGTATTATGTTAAGCAAAATTAGTCAGAGAAAGACAAATATCATATGACTTCACTTACATGTGGAATTAAAGATACAGATGAACATAAAGGAAGGGAAGCAAAAATAATATAAAAACAGGAAGGGGGACAAAACGTAAGAGACTCTTAAATATAGAGAACAAACTGAAGGTTGCTGGAGGGGTTGTGGGTAGAGGGATGGGCTACATAGGAAAGGGGCATTCAAGAGGACACTTGTTGGGAGGAGCACTGGGTTTTATGTGTGGGGGATGAATCACTGGATTCTAGTCCTGAAATCATTATTGCACTATACGCTAACTAACTTGGATGTAAATTTAAATTAATTAATTAATTAATTAATTAAAATAAATAGATAAATAATGGCGGTGCCTGGGTGGCTCAGTCGGTTAAGTGTCTGACTCTTGATTTCCATTCAGGTCATGATCTCACAGTTTTGTGAGTTCAAGCCCCATGTCAGGCTCTGCGCTGACAGCATGGAACCTGCTTGGAATTCTCTCTCGCCCTCTCTCTCTGCTCCAACCCCCCCTAAACTAAATTTTTAAAAATGTTAATAATGATCACCTCTTGGGAGTGAGACCATGGGTGATTTTTAAATTTTTTTCTGCTCATCAGTAATGAAATGTGTTTCTCAATGAATATTGTTTTATACTAAATAAAAATGTTAGGATTAAAAAAATCAAAATTCTTTCTAAAATAAAAGAGTTTTTTAAAAGTTCCAAAAGATCGTAGCCTATTGGATATTGAACATGCTTCCCATATGACCATGCCAACACTCCCTTAAGTAGGTTAAGTAGGTATGTGGGAAGAAGGTCCCAAATGAGACTAGTATTATATTCCTGGAGGCACTTCATATTTCCCTCACATTTGGGGTAGGAGCACCAGGCATCTACCTCATTGGCTTCAACTAAGCTGGAACCTTCTGCCAGGGGCTGGGCAGTGCCTTCTGCCTTTGCTGAGGACTAGAGGCTCTGTGGCCCCTGTGCTGTCCTGACCCTACACTTTTTTGGATCTGTCAGGAGTAGGTTGGCCTATCTCCAAGTTTTGGGGGAGACCTAAAACCTTGGCAGCACTCTAATCTGGCAGGATCACTATCTCTGAGGCTAATATCCTGCAGTACCAAATAGGACCAGCTGCTTAATTTGAGAGACAAACACAAAGTGAGAAAGAAGAGCCCCTTGTTCAAACCTTAAGAATCTCAAGATGGCAACCACAAAGGATTCACCAAGAGCTTGGGGATCCTGGGCCACTATTCAAGTCGCACACCCAAGAGGCTGGCATCAGCCTCCTTTTTATTTCTTATCAAGTCTGTTCATCTGTAAAGTATGAACAAGTTAGTTTGTTCTTGACTCTGAAAATGGGACCTAGAAAGGGAGGCATTTAAACAGGGCCAAGATGACTCTCAAGCTAACATAATTTATCTTCTGATATCCGAGGACCAAATTCTGTACCATCAGGTTGTAACAATGGCCACGCTGTTCCAGAGCGTGTCTGTTCGAATGGGGCGGGGTGTGGTCAGGGGCAAGGAAAACCTCACAACTATCAGATCAGCTTCCTTTTTCCCCCTAGAATGGCCAGGCTTAGGTTTCACACATCCTTGAGATAACAGCAGCTAACTTCCAATTATTGAGTAGCTTATCATCTAGTAGGAGGATTATCTTGGTCAATTCATTAACAAGCCAATTAGAAATTTGATACCAGGAATTTAGTGGTGATTAGGGCTCAAAAGTAATATGTAATTAGCATTTTCTCTTCCTCTAACGTGAACATTTCTGAAAACTCTACTAAAATGCTCTCACAAAGCATGGCAGTGGTGGAAAGCAGGTATTGTGGAGTCTGAAATCATGGTTTTAGTTCCCCTGTTATTGATACTCTGGGTGGCCTGGAAGAAGCCCTTTGATTGCTCTGGGCCTTGGTCTCCTCAGTTGTCAGCAAAGATAATGATATTCACAGAGTTGGTGGGAGAATAAAGAAAATAATATGAAGAACTTTGTAAACTGATTTTTAAAAAAGATTATACATACATCATAATTATTAGTGAGTTCTTACACTAAATAGTAGCTATTGGGACCTGCAACAAAAGGGAAGTGATCAGGTACTAAATACATATCCTGTTTTCTTCTGGAAGGAAATAGGTTACTTTCCTGTATCTAGGCTCACATTGTACATCGGTACAAAATGTTTCTTTAAAAAGGAAAATATCATCCCTTGTATCTTTCTGCCAAAGGTATAGGACAGTCTTTTGAATTGGACAAGCCTAATAACCCCTCCACTTGAAACACCATGATAATAAACCATGAGTTAGAGGAAAGATTGCCTGCCCATAGCTGTAGCTCATTTATTTTAAGTGATGTTTTATGCTTCCAACTGCATTGAAATAGAAGGCTTTGAGGATGACCTTGAGATACAACTTAATTTATACTCTGCGTAATTTTCACAGACACCTTTCCCAAGTGTAAACCTACGTAACACACGCTCAGACCCCATGCGCAAATTATCCTTGGGTCACTGAGGTGGTATTAAAGGAGGGGGCTTTGTGCTTTTGTCAACACTTTGAAACCTATGGAAGAAAACAAATCTGTTCCTGTTTCAGGTGAACTGGACAGGTTCCACTGCTTTTGACTGGAATCTAATAAATTCCACATCAAAATGCTAGTGATCTAAAGAGGATCAAAAACTGATTTGGACCCTCCATGTCTGGGGGAATCCGCACCGGAGAAAAAATAACAGAGATCTTCGTGAGGGAAACTTCAGAAACCTTTCCTGAAAAAACACTTGAGTCTTCAGCAGGTTGTGAACTGTACTCATACATATGTAACTCCGTGCAGTCAAGCCTTTTGATCCTGTTTTACAGAGTTACTCAATTTCACGATGAAAACAACATTGTGATGGTGATGAGGCAAGGGCTTTGGGACATCTGGTCAATTGGGACACAGTTTGGGATTCCCAGCCACTCTGAACTGGTTTCCCCCTCTGTAATACGGGGGTCTTTTCTTCACTGACAGCTCCACGGGTTGTGAAGTTCAAGCAAGATGGATAATTCAAATGTGTTTTGCAAACTGTGAATATAGGCACACTGAGGAGGGCAGAGTCTCACGTTTGATGACTGCAATGGCATAATGCATGTAAAAGCAATTGAAATTCCTCTTAAGGTGAACTATATTTCTAGACCTTAGTGTTTCTAATAATAAGTATCAGAAGAACATATTTTCGAATCCTAGGTTTATGTAATATCCTGTCTTAAGAACCACAAGAGAAGCCAGAAAAAGAAGAGTGAGCTTGAGCCACACTTGGAGTCAATTATCTGAAACACACAGTGGAGAGAGATCCAGAATACATGTCACTGCTAGTGACTGGGCTGAGCAGTGCCATACAGACGCCACAACTGGATTTACAAAAGGGCAGCCCTCCATGGCAGTAACATTTTCCATTGGCTCACATTTATCGCTTGACACTTGAAGTTCTCGTAACGTACTAGACCCTGGTTAAAGCACACTCCTTTCAAAAAACAAACCAACAAGCAAACAAACAAAAAACTCGTCCAAATGCAGACGAGAGTGATGAATAATGGTTCTAGGAGCAGGAGGATCCTCCAGGATTTAGAGTCAGATCCTGAAAGAGAGGGAGCGAGTTTTGCTGGGGCCTGAAAGACAAAGGGCCAAATAACTTAAGGGACTCGGTTGCTCAACAAGGATTTATGGACTTCCTACTACGTGCCAGCTCCGTGCTAAGGACGCTATGCTGTTCAAAATAAAAATCCCTCTCCTCACGACCCAACGTTCTGGTAGGGAAAATGGAACAATAAACCGGGAAAAATAAATAAAAGAAAGACTTGCAAACCCGGCAGAGAATGACTGGGAAAGGGTTGCCACATCTGACTGGGTGGTCTGGGCAGGGGCATTGGGGGGGGGGGGGGCGGGGCTGAGACTGGAGGGATGACAATGGGGAGACATGGGCAGTGCTAGTCCAGACAGAGGGAACAGCGAGTGCCCAGGCCCTGAGGGGGGAAGGTGTGGCACGCTCAGGGAAGAGACAGAGGCCACTGGCGAGAGCCCAGGGAACTAGGAAGAGACTGTGTGAGGTGATGTGCAGGGGAAGTGAGTGGCCAGATGTTACAGGGCCTTGCAGGCTGAGATAAGGAGTCTGAGCGTGATTCTGAGTGTGATGGGTACTACTGAAATGTCTGAAGCAGGAAATTGCTTGATGGCATTCAGAGATGACTTCAGCTTTGGTGGTTGGGCAGGAGAGGTGAGTGCAGGGAGGGGAGGATGCAGAGAGACTGGTGGGGGGCCCCGGGAGCCCAAGTGAGCATGGACACGGAGGGGTAGGACTCCTCAGGAGTCAGCCCAGCCACATGGCCGTTGAGGCCGGCTCTGCGCTGAAACCATTAGCCTGTTTGAATCTACTGTGCTGTCTCTACTGGCTGCCCAGTCTGCGACTCAGAGCCTCCACCCCAGGAATACCCTTTTCCTGACAATCTCCTGCCAACTGTATCATTTGGCCACATGCGTCTGGAAGAGATGATGGCCAAGAGAAGCCATTAACAAAAGAGGCTCCTGGTGAGAGACGACAAGGGGCCACGCACCCCTCCCTGGGGCCGTGTCCTTGGCACGACTCTGCACTGACAGAGACTCAGGAGCAACCCCCTCATCACATCCATTCGTTATTTTTACCTTCCTTTTCGAGGTTATGGATGGAAACTATTAAAGTTAGGGAAATGGCTGAAATAGTTTTTCCGCAGTCATGAAATTAAGTCCATACAGAAGCTCCAAGACTATTCGGCAGCCCCAAAGCTCACCGGGGCGGTGAGCCTGTACCTATTTGCTATGAATACATACGTGGGGACGGCTCTTTAAATTGATTGCTCACTGCGCCCAGAAATAAAAAAATTCCCACTTGTCACTGATCTCTTACAAAATTTGGAAGAAGCTGCCTTCCTTTGTGTGCAGGATTCACATAAAACCGTTCTCATTCCTTTGTTCTCTCCGTGTTTGGTTGTAATTAAGTGTTTCATTCTTGAGGTTTTTGATCCACAGAGTCTCCATACAGAAGAAGAGTTACTAGAGACTGCGTTTTGCCTTTTCGAAACAGGGGAGCAGTCCCCCCACCCATCTCTGTCTGAGCATTAAATCTCAGGTGCCTCGAGTTGGACGGGGTCCCACTTTCTCATCCTTTGATATCTTTCCAGTATCCCAGTGTGTGAGACTCCAAAACCAGGAAAACTGTATTGTAAGTTTCTGAATTACTGCTGTTTGTTTATTTGATTGGCATCTATCACGAGTGCTTCTTTCTTCGACTTTCCTAGGTTGGGATAGACCCTGGACGGTAAAGCGGTGCATGGAGAGAAGAGTATTGTGAGAAAACCAAATATCCGAAGAGACTTATTTTTGGAAGTTTTGGAAATAGAGGGGAAGATGAGAGGCACTCACGAAGAAGAGCAGGAATTAAGGTGATCTGGAAGAGGTTGAGGATTTCTCTCATTTAAGGAAACAGGATATCGCAATGACATGAGTTGGGTTTTGTGACTCTTGGCTGGGAGATAATAAAACACAGTTGAGTTAGTTCAGAGCAAGTGGGTCCTGCCTCCCCTACAGGTTGGGGTGGGTCACCTATGCTGGTCCCTTGCTCAAGCTAATCCCATAAATATGGCAAGAAGACCTCCAAAGGGGGTGATTGGAAAGATGATACAGACCATTTAAATTAATACATCATGGCCCCAAATTAGGATAGAAAGTGAACTTGGGCAATCATTTAAGTGGTATGACTTTAGGGAAAAGCAGTCTGGCTCAAAAATGTCCTCAAATCAGCCCAGAATTCTTATCAAGATCCTCTTCTGTGAGTTAGCCCCTTCCCACCTCCTTAGAAAAAGGCATGACATATCTGGGGTGAATAAACACGATACCATTATTACTCAGTAGAATTTTAATATGACTTGGTTTCCCATATCAAGGGCATGAGGAAGAATGCAAGCAAGAGGGACAGTACATTCTGACATTTTGATATGATTCAGGGGGATGGTCAGAGAGTGGTTTGCTGCAGGAGAGGACCTGGGACAGACAGGGGTTATCCCACTCAGAACTTTGCACACTGCTGGCCTGAAAGGTAAACTCTCTCCTAGGACTCACAAATCAATCATTAAGCATTTACTGAGGACCTACTATGTGCCAGACAGTGTGCAATGTTCTGTGGACCCAGAGTTATCAAAGATAACATTCCTTGGGTAAACAGACGATTAGGACACCGCCCATCTTCCCAACTCTGCATTCAGTGACATTGTGATGATATACGCAGCATGCTGTGGGAACACCAGGTGGGGTGCTCAGCCCAACTCTGAAGAAGGAGCGAAAGATAACTAGGAAAGACCGAGGTGGTGGTAGCTGAGTCAAATTACTTTCTGTGTCACGAGATTAATTTCACTGCTTCTAAAATGCACTCTTCTCTACATTGTAACATCTCTGAAACCAGGATTCTTCTTATAATCCATAGTAGCTCGTGGAGACATAGTAGCTATGGGCCAGGCAAGCTACAATGACATTAATTGTCATCACACCCACGGGAAGAAACTTGCTCATTTTGACATCAGTTCATTTGAGTTATTTTCAACATTTAATGTGGAGTTTAACTGCTGTTCAAAATGTCTTCAAGAGGGGCACCTGGGTGGCTCAGTTTGTTACTCATCTGACTTTGGCTCAGGTCATGATCTCCCGGTTTGTGGGTTCGAGTCCCGCATCGAGTTCTGTGCTGACAGCTCAGAGCCTGGAGGCTCCTTCGGATTCTGTGTCTCCCTCTCTCTCTGCCCCTCCCCTGCTCATGCTCTGTCTCTCTCTGCCTCTCAAAAATGAATAAATACTAAACAAATTTAAAAATAAAATAAAATGTCTTCAAGAAATTACATAGGATTTCGTGTTACAGCCGAAAGGTATTGTCTACACAGAAAAGTAGGGGAGCAGAGTGAAAGCCCAGACGCTGATATTAAGAAAGTAGATCTTCATCATTAGAAGAATGTCTGCAGCTCTGTGTTTGCTCACAAAGCAGTATTTTCCTAGATTCAAGAAGACACCCACAAGAAAATGAAGCTGTGTTACATTTTGTTGCTAAGATACTGAAGAAAGAATTGCCTACCACACACTTAGCAACACAGCTACCAGGAGGAATAGTTGCTAAGCCCAGACAAGAAAGTGTCAAAGGAGCAGCGGCTAGCGGGACTAGCAGAGGACTGGCCTTAAAGCATTATGGTATAGTTTAAAAAGTAGTGTTTTTCCCTTTTTTGTGAGACATAAAGTAGCCAATCAACAGTGTCTTAATTTAATATAGTACAGGATTTGGATGCAAGAACAGGAAACGTTCACTTAGCCTAAGCCCAATGTAGTGATGAGGTACAGCCAGTTCATACGCGCTCACGAAGGGCAAATATATGTGTATGTCTCCCCAGCTCTTCATTTGGTAACCTCGTGATAGCATGAAATAGGCCACAGTGGGAGTAGTTACACCCTAGGAATTGGCAAACACTAAAAATCAGGGCTTTGTTGTTTGTTTCTTTGTTTGTTTTTGTTTGTTTTTAGGGGGCTGGTTTACCAGAACACCTCTGCCAAAGGGGGGAATCTGCGGATCACACAGGAGTATCTCATGGAAGCTAAGGATTTGGAACCAGGTGATATAAAGGTTATCAGGAACAACGTGAACTTCTTTCTGTATTTTCCTCAGTCTCTCCAGATTCTTATCTGTTCTCAGATCTACACAGCTCTTCATTTTCCTCTCTCCAGATTTCAAGGCCGTCTCTGGTCAAATCAGGTTTGGGTAAATTCATGCAGTATATAGACCCACCTTTTCTAGAGCAACGGCTAGGGTAGGTTTTTGAGAAAAATGATGAGCATCTCAGGCTCATTCTTAAAAAAAAGTTAGGGTGCAAAAAAGTAAATTGGAAAGTTGTTCCAAGCAGTGGTAACTGCTTTTTGAGTTGTTACAGCAAAAAGTAGAAACCCGGCATGACAAGGGATGAGGCTGAAGAGAGGGGCAAAGGACAGGGGTGAGGGCCTCATGCATCATGTTGACGGCCTTAGAGTTTGTTCTGCATACGACAGGGCTTCAAAGTCCAAAAGTATCAAGTCTGGGAAAACTGAAGTCTAGATGGTTCCAATAGACATACAGGGTCCTGAGAGGCGTCAGGCCGTGATGGGAAGGGCGCTGACAAGACAGTCAAAGTGTTGAGTTGTAGATGTGCCCATTGATTGCTTTCTTTCATGGCTTAGGCCTCAGTTTCTTCATCTACAAAGTGGAGATAAGTAATACCTACTTACTGACTATCTAAGGAGGCGTTGGGAAGACAAATGACATAATCTGTGTGGAAACCCTTTTAGGACTGTCAGACATGGTTTCAGCATAAGGTACTTACTCATCTGTAAAATGAGGGGGTTGGCCTCGATGGGATCTAATGTTCTTCTAGTTCTAAAGCTCTACAACTCTATTATTATCCTTATTATCTGACAATCATGCTAAAATTATGGGTTTTATGGATCTGAAACACCCTTCTCTCATCTTGCCAAGAAAACTTAATGTGAGGCTCGTAGCCTGGGAAATGCCACTTCCTAGGTGGTTGTTTCCACAGAAACACCAATAACCATAAAGTTGTGCAGGAATGTGAACCGTCTGGGTTTGAACAGGAAGAGGAAATTGATGTATAAGCCAGGAACAGAACCAAACCCCTAAAAAAGAATAGAATTTCTCTCTGTACATTACATGTAAGTATGTAACCTAATCCCCCGGCTGATAACTCTCTGCTTTTTAAAATACTGTACATGATACTACCATGGAAATGCTGAATGATTTTAAAGTGGTTTTAGAATACTGTGATAAAACACAGAGCTTTCGAACGATGAGGTCTAGAGATTTTTTCATTCCTAAATTGCCCTTCAGCCATGGTGGTTAGTGTTCAGTGACTCTCTTGTGTTTTAGAAAGGAAAGAGGGAACACAATCCTCTTTCTAGAAATATATCATCAGCGGTGGAGCAGTAACGATCGAATCGTTGCTGATGTTCACAGACGGCTTCCTGTGTGTCAGATCCTGGCGCGAGCGCTCTACTCACATCTTCTCATTTCATCCTCACAAAATCCCTAATGAGGCAGGCTCTCTTCTTGGCCCCATTATATAGACGAGAAATGGAGTCTCAGGGACGCCAATGGACTTACTCTGGGTCCCACAGCCAGTAGGCGGTAGCACTGGGATTCAAAGCCACAGGGCCTGGCTCCAGACTTCATCCTGTCATCACCTATGCTAGCTTGGCTCTGGCTGCTTACTATGATGTCCTAAAAACAGTTTTTCCAAAGCAAAAGATAACATGACATGTATTGCGGGGTGGTTGGGAAAGGATCTCATTAGAGACAGAGGCTCTGTGATACTTCACTGACAACAGTTAAGAATGAATAATATGTTGAACATTTTCCTCGGCACGTAAAAATGGTCCGTGTTTCCCAGAATGGCCAGGCTAAAACATCAGACGCATCCCGTGTCGGGAAAGGCTCAGACTTTCAAAATGCCTTTTGTCTCATAAATACATAGGAGGCCTCCTTACCCAAGCTAGCAAGGATTTGGAGAGGAGGCGGGAATTCTCCATCCCAATCTTGGTCTCTCCTTAGCAGTTGACTAAGGCATCAACTGCAGCTCTTTCCTCCCACAGTTTAGGTCACAAAACCATGGACAGTGAATGAGACCCTGAGCAAAGGATTCTCTTCCCATCTTCCACGCAAAACCCTTCAATCAAATGTCTTCTTTTTCTCTTGTACATTTAAACAGACTTTAAAAATACACTTAGAGAAAACCAAAAAAAAAAAAAAAAAAAAAAAAAAAGGCATGAGATTCTCCTTTTCTTTGGTTAGCCATAAATGTTTGTGAGGCATAAAAACCCATGGTAGGGAGGGAGATAATAAGGCAGCTCAGTAATATACTACTGCTATTTCTAGAACATAATTACCAAGGAAAGCAATCAAGTGTCATGCATTTATTGAGCATTTACTAAGCACCCGGCTGTGTGGGGTAGAAAATAAGGGCGGTAAGGTCTTAATGAACAGATCCCTGGGAACTAAACATGGTAAAAGCAAAGAAGCAAACAAATTTTCTGTGTAAACTGTGAAAGCAAAGCTACCTAAGGGTAGGAAAAAACAAAACATTAAAGGGATGGAGAATTGTAAGGCTGTTCCTCTCTTGCCAAGACTTTGGGGGCCTTTTTCTCCTCAGGAGAGAAATCTCCTCCCCCAAATTCTCTCCACTTTCTCTCTCACGCAGAGGACTGTGTATGGCTCCCTGCATCCCTGGCAAGGTTCTGAGTGCAGAGCCCCCTAATGAGCTCTACTCCAGCCAGCATTCATACAGGTTCTGTCACTCTGCTCCTGCCCCGGCCTGGCCAGGCACAGTAGGGTATGACCACCAGTCATTCACACTGATGTATGCATTGGCCAGTGATGATTCAGACA
Source organism: Panthera onca (assembly GCF_046562875.1). Classification (NCBI taxonomy): domain Eukaryota; kingdom Metazoa; phylum Chordata; class Mammalia; order Carnivora; family Felidae; genus Panthera; species Panthera onca. The sequence continues at coordinate 27,527,889 of NC_138339.1, forward strand.
AAACCCATTCACACTAAAATGGAACTCTACTGTGCTTTTGCACTTGAAAGCTGTTTCCTCCAGTTGGGGAAGTGGAGTTTCAGATACCACTAAGCGGGTTTTAGGAGAAAGAAGGGGAGCCTAAAATCACCTCAGTTCTGCTTATCTAGCTGGGCTTGGAAGTCTCAGCTCAAATGTCCCTTCTTCAAGGAACCCTTCTGTGGCATCGGGTCTAATGTTGGTCCCGTTATGTTACGCTGTTTTGTTTTATTCACAGTGCTTACTATTATTGTAAATTATCTTGTTTATTTCTCTACTGGTTTGTTTGTTTGTTTGTTTTGAGGGGGGGCACAAGTGAGCAAGGGAGAGAATGAGAATCTCACGAGGGGCAGAGAGGGAGAGAGAGAGAGAGAGAGAGAGAGAGAGAGAGAGAGAGAGAGAAGCGGGGCTCACCCGAAGCAGGGGCTAGAACTATGAACTGTGAGTTCATGATCTGAGCCAAAGTCTGATGCTTAGTTGACTGAACCACCCAGGCACCCTGTTAATTTCTCTATTGTATGTTACCCTGCACTTTCCTCTAAGTCCCATGGGAGATGAGATCTCAGTTTTTTTTCTACTCTGTCCCCAGCACCTGACACACCGGCTAGTACATAACAGGTTATCAGAGTATCATGGTTGAGTGAATGAATGAGTGAGTGAACAGCTGAGTAAATGAATATGTTTGACCACCTGATTTAGTTCCTCAGGAGTGGCTGATAGGACATATGCAGGCACCTGGTATTTGAACCAAGAGTACCCCTTGGGAAAAGGAGAGTCTCTTCAATAAAATAAGTTTAGGGAAAACTAGGTAACCACATACAGAGAAGACTGGAACTGGACTCTTACTGTGTACCACTCATAAAAATTAACTCAAAACAAACTAAAGATTGGGGCGCCTGGGTGGCTCAGTCAGTCAACTTTCCACCTTCGGCTCAGGTCACGATCTCACAGCTTGTGAGTTCAAGCCCCGCTTCAGGCTCTGTGCTGACATCTCAGAGCCTGGAGCCTGCTTTGGAGTCTATGTCTCCCTCTTTCTCTGCCCCTCTTCTGCTCATTCTCTCCCTCTCTCTCCCCCACGCCCCCCCCCCAACTCTTTCTCTCAAAAATAAATAAACAAATAAACATTAAAATTAAAAAAAAAAAGAATTAAAGATTAAAATGTAAGACTCAGGGTGCCTGCGTGGCTCAGTCAGTTAAGCATCCAACTTTGGTTCAGGTCATGATCTCACGGCTTGTGAGTTTGAGCCCCACGTCAGGCTCTGTGCTGACAGCTCAGACAGAGCCTGAAGCCTGCTTCAGACTTTTTGTCTCCCTCTCTCTCTCTGTCCCTCCACTTCTCACACATTCTCTCTCTCTCTCTCTCAAATACAAATGAACATAAAAAAATAAAACATAAATAAATATAAGACTCAAGACTGTAGAACTAGAAAAAAAAATAAGGAGAAAAGCCTCTTGACGTGGATCTTGGCAATAATTTTTTTGGACAGGACACCAAAAGAAGAGGCAAAAGTCAAAAGCAAAAATCGACAAGTGGGACTACATCAAACTAAAAAGCTTCTGCACAGCAAATAATCAACAAAATTAAAAGACAATCTACTGAATGAAAGAAAATATTTGCAAACTACATGTCTGTAAGAGGTAAAATATCCAAAATATAAGGAACTCATACAACTAAACACCAAAAAAACCCCCCAAACAACCTGATTTTTTTTTTAAAAATGGACTGAGGAACTGAATAGACATGTAGTGAATCATTATGTTGTACATCTAAAGTTAATATAATGTTACACGTCAATTATACCTCAATTTAAAAAAAAGCATACAAGTGGCCAACAGCTTTATGAACAGGTACTCACTAATGTCACTAACCATCAGGGAAATGCTAATCAAAACAACAATGAGATACTACCTAGCACCTGTTAGAATGGCTACTATCAAAAAGACAAGTGATAACAAGTGTAGGCAAAGATGTGGAGAAAACGAAAACCCTCGTGCCCTATTGCTGGGACTGTAAGTTGGTACAGCCACCATAGAAAACAGTATAGAGTTACTGAAGATCTTCATAAAATTATAAACAGAACTACCATATGATCAAGTAATGCTACTTCTGGGCATATGTTCAAAGGAAATGAGAACAGAATCCTGGAAATATAGCTGCACCCCCCATGTTCATTGCATCATTATTCACAATAGCCACGACATGCAAACAACCTAAGTGTCCATCAAGAGATAAGTGGATAAAGAAGATCTGGTTTATATACATATGCAGTGGAATATTATTCAGCCATGAGAAAGAAGGAAATCCTGCCATATGCAACAACATGGATGAATCTCAAGGCCGTTACGCTAAGTCAAATGACTCAGACAGAGAAAGACGAATATTATGGAATTGCATACCTGTGGAATCTAAAAAAGCCAAACTCACAGAAACAGAGTAGTGGGGTGGGAAGCAGTGGGGTGGGAAGGTGGGGGAATGGGGAGAGGTTGGTCAAAGGGTATAAGTTAGAAGAAGAATAAGTTCTAGAGATCTAATATACTGCATGGTGATTGTAGTTAATAATACTGTATTATATACTTGAGAGTTTATATGAGTAGATCTTGTATGTTCTCACCACAAAAAAGAAATGGTAATTATATGACACGATGGAGGTGTTAGCTAAAGCTATGGTGACAATCATTTTGCAATATGTAAATACATCAAATCACTATGTTGTAGCCCTTAAACTTACAAAGTGTTGTGTCAGTTATATTCCAATAAAGCTTGGGAAAAGTGATTGGCAGGGGTTGGAGATCTGAAGGGTTGCATGCTGGTCTCTGTGCCTCAGACCAGGAGTGGGCTATAGGCCACTTGTTTCAATACATAAATACTATAGGCCAGCTTGTTTCAATACATAAAAGTGTAGTGTAACACAGCCACACCCATTAGTTTACACATTGTGTAAGGCCACATTTGAGCTCCAATGACAGAGTTGAGTAGAGAGAGACCATATGGACCACAATGTAAAAATATGTACAATCTGGCCCTTTACAAAAAGTTTGCTGACCCCCACCTAGATTTGCCCTAGGGGAGTTAAACTGAGGCTGTTAGATCCCCAATTTGTGAGCTCTTGGGGATGAAGGAGGTACTGCCTCTTTGTTATTAGTAAATGTTTCTCCCCTTTTATTAATATGCACTATCTCAAAATACAATTTTAAATAAAAAGTGTTTTTTACTTAAAATTTTTAAAGTAGAATGCCTAAAGACAATCTGTTTATTGTATTACTCAAGATAGGCCTGGGGCACTTGGGTGGCTCAGTCAGTTGAACATCAGACTCTTGATTTCTGCTCAGATCATGATCTCACGATTTGTGGGTTTGAGCCCCGCATCAGGTTCTGAAGCTGACAGTGTGGAGACTGCTTGGGATTCTCTCACTCCCTTGCCCTCCCTCCCTGGCATGTTCTGTCTCCTTCTCTCTCAAAAATAAATAAATAAACTTAAAATTGGGGCGGGGGGGGGGCGGCGCCTGGGTGGCTCAGTCGGTTAAGCATCCAATTTCAGCTCAGGTCATGATCTTGTAGTTTGTGAGTTCGAGCCCCACGCTGGGCTCTGTGCTGACAGCTCACAGCCTGGAGCCTGTTTCAGATTCTGTGTCTCCCTCTCTCTCTGCCCCTCCCCACTCATATTCTGTCTCAGAAATAAATAAACATTAAAATTTTTTTAAATTTTTTTAAATTTTTTTAAATCATAGGCCAGGTTGTGCTATAGTTAACAAACCTGAAAACCTCAACAGTTTAAAACAACCAAGTTCATCTCCCACTATTACATGTCCCATGTGAGTTGGCAGGGGCTCTTTACATTGTAGTCACTCAAGAACCCAAGGCTGATGGAGGTGCATCTCCACTCTACCTCCATGATTTCCAAAAACAGGGGTGGGGGTGTGAGGGAGGAGAATACAGTGAATCATACACAGGATTCTGAGGTTCCCACCTGGAAGTGACACAGGCCGCTTCCATTCACATTCCGTTACTCGGAGCAAGGCTCATGGCCACATCTCAGTCCACCAGAGTGAGGATATATAATCTTCCCACAGGAGTGGGCGTTGAATATTTGTGGGAACTTTATAACTGCTATCTATAATTGTTCTTTAAGTACTTGAGTTAAGGAAAAAAGTAGTGGGTTAGGATTAGGACCATAGATTCTAATCCCAGGTAGAATTGGACCCACAGGAATTAAAGCGAGAATGAGGGGCCCCTTTCCTGAGTCCCCACCCCCTGAGGTGCCTTGAGAAACCACAGGCTCCAAGTCCCACTGTTTAAAAAAAAGGAAACCCTGGAATTTGACACAGGCTGCAATATTCTATTAGAGATGTTATTAACTTTAACGTTTAAAACTCTATTGAGACCAAAATAGTCCAGCTAATCATATCCAAACAGTACTCAGGAATTTAGAACTTTTTGAGTTGCTTTACGTTTGTCTATAACTCTCAAGGCTAAAAAAGCTCTTTGGACGTCTAACTGCAGTGGGAGTGTTCCGCATTCCTCCACACACTGCAGCGTGCCTTTGGTGCACAGCGTAAGAAATGTTTGTCTCCTGAAGTTTCCATATCTGGGGTGGGGAGCTGTCTGGCCTGGGCTTTTAACATCTTATTCATCTCACTCCTAGGAATCACTGCAAGCCCCAAGAGCCAAAAAAAAAAAAAAAAAAGAAAAGAAAAGAAAGAAAGAAAGAAAAGAGAGAAAGAAATGAAAGAAAGAAAAGAAAAAAGAAAATGGGAAAGAAAAGAAAAAAGAAAAGAAGAGAAAAGAAAAGAAAGAAAGGAGAGAAAGAAATGAAAGAAAGAGAGAAAGAAAGAAAGAAAGAAAAGAGAGAAAGAAATGAAAGAAAGAAAAGAAAAAAGAAAATGGGAAAGAAAAGAAAAAAGAAAAGAAGAGAAAAGAAAAGAAAGAAAGGAGAGAAAGAAATGAAAGAAAGAGAGAAAGAAAGAAAGAAAGAAAAGAAAAGAAAATGGAAGAAAAGAAAAGAAAAGAAGAAAAGAAAAAGTGAACGTTTGTGGTATGGATGGTGTAGGAAGCATAGATCATGACACGGCTGGGGAAAATCAATCTTCTGCCCCACAGGAGGCCTGAGTTAGAAAAAGAACACAAGGAAGAATTCTATGGAAAGAGAGCAGGGAGATCTTCTTTAGTGCTCCGGCCCAGGACTGAACTTGGTTCCGGTCAGTCAGCCAAGGTGACTGACGGGCTGCATCACCAAGCAACACGTGGGCATCCTGGAGGAGTCGGAAGGGAGAGCATCAGTCCATTTGGACCACGTGGTATCAGTTAGCCAGTTGGTTGATTCTGACCCAGAAAAAGCAAAAGCTTCATATTCAATGACAAAAAACAGAGCCTTCTGATGAGTATTGCCAGTGGAGGGAAGGGGGTACTTACTGAAGGGAGAGAAGCGGGCTTAGTTCACCCTGGCTGTCATAGCAAAATACCATGGACGGGGTGGCTTAACAGAAATTTCTTTTCTCAGTTTTGGAAGCAGGAAGTCCAAGATCCAGGTGCTGGCAGGATTGGTTTCTGCTGAGGCGTCTCTCCTTAGCATGCAGACGGTCTGTCTGCCTCTGCACACGGTTGTATCTCTGTGTGTGCATTTCCCTGGTGTATCTCTGCACCCTGATCATCTCTCGCTATACGGACAGTATTCAGGTTGGGTTAGGGCCCACCCTAACTTACTTATCTCTTTAAAGTCCTGTTTCCAAAAACAGTCATATTTTGAGGAACTAGGGGTTAGGATGTCACCATATGAATACAGGGGAGACAAAATTCAGCCTAGAACATGGACTCTTAGAGCATATTAGAAAACTTGAAACTCCTCACTCTGTTCATATCAACAATGAATATCAAGTATAACTGCCCTGAACTTCCTGTCCTTCACAAAATCTCCTCTGGCAGCTCCTCCCAACACTCTGTGTGTGTGTGTGTGTATGTGTGTGTGTGTGTGTGTGTGTGTGTGACTTTGATGTTTTGCTCAAAAAACATGCCAAAAAGCAAGGGTGCAAAATGCATCTAGAGATTAGCACACAGTGTCATCTAACCTGAGTTTTCCTTTCCAGGAACTTGTGCACTTGAATAGTGTTTTTTTAAATGTTTATTTATTTTAGTTTTGAGAGAGAGAGAGAGCATGCAAGCAAGGTAGGGGCAGAGACAAAAGAGAGAGAATCCCAAGCAGGCCCCACACTCAGTGCAGAACCTGACACGGGGCTCAGTCTCATGACCGTGAGATCATGACCTGAGCCGAAATCAAGAGTTGGACACTCTACTGACTGAGCCACCCAGGGACCCTGCACCTGAATAATTTTTTTAAATGCTGCCAATGTGACAAAATGTAGGCGCAGCAGTTTCTATAATTTTTATGACCATCGAGATCTGTTCGATATAGAGACAGGCACTGAAGATCCCCTGAAGAGGCTTAGGAGTTCCCAGAGTATGAAGATACCTTCCCACATTCTATTGAAAATGCCTTTATTTTGTCCCTTGTCTTGGATGACAGTTTAGCAGGGTATACAATTCCAAGGTGATTTATTTTCTCTCAGCACTTTGAATTGTTCCCCTGGATTCTGGCTTCTCTTGTTGCTGTTGAGAAGACTGGTATCTAATTGTTGTTCCTTTTTTGGCTTATGTTCTCTCCTTTCTCTCTAGTTCTTTTTATGATCTGTCTTTAGCTTTCTAAAGTCCTCATTATAATGTTTGTAGTAATGGACTTATTTTTATTATCTTGCTTGGGATTTGATGTTCTCCAATCTGAGAAATCATGTCTCTCACCAATGTTTTTCAGTTTTGCTTTGAATATTGCCTTTACTTCCCTCTGTCTATTATCTCCTTCTGGAACTCTAATTAAATATATTTTTAATATCTACATCTTTCTCCATATCTCTTAGCCTCAGTTACATACCTTCCATACTTTTATTTCTCTGTATAGCATTACAAGGTGATTCTTCAGCTTTTTCTTCCAATTTGTTAATTCATTCCTTAGCTGTGGCTCAGCTGTCATTTAATCCATGCTTTGCATTTTATTTTAAAAATTTTTTTTAAATATGAAATTTATTGTCAAATTGGTTTCCATACAACACTCAGTGCTCATCCCAACAGGTGCCCTCCTCAATACCCATCACCCACCCCCCCCCCACCCCCATCAACCCTCAGTTTATTCTCAGTTTTTAACAGTCTCTTATGTTTTGGCTTCCTCCCTCTCTAACCTCTTTTTTTTTTTTCTTCCCCTTCCCCATGGTCTTCTGTTAAGTTTCTCAGGATCCACATAAGAGTGAAAACATATGGTATCTGTCTTTATGACTTATTTCACTTAGCAGAATACTCTCCAGTTCCATCCATGTTGCTATAAATGACCAGATTTCATTCTTTCTCATTGCCAAATAGTATTCCATTGTATATATAAACCACATCTTCTTTATCCATTCATCAGTTGATGGACATTTAGGCTTCTTCCATAATTTGGCTATTGTTGAAAGTGCTGCTATAAACATTGGGGTACAAGCACCCTTATGCATCAGCACTCCTGTATCCCTTGGGTAAATTCCTAGCAGTGCTATTGCTGGGTCATAGGGTAGATCTATTTTTAATTTTTTGAGGAACCTCCACACTGTTTTCCAGAGCGGCTGCACCAGTTTGCATTCCCACCAACAGTGCAAGAGGGTTCCTGTTTCTCCACATCTTCACCAGCATCTATAGTCTCCTGATTTGTTCATTTTAGCTACTCTGACTGGTGTGAGGTGGTATTTGAGTGTGGTTTTGATTTGTATTTCCCTGATGGGGAGCGACGTTGAGCATCTTTTCATGTGCCTGCTGGCCATCTGGATGTCTTCTTTAGAGAAGTGTCTATTCATGTTTTCTGCCCATTTCTTCACTGGATTATTTGTTTTTCGGGTGTGGAGTTTGGTGAGCTCTTTATAGATTTTGGATACCAGCCCTTTGTCCGATATGTCATTTGCAAATATCTTTTCCCATTCCATTGGTTGCCTTTTAGTTTTGTTGATTGTTTCTTTGCAGTGCAGAAGCTTTTTATCTTCATGAGGTCCCAGTAGTTCATTTTTGCTTTTAATTCCCTTGCCTTTGGGGGTGTGTCAAGTAAGAAATTGCTGCAGCTGACATCCTTTGCATTTTAAATCTCAATTTCTATAGTTTACATTTCTAGAAATTCCGTTTGGTTATTTGCAAAACTTCCCATTTATTCTTGATAGTCTTTTGTTCATGTCTTATGTCTATAATTTTCTCTGTTTCTTTGTAAATACTTCAAACGTACTTATTTCACATCTTGTATTAGATGATATTACACTCCAGGTTGTTATAGTCTAATTATGTTCTCTTTTATTCTGCTGAGCCCAATTTATGATGGTCTGATTTCTCATGTGTTTCTAATTTTTTTTTTAATTTTTGGTTCATATAAGGCTCCTCTTAAATGCAGGAGCCCTGAGGAGTCTGGATTGAAGGTGCATTCCTCCATACACCTGGTGCCTTGGGGTATTATGAACTTGAAATACTTTTAAGATAATTTTTCTACCTGGGGATTCCCAGACCCTATAAGTAGAGTAAATACTTAACCTCTGTGAGGCTAGGCTTGGAATTATAAATTCTCAGGAAAGACTTTTGGTTGCTGTTTTGTTTTTCATCCCTTTGACCAAGGCCTGAGACAAACACATTTTCTTGTTGGGTTTCTTTTGCCAAAGGATGAACTCTTTTCCCAGCCCAACTTTTTCCTTGAGAGTATAGATGTTTGAGACCCCCAGCTTTTTTCAGGAACTCAGTTCTCATTCCCACAGGACTTTAGTTCCCCCATAAAGAACCGAACTCCCTGGATCAACTCATGCCCCCAAAGCAGCTCTATGCTTCAGGGTTTGCTGACCACTCTGGTTTCAACTTTTTTCTTACCTCCTGTGAATCTCATTTACTTTCTTATAAGTTTAACTGTGCTTTTAACCAAACATTTGGTATTATTATCCAGTGCTTTTGTGTTTTTGTAGGGGAACATTTTCCAGAATTTCCAGTCAGCTCTTTTGCTGAGGCAGAAATGTGTTCCTGGGCTCTGCAGGCTGGGGCTTCTGTAACCCTTGAGGACTTCTTCAGTTGTCTGTGAGGCAGTGGTGTTCTTGCTTCAGTTTAGTGGGACAGAGAGCCTCTTCTCTTTTCCTTTCTAATCCAGGTGAGACTCCAATAACCCATGGAAATATTGTATTGTTTGCTATAAGCAATTGCATTGTAGCAAACAGGTCATGGGGCTGAGACTCAGAAAACCCAAAACTGGGTTCTCATTTTGGCACTGTCCCTTTGACAAATCCCTAAAACTCTCTGTAATTTGTTGTTTTTTTCAATCTACAAACAGGAGAGTAATTATTTACTTACTTATTTTTTTTGTAATTGGGACGTAAAATGGGATAAGTGGCTATAAAAGTCCTCTGTTAACTCTAAAGGTGGTATCAGGGCAAGCCACTCTGAGGGAAAAGTACAGTAGCAAGTTCACCTTCTAAAGGAGAATGCACTGGTGTGCCTTCTGGGGTGCATCGTCTGTGCTCCTGGGGTAGCATCTGCCTAATTAGGAATTCAGACTCAATTTGCAAGGACTAAAAATACACTTTTTTAAAGTAAACTAGAACATAATATATACCAATCTCTTCCTTCCACTTATAAACAATGCAATACCACAGTAAAAAGCAAGCGTTGAAAGAAAACAAACTCTTTAATACAAATTGTGTATTCTTGCACCTTGGGAGTTCAGCTCCTCTAAACATCTGTGTTCACTTAGTTCAATTTCTCAGTCTTTGAGATTCTTTGAGCTCTTTTCACAGCACCTGAGATCCTCAAGGCTGGACTCATTAGAAAAACACCTTCATAAGTGCACCTGCCTATCTCACCTTGACTGTGGAAGCCCACTCTGAACATTGTTAAGCTCCCTCTATTGCTGCCACACTGTCTTCTCATAGTGACCTCTTTGGAAAGAGCAGTGACATCCTGTGGATGGCAGTGGGTACCCCTACCTTCACTCCCACTGTTTACATCTGTCTCCTCACTTTTTAGCCCAAAAGCGTTTGTTCTGTTTTTCAGTGTGATTCCTCGGACCAGCAGCATCACTGGGAATTTGCTAGAAGTGCAGAATCTCAAGTCTTTCTTCCGACCTATGGAATCAGAATCTGCTTTTTCAAGAGATACCGGGGATTCACATGCACATTAAAGCTTGAAAAGCACAAATTTAAAAATCATCATCCTAGGGGAGCCTGGGTGACTCAGCAGGTTAAGCATCCAACGTTGGATCAGGTCATGATCTCACCATCCATGAGTTCGAGCCCTGCATCAGGCCCTATGCTGACAGCTCAGACTGGAGCCTGCTTCAGATTCTATGTCTCCCTCTCTCTCTGCCCCTTCCCTGCTCATACTCTGTCTCTGTTGTCTCTCTCTCTCTTAAAAATAAAATAAAAACATAAAAAAAAATTTAATCATCATACTGAAAGAACATTTTAAATCAATAATTTGGTAGCTTATTGTACGTAAGAGTCACTTGGAATGTTCCTTAAACATGCAGTTTTCCTTTTTTTAATGTTTCTTTATTTTGAGAAAGAGAGAGTGGGGGGGGGGGGGCAGAGAGAGAGTGGGGGAGAGAATCCCAAGCAGGCTCCACGCTGTCAGTGCAGAGCCTAACTCGGGGCTCAATCCCATGAACCATGAGATCATGACCTGAGCTGAAATCAAGAGTCAGATGCTTAACCAACTGAGCCACCCAAGCGCCCCAAACATGCAGACTTTCTGACTGACCCACTGGAGATAGAGTCATAATTTCTGTGGACGAATCCATAAATCACACTTGGAGAAACATACTTTCAAACAAAGTATAGTGTCTGTATTATGATTTGCATAATTTGGAGGTGTTTTTAGCATGTTAGTGAGATTCACCTTTCTCTTGTCCAGGTGTGAGTCCATTAAACTTCATTTTCACACCTTTCAGAAACCCCTTAAAGTATTCCTTAAACAAGACTCCTCCATGTCAAACTTCTTCCTCAGGTCTTTTCAAGGGCAAATGTAGCCATCTGACTCCTTCTGCCTAACGAGTGTCTTAACCTCTGACTCCAGTTACGTACTCTTGCTGAAGATGGTCCCAGTACCCATCAGATCGCCTGACAAAGAAGCGAGTGGACATCCTCTTGATATAGTCCTTCTGCCTTAACTCTGTACCTGCTAAAGGAGAGGAGGAAAGAGAATGGTGTTTAAAAACATGAAGACAGCGGTGCCTGGGTGGCTTGGTCGGTTAAGAGTCTGACTTAGGCGCAGGTCCTGGTCTCACAGCTCGTGATTTTGAGACCCACATTGGGCTCTGTGCTGACAGCTCAGAGCCTGGAGTCTGCTTTGGATTCTTTGTCTCCCTCTCTTCTCTGCTCCACCCCGCTTGCTCTCTGTCTCTCTCTGTCTCTCAAAAATGAATAAACATTTTTTAAAAATATAAAACGTGAAGACAATCTTTTAAAAATAGCTAATTTCATCAGATCCCTGTCACTTGATTTTCTACCATCTCCCTACAATCAGACTCTGCTCCCAAATTGTGCTCCCAGCTGAACATTCAGGTTGGGTTCAAGTTCCAGCCCTGGTGTTTTCTTACTTTGTGACCTTGGGCAAGTTTCTTAACCTTTCCTAACCTATTTCTTCATCTCTAAATGGAAATCAGAGTATCTACCCCTTGAGGTTGTTGTAAGAATTTTCAGAGTTAGTGATTGCAAAGTATTTGGCCTACATTTGCTGCAGAATAAGCATTGATCAATTTTTTTAGATGTTTATATATTTTTGAGGGAGAGAGGGGGACAGAGGATCTGAAGTGGGCCTTGTGCTGACAAAGCACAGAGTTTGTGATTCGAAATTACGAACTGCAAGATCACGACCTGAGCCAAAGTCAGACGCTTAACCGACTGAGACACCCAGGTGCCCCAGCATTGATCAATTTTAACATATTATCAAAAGATGCTTTGGCAGAGATGGCTAGATGCCTACCTTCAGTGGTCTGGTACTTTGGCAGTTCCCAATGTACTATGATTCCTGGCATATATGTTTTTGTGTAGTTCCTTCCCATTTTGACTCTCGTCTTGGCCATGTGATTAGCTTCGGCCAATGGGACTATGGCCAATGGGACTATGATGTAAGTGGAGGCTTAATAGGCCCTTGCACATTGAGGCTCATCTTCTTGGGACACTCTTTCTTGGAACCAAGCCAACCGTCCATGCGGAAGCCCAAAGAACCATGAGAAGAACTGAGGTCTCAGCCAAGATTCCTTACTGAAATCCAGCTAGGGACCAACACTAACTATTTGCTGTAGGAATGAGGCCATTTTATACCTTTTGGCCGTCCTGGTACCCCAGCCTATACCACATGAAGCAAATGAACCACCTGGTCAGCCCACAGAATCATGAGAAACAATATATTGTTTTTGTTTTAAGACACTAAGTTTTGAGCTTGTTTATTTTACAGCAACAGATAAATGAAATATCCATTCTCCCCATTTTCCTATTAGGCAGACCCCAATTTCATTTTGTGTACAATGCACCCAGCTATATTTCCTTCCCTTCCTTTCGGATGGGAGTGGCCATGTGACACAGTTTGGCCAATAAAATTGAGATGTTGGTTGGGGCTTTCAGAAAATTTCCCTATAGAGCAGACTCTACTGGCTGTCTACTCTTTCCCTTCTTCCTGCCTGAACACAGAATGGATGCTGTAAGTGGACAAGCTGTCCTCTAATAATGAGGGAAAACCTAGAGAACCACAAAGGCCTCAGACCTAACCACCTTGAACCACTGATCTGAAAGCAAGCGAGTTTGCAAAATATGAGGAAAACATGCCCCTATTGTGTGAAAGCCACCATTATCTCGTAATAGGCATTGTTATCACTAGAACAGGCAGCTGATTATGACGCCGATGGTGTTTCAATCCCAACATTATTTAGTAACATGGAAGCTGCATAGCACAATCAATGTCAAGCCAGGCTGCATGTTGTAATAGGAACCTCTGTGGGTACGGATGAGTTACTTATATTTTGGTTCCCATAACACACTGCTTCCTAATATTTAAGCAGAACAGAATGTCTCACATTTTCAAAGGCACTGTTTTCCAGGCAACATGGCTTGGCAGAGCCACAGAATAGTGTCAAAGAACTAGAAAGCAACATGGTGACTCTGTCCATGTAGGTCTATAGACCATCTCTCCAAATAGGTTGGAAGTTCCTTGAAGACAGAAAACATCTCCTGTTTTTTCTTTCTTGGTGTGTTCAGTGCTATGCCTTACAGTTTAGTTGACAAAGTTTTCATATAACTTTCACTTTCACTTAACAGAGTGGGGCGCCTGGGTGGTTCAGTCGGTTAAGCGTCCGACTTTGGCTCAGGTCATGATCCTATAGTTCATGGGTTCCAGCCCTGCGTCAGGCTTTGTGCTGATAGCTCAGAGCTTGGAACCTGGTTTGGATTCTGTGCCTCCCTCTCTCTGCCCCTCCCCCACTTGATGGTGGGCACGCACTCTCCCTCAAAAATAGATAAACATTAACAAAAATTTAAAAAAAGAGACTTAGCAAATAGTACCCTAGAAATGTTTAAACTACAGGCTTTGGCATTAAAAAAAATTTTTTTTAATGTTTTTATTTATTTTTGAGACAGAGAGAGACAGAGCATGAGCAGGGGAGGAGCAGAAAGAGAGGGAGACACAGAATGGGAAGCAGGCTCCAGGAATCAGTCAGCACAGAGCCTGACATGGGGCTCGAACTCACCGAGTGCGAGATTGTGACCTGAGCCAAAGTCAGACACTTAACTGACTGAGCCACCCAGGCACCCTGCAGGTTATGACATTTTTAATAACAGTTGAGTTGATTTTGATATATACCACTATTTTATTTTCCTCAGGCCTCTATGAATCTCTTACTCTTCTCCATGTAGGTAATAATTATCAATATTATTTTTTTAGCTCTTGCTCTGTGCCAGGTACTGTTGTACGTGTTTCATATGTATTAATTATTTAAGCTACAAGATAACCCAAGAGGCAGGTACTAATACTACTCCCAGTTGGCCAATGAAGAAACCGAGGCTAAGAAAGATTAATTGACATGCCCCAAATTGCACAGCTTAGAAGTGGAGAAGCCAGGGTTCCAACCAGAGTATTTCTTCTTTGTTTTTGTTTTTAAAAATTCCTTCAATTCTCATTGTTACTCCATGTTTAAGAACAAAGAGAAAATAAAAAGAGGCCAATCATGACTTCTGCCCAGTAGGGGACAGTTGCTTCTGGCTGGAGAAACCCATTCCCCAGGCCACACTGGGAGGATTCCTGCCCCAATACAGATCCTCTGTTCTCACTGGTTCGTCCACAGAAGTAGCCTCACACACTTCTAAAATTTCTTCAAGGTGCACTTACCTATAAACTTGAAACCTTTTCTGCCCCTCCGAATCACACATGCAAGTAAAAATGCTCTGACTTGGAACAGAAGGCAGTTAGGTCAGTGAAAGAGCATCAGGATAAAAAGAAACACACTGAATGTTCTCATAATTCATATTTCTTAATATGAGTGAGTTATGTTGGATGTGAATGGAGAGTCCTCTTAAAGCCAAAGTTTAAATAAAAACGTTTTAAAATACTTTCCAGAAGCCCACAAAGCAAATATGAGACCCACTCAGACCTTCACCTCCCTCTCTTTGTCCCAGAGCCCCGGGTCTCTTGGTGGCAAATTTCCCAGACTAAGTCAGTGCCAACTGAGTCTTCTGGTTCTCTCAAATGGCCTCCCAAACCACTTCCTTTTAATGTAATTCTAAAGAACAAACTCCCCTCTGGTTGGCCAACAGTGACCTCGATATCCTTAACACCAGAACTCTGCCCTCCTCCCTTTTATTGGTCTATTATTGTGAAGCCAATTTGTCTTCTTGGCATTTGTGTTCTAAAGGTTCTAGGAATCCTTTGGAGGAAGTCACCATGGCCCTTTTCTGGCTTCTGCTTTTGCTGGCTTCTGTGGATTCTGTGGACCTTCCCTGTCCCGCTTCATCTCTGTTGAAGGAATATTTCCACGGTGATCTCTCTGGCTCCCCCAATTCTGTCCCTCTCCTCTCTTCTGGCATATCACAGGACAGTCCAAAACATTTTCGTGGTCTGAATCTTGTTCTGAAACTCAAGCAGGAAGTCTAGAACAATAAATTACAGGGCTGTCTTTGAAATAGAAGCCAAAGGAAGAATGATAATTTTACCTTATAAGAACCTCCATCCTGAATGTGAGAAACCTGCTTGAGGTGCATATTTTTGGATAGTTGAGGAATTTGTATTAAGGCAAAACAAACAAAGGACTTGTGGAATTTTGTTAAATATCTTCACAGCAGTGTAGTCATATATCTTAAGTACTAACAGTCTGCTGTGCAAAATGAATCTTAAAAATGTGTTCACTTGCAGAGTTGAAAGACCAATTTCGAAAACAAGAATCTAGTTCGTGTAGTCTACTGAGGATTTTAAAGAGAAGAAACACAAATGGAAAAGTGAAAATGACTAACAGAAGTTAAATGACTACAAAGCCTTTGAAACACACAAGCAAGAAGCCTTAACAGATGCAAAATAACTCATCAGCCAGAGTCGTACACAGGTTTATTATGGGTGCACTATTCGGATAAGGAAGGAGCATGAATTAAAATGTCTCACGGGCAGGGGTTGATCTCAATGAAGAAGACAAAAATTTCAGAGCTCAGGTTTAATGCTGTAACAGAAAACAAGTGCACTGGGCCAAGAAAAACAGTGGCTTGGTTGAGAACCACTCTGTCGAGAAATCCTTCTGGAGCACTGATTCCTGTAAGGCCCACTGCCAGAGCCACCCCACCCTCTTCACCCAATGTCTTCTTTGCTTGCAATGCTAAACCAAGAACCAGGTGCTCCAGGCATGGCTGCAACAGCCCATAAAGCCCGGCCCCACTTTATGATAATCTAGGGATAGAGTATAAAATACCAACGCCTGGGCCCCACACCAGACCACTTTAATCAGTATCCTAGGGCATGGGGCCAAGGCAATTGGTGATCTTTAAAGGCAGGTGGTTCTAACAGGCTGCCAAGATTGTGACCCACCGTCGACGAAGGAGAAAAGGTACACACGTCACAGCTGTAGATTTACATCCCGTAACACTGCTTCTGCCTGGGGAGCTCTGTGAACACTTTTTCGCTTAGATTTCTGGCAACAAAGTAATTGCCTTCTCAATTTTCTCGAATTCCCGTGATACCCTCCTCCACTACCTTACTGGGAGAACATTTTCTGTCATTTCTAACATGTCTAATGACATTTTCTGTCATTTCTGCACGGCAGACCCACCATCCTGGCAGCATGATGGCTATTTGGAGCATCATAAAATGGAGAAAGGAGAGGCCACTAAGATTGAGCTTTTGGTGGCTGTTGCCTGTTGTAAGGTTAATCTCACCCGGGTTCCAGTCCTTTTATCCACCAGGCCTTTGCCAGAACCGGGAGAAGTCATAAAATCGATACAGAAGTGCTTTATAAGTCAGTGTGGCCTGAAGGCAATATGGGGTAGTGGTTAGGAGGACCACTCTGGAGTCGGGTATCTCAAACTTTGATTTTTGCTGCCTCTATTTCTGGCTCTATGATTTGGGCAGTTTACTGGATCTGTTTGAAACTCAGTTTCTGCGTCTTGTAAAAATAGGATGATACCCCATCCAAGTTGCTACATTAAGAAAAACTTTGCATCTATTAAATTCTCGATCTATATTAGGTCTTAAGATGACAGTATTGTATAGCAGTCAAGAGTGAAGCCTCTAGAGCCAGATTGCCCTAATTTGAATCTCAACATTGCCACCAGCTGTGTGACTTTAGGCACGTTACTTAATCCCTCTGTGCTCCAGTTCCCTCAAGTGCCAAAAGGGATAATAATGGCACTTATAGGGTTGATGTACCGGGAAAAGAGCTATCAACAGAGATTCCTTTTTACCTAAGAAACTTATCTCCATGAGAGGGCAACCTTGTTCTCAAAAAGTCTCCTCTCATCTTCCTGCTAGTGGTCTTCCTGTCTTTTGTGTCCTCAGTCCCCTACCCCTCTCCTTGGCTCATAGAAGCCTCATGTTGCCCGGCTGTCTTAGAATTTCATGTCTGTGTGGATTCTCTGGATGTCCAAAAATAAATGTGATTTTTCTCCTGTTAATCTGTCGCATGTCAATTTGATTCTTAGTCCAGCTAGAAGGACTTTGAAGAGCAGAGAGAATTCTTTCTCCCCAACATAAAGATTAAATGACCTAACATTAGGGTGGCCTGCCATCTCAGTTTGCTCAGGACTGTTCCAATTTATGCTTTCTGTCCTAGTAGCTTGGCTGGTTTAGAATTTGCCTGCCCCCTTTCATTCTCAAAAGTGTCAAAAGTGTCCCAGATTGAATAATTAAGTATATGGCCACAGTGGTTATGTATATACTGCTTAGCAAAAAGCCTCATATGGAGCGATTGGTAAATGTGTCTTAGATGCTAATAATTAACCCCTGTGGCAGTTTTATCCAATAGAAATAAAATGTAAGCTACATAGTAATTTTTAACTTTCTAGTTAACCACATTTTAAAAAGAAAAAAGTGGGGTGCCCATGTGACTCAGTGGGTTCAGCATCCAGCTCGTGGTTTCAGCTCAGGTCATGATCTCATGGTCATGGGACTGAGCCCCAAGATGGGCTCTGCCCTGGGTGTGAAGCCTGCTTGGGATCCTCCTTCTCTCTCTGCCCTTCTCCCTCCTCTCTCTCTCTTTCAAAATAAAATAACCTTAAAAAAGGGGCGCCTGGGTGGCTCAGTCGGTTAAGCGGCCGACTTCGGCTCAGGTCATGATCTCGTGGTCCGTGAGTTCGAGCCCCACGTCGGGCTCTGTGCTGACAGCTCAGAGCCTGGAACCTGCTTCAGATTCTGTGTCTCCTTCTCTCTGACCCTCCCCCGTTCATGCTCTGTCTCTCTCTGTCTCAAAAATAAATAAACGTTAAAAAACAAATTAAAAAAAAAAATAACCTTAAAAAAGTAAAATCTTAAGGGACACCTTAAGGGTGGCTCAGTTGGTTGAGCATCAGACTCTTGATTTCAGTTCAGGTCATAAAGCTGGGGTCATAGGATTGAGCCCCTTGTTGGGCTCCATGCTAAGCGTTGAGCCTGCTTGGGATTCTCTCTTTCGATATGTAATTAATATAAACATTATTAGTGAGATGGGATGCCTCGGTGCCTCAGTTGGTTAAGAGTCCAACTCTTGATTTTGGCTCAGGTCATGGTCTCATGGTTCATGAGTTCGAGCCCTATCTTGGGCTCTGAGCTGATGGCAAGGAACCTGCTTGGGATTCTCTCTCTCCCCCTCTCTCTGCCATTCCCCCTCAAAATAAATAAATAAACCTTTTTTTAAAATGTTAAAAAATTATTAGTGAGATACTTTTCATTTTTTTTCTCATCCTACATCTTTGAAATCTGTTGTATATTTTGCATGCACAGCACAACATAATTTGGGCTAATGACATTTCAAGTGCTGAGTGTTTGTGGTCTACTTTATTGCTATGGTCTTACTGAATTATTAAGATGCTTTATTAAAGTTATCTTATTAATTCTCCCATGTCACAATTTCCTATTCGGAAACATCCCTAAGAAAATACAAAAAAGTGGTTTTTCTATGAATATATAGGGTCTTTTCTGTAGATTCTCTCCCTCCAACCTTTTGATTGTGTTTTTGTTCTATTCTCTGGACTGGGGCCAATATCGCCACATTCCTGTAAATCATGCTGTTTCTAACTAGACCCAGAAGTGCAGTCAGATCCCAACCAAATGCCAAATAAAGCAAAGGGTTACTTTTTGGCTCTGCTGTGATGCCTATCTCTATTTCTCCTATTAGGGACAGTTTCTTGTTACCCCCAACTAGCCTTGGTTTCCCAGACTTAAGACGTTCCCAATCCGGGGAGAAACAATACTGATAAGCAAGGGAGCAAGAAATAAGGAATGTGACATTTTTTAATCTCAAAAATGAAAATTTGACCCTACCAATCAATGAATTTCATGGATCCTGGATGGCAACCCTCTCAGGAGTCTGGAATCTTGTCGGTATGAGACTGACCGGCTAAAACAATTAGAGAATGATGCTTTGCCGTAGAGTGTAACAACAAAATAGCTTGCAATGGCTCTTCAAATTAAGAGAATGGGCTCAGGATGTTAGATCTGAAAAACTTCTCAGAGGCCATGTATTTCAGTGTTCTTTTTTTACTGATTTGGGAAGTGGGGCCAAGAGAGATTCAAACATTTGGTGAAGTTCAAATGGCAAGTTAGGAACATGGTCTCTGTTCTTATTACACTACAGTTACCTTGATTTGGCAGTAACACCCCTATTAAAATACAACATGTTGTTCTTCCCAAAGGGGTTTTACCCACTTTTTATGCAGTTTAGATGATCATTTTATCCTTACTGCCTTCTCAAACCTTTTCACATGGGCCTGGTCTCCATTAAAGGGCATATTCAATGTACCCTGAATGAGGTAGCATTTCTAAAAGGCCTGGGCAAAGAGCACACAAACCCCCACCAATGAGAAGTTTCTGTTTCAAACCATACTTGACCATCAATTTCTCTGCAGATGGCAGAACTTCAGCTGTGGTCTGAATCAGGTGTTTGAATTTTCAGGGGCAGGAGGGATCTGGAAAAGGATCTTGGCATATCAGCCTAACTATGAGTCCTTCCCTCCACAGCAACCCCACACCAGAGTTGGACTTGCTGATGTCTGAGGGTGAGGTTATATGCTAAGGAGAATAAGCATGCAAGCCACCCACAGGAGCCACAGAGCTGACATAGGCAGGCGCACTCAGAGGTAAGTGGCTGGGGTGCTGCATTGTGGTGTAAAAGAAAAATAATTGTTTAATGTTGTTCGATATTAACTCCTTCGACTTGTCAACTGTTCCTGCAGGATACATACACATGTTTGCTTTCCAAGGGGGCATGGTATACCCTGTACCATATTCCTAAAGCCCACCTTTTCAGCTGTCTCTGAAGGAGACTGATCTGCTAAAAGCAGAACAAAAAGCCCACAAGTGGCAGGGTCTGTCTCCCCCACTCTCCTACAGTACACCTGAAGTGTGAACCGTAATGAAAAACCGTATTGTAGAAATTGCCAGCACTAAACAAACAAAACGTTTGCCGGTTCGCATTTCTCTTAGAGTGTCATTTTATTCACGAGGGGTAAAGGACAGGAAGAGTAGTGTGTGTCTTGCTTTAAACAGGCTATTCATCACTTTTCGAAAGAATCTCTGATGTATGATTTAGGAAGACCATGCTGCAGTTACTTCACAGTTCATAGTTGCTTCCTATGTGATAAGTTACCTGTTAAAGCTAAAGAAGGCTGTTCCCTTGGGGGGCGGGGAAGACAAATTCTGAAGTCTAGACCATCAAGATACAGCCGAGACGTTAAAAACTGAACTATGCTGGGGTGAATTTCACTTCCGTTGGAATTAATCTTTTTTTCTTGAAGTTCAAATGACTTACAGTGGATCCCACAAGAAAGGGCTCGTGTCATTTATTCTAGAAGGCTTCCTGCCCCGCGTTAAGGAGGCAGAGTTAACCTGGGGAAGGGAGGGGCTATGGTGAATAAAGACTTTCTAAGCCGTAGCTGGTTAGCCAGACTAGGATGAATGGAAAAGCAGCCCCAAATTAATGAGTAGGTGGAGAGCCCTGAAATCCTTGGAATTACAGGAGGAGGCCATTAAGATTCAAACGCTGGTTTTAGCCGGCTGGAGAAGGGAGAGACGCTGCGGGGATGGGGCGGTAAGACCCTCTCTCGGAGCATCCCAGACACCGCTCTGAGGACGTCCCCCACTCGTGCCTCTCCGTTCAGGCGGTAGATTTCTCCTAACTCCCGAGCCGAGCAACCCTTCACGCCTGTAGTTTTCTCTTGCCACCTGATGAGCGTTAGCAGTCACTCCAGCCAGTCCAGAGAATGAGCGGATTCTAGTTCCCCTTCTGTTCAGTAACTCTGGAAAATATACCCGATTGGACTGTGGTTAAGTGGGCGCTTGGATCGGTGACTTTTGGAACAGCCCCACGACCACAGACGACTTTGGATGTTGGCCAGAAATGAATACTATTCGGGATCTCACGCGTCCCAAACCCGGGGGTGCGAGCACGGGTGTTTCCCAGTAAGTTCAGGTGACGGTGATGATGATGGGACACGTCCGCGGTGAAGGGGCCACGATCCCGGGAAAACGAAAAGTCCGCAGGGAACGGCCGCAGCACCCCCCGCGGGTCCCGGCCGCAGCGCGGGGCCGGGTCACCTGACTCGCGGAATTTGGGGCCGCGCGGGGTGGAAGGGGAGGGGAGAGGCGAGCACCTCCCTTCTCGCTCCCGCTGGATCCAGGTCGGCGGGGGCCGGCGCCGGGCGGCCACGTGGTGGTGCTGCCGCTGCCCCCGCCCCGCCGGCCCAGCCCGGGAGCCGTGGCGCCCACTGACCCCCGCAGCGGGGGAGGAGGAGGGACCGAGGCGCAGGAAGCCGAGCAGGAAGCGAGCCCGGCGGCCGCGTTTTCCTGGGGAAGCGGCGGGCCGAGTGGCGCAGCCAGCGCGGCCCGGGAGCTGCCGCCGCCGCCTGGATGGGGTGAGTGCGCGGCGCCGCGAGTCGGGAGGCTCTTCCCGGAGCGGGGAGCCGGCTCGCGGCCCCGCCTTTGTGTCTGGGGCTCCGGCGAGGGACGGCGCGCCCGGTGGAGCGGCTTAGCGGGGTGGCAGCGAGGGTCCCGCCACCACTCCCTTGTCTGCCGCCGGCCGCCCGCTGTCTGCAGAGGGAGAGGAGGATGTGGGGATCCGAGTGAGCGGGGAGAACGGGCCAAGTTGGGAGCGGGCTTTGCTGCTGCCTGCCCCCCACCGCCCCTCGCAGGCCGGCAGCTGCGAGGCGCGGGGCCGGGCGGGCCGAGGGAGCGCGGGCGAGAATGAATGGCCAGCCCTGCAGGGCGTCCTGGGGGGGCGGCGAGTCGGCACCCTGTCCCACCTGCCTGGCGGCCCCGCGCCCCCACCCTCCCCCACCCCCCGGGTCCTCGCTTCTGGGCTCGACCCGCCTCGGCGCTGAACTTGGAGGAGCTGGGTAGGAGGAAGGTGCAAGCGGGAGATTCTGGATGGCTCCGGCGACCGAGGCTCCGCTATTGTTCCTTTTCCGACTCTAGGGAGCCCTTTGGCTGGCCCAGGGGTGCAGGCGAAGCTACGCCGGGCCTGCTAGAGCCCCTCGCTCCTCGTGTCCTTTTCCCCGCGGCAGCTTCTAGGAGGGCCGGGAGGCGGGATGCTGGAGTTCGGGCGCACACGGGGCGACAGCTGGGACTTCGGGCGAGGGGCGCTCGCCCGCCATCTGTCCCCACCTCTGCCCAGGTGGGTGGGTACCCACTCTAACCTGCCTTCCCTTCGCTGCGGGCTTGAGCAGGTTTGTGTCCGCGCTTAAGTTTCTGCAGTTTTTAGGGTTCGTCTGCTGCCTTCTGGTTCACGCTCTCCTTTTCGTGTGGACCTCTCCCCTTTTGTGGGGTGGGGGTGGGGTCCCGGAGCCCGGGGAGGCAGCAGACTGAACGGATGGAGCCCAGTGTGAAGTGGAGAAGTTATAAGTGACCTCCCAGGGGTTGGGGCCTGGGCTGTCTGTCCAGGCTTGCGCTTTTCCAGGGAACCCAGTCAGCGCAACTTTATTTCCGATGGTCCGGGCATATTTGGGGGCTCAAGGCCGCCCACCAAGACCAGCTGCTTCCCGTGGCCGCAGGTTCCCAGGTGATTTGGCAGGGTCTCGGCTCTCCTTCCGCGAGAGGAGAATGCTAAGCTGGCTGGGATGTGGACGTTGCCAGTTCTCTGGAGAATGTGATCTCAAGACTGTAAGGGCCTGGCAGGGGGAGGAACTGGTCTTTCCATCAGTAGGACTCAGCAGATGCTGCTCTCAGGGCCTCACCTTGTGGTTTGCACAAAGTTGGAGAAGGGCGAGTTCATCACAGGGAGGATTTTGGTTGCCCTGGCCCCCACCTGTTCACAGGTGTGGCTGGGAGTTTTATTACTGATGGATGTCATCTGATCATCTTTTCTTAATGATGCCTAACCAGTGTCATTTTTTTCCTCCATGGCCTTTTGTAAGATAGTAGACTTTAATGTGAGAAAACTTACCAGTTCTTATAATTTTCAACCAGTGTTTGCATAACAGTTGCATTGGGAAAGGTGGTCCTGTGCTGGGAGATCCCAGGTTTTTTCCTCTCCATTCTTTGAGATGCTTCATTAACTCATTCATTCATTAATTTATTGTATCCTTTACACACCTTAGACTTGTTTTATGACTCTTTTTTTTTGGGGGGGGGGGGTGGTGATGGTGGTTGTAACCCTGTTGTGAAAAATCTTATTGCTATTTGTGAAATTGAATAGAAAGAGTGGGTGCTGGGCCATGGGGACTAAATAGGGGCATGATTGTGCCCCTGACGTTGAAGCACTGTCTCCAGGCCACCGCTTCCCAAATCCTCTTTGAGGCAGGCACACTTAGTGTCACTGACATTTTAAAGGTGAAGAAACTGAGGTTTGGAGGTTAAGGAAACTTGGCTTGCAGTTAATGGAATATGATGGAGGAGCTTTGTCTCTCTTTTTTTTTCCTTTCAATATAAAACTAAGTAGGAAATATTTCACACATAAAAAACGGCCACTACTTATGTTTAAAAGTTGCTGATATGTCCATTGTTTCATATCGCCGCCAATAAAACTGCAACTGAAGTGTTTTATCCACTCTTCTTCCACTTCCTCCTCTTCGGGTGACCACTAAAGTGAAGTTAGATATGTAGTTTCCAAGCACGTTTTGGTATTTCTGTATATTATATGTCCATAAGCAATATCTGTGAGCTTGTGTATTTAAAATTTTACATAAATGGCATAAGTCTATGTACACACCCCTTGCATTTTTAAATGTCATTATGTGTTGAGGTCCATGTAACTCTTATTGAGCTGCTACAGAGAATTCCAGCATAGAAATAAATGGTAGTACACTAATCCCTTGCAAAGAGAAAATTAGAATGTTTCCAATTTTTCACCGTTACACTTTTTCTACTAAGGGCAGTTGATCTGTTTCCATTTTTTTTTTTTTTAAGTATAAGGAACAGTGCTATTATAAGCTATTAGAGACCGGTTTCTGTTCTACACCTATCCCATGAATTGCTGGGTGATCGGGTCTAGGTAATGCTGCATTTATTATTTCATTCCTCACCAAAAATTTAGGGTGTACATAGGGTCTCTCTTATCTGTTCAGTGAAAAAAGTGAATTTGATCTATTTTCAGCTCTAAGATTCTTAGATTATTTTGTTTTTTATAATTTCATTTTTTTGAGGAGGAACAGAGCCTCTTAATTATAAAGTTGAAGTCTGAGACAGACTGTGGTGCTGAGTTTGGGATACTTGTTCCAAAGGCTTTTCTCAGGCGTCACCAGTGGTGTAACCTTGGATTACCCACTCAAGCTTCTCTTCCTCATTTCTTCAAGCTTGGTAAGATTAAGTAGTTTTAGCAGGCATTTGCAAAGGCATGTTCTTGCTCTAAGAGTTTATGAAAATGTGTTGACATTTTGCCCCAAATTGTAACCCCTTAATCTGGAAGCAATTTAAGGCATTTAAACACTTGGGCTTCCTCATTATCCCTCCAGATTGCCAGGCACATTCCTGCCTCAGCGCTCGCATTTGCTGTCCCACTGTCTAGACCACCCTTCTAGATCCTCTCCGTGGCTGTGTCCTTCAGTACCCCCAGGTCTTCACTCAGGTGTGTGTCACATCAGCTCCCAGCATGCCCTGCCCCTCTTCTTTTTTTTTTTTTTTTTTTTCTCCATGGCGCTTAACACCTTCTAGCTTGCCATATATTTTGGTACATATTCGTCTAATTAGGAGAACACAAGCTCTGCAAAGGCACGGATCTTGTGTCTTTTGTTGCTGCTGTATCCTTAGTGCCTAGAGCAGTGTTGACAAATAGTAGGTACTCAAATGTTTGGATGAATGGATATAATGCTCTTTGTAGGTTTTTCTACTTAGAATTTCTCTTTTAGTACATTGTGGATATCCTTAATGGTGCTGGTGGTTCCACAGCTGTAACTGAGTCCCCCAAGATGTGCTAAGATAAAAAAATATATACATCTTAGAAAGAAAGTACTCTATTTAAATCTGTGTGATTTATCCTACAGAGTACTTGTCTTCCTATTTTTTTCTGCCAACATTTGCCTAAACCTGAATTCAGATGAAAACGTAAGTAACATTTGGAAGCACACCCATCTTTGCTTTTCTTGCTAACTTAGCTTTCCAACATTTTAAATGTGGAAGACTGACTCTCCTATCCACACAGCATCTGTACAGACAGCCCAGGAATGGTCTCAATGCCAACTACACTGAATTTCCAAGAATAGAAAGTGTGTTTTTCTGAATTGTTTGTGGAGGGTATACTCATCATCGCTAACTACATTCATGGTGAATTTTTGTTGGGGGGGAGGGAGATGACCTTCATCTGAAGATCCAAAACCAACCAATATATAGTAGGGTACCTAGAAATACTTTTAAAATTGTCACATCATAAAATCCTTAATTTTATTATAAACACTGTTCTAGTGTCATGCTTTATTTTGCTAGAAGCCAACTGAATTTTCTCTACCTTGCATGATGAATATAGGAGCTGACAAAACAAAACTAAATGTATCAAAGGCCTCTTGGGTGTATTTTAAGTGGGTGATAGAGAAAAGGAGTCTAGGGTTTTTTTTTCCTGTTAACTATATGGGTATATGATACTGATGGTATCCTTTACAAAAAAATAACTAGTGTATCAAAGTACAACCATTGTAGCCTCTGTAATAAAATGATACTGGAAGAAATCAGTTTATTATGGACCCAGATAGGGTTACACTTCAAGCTGAAAACTGTAAGCATACAATAATTTGATTAGTCTCAAGATGCTACATGATTTAGAAATTTCTTCCTTTTGGGTTACTACCCATGAGCTGAAAAGTGTAGGTGGTTTAATGAAGGAGAAAGGTTGTGTTTTTGTTTTAATTTTTTGTAATGTTTATTTTTGAGAGAGAGAGAGCCAGGGCATGAGCAGGGGAGGGGCAGAGAGATGGAGACAGAATCTGAAGCAGGCTCCAGGCTCTGAGCTGTCAGCACAGAACCCGACTCAGGGCTTGAACTCCTGAACCAGGAGATAATGACCTGAGCCAAAGTCTCTTAACCAACTGAGCCACCCAGGCGCCCCACAAGAGGATTGTTAATCAACCATCAGTTTCCCAACTCCAGCCATCTACAGTGAACAAAAAACTAGTCTTCAACATCAGACTCACTGATCGGTATCAGTAAATTTAGTCAGTATTTTAATAAGTAACTTTATAGACTTAACCATGTATTTTAAAACAAATTCTGTTTGAATGAAGAAGTCCGCCTCATTCTTCAGTTTTATATTCCATGTGTCCAGTAGCATATCTGTCACATAGTAGGTGATTAACATTTATTGAATTACACACACACGCACACGCACACACACACACACACACGCACACACACACACACACACACTCATGCACAGGTGTGCATAAAGCCTTTCATGGAGGTCATCAGATACTTAGCTGTCCTAGTCTAGAATTTAATAATCAAGAAGAGTGGAGATAGCAAAACGCAGGTTGAGGTTCAGAAGATGCAGGTCTCCTTTCTCCCCACACAAAGCCATTTCACCTCTCTAAGCCTTTGTTTTCTCCCCTGTGTTCAAGAAACATGTCCACCGTTCAGAAAAGTCTGTGCATTGTGTTTTGACTGCTATTCTAGTGGGTTACGTGTGGTGGGTCACCTCCTCTAACCTCACCTGCTGTCTAGTCCAATTTCTTCTGTAGTGAATGGTGTTCACTGGATATACATTGTTGTGCTATGTAAATACCATGACCGTTCGTCACCACAGAATCTGCTTGTGAGAAAAGTTGGTTGTAGTCTAAGAAGTTTACTTGTACGGTGGGAGAAAACATAGACTATTTTTATTTTCTCCTTAGATTGATATTTGCTGAACACCAAAGTTTATTATCAAGTAAGCTAACATAAGCAATTCATCCTCTACTTATCAATTTTCCCTCAAATCATTATATTTTTTATACCGCAACTCAACTTTTCTTATCCCTGTTAGGCATGGCGATTTGTAACAACAAAATTGGTCTTCTCTTTGCTTTTTTCTTTATGATTTCTAGATGAGTTTGGTTTGCTAAATCTGGAATGTTTTTTTTTATAATAATGTCCTTTAAGTTTATTTATTTTGAAAGAGTGTGTGGGGGAGAGGCAGAGAGGGAGAGAGAGAATCCCAAGCAGGCTCAGTGTGCATGTGGAGTCCGATGTGGGGCTTGAACTCAGGAACTGTGAGTCATGACTCGAGCTGAAATCAAGAGTGTGATGCTTTACTGACTGAGCCACTGACGTGCCCCTGTTTTTTTCATCTTAAAGTGTAAATGACTACAAAACAGCCACAAAAGCATCTATGAGACTGTTCACTACATCTGTCCAGTTCTTTTGTTGGTGGCAGTGATGGAAAGTCAGAAAAAGGAACTCTGGCAGAGTGTGCTGGTAATGAATGTAAGGCTGAACAGCTTCCCTTTGCTCTAGGGCAGCACAGAGGAAAATGTTTTCCTCCAAGAGGAGTCCATTTTGCAAACCAGAAAAGGCCACTTAGCAGTGATTTCTAAATGTGTTGTACACATTTGCAAATCTGATACAGCTTTTGGACCATTTTTCCTAGGGAGAGTTTCACCTATATACAGGGATGCTGTACATTCATAATCTTTGTCGGTCTCAAGAGCATGGAACTCCCTGCATTAAGTACATTTATGAACCTCTTTGGACTCCCCAGATTAAAAGCCCAAGATCTAAGGGCCTCCAGGTGGCTCAGTTGGTTAAGCATCCGACTTTGGCTCAGGTTGTGATCTCGTGGTTGTGAGTTCAAGCCCCGCGTTGGGCTCTGAGCTGACCAGGCAGAGCCTGCTTGGGATTCTCTCTCTCTTCCTCTCTCTCTCTGCTCCTCCCCCACTTGTGCTCTCTCCTCTTTCTCTCAAAATAAATAAACTTAAAAAAAAAAAAAAAAAAAAAGCAAAACTCTCAAGATCTGTTGAAAGCACCTGGAAAACCACTATCGAATTTGTGCTGTTTACCTTTAGCAGCTACCTCTTAGGGATCAAGAGCATAATTACAAGGGTTTATTTTCTATCATGTGCCACTATCCCCAGACCTGATAACCTGTCATACGTGAGTGGAAAGAATTACACCTTCAGTCGGAAAACCAGTCACTAGTTGCTATGCCGACCAGTTGACATGCCACTGACCATTTTTAGGAACTGTTTGGACTGGATGCAATAAAATGCTATTCAGAAGTAATGAGTGGATCAGTAGTCTGACTATATCACAGAGCTCTGATGAATTCTAAGGAGGGTCTTGAGTTTCTCGCCCCAAGGACCACCTGTTTCTTGGTCTAGTGTTGGGTCTGGATGGTCTTCTGCTTTCCGGGGGCAGCACCTCCCTCCCTTGCTGTGGCAGTATGGAACTAAGATGTCCCTGGGCCACACCTAACACTACTCCCCAGCTCACGGGATAAATCTTTGCTCAGTCCAGTGGAGGAACTGTTCCCAACACACTGTCTGTCTGCTCATCTTGGCCTCCCAGCCTGATGGGGCTTCCTCCAGAAAACCTGAGGAAGACAGGGAGCTGACCCTCAGCTGGCTGCCTGCGCTCCCAGAGAGTCGTCCTTCTGTGGGAGGTAGCAGACACCGGAGCAGATACTGCCATTGTTAGCCCCATGCAGGGAGCTTATTCTGTCACTGTTCACCTTAGGTGACATCATCAGTCTCTTCAGTCAAAATTGGGCCAAAGGGGATAACATACCTGCCTGTTACAGGGCAAGCGATGCAGCCTCTATGAGTCAGTTTAATTGAATTGAGCTCCTTCGGTGCACCAGGCACTGTACTCCTGGCTGTCGGCTTTTGGAGGTCCAGGCTGGTCTTCTTCATTGTCACATGGACTGTGAGCAGTCCATGTTGATAGAATCACTGAGTGTTAGAAGATTCGTACGTGAAGGATGATACCTGCCTTCAAGGGGCTTACAGTTTTAACCAGGTTAACCCATTTGCAATCGACTATAGTACAGGGCAGACTACGGTTGGGATAAAGTGGTGGGGGAACTCCTTTCACAGCTGGATTGGGGCCTGGGGAAGTGAAATGACCCCTTAGAAGGTGGCACATTAAGAGGTAGAGCCAGATGAACCTCCATTCTGGCTGCTCATAGCACAGGGCTTCTAAATGTTGTACTTTTGTCTCTGTGATGTGGACCGTGACCTTAGGAGTCCTATATGTAGCTAATTACTTGATGTCCATGAAGAAGACTGGTGTAGACTTGGACAAGCTGGTTTGGATTCCGGTGGGAATCCCGGGAGGCAGATGGCAATGAGCGGGGACATGAAGGTCAGAAGGTACCAGAACCCAGTCCCTTAGCATACTGCTGAGCAAGAATCACCTGAACAAATATTTGTCAAGCTTTTCCAGTGAGTTAACTTCTGTGCTGAGTCTCTTAATTGGACAAGACTGCTTATTTAACTTGACCATCTCCTCCTATGAAAGTTGACATGTTGGTGATTGATCATTTTTCAAAAATGGAGAGCACTAACTTGCCCTGGATGATTATGACCGGTAGTCACTTCACTGCTTGGCGTGGTCTCTTCCCGGCCACCCAGAGGATGTGGGAACTTGTGAGCCAAAGCTTTCTGGACAGTGGGTTGCCTTTTCCTTCTGTAGAAGGCAGCCAAAATTAAAATGCAAGCTAGGGCCTGGGCATAAACATATGCTGGGGCCCTAGGAAGCATCGAAGGGGCCCTGAGGTCCTGGGTCAGCCTTGTCAGGAGATCCTCACGCAGGGCTGGGTGGTGGTGAGTAGCCATTCTCTCCAGTTGAATCTTCTTTCAGGGCCACCCAATCCACATTTACAATGGGGGCAATGCTTTGAATGCTCTCAGAACCTTCTTGATCTTTGTATTTGTGAACTTAGATTGGAGAAGGGCGTGTGGGGAAGAGGTGAAGCTATATTCTGTCTCTCTCCTGATTAAACAAAAGTTTCACATTTCCTTCCTGTGAGCTTTTTGTAAGTTGGGAAAAACTATTTATTTATTTTTTTTTTAATTTTTTTTTTTAACGTTTATTTATTTTTGAGACAGAGAGAGACAGAGCGTGAACGGGGGAGGGTCAGAGAGAGAGGGAGACACAGAATCTGAAACAGGCTCCAGGCTCTGAGCAGTCAGCCCAGAGCCCGACGCGGGGCTCGAACTCACGGACCGTGAGATCGTGACCTGAGCCGAAGTCGGACGCTTAACCGACTGAGCCACCCAGGCGCCCCGGGAAAAACTATTTAAAATATAGGCAGAGAAACTATGACCAATCCTGTATACCGTTCAGGATTTCCTAGGAGATCTTTTAAGAAGAAACTCCTTTCTGCCACTAACCCCCATTCAGCAATCTTGACCAAATCCTCTAATTAGTTTCTTTCTGTGTTATACCACTTTATACCATGTTTGGTGTGCCCTTTGTTTACTTTCTCTATTATTTTCCTCCAGAGCCACCGAAAGCCAGAAAGAGATTTTCTCAAAATGACTCCTCTCCTTGCCTGTCTCGGGGCCAATCTGTTGATGGCTGTGTTGCTGTTAGTGTCTTGTTTGGCAACAAGCTTGCTTTCTTCCTCTTCTTTAAAACCGCTCCTGATTATTTTAAGTGCATACCCCTTGGAACAAAGCGCATTTTATTCTCATTACCTGACAAGCGGGTGTTTATATCCAAGGTGGCAAGGGAAAACAGAAAGAGTGGCTCACCCTATCCTGGTGATATCTGCTTCAAGGTCGGGTGGCCGCCTGCCGGGGGTTGCGGGTGCTTCAAATAACAAATAACACCTGTACTCTCTGCCCCATTCCTGTCTGGTTGGGCGATGTGTTTTAGGATTCCACTTTTTAAAAAAAATTTTTTTAATGTTTTATTTATTTTTGAGACAGAGACAGAGCATGAGCAGGGGAGGGTCAGAGAGAGAGGGAGACACAGAATCCAAAACAGGCTCCAGGCTCTGAGCTGTCAGCCCAGAGCCCGATGTGGGGCTCGAACTCACGGACCGCGAGATCATGACCCGAGCCGAAGTTGGACGCCCAACAGACTGAGCCACCCAGGCGCCCCTAGGATTCCACTTTGATTATACTCTTGGTGCTTTTAATTCTGAAGAATTGCAATATTTCATTTTTTATACCTTGGCAAGAGCTGTTACACAGGATATTAGAATAATTTCTTAAGGAGCAGAAATGCTGGAATCACAGGGACACATCTAAGTATCTAGAAGTTCTGCTTTTGCAAATTGTTACCAAAACATGGAAACCTCCACCCAAATCTGTAGTTTCCCAGCTCAGTGGAGTATAAAGATAGCCACGTCATTGGTCTGTAATCGTCTTTACACTTTCACTGTTACTGACTTGGTATCTTTAGCAAAGCTATATGGAAAAGGGATTTTTGACTGGTGAGTTCCTTAAATTTTCTTGTCACACATATGCTCTGCAAATGAAGAAGACAAAGAAGTAAAAATGCTACCCTCCCCTGGAATGAGGCAGGGGTGTGTGAGTGAGGGCAAACAGCCAGAAGAATGCCTTTTTCAAGTTGCTCCACTCAGACTTCTTAGAAGGAGCTCCGTATGTGGCAGCAGCAGATCTGAGCACTGTTCCATCTTTAAAGGCAACTATTTTTTTTTTTTTTTTAAGTAGTAAAAAGGTTGGTCTGTTGGCCAGACTTTGTTGTTGTTGTTGTTGTTGTTTGACAATTATTATTAGTGCTGCATTTCATATGCAGCCCCGTGACCTGTTTTGGGCCTGGAAGCTGAGTTTAAATCCAACTTCCTTCATTTATAAACTGTGCCACTTTGGCAAAATCAACTTTCTGGATGGCAGTTTCCTAATCTGATGACAGCATCTAATTCCAAAGTGGTAAAAGCATTAAATGAGAAAATACTCACTTATAATTAAATAGTCAAAAAACATTTTTTTGCAAAGTAAAATAAACTTTTGCAAGGTAATCATTTAAGTAAATGACCACTATTGTGGCTGTTACTCTAATTGCTAATGTTAATCATGTTCTTTATCAACCTACCTTTAATTTGTTTTTAAATGTTTGTTTATTTTTGAGAGAGAGACAAGCGTGGGGGGCGGGTGGGCAGAGAGAGAGAGAGAGAGAGAGAGAGAGAGAAAATTGGAAGCAACCTCCAGGCTCTGAGCTGTCAGCACAGAGCCAGATGCTGGGCTCGAACTCCTGAACTGTGAGATCATGACCTGAGCCGAAGTCGGACGCTTAACCAGCTGAGCCACCCAGGTGCCCCTTTATCACCTACCTTGAAAGAAGTGCTGGTAGACTGACCATTATGATTCTACCTGCCGCTGTTCTAACTGCCATAGCAACAGAGAGGGGTTGCTTCATCTCTGCTTTGCGTCTTCTGTGTGTTTTTCCTTGTACTTCCTCCTTCCTTTAGTCCTGCTCTTGTCACACCACCAGGTGTGAAGATATATTTCTGTCTGTAGTGACCAGTCTTCTTCCAAATTGCATCAACAAGTTCCTCAAGTTCCACAAGACAACTCGTGCTGTTTCGGTCCTAATCCAGGCACAGAACCGTAACATTGCGGTGAAAGCGAAGTCAGTGGCACTTGGAACAAACTGATGAGGAAGTGAAATTCCCTATGGAAGGCTTTGGAAAATCGTCCAGCTGTTGCTAGACAAAAATCTATGTTCTGAACCGCATGGAACAGAGTACCGGTTGAGTGTGTGCAGAGGTCCGTCCGGCAGTCTGGAGTGAAGTGAAGCAGTTGGACCATCTTTCTTCCTCCTGCATGTGACAGAGTGAATCTTTTAATGTACAGCATTCTTTTTTTTTTTTTTTTTAACGTTTATTCATCTTTGGGACAGAGGGAGACAGAGCATGAACGGGGGAGGGGCAGAGAGAGAGGGAGACACAGAATTGGAAGCAGGCTCCAGGCTCTGAGCCATCAGCCCAGAGCCCGATGCGGGGCTCGAACCCACGGACCGCAAGATCGTGACCTGAGCTGAAGTCGGACGCTTAACCGACTGAGCCACCCAGGCGCCCCAGTACAGCATTCTTTATCATGAACTTGGAGTATTGGCCAGACCTGAGTTGTACGAGTTTATGGTATTAAGTGCACCTTAAACGTGACATGGTAACATAGACATTTTCTGCCTGCCTTAGTAGTAGCAATAAGGTGCTGCTGTCACTGAGTGGATGTGCCATCGCAGTCTTTTGAAGGGAAAATCTTCAGTCCTCGCTACCTAACAGAAACATAAACGAGCCACAAATACAAGCCACGTAGGTCATTTTGAGTTTTCTAGTAGCAAAGGAAGCAAATGAAATTAATTGTAATGATATATTTTATTTGACCTGGTGTGTCCAGAATGTTATCAATATGCATTCAATGTAAAACTTACTGATGATACAGTTGACATTTGTTTTTCCTAGTGAGTCCTTGAAATGTGTTGTGTGTTTTCCACTTACAGGGCACACCAGTGTGCACTAGTCTCATTTCAGATGCTCGGTAGTCACATGTATTGGACAGCACTGATCTAACACTATGTCATTTTGTGGATCCTGTGACCTTAGCACACCTGACACCTGGAATGCCTTCAGTAAACACATTTCAGCTTCCCTGTGTCTTTACCCAGTTATCTGGGATTTTGCCCTTAGCTTTCAGCATTTTAGAGGTAAATCAAAAACTGATTACATGTGCTATAATGGATATTGTGTGTTGGGTGTACAAATCTGTATGTCTGTGCTTCTGTGCAAGTGCATTGATCTACATAGACCTTTATTTTTTTTATTTTGTTTATTTTTTTCCCCTCTTGTAGGCAGGATGGTGTATGAGCCACATTTCTACATCCCCTATGTACTTGGCCGGTAGTTGGGATTCAGTGCCTAAGAATAAATAAAACAGCATAGGTTTCTTCTTTTTCTCCTTAAATTGCAAGCTCTTGCCTAGCCATGATATTTTTACCCTGTAAACCCTCCTGGTGTCACATATAAGGCATGTTGGTCTGTGGATGTCTGGGGCGTGGGGGGAAAAATGTTTCATCTTTGTTACCGTTAATGGAAGTGTTCCCATCTTTCATGTGAAAGCTGTTTGCTTCTTATCCCTAAACACAGAAAGTGGTCGGAAATTGATAGAAGGGCCAGGGTTTCGCATTCAGTTAATAGTTTGTCTTCACTAGGCAGGTGGTTCTAGGGCCCCCATCTGGCACAGGCACGGAACAGGCTGGGGCTTCTAATGGGAAAAGGTTGGAGAGGCTCTCCTTGCACACTGCCAGGGCAGGGGTGTGGCAGATCCAGGCTCGCATAGCCCCTGGGGTATGGTGCCTTGATTGAGCCACCCCATTCGGCTTCTCTTCCAGGTGTCTTGTTTAGAATAAATTGGGGTGACTGGCAGCATGTTTGCATATTCCATCTTCAGCAGTATTCAAGGATTAACTGCCTGGAGGATTATCCTTGCGCCCCGAGGCCTCCCGGTCCAGCTGAGCCGCCCCAGCGCCCTGCTCCTTTCCCCTTGTTCCCACCTATCCTCAAGGTTTTCCTTATTCCTCCTTAGCCTCAGCTCCGAGCAGCTTCCCGGTCCCCCTCCCCAGTCCCCCTCCCCAGTCCCCCTCCCCAGTCCCCCTCAGCTCTGTGCAGCCAGGTCCCCCGTGGAGCAGAGGAGGTCAGGTGCACCTCATTGGCAGCACGGGGTCTCTCTTGGACCCAGCTGTTACGGTGGCTTTTTATTTCATGAGGGTTTTAAAATAGTCTAATGCTATTCGTGTCCAGTTAATTGTGATTCTTTTCGTTGTTGGCTGGTTCCTGTAGAAGAGTCAAAGAGCAGCACAGCCTTTCGGAATGGAAATAGCCCAAAGACCCACGCTGGGCCTGCTGCAGAGGTCTTCTGGGGTGATTGCAGTGTTGGAGGTGAATACAGCATGGAGTACATGGGGTGGGGGTGGGCCAGGGCCTGCTGCCTGGGGCAGAATACACCAGGGAGCAGCTGACAGCCAAAGGAATGAATGATAAAATTGCTCTTCCTTACCTGTGGGTTCAACAGGGGACGTTGTAGGTCATCTGTTGTGTTCAGCCCAGTTTGACTCCAAAGAGTGTGTATTTCGCTTCTGGAGGTCCCTGAAGTGAATTTAGCTCCTGACTTCAGAAAGGAGGTGATCAGACAGAAATGTTGAAGTTCTAGGTCCCCTTTTACTGTGGCATCAAGATGACAGCCTGAGCAAGATCCACTATGAGGATTTGTCTCTTTGACAGACACCCAGCTTGGGCTACAAGGAGAGTGTCCTGACTCATGTGACCCCAAATCCTGTGCTCAAAGGGTAGAAGCCCCTTCAGGCCCTCAGGGATCCCTGGACCCAGGGCCCTTTTTGGTTCTTTTCTCAAACCAGCTCTCTGTACCCGGCTGGGGCTGCTGCCAGGCCCATGCTTTCCCATTTCTCCACCAGAGAGGAAGGTCTCTCCCTCCTTCTCTGTTACCCCCTTTCATTCCCTTCCTGTCTCCCTTCCTTTTCCTCCCTCTTCTCTCCCTCCCCTGTCCCCTACCTCTACCCTCCTCCTGAAATCCCAGGGAGAATCTCCTAGTAGCCTTGCTGAAGACACATTCCCATCTCTCAGGGAGCACCCATGGTCAGGATACAGCCAGGTCGGAGGAGGGTGGCACCTTGGAGGGATGTTTGTTTTTTTTTTTTTTTAAAGGAGGTGGGGTGCGGTTGTCAGAAGAAGGCAGGGCACTGCAGCATGCAAGGTAACCCCATTATGTCAAAGGAAATGAGCCCTGCCTTCAAGTGAGCAGCCCCCGCTACCCCTGTTGGACCGAGATGAGGAACATTCTTTTTTGAATGCACAATGTTCAAGTAATGTCCAAACATGACCGTTGGGCAGCAGAAATAATTTTTGTGTTCTGCATCTACCCTCTAGTCCTGCTCCTGGGCCCTAAGACATGGAATCTGCGTTACTAACATATTTTTCCCTTGTTCTGAAAAGTATTTGAGGCCCTGGATATATGGGTAAAGAAATTGAGAAGTCCAAACAAAACCATTGTGATCTCTGTAATGACATTTCCAACATTCCAGAATGTGGAGTCCAAGTCCTCCCCATTTTGAAACTAAGAGAACCGATGAAATCTGCGGTAAGCCAATGTTTGACAATTAAGTTTTTCTAGCGTAAAAACAAGAATTAAATATAACCATAAATGGAACCCTACCCTCTCACTTCCTCTAAAGACATCTTTCACTACCTAACTTGGCAGATGGCCCCCTTTTTCACTTTATGTATTTGATAGTTAAAAAACTGGCTTCATTGACCCATGAGTATATTTCATAAAATTTACCAATTTTAACCTACAGTTTAATAATTTTGGAAGCTTATTGTTGTACAGCCATTACCAGAATCCAGTTTTAAAACCTTTCCCTCACCCCAAAAAGATCCCTCATGCCCATTTGCAATCTGTTACCACTTCCAGCCCCAGGCAACCACTAAGCCACTTGGTCTCTATAAATTTGCCTTTTTTAGACATGTCCTACAAATGGAACCTTATAATGTGTGGTCTTCTATGTCTGACCATCACTTAGCACAATGGTTTTGAGTTCCATCCATGGTGCAACATGTACTGATACTTTGTTCCTTTTTAGTACTCGATAGTATTATTCCTTCGTGTTGGAATGCCATACTTTGTTTACCTGGCTGATAGCTATTTCAGTAGTTTCCACTTGTTTTGCAATTATGAATACTGCTATCAACATTTGTGTACAAATCTTTGTGTGGACATATGTTTTCATTTCTCTTGGCAAGATCCCGCAGGAGTGGAATTGCTGGGTTGTATGGTAAGTTTATATTTAGCTTCGTAAAAACTGCTTTCCATGGTGGCTTTTTGTTTTCCACATTTTATATGTTCACCAGTAATGTTTGAGTATTGGATGGAGATTATATATATATAAAAGTTTATTTTGAGAGAGAAAGAGAGCGGGGGAGAGGCCGAGAGGGAGAGAAAGAGAATCCCAAGTAGGTTCTGCATGGTCAGCACAGAGCCCGCTCTGGGGCTCAATCTCCCCAAAGAGAGACCATGACCAGAGCCGAAATCAAGAGCCAGACACTTAACTGACTGAGCCACCCAGGTGCCCCCTGGATCTGTATTTTTAAACTCAATTGGTTCTTTTGGGTTTCAAGATGGGTGAGGCCAAAGGAGTAGACTGGGAGGAAGAAGCTTAAGTTCATGGCACACGTGCCTTGCCATTTCGACTTGATTATTAGCTCTGAGTGGGGCATCTTTTTTTTTTTTTTTTTTTTCTGGAAAGATGAACACAGCAGTATGTTTAGACGGTGTTATTGACATCAACATCAAAGATCAAGAAAATGCAGAATTGGAAAGGCATTTTGGGGATCTAAAAATAGTCTCAACATGAGGGATAATCACATGGAATTTCTTAGTCTTAGGATGATTTTTGTATTCCAGAAGTAGTTTGTCTTGATTAAGCCCGTGCTTTTTAAATTGGATGGATTTAGGGCATGAGGTAACCTTGGGGCTTTTCTTTGGTAGGCTTATTGGAGCATGTGAGTAGCAGATTTGACAGACGAGATAGTAATGTTGCCAGAGCACTGGCCACTTTTGTATCCGTGCTGCTGGCCCTGACTGATTCATGGACCTAGATCGGTTCTGGTTGAGGGCAGGTTCTATTTTTAAGGAAGAATGATGTATTTGTTTCACAAGAGAAGTGTCGTCCTCTGGATAAAGGCAAGTTGTGAATTTATTGAAGGAGATTAATGTTCTCAAGAGAGTTTTATCACATGATTACTATGATACGCTATCTGAAAGACGTTTACAATTTAAAAAGAATGCGGTCATTTATTTTCTTGGGGGAAAAAAAGTGAAATATTAGAGTATTTTAGAAAGGATCCACTGCCAAAATGAAACTATTGCTTTTGTTTTTTTTCCCCCTAAACTTTCTCTTCCTTATCATTTGAGTAATCATTTAACAAGCCTGCACCTTAGTTCGTAAGAAAGAATACTATATGAAAGCACCTAGCCAGTAATTAATGCCCAGTAAAAGTTGCTTGTTTGCTCATTCATTTATTTATTCATATGTATCTGGTTTGCTGAATAAATATGCCTCCTAAGATGTAATCATAAAGCAGCTTTCTTTAATGTCCCTTCACCATGGGTAGTTACAAAATACTTTTAAGATGGACTTTCTTAGCAACTTTCAAATATGCAACACGATGTTATTAACTATAGTCCCCATGCTGTACCTTACGTCCTCAACAACTTATTTTAGAACTGGAAGTTTGACCCTGGTTTGACTTGTTGATCCCCTTCGCCCATTTCACCCACCCTTCACCCCTGCTAAATACCCTTAATTTAGAACTTAGAATGTTGAACTTAAATAATAATGAAAAGTTCAACTATGATTTAAAAGAAAAGATCTCTTTCCTCACTTTCTCCTGGTGGCTCGCTGCTTCATCTAGCTGTCAGGGCTGCTGGTCTCCCCAGGGTTTCCGTGGCAAAACTGGGGGTAGAGTGGGCACAGTAGGGGGAGATCAGTGTCTAGTTCATCCCAGAGAAAGAGCCTCTCCAGTCGCCACACACATTGACCCTGTTAGACTCCAGATGTAAGGGCTTCAAGAGTTCTTTTTTTGGCTAAATCCTTTGAAAATCTGCATCTTATACTGGCCACTTGCTTTGGAATGAAATATCTTTTGTATCTTTGTGTTTCCAACTTAGCATTTAGTGCCCATGCATTCATTCATTCCTCCACCATTCATTTGCTCAGCCATAGTGAACGTTGAGTGTTGACTATGGAGAGAGTCTTGCTGAAGTTAGAGTTGAAGGCTTGGACCCATTTGGGATGGACTTTTTCCTTATTGAGAAGCTCCTTGACTAGAAGTGGTAGAATCTCATGCAAAGTAACAGAGCAGGCATGTTGATCTGGGGGGACTCCTTGGCCTGACCCATAGCTCTCTCCTATGGGGCTGGTAAAATCTCTATTCTGAGAACTTGCCCCCAGGGTTCTACCTGATGGTCCTTGCTCTCTGTTGACTCTTACATTCCTTTATTCAAAATGGGTGGTTCTCATGGCTGAGCTCAAGTATGTAGCTGGGGAGGTGCTGGATATGGAGTGTGACCCAGAGAAGAGGGCAGGCAGGACAGAAAAAAGGGCAACCTAGTAAGACTTCATTGACCAAATGGTTTTTTTTTTGTTGTTTGTTTGTTTTACTTTAGTGCTTTCTTATGTACATGGTGAAATCTAATCATATTGTCTTTCCTCGGATCCCAGTGCAGCTAACCCAGTGCCTTTGGGACCAAAGAGAGCTTTGCTGAGGTCAAAGGTGAAGTCTGTTGGCTAGTCAGGCGCCTAACCTATGTCTTTGTTTCACACATACATTTGCGAAACATTTACTGATTGTATGCTGATGGCCAGTGTCCAAGTGGAAGCAAAATGAAAATCCTACTGGGAAAACCCTCCACCCTTAAATAAGTAAGCAGCCTGAGATGCACATTTTCAAATTTGCTGAAAACTGGTAATGGGACTCTTGCACCCCTCACTCACGTCCAGGTTGTAAAAGGGTCGGAGCTTGTGGAGACTGGGGGAAGGTCCTTCTTTGGAAGGAGCCATGCAATGATTCCCACCATGCCTACGCAACCCCCTGAGAGAAGCTTCTAGGACTGCTTAAAGAGATCAGACCAGTGTCTGACCTTTGCCTAGAAAATCTAAGGTGGACATGCCCCATCTTGTGGGAAAGGTTAGACAAGATGGCCTTTCTTCATGAGGTTGCCCAAATCCTGAGTTTCCTTTAAGGCCAGTTACATCCCTACCCCTGCTGTAAAGACTTCTCTGATTTTTCCCAGGCCTCTAAGATTTCCACTCTTTGAATTCCTGCAGTATTTGACACCTAATTATTAGCTGTCACTCCCTTGGTCAGTTTTGAGTCCTCCATCGTGTCTGCTGAGAGTTCTCATAACCTAAACGTATGTTTAAAATCCTATCTTACTGAGATAAGAACATGTCAGCTGTGGATAAAATCAGGTGACAGGGAACAGGACTTACTGACCTCTGGTTCCCATTTGATGTTCTTTATTCCAGAAATAGTGACCTAGTCCTGGACACAGGCAGAGACTTGCAGCTTCTAACCCCAGGAGCAGTTCGGATAGCATGAGGTGCTGTGTTGTCAGCGTCAACTTACTGGGAAAGTTGATCTGGAGAGACCTTTTGCAGAATGTATTTGTTTTGCCAGATTGAGAGAATTGAGTGTTTATACAGCTTTTGGTTAAAATTCCATCTTTGTTGCAGAGAGATTATTGTCTGAGGAAACAAGTACTTAAGGGAGAAGAGGTAGGTGCTGGCCAGGAGAGAAGTATTTTAATTTTAGTTCCTTACATTTGTTTCAATGCATTGTTCAGTGCTGGGGATTTTAAGCCCAGTGTTCCTCAGAAAACCCCCTGAGGCCCATCTGGGGTGTGCATTAGTGTTGCAGTGTTGCTAAGGATTCATAGAAGTATCTCCACATTCCATGATGGGAGGAATAATTAGGCACAAGACATTGTTATTT
This sequence comes from Panthera onca, assembly GCF_046562875.1. Classification (NCBI taxonomy): domain Eukaryota; kingdom Metazoa; phylum Chordata; class Mammalia; order Carnivora; family Felidae; genus Panthera; species Panthera onca. The sequence continues at coordinate 27,568,529 of NC_138339.1, forward strand.
ATTCTGCTTCTCTAATGTTGCAGTGATTCAGAGGGAACAATTTTAAACCACTGCCCTTGAACCCTATGGTATGGTGCCTTAGATGCGGATGTATTCTTGGGATCCAGGAAAACATACATGTGTGTCCAGCTGCCAGTTGCCTTTGCGAGTTAATATTGCTCCTGGTGGCCATGGGTAGCCAGCTAGCTGCTCTTGTAGGATTTCAAATATAGAGGGCTCCCTTCCACACCCTCATGCTGCACAGCCCAGTATTGTGAAAGATTCAGACACACTCAGTGAACACATACCTACTTGTATAATGTCTCCAGTTTATTAAAAAAAAATTTTTTTTAACATCTATTTATTTTTGAGAGAGGCAGAGCATGAGTGAGGAAGGAGCAGAGAGAAAGGGAGACACAGATTCCGAACCAGGCTCCAGGCTCTGAGCTGTCAGTACAGACTCTGGGCTTGAACTCACAAATCGTGAGATCATGACCTGAGCCGAAGTCAGATTAGATGCTTGACTGAGCCACCCAGGCGCCCCTCTAGTTTATTTTTTTAATGAAAATGTCAGTTATAGGTATAATATCACTGAGTCTAGGACAGTGTTTCCCCAATCTCATTGAGCATCCAAATCACCCGAGGAGTTTAAAAAAAAAATTACAGATTTCTGAGTCTCACTTGTGATTATGGAAATAGAATACTGGCTGGGGCTCCAAGAGGACTCTCCTATGCTGATGTAATTGGCAACATCGCCTTATGAAATAATCCCTGGGTCATATGTGGGGGTGGGAGTGAGTGGGAGTAGACGTAGCTGGAAAATAGAGGAACGTCTTTCTGACCACTTCAGTTGGGTGGGTTGTGGTAGAGAAATAGCTAAATAAAGAACATCTAGGAGCAGCCACATTTTAGTGTTATGGGTATTGCTGGTTAACCCTTGTTCCTTTGAAGTTCTCTTTCAGTTCAGTCCGGAGATTTCTAACCTGGAATTTTCCTAACTCTAAGGATTGGAGAAGGTAGTGGAGATTAGTAAGGTGTGCTTTGTTGAGATAGAACTCACAGTCTTTTCTGTTAACCCACTTGAAGTGTGTAATTGAATGGTATGTTCACAGGTTATGGAGGCATCATGACAACAGATTTAGAAGATTTCATCTCCCCAAAAGGAAACTCCATATTTGTTCTGAGTTATTTTTAATAAAGAAGTCTAACATTCATAATAAAGCTCTATAGGCTCATACCAAGGTTTCTTGATTCAGGCTAGAATTAGCAGATAAAGGTACCTCCGGTTAAGCTTTGATTGAGAGCTTTAAAGGGAACATGGATTAATAAATCCTGTTTGTTGGATGCAGTCTTTCAGATGAGAAGGTAGTAAGTCTGTGTGTCCCTGCACTGTTTGTCCTCATCAGTTGACTTGATGTGATTTGATGACTGGTGATAGCGATGGGAGCCATGTTCCAGTGACAAGCAAATGTTAGTAAACGAATATTTCTGCTTGGTGAGTGGGATGTGCTTTATTCTTGAAACGGGAGTACTTACAGTTTTTCCCATATATGTGTCACATGTCACCTCCTTTTTGTACTATCCATATTAGGCTGGTACACAGTTAATTAAGGTTCACTGCAGCCCTTTTGAAGTAAGTCGTCTTGATTAAGTGACTTGTCCAAGGACGGCCATCAGTGTAGCCTAGATCTACTGATAGATATCACTTGTGCTCAAGATAGGCTATAACCCAATCTGAGCTTTGGAAGTCTGGATTTGGGAATTGGAGCAGTAAGATTCCAGCTGACCCAAGGAAGGCAAGTCCCTGATTTACTTGTGGGTCTTCTTGGGGAAGAGAAGGTGCTGGGGCAGACAGAACCCAGCACCCTGTCAGGGGCAGGTTACTTCTCATTAGTCATGACTTCCAGATGTTAGATCCTCTTGTGAATACCAGGAAGACAGTGACCTATTACTATCATTACCCCCTCTCCCCAGCTACAGTTCCCGTGTCTAAAATTACTATTCTGTAGGCTTCCAGAACCTCTTTACCCTTGATCCCTATCTCTATCATCTGGAAGTTGTACCTATGGACCACCCAGCTATCACACACCCAGACCCATGACTCCAGGAAGACATTCATTTCACAGCTAATATCTGCCTGCCTCTGGGAATTTTTGGAATTAAGTGCTTTATTTACTTAATCCTCCTCAAATAAGAGTTTGCATGTTCTCATTGCCATGCTAAAAAAAAAAAAAAAGTCAAAGAAAAACACACAAGAAAAAGCACAACACCCACAAAAAACTTAATGAGCTCAAATAATAGTCTTACCCACCATTGCCTAAGACATTGTGTTCCAGAACTGAAGGAATGCTTTGGGTGGTTCCACCTTGGTGGGCTACACAGTTTATGGCCTTTGAAAACCTTGTCTTCCCTTTCTCCCTTTCCTCTTGCATAGATTTGGCTTCTTTCCTTGGTTATTAGCACTTCACCCAAAGGTGGAAGGAATTGAACTCAAAGGATGACTGCCATTTTCGGGAGAACCGTGAGCCAGTGGCAGTTGGGGAATATCTGATTATCGTTATTTCTACTTGGATTCATCAAAAGGTGGTTTGCACTGACACGAAAAAGGGTTGTTAAATGATGCAGCATAACTTTGATGAGTGTATTCCCTGCCTCATCTACCTTACTTCAAGATTCTCGGGGCGCCTGGGTGGCTCGGTCGGTTAAGCGTCCGACTTTGGCTCAGGTCATGATCTCACGGTCCGTGAGTTCGAGCCCCGTGTCGGGCTCTGTGCTGACAGCTCAGAGCCTGGAGCCTGTTTCAGATTCTGTGTCTCCTTCTCTCTCTGCCCCTCCCCTGTTCATGCTCTGTCTCTCTGTGTCTCAAAAATAAATAAACGTTAAAAAAAAAAAATTTTTTTTTAAATTAAAAAAAAAAAAAAAGATTCTCAAAGCTCCGGGTGCCTGGGTGGCTCAGTCGGTGAAACATCCAACTAGGGCTCAGGCCTTGATATCATGGTTTGTGGGTTTGAGTCCCACCCTGGGGTTCTGCACTGCAGGTGTGGACCCTGCTCGGGATTCTCTCTCTTCTTTTCTCTCTGCCCCTTCCCTTCTCACAAGTACAAGCGCATGCTTGTTCCCCACCCCCCTAGAAAAAAAAAAAGATTCTCAAACCTTACCGAGCAAAAGATTCAACCAAGGACATGCCTGAGCCCTGCTTCCTGAGGTTCAGTTTCCATAGGATGTGGACTAGGATCTGGCCTTTAGCAAATTGTCCCCATGTCCTTGTGATTCAGATTAATGAGGAGCCAGTGGTGAGAAACACTGTCCAGGAGTTTGCACTTTGCTTTTCAGGTACCAGCCCAGCCTGTGGCTAAATACTTGGCAATTAACAAGGGCTAATTATAGCGTGTATGGTTTCCAAGGTAACACACATTCAGTCACTCCTGCCCAGGCCGGGAAGATTGGAAGAGACCACGGTGAGGCTGCAGTAATGGTGTGGCCTCCAGATTAATGTCACTGAAGGGCTTTCTGATGACTGGGCTTTTGTGCCCTTCATCCAAAGGCCCTGCTTAATGACAGCAGCGAAAATGAAAGTAAACAATGTTTGAAGCCAGAGAGTCGCTGGACAACTTCTGGAGGCAGTGATGAAGATACAAGGAAGGAGGAGTACAGCCATTCAGTGGCTTGGTTTTTTTCCCTTTGTTGCTTCAAATCCGTTTAGTCCAGAATGATAAGGGCAATAGAGGAACAGAGATGGCTTTGAAAGGCTTTTGAAAAATAATGTCCAACAAGGGTAAACATGGGACCGCTCTTCCTTCGTGCCCAAATGGACAGTACTGCTAAGGTTCATCTGTTCTCACTTTGTCAGGTGAGGCTCGAAGTTACATTTAGAGAGTGCTTGCTATGTGTTGGGAACTTGCACGCAGATTTTCTTGCCCTTTTGACCTAAATGCAAAGGTTCCACACTCTGTAATTTTCCAGTTTTAAGGGTGAAAGAGACAAAGTCTGTACCGTGTTTTAGCACAGGATTCTGCTTTTGGGTTTTAGTTTTAAAGCTACAGGGCAGTGGGAAAAGCGTTCAACTACTGGTCTGATTCTCAATTCCATCATAAGCAGGATTTTGGCCGGTGACAAGTTTCCTGACTTCTCTGTGGCTCCACTGCTACCTCTGAAACATGAGGCACTTAGCCTGGATCAATAGTCTTCACTTTTGAAGGGTGACAACTCCTTGCAGGATCTGATGAAAACTAGGAACTGTCTTCCCTGGGAAAAAAAAAAAAAGTACATATATAATACTTTAAAAAAATCACGTTCACTTTGCAGGGGACCCCAGAACTCCTAAATGAGGGGATTTCTTAAGACTCTGCCAGCTCAAACTTGGAATTGCTGGGTCCCACCAGGACCTTGGGGGTGGGGGAAGGGAGCCTTTTTCATTGTTTAGAGCAGCTTCCTGCAGAATGAGGTATTTGAAGAGGGAGGTTTTGTTGTTCCTGGCATTTTTTTTTTACTAACTGCCTTGTGCGTGCATTTAGGAGGAAAGAAGAAACCACACTGAGAAAAATAAATATGGAATGAATGGCATCTGGAATATGAACTGTTTTCCTTCTCATTCTTTTTACTATAGTGGCCCTTCAAAAGGAGGTGGATGGTAGGATTAAAACATGAACAGCACGTATAGGAACTCATGCTGCACGCAGATACTGTATTTTGTACAATGACAGTTAAACTTGTTCTGTTAACGTTTTGGAAGTTGGGATAAAACTTAGATTCGGTTAACTTGAAAATGTCCGAAGCTTCTAGAGACTATATCGTGAGTGAAACAACACATTCTTTACTACTTCTTAGGTTCTAATTCTGAACACCTTTCTAACTCAACCCCAGTGGCCCATGGCCAAAAAGCTGTAATCCTAGCAGGAGGGAATATCTGTAGTGTTTATCTGGAAACCTAAATAGTTAATTTCTTTCTTTTATTCATTCTCTGCTTAGGTGTTGAAAATCTCTAGAGCTTTGGAAAGCTGAATGGACTAAACATGAAGAGCTTGAAAGCCAAGTTCAGGAAGAGCGACGTAAGTATGCTGCGTGACTCACTGTCTGCCTACTCCACTCTCACTCTCCTGAGGCGGCAGGAACAGCCCTCCATTCCTACCTTGATAAGGCACTGGGTTAATCAACTACAGGAGCCAGGAACACTCTGGGCCTCAACTCAGCGTGGCTTTTGTGAATGGCATGCTCTAGGTTCTTTGCTGTTTGTGCGAACAGCTTTCAAGAATGACTTCTTTATTCCTGGCGTCTGTGCCTTGTAGAGAAAGGAAGAGTCAAATTAAATATCTTAAAGAAAAGAATCAGTAAAAACCTCAGCATTTCCAAAGTCCCCCGAATCTGATTCGGAATGCCATTTTTGGAGGAAGCTAGTCTCGTGGGAGTAGTTAAGGAATGACATATTAGCTTGGTTCATCTTTGGCCTTAGGAAACTTTTTTTTTTTTTTTTTTTTTTTTTTTTTTTTACTCTGTTAAGGCTTTTGTGGTAAAACAACACCTTTACTCCCCCTGAATTCTTGGGGTTCTCACTCATTTGTTATCCATCATAAAAGATTTTGGATTGGAGGAACCAGTTATGATGTCAGGATTATGAAACAAAGTCTCCCACAGGAGAAACTGGAGAGGATTATACACATGATATCTTAACAAACGGTCTTCTCATAAACCCTGCTGGGACTCCGGTCTTGTACTAGCTGAACTCCCATCCTTTGGGCAGAATTATTGAATGGGAAAAGCTCATGGAAGAGTCTCAGGTGGAAGCCCAGATGTGACGCCTTACAATGGGCTTGCGTGGCTATCCTTTCCCATGAGGTAATTAAGGTGAACCTGGATTTTATTGTTTTGCCGTGAGTTCTAAGACAGCTTGGCACAGGTGCATTTTTCCGGTAAATGGAGGCTGCATCTTTTGTGGCTCACATGTTAAATGCACACACCTCCTTTTGGCTGAAGCTTATCTTTTGAGGCTGCATCTTGACATGTAACTTACTGCCCTGATAAAGTCCAGACTGGTCGAGATGCTTGTGGGATGGTTGCAAATTTTTGTCTCGCTTAGAGGTTAGAGGCAGAAAGGGATTTCAAGAAAAAGTTGGGTTTCACCTTAAGTGAAAGTAACTTAAGTGGAACTTAGACAATGTGAAGTGACTTGGCCAGAAGCATCCAATTTGTCTTTGGCCACTGAGAGCCTCGGTTGTCGTCGGTCTTCCTTAGCCCTTTGCCCCTGTTACTCCCCTGAGAAACCCACTTCAGCCTCCTCATCTGCTGGCCCTATGATACTACGGCCTACAGATCTCATCTGGCTTTCAATGAGAACAAAAAGGCAATTAGATGGAGAGTGTTGCCCAGATATGGATGGGTTAGTACATTGTGTGACCAGGTTAACAAATGTCTTTTCCATTCTAGAGGAATTTGGGTAGCTTCCATTTATACAGTTGAGATTATTTTAGCAACATTTAATCAGTCTAGAGTTCCATGATATATGAACTGGGGTAGGGGGAAGTGATAGACACATAAACTTTTGGTTTAAAAAATTAAAAACTGGCGTCAGTTGGGAGTGTGTTGCTGGAATCTAGTTTTTAAATAAAAATGGAACTGTTGCAGTGATTAAAAAAACACAATAATAACACTATTAAAAGCTTCTGGGATTTGGCAGCAGAAAGACTGTGATTTTGGAAGTTAGTGCTAAGAGAAGAAATGTTAGAGGAGCAGCTTGGACGAGTGAGCAAAGGAAATTGTTACCATGGGGCCAGACAATATCGGATTGCTTTTGACATTTGATCAGAACATCAAATTTTGGGTCTGTTTGTCCATTTGTCAATCAGCCGTGTGATAATAACTGTTAGGAAGTAATTTATATCAGGTACCATCCAAAGCTCATTGTGTGAAATTCATTGAATCTTGCCACAAACCTTATGTGGTAGGTATTACACTTAGATTCATTTTACAGATGGAAAAACTGAGACCTAGAGAGGTATGGTAACTTGTCTGGGTTCTTAGAGCTCTACTTTGTACAATCAGTTTTTCTGACATCGGAGCCCAGTTACAGAGCACAGGCTTTCTAAAAGGAAATTTGGATGGAGATTTGACCTTGAAAACCATTTCATCCAGTCAGCAGTTTGGAAAGTGACTTTGGACCTAGGCTGGTGACTTTGTGCAAGTCTCTTACCTTTCCTGACCCTCAGGTTCCACACCCAAAAAGTGGAGAAAATAATATTAGCCTTCCAAAGTTGTTGTGAAGGTTCTGTGTGCTAATGTATGTAAAACACATTAATCTTAGGGCCTGGCATTCAGGAGATGATTGTTAGATACTTCCTTCTCTTAATCAGAAATCCATGATCAAAAGTAGGGTTTGAAAAGTGTCTATAGCCAGGAGGGCAGAATAATCTGATAATAGCTGCTGCCTCTGAGGAGGGAAACTGAGAGCTGGGGGTAGCTGGGGGAGGTCGGCTTGCTTTGCAATGTGTGCCTTTTGGTTTGAATTTTTTTGGTATTGTGTATGTTCACATGCATGTCACTTATTACATGAAAAACAGGTTTTAAACTATTCAGTTAAATAAGCTGAACTGTAATCTTTACCTAAAGTGAGTGGTCTTTCTGAAATAACCATCCTAAACCATCAGCCATCAAATTTTCCTTCTTGTCTTTGTGTGAGTCTGAAAGGAGAAGGGGGAAGAAAGAGTTCTTTGTATTTCTGGGGGGTAGGAAGAAGAGGGACAGCAGATCATGTTCATGCTTTCATAAAGAGAAGGCAGGTGACCCACTGGTATGATCACGTTTCAGCCAGCCTGTGTCTGGGAGGTCTACAGCCAGATCAGTTTGAGGCCACTGAGAGCAAAACCCAGGAGTGAAAAAGGACAAGAGTGACCCAAAGGAGACCCCTGTGGATGCCTTTAAGGTCACTGTGCTGCTCCGGGACCATCATGCCGGTAGAGATTTAATCCAAGTTCCTTTCTGGAACACTTGACTCATATGGCTACCAAATCAAGGTCAGGTTTATGTGAGTATAATAGGGGGATGAGCCCAATTCTGTGGGCTGTGGTTAGATTCTGTCATTGTCTGGTTGCTTTAGTCCCTAAACATACTTGGGAGCCTACCGTAACCCACAGAGGCTGAAGAGAATCATGAAGCTAAACCCCTGCCCTTCGGTAGATGACATTTTTCATTTGACATGTGTAACTTTATTTTGGGTATCCTTAAACTTGGGTTAGATACTAGAGAGCATATAGGAGAAATGTGAGGTATGATTCTTTAATAAGCTCACAAACCAGGATGGGAGGAGAAAACTTACATGCAGGAAATAACTAAGGCAAAATACACATCATATATACAATAGAGAGTAAAGGGGTGACACAACCAGTTGTTAAATTGTGGGGTCTGGACGATTCATGCTATCGATTTTCAGAGGGGTGAATCACTGGAAATGGGAAAAATTGGGAGAGCTTAACAGGTGGAGCTTTTTCTGGTCCTTGAGGCTGGGTAGGATTTGGAATACTGGATGGGAGAGGAGGGGAGGGTCATGCACGGGAGTCTGCCACTAGCCCAGTTTCAAAAACTTGCCCTTGACATGCAAAATAGTAATACTTGAAGAGCCCAGCAGAGTGCCCACGCCATGACTCGAGTCGTTTAATAAAAACACTATGAATTTTCATTCTAGTTTTAAAAATGGATATACTTGACTTTTATGCTTATAAAATGAGCACAGAGCTTTAAATCATCATTATTTATATCTTTTATGACTACAGTCTGAAAGTGGCTTCTTTACCTCTTTACATATTTGCAGCAACTAGCATGTGGTTCCACATGGAAAAATGAGCTGTCATCATGAGAAATGAGGCCAAGAAGGTTGGGATTTCCCTTTGTTAATAAAAATGCTCAGGCTTCTGGAATTTCTTTGCGAATGCCAATTTTTAGTGCCTTGAGTGAAATGGGTGGAGGTTGAAGGATGGGAAATGGGATTGAAAGATCTTTGTAACAAAGCTTGAGAAATGCCTCTCAAACACGATTAAGGCCTTCAGAGTTTACTCTGTGGGTGTGTGTTTAATTTTATGTAAGATTTGTTCCCAATTATGTTTTTCATTGTAATAGGGAAGCAGCGGACATTCCATTAAAAAAAAAAAAATCAAGGCAATTCAAAATGGCTGGCTCCATGAGATATTAAATTAGCGGTACTTTTTAGGTAGTAGCTACTAATGATGGCAGCTTTCAGCCAAAGAAATGCACACACCCTGTGAATCTTGAGGAACCAGACACATCCTGCTCAGACAGGAGTTTGAATTTGTTGCCTGTTGAGAGAGCTGCTCTTGTGAAGGTCGATAATCGCCATCTCTGCCAAGGTATTTTTTCAAGGAGTGTTTGGTCATTTGCAATAAGTTTTTACAGATGCCCAAGTCTCTCTTCCACACCACACACACACACACACACACACACACACACACACACACACACACACACACACACCATGGGAGTATTTAAAATCCAAGTCTCTGTTGACAGAGGAACCTTGGCCAAATCTACCGTAAAGCTAAGTCTCTTTTTTTTAATACACATAATGTCAAAATACATCAGAGATACATCAGAGATGATCTTTTTTTGGGTTGGAGGTATGAGACTCTCATAAACTTCTGGGGAGAAATTCAGTCAGGTTTGTGTCATAGTACATATTTTCCAGGTCTTGTCAGCCCTTCCTAATGGGGAATCTGCCTGCTGCCTGATTTCACCTTGTATTAGTTTCCTAGGATTGCTGTAAACACAGACCCAGTGGCTTAAACAACTGAAATGTATTTCCTCACAGTTCTGGAGGCTGGAAGTTTGAGCTCAAGGTGTTGGCAGGGCCCCTTCCTGGGAGGGCCGTGAGGGCAAATCTGTTCCAAGCTCTCCTGGCTTCTCCTGGTTTTCTGGCCATCACTGGCTTGTGGACACGCTACCTGATCTCCGTCTTCCTCTTCACGTGCCCGTTCTCCCTGGTGTGTCTCAGTGTCCAAGTTTCCCTTTTTTATGAGGACACGATCCTATTGGATTAGAGCCCACTCTAATGACCTCCTTTTGATTTGATTACCTCTGTAAAGACCCTGTCTCTAGATCGGGTCCTATTCTGACTGACTTCAGACTTCCAACTTATCAGTTCTGGTGGGGGTTTGGGGAAGTGGGGGGAATGGAACACAGTTGAACCCAAAGTGTACTTCCTGGCTTTTCCATCCCAGAGAAGTTTCTCGGAAGCCTTGCCCCAATCCCCCCAACACTCCCCCCATGCCCTGCCCACCTCAGGATGCATGCTTATGACTTTAGTGCCATAGTTTCTTTATCTTGTGGACTATTTTCAGTGTCTAATAGAGGCCAGAGTATCACAGTTTTTTAGTCTGCCTAGTACATAATATGAGTAGCCAGAGTAAACGCATATCGATTTCTGACCTACAGCAGAAAGGAGGAGGAGAGGCCTCATTTATCACCTGCTGACTACATGCCAGGCACTGTACCAAGCTTGTCACCTGCTCTTTATCACGTCATGCTTACCAGACTTTTTCCAGTAAAGACCATTGTTATAATAACATTTTACAGAGAGAGAAATTAAGGTAGGGGAGTGAAGTAGCTTGCTCAAAGTCACACATCTGATCAATGGCAGAGAGATACACACCCCGGTTTTCCTTGCCACCAGAGCTTGCCCTGTCACCCGCTGCACACGCTTGCTGACATGGGGCATTCTCATTCCTAAATTCCAAAGCTTTAAACTGCATGAGATAAATTCTGTTCTACTGCCCTAAGCACAAAGACCCAGGCAATGACTGCATTGTATGAACGCTCCCGATAGTGGCAGAGCTCACCAACGTTAGTGTTATTCCCGTGGCAGAGGAGGGTCTGGCAAGATCTTGGGTTGTTTGTTTCCTGGGAGGCAAAATACACTTCGACCTTAACTTTTAAAGCAAGAGAGAATAGATGCTACTTCTGCTCTTCCCCTGGAGCAGATAAAAACGTCTATACCTAAAAAACAAAACAAAAAAGTGTATTTCTAAACAGAGCCTCATTGCTGGCTACTTGGATCCCAGCTTTATTTAGTTATCCCTGACAGTAAGTCCAGGAACTCTTGGTTAAACCTGATCCATTCCAGATGCAGCTGGAGACGAGTATGAAACTCAGAACCTGGCCCCTCCACTTGGGGAAATCTGATAGTCTACACAAGCAGTGAATCATCTAGGTTATTACTTCTTATCACTTTATTCTGAATTAATTACCTAATCATTTGGAACTCTTGCTGACCTCAGTGTTTTGTGTGTGACAAATTCTTGTGTGTACCTTCTCCTTGGGAATGAAGTGTAGGAATTCCTTCTGAGTTCATCCCATGGTGCTTTTCAGTTGAGTTTCCACCCAAAGATGTTTTCTGTATAGAGGTGGTTGTTTCCATTTATTACTGCACCAGGTGTCTGCATTAGCTAAAGGCCCAACATATCTATAAAGGTGACGTGACTAGCCTTGACTTTCCGTTTGTTTGAGTCCCTACCTCCTTTTAAATAAGGAGAGTCAGCATGTTGTGATCAACTTGGTTGTCGAATTATTAGGGTGGTTTTGCGTTAATGAAAAATATTTTAACTTTTTGGCAAGTACTGTCTGAAAGGGTTTCATTTTTATTTTCTTGGGAGGCCAAATGATCTGATGGTCTCTAACTCCTGCCTTTCCCCTGGGCTATTCCATAGGCTAATGGCTGAGAAATGGAGAGATTTATAATGTGGGAATAGAACAAGGAAAGCTCTGAAGAACCACATGTTCTTCTTGGATGGGCTTATTCTGAGATGTATTTCCCAGTGCTGAGGATGTTGCCATGGCAGTTTTCAAACTGGGGCTGCTTTTTTGGTGGGGTTTTTCATGGGAGTCCACATGACTTCATGGAAGTACCCATTCTTCTCCGTTTCATAAGTGAGAAGCCACAGGGTCCTCTATGAGGTCCAGTAGACATATTTATTATGGTATGGGATAAGCTGTTATAACAAATACCCTGAAGTCAAATAAGATAGAAATTTTTTGTTTTGATGTTTATTTATTTTTGAGAGAGTGTGAACGGGAGAGGGGTGGGGAGGCGTTGGGGGCAGAGGATCTGAAGCGGGCTCCGCACTGACAGGAGTGAGCCTGACACGGGGCTAGAACTCATGAACCGTGAAATCATGACCTGAGCTGAAGCTGGACGCTCAGCTGACTGAGCCACCCAAGCACCCCTAGAAATTGTTTTCTTAAGTTAAAGTTTTAATCACTCAAGGGCCAGCTCAAGGATAGCTCTGCTCCATAGATGCATCGGGGACCCAGATCCTTCTATGATGTCCTTTTGCCACTGTCCACAGCTGCATTGTGCACTGCAGTAGCCAGTGGCCACACGTGGCCCTTGAGCATTTGAGATGTGACTAGTTCAAATTGAGATATAGTATTCTGTAACTATAAAATACATACCAGACTTCAAAGGCTTAGTACCAGAAAAGGAATGTAAAATATTACTATTTTTGTCATCATTAGACATTGAAGTGCTAATATTCTGGACATATTGGATTAAGTAAACATTCATTTCCCCTGTTTTATTTTTTAAATATGAGTCCTAGATACTTTATTTTTTTTATTTTCAGAAAGCGTGTGCAGCAAGGGAGGGGGCAGAGGGAGAGAGAGAGAATCTCACGCTGAGTGTGGAGCCTGATGGTGGGCTCAATCCTGAGATCATGATCTAACCTGAAAGCAAGAGTCAGACGCCCAACCAACCGAGCCACCCAGGCACCCCAAATATGGCTCCTTAGAAACTTGAAAGTCTTGCCTTATAATTCTTTTGGACTGTGCTGGTCTATGTTGCTCTTCATGTTGCATAGTCTTTTTTCTGTCTCCTTAAGACTTGAGTAGAGAGAAATGGAACACAAGCATTTTTCTTCTGAAAGGCTGTGATCCTGAAGGTGTACAAATCCGTGCCCTCACATGGAACCGTCCAGAGCTTAGTCACATGCCTCTACCTAGCTGCAGGGGAGGCAGGGAACCTTTCCTCTAGCTAGGCATCCACCAAACCAGCTAAATCCAGAGAGGCGAAAAGGGAATGGACCCTGGAGAAGATGAATTCAGTGCTGTGGTTGAGTTGCCTGCCCCCACTCTCCCCCCTCCCAAATATATATTGAAGTTCTCACCTTCAGTATCTCAGAATGTGACCTTATTTGGAAATAGCATCTTTACAGAGGTAATCAAATTATATTAAAGAAAAAATGAGGTCGTTAAGGTAAGCCATGATTCAGTATGACTGGCGTCCTTATAAAAAGCAGAAATCTGGACATACAGACCGATGTGCACAGAGGGAAAACTGAAGGACACAGGGAGAATGCCTTGCATAGATGAAGGCAGAGGTTGGATGGTGTCTAAAAGTCAAGAAGTGCCAGAGATTGCCAGCAAACCACCCCAAGTGAGGAAAGAGGCATGAACAGATTCACCTTTACAGCCCTCAGAAGGAGCTGACCCTGTGGGAACCTTGATCTCTAGCCTCCAGGACTGTAAGACAACAGATTTCTGTTCAGTTTGGGGTACCTTTTTGTGGCAGCCCTAGAAAGCGAATATACTCAGCCGCAGGTGATATCCACCGTGAGTCTCCATTTGGGAGTTGGATGATAAAGTGTGCCAAATGTTCTTAGCTTTGATTACTTCTACCCCAGGAGGGAATAGGGGCTGCTCTTTGCCAATTCCCCATTGTCCTGTTGGTGCAAGACTGTTGCAACATGCTGTTTCAGTAAAATTAAATGCCTTTTCCATGTTAGGAACGGAAATTGCCCCTGAGTGTTGCAACTGGTGACATTAGGTTATCAATCAGGCTTTTTCTTTTGAGTCTAGTAATATGTTGTGTGACCTGCCTTGATAAAATGTGGGATTAACAGGGGCCTGATTAAGTATACCATTTTACAGCCATCATTCTGGGATTGTTTACACAGATAGGTCTCTGTCGAGACCTGATCCATACCTTCATAGGAAAGTTTGGGAATGACGTCAGCCTACAATTACACGTTATAAACTTAGTTTTAGGTTATACCGAGTGCATGCATTCATTCAGTCGACATGCAATTTATGAACCTGTGAAATCTGAGGATTCTTGCGTCAGTTAATTTCCTCTTACCATGTATGCCACTCTGAGTCTCAAATTGTGGGGCTTAGAATTCTGAGTGAATTAGATTTGTTCCAAAGGAACTTAAAATAGTGGCATTTCCATTTCCCAGGCATATAGCTTTCTTGACATAACCTAAGATCATATTTTTTCTGCAGCCATGTCCCCCTCTTGATTCATACCTGGTTTTTTTTTTTTTTTAATTCTTTTCTACTTTTGCTTGCAGAGCCCTGTCTTTCTCTTCATGTGCTTGTTCTGTTGGATGTTTGAACCCAAATTCAGGGCACTGTATTTATCCTAGTTAAATTTTATTTTGTTTGATACATCTGTTTCTCTAGTTTTTGCATCATTTTAAATTCGGGTTCTTAGAATCACAGAGTCATCTACAAACTTGTTAGGCATGCCTATTTAATCTAGTCATTATAGTATTGAATAACTAGCTCTGCCTTCAGAGATATATATTATATAGATATATAGTTATATTTTATTTCTAGAATCAGATACCCAATAATGTGGATTAAGGCATTGTCGTTGTCCATTTGGAAGGATGTCAATTTGTGTGTTTTATGTGTATACATATACATGGGTGCTATATATGTGATAACTGTTGACAGCCTTCCAAATGGACAATGCCTTAATACACATTCTGTGGGGTCTGAGTATAGTTGACCCGTTGTACTATTTCTTAGTCCTGCTTTCTGTCTTGTCCCAGTTTTGTCTCTTACTGCCTACATGCTATTAGGCAAGTTATACAATCTCTCTGATCTTAGGTTTTCTTATCTGTAAGCCAGAGTGATGCAGCACCTCCCTTAGCATCATCATGAGGATTAGGATAAAATCTGGTCCACTGTAGCTGATATTAGTTGACCCAGTGCCTAATACAGTGCCTGGCATTAGTAGCTCCTCAGTAATGTGGGATGAATGCATGGTCTCAAAAGTTTACTCTCTAGGCAACACTGTGACTGATGTGCATGAAGCATTACAGCGGTACAAGGCTTGTGTCATTTACAAGGAGTGCAGGTGATAAATACCATAGGAGTTTCACAGAGGAGATGAATTTGGGGTTGGGCTTCTTGACTGGGTAGGTTAGGATTACCAGAGGAAACCAGTACTGGTGGGACTCTGGGGGAGGGGGGGAGGGGTGGGCCTAAATGAAGAGGGAGATGAACACGGACAAAGAACGGGAAATAAAGTCAGATGATGGGAGGGATGGACGGCATAGCACTGAAAACTGGGGGTGGGTGGGTGAAACTAAAGAATGAGGTTTAATGACTTTGGGCAAAAGGACAAAGGGGGTTTTGAGAGACCAACCAGAGAAAAGGGCCAGGACTAAGGCCAAGGCTGGGATGAAGACTGCTGTGGGGAGGGGGGGAGGGATGTGGTACTTTGTGTGGGTGTAGATGAAGAGCAGGGAGGAAATCTGGATTCCTGTTAATACACCAGGGCCACACCCTGTTCTGGGCATGCCAGCCAAGTGTAAGTGCCTCTCCTCTCCTGAGAAATCTAGTGTGGGCTTATTATTGTACTTGTGTTTCACTAAGCAGTTTGGTGGGAAGAGATGGTAGGAAACTTTGAAAAAAAAAAAAATCTGGGGCACCTGGGTTGGCTCATTTGCTTGAGCATCCGATTTCAGCTCAGGTCATTATCTCTCAGTTTGTGAGTTCGAGCCCCGCATCGACCTCTGCTGTGGGCGCAGTGCCTGCTTCGGATCCTCTGTCCCCCTCTCTCTCTGCCTCTCCCCCACTTGCACGGTCTGTCTCCAAAATAAATATAAAAAAATTAGAATCTACTTGATTTAAAAAGAAATGGAGGGGCGCCTCGGTGGCTCCATCGGTTGAGCGTCTGACTTTAGCTCGGGTCGTGATCTCACGGTTCACAGATTCAGGCCCGCGTCAGGCTCTGCGCTGACAGCTCAGAGCCTGGAACCTGCTTCGGATTCTGTGTCTCCCCCTTTCACTGCCCCTCTCCTGCTCGTGTTCTCTCTCTCTCTCTCTCAAAAATAAACATTAAAAATTTTTTTTAAATATTGAGACTATTTACATAACATTAAAATGCACTTCTGTGTCAGGCATTATCTAAGCAACGTAACAAATTGTGATTTATTCCTCTTTATTAGAGAACTAGCATTTTTATCGCAACTTTACAGACAAGAAAACTGTGACATAGTGACTTGCTGTGTTAGTTTGCTAGCACTGCCATACCAAAGTAAAACAAAGTAGTACAAACAGAGTGGCTTAAGCACTAAAGATGTATCGTTGCACAGTTCTGGGGGATAGACAGCGGAGATCAAGGTGTTGTGAGGAGGTGTGAGGCTTGAAGGAGAATCTGTTCCCTGCTTCCGGTGGCTTACTGGCAGTCTTTGCTTTTTCCTTGGCTGACCTCTGCCTTCGTCTTCTCATGGAGCATTCCCTCTTTTTGTCTCTCTGTCCAAACATGTGCTTTTTATAAGGACACCAGTCGTTTTGGGTTAGTGTCCCACCTTCCTCCAGAATGGCTTCATCTTCACTAATTACCTCGGCCACAGACCGATTTCTGAGCCATTGTGAGGCATGTTGGTTAAGTGTTAGGACTTCAACATGCATTATGGGATTCAACCCATAATTCAGTTAAACCATAATTCAGTTCAACTTCTAGCACTAGTCAAATCACAGAGGTGAAGTAGGAGCCAAGACTCGTGCCTGGGGACTCTGGATCCAGAAGTCCTACCTGCCTGCAGTGTCTGTGGTTGCTGCTGTGCCCAAGCCTCTGCCCTCAGGGACGCAAAACACGATTCCAGCCCATCAAGTAAAGGCCTGTAATTGGATTTCAGATTCTCCTTTGCAATTTTCCGGTGACAGCTGACAGGTGATAATCATGGGTAAACTTTGACCAAAACATGTTCCAGTGAAGCCAGCTAGCCAGATGCACAGGACTGGTTTGAAAGCCTTTGGTGCCAGAGATAAGAGCTGGGTGGAGAACATGGAAAGCAAAGTGGTTAGACCTGTTTTTGGGAGGTTGGGCATTGGAGAGGAGGCTCTCAGAGGCAGACTGGACCCTGAGACTCACAGAATGTTTGTATTGTTTTCTGATGTGAAAATAACAAAGAGCACTGCGTAGACCAGGTTGGCTGTGCTTGTGCACAGCTGTCCCAGTGGTGGCTCTGGCGTTGTGACAGGTGTCGGGGTGCTGTGACAGGTGTCAGGGCCCTGGCTCTGCTCTGGGAATAGTGGGAAGGGGGGTGGTTTCATAGGCTCTGGTGAGGGTTCAGCGAGCGGTGGGAGTCTGGTACTGTAGATTCCTGCCTTTTTGAGTGTTATTTGTAAAGTCATGTCTGCCCTTCCCCCACAGTGAACATGTGGATTTGAGTGGCAGGTGGCAGTCTGGGTCACGATAGGATGAGATCATGGTCCCTGCTTAGTCTGCAGCATCTAGACTAGTTCCGGGCACCAGGCACTGTGTTGAGTGAATGAGTAAGGGTGGCATGAAAATACAGTTCATCGTCACCCCTCATTCGTCTGCCCCCTCTTCACTCAGTATTTACTATTCTCCCATGCCCTGGACTGAAAACAAAAGGACAGCAGGATTTTCCAGATGGGTTCCCTTTAGCGTGATCTGAATGTCCTCTCTGCTGCTTTTGATTGTGTTATGTGACATTAAGGAGCATTATGGGAAGGCCAGGCTTGTTAGATACAACCCACTCTTGTACTCGCTTTGCATCCAAACTGTGAAATGATTTTGTATCCAAGGCTCCTTAGCTCACGTGCTTTGAGAGCCACATGACCAAGGCCAGTCATGAGCTTTGGTGTAGGCTAACTAGCCTGTGTTTCACAGGCAAAAATTATCCACATTGAGACCCAAGTGTTATTAAGAACAGGCCTACTTGTTACCGGAAACAAAACAGCGTTTGTGCCCCGGTTATGATGGGGCAGCTGTCCCAACCTCATTGAAAGGATGCTGGGATTCTTATTCCATTTTTATGGGTCAGTGACTCAATCTGTGTGTCATTTTGCTATCGTTTGTCAAAAAGATTCTGGGCAACTTGTTCCTAGTTTTGAAAGAATTCTTCAGAATGGTCCAGTAAGCCTTGGAGACAGACACAGGTCTCATGTTTAGGCCCCGGGTCGAATGTAGTGACTATTCCTTATCTTTGAGATTCTGATACTTTCAGGCCCATTGTGAACCCTGTTTATACATTTCACTTTTCTACCACAAACCCGTGTTTTGTTTACAGTACTATTGGGTTAGCCCTTGTTACAATTTTTGGCCTGCTTAACGGAAGCTAGGTGAAGGAAGTAATCTAAAAAATGGAGTTTTTTGGGGCGCCTGGGTGGCTCAGTCGGTTGAGCGTCCGACTTCAGGTCAGGTCACGATCTCGTGGTCCACCAGTTCGAGCCCCGCGTCCGGCTCTGGGCTGATGGCTCAGAGCCTGGAGCCTGCTTCCGATTCTGTGTCTCCCTCTCTTTCTGCCCCTCCCCCATTCATGCTCTGTCTCTCTCTGTCTCAAGAATAAATAAACGTTAAAAAAAAAAAAAATGGAGTTTTTTGTAGTACTGTACTACAAGGAAAAAATGGAGAGTAACACATATGTTGCAGAAGTAGGCAAATTAGGGGCGCCTGGGTGGCTCAGTCAGTTGAGCCTCCGACTTCGGCTCAGGTCATGATCTCATGGTTCGTGAGTTCGAGCCCCGTGTCAGGCTCTGTGCTGACAGCTCAGAGCCTGGAGCCTGCTTCGGATTCTGTGTCTCCCTCTCTCTCTGACCCTCCCCCATTCATGCTCTGTCTGTCTCTGTCTCAAAAATAAATAAACATTAAAAAAAAAATTAAAAAAGAAGTAGGCAAATTATTCTGTATCCATAGAGAGGAATGTTCTAGAGTCCTTAAAAATGTTAAGCTTAAAAAATTATGTAGCAGCTGGGAAAGTGCATATGAGAAATTAAGTGAAGAGAGATTCAAGTTACAAAATTACATGACATAATTAAAAGAAGTGAAAAACATGCATTTGGTACGTATCAACACTTCTACTTAGAGGAACACTGAGGACATAGGGATGGGCAAAAATATTTAGTTTTAAGGATATTCAGCAGGGCGATACTTTTAAATCTATAAAAACTGGAAATCTATTAAAACAGTGTCATATGTTACTATTAAGGGATAAAAACATTAAGTGCTAAACACATTTGTGATGTTTGAAAACTTTTAATGTTTTTCTCTTCCTGGAAAAAAATCTGGAGGATATAAACAGGGACAAGAGGTTTCCAAGGGCAGATCCATTGTGGGGAGCCTACAGTTTATACAAAAATATAAGGGAGTCCTTGTTTTAAGAAATACCAAAAGATTTTGTGTCTGTCTCTCTGGCTCTGTGAGCATATTTCTAGGCCTTGGAAGAACCCATACACGTGTGGGGGCCCTGAGGTTTCAGCATGAGTTAGCTTGGAATAAAAAGGTCTCTGGGCCCTAGGTCTACATTTTTGCATCTTCTGACCTGAAGGTAAGAGGAAGCTACAACCTGTGACTCCAGCACATCTCTGATCCCAGCAGTGACTTTCCGGCCCTTTGCTAATGTTGTCGTAAGCCTAGTAGATTGCCCTAATGAAGAAGGTTAGGAGAATCTGTGGTGGTTCTTTTCTTCACCTCATTTAAGTACATTTATCTTTCTTATAGTTCAGTGGTTCTCCAAGCACGATGCCAAGACCATCAGTGATCTTGGGGAATTGGCAGAAATTCTTGGGTTCATCCCAGGTCTACCTAATGCTGGGAGTAGGGCCCAGGGAAGCTCTCCCCACCCCCTGCCAGGCCACCCTGGTACAAACTGAAGATTAGGTGTAATCTGGCTCCATAAATTGTCAGCCTCACTGTTCAGCGCAGTCACCTGGAAAGCTTTGTCACAGCTGGTCAGTGGGATCCACTCCCGGGCACTTAGTCCTAAGAGAGAAAGTTGTGTGTGTTACTGTAAGGGTTTTTAGATCATGACGTTTTTTTTTTTTTTTTTTTTTTTTTAAATTTTTTCCCAACGTTTTTTATTTATTTTTGGGACAGAGAGAGACAGAGCATGAACGGGGGAGGGGCAGAGAGAGAGGGAGACACAGAATCGGAAATAGGCTCCAGGCTCCGAGCCATCAGCCCAGAGCCTGACGCGGGGCTCGAACTCACGGACCGCGAGATCGTGACCTGGCTGAAGTCGGACGCTTAACCGACTGCGCCACCCAGGCGCCCCTATGACGTTTTCATTAAAAATGGAGAGCCATGCAGGTGCACGCTCCCAACTGTCTTCTCCTGACCTCTCTTAGGGGGAGGCAGGATCCAGAATTACTTGACTGGCTGGGCTGCATTTTGTGAACCAAAGCCAGGAAATATTAACCTAAGGGTTAATTTCATTCATTAGTTAGTCTCAAATTCTCTGTGCCCCACTTAACTATCTCTGACTTCCCTGAGCCTGTTTCCTAGTTAGTAAAAATGGGTATTTTAGAAAAATAGGTCCCTTATAGGGTATTGTGAAGAATAAATAAGACAGAAATGCACACAATCTTCACTTTTCTTTCCCAATATTTTCTATCCCCAGTTATAGATCTCCTGTATCAAATTTGGTTTTTTAGGAGATAGTATTTGTTCCATTTCTGTATTCCATAAGCTGAAGTTCATAAAGGTTTTGGATAATGAGGAAATTATTTTTATTTTCCTGTGGATTGACTTTGAGTTTGTTTTATTGCCTGACTTGTGTGAGAAGTTGGAAACAGAAATGACTCCGTGAGGGTAGGAGACTTTGCCTGTCCACTCTTGTGGCCACCTACACATGCGTGTGTCGAGCACTTGAAATGTAGCTTGCATGACCAATAAAGTAATTTTATTTACTTGGATAAACTTAAATTTTAAAATCATTAACTCAGATGTTGGAAAACTTGTTTTTTTATGTTTGGAACAACTGGAGTATGAATTTTTTAATCTGGATTTCATGAAATTTAATTACATGTTAAGTGTTTCTGATAAAAATGTAGCACCAGAATGGAGATGTACTTCCTATAAATGTGCATGATTTTGAAGATGTGGGATGAAAAAAATGTAAACTATCCCATTAATAGTTTTCATGTTGATTTCATGCTGAAATGCTACTATTTTGGTTTTGTAGGGTTACATAAATATAATTTCAGGTTTCTTTTTAATTTTTAAAAATGTGGCTATCAAAAAATAGAAAATGTGGCTTACATTAGATTTCTCTTGGATAGTGCTGTATTAGACCCTGACAAGAAAACAAAGCTGAAAACGCACACCTCACATCTATAAGACTGGAAGTGAAAGGATATTGATCACCTAAGTTATCTCTCCCTCAGCACTGTCCGGCCCTTGTCTTTATGCTTGGGACGTGGCCAGCCCACTTAGGTTCTTTGCCTGTGGAACCAATTTATGACCACTTTGTTTTTTCCTTCTGATGTGTGCAAACCACCTCTGTATTTGAATAAGTGATATCCGACCATTTACCGTCGAAACTTAAGAATTTGAGCTGTGGCTGCTGGTTGAACAACACTAACTTCAATGTGGAGCATCCCAATGAAATGCATTTTTTTAAATGTGATTTTGGCCTTTGTGGTTTTTTTTTCTGTTAAGTGTTCTTGTAGCATAGGAATGTAATTGTTCCGCCCCACTGTGTTTCTCTGTCCATACAAGGGAGTTACCATTCTTGGAACTCAGATTTATAACCACTTCCTTATTTTTGTTATGCCTCCTAATATACTTTTAAAAAGGGACTTGACCTTCACATAATTCATACTTTTCCTTGAAATGTTGGATCGCCCACCTCAGCAGCCTTGGTTTTGTATGACCCATGGAATGAGTATGTCTTCCCATATTAAAAGTTACCCATTAAACTGGACACAATGAGATTTCTGATAAGGTAAACATAAATATAATGTCACTTAAGGATTTTTTTTCCTGCTTTTATGATTTTCCCCATATTTGGTGGGCCCTTACTCAAAATATCTCAGGCTGAGTAATGGATTGGAGGCTGATATTTAGACACTATGTTGACATTTTATTTTTTTAACTTTATTTATTTATTTTGAGAGAGAAAGAGAGAGTGAGAGGGTGCATGCACACAGCTAGGGGAGGGACAGAGGGAAGGAGAGTCAGAATCCCAAGCAGACTCTGCACCATCAACACAGAGCCTGATGTGGGGCTCAAACTCACAAACTGTGAGATCATGACCTGAGCTGAGATCAAGAGTCGGAAGCTTAACCTAAGCCATCCGGGTGCCCCAAAGACACTATTCACATTTTAAAGATGATACTTGATGCATGGAGTTCTGGATTTGTGGAAGGAGTTTTTCATTTCAGAATACCATTGCATTGGTGTTGGGCCTGTTGTCCATTATGCTGTATCACAAAGTACTGGTAAACTTTTTTTCCTGATTTATGCCTTGTACTCTCTTGCTGGCTCCCATTACAGCAGGAGTGCTTTTCTCAGCTTGAAAGGCCGGGTTATCTGTGCCATCTCACGGGCACAGAGGTCATGCTTGTGTCCCTCTGGATATGCAACATGTGGTTCTTTGACCTTGAACTTTGGGCTGTGGATTGCATTTCATGAGAAGTATCCTCTTCCCACTGCAGAAAACTTTTCATGTTCTTAACAAGAGGCGGTAACTCAGTCAAGACCTCTAGCTTTCAGCACCCCCCATCAATTACAGCATATTAAGACATGATAAATATGTAAAACATGAGGCCAGAGAGGCAAAGAGGCTGGCTCAACGTCTTACTTTTTCTTCCGGATGGCGTCAAGACTTGGCAGGCGATTTTGTGGACAGAACAGCGGGCTGCGTTTACTGACCTTGGCTTTGCCAGTACATGTGTGAGGCTCCTGCAAGTCCGTGCCCCTCCTTGGGCTTCCGCATGGGTAAAATAAGATGCTCTCCAAAGTCTCATTAAGCTTTAAAGTTCTGTGTTTCCTGTTCAGGCCTCTTTCCAACCCCCTCTGCTCCCATCCATCTCTGTGTCCACTGGTAATTGCTTCTGTAATGGAGTCCGAACGCAGTACATTTATTTTTACTGGAGTTGTGCAAAGTCCCACGGGCATCTGGAAAAAAGAATGCACTTCTTAATTGGAGCATGTTCAAGGCTGCCTCCGACTCAAAGTGTATCCTCTTCTTCCTCTTGCCCATGACATTTCTTGTAATCTCCATTGGTTAAGGACAAACAAGGAGGAAAGAATGTGATCCTATTGTATATAGTGGCTATAATGACCTTCTTTGAAATATGCAGGGCTTTTTTTCACGTTTCCTTAAGCACAAAGCAGAGCTGTAGACAGGAAATCTGTCTCTGACCTTATGTCCAAGGGGAAAATCAAAGCTTTGAACAAATGTCAAGAGAAGAGAGATTGAGGCAGGAAGAGAGAGAGGAAGGAAGAAGAAAAAGGCTCTTGATGTCTTCTTTGTCTACTGTATTTATGAATTTTTGTTTCTGAAGTGGAGGAAGGAAAAGTTAGCTTGTCAAGAAATTAGGTGGTATAAAAAAAGCTAAGCTGCCCTCTGAGTTTTACATACATGTAATTGAAGATATAATTTAATATACTCTTCAGAACCATATTTAAAGTAACAAAACAGCTAAGAAAGAAATTTCAGTGTTTGTAAGCAGTCTGCAGAGTTCTGACCATATAATCATGTCAGCTGTTGAACAACTATCAAGTAATTACCTTACCCTTTTTACCAAAACAGAAAAAGTTTTCTTAAATTTACTTAAAACATATTTCATTGGTGGTGGGTATTTTTGGATGTAGATATTTTGCCAAGTTAAAATAGTGAAAATATCAGTTGCCTTTTTTTTTTTTAAACTACAATAAAATTTTACTTTCTATTAAAACCTTGGAGGGGTAGGATTGATATAAATGACAATTATGCCACAGATAAAATTAGGTGCCTGAGAACCTGTGTGGAGTCATCGCCCATCAAATAGTGATGTTATTCCTATAGAAATTTGATTTCTAAAGTCAACTTTCAAAGACAATGGATACTTAATGTCAACTTCACAGAGGATGGGTTTTCCTAGTATTTTGGAGTTGGAGGGTTTTCTCTCCCATCTATTGTTTGGAAAAAAACCAAAAACCTTTACCCCTATAAACTTGGGCAGTTGTTCTTAACTCCCTCTGCACATTAAAATTACCTGGGGAGTTAAAAAAAAAAACAACAAACTATTACTGTTCTTCATCCCACCCACTCCCAAACCAACTGAATTCATATTCTGAAGAGGAGTGTGGCCTGGGTATTTTTAAAATTTTTTTAATGTTTATTTTTGAGAGAGAGAGCGTGCGAGAAGTGGAGGATGGGCAGAGAGAAAGGGAGACACAGAATCCGAAGCAGGTTCCAGGCTCTGGGCTCGAACCCACAAACCATGAGATCAGGACCTGAGCCAAAGTCGGACACTCAACCGACTGAGCCACCCAGGCTCCCCCTGGCCTGGGTAATTTTAAGGCTTCTGTGAAGATTGTCCTGAGTAGAAAGTGTTTAGAACCAGGTTAACAAGCAGTCATGTAGTAAGGAAGCAACGTTGTGGATAGTCCCTGATCTTCGAGGCAACAGAATACCCGCCCTTGTCATTAATAATAAGTGGAGGAACCTGGGTTTCAAACCATCCCGGAGAAAAGTGCAATGTGAAGCCTGGCTTAAAGGCAGTTTAAATTATTTTCACGTGGTCCTGCATTTGTGGTTCTTTTGTTCTCCACTCAGTTGTATAGGCAAATAGCTTCAGTCTTAAACTGAGGTTATTGAATTTGACCTTGGTGAGGAAATGCATCCCCACTAACCAACTGTATTCACTTACTAGGGCTGAAATAACAAAGTGCCGTAAACTGGGTGGGGGCTTAGATGCAACAATAGTGTCTTGTCTCGCAGTTCTGGAGGCTAGACGTCTGAAGGCAAGATGGCGGCAGGGCCATGTTCCCTCTGAAGCCTATCTTCCTTGCTCCCCCCTACCTTCCAATAGCCTGCGGCCATCTTTAGCAGCCTGGCTTGCAGCACCACGGCTCCAGGCTTCAGTCCTCCGTCTTCATGTCGGCTGGCTTCCCTCCACGCGTGTCTGTCTCTGTCCGAATTTCCCATTTTAAGAAGGACACCAGTCATTGGACTGAGGCCTACCCTCATTTTAACTCTATTTCCTCTGCAAAGACCCTATTTCCATATAAGGTACTTTCTGAGGTACTGGAGGTTAGGACTTCCTATCTTTTTTGGAGAACATAATTCAGAACATAACCCCAGTAGGTGAAAAGGAATCTCTCTTTAATACACTTCATTCTTTTATTCGTGACATTCCAAGGGTTAATTCCTCACTCATAAGGAAACATCAGACCAAATATAAGTTTGGAATCTTTTTCATCCATGGAAAGGTCATGCCAGATAGAAGCGGTTTCTGGTATCATTAAGCCCTCTTCTCCCCCCACCAGATTTTCTCAGTATTAGCCTGGGTGAGGGAGCGAATGAAGTCAAAATCCCCTGCAGTCCTAGGGTTCATCCATCACATTTGTCCTTAGGTCCCCTGGGTTTCAAAGCTGCTAGGATGGTTAGAATACAGGTAACTAACATGTCCTCAGTTCCTTAGTTTGGAGGCAGAACGAACATGGAGCCTGCTTAAGATACTCTCTTTCCCTCCCTCCCTCATCATTCTCTGCCTCTACGCTGCCCGGGGCACTTTCTCAAATAATATAATAAAAATCAGGGGCGCCTGGGTGGCTCAGTCGGTTGAGCTGCCAACTTCGGCTCAGGTCATGATCTCACGGTCCGTGAGTTCGAGCCCTGCGTCCGGCTCTGTGCTGACAGCTCAGAGCCTGGAGCCTGTTTCAGATTCTGTGTCTCCCTCTCTCTGACCCTCCCCCGTTCATGCTCTGTCTCTCTCTGTCTCAAAAATAAATAAATGTTAAAAAAAAAAAAATCATCCTAAAGCTTTCCGTAAGGAAATGGGCTGATTTTACATGATCGGGTTTGTTCATGTGACAGAGATGGCCGGTTAAAACACTTGGTTGCTTGATTCATAATTGTTTTTGTAATTTCTTTATGGTGAAGCACCCTTGGTCTCTTCCCACAGGGCAGGCCCTCTGACAGAAGTTCCCCCAGTATGAGAAAGAACTTCCGTGTCTCTGACTGACTGCCTCTGAGGCCCCAAGTCTCAGGAATTTGCTGAGACGGCCAAGTTGGTTGGAAGATTGGATTTCATTGTTTCCCATACTTGCTTGATGATAAGAATCACCTAGGGTACTTGCTAAAAACAGGGATCCCCAGGTCCTCTCCCTGGAGATTCTGGTTCAGTAGGTCTGGGTGGAGCCTGGGAATCTATATTTCAGTGAGAATCTCCTCCCACCCTTTCACCACCCATCCCTTGCAGGTGATTCTTATCAATGAATGGGCTTGGGAGACATTGGGCTAAATAACTTCTGACCAGCATTTGAAGGTAGTAGGAGTCTAACGTCTTTTTCCTTCCTTATGGCAGAGATTACTAGTAGACTGCCCAATATCCTTCCTCCTGGTCTTTCTTAGTGATAGAACTCCACTTAAAAAATTGGAGATGCAGCATACTCAGCTAAAAGACCACACTTCCCAGTCTTCTTTGAGCTGGTTTCAGCTGTGTGACCAGGTCCTCGTCAACAAGAAGTGACGTGGAGGACTGGAGAAGGGCTCTAGAAAGACTTTTATCACTCCGCTGAAAGCTACACATTTTTTGCCTATTCCATCATTATCTTTTTCCCCCACTGGGATGAGTACTTGATGGTTAGCATTCCAGCTGCTATTTTGGGCCCTGAGGTAATCTTTTTTTTTTTTTTAAGGTTATTTATTTTGAGAGAGAGAGAGAGAGAGAACTAACACAAGTACAAGCGGAGGAGGGGTAGAGAGAGAGGGAGAGAGAGATTTCCAAGCAGGCTCTGCACTGACAGTGGGAGCCCAATGCAAGGTTCAAACTCAAGAACCAAGAGATCATGACCAGATCCCAAGTCGGACACTGAACTGACTGAGCCACCCAGGCGCCCCTAGGCCCTGAGGTGATCTTAAAGATGGAAGCCTTGTGTTAGGTTGATGGAACAGATAGACGGAGCACTGATCTCAGGTGTCCTTGGGGCTGTCCTGTCAGCTCTGGGCTCCTCTCAAACTGTATGTAGAGACTTCTATCTTGTTTAAGCGACTGTTATTTTGGGTTTTCTTCCATGTACAAACTTAATCCTTATTGATATAACTCTACGTTTGGAACTTTACATTTCCTTTAAGCTAAGGTTTTATTATTAATTGAGTCACCTAATTTCTCTATGTCTTCAAAGTAGATTTCCTGATGCTAAAACCTACCTTTCTTCCCCCAAGAGTATAATTTGGAGTTTATACCTAAGGACCCTCTCAGTTCTAATAAGCTGGAACAAGCAAGTCCCTTAATGGGAAGAATAAATTGGGTCCCTTGTATCCTTAGTGTCTCACAGTAACTGAAGAAAAGGAGATTTCAGTTGATTTCATGCACAAAGGAAGGAATGGAATGTTGAGTAACAAGTAGAGGGGATTGGAGGAAAGCAAGACAGTGAGATTTTCCCTTCTTTTTCATTTCCTACTTACAAGTCTGTGTATTGAGGGAGTGCAGTTGTAATGATGTGTTGAAAATGTACTATAAAATATAAAATGTCTTATATATGCGATTTGCTGTGCACTTAGTTATGCATAGGGTGTTGCTTCAGATACTTTAGGTTGATTTCTCCAAGTGGCACTGCTGTATATTAACAGATTTATAAGCAAGAAAAGTTTTCCTTCTCAAATAAGTTTAGAAAATGTCCTGCTTAGGTTTCTTTATTATGGGACTTCTCAGTGCCTTTGAGATGTTAATGTACACTGTAAATGTCTAAGAAAGGATAAGATTGTGTGTGTGGGGGGGGGGGGGTGGTATAATTTTTTTACTATAAAACCCTGGGGTGTGTACTTTGAGGAACAGAAAACCTTGGAGAAATGCAGCTTTGTTGGGGGAATCACATAAATATTGTAAGAATATATATTTAATACCTATTAGATGCAAGTTCCTGGATCCATTCATAAAAATGGAGACCTGGTTCTTCAGAGAACTTGTACTTTTCACTGAGGATACAGGACATTTGCATGTGGAATAATTAATATTCAAGACAGAATCCAAGTACTGTATAAATGATATAAAGTACATGCTTTAAAGGTTCAGAGGAGGGGCACCTTGGGTGGCTCAATCAGTTAAGTGTCCAACCTTTGGTTTCCGGCTCGGGTCATTATCTCACGATTCATGAGTTCAAGCCCCGCGTCAGGCTGTGCGGAGCCTGCTTGGGACTCTGTCTCTCTCAAAATAAATAAACTTAAAAAAAAAAAAAAAAGGTTCAGAGGGATGCATAATCCCTGCAAAATGGATTTTCAGATAAATTGAATAAGCATTTTTGAGTGTCTTCAGTGAGTACTCCAGAAGATGCTAGGGTGAGCAATCTCCCATCCCTGTGTCCTGAGAGGCTAGAATGTAGGCGGTGATGGTGATAGTTCAGGATGGGGAAAATGGTAACACAGAATGAAATTGGAGAAAGAGGCAATGGTGAAGAGGTTCTAAGAAAAGGAGGGGTTAGGGAGGGGAAGGACAGACTGACAAAAGGAAGAATCTTGTAAGATGGGGAGAATTCTGAGAGAGGTGTGGCTGAGGTCATTCTTGATAGTCAACTCTAGCCTTCCCAAAGGTGTGGAGGTGGAACGCGTGAGATGTGCTGCCTGTGGTCCACTCTATCTCTAATGACGTGGCCTTGTGGGAAAATAGGGGAGGAAACTGATTTGGGGGCATCAAGGTCCATGACTCCTGGATGAAGTGATTATATTTAATTTCTTTAGGGAATCATTAAAGGCTTCTAAGTGACCCACCTGGGTGCTTGCCTCCAGGAAATTGATCGCGAGGGCTGTGTAGGTGACTTGGAGTGCGTTAGGTCTGGCCATGGGAGAATGGGCTAGCCGGTGGTTATTTAGGTGAGAAGGGATAAAAGACTAAAGGAAAAGAAGGCCACACATGGACAGAAAGGACCTGGTAGATTCAAGAGGCATGTTCAAAGTGGACTTGGAAACTTTTTGGACATCCAGATGAGAGAGAAAGAAAAGACGATGGGTAGTTTTATTAGAGGCGGGCGAATGATAAGAGTCAAGAGGAGGAAAGTTAATTCTTTGGTAAGTTAGGGATGGCAGAAGAGGGTTTGACTGTGGTTTTTGCCTTAAAGAAGGGGCAGTGAACGTAGCAATTGAGGCTGATAGATTTTGGCCACAAGTCCTGTAGCACACTTGGCTTTGTGACTTAACATCTCTGTGCCTGCCTTTTGGGCCATCATGAGGGTTAAAGGACATGATGCGTGGATTTTGGTGCACCTGAACTCTGGCTGCTGATTTCTATTTCTGTTTCTATTCATAAGAGAAGGGGGCTTATGTGAATGCATTTTCTTCTACAAATAAATAAAACATCTGCAAAGACACAGCAAAGAGTGACTTTGTAACATTGGCATTAAAAAAATAAAACTTTTAAAAAGGAAGATCCTCAGGCTTGACTTCTTTTTTCATCAATTAACTGTTTAATATTTTCATCTTCTCTGGGTATAATTTCCTGAGGTAATGCTATTCTGATCTACATTGTCCTATTTGAGTTTTCTTTTGTCTTTTTTTTTTTTTTTTTTTTTTTTTGAAAGCGGTCATGAGCAGGGGAGGGGCAGAGAGAGAGAAAGAGCCACAGAATCTGAAGCAGGCTCCAGGCTCTGAGCTGTCAGCACAGAGCCCAATGCGGAGCTCTAACCCACAAACTGTGAGATCATGACCTGAGCCGAAGTCAGATACTTAACCGACTGAGCCACCCAAGCGCCCCGAGTTTTCTTTTTCTTCTTCTTCTTTTTTTTTTTTTAAGTTTATTTATTTATTTAGAGAGAGCACTCACAAGCAGGAGAGGAACAGAGAGAGAGAGAGGGGCGGAGAGAGAGAGAGAGAGAGAATATACTAAGCAGACGCCACACTGTCAGTGCACAGCTCGAAGCGGGGCTCAAACTCACTGTGAAATCATGACCTGAGCTGAAATCGAGTCAGACGCTTAACCGACTGAGCCACCCAGGTGCCCCTTATTTTCTTTTTGAATAAGGAGTTATGGTTCTGTTAAAACTGTGAATTCTTCAAATAGATTTCTAAGTTTCAACTATAAAGATGCTATTTCAGATTTTTCTTATCATTTTAAACCATCTAATGTCATTTTAGATCTCTACTTTATGCTTTCTGTTCCTCAACCCATTGTATTTAGAATAGCCGTTAAGTCACATTAAACGCAAATGAGATTTTCAAAATAACTTAATGTTTTTAGCGAGGAAACCATGCAAATGTGGCAATGGGTTAACTGGGATGGGGAAGTGGAGGGAACACAATTAAGTGTATTGCACCTTTTACTGGGCATTCCAGCCAGGAAGGGAGAGTGATTTTCTATTTGATTTTTAGGGCTGAGTGGTTTCACTTCTTGCTGGACTCAAGGTCATATGATCTCGATCATATGTTGACATAAGTTAGAAACACTGACCTAACTGTAATTACCGGGACAGGAAAGAAGGCAAGAACTCCCAGCTTTAAAACCTAGTAATATATAATAATAATTAGCCATCTTTTGTTGAGTGCAAGAGTAGAGGTTTTGAATTTGCAATTGGAAATACTATTCCAAATACCTTCTGGCATTGTCAGAAATTCTTTGCCCCAGGATTCTGTTTTTCAGGTAATGTTTCTGTCCTACTCTCTGATAAGGGGTAGGATGGTGTGCTGATTCTATTAAGATTAGAAGTGCAACAACCCAACCTTGAAAACAACAGCTGTGCTGAAAGTGTAATGAAAGTCAGTTCTGACCATCAGAGAAAGGGTGGATCCGAGAAGGGGACCTTAGGACCATGAAAACTCTCCTGACATCTTCCCGCAGGACGGCGGTTTTGTTGGGGTTGGGGGTTATTTGGGTTAACCAGGGATAAAGAAGAATTTTTTTTAAGTAATACTCAGGTATTCTAATAGGTGCTTCTATATAGCACTTCTATATTTTTGCGGCCAAAGTGGTGTTCTTCCATTTTACGGGAGAAACTGAGACTCAAGTTAAATCTTTCCCCCAAGGTCATGCAGTTCAGGTAGGTGGCAGAGTTGGGATTTGACCCTACCCTCTCTATTTCAAATGGCCTAATATCTGTCACGTCAGCAAAGCCTACTAGTTTTATCTTCAGAAGAGGTCCCCAAACTGTCTCTCATTGTCCTGTTGGCACCTGGTCCAGGCAACACCTGTCTCTTACTGAGATTCGGCTCGCTGCTTCTCCTCTTGTTCCTGGTGGCTGCGTCGATAGATCCTTTCTGTCAGTTCTGTGGCCAGAGTCCTTCAGTGGCTTCCCAGACCAGGTCCAAAAGCAACCCCTCCCTGCTCAGCCCCCTCTGTCTGGCCTCAGGTGGTGTGCTTGCTCAGTAAACAATCTCATTTGCATTTCCTTGAGCCCCCCCCCCCCCCCAGCCCTTCTTAGCCTCAGGGCCTTTCCTGGCTATTCCCAGCCTGGAAGGCTCTTCCCCACCCTTCTTCAGGGCCCCCTTTCCTCAGACCCTAGAGAAGTCTTTCTCGATGCTCCTGCTTCCCAATATAAAATTCTCCTGTCCCTTCTTTTTCTCACTTTGACTTATTAAGTGTGTATTACTCTTGACATAATACCTGTTTGTTTATGATATATTTGTGTACGTCCTGTTTCCTCCCCTAGAGCAGCCGCCGTATGAGGACATAGGCTTTGGCAAGTTCACTGCCAAATCCCTGGCCTAGCACATAAGCCAGGCTCAGTAAATCCTTGTTGAATGAATGAATAAATGGATGAATGAATCACAGTTACCTCACTTAATAAATTAAGGATGTTTTCATCAGTCTCCCCAGAATTCTTATGAGGCCAGACACTTTAAAGGAAATGAGGATTTTTTAAAAAAGGACTTCCTGGTGCAAATTTATGTATCTGTATGCAGTATTTGGGTAGTTGCAATACAGTACAAGAAAAACAACCGTATTTCCTGTCCTCTAGGAATTTGAAATCCATGAAGAACGATGACCTTAGAGAGGCCTGATAACATACATCTGGAGTTTGGGGCAAAAGATGAGACCAATAGTCAACTATTCTGTATTATAGGAAAAGCAAAGGTTTTAGAGGATAAGTATGGGTGGATTCACATGGCCCCATCTTTTGAGATAAGTGGGAATTTGGATATGATAATCTAGGTGAGGCAGAGAGGCTCCTTGGCTGGGACCAGTTCCATTGGGAACATCCCCTGGTATATCCTGGGTCGGCATTTCTGCACCCATTCAGAAAAGACTCTGAGGAAGGTCAGCAGTTTTTATCATGTGGATAGCTAATTATAAATTTGGGGTTTCTTAAAATATCTTTTCTCCCACTTTTAGTACCCTTCCACTTCCTCCTCCTGCTTTCTACATCCTTTCTTTTTAAAAGGAAAGAGAGAAAGCCTGGTGAGACTGGATATCCATGAGAGCTGTTCTCTTCAGCCTTCCTTCAAGGTTGGGAGATTGGTGAGGTTCTAGGGAAGAATGGGGGACCCTCAGGCTAAAGGCTTCTCCTCCTCCTATGCCCAACCATAGATTTCTTGTCATGGGTGCAGTGCTTCCTCTCTAGGGTCGGGAGAAATGTTCTCTGACTGCCCGTGGCCGATATGTGACTCTTAAAGTCGTACATTTATTGTGTGGGTGTAATGGATTCTACTTGTGCACTTAATAAGATGAAAGACATTTCTTTCACTTATGAATTAAACCCTGGTTAATTGGTGGGTCATTTTGAGACTATATATTTTAGAGTTACCAAAAAGAGTATCTTTACACTGTTCACATGCCTAAAATTAGTAAGGCTCAAGAGTTTTAAAAGCACATTTCTTCTTTTCTTCTTTCCCCATTTAACCAGAGCTGAACAGCTTGCAAATAGAAAACATAGACTTAAAAAATCTAGATGTAATTTCACTGTAGTTTTGTGAGTGGGAATTTCTTAGTTGTTTTGACATAAACCAACTTTAGTGGACATTGTAATTTCCTTCCGTTTTCTCCCCCCCCCCCCCCCCCCATTTGGGGAAGAAAAAAATCCTTGTGGAATGCAGTGATTTAAGAGCTTGGTGGTGGCAGGAGAGGAGCCTGGGGGTGGTCACGTGGTGGGACTTGCATCCCCAAGGCAAGGCTTCCCCCGTGAATGTGAGAGCAAAGGCCTCCGGTGAAGTTGTCAGTCTTTTGTTGAAGGAGGCTTTTCTAGGAGGTGAAGTACCAGCATTCTTGCCTCTTTAGCCCAGATCTGAGATGCACTGGTTCCCATTTCTCAGGGAGGGCAGTGAACTTGCTCCGCGTTCCTGATGGTTAATGAAGTTGTTCCCAAATCTATCACCACTTCCTCCCAGCCCTGTGGGAAGTGAATGCTTGCTTAGTAGGATATCCTGAAGGACAGAGGCAGGGCAGGGAGAGGACAGAGAAAGGCTCATTCTTCTCTGCTCGTCATCCCTGTCACTTGCTGCCCTGTGTGCAAAGTAGAGTGGAAAGGCACATACATCACCATTAGCTAAAGACAAATGCTGGCTGATGCACACTGGGAAGAGCAATTAGCAAATTAATGAATTATGGCTGAGGGGACCTCTCCTCTCAAAGCCACTATTTAAGAGTGATCCCTTGGTAACCACCTTTATTAAATACACACAGATGGAATGTTGGTCATTCACAAGTGTTTTCCTGTGGTAACACAGTTATCCAACCTACCAGGCAGAACGTTAATCACACACAAGGAGGTGTATAGTCTGTGATTCCCAACATTTTTAAGCGTGAAAACCCTGTTCTAATATACATACATAAATTTCACGGACCTTTAACTTCTAGGAACTATTTTATTATCTGTTGATTGAGAGGATATATAATCAATACCGAGATCAATAATATGTGAAATGAATTTGAATTGTTATTTTGGAATTTACTGTATTTGAAAATTGTGTGTGGCAGGGGGCATGTTACACATAGTGACTAGTGCTCATGGACTAATGGAGTTTTTTCATTCCGCACCAAATTGAAGTCCTCCTCCCACCCCCCCCCCCCCTCCGCTTCCAAACACTAGGACCAACGCCCCCAGGGTGGGCTCTACTGGGAGAGCAGAAGACTGAGTTTTAGAGTCAGGTGTCAGATAATGGGTTCACACTTCCAACCCTGCTACTTTCTGGATGATCCTGGGTAAGTTACTAAAACTTTCAGTGCCTCTGCTTTCTCATCTTTAAATGGACATCACATGGGGCGCCTGGGTGGCTCAGTCGGTTAAGCGTCTGACTTCAGCTCAGGTCACGATCTCACGGTCCGCGAGTTCAAGCCCTGCGTCAGGCTCTGGGCTGATGGCTCGGAGCCTGGAGCCTGCTTCCGATTCTGTGTCTCCCTCTCTCTCTGCCCCTCCCCCTGTTCATGCTCTGTCTCTCTCTGTCTCAAAAATAAATAAACGTTAAAAAAAAAAAATTAAAAAAAAAATAAATGGACATCACAGTTAAATCTCATAGGACTTTGGAGGAATTGAAGTTTTGAAGTTTTCTTGTACCACACAGGGTATGTGGCACAGGGAAGGTGGCACGTAAATGTTTGTGGTTCCCCTCCTGCGTGCGCTTCCTTATCTCCAGGACAGATCCAAGGCCAAAAATGTATAAAACCACATAATTTTTTTTGCGTCTGGGTATTAACTTGGGCTATAATGTACATTCCAGTTACTAGGTCTGTTTAACAAGTCACAATTAAAGTTAGTGGCACAAAACAAACATTTATTACACTCACAAATTTTCTGGATGGGGTGCACAGGGACAGCTTGTCTCTGATCCATGACGTGGGACTTCATCTGGGAAGCCTTGAGGCCTGGTGGCTCATTCGCTCATTGTCTGGGGGTGGATGCTCGCCCTTGTCCTCACCTAAGACCTTTGCCGAGGCTTTTGGCCAAAACATTGCTCTCTCTCCATGTGGCCTGGGCTTCCTTGCAGTGTGATAACTGGGTTCTAAGAGAAGCATCTTGAGAGAGAACCAAACAGAAACTGTGTCACCCTTTATGATCAAGCCTGGAAGTTGCATGGTGTCACTTCTGCCAGATTCCATCACTTGAAAGTCCTACCAGGTGAGGAGAAATGAACTCTGCCTCTTGATGCAGGTGGCAAAGTCCTGGAAGAGCAGATGGGACCAGAAATCTTGCAGGGCCATTTTTGGAAGACATAATGTGCCACAATATATGAGCGGTCTGTAAGTTTATAGGCAGAGAAGCTTCTAGAGTGTACTAGCACTAGTGTTCCCTGGGTTATTGCAGTAGCGTGCCAGGAGGTGCACTTACCAAAAGCCAAGACCTTAACCAAAAGGCCTGGGATGCAGGACTTTGAACTCTGTCCCAGGAAAGGTATCACTTTGCAGCTTTGAACTAGATCCTGCGTTTTCATCTAAAAGTCACTGAAATGTCTGGCTGTCAGTGGCTTGTTGGTAACTCAACTCAAAGGTGCAGGACACACACAGGAAGACAAAGACTGGCTCTTTCCTTCGTCTAGTGCTAGAATCTTCTTTCGTGACAAAAGCTCTGTTACTTATATCCCACCTTGCCCCCCTTAATAAAAAGTCATCAATTATATTTTTTCCTGAGATTTATTTTTGACTCTGATTGTTCCAGAAAAGTTGTAGTGTTTGGAAGGTCACCTCTGGAGAAGAATAACCAACTTCTCTGGGATCAGAGTTCTTCTGGTGTTATCACTCTCATGTTTCCCAGTAAATAATCCTTTCTCTACCACTTCTCCCTCAGCTGGTTTGAAGTGAGATCTCCTTAAAGCTGAACAAACTAAGCTCTTAGGCAGATGAGCCAAAAAAGCAAGTGTAGAGAAAGAGTGAACACAGGATTTAAAAAATACATATATATCACATAGTTCAGTTATGTGTGAAGCAGAATGTTTAAGGGAGGTATGGTGGGGTGATGAGGCTCTAGTTGTTGATCAGTAATATGGAATGGGGTTAGCCTGTAAAACGTTCGAGTGCTTCCAGACTCTGCAAGTCACTTTTGAATGACTGTCAGATAAAAATCATAGTACTTCTACGAGGTCTCACCAGGCTCTGTGGGGTGCATGAGGGGTAACCGAGACAGAGAGTCTTTGGAAATATCCATGTGCCGTTCACGTGTAAATTCTGGCATTTTTGTTTTTAGTCAGAGGTGGGACTCTGACATGGTGCGGTGTCATTCAGAGAAGGGACAGAGACCTGCCTTCCCAGCCTTCTCCTTTCTATTTCTTGTCATTTTCTTCTGTCCTTTCTCTCACCTGTTTTCTGTTTTCTTCTTGGTCTTCCCGCTGCCTTGCCTTTTTTCTCTCTTTTCTAAGGCCCACAGTGTCCCTTGGATTCCTGCAGATCATTGCCTGTCAGATCTGGAGAACTGAACAGCTGGTGGTCAAAACTACGTCTTTAATCTATATTTATAAGGATTTTACATCATGCCCGGCTCTGGGCTTAAAGAGGGGTTTGGCAGCTGGTTTCATGGTTACTGGCCAGCCTGTGGGGAGGGTCATGAAGCAGGCTCAAATAAGTCCCTGCTGCACCTGAGCAGGACGCAAAATATTGCCCATGTGACAAATCAGGGCCTCATATTCAAAATGTCTGTCTTTATGCCTTGGATTTGTGGCCATTATTTAAATCACCTCTTATTTTCTCTGCCAATCTAAGTATCTTTGTATGTTTTTTCTTGATGCTTTTCTTTTAATGTTTATTTCTTTTGGGAGAGAGTGAGCGAGTGAGCACGCGAGCGTGTGAGTGTGCATCCCAAGGAGGCCCCGTGCTATGAGAGCAGAGCCCGATGTGGGGCTCGATCTTATGGACTGTGAAATCATGACCGAAGTTGAAATCCAGAACTCAGATGCTTAACCGACTGAGCCACCCAGGTGCCCCTCTCCTGGACACTTCTGACTGCTCTAGAGGAAGCTAGAGCACCTTTAGGTGCCCCCTCCCCAAAGTGACTTTCATGCATGCCGTGCAGCCTATATAGTAAATCAGATTTTTCCAACTAGACGCTCTGTTATGGGCTAAATTTTACACCCCCTGCTAATTCATATGTTGAAGCCCGCCCACCCCCAGTAGTTCTGAAGGTGACTGTATTAGGACCTTTGAAAGGGTGAGTAGGTTAAAATGAAGCCTTTAGCCTGGGCCCTAACCCAGTCTGACTGGTTTCAGAAATTTGGACACATGAAGAGACAGCAGGGGTACACAGGCATATAGAAAAGACCATGGCGGACACCGTGAAAAGGTGGCCATTGCAAGCCACGGAGAGGAGCCTCCGAAGAAACCAAACTTGATGGCTTCTTAATCTTGGATTTTTCAGCCTCCAGAACTGAAAGAAAATTTATTGGTTAAGCCACCCAGTCTATAGAATTTATGGCAGCTTTAGTAAACATGCCCTAGAATTTTAATGGAAGTTTGTAAAGCCATGTTTATAGGATGTGGAAACAACCAGATAAATACAAACTTAATTTTACTTTTATAGGTCAGCTATACAGGGTAGTGATGATCTGTAGTAGTTATGGCTCTCTAGAGGACCAGAACCAATAACACCTCTTCCTCTCCATCTGCCTATCTAGAGATTGTTTTCATTTTTTTCTATTAAAAAGAATTTTTTTTAAGGTTTATTTTTGAGAGAGACAGACAGACAGAGTGTGAGTGGAGGAGGGTTGGAGAGATCCAGAGACACAGAATCTGAAGCAGGCTCCAGGCTCTGAGCTGTCAGCATAGAGCCCAACGCAGGACCTGAACCCACAAGTTGTGAGATCATGACCCGAGCTGAATTCAGACACTTAACCAACTGAGTCATCCAGGTGCCCCTGCCTATCGAGAGATTCTAACCGATTGGTTAACACACTTATGGGACTGGCAAGTCCAAAATCTACAGGGCAGGCCAGCAGTCTGGAAAAACAGGTTAGAGTTATTACATTTTTTAAAATATTTATTTTGAGAGAGGGAGGGAGGGAGGGGGGAGAGGCAGGGACAGAGAGAGAAGAAGATACAGAATCTGAAGCAGGCTCCAGACTCTGAGCTGTCAGCAGAGCCCGACGTGAGGCTGGAACTCATGAACCGTGAGATCATGACCTGAGCTGAAGTCAGATGCTCAACGTACTGAGCCACCCAGGCTCCCCGTGGAGTTATTACGTTTTCAAGTCTGGTGTCAGAATTCATCTTGGGGAGCATCCCAGTCTTTTCTTTTGTGGTCTTCAGTTTATTGGATGAAGCCCATCCATATTCTGGAGAGTAATCTGCTTCAAAATCTGCTGATTTAAATGTTGATCACATCCAAGAAATACCTTCACAGCAATATCTAGACTGGTATTTGACTAAATATGTGGGCGCCAGAGCCTAGCCAACTCGACACATACAGTTAACCATCGCATGGTGTTAATGCAAATGTGGTAGACTGGGCTCACTTCATAAGTAAAAAAAGTGGGATTTTAGAAGGTGATTTGATAAAAGCTCACTTTCAAATAGAGGTATTAATAATAATCATGTGCTTTTACATATATAGCCTTTCTTGATGCTTTCAACCAACCTTTTGTTTTAATAAATGAGTGAATTGAACACACATTCAATCATAGTGTACTCATTACCTCTACATTTCTGTTGATGGTACAAGCATTAAACATGACGTCAAGTGTGGACTCCATTGTATTTACACAATGCTTCAGAATTTCAACACGTCCTACACTTGTTCATAAATCACTTGCTCTATGCTTTTTTGCCTGCGTATCTTCAGCAGAATATAGAAGAACGATGAGACCTATAGTTTAGTTTTTTTTGGGGGGGTGGATTTTGCATCATAATCCTACTTTGCTACCGTGGGAATTCCTGCATAAAAATCTAGGACTGTAGTTGAGGTAATGTTTGAATTTTACTTTTCTTCTGTTACTTCTGTCCATTCGATTGAAGCTTAGAAAAGTAGCCATCTATTAAATTGAAGCTCCCTTTCTGAGGCAGGAGGCTATGGCTGAATGGTGAGGTGGGGTCTCCTAGGTAACCAAACTTAGGCAGCACAAATGCCCTCCTTTTAAAAGGGCCTGGGTCTATTTAAAACGTGTTGGTAACTGTTAAAGAAGAAACCATTAAACCACCCCTCCCCCCACCATCTTCATTGTGATTTAAATCAATCCCTACTACTTTTCATTCTTGTGCAAAACTAATTAACACACTAATTATTTAGAGTGCTTTAAAACCAGGTGACAGGGCTCCCCTTTCTCTAGAAGGTATTGACATTTTTCTTTAGGAGCAAATGGAAATATATTTATGGGTAGTTTGCAAAAGGATTCAAATCATTTAGAAATAACACCACTTTTTTGAAACTCTGTTTACTATCAGTGTCTGTGATTTAGGGATCATGGAAATAAATTTTGGATTTATGTAAACCAAGTAGCTTCCTAAGAATATAAGACCTGAATTACTTAATGCAGATTACTTAAAGAAACTAGAAGAAAATGGAATTGAATATTCATTATATCTTTGAAAGAAGGAAGGCATTCTGAGCCTAGAAGCAATAGAAAGAATCACAAAGTACACTTAAATTAGCTTAAATTCACCGGGTGTTAGATGGACATGAGGGCACACTGCCCCTCCCCACCTCCCATTAGTAGGCAAAGAACAGACCCAGAGAATATTTGTGAGAAAAATGGCCATCAGTCTTTATTATTGTCAACCCATCAACTCAATTCAAAACAATCAGAGGACACCCAAAGACGATTCACAGCCAGTAACTGAACACGTTGTATGTGTTCTCAACTTGCCAGTAATCAAACCCTGTAGGTTAAAATCAAATGCCAAAAACAATATGGTCAAAGAAATGTGAGATCTGATCAGATATTTGATGATATTAAATTATTCTTAAAAGTCTTAGGTGTAGTAACGGTATTTTTAAAAAATCCTTATCTTTTAGGGATATACACTGGAATATTGAGAAATGAAATTATATGATGTCTGGAATTTGCTTCAAAGTTGTCTAGGTTGGGAAGGAAGGGAAATGAATGAAGGCATAGATGCAGACAAGGGAGAAGGACATAAGCTGGTATTTGTTAAGGCTGGGTGATGTTTACATGGGGATTCATTATATTCTTTTCTGTTTTTTAGTTTGAATTTAAAAAAAAAAAACATTTGCAATTTTTTATAATAAAAAGTTAAAAAACCCAAAGATCAAACTAACTTGAAACAAGAGGAAACCACACATTATGTGCTTTCTAATGGAAGTACCCAGCCCCTCCCATGAAGTATTTATTGCTGCCCCCAAATTGAATTTAGAGGAAATAAGGACATAGAGGAACATGTTAAATGTTCTAGTGGTATTCAGTTAGTATAAACTCTGTAGGTCAGTGACCTCATTTCTGAACTAGTAAATTAAAGAAAAACATGGTAGGAGGGGAGGAGAATTTACAAATTAAGAGACTTGAAGGGACAGAACCACCATTTACAATGCAGAAAACTTGTTTGTATTTTGAGTCCAAAAAACCAAAAAAAATTTGAGATGATGGGGACTTTGGATGTTTGCTGCATTTAGGCATTGCCCTAATTTTCTAAGATATGATATGGTATTGTGTTCATGTTCTAAAACAAAGTTCTTACTGTGTAGAGCCATGCTGAAATATTTATTGAAGCTGTGTTATGTGGTCTGGGATTGACCATAGAGGATCTGGGGAAGGAAGTATTTAGGGTGGGAATATAAATGAAATGAGACAGCCATCAGTTGGTAGTCATTGAGGAGGATGATAAGTTACTTTCTTTACTCTTGGATATGTTTAAATATTTCCATAATATTAAAAAAAACTGCGTGCTTTTGCCCGTTGTTATATTACTGTGAACATTTTCTACAGGATGATACCCAGTGGCCTTGCACTTTTCTAGTGTGCTTTGTGGAAAACAGTCTTATCAAAGATAGTTTTGAGAATGATACGCACAAATATGTTTCTGGCTGTGTGCTTTATAGCCCCTTCCTGAAAATAACTTAAATGCTAAGCAACAAAAGAATGTTAATTTTTTCCAAATAACTTATGGAATTTTTTATGTCTTATAAAATGACAAGTTATTGCCCTACAAAGTTGTTTTTAATTATATGAGTAAAAGAAAACAGGACAAAAGTCAGTTTACTGGAAAAGAAATACTTGGGAAAGTTGACCAACAGGAAATAAAGCTCAATGTTTAACTTTGTTTTTAGGAGAGTATCAAATTATGGATATGGATGTTCCTCATCTCT
Organism: Panthera onca; assembly: GCF_046562875.1. NCBI lineage: Eukaryota > Metazoa > Chordata > Mammalia > Carnivora > Felidae > Panthera > Panthera onca. Next base: position 27,609,855 of record NC_138339.1, read on the forward strand.
TTCTATAGTTTTCGGTTGTTATATTTTGTTTTTAAAATCTTATGGGGCGCCTGGGTGGCTCAGTCTGTTGGTTGTCCGACTTCAGCTCAGGTCATGATTTCGCAGTCCCTGAGTTCGAGCCCTGCGTTGGGCTCCGTGCTGACGGCTCAGAGCCTGGAGCCTGCTTTGGACTCTGTGTCTCCCTCTCTCTCTGCCCCTCCCCCGCTCATGCTCTGTCTCTCTCACTCTCAAAAATGAATAAATGTTAAAAGAAAAAAAAATCTTAAGCATAGGGGTGCCTGGGTGGCTCAGTCGGTTGAGCATCCGACTTAGGCTCAGGTCATGATCTTGCGGTGAGTTCAAGACCTGCGTCGGGCTCTGTGCTGACAGCTCAGACCCTGGAGCCTGCTACAGATTCTGTGTCTCCTCCTCACTCTGCCCCTCCCATGCTCATGCTCATCTCTCTCTGTCTCTCAATAATAAATAAATGTTAATAAAAAAAAGTTAAATCTCAAACATAAAAATATGTAATGTTGTAGATTGAGACAATATACCCACATGTATTTAAACTACATTATTTATCTTCACCTAAAACAAGCATATTTTGTTAAAGTAATATTTGTGGGGTTATTTTATATTTTAAGTGAATGGTCAGTTATTTTGCAATTGTATGCTCCAGATAAACTCTTGTAGGACACACTTTATTTGCATATTTATACATTTACTTATTTATTTTAGAACACGTGAGAGAAAATAGCCCTGGTGCTTTTGACCTGTGGGAGGTTTTGTGTTTTCTGACCTGTCTACACAGAGGTTGGCAGGGTTGTCTTACCTACTCCTTTTCTGTTTTCCAGTCTCTTGGCACTGAACTGCCTAAGTGCTTCCCTCTTGCAGAATTTTAAAAGAAGTACGTATATTTTTAATGTTTATTTCTTTTTGCAAGAGAGAGAGAGAGACAGACAAAGAGAGACACAGGATCTGAAGCAGGCTCCAGGCTCTGAGCTGTCAGCAAAGAGCCTGATGCGGGGCTTGAACCCATGAACCGCAAGATCATACATAACCTGAGCTGAAGTCAGAGGCTTAACCGACTGAGTCACCCAGGCGCCCCCCTCTGCAGGATTAAAATGAAAAAGGAAGAAAGAAAAAGAAAGAAATAGCCAGCAACATCTTACAAAGAGTTCGGGAAAACAAATTTAAGGAAACGACTAGTTAAGTCGCAGATGCTCTGGTGATCTTTCTTTGTGAACTTTGTCTTCTGTGTTGACAGAAGGCAATTGAAAGCACTAGGATCACATGGGCCGGGTGATGTTTGCACAGGTTCAAAGCAAGAAAGGTTAGGATTCAACCCAAGTGACGAACAGCCTAACGTCCAGGAGTCCAGACATGACCAGGGTGGCCACGTTGTGCTAAAGGACTAAAAGTGGGGGTGGGGGAGTAGTGGAGCGAATGCCTCACCCTCCCTCTCTTTTCTGCCTCTTCACTTTGTGGTAAGGAGGGAATCACAGGCCCCAAGGTGGAGGTGTCTCCGGAAGCAGCCTTGGTAAGAAAAAGTCCGACACGTGTGCTACGGGACAGTCTGCCTTCCGGGGACTGCCCCAGAGGCCTGTAGTCAGTGAAGGTGGGATCTGGGCTTGGGGGATGGGGTTCTCTGTCTGCTCTACAGTAATGCTAAGCTATAGCCTGTGGACGAATGACCAGGACGTGTCTCACTCTCTAGAAATAACCAGAAAAATCTGGCCCATGGATTGGATGGTATAGTGGCTATAGCGGTAGTACTGGGCGTGTTGAATTCTTATTGCTACTTTTACTGACACAGTTCTTCTGAGTCTCACCGTACAAAGTGCTAGCACTTGCTGCTAATTTTGCAAAATATTTACACAGCTTTATATTTTAAAGTTATTAATAGAGCCTTCTTTGGTACTTGGAAGATTTTTCTTCCTGCTCTCTAGGAACAGTGATAATAAGGCTGTAACTGACACCTAGACCAAGCTATTATTGACTTCCTCTGCATCCGCTTAACCGTCCTGCACTTGAGAGCCCGCAGTAACTCCTCTGTGTTTAGAAGCTTCCATGTGGCTTGTGCTTGCTTTTCTGTAACACAAGCCATTTGTCTCCGTTTCATTGTCTAAAGTGTGTGTTGCTTAAAACAAAACAAAACAACAGCAAAAAATCCTGTTTGTTTTATTATACTTAATTTCCAGGACTCTTAGAAGTCAGTTGGCGGGGGGGGGGGGGGTGGGGGTGGTGAATAGGAGAACAAGATGCCATGAGGAATCTGAGGCCTAGGAAGGTAAAGGAAATTTTCCAGAATCACACAGGCACCCAGAATTTAACTTTCCTGAGCACAGAGCCTTTGTAACTCTTGTGCATAGCTCTGTCCAGTGCAGAGAAGTTGCTCAATAAATATCTACTGAGTGAATGAAAGAATGGGCCAAGCCAGATTCTGAGCCCACGCCTAACTCAGTACTGTAACGCCCCTGTTGCACACATGCATTTAACTGTATTCAAGATGCAGCTGAGCTATTGAACGGTCTCAAGTCCATGAGGCATGACTTTGAAAGGGTCTTTATTTCTTCATCCATGCCAGGCTGACTCTCCCGTTCCTGTCTCTTCACAACGTGCAGTTTCCATAAACTTCCAGAGGTGAATCTAGTTGATTTAAGTCTTCTCCCTTTTCCCCAGTGCAACTTGACCCTGACTCTTAGCCCTTGAAGTAAAGGGAGAGGTGGGGTATCTTGCTCTTTCACCCCTTCTTCCCCTTTGTCATCTGGGGTCTACTGCCCCTCCCCCAGGTTGGGAACAGAAAAGAAGCACTGGGGGTAAGGAGCGAAGGCAAACCTGTCTACACTTTGCTGCGAGTGTATGCTGTCCTTGAGGCTGTGTCTTGGGCTGGTAGCTGGCTCAGTACATCCCCAGTCTCTGCTCCCTGCCTCAGGGAGGGGGTCTGCCTCTGGCTGGACCTTTCCTAACCCTTCTCTCTACCCTCTTGCTGGTGGGGACCTCTTACCCCATGGCAACCATCTTGGTTAGGTATCAGCAAGCTGGTTCGAGTCAGGCTTCATAGCATGGTGTTCATTTGAGTCCCTGGAAGCTTACTTGACCTGCCTCTCCAAACTGTGGGTGTGTTGGCTTCTTCCCTGATGTCACCGCCCTCCTCTTCTACCTTCCCTCCTTTCTCTCCAGTTCTCTTTTCTCCTGTTCAGAAGGACATGGGGGAAATCAGCCAATCCACTGCACCAGTAAATGGCAACCGGTGAAAGAGATGTTGGTCTTTGTTCTTGCAGGTACCCCCAGTCTCTCTGTGTGGTCACTCGATAACCCTACCAATTGGTGGGCAGGGGAGTGAGCTGGAAAGGCTGTGTACCTGGAAGAATAAGCATTGCCCTCTCCTCAAGGGACTCTTGCACCCCCACCCCCACCCCCACTCCGCCCAGTGTTCTAATGGAGACTAGGAAGCTGATATTAACTGCGCTGGCTCTGTTACCTTGGAGGAAGTATAGGGCCCCAATTTTATTAGAAGTTGGGTCAGTTCTCTGCCTCAGCAGTGGGCTTTGGTCTCTAATGCTGAGGTGCTAGGAGAAATTATACCAAGATTTTATCATGACACTTAGACATTAAAGGCATTTTAGTAGAAGGAAAAGCACATATGTTGAGTTACATCGTAAGTTGTCTGAAGGATTAAAAAAAATTGTAATCTTATGAACTGGGGAGATGAGCTGGTAGGCTAGTAATATTCCAGCAGCATTTGTGCATTATCTCATTTATTCTTGAAAATACACTATACTATACCAACATGAATGTTCAAAGGTGTTCAAGACAGAGCTGCTTATAACTATGTAAACCTAACATTACTGTTACCATTTTAGCTATTAAAAACCTTTGATGGAACTCTTTACTGATATAGGGAAATGTTCAGCATATATTACCTGGTAAGAAAAGTAGCTTACAGAGCATAACTTTTGCTGTATGCGTAGGAAAAAATTGGGCAAATACAAAAAATTAATAGGGTTATTATTCTTGAATTGAAAGCGATTCTCCTTCATTTTTACCCTTCTGTAGTTTATGAACTTTTTAAAATAAGGAATCTTCTTTACATGTGTAAAAATATGTTTTAAAAGAATTGTACAATTAATGAAATCTTAGAAAAAATATATACTTGTATCAGCTCTTTTGTCTTTCAGGTGTCTTATGTCCTTAATTACTGATGATTTTTTTTTTTAACGTTTCATAGTTTCCGAACAGTAAAGCTTCTAGTTTTTTTTCCCCCTTACTTGACCTACTAAGTATTACTTCATTCCACAATCTGGCTTATATTTCAACAACTGGATGTCCTAAATACTATTTGGCATTTATAAATGCATGTGGTAATTTGGAAAAATGCCTTTATTAAATGTAAATCTTCCAAGTAACTTTAAAAGTCTAGCCTTCAGTTTGAAGACTAGAAAACATGAATGCTCTTAACTTGTAGAAAGAGCTTCCAAAAGCTATCTGTCTTATATCCTGACTGTTTTGTAATTTAATGGAATCACTAAAATGTTTCAGAGAAATTATTTCCACAGGGTTGAAGTGCCTACAGTTTCATAAATCAGAACGGAGGTTTAACAGGCAAAGAAATAGTGGCATCGCAGATCTGTGTCTCTTAGTCTAGACATTTGAATATCAGCCTCTAAGCTCTGTGGGTTAGGAACCTACCTTGGGGGTCTAACTTCCTGTGATACTTCCAGGCCTAGCACAGAGCAAGGTGTATGGTACAGGTGTTCATGATAGCAGCAAACATTTAGTTAGCACTTACTATGTGCAAGGCACATCATATGTGGTTTTCACACATTATCTTGTTCTACCCGCACGATGGCTCTCTGGGATAGGTGGTTTTTAACCTCTTCTGAAGGGATAAGGACAGATCTGGGGTATGCATAGTCATGTGTGAGAAATCTAAGTATTTTTGATGCCAAGCTGGCCTAAAATTCCATAGTTATGGACTCACTTTGGAAAGCCTTTTGATTGGGTGAAATTCAGGTTAAATTAGAGTATATTCATAAAAGTCTGTGTACAGTGTGGGTTTGGCACGAAAGCTCCTTAGTGTTACACGAAAAATGTTCTCAGTAAGAATTTTTTGTGTGTCACATTTTACTTTATTGTATAAAATCTGCAGAATGCCGTTTATGTGCTAAGTATTATAAGCCATATGGTCAGAATACTAAATAGAACAATTCAGAGGTAGGATCAGCACAGAAATCGTTCTAACATAGTGCAGGATGTGCTGGGGGGTGGGTGTACTGGCATCTAAGCTGGGCTTGACTTAAGCAAAGTAGAACTAGCCTAATATTTTGGAGGCAGGTCCTGAGAATGGTTTGGTTTTTATAAATACTATGAGGAATCATGGGGTTATCTGAATTAATACCTGTCATTCATTCCAAGGGGATCACCACCTCCCAGCAGAGTGTTTATGTAAGGACACTGTATTGGAGGAACATATGGGGTCTTACGTTTTGAAACTTGGAGTGTAAAAGTTTAGTTGAGGGGCGCCTAGATGGCTCAGTCGGTTGAGTGCCTGACTCTTAATTTCGGCCCAGGTCACGATCCCAGGTTCGTGGGATTGGGCACAACGTTCGGCTCCGTGCTGAGCATGGAGCCTGCCTGGGGTTCCTGTCTGTCCCCCTCTTCCCCTCTTGCTGTGCTCTCTCTCAATCTTAAATAAACAAATAAATATTTAGTATAGAACGACAGCAGTCAACCTTGCATTCTTGTTTTCCAGGTCCAAGTGTGTATTTTACATCTTCATTGTTTGATAGCCACATCAACGACTTTTCTCTTTGCTATGTAATGTGTATCAACCAAAATTTCTAGATTCTTGTGTTCTTATTTTATCGATGTCTTAGTTAATCGGACCGTGTCTTTGAAAAGTCTTACAGGAGGATTTAAGTAAAGGCATATTGGGTTCCTGCGTGTTTGAGAACGTGTTCATGTTTTCCGCACAGCCAAAGGACTGTTGGTCAGATAAAATTCTGTATGTCGCTTGATTCCTCTCAGAAATCTGATGGCGGTAGCCCATTGTTTTCTGGTATTTAAAGTTTTGGAGAAATGTGAGCGGCCTGACTTGGGGAGCCTTTGAAAATAACCTGTTTTCTATCTGGATGGCAATAGAGTTTTTTTCTCTATCCTTCAAATTAAAAAAATAGGGACAAAATGTGTCTAGAGATGCTGGTCTCTTCTCTCCCGCTCCCCCCCTCACTAATTCTAGCTGCTACTTAGAGACTCATTTAACTTTATAGTTAAGCTTTTCTTTATTTCATAGTAGTTTGCTTTTATTATTTCTTAATTTTGCTCAGATTTCTACATCATGTATTAAGTTGCTTGGATCCCTTTTTTTTTTATATCTTTTTTCCTCTCCTTCTTACTGTCTTTTTTCTTTTCCTTTGAGTCAAATTTGTCTTTTACTTTAATTTCAAGTTTCCTAGATTCCTCAGTCTTCTCTTCACCGTTTCCAACACATTTTAAATTTGGCATCTCCATGTAGTCGTCTTTGATTCCAGACTGTTCTATAGAGAAGTTTCATAGACTTATTTTTCTCCCGAATCTAGCTGAAAGCACATATTAGGAAACCTCTCTGGTTTCGTAAAGACCAATTCTGTTACAGGAATAAATGTGCTCTGATTCTCAAAGACGTTCTCTTCCTTTGGACTGCGGGAGCTTTTCTTAGGGCCTGTGCTGTTTCTCTCAGCTAATATTTATAGAGGAGAAGGCTGTGATCATTGGGAACTGAGGAAAGAGATGGTTTCTATCAGATATTTTAAGATTCCTATTCAAATATTTCTGACCAAAAAAAGGTTGGGGGGGGGGGGTGGGCTGCGGGGAAGCAGAAGGGAAATCTGCCTTTGTCAATCTCCATTTTGCCATTCCAGAAGTCTGGTAGCCTGAGGAGGGTATAAGTCTGAGTGGGACTTTTGGCAGTGGGCAGTTGTCTGTGCCAGAGTTCAGTGAGTGAATGGCAGCCTCGAATTCACTGGGGCAGTGTCCCCTTCTTGGCCGGGCGCAGTTGCTTTCCTTAGGCACTGGCCACACGTGCCTGCACGGCTGGTCTCTCATGGTTTTCCATCGTCCTCTCGGCATGTGACGCACTTCATAGTGACCGACCCTCACCATTACTGTTTGCTGTCTGAGTTAGGTGTATGGAGTTTTGTTGGGATATCTTCCGGGCATTTTCCTGGAGGGTAAGTGACAGCTTGTCCTTGTCCTTGGTCTATTTGGCCTTTCTTCAAACTTGTCCCATCTGACCTAAAACTACAAGAAATTCCCCAAAGTTTCTGGCTTGTGGATATCATCTTTCCATGGTTTCCTGTGCAGATACAAACTTTCCATTAATTTTATAGTCTGCAGTTCATTTTAATGGGACACCGATAAATCGTTCAAGATATTAAGACATTGATGAATTTTCCCGGGGTCCAAACCACTTTAGTCGCTTGGCTCAGAGGATAGTTGCAGCTGGATCTCCTGGATGTGCATACAGTCTGCAGTGCGTCTCATCTGTGCCGTAGCCACTCAGCAAACCGGGGCTTGCCCGTGGGTGTACATAGTGGATGTGAACATCAGCCAATCCGAGAGGAAAAGACCCACTGTGCAAACTAACAGAATGGGCATTCCCTCAGGAGTGTGAATAATAACCACATTAGCTCACACTCACTGAATGCTTACTATGTGCCAGACACTGTTCTAAATATTTCGCAAATATTTGGTTCATTCAACTCTCACAACTCTATGAGAGAGGTTAGTCGTAGGATTTCTCATCTTACAATTGAGGCACACAGGAATTAAGTCATTTGGCCAAGCTCTCACTGGTGGAACTGGGCTATGAATGCAGGCAGTCTGGTTTCTGGGTCCGTGCATTAAAGCACTATATTATACCACATTTCGAAAAGTGGGACTGAGGTTGGAGATCTGATAGTGTAAGGAGTTTGGATTTGTTCGAATAGCCGGAAGGGAACCAGCTGATGCCTAGCAGTGTGGGTAGGTGGCAAGATGAAAATGTCAAGATAATATTCAAATAGTTGTAGTGGAGAAGAGGGAAGACTATCTTGGGGGAACCACGAGGGCTGGCTACTTCCTTAATATTTTTACCAGCAACATTATTTGAAAAAATTCAGTGCTTTGCTGGTGTCTTTTACTCAGGCAAACATTCATTCCCTTGACAAACATTTATTCGTCACTGGCCACGTCAGCCCTTGTGCTAGGTGCCAAGGATGCAGATGTAAAGACCACAGTCCCTGCCCTTGAACTCAGAGTCTATGGGACAGCAGTAGATGGGTACACCAAATGACTTTTAGTAGAACTTATTTCTAAGTGGTAATAAGCTGTACATAACGTGTCCTGGAAAATGGAGCTTCAAAATTTCCAAAGCATCCATGTTTTTATTATTATTATTGTATTGTTTTAATAATAAAAGAACTAATTCATTTTAAGTGTGTGTTTAAAATTTTTTTTAAGTTTATTTATTTTAAGAGAGAGATAGGGCAAGCAGGGGAGGGGAGGAGAGAGAGGGAGAGAGAGAAGCCCAAGCAGGCTCTGCACCATCAGTGTAGAGCCTGATGCAGGGTTTGAACTCATGAACCATGAGATCATGACCTGGGCTGAAACCAAGAGTTGCATGCTTAACCAACAGAGCCACCCATGCACCCTAATAATTTTGAATATGTGTTTAGACTGCAGATCCCTGACATATATGTTAAAGTCCAAATCCATAGCCTAAGAAGATGTATTAGAGTTCCATATAATATGCTTAACTAAATTTTCTCCCTTTTAGTGAATTTTCTGTGTGTTCATTTGGCATCTATGTCCATCATAAAATTCTAAGGCAAGACATTTTGGGGGAATCCCTTGTGGGCTCCAAAAGGAAAATGAATGAGGCTTCACAAATAGGAACATTGATGAGTTTTCCAAAGTTCTCTGTATTTGCTTGTGTCCTCGGTTTTGGCTTCTCTGTTGGTCTAAGAAGTGTGCAGTAACAGAGTTAAGCATTCTTGGGCTTTCTTTTGGGGCCCTCTGTCTTCCAGGGACTGGGGAGATAACAGTGCAAGACAGCCATCAGCAAAATCAGACTGATGATAAACATCACAGCCCCTCATCTTGTGCTCTTAAAAAACGCTGCCCTCTGCCTTTAGATGTCAGGCAGAAATAATTTCTTGGAACCAAATTTTTTCCCCTGTGGGTGGATATTGGAGTTTATTTTGGGTTTGCTATTATTGGAGTGTAGAAAGGCTATAACAGATATGCCCTTTCTTGAGAACTATGAGTTTTGGCATAAATAAATCAGTGGTGTCTCTTGCCTCAAATATATTAAAATATCCAGACTACTTAAAATTAACCTCTGATAACATTAGACGTGTGCTTAGATGTGTATAGTATTTTGATTATTTAAGTTGCTTTAGAAATTTGGAATGGTAATGATGAGTTGGAACACTGGAAGTTCCCCTCCAAGTTGGAGAAAGTTCTATTTTATTTACTTTTAATTTTTTACTTTTATTTTTTTAAATTTGTTTATTTTAGAGAGTGCAAATTGGGGAGAGGGGCAGAGGGAGAAAGAGAATCTTAAGCAGGCTCCACGCTAAGCATGGAGCCTGATGTGGGGCTTGATCCCGTGGCTCTAGGATCATGACCTGAGCTGAAATCAAGAGTCAGACACTCCACTGACTGAGCCACCCAGGCGCCCCTAGAAAGTTCTAATTTAATGTATCGAGTCATTAAAAAGTATCCAGATATTTATTAGGAGGGTCATTATGGAAGAATATGAAAATTTCTGCCATCAAGTATGAACTGTTAAGAGAGCCAAACATTTTTAAATGTGCTGTTATCTCCTATTGTACAAATGAGGAAATGGAGATGAACAAAAATAAATACCTTCCCCAGGGTTACACAGCTAATAACTTGTAGAGCTAGGATTTGGACCCAGACACTCAGAATGTAAGCTCTTGGCCCTGCTATATTGCCTCTCTGTAAGAAGACGTAAAATGGGAAAACCACGTACTTTGAATGCTAATGTTAAACTTTGTTAAAGTGAAGGGCATGGAACAACGTTCAGCCTTGTTAGCAGAGCGATGGCAAGATAAAAATGAGAGGAAAAATTACTCGAGTAGTTACAACGTTAGAAGAGGAAAGAATATCTTGAATTCTGGAGCCAAGAGCTTGGCCAGAGCTCCAAGCTTTAGTGTGGGGTGTGGCAGAGGCCAGAGGAAGAGGTGGGCAGAGTGGAATTTAAGGTTTGTGCTAGATTAAGAAGAGCCTTCAATTGTGCATGTGTGTGTTTGGGGGAGGTGGCCAGGGGGAGGGGCACTAAAGAATATGGGGTCTCTTGTTGGCCGTGGACAGCCATAGATGATTTTGCATAGGAAAGTGAGCTAGAGTGGTAGGCAGGAGTAACCAGCAGGGAAGTTGACATGGGAGAAAGGAAGTGGGGGCAACTGGAAGCAGAAAGGCCAGTTAAGAGTTAATGATTTTCTGCTTAAAAAGTGTATACCCCCTTTAGCCATTTCTCCCACCCCCAATGAGTAAAGGGGGTATACATTTTTTTAATGTATATTTTGTGGGGGGGCAGGCACAGAGACAGAGGGGGGGACAGAGGATCCGAAGCAGGCTCTGTGCTGACAGCAGAGAGCCCAGTGCAAGACTCAAACCCAAGAACCATGAGATCATAACCAGAGCTGAAGTCAGACGTTCAACCGCCTGAGCCACCCAGGTGCCCCACATTTTTTAAGTAAAAAATAAAAACAAAACAAAATATAGCTTACTCTCCCTCTTTATCAGGTTAAACAAACAGACAAACATTATTCCTGTTTTCTGGATGGGCAAGTGAGTCCGGCATGGTGAGTTGGCTTGGGTGAAATCACACAGCGAAAGGTGCCACTACACAGTGTTTTCTGTTGTAGTAGATTACTAAAGAAAGGAGAACGAAAGGCGGGACTTCTGAGCCGCAGCTCCCTGCTTCCCTGGTCTGCATTGCTTCTCCGTCCTTCATGCTCATTAACTTTGCAGATGCACTGGGCACCAAATAGTTTTCTTCATTTTAAGTTTTTATTTATTTTATTTTGAGAGAGAGAGAGAGAGAGAGAGAGAGAGAACAAGTGGGGGAAGGGCAGAGAGAGGAGGAGAGAGAAGCTCAAGCCTGACTCAGGGCTCAAACTCACAAACTGTGAGATCATGACCTGAGCTGAAACCAAGAGTTGGAAGCTTAACCAACTGAGCCATCCAGGTGCCCCTCTTCATTTAAACATTTTTAAACAAATATGTAAAATGTGAATCTGCTGTAATCTATAGAAATAAGCATTTATATTTATATAAATCTGAATATAAAAGAGCAGTACAAATCAAATGTGGACCTTGTTCCCTCAAATCAGCATCCTGATTTTGGAGAACTTTAACCTGTTCATAAAAACTCCGAGGGGTGCTGGGTGGCTCAGTCTGTGAAGCGTCTGACTTCGGCTCAGGTCACGATCTCACAGTTCACTAGTTGGAGCCCACCATCAGGCTCTATCTATGCTGACAGCTCAGAGCCTGGAGCATGCTTTGGATTCTGTGTCTCCCTCTCTCTCTCTGGCCTTCCCCTGCTCATGCTCTTTCTCTCTCTCTCAAAAATATATATTAAAAAAAAAAAATGCAACTCCTAAGACTGCCTCTGTGCCAGAGCAGGGTTTGAATAATCACTAAATTTGAGAGTCATGTTTTATTAGCCCTCTTTCTACATAGGAAAGAATGTGGGCGACCAAATACATAGCCAAGTATCTCCAATGTAGGAAAAGGACTTATTTCACATCCTTAAACTTGTAGGAGCAAAAGCGTAGTTAAACTAGAACTTAAAAGAGAACTAAAGAACCGGGACAAGAGTTCAAAAGCTTTCCTAAGCATTAAACCACAATTTCGGTACAACACAGCTTGGATGGCATATAAATAGCTGCCTTCTACTTGAATTGAAAGAATATTGGACAAAGATGGTCTCAGTTACTACTTACTATTGCTGTATCACAAACGACCTGGAATTTGGTGGTGTAAAATATCCTTTGTGTTATGCTCATAGGTGATGGGTCAAGTGTTTGGACGGGATGCAGTAGGACTGGCAGCGATGGCTGTCTGTACTTTAAGATGTCAGGGACTCAGCTGGGAGGGTTGAAGCCTGCAGGTCCCTCGCAGCTTGGAGGCTAGAGTCATCTGGATGGACACTTCTTCGTTCACATCTATGGCAGAGAAGAGGCTGAGAAGGTCAGATGGTGTGCACTCACCCTGGGACACCTGTACATGGGTTTGCCTGCTCCTAGCATGACGATCGGCAGAGAGTGATGATTCCTAGAAAACCTGATGGAAGTTGTATGACATTTTCTGACCTTTTCATTGAGAGTCAAAGAGCGTCATCTTTGCCACATTCTGTGACAGGCAAATCAGCTCAGAGTCAAGGAGATGGGACGTGGATACCACCTCAAAGAATTAGCATCGGTAATCTGTTTTCCACAGTTAGCAGGGAAATAGGTAAATTAAATCAACAAAATCTCCCTTATCTTTGTTAATTTTTATGTATTTATTTTAGTGTTTATTTTTGAGAGAGAGAGCATGAGCAGGGGAGGGACAGAGAGAGAGAGGGAGACAGACACAGAATCCAAAGCAGGCTCCATGCTCTGAGTTGTCAGCACAGAGCCCGACGCGGGACTCGAACTCCCAAACTGGGAGGGAGATCGTGACCTGAGCAGAAGTCAGACGCTTCACCGACTGAGCCACCCAGGCGCCCCTCCCTTAATTATCTTTTTTTTTTTAATTAAAGTTTATTTATTTTGAGAGACAGCACACATGCACAGAGAGGGAGAGAGAGACAATCCCAAGCAGGCTCCACACTGACAGCATCTTGGGGCTTGAACTCCAGTCAGATCACAACCTGAACCAAAATCAAATTCAAATGTGAACATTTACTGCCTCCAATTAGAAAGACAAATGGTTTATTAAAAATACCAATAGCTAATGTTTCTAAACTGAAATTAAAAAAAAAATTAAGACTATTAAAAAAATGTTCATTTTCTTTTTATAGTATTCTGCTGGGAACTTATTCAAGAACGACCTTGCTTCACTCCTGCTCTCAAACTTTGATCCAGTACTTTCTATTAACTCAAAATCTGTGGGGCCACCTCAATAGCAGGATAATCTTCTGAACTAACTTACGAACAGTCCTAAGGAAAACAGGAAAGGGGGGGGGGGAGAGGCTGTTGAAGTGTCTGATTAATGTCAGAACCTCTCTCCAGATGCTCTAAGTCTCTATACCTGTTACTGCGCCCCAGGAGCTTGGTAAAGAGGAGAGCCCAAAGCATCTAGCACGATGCCTGGAAAAAGTAGAAACCAAAAAGGTGTTGAACTGAACTGGATTAAATAAAGATATTAACTGTAGGAATGGAAAACAGGTTAATGCAAGGGAACCAGGGAGACATCATCAACAGCCGATTGACTGCAGAGACGGAGGGAGAGGAGAAGAGAGCCAGGGCTTACATCTGGGGTGACCACACCACTAACCAAGGCAGGGGCATCAAGATGAGGGGCTCATCTGAAGGAGGTTGCAGGGAGCTTGGTTCAGGCCCTGTCTCTCCATGGGGCATCTTTGATTGCCTGTTGGTGCTTATTAAGTCTTTATGTCCAGTAAGGTCTGAATGTTGATTCACTGAACTGTCTAGTTTAGCGTTTTAGCAGATACAAGCTTGGTTAATACCAGGTTGGTTTGTGATCTTTATTGTCGTCAAGGGAGAAATCATTCTGGCTGAACGGAATCACATAGGGAAGTTTTAAAGTTTGCATTCATACCTGGGTGATTCCGATGTGCAGCCAGGTAGGCATGATGCCTGGGCGTGATCAGGGCGAGAGGCCACCCTGATCCTCTACTCTGACCATTTAGACACTTAAAGAGCACCTAAGCATTTGACTTAAGACTTTGTGTATGAAATCATTTCATCTGGATACTTCATGTGGAATCTGTCTTGTTCCACTTGGCTAGAGAGCAAAGCTCAGGGATTGTGTCTGCTTATCAAACTCAAATACATGCCAAAAGTACTTACGGTGTATGCTTGAATTCTAGCCACACATGTCTCCAAGCATCCCCTGTGCAAGGAAAGCCTTGCTCAGGCCTTGAGATGATCATTGTGACACATGTACCTCCCTTTAAGCAATGAATATATCTTTCAGTAAATCAAATCTCATTTATGCACGTGTATAATACACACACATACACACACACACACACACACACATATAAATTATATAATTATATAATAAACTGTATTAAAATTATAAAAGAGCTTACTGTACAAGGAAGTTCACTGTTCTGTGAACATGGTTGCAAAAGTAAATAATCATGCTTTAAATGCTTTTGTAGGACTGTATGTTTCGTGTATAATCATGAGTCTGTTTTAGGTGTGGTTCCTGCATTTAATAGGGACTTAGAGCCCTGAGCTCTTCGTGTCAGTGCCACCAGTTTTGCCCTCTGGCCCATGTGACCCACCACGCTGTGCTCTGTGTTCTGCCCGGTCTTCCTCAGTGGTGGTGCACATCCATGGGTCGGGGTAAGGGACGAGAGGGGCAGGACTGAAGTAGAAAGGGCCCGAAGGTCTGGGGTTTGAATTTTGACTCTTCTTCTTTCTGGCCTTGTCACTTTGGGTGAAATCCTTCTACTTTCTGGACCTCAGTTTCCTTGGCAGTTAAACGAGGATAATAATACCTACCTCCAGGGATAGTTTATTAATTTCTTTGCTGGCTTAAAATAACAATGAGAAATGTATTCTCTCACAGATCTAGAGGCTGGACGTCCAAAACCAAGGTGGCGGCAGGGCTGTACTCCCTCCAGAGGCTTAGAGAAGAACCCTTCCTTGCCTCTTCTGGCCCCTGGCAGTTGCCCATCATCCTTGGTTAATGGCAGCAAACTCCAGTTTGTGCTTCTGTCATCACATGGCCTTCTGTCCTGTTTCCGTGTCTTCATCTCTCTCTCTCCTTATAAGGAGGCCTTTCACCAGACTTGGGACCCACTCTAACCCAGTATGACCTCATCTTAACTTGATTACACATGCAAAGACCTTATTTAAAAACAGGGCTGCATTCTGAAGTTCAGGGAGGGCATGAATATTGTGAGGGCACTATCCAACCCAGTGTAGGTGAGTATAGTGACCTGAGTCAGTTCTTTATGGCACCTGGAAGGAATGAGCGCATAGTTGACAGCAAATCACAAGAAGGCATTTGTAAGGTTTGACCCATTTGTTCTCCAATGTCATGACTCTTTTCTTGGTTGACTGTCCCTGCTGTTTGGCCATGCTGGGTCACTTTCCTCTCATTTTCTCCGCTATCATTTGGGGACTTCTAGGTTGCTCCTGATATTTCTCCAGGATTTGGGTTCACAGCTTCAGTTTTTCCTTTCTGCCATCACTCTAACAGTCATACAAATGACCCCTCTAACAACCTGCTTCTGATATATAGGACTGTGTCCTAGACCTCCTTCCTATCCCTGATCCCACAGTCATTTCAAATACCTGCTCATCGGCACCTACCATGCTCTTGATCTCAGAATGTCTGCTTTACCTGTCTTTCCGGTTTCCAGCCATCAAGCTGACTACCCCTTACCCCCATCCTTCCCAGTGCTTCCAGTGAAAAATCACACAGCACTACCAAATGATTTGCACATGGAGTTAACAATTCCTACTTTTGTCTGGATTTCTGGGACTGCTTGAAAACCCCTTTACTCATTTCAAGTGGGTTTCCTTTCTCATTTCCCCCTGGAGCTGTTGGGAACATTGTTCAAGCTTCTGAGACCACCATGGACCCTGCACTGTACCCTTGCTTTCCCAAGAAAACAGAAGGCATAAAACACAAACTGACTTCCTGTCTCCCACCGTATCTCTGTGTGCCCTCCTCTTTCTCTTTTACTGCTCAGAAGCAGAACATGACTGGTTTACAAAGATCAGCCTTCTGCCTGGCTGAATCTTCAGTTCCACTACTCACCCCTTATTTTCTTCATTCTGTCTCCACTGGCTCCTTGGCTTCCCTCAGACTATCAACACTGAAATCTTGTCCATCCTGAAAAGTTCCTCCATTTTCCTTTAAATTGAACTGCTTAAGCTTTCTCCTCCTGAGAGAACACAACTGTACTGTATATTGAGTAACTTTACACATTTCCTAACCTCTGTGCCTGTTTCCTCATCTGTAAAATGGACTAATAGTGCGTATCTCATAGGATTATTGTTTAAGATTAAGTTACAATGTAGTATGGTTCCTAGGACATTGTTAGCTATTTTTTAGTAGTAATCGTATCCTCACTGGGCTTTCATAGGTCTCGGTTCATTGCACTGGTTTAGCACTGACAAGCAACAATGTTAAGTACTTATTGGATGTGTTTCTGCTCTCAGCAGTTGTGAACTCCCTAAGGGCTGAGCTGGCTTCATAGCCATCTTTTTAACCCTACACTTCACAGAGTATCTGTCCCCTCCCCCACTTCAGACACTAAATAAATGAATGCTTCAATTCCATTGAATTGGTTGGAATCATTTTTTTCCCCCTGAGGGGTGAAGTTGGTTTGACCTATTCCCAGACTTACCTCTGCCCCCATGAGACTGCTTTTACCTCTTGTGACAAGATTTTTAAACGTAATGTTTTAACGTTGGTCCAAGAAAGGAATTTGGTAAGATTATGGAGACTTTAAGTACATTTGTAGATTGAGACAAAGACATCAGTAGAGAAGGGTTTAATCAACAGTGGCTCCCAAGAAGTAGGAAGAAAACAAAGCTGTTCAACGAACAGCTCTGAATTGAGCCCCTACCATCTGGCAGACAGTGGGCAAGAGGCCAGGGGTTTAGTGGTGAACAAGGCAGATGCTGGCCATTGGCCATATCCTGGAACTCCTAGTCCAGTGGGAGGTCCACAGACCTTTAAAAATACTTCAGAAATACTATTTAGTTACAATTGTGTCAAGTGCTATGGACGAGAAGCATGAGAGAGCCTAACAAGGGGAGCTAACCGGGTCCAGGTGGCCAGGGAGAGCAATGGGCAAGGGGAAAAATGAGTAGGGTATCTTGGTGGAGTGGGAGGGGCAGCAAGACCAGCCTGTTTCTGGATGGAGGTGTTAATAATTATGTATTATGTCCATGACACAAAATTTAGTGTTTACGTGGAAAGACTTCAGGAATCACGGACACAGTCCATTAAGGGGAAGGTGATGGATGTCAGGGTGAATGCCAGAGACCGTGTAACCTGCACATGTGAATAATCTGAAATAAAGATGTAGGGAGAGGGGAACTCATTTTAAATGAACTTCTTAAGTATTGGTCTGAAGCAACATTAATGGAAAGCCCTTTATGAAACTTCTGGTCTCGTTAAAATGGTCCAATGTTTGGGGCACCTGGGTGGCTCAGTCGGTTAAGCGGCGGACTTCGGCTCAGGTCATGATCTCGCGGTCCGTGAGTTCGAGCCCCGCGTCGGACTCTGTGCTGACAGCTTAGAGCCTGGAGCCTGTTTCAGATTCTGTGTCTCCCTCTCTCTGACCCTCCCCTGTTCATGCTCTGTCTCTCCCTGTCTCAAAAAAAAAATAAAACATTAAAAAAAAATTAAAAAAAAAATGGTCCAATGTTTATTTCATGATGTATTGGTAATTTTCTTGGTTTTCCGTAAACTCTAAGGCCTCTCTTGGACTAACTCCCTGTTTACTAAATATATCTTGTATTTTTCAGTTGTTGTGTCTTCTCTTCATTAACCTAAATATTACTCATCGCAAGGTCTAGTTCACTACCTAGTCAAAAAACCTTCCCTGTCTGCCTAGGTGAAAGTTGACCCTCCTTTCTTTTGTGCTGATTCACCATGTGGCTCACTTTATCATTCTGTCCTGTTTTGTGTTGTTGGCATATTTCTCATACTGTTCTTGTTAATCTATATATAAACTGTATGGAAAATTCTGGAAAGACTATGGCAGCTATGTAAAAAGCACCAAATAAATAGTCGTTGGGTGAATGAATGAATGTAACAGCTATAGGTTCTTCTGTATAGTCAACACGGGAAAATATCATTTGGGCCTGAAGCTTGATGGTTTCTTGTCCTCTGTCTTAAAATATGAGGTGTGTGCTCTTTTTTTTTTTTTTTTTTTTTCCTGGATGGTACTAATCTGAAAACTTCCTAGTGAAAACACTGTCTACTTTGTGTAACTTTCATCTTAGACTTACTGATTATATTGGCAAAACAGTCTGCACTTCATAAACTAGAGGGAGAAATGCAGCATTTCCAAAGATAATCTCTCAAATAGACTCCTCCAGATGGCTGCGGAAGCAGATCCATACAACAGGAGCTATGCTAATTGGCGATGATTAGGGTTTTAGAGTCCTTCCTAAAGAAAGTCAAAGAAACTCTTTCTCTTCCTAGATTGCTCTCTGCCACTGGATTATTTTGGTTGGGTTGATATATTCCAAAACTCAAACCTGCCTACTAGCCAGATGTCTGTGACCACTGAGTTTCCACTGGTTTTCCAGTTCCCAATGATTAAACCAAAATAAAAGAAGGTGATGCCATGTCTGGCCAACAGCAGACATTGTCAATTGCCAAAGCTCCAGCGTCCATCATGCGGTTGACATGGTGTGTGCCACCCTCACAGGAGGCAGGCAAGTCCTTCCAAAGGCCAGGCTTCAAGGGAAAACTCTTAAGCAAGTAGTGTCATTTGGAAATGATTTGATGAATAGGAAACTAACAGGCCAGCCATTGAAAATCTCATTTGTGATAAATTAGCAGGAATGTTTGGAGCCTACATTGAAGGTAAAGTCTGCCTTTCCCACGTGCTGCCCTTCATAGCTGACACATTACACATGTCTCTGGAGCGTAACATATGGCTTCCTGAACTTGCAAATGTGGCTTAAATGTGCTCTGTTGAAATAGCATCTGTTTAAACAGTCTCCTGGAAAACTGAGCCATGTTCAATAAAATAGTTAATTTCATGTCTGTGAATGTTTCCTCTAGAGCCCTTTAAAATGTTATTTTTAGGGGCTGCACTAGAAAATTTGCAAATTTAAATTTGCAGGAAGGCATTAGCTGCCTCTGAAAGGGTAACGGCCATCAGTCCTAAGTTGTAAATATTAAAAGATTCATACAGCATGAATCATAAACGGACAGTGTGAAAGATCTAATTCAGTAATAATAGTCACCAGTTTTTGAGTGCCTACTGTGTTCCAAGCTCTTCATGTACATTATATTTAATTCTCAGGATATTTTGCAAAGAGGTGGGATCCCTCCCGTTTTACAGATAAAGAAATGGAGTCTCAGATGCCCATAACCTGCTGAAGACCACTTAGGTGGGAGGTGGTGAGCTCGAATTTCAACTCAAAAACACTAAAATCTGAAGCCAGTCTCTTTTTCTGCACCAGGAGTTCTTAGCTTAATGGATGGACTGGGAATAGGGGTTTAAGTCAGAGACCCCTATGAAACTGTATGCAAGCTCTTGTGTGTTTGTGCATTATTCTGGGGAAAGTCCATAACCTTAGCAGATTCTCCAAGGGATTTGTGAGGCCTTCTAAAGAAGCAGATTTTGGCACCTGGCTGCCTTCATTTTAGACAGGAGGAAATAGCAAATGAGAACACAGACCGTCCAGAGGCACTTGGTTCGCAGTTGATTTGACCAGAAAGCGAACCACAGGTCTTCTTTCTAAACTCTGTGTGTACGTGCGTAATAAATTACATATAGAGAAAAGTGCACAAAACAAGAATGTAGCGTTTAACAACAAGGGAACCTCTGTGGAGCCACTAACCAGGTCACGAACTAGAGCATGGGACCCTAAAGTACTCCCAGGTGTCTCTCCCTCCTCAGATGGCATATCCTCACTCCCAACGCTTTCCTGACTTTTAGGGTAGCCCTGTCCTTGCTTTTCTTTATAGTTTTACTATCCAGGCATGCGTTCCTAAACCATATGGATCCATCTTTCCCGTTTTCATCTTCATATACATGCAGGCATGCTATTGTATTCTTCTGTGTCTTGTTCTTTCAGCAATACTGTTTTTAGTATCCATGTTGTAGCATGCAGTTGTAGTTCATTCCGTTGCTTGATTATATTGTACTTTATCTTCTATTATTGGATATTTGATTAGTTTTAATTTTTGCCTATTATGAGCAATGCCTTTGTTAACATTCTCGTACTCATCTTATACACGAGTTACACATGCAACTCCCCCAGGAAAGCATAATATGGATTAAGCTTTTGTTGGAAACAAAATACCTAGCACTACAAAGAAAAAGCCAAGAATTTTTCTCTTCTTTCACCTCCTCCCTTCATGCTTCTGTGGTAGCCTTTGCATATGTTTTGGTTGTCTCCAAACTTGGAATAAGAATCAAAGAGCACACTTGACCCCGAGTCCAGGGGTGCCAGAGATCACTGGGATTAGAGTCTCCAGGATGAGGCATGGGCATCTGCACAGTTAGCGTGTCCCAGGTGATTCTGGTGACTGGGAGACACTGGATTCGTGCCAATGAATTGGTAAGACCTGGCTCCTTCGTTATAAAGAGATTCAGAGAAAGTGTACCCGTGATTAAAATACTAGAAGATTGGCCTTGGAAGATTTAAGGGCGTAGGAAAGTTAAGGGAGTTGGATTTATTAGCCTGTAAAAAAATGGAAACATGATTAAATAGTTATTTGCAAAAGAATGAAAGTTTTATAATTGAAAAAAAATTTGCTAAGTCAAGAGAGATTTATGTTCATCAGGAGGAGGAAAATCCTGCTAAAATGAGCGGCAGAACCAGCATTTGCTAGGTACGACAGGGCGAGTAATAAAGGCTGTCGTCAGTGCCTTCAGGGAGCTGAAGACAAGGAAACAAAACAAGCACGCACCGCGCTCTGGAACAAAAGCCGGGACGCAATATTTCATCAAGTCTAGACTGTGGGCTTCAGTCAGCTGAGTAGGCGGTCCTCTGGGACACAATGGTGGAGAGAAGCAGAGAGAGGTCACCATGAAAAAGTTGACGAGCCTACAGGGCTTGAAGTAGGCTTTAGAAGGAAGCCTTTTCATAGGCGGTTGGGATGACAGAATATTCTAAAGCAGTGGCATCCAATGTATTTTATTGAGATTCCCCAGGAAAAATACTTATTTTATATCACCACCCAGGACACACATACATAATCAAAAGTTTCATAAAACATTTAACTTTATTAAATATGATGCAGCTGATGTTCGCTGTTTTTTTTTTTCTAATTCATTGTTTTAAATGTTGGATTAACCCGCTCGTAGGTGGAAAATGCCATTCTGAGGGGACCAGGAGCCCAGTGTGGAGGCAGAGCTAATCACGAAGCTGCCCTATGGAGGAAATGCCATTTAGAGGAGGGGATTTCCGTGGGAGGTGGTGAGGGGGGTGGGGTATTGTTTGTGTGGCGGTGGGGTGGTGGTCTCTAGAAGTCTTCCCCAATTCCAGAGCATGGGTGAATTACTTTGGGTCGTTATGGTAAAATTTCACACTTCACCTATCATATGCCCTACTTCTTACACAAAACACCTCTGACACCAAATGGTTTTCTTTATACCCACAACCAATTCTCCAACTCTTCGGGCACCAACTAGGTGTCTGGTGATGCAATTCAGTTCTGACACTAGTGGTCTGTAGGTAGCATCAGACCCCACAGTTAAGGACTCAGTCCCACAAAATTGCTCCCACTTCAGATGCCATCTGAAATTTCTGGGCCAACTGCACGTCTGACCAATTAGCTATAAAGTCATAGTCAGGGAGGTGGAGGTTCCCATAGCCCGCTCCTCAGGTTTGATCATTTGCAAGAACAGCTCAGAGAACTCAGAAAGGTACGTTTCTTACTATTACCAGTTTATTACAAAGGATTACAAATCAGGAACCGCCAAATGGAAGAAATGCACAAGGCAAGATAGGGGATGTGTGTGTGGGTGCGTAAGTGAAAAGCGTCTGCTCTCTCCAGGATCATCTTCCCAGCACCTCCTTGTGTTCATCACCCTGGAAGCTCCCTGAACCCTATGGTTTCAGGGTGGTTTAGGGCTTTTTATGGAGGTTCCACTTCGTAGGAATGATGGATTAGATCATTGGCCATTGGTGATTGACTCAGTCTCTAATCCCTCTCCCCTCCCTGGAGGAGGGGGTGGGGCTGAAATTTCTAACCCTCTAATTTATATGGTTGATTCTCCTGGCAACCAACCCGCATCCTGAAGATGTCATTAACATAAACTCCTGTAGGGGAGCTTATTATGAATAACAAAAGATACTCTTCACCCTTATCACTCTGGAAATTCATGGATTTTAAAAGCTCTAGTGCTAGAAATCAGGGACAAGGACCAAGTCTACAATTCTTATATCACAATATCACAACCTATTTATCTGACCAACCCTACTGTTGGACGGTATATTGGCCAAGGTAGCTTTTTAAGATTCCTTTTGATGCTTGGTTTCAATTTAGTACCACTCAGCAGAGGGATAGAGACAGGTGAAAGAATTTGCTTGTAGATTCTCAAGAGCAATGTCATTAAAAGTATTTATTAAACATCTGTTCTATTTCATTTTGCAGATGGCCATGGAATCTTTGGTATGGAATGTGGTGCTGGGTAGAATGGTTTTATAGGAGAAAATATAGGGACTATCTCCATGGGCAGGCATAGGAGAGGAAAGCGATAGCACCTTGAAAACCATGCTTTCTGGAAGAAACATGGTATATAGCCTGTTGTGCATATCAGAACTACCCATAAATATAACCAGCTGCCTGGCCCAGGACTAGAGAGCTCTGTCACATTAGCATCCCCTCCTTATGAGGGCTGGCCAGCAGTCTGGGTAATGTGTTTTCAGAATCTGGATTCCTGGCTTAGAGAGAGGACAAATTGGGATACCTCTTGTCTCCACTCTTAGCATAACTTGTGTGAGAATTTTAAGAGTAAACTCTCTCTTTCTTTCCTCATTTTCTGACCAATGATCTACTTTCTCCCCCAGTTTCTTCTTCAGGTGTGCCCTTGTTTTCCTGATGGGTTCTGAACTGGTCTCTTGGCTCAGACTCTAAGGCCAATATATAGCACCCATCCATTTCCTTCCTCCTGCTTACTATGAATCCTGTCTGCAGCATATCCAGGTTGAATGGTGTTATAGGTTATTTATTAAATCTTTGTGTGTGTGTGTGTGTAACCTTGTTCTCTTTGCCTTATCTTTTCTAACAGAAAAGTAACTTCTGGCCTGCAGTGAAGGGAAACTAGATAAAAGAGAAGTATTTTAGACCTCAATGTGCCATTGACCTTGTCCTCCAGAGGGTGGGGGAGAAGGGATCTTTCTTGCTGTGTCCTATAGAAATTGAACTCCCTAAATATCCACATGTAACTAATTTTAGGGAACCCCTACAACTAGATTTTTCTCTACCCAAGAGTTGAGTTTCTTAGTGGCACTGAAAAGGAAAATCCTTTCATGTGGCTTTTCTTTGCTTAAATACTTTCGATCATATCCTCTGGGGTTTAATATCCTTTTGATCTTCCCTATCCAGTTTTAATTTGGTCAGTTTAAATTAGGGAAGGATTTAAAGACAACACTAATAATGTACCTTGGGGGTCATGTAAATGGGAATCATTGGTCCTGAATGTACTTTATAAATTTTTTGTTTTGTTTTGGCTTGTAAAATGCTGTTTGGAGGAAGTGTGTTTCTTGGTGTTGGCTACATTTTGTTCTTAGGTAAAGCTTCCCATTCTACCACCAAATGCTTGTGCTTAGGGTAGTGTATTTACTGTGTATTGTGTTCTTCTGCAGTAGGAAACCTGATTTGCCTTTGTGCAAAGACAAATCTCTAGCAAAGTTTGGTTGGGGGGCATTTTATAGATTACATATTTTGAGCTCTAGGAATCACAGTGGTCATCGGTCCAAAACCTTGAAAAACTGAGGTACTGAGAAGTTTTGGGTGACTTGAGGTCTATAGCATGGAAGTATCAATCTAGAGTTCTGGAATTCTAGTTCGTGCAGCCTAGCGGACAGACTTCTGATTTTTGTTTAAACCTAGCTCCTCATTCCTGTGTTCTTGCACTCAGTGGTGGCCATGGGGAGGAGAGAATCCTGAGAAATGGGAGCGGCCCAGTCCTGAGCCTCTCTCAAAGTAAATTCTGTACCTAAACCCTGTACACGTCAACTTTACCCCTCCATGGCCTTTGGCTTTCTCTCAGGCGCTGCCTCTACGCTGGGGTGGAGAGGTACCTGGGACATCTTGCAGATCTACCCTTGCTGTATCAGAAGGTGGAGCCCTACTGGGTTTCCCAGTTCCATCAGCGCAGAGAGATTGGGAACATGCTCTGAGAGTTGGATGAGTGTAGTCCTGTAAAATTCTCTCTTGTTAACTGTTACATTCCCACTGTCTCCTCTCTCTGCCTCCATGCAATGGTGTGTGGCAAAGCCTTTAAAATGAAATGCCTAGAGGTTCTTATCTTCAGAGGCCACAGGAAGCAGAGAAACTGTAGAGCTGAATGTAGAACGTTTGGGGGAGGGAGAAGGAATCTCTTTAAGGGTGTTGGTATCCATAACAGGAAGGGCCAGAAAGTGGGTTTATAGGAGAGGTCTGGAGGGCAGGCCGGCCTGCAAAGTGACCCAGGGGCTTTGATGTGCCCCCCGGGATCTTTTGTCCCTGCATTAATCTTGTATACCTCATACACCTCTCTGTCATAACTCTTCTTCAGTCACTGATTTTATTCTCTCACTCCTCTTCTCCAAAACCTTCAATGGCTCACTGCTGCCTTTTCACATGTGAAACTTCTCGGTCTTATACTGAAGGCCCATTTGCTCTTATATGGAGATCTTCTCTTTTCCTTTGTAAAAGTCAAAGCCAGCTTTTATACACATGAAAGCTTTCCTGTCACTGTGGTTTGTAGAGTTAATTCTGTTGAGGTTGGGGGTTTATCAGTGGTGGAGGCTTTGCTCAAAGCTGTTTGTTGTCTAATAGCTTGCTCAGGAAGAAGTTTTGTTTCTCATGAGACTTTGTAGAGGCCGTAGCCTGGACAACTACTTAAAATCATTATACAGCTCGAAAATCTGGCCAGTGAACAGGCCAGAAAGGGTGGCAGTGAAAGCGGATGAAGAATTGTGTGTAAATAAACCATCGAGTAACCTTGAGCTGTTGGCCAGTTTGGTTGTCTACACTGCGGGCCCAGTGAGCTGTGGACCAGGTCAAAGGCCAGTATTCTGAGGAGCCAGCTGTCAGGGTTTAGCTAGAAACAAGCTAATGTGTAAACTGGCCTTGAGGTCTTTTTAAGCTGCTTCATTTTCCCAGCGTCGGTGAAAAGAGGGGACTTTATTTCAGAGTTTGCTGGCCAGCTGCTGTTTCATTGAGCTATTGATGTTTTCTTTTGGGAAGCCGGTCTTCTTGAGTGTCTCCACAGTGAAGGGGAAGGTATCTGATCTGGGGGCAGGTTTTGATTTCAGTGACGGGAGGACGGGGGTCCTGCTGGTCAGTATGGCTGCGGCCACTGTTGTTCACTAGTTCTGCATCTCCCCTTTGCTCCACAGACCAACGAGTGGAACAAGAATGATGACCGGCTGCTACAGGCCGTGGAGAATGGAGACGCGGAGAAGGTGGCCTCCCTACTGGGCAAGAAGGGAGCCAGTGCCACCAAGCAGGACAGCGAGGGCAAGACCGCGTAAGCTAAAAAATTGGTTTCTAACTGTAACAGTTCTGGGTTCTCAGAGTGTTCTCTGGAAGCCCTGGGATCCATAGGGGAACTTCACAAGTGTGTTTAAGGGGACTTTGTGAAACTACTGTCCTCCCCCACTCCTCCTACCCCTCGTGTCAAAATATGGAAGACGCTATTTTAATTTGGTCCCTATTTCCTCAAGTTTCAAGTTATACGTTGGGCTTTACCTTGGATGGCTATATTTGTTTTCAAGTACCATTGGAGATTACACCAGAGAAGAAATAGCATGAGGATTATAACCCATTGATAGGTGGAAAAGGAATTCTATCCTCCATTTGAAGCAGCCTAAGAGAGGGTATTTTTTTTCATAACCCTCAAACCTTATAATTTATATTATTACTTCTTTTAAAACCCTTTCCTTAATGTAGATCAGTAATTACATGAGTAGTGTGAATTTTGCATTATGATTTGCCATTTATGGTAATCTTGCCCACCGTAATTAAAATTACATATTTAATGTGTGTGTGTGTGTGTGTGTGTGTGTGTGTGTGTGTGTGTTTATGTTTATTTGTATCTGCTCTTACTCCGGTCATATTGTAGAGAGGTCATTGACTTTGTAGCTAAATAGACTACTAATCTGGACTTCATCACTTATGAATTGTGTAGTCTCTTTTTAAAATTGATTTATTTTGAGAGAATGAGAGAGAGATAAAGAGAGTTTGGAAGGGGCAGAGAGGGAGAGAGAGAATTCTAAGCAGGGTCCGTGCTCTGTGAATGAGCCCAATGTGGGGCTTGATCTCATGAAGTATGAGATCATGACCTGAGCCAAAATCAAGAGTCAGATGCTTGACCGACTGAGCCATCCAGGTGCCACGAATTGTGTCATCTTTGAATCTTAATTTATTCAATTTAAATTGGAGATGACGATATTTGACCACTAGGGTAGTTACAAATATAAAACAAGATACTGAGTTGGGTTGGGTGCCTCCAGAAGCAGGTTCTGAGACAAGGATTTGAGTGTAGGGAGTTTCTATAGCCACTGATCCCAGGAGCATGCAGAAGAGGACTGAAACCTACATGGTGTGTTATTGACAGGTAACTGCTGTGGGCAGCTGGAACCCAATCCTGCTGAAAACCTCTGGGAGTCTTCTTAGACTCAGAGCAGGGGTTGGCCAACTGTGGCCCGCAGTCTGCCTTTGTAAATAAAGTTTTATTGGGATGCAATCAAATCCATTTATTTAGCATTGTGGCTGCTTCTGTACTGCAAAGGCAGATTGGAATAGTTAAGACAAAGTCTGTGGCTCACAAATCCTAACATATTAGCTCTCTGGCCCCTTGCAAGAACTAGTTACCCTACCCAAGGGGGTAAGGAAACTGGGGTGCCTGTTCCCATTCACTTGTCCCTCCAAGGTTGAATGCTGCTCCTAGGGCCTATAATGCTCATGGGCAGAACAAGCCCAAGAGGTTATGCAAGGGGCACCTGTAGCTCTAGATACCATATGTAAAGAGTTAGCAGTGGCCCACAGTAAGTACTGATAAACCCAGTTCCCTTTCCTTCTCCTGGAAGAGTAGTTCTCAATCCTGGCAACTCCTGCATTAGCGTCACCTGGGGTACTTAAAAAAAATATATTGTTCCCACGCCCACCCCACATGTTTGGAAACATTTTGTGGAGAGGCCCCAGAATCAATATTTTTAAAAGTATCCCATGTAGGTTTAACCAGAGAGAACTATCGTCTAGAAACTAGATGGACTCTAGATTGAAGGATAAATAGAAGAAAAGGCAAATTTTCCTGAGATTGAGCATCACATTTTAGCAAATTTTGTCAATGAAACCATCCCCCTGGCACCCATTGAATCCCGTAGCATAC
This sequence comes from Panthera onca, assembly GCF_046562875.1. Taxonomy (NCBI): domain Eukaryota; kingdom Metazoa; phylum Chordata; class Mammalia; order Carnivora; family Felidae; genus Panthera; species Panthera onca. The sequence goes on from NC_138339.1 coordinate 27,637,321, forward strand.
ATACCAGTTCTATTGTTTGAGGAGCCACAGGATGGCATACAGACCTATGCTGTATCTGGGGAGCAGGCTAGTTGGTACACAGGGGAAGAGGGAGGTGGGAGGTGTTCTCACTCAGATTGGGGCCAGGTCCTCTAGGAACTGGGCTTGTCCTCTCCGCCAAAGCCCTGGGTTGGGCTCCCCACCATCAGCAGCCTCAGCTTGACTTTCCACCTTTGCAGAGGCCTGTCTCTCAGGTGTGGGGTGCAGGACCGCATCCCCATAGGTTCTGACTTGGTAGTGAGGACTCCAGATAGCTGGTGGGCTTTAGTTGTTGGCTAATATTTTGTTGCCTGAGCTGCTTACTCAGAGTTCTATGATTTTTGGTTCTCAACCCTCTTGCACTCCCGATTGGAGTTTCCTTGACAAAAGGGACTGTTACTTTGTAGCTCATCTACCCCAGTGCTCAGCTTGTACATAGGTACTCCCAAAATATTTGTCCAATGAGTTAATTACCCTTTTCCCAGGATGCCACATTTGGAGTCAGTGCTTTCGGAGCCCCAGTGACAGAAGTCATGGTGTTAAACGTGTCCTGAGGTTTTTGGTGGTAGACTGCTTGTCCCACCGTACAGCCTTCTGGACTTCTGCTCCCAGTTCAGCTCTGCAGATGCCTGCACAAAACAGACTGTGATAGCCATCCCAGAGAGAGGGGGATAGAGGCTTCTGATAGGCTTGTCCAAGACTGTACTCACTAAAAAGAAGACAGAAAATTTAGGTTAGCAGCTTAGCCACAATTGTGATCACCTTCATAGTCTTTTGGGCGTCTGGGTGGTGGTTAAGCATTCAACTCTTGATTTCTGCTCAGGTCATGATCTCACGGTTTGTGAGTTCGAGCCCCGCATTGGGCTCTGAGCTGACAGCATGGAGCTTGCTTGGGATTCTCTCTCTTTCTGTCCCTCCCCCACCCCTTCCTCCCTCTCGCTCTCTCTCTCTCAAAAATAAATAAATATTTTTTAAAAATTGGTACCTTTTGTTAGTAAGACATTTATCACATGTAGGGTAGAGGGCCAGGCAATTGATTTCTCCTTTTTTGTTGTGGGAAAATATACACAACATAACTGTACCACTTTAACCATTTGAAAGTATGCATTTCATTAAGTACATTCATAGTGTTGTGCAGCCATTCATCATTTAGTCCAGGAAATTTTTCATCATCCCAAAAGGAAACCTTGCACTCTGTATGCAGTGACCCTCCTCAGCCTCCTGCCACCTCCCCCTGGCAAACACTCATCTGCTTTCTGTCTCCCTGAATTTGCCTCTTCTGGGTATTTCATGTAATGGCATCAAACCCTTGTGTGTGGTTTTTTTCACTGAGCGTAGTTTTCAAGGTTCATTCTTGCTGTAGCTCCGATCAGCACTTCAGTCTTCTCTTCTGATGGTGGAAATGCACACAGCAGTTGCACACAAATCACCACCTGCACTTTGCAGTTGATAAAGACAAGACTTGCATGATACAGCTCTCCCTGCATTGACTCCAGAACCAGTTCTGCCTTTGCCTTTGAACTTGTAAGTCTACCATGTTTTGCTGTGGTGACCCCTGTGGAGAAAGTTAGAGGGACTATAAAAAAAAGGAAGAGGAAATACTTATTTTTTCAGTGTGAGATTTTTCATAAATAACCATCTGGTAACATTTCATTTTTCTGCTTGGACTATTCCTTAGAATCAAAGTTGCTAAGTGTTAGCCTATAAGAATTTAATTTTCAGAGGCACCATGGAGTTAAGTCTATCTGGCTCCATATTTTCATTCAAATCTAGTGGTCTTAGTATTCAGAACGAGGGGGCACCATGGGGTCTGAAACCATGCCTCCTGCCCCTTTGGTATCACGGAATCCCGCAAGGCCGAGAACTCTGTGGAAACAGAAACTCCAGGCAGTGTTGTTCCCTTGGCTTCTGCCCTGTCTCCTCTGGACGTCTGCACTTCTGGATTTGGATCAGTCTAATCTGTGCACTCCTGCCTGAGTGTATGTGTATCTCCCTCACACTTGGAGATTTTTCTCAAGCTGTGGAAACTTTTCCTGTCTTGTTCTTTCCACATGCGTCACTTTGGTAGCGTGCAGACCGGTAATTTCCTAGGAGTAGTTCTGGGTCCATGACAGGCCGGTATCGTGTGTCCCCTCTTCTGAAGCTCTTGGCTCCATTGGCCCCTTGGACGTTGCTGGGCCAGCGTGTGTTTGTGGATGTGTATGGAGTGATTTGCAGTGTCTCTAAAGGGTAAGGCCAGGTCACACACTGCAAAGTTAGGTATTTGACTCTACTTGGTCTCATTCTCTGCCTACGTGTTTGGGTTTAATCTTTGGGTTATACACCTCCCTGTCCAAATTAGGCTGGAGGCCTTTTCTAGCGAGCTTTTGCAAGAACTCATTTTGTAATTTTGTTCAGTAATGCACACTGTTTCCCTATTGCCTGACCACCTAGAGTCCTGATTTGGGCTTTCAAGGCCCTCTCACCGGCCCTGCCGTTACTTCACTGAATGTTCTCTTGCCCTTGCCTTCCACTGGTGGTGGGGTGTTGGCTCCCAGACTTCCTCTCATGTTTGCCCGGGTTCTGTGTCCAGTCCAGAATGCTTCCTCTCTGATGGTCTCAGTCATCTAAAAAAAATTTCCTTCTCTTTGAAATACTGGAATCTTGATTTATAACTTGATACATTTTATCATGTTGAAAGAATAAGAACAACATCAGAAAAGTCTCTACAGCTTGAAACAAAAACTTTGTTTTCTGAAGACTTGAATCCCTTACAACAACAGTAAGCTCCCTGAAGACCAGGCTCACGTGATTGTTGTTGTTGTTGTGTTGGTCTCTCTCACAGTTCCAGGCATAGAAGATAGGCATTCGGTCGGCATTTGTGGACGTGACTTTTCAGCATGAAGAAAGCATTCTTTTTGTTAATGATCTGTCACGGGTAAATTAATTAGGAGTGGATTAAGTTGGGGTTCAAGAAGAAAAGGACTATCCTGGTGAACGTCACAACCTGACATTTCTCTTCTCCCAGCTTCCAGTGCAATTTAAATAAACACTCAGCCTTCAGTACCTAGAGAACCAGATGACTCAGAAAATCCCAAGAATGAAGTGGCAAAGGCAGCCAGCCATCTTGGCGGACATTCTCCAGAAGCTTCCTTAACCCAAGGTCAATAACCAGAAGGGTGGTTTGGTTATTCTTCAGACTTTCAGTTTCTTTCTGGCATATTTCCATCAGGGAAAGATAAGAAACTTTGAAAACTTTCTCCCTCTAAAACCGATCGAAGAGGGATTAAAAAAAAAAAAAAGCAAAAGCAATTGAATGACTGGAATTCATTTAGGAGCAAGTAAGAGAAGGGTGCTGTCTTGGGTCAGAAAAGAACAAAATAGAGCAAGGCACAGAGTTATAGCTACAGCCTGTGTTTATGGAGTCAGGCTTGGCTTCCCTTGACCCATCTGTTCACTTTTCCTGGTGGAGGTAAGGATGTGGGAGGATATCATTACCCTAAAACCTCTTACCATGGAACAGTCTAATTGTTTCAAGATGTTTTCCCCTACTTTTAGATGTGCATTTAATTAAAGTTATGTATGTTTGTCTTAGGAACAACCAGACTAAATAAAATCACTGCTGGGACTATAGTATTTGAAGAAATACCACCCAGGCATGTGTGTGTAGATGGACACACACACACACACACACACACACACACACACACACAGAGTCTGCATACATAGCCCACATTTCAGATACCTGATCATTTTGGTTTTGAAAGCAAAAACTTGTGAAAGTATCTTTAGATGACTCTGTGGAGTTTAAGTATAAAATAAGGGAGGTAGTCCTTGAACTCTGCAAATCAGGACAGTAAGGGGCTTCTCTGTCTGCTGGCTGGTTGCACTCTTTTCGTGTTTCCTCAGAGCAGGGATGTAGCCATTCGGTCTTAGAAATCAAGTCCTGCCATCTGGGCCACTTTCTCCAGATCTCACGTAAGGCCGCCGCATTAGTTGACCTAAAACTACTACATACTTTATGTGTAATCGCGGCCTCCTTCCCGGCAAAATCACCCTGTGTCTTTCCTAAAACCTGCTGGTATTTGACAGACAGATAAACTAAAAGGTATAATTGCTGTATTGCATATCCACTGAGCTTTTCATCATGTAGATTTTTGAAGATGACAGAACCTCTGTTCCTACCTTGCAAATGTGCCCAGATGTTTGTTTAATTAATCTACTAGTTGGGGAGGCACTCCCTTCCCTGCATCTGAAATGTTCCAGAGGGTGACTGGGTGACTTAGTCGGTTAAGCGTGTGACTCTTTGGCTCAGGTCACGATCTCATGGTTTGTGAGTTCGAGCCCCACATCAGGCTCTGTGCTTACATTGTGGAGCCTGCTTGGGATTCTCTCTCTCTTCCTCTCTCTCAGTGCCTCCTGCTCTCTCGCTCGCTCTCCCTCTCTCTCTCTCAAAATAAATTAAAAAAATAATAAAACATTTAAAAATGTTCCAGACTCTTGTAAACATATCCAGGAGGAGGAGGAAATATGGTCTTTGCCTACAAAATGCATAGCATCTAGCAGAAAGACCAGTGAGAGCACTGGAGAATAATTAAGTGCTAGCTTACAAAATACTAACTGGAAGGGGTTCAAGATGAAGGGAGACGGTGAATCACTGGAGTAGCCAAGAAATGCTTCCTGCCTGAGGTGTGATGTGGGATGGCCTTGCAAAGTGAACTGGGAGGAGAGTGGGGATGGGGGGCGAGGAAGACAGTATAGGTCCTGGTCACAGCATGAATGGAAAAGAAATGCAAGGACACCATAGTTATTGTTTCCTTCCCTTGTCCAAGAACTTATTATGGTTTCAGTTCAGGACCCCACTTGACACTCGGTCCGTGGTTCTTAACTTGACTCCTGTTACAGTCACCTGGACAGCTTAGAAAAATGCTGGTGTCACCCACAGACACCTCTATATAGTTGAGGGGGGGGGGTGTAGTGTGGGTAAGCGTTTTTTTAAAGCACTCAGGTAATTCGAATGGCCAGCCAAACTGAGAACTCCCGTTTTAGACACACTGCAGTGACACTCCAGGTTCCTTGGCCCATGACTTCCCAACAGGCTTTGCCCAGTGCTAGGTTCCATATGGGCTGAGGAAGGCCCAGGGCCCCCAGGTGATTTTTCTCCTAGCATACACACATGTACGAATATGTATCCATAAGGCCTGTGCACAAAATAAAATGGCAAATTTGGGCTTAAAGTAATGTAATACACAGGGGTTTTAAAGAGAAACAGTGTTGTATGTTAAAGCTTAACAGACCTTATTGCAAAAATTGTGCTTTAGAAGGAACACTCGAGGGGCGCCTGGGTGGCTCAGTTGGTTAAGCATCTGACTCTTGATTTTGGCTCAGGTCATGATCTCACGGTTTGGTTTGTGAGATCAGGCCCCTGGTCGGGCTCTGTGCTGACAGTGGGGAGCCTGCTTGGGATATTCTCTCATTCTCTCTCTCTCTCTCTCTCTCTCTCTCTCAATAAATAAAATAAACTTAGAAGAAAAAAAAAGACTTGAAACCACAGTAGTGCAAATTGACGAGAATAGATTTGGAAATGAAGAGCTACATTGATAGGGGCACCTGGCTGGCTCAGACAGTGGAGCATGCGACTCTTGATCTCAAGGTTGTGAGTTCAAGCCCCACATTGGATATAGAGATTGCTTCAAAATAAAATCTTTAAAAAGAAGAAAAAGAGCTATATTGATAAAATATTGGTGGGATCACAGGATTTTTCATTTTAAAACTGTTCAAAGCTAGGTTAAGTATTTCGAGAATGAAGGACTTCAGACACTCAAATAGGTCATCGTTGCTCAGGGTCGAAGCAAGTCTGGCTGTGCCTTTCCCTCCAGTTCTCTGGCCACGTCCTCCATTGGCTGGACGGGTCCCCGTGTGCAGAGGTCAGGAGAGCCTGGGAAATGCAGTTCTCTGTGACAGAGAGCAGAGCAGGGGTGGAAGGGCCTGGATCTCGACCCCTGCGGTGACCTCCACCCATCCTCACCCCATGAGCAAGAGCACCTGGAGGAGGTTCTCAGGCCGGCAGCAATCAGGCAGCTTAAGGGTTGAGGCACGTAGGATCGCTTAGCATGTGCCTGTCCCTTGGAAACGCTCCTGCTTTCTCACCTGGGGCCCTGAAATTCATGCCTTCCAAAATTCCACCACCATCACCCATCCGCCGAGTTTTGGTACCATTCAAGGTCCAGTTCGCCGTATCTTCTGTGAAGCCTTTCCTCATTTCCAAAGTGGCTGAGCTTGCTCTAGTTATTGCCTCTCTTAAAACCACTGGGGATTTGATGGGTCTGGTTACCTATGTACTTAATCTTATTCCTGAATTAGACTATCAGAGTTAGAGCCCAATCTTCCCAATTGATAAGAAAAGAGTTGCTGTTAGTCGTATTAACATTGAATGCCCCACCACTGGGCTAGGGGCTTTTATATGGGCCATTCATTCAACTAACAGTTCATTCTTTCACCCATTTTATTTTATGTAGAGAAAATTTTTTAATGTTTATTTTTTAGAGAGACCAAGTGTGAGTGGGGGAGAGGCATAGAGAGAGAGGAAGACACAGAATCCTAAGCAGACTCCAGGCTCTGAGTTGTCAGCACAGAGTCCGATGCAGGGCTCAAACCCAGGAACCATGAGATCGTCACCTGAGCCTAAGTCAGACGCTTAACCGACTGAGCCACCCAGATGCCTTTCTTGAACCCATTTTAAACTTTTTTTTTTAATGTTTATTTTTGACAGAGAGAGACAGAGCATGAGCAGGGGAGGGGCAGAGAGAGAGGGAGACACAGACTCCAAAGCAAGCTCCAGGCTGCAAGCTGTCAGCACAGAGCCCGACAAGGGGCTCGAACTCACAGACCGCGAGACCATGACCTGAGCCGAAGTCGGATGCTCAACCAACTGAGCCACCCATATGCCCTTCTTGAGCCCATTGTGAAGACCATGCCCGTTTCCCATAGGTTTTTCTTATGTGATGCTCCCAGTCACCCTGGAGTGATCTGTGAGTGGCAAGTGTGGATCAGAAAGTTTTGGGAATTAGTACAAATCACCCTCATTCTAGGCTCTAGGTTCTAGAGTCTGGGGGTCTATCATGAATACAAGAGACAAATCATTGTCCTAATGGAGATTTCATAATGCCCAAGTGCTATTTCCAGACCACATTTATGAAACCAAACAATCCTGAAGCCAGAGAGCCAATGCTCAGCTTAAATGTCACGGGGTGTCTTAGCTCTGAGCGTGTGGTCTTTCATCTCATTGTTTCCTCCCCCATGTCCCCAGGAGAGCTCTGTCCCCGAAGCCACGCTGCGGATTCCATTAGCACATTGTAGGCACTTACAGGACAGGGATCCTATTTTTACACTCTTTATTTTCTTTATGCCAGTCCCCTTTTATTACATGTACCTGAAACATTCAGCAAGAGAAGGCAACCAGCACTTTCACTTCTCACACATTCTGCCAAATCAGCTCCTATCAGAAGTGGTGATCAGAGTCCCTGCCGTAGCTGCCTCTGAAACGGCTGAGCCACACAGCCACAGCACTTCTCCGCCTGCAGGACTTTCTCTCTGGGCCCATCAAGTGGACCCCTGGGATAGAGTGGAATTCCATTTTTCAAGGCTTGTATGACTAGAAGCTATTAGTACTGCCTTCCTAACCCTCAGTTTACAATCTGAAATGGGAATCTAGAGTTTGTGGGATTAAGGATTATTCCCCTGTAATATGTAGTGTGACCCAAGCCTCATTTGATCATATGGACCAGATAAGGAAACTGAGGCTAATGAATTTCAGTCATTAATCTTTCGTTTGGGTCTCAACTCTGCCAACCCCAGTATGGCACAACAAACTTCTTCCTACTGTGCAAATGTCCTAAAAATTGAATATGTATCAGAATCAGCTGGGAGGGAGTTGTTAAAACCTACTGCTGACTCCACCACAGAGTCTGGACAGGATCCTAAGAATCTGTATTTCTAACAGGCTTCTGGGTGCTGCTGCTGCTGCTGTTGCTGTTCTAGGGACCAGGCTTTGAGAATGGCTGTACAGTGTGATGTTGGGAAGCAAAAAAAAAAAATGAAGTCTTCTGTTAACATAAGTTTTGAGAACTTACAATCTGAGAAAAACATGGTTATCCTGGTTTATGTGTGTGCCTTAGTTTAAGGCAACTCAGAGACTTCAGAGTAAAAAAGCAAATTCAAAACTACAGATTTGCATTATCAAAACAATCACATCTGTGTGCCAGGAAAATTGCGTCAGGGAAGACCAAGTTTCTCGCCTCATAGAAAGTACGGTCAACTGGGACAGATGGCACCTGCTTTTTTTTTTTTTTAATTTTTTGGAATGTTGTATTTATTTTTGAGAGAGAGAGAGAGAGAATATGAGTGGGGAAGGGGTAGAGAGAGAGGGAGACACAGAATCCAAAGCAAGCTCCAGGCTCTGAGTTGTCAGCACAGAGCCGGATGCGGGGCTTGAACTCATGAATCGTGAGATCATGACCTGAGCCAATGTCAGATGCTTAACTGACTGAGCCACCCAGGTGCCCTCAGCACCTGCTTCTTTAATATAACATCAGGTGTGTCAAAGAGAAACAAGAGACCAGAGGCCTCTTTGAATAAACTTGGAAAAGGAAAGCCTTTCTGAGAAGACCCCTTCTTTGAAGCAGATTCCTGGATAGAATGAGGGGTTGAGCCTTGCACTTTTCTGGAACTATTGTCCTGGTGGAGGAAACAGCAAGGCAAAGGCCTTGAGGTAGGAGGATGCCCGATGTGCCCAGTGAATGGAGAGAGAGCTACAGGTGAGGTCAAAATGGAAGCCAGACATACTCACGTAAAGCCTGGTGGGCCATTGGAAGGACTTTGGATGGAACCCTGATTCTGAATACTTCGTTTCCTTGATTTATTTTAATATGGTTTAGTATCCTTCTTTCCCCCTCCAGAAATAGGTCTTACCAAAAGAATGCAATTAAAGGATAGGTGATTTTAGGTGTTTGGGAGATGCTGAAGCTCTCAAGGGATTGTGGACAGCTGGTTATTTTCATGAAGTATTTCTGAACCTCACTGACCATAGTGACCCCTCTCTGGGAAATAAAGGGGTTTAGAAGGAAAGGAGGAGATATGGATTTATTAGGGACAAACTGCTCTTAGAGTCAGAATTCAAGTCCTGCTCTTTTACACTTTTCCTAACCTCTGAGCCTCAGTTTCTTCATCTGTGAAATGAGGATGGTAGATCAGCCCATCCTTCTGGAACCTTCTAAGACTCTGGGATTCTGGGACTCTGGGTGTGGCTAGTGCCAGAGTTTGGTGTGTGGTCATTTCTTTGTTAGGCATGGTGGTTTGCTTGATTTGGGGAGTGAAAATTGATTGCAGAGACATTGGAAGGAATTGGAGGTCTGGTGAGGTGGCCAGCCTGTTGCATTCTTGACCTCATCCTGCCAGCCCTTTTGGGATTGGGACCTGGGGCAGCGGAGAAGGGCAGCAGTTTGGTTTGAGAGAAATTCTCTATGAATGAATATGCTGAAAAAAATCAACGTCTTCTAAAAGGAACCTTGTGAGTTTGTATTTCCTCCAAATATATGTTTCAGCTGGTAGTCAGAAACCAGAAGAATTGTTATTACTCTCAAAGATAGAAGGAACTTTCCAGGCCATCACTCACAGGCTTCTGAACAGCAACACTCAAATCCCCTTCGGGTTAAGAGCCCTGAGAAATATTCCAGCCTTTCCTAGCCACTGGAAAGTACCAGCAACCCTAGTCTGCCCCAGTGAGAAACCTGTATTTGTGTTTTTGGCCAAATACTTCCATTTTTTAGTTTAAGCACTATTTTTTAAAGAGCAGCACAGCCAGTAAGTTATATAGTGCTTCACAGTTTGCAAGTGATTTAACAAAATAGTGGAATTTCTCAGCATGGTGATAAAGGGCCAGTTCTGAGGCAGAGTGCCCCGGTTAGAATCCAACCTCCCCGCCTTGTTCGTCCTGGGAATTTGGCCAAGTTACTAAACTTCTCTGTGCCTTAGTTTCCTTCCTTTTCTGGAAAATGGGGATGATAATAGTTACCCTCCCACAGGCTGGTTGGGGGATGTAATGAGTAAAAACCATAATGCATTGTGGAAGGCAGGGGTGCCCGAGGGAGAGAGAAAGACACATTGGGAGCCACAAAACTCTTAAGCACAGAAACCTTGGGAACTTTCCAAGTGACAAAAGCAGAGAAATTCCTAATATCAATAAGCAGCAAAGGGATCAAAGTAGTATTATGTAAATCTTCAGGCTGTTCTGTTTGTGCCTTTCAGTTATTTCTCTGCGGACGGGCCCAGCTGAGTTTTATAAGCAGAGTTAAACATTTCCTATTATGATGAAACTTAAAACAGCATCGATTCCTTTTTTGTGGAACATATCCACGAGATTGTTTTTAAGGCTCAGGGAAATCATGTCTTCAAAAGAACTTTGAAACAATGGGCACCTTGGTAAAAATGATGGTGGGAGCTTTGCAACTTGTCCTCCACTTAGAGCAGCGCATCTCCAGTTGGAATGTGCACGTGGCTCAGCTGGAAACTTGTAAAACAGCCTCGGGTTCTGTGGACGTGGGATGGGAACTGGGAGCCTGCGTTTCTAATGAGCTCCTGGGCCGCCAAGTACTCTGAGTCACCAAGACGTAGGCTCTCGAAGAGCGGTCACTTCGGCTACACTGGGATCCGGAGAGCCACCCTGCTGTATCCCTGGGCAGTGACGCCTGTCCCTGTCACTGGACCAGGGATCAGAGGAGTGGGTAAAAGATTTTCATACCCTTCCCTCCACTGAATTCTTGACCCATCTGAAGAGAGAATCAAGTCAACAAAATCTCTCAGAAGATTCACTGCCGTATAGACTCTTGAATGCCCTCTCTTATCTTTAAAAGGAAAGGCTACACTTTTTAATGAGTAAAAGTCCACACAAAGACAAAGCCAGCGGATACTCCGAATTTGTTTTGCATTCACTCTTTTATATTCCTCCAAGGGGAAGTTTCAGCCGATAATTAACTGAAATAACTACTTCAAAGGGTTCATTAAGAAAGACTTAAATGTTTCTTCTCTGGAAAATTTAGGTTGCAGTTAAATTCTCATCTCTTAAATTAAAATTTGCCAAACAGTAACAAGTCTCGGCTAGAACGTAGAACAACTGGAGCCCTTGTGTGTTGTTGCTGGGATTTTGAAATGGTGCTGCGGCTTCAGAAAATAGCTTAGCAGCTCCCCGGAGAGTTCAGCAGGGTTACCACTGGCCCAGCAATTCCACTCCTAGGTATATACCCACTAGGATTAAAAACTGGTATCCATACAAACACTTGTTAGGTGAATTTTCTAGTAGCATGGTTCATAGTAATCAAAAAGTAGAAACAACCCAAATGTCCATAACCAACAAATAGATAAAGAAAATGTGATATATACATACAATGGAATTTTAAGTTTATTTATTTATTTAGAGAGAGAGTGCTCACTTCAGGAAAGCAGAGAGAGAGAGACAGAGACAGAGACAGAGACAGAAAATCCCATGCTGGCTCTGCACTGACAGCCCCAATGTGGGGCTCGAACTCATGAACCATGAGATCATGACCTGAGTCGAAATCAAGAGTCAGACACTTAACCAGCTGAGCCACCCAGGTGCCTTAAGGAAGGAAAGAAGTACCAATAGATGCTACAATACAGATGGACCTTGAAAACATGCCAAATGAAAGAAGCCAGGCACAAAAGACCACATATTACATGATTCTGTCTTTGTGAAACATCTAGAATAGGCAAATCCATAGAGCCATAAAGTAGAGTAGTGATTGCCAAGGGCTGGGGGTACATGGGAATAGGAAGTGACTGCTGACTGACATGTAAATTTTTTAGGGCAGTGAAAATGCTCTGGAATTAGATAATGATGTTGGTTGCACAACTCTTTCAATATACTGAAAACAACTGAATTGTACATTCTAAAATGGTGAATTTTTTGGTCTGTGAATTCTGTCTCAATAAAAAGATTAAAATCTGCTCATGTTGTTTTCTCAGTGTTTGTTTTAATAGAATTTTAGCATTATACATTTGTTTTTAATGGTTCATCAGAGTTTCTCAACTATTGACATTTTGACATATTGACATTATTGACATTTTGGACTAGATAATTATTGGGGGAGGGAGGGGGCTGTCCTGTGCGTTGTAGGATTTTAACAGCGTCTCTGGCCTTTCTGCATTAGATGCCAGTAGAATCTTCCCACCGCCCACCCCCACCCCCACCCCGTGAATAATTAAAAATATCTCCAGACGTTGCCAAATGTGCCCTGGGCGGGACAAAATCTCCCCCAGTTAAGAGCCACTGGTTTATCTTTAGACTTCCCACTAAAAGCCGAGATCCATGAGGGCTTTGTTTTATTTACCACGTGTTTCTCAGTGCTTAGAATAGTGGCTGGCATGTAAATACCCTGGTATCGTAATACAAATGTATGAATGATTTGGTATATTTAGCTCTAGCAGAAATATGAAAACTATCCCATACTTGGGTTAGCTCCAGTGCCCTAGAATTAACATTGTCAAGACTACGTTTTGGGGTGAGGGGTGGCGTTAATCAACCTATACGACTTTGCCTACCCCCTCTCACCCACAACTGCAGACTCCCTTTAGAGGTGTTTTCTCATACCAGCCGTCCAAGCACACAGGCTATCGGAGGCCACCACCCATGCTCTTCATTACTTGTGTGCTGGCCTGGGGCACCATCTGCGCTCTAAGCCTGCAGTAACCCCTGGGGGCCCACCTGCAATCCGGACGGGGTGGTCCCCAACCCACCAGTCACCTGGCCTGCCACCACCGAGGATGGCTACACCTATCAGTCACTGCATAAGAAAAGAAACCTACTCACTGTCATTTACAAATCCAGATTCTGCCAATGACTAATCATGTTTTTCCACCTGACCGAACCCAACTTTTCACTGGAGTCTCTTATTAAAAGTTGGCTGTGCTTCTTGTTCACATTCAGAGACTAAATGCTAATGATTCACTGCTGCCAAATCCTGCTTTGAGGATTATCACTTCCGTCAAAGGTGCCAGAATGTTAGCAGCTCAAGTGCGAGCTTCGGACAAAGCTGGTCTTGGATGGCTTTTTTGTCGTCTGTGGCTGCCTACAACTTTGTTCCCTAGAGTTTCCATTCAGGAGAGATGCACATAGGTTTTATTCTTTCCCTTTCCTTTTTTCATTTCTTAAGCACTGGTGGTTCTAATTTAACCTCTATTAGCCTGTCTTTTCTGAACGTTGAAACAAATCCTTTTATTAAGCAACATGACCTGGACTCTCTGACTTGCCTTGTGTTGGTGAGGCTGTAACAGTTGGTGGTTTTTTTCTTTTTTGGTGATGGTGGTGGGGGGGAGGGCGGTATTTACTATGTGCCTCACATTTTGCTAAGTGCTTTTATGTAGAAGTCGTTTACTCTTCAAAGCCCCTTTTACAGATGTGGAAACCGAGATACCAAGACCTTGCCTGAGATCACACGCCAATAAGTGGCAAAGCACAGATTGAAATCCAGTTAGTCTGAGTCCTTAAATAATTACATGCCTTACCTCCCCAATATTACATTTCCTGTCAAACTTTCTCATCTGATTACATCTATACATGTCCTTCCTCCAAGTTTTAATAAAGCTGTAATGTTAGAAGTTTTAATTTTTCAAAATCATGGCTTTGAGGAATAAGGGCCAGATTTTCTGAGGCTAAAACTAAAATGACGGGTTGTCCAAGTTAAATACACCACCAGCACAGCAACACCGATGCAATTTTCCCATCTTGCCCTTCTGTACAATGGCATTTACCCTACTCCTGATTAAGAGGTTTTTTTCTAGGCACAGGGAGGGGGCAGTGAGAGAAAGAAGACGCACTTTATCTTCCAGCAGCTTTCTCTCTGAGGACGATTAGCAAAATGACACGTCTCTTGTTGGTTGTTGTTCAAGTGTAAGGTAACCAGATCTTAGTGCTACCATTTATGTTAAGGAGATGGGTTGTTGGGGAGTTGCTGACAGTCATGTCATTGTCTGGTTTGTGCCTTATTTCTTCTGCATTTGTACAGCTTGCATAAAAACAAGACAAAGCTAGGGGTATCTGATAGCATGCAACTCTTGATCTTGAAGGTGTGAGTGCAAGCCCCATGTTGGGTGTAGAGATTACTTAAAAATAAATAAATAGAAGTTAAAAATTAAAAAAAAAAGAAAGCTAAATCAGTACACTGACCATTTTGGTTTTCTTTTATGTGGTTTGGTTTAGCATACTCGGGTTATAGATCCTTTGTCCCAAGTTAGGTAGTAAAGTGATTTTCGGACTAAAATTCTATGGCAATGACACATTAATAGATAAAAAATAGGTTATTTTAAGGAGTTAATCAGAGTGGTCAGTAGATAACAAAATACATGTCTTGATGGTTATTTTATATTTTCTCTTTCTAAATCCAAACCACAGACTTTTTTTTATAGTGCGTTAAAGAGTGGTATATATAGTTAGTAGATATGGATTGTATAGAGTACTGTACAATATACTATATATACAGAGAGAGTGTAGAATATAGCATGTGCTATTGAAGATTTTACTAGACCTTCTTTTACTTCCAGTTCACTACCAAGAACCTTGTTATTCCACAGGATGTGCACATAGAAACTTTGGAAGGCTTTCCCAATTTGAGAACACAGTTGTAGCAGGTACAACTGTATGTGCTCACATATGTTATGGATAGGGTATTGGTTATTCTTTCAAGACCAAATCCAGTTTAAAATCTGAATTTTAGCATTTCTTTATTGCATTGTGACTTATTCTAGACTGCGTGTGGCTCACATTTAAGTCCGTTGTTTTTCTGATCCTTTGAGAGGTGTATTCTTGTACCTTTTAAACTAATTCCTACTCTGGCCTAACATTATATCAGAAGCCCCATATCATATTCTGTGTAAGTTAAGTGATTTGGCACATTCTCCTGTCAAAACATTTTAGCCCAAATGCCCCAAACTCTTAAGTAAAGCTACTCAATTACATGTGAGGTGAAACATTTTTTTTAAAGCCTGAATTTGCCTGTATAAATATTTAATCAAATAATATCCAGAGGAACCTGACAGTTCGTCCTGTGGATGATCACACACAGAATACCCAACATTCAAGGTCCCAGTAGGAAACAGCACCCTCTGACAGGATAATTAATTACCCTCTAAGAAAGGAACTATTTACAAAATCGTGGTCAGATTTAAACCAGCAGGGTTGGGAAAGCAGCCCTGGGCCAATAGCAGTGGGATCTATTTCAACGTCCTTGTGCTCCCTGCCCCCCAACCTGCAAGGGCCTGGAGAGAGAGCAGTTACCAAAACCCAGACAGAGCTGCGACTGTAGCTTTAGGAGAACCGGCCCCCAGAGCTGTGAACTTCATGGAGGAAGTAGAGGAGAGCCATGACTGCCAGTGTGTGGCCTGGCAGGGGGAGAGTAGAGGGGATAATGCCCCGAACTCTTTCTTCTCCTCTTCCTGTCTCTTGTAGTGCCTCCCATTCATTGAACCCAACTAGAAGCCAACGGACGAGGCAGCCCATTGGATGCAGTCCATAAGAGATCTGCTTCCTGGGCCACTGACCCAGGGGATAAAGGTGGAGGGCAAATCTGGAGGGGCAAACAGATGATGCACAGCATTAGTAATTATTCCCTGCGAGCAAACTTACGTGTCATGTTTCTTGGCTTTGCTCTTGTTTCCTGGAAGTGCCTACTCAGAATAATGATACATAGTGGAGCTCCTTGTCTGTCTGGAAAAATGAATTAGAAACTTCGGGCTAAAATGGTCAACTCTTCCTTTTTCTGCTTTTCATGCTTTTATCCCCTTTCTTTGAGAAACATCTTGAAATCGTGATATATTTAATTGAATCACATCAATTAAGAAAGATTTTACTAGCTCAAAACATGAGATTATGCAGTGTAAAATTAGAAGCATGAATATCTTATATAAGCAGCTATCTATATAAGCAGCCATTTCTAGTTATTTGTACTTTGTTGATTTTATTTATAAGAGTGGTGAGTGCTTAAAGTTTATGTGAAATATATGAGGATAAAATTATGAATTGTGAAAAGACTCTTATTATTCTGTTTTCTCCGTAGGACACAATATTCTACAGGAGAATTAGTTGGAGAGTTCCTAGAATAGAAGGGAGAAAAATCACCCCCTGATCTAAACTGTAATGAGAGAGACAGGGTGAAACAAAGCCTCATACACACACACACACACACACACACACACACACACACACACAATTTATTAAAGCATATGCAGTGACACCATCATTAACTGGATCCCTCAATGAAATGTGTTACAGCCATCAATCATGTGTTGATTTGGGTTGATATAAGGGCTTTTGTTTTAAAAAACAGAAATGTCCAAAAAAGTTTCTATCCTAGGATTGCATTTTGAACCCACCTGCCTAACACGTCACTTTTCCTGCCTTGTTACAATTATTAACCTTCCAAATAATGATCCTAAAACCCTACAGCTCCCAAGTCATCCAGAGAATAGCATGTTGCATTCATTAGATTCCACCTATCAATGTACAGTAGTAGCTTGCAGTAATGCATCCTTGTCACATGTGTCTGCAATTTCAACCCCTGATAACTATAGTGTGCAATCCAGAGAAACTCCGAGAAGCCTCAGAGTAGAAAAAATATAAAAAACGTGGTGGGAGGTGGGAGGTTATAACTAGAAGGGACACATGGAGAGCTTTCTGGGGTACCAACAGGAGATGCGAGGAGAAGTTATGGGTCTCTGGCCAGGTTCTGTTTCCTTGTATGAAAATAAAATGGGCATGTTCCATTTATAAAAATTTAACAGCCCATACAATTGTGAAGTTTTCTTTTCATACGTTATACTTCAATCAAAAGCTATATAATCTACACATGTGTATGTTTGTGTGTGTGTGTGTGTGTGCGTGCGTGCGTGCATGCATTAATTACTTATCCCTGTACTTTTATCTTTTTTTTTTTTTACTTTTTTTTTTTTTTTAACGTTTATTAATTTTTTGAGACAGAGAGAAACAGAGCATGAACGGGGGAGGGTCAGAGAGAGAGGGAGACACAGAATCGGAAACAGGCTCCAGGCTCTGAGCTGTCAGCACAGAGCCCGACGCGGGGCTCGAACTCACGGACCGCGAGATCGTGACCTGAGCCGAAGTCGGACGCCCAACCGACAGAGCCACCCAGGCGCCCCCCTGTACTTTTATCTTAAACATAGGATATGGCTGTCTTCTTGTCCAGATAGTTTTGATTTAGTTCTTCCCTGGTCATAGTTGATGGCAGAGTAGACATCTTAGAAGCAGACACACAAACATTAAGAAAAGATAATATTAATGAATATTAGGTCTTAATAATCTGGGGCATTTAGATTAATAGCTTGAAAGCAGAGATCGATAATTGAGGCTCTTAGTGGTGACTTCATGTCTTCAAGGGCAATTAAATTATGTGACATACACTGTTCCTAATGCTGAAAAAGTTTTAGAGACATTCCAACAAGATCAGTTAAAATAAACCATTCACAGCTTAAATGCGAAGTTTACATAATGTAAATTCAGTGTGCCCAACAATGCTGAAAGCAGAGCTACGGTACTGCCTTTTAGGGAGGTTATTTCGGTCCTTGGTCCTTGTTGAGTTGTATTTAATCAGGAATTCCATTTAAACAAGTTACCACATTCCCAAGTCACTCCACATGATCCAGGTTTGACTGTAATGTGAAAACACCTACAAAGTAGATTTGGCTGTAAGGAAACATTACACGTAAATTGCTGCACAGGGGCAGAAGTAGTTTGTGTGATTAGAGCCAATCAAGCTAAAATAATAGAATGTTGTCAGAGGTGGAGGAAACATCAGATACCATCTGACTCAATCCTCGTAATTTACAGTGAAGGAAATGTAGGTTCAGAGAGGTTAAATTGACTTACTAAAGGTACGCGGGTAAAGTATGGCTGATTTGCAATCAAAACTGAAGTGTCCACATTTGCTGATCTGTCCACATTCACTGAGCCTCATCCTTCAGAGAAGAGGCGTGTGGTCAAGATGACTTGGGTTTTAATTGTGTAGCTCTTGGATTTGCTATTTGGGTGTGACCCTGGGCCCCAGTTATAGGTTCTTTCCTGGGAAAAAATACAACCTGGTTGTTCACTGACAGGTAAGATGCTGCATGGCAAGTAAGCTGAGAAAGTAACTCCCCAAAACAGAACTGGGGCAGGAGAAGAAATGGAAGGCTCATTAACCTCTCTCCATAGGAGGGAGCCCTTCCCAAGGTTCTTGGCCTTCTCACCCTCTGGGCCTGAATGCCCAGTGGAATTATGCTTTGCTTCTGCCTGTAGAAGTGCCCTTCACCCTTGGGATCTGCAAAGGGTGATTGGTATGGCATTTGGATGTTATCCCTTCATTTAATGGCAAGTCTATACATACCGAGCATGGTTGTTACGCCCAAGTGTCATTGAATACTGGAGCCTAATTGTGGGCTTTCTTTCATGTTGTTTGCACCTGCCTGGGCATAGACACCTGCCATATAATGGAGATAGTGATAGGACTCATCTTAAAGGCTGTTATAAGATTGAAAAGAGACGATGTATGCAAGTGGGTAGTAAGATGGTTGGCACACATTAGCCACTAACAAAAGTTGTGTCCAACTGCTGTTATTCAGCTACAGCACAACAATGGATTTGACATTAATCTTGTCCAAGAACTTTGGCCATCGTTTGACTCAGACAAGTTTCTCTTTATATAGAGTATTACTTGAAAATAATGGCTTTGCTGAAAGCACTAGACAACAGAAAAAAAGTTGAAAAATTACTTACTATTTAGGAATTGAATCTAGTTTGAGCTCTCTTGTTTCTTAAAGAGACAAATAAATAATGTAGTTGAATCTTTTTTTATTATTATTTTAGAGACAGCACAAAGGGGGAGAGAGAGACAGACCCTCAAGCAGGCTCCATGCTCAGCATGGAGCCCAATGCAAAGGCTTAGTCCCATGACCCAGGGACCATGACCAGAGCCAAAACCAAGAATCGGACTCTCAACCAACTGAGCCACCCAGGCACCCCATAAAGACCCCAAGCCTGGTTTTTAGGTTGGAAAACCTAAGATCTAGGTCCTGCTCTATTACTTAATAAAAAGTGTCAATGAGCGAATTATCAGACCACTTTGAGCCTCAGTTTCTTCATCTTTAAAATGAGATTGATAATAATATCTACTCCCTAGGTGGTTGTGGAGCTCAGGTGAGAGAAAATGTACATGAGGAGGCAAAACAAAACATTGTTGGAGATGAACTCCAAAGAGTGGAAATCTTAAGGCAATTGTGTTTACCTCTTTTCCAGCTTTCATCTTGCTGCTACAAAAGGGCATGTGGAATGCCTCAGGGTCATGGTTACACATGGCGTGGATGTGACTGCCCAAGATACTGCCGGTACGTGGTCTTTATCTCTTAAGTGAACAGGCCAGCACAAGAGTAGGTATCACAAAGATGAGACATATTCATTGTGGGGAATTTCCGATCTACAGACACGCCAAAAGAAGAACATAGAATCACCTCTAATGACTAGTTCTGACATGGTTTCATCATTTGTGCCAAGTATTTTCCTCTTCTATGTGCTCAACTAGAAACTGTATGCTTCTTATCCTCCATTTTAAAATATTATTTTTAAGGTTACATGTATGGACCAAGCAGTATTTTTGTTTTTATGCATCATAGCATGAGATGATAAATGCAGTGAATTGTGGTGTTGTTTTTTTTTAATGTTTATTTTAGAGAGAGCACACATGTGACTTGGGAGAGGAGCAGAGACAGAGAGGGAGAGAGAGAATCCCAAGCAGGCTCTGCACTAATAGCTAATAGCACAGAGCCTGATGCAGGGCTCATCCTGACAAACTCGTGAGATCACGACCCAAGCCAAAATCAAGAGTCAGATGCTTAACCGACTGATCCACCCAGATGCCCCAATGCAATGAGTTGTTCAGGAGCTCATTTTGTTAGCTAACTGAGATGTGCTGTGTGAGAGAAGCTGTGATCCTCATCTGGACCAGCTGCCCGTGGTCCTCACCCCTTACTGTGCTTTAGTGCATCTGAGTCACTTAGGAACTGGGGAAAGGTAAGGCTGGGAGAGAAAAAAGAAGAAAGAAAAGAATAAAGAGCACACACACACACACACACACACACCCCACACCCCACACCCCACACCCCACACCCCACACACATATATACCCATGCTCTATCCTCTGAGATTCAGATTCCATTGTCTGAAGGTTGCCAGTGACCGGTATTTTTATTAAGTAATTCTAATGTGAAGCCAATGTTGATAAATGATGAACAAAGCAAATGGAGAGAAAGTGTAGTCCTATCTTTTGTGAACATTGTTCTACAGGAAGGAGCCCACAGGATCTCCAGCCCAGGGTTCTGCCCCTGCCGGTCATACCAAAGGATCAAAGCAACTACTGATGGCTTTTCATTTCTCTGTTGTACTTAAAAATCTATGCCTTCTAACAGGGTTTTGTTAGTTTTTACTGGAATATGAAATCAGTCTATTTTCATAGTCTTTATCTAGACCACGCATTAATTCATAATGGATCCCTTTTATTCCTCCCAGTACCCTGGCGACCTGAGAGTAGTCTTCTTGGAGGGGGGAGGTCAGTCAGGTATTGTGAGAGTGCTCTTATTACTCAAAATATGGTTGGAACACTTTGTTTCAGAATTATTTTCAAAAAATCTATGGCATTATTATTACTATTATTTTTTTTTAATCTCAGGGGAATTTTATCCTTTGACAATAGATTTGTTTTTTTTAGGATAGGCCAAAAGCCACTTGAAGTCAAGTCAGGTAAATGAGGTATCAAACTGGTGAGACCATTTTTGTCAAAAATAGGGAGTGATTGGGGCGCCTGGGTGGCGCAGTCGGTTAAGCGTCCGACTTCAGCCAGGTCACGATCTCGCAGTCCGTGAGTTCGAGCCCCGTGTCAGGCTCTGGGCTGATGGCTCGGAGCCTGGAGCCTGTTTCCGATTCTGTGTCTCCCTCTCTCTCTGCCCCTCCCCCGTTCATGCTCTGTCTCTCTCTGTCCCAAAAATAAATTAAAAAAAAAAAAAAAATAGGGAGTGATTAAAGTAACGGAATGATTTTCCTGAGCAGTACCACAGAAAGTTCCAAAAAAAATACTTTGAGAAATGGCAATACCAGTGGAAAAATGGTTTCCTTAAGTGACTATCTTAAAGGAAATACTAATTTATGTTGCACTAGTTAAAGTGATCTTTAATCCCAAAACCTATTTTGTTTGTTTATTGGTTTTTTTTAATTTTAAAAAATATTTATATTTGAGAGAGCACAAGTCGGGGAGGGGTAGAGAGAGACAGAGACAGAATCTGAAGCAGGCTCCAGGCTCTGAGCTATCACCTCAGAGCCCGATGCATGGCTCAAACTGACAAACCGTTAGATCGTGACCTGAGCTGAAGTCAGATGCTTAACTGACTGAGCCACCCAGGCGCCCCTGTTTGTTTATTGTTATTACCTTAAAAGTCATGCCACACACACACAAGGGCAGTACGATTAGGTAAAGTACCCTTGATGAGAAATATGTTTTCTTCAGTAGATGGGGTTTCCTCTCTAAGAAAATCCTAATCTAAAGGAATTAGCTTAAAGTAAATAAATTGGAACTACAATACAGATTCGTTTCATTATATTTGATGTTAAGAAATAGATCAGCCAGGAGTGTCATTATTTCTAGTGTAACCAAATGTCTCTTCCCCTCTATGTTTTTGTTATAGGGAAAAATATGTTTCTCTAATGCTCGTTGTAAAAAATTAGGGAAATACAGAAAACTACAAAGAAGTTAACCGGTGCCTCTACTCCTAACAAGAGAAGTTTTACTCTTTTGCTATATTTCCTTCCAAATTTTTCCTGGCACATTTTTACATAGTTGAGATCACATTATATAATAAACTCTACATGCTTGTCTTTTTTTTTTTTTTTTTAAGTCCACCAGTATCATTTCTAACACTTAAAGCTCTTAAGATTTTTGTGCCATATAACACATTGGGTAGAGTCTGTGTTTCCTACCAGAGCCCTAACTCCTGACACCAGAGCCTGGTAAAGTGTCGGGCCTTGAGGCCCGGACACCCCAGTGTGGTGCCAACTTGCTAGCCGACTGAGACGAGGAGGGGACACTGCAGATTACTCCAGCCTGCTTCTCTGCACCTGGCAGTGGGAACTGCCACAGTCCATCCTTTTTTTTTTTTTTAAATGTTTATTTTTGAGAGAGAGAGAGAGAGAGAGAGAGACAAGGAGTGTGAGCAGGGAGGGGCAGAGAGAGAGGGAGACACAGAATCCGAAACGGGCTCCAGGCTCTGAGCTGTCAGCACAGAGCCCGACGCGGGGGTCGAGCCCACAAGCTGTGAGATCATGACCTGAGCCGCAGTCGGACACCCAACCGACTAAGCCACCCAGGCGCCCCCATCTGGTTTTTTTAATGTTTATTTACTTTTGAGAGGGAGAGTGTAGCGGGGGAAGGGCAGAGAGAGGGGGACAGAGGATCTGAAGTAGGCTCCACGCTCAACAGAGAGCCGATGTGGGGTTTGAACTCCTGAACCGCAAGATCATGACCTGAACTGAAGTCGGCCACTCACCTGACTGAACCACCCAGGCACCCCTCCATTTAAAATGTATATATGTATGTATATATATAAATTGGTGGACTCCACGGCATTTATGGGCCCAGAACATTGTCCAAATGTACGATGAGTTGAAAATGTCTCAGAGCCACCAGTCACTTCCCTCCCTGCTAACATTTTCAGCAATGAGGGTACACTGTGGTCTCTGGACTGATTGTTTTCCTTTTGTCTGAATGAGGCGCCAACTTCTCATGATTTCTTAAAAGCGTGCAAAGAGAATGTAGGAACGAAGGAAGAGGCTTCAAGGAAAATGTGCATGGAAATGTTGATTATGTTATCTAGACCAGTGCTTCTCAGGCTCTTTCCCATCACCCACCCCTTTCTTCTTCTCTCAAGAAAGCAGAGCAGAATCCATCAGTCACCATGCCTCACCTTAATGTGATCATCATTAGTCCAAAACATTTTTTATGGTGGTTAAGGGATGAATTAAATGGCTCAGCTCTTAGAGGTGTTGTCTTTTCAATAAACCTACTTAAATATTGACACGCTGTTACTGAGGAACGGTCCTCTTCAAAAATCACTGACAACTGGTACAAAAATCTGTGACCATAAATCTTACTACCCTGTAGAATTTTCAGAAAAACAAAAACAAAGCCTGCTTTCAAAATATACACTGACCCTTTTTATTAGTTGTATCCACCAAGCATATAGGATGGTCAAATCGGTATAATTTCCCACTTTTTAAACTGGGGACTAGATATAAGTTATAAAAGCAGAGCGTTTTTAACATTTATTTTTTAACAACTATCTTTCCCTATGAAATATTTGGAAGTCTGACCAGAGAATTTTTATGGCTGCTTTACAAGCAACTTATGAGCAAAGCACTGTCAGAGGATAGGGCCTTGGTATAATTTCAATACGACAACAATCACATCATTTTCGATGGTCTTTGAGGCTTCCACAAGACGGTCAGTGTGGGCATCTCCACACCCAGTTCACAGTGAGAGCTCGCTGCGTTTGGCTCCTCGATTATCATGATTATTGCTACTTTACCCACATCACCTTATCACCTTTATTATCTTTTACACATGAGGCTTTTGAAAAGGTTTCACATCTTTATTTATTGTTTTTTAATTTTTCTTAATGTTTACTTTTGAGAGAGAGAGAATATGAGCGGGGGAGGGGCAGAGGGAGGGAGGCACAGAAACTGAAGCAGGCTCCAGGCTCTGAGCTGTCAGAGCCCAGTGCGGGGCTTAAACCCACGAACTGTGAGATCATGACCTGAGCTGAAGTCCAGGGCTTAACCGACTGAGCCACCCAGACACCCCTATTATTATTATTATTATTATTATTATTATTATTATTATTTTATTTATTTTTTTTTACAATCACCAAGCCAACCGCTCTCGTTGTACAAATCAGAAGAAGAAAGCCCAAAGACTGGTAGAAGCTCATAACAGGTTTTTGGTTTTGGGGGTTTCCCCCTTCCTTAATCGCCTGTTTGCCAGGCAATACCAATATATAGTGGTCACATGGGAAAGTTGGCTTCTAAGCTCGCTGTGTCATCTCTGAACTGGACCTACGTTATTTGTCTAACATCCTTTCATTGTTTTGTTTGCTCTTGTTCCTCACTGATGTAAGAATTGGCATTTCTGGCTGCTTTTTTAGAAAACACTCCTCCCAGACAAATAGTAAAATTGACTTCTAGGCTTTTTTTTTTTTTTTTTTTTGGACGGTGGGGAGTGGTGGTGCCTGCATTTAGCACCCTGGAGTATGAGACAGGATTAAACAGAAGCATTAACGGAAGATTGAAGAAGACCAAAGAATCTTCTGTTTTTACCAATATGCTTCTACGAAGCATTGGCTTTCACACACCCTTGATTAGTGAGTGTATACATTTGATGCAATGTGACAGGATACCATAATAAAAGTGGCTTCAACAAATAGAATTTTCTGTCAGTTGGAAGTCCCAAATTGGTATGGCAGCTCGGCTCCACACCGTGAGGGATTCAGACTCCGCCATCCAGGGTGTTGCTGTGGTCCTAATAGCCCAAGATGGCTTCCCTGGGATCTGCATCTCAGCAGCAGCCAGGGGCAGGGCAAGTATGGCCCACGAGTGGGCCTCACAGCACAGAGTGGGATCTGTGGCCACACTGAGCCTTATGGGAAGCTGGGAATTCTGGGCAGCAATTTGTCCAGTTAAAAATACTGAAGGTTTTGCTGTAGAAGCAAGTAGAAACAGACATTGGAGGAGAAATGTGCACTTTGTATTTCACACCCATTTTTTTTTTAATTTTTTTTTTAACGTTTATTTATTTTTGACACAGAGAGAGACAGAGCATGAATGGGGGAGGGGCAGAGAGAGAGGGAGACACAGAATCGGAAGCAGGCTCCAGGCTCTGAGCCATCAGCCCAGAGCCCGACGCGGGGCTCGAACTCATGGACCGTGAGATTGTGACCTGAGCTGAAGTCAGAGGCTTAACCGACTGAGCCACCCAGGCACCCCTCACACCCATTTTTTAAATTTTCTCTCATCCCTTTGCACACTTAACCTTCCTAATACAACATCTTTTCTCATAGAAGAGGGTCTTAGGAGAGCGAGAACTGAGGTACGGAAACATCATAATGCATAGTCCTCAGAACGGAATGCTTGAGAACCCTGACTTTTCTCTCTGCGGTTTCCAAGGACTGGTTTAGTTTTTGTTTGGATTTCAAGGTGGACTTCCATTCCATTATGCCCCCTAATCCCACTCGAATTTGATGCCATGTAAAGATATGAAAGGTAATATTCATCTTAAAACTCAGACACTTTGACAATGGGTCATTTAAACTGTAAATTATAGCCAATAAAATGTATTTCCTATTTTCATTTGGGATAAAGAAAAACAAAACGATTGTATGAGTTTCGCACTTGCTCTTGACTCGTGTATAAGCAAGAAGGGTCAGCCATATGCAATGATCAGCATAACGTGGGTGTGAAAATATTTCAGGTGATACACACACATGCAAAAAAAGCCTTTTAATTCCTTATAGAACACTATACACATATATACTGGGGAGACTAAGGGTAATTCCATAACTATTTAGTAGTTACAGTAGTGGTTACTAATACGTCTTTAATTCTTGGGTCTTCTCCTGGGGTTCTAACAAGGTAAACAGACTTGTGCCTCAGTGATGAAAATTTGATGAAAAGAAAATGAGGATTACTAAGGATAATGGTGTTTAAATATGTTTAAAGTTGTAAATAAGAACCAAATTTATACTTCTATTGTTTAAATATAGTCAGCATTCTGAAACTCTGATTTCTAAGAAAATGTTTTAAATCTTATGTAGTTGAATGTTATTTAATTCTCTTTATTTTTCTAAATGCTTTTATATTTTGATCTAAAACTGCAATTTTTTCAGACTTCACCCTTTGGTATTTGTTAGCCCTGTATGTGTCTTCTGACTTGTTTTCAGATTTTTTCACATATACTTGAAGAGTACATCAGTAATTCCTCTATTAAATTAGCTAATTCTTCTCCATTTTCTCCAGTGATCTTAAAGAATTGAATAAATGGTTATTGTCTGAGGTAGTTTGGGGGGAAGTGTTCCATGGCTAGAATGTCTGGGCATCCTTTTTATTTTTTATTTTTATTTTTTTAAAGTAACCTCAAGTAAGGCTTGAACTCATGATGCCAAGATCAAGAGTCACATGCTCTACTGACTGAGCCAGCCAGGCACCCCTGAGCCATCCTTTTTAGACTCCCTTTCTTTTTTTTTTTAAAGCTTTTTCTAATGTTTTTTTTTTTTTTATAGTTGATTTATTTATCTTGAGAGAGAGAGAGCGCACACGCATGCAAACTTGAGTAGGAGAGGGTCAGAGACAGAATCCCAAGCAGGCTCCACACAGTCAGCGTGGAGCCCACGAGGGGCTCTAACTCAGGAACCATGAGATCATGACCTGAGCCGACCTCAGATGCCTAACGGACTGAGCCACCCAGGTGCCCCTAGACTCCCTTTCAACAATAGGTTTCTTACACTACCTGTTATAGCCCACAACCCTTGACATAAATAACACTGGTCTTTTTACTCACAGGCAAAGTTCTGCTGGAATGCACTTGAATTAGGGTTGCCATGTTATTTGAATTGTTTCCTGATATTCCAGACAGATCCATAGCTGAATAGGGGCCAGACTTATGCACTGTCTCATTACACTGAGATTCTGCCACTAATACAATGTATTCTATCCAGAAAATTTTTGCTTTTGGAAAGAGAATTTTGTGTTAACATTAACAGGAAGAGACATCTCACTTCGGTGTAATGTCCAGGGCATGACACATTATTTGGGTTTTGAGAACGTTTTAATTGAAAATACTGTTGTGCTCCTGGTTCAGGAAAACATAGCTCAGGGCCAGGGAATAAAAGAATTGTGTTTCTTTAGAAACATGGCACTTACTTCCAGGTATGAGTAGAACACTTGGAATGAAATGAAACCCTACTGTTTATTTTCTGCTGGGTTGTTTAAATCTCCCTACCATCTCGTCTTTGGAGAATTGTGTCTTTTTCCAATGGGTGCTCTTTACTCTAGAACCGCTTTTGTCCACAGCAGAGACAAAAAGCTAATGCACTGTGTACATGACATAAACAGTCTTCTACTTACAATCAGGATGGCTTCCAAAAGTTCATCTGCAAGGCATTTGTTTAAAACTGAAAACGTGTTTGTCCTTAGAAACACTGGTACAGATGATGCTTGGGGGCCGGGCTAGCGCACCAAAGCCTATTTAATGCATCCTGTAACCGAACTGATACTATTATGCATTATACATCCTGGAAAGAGGAGGGTCTCAGGAAGTTAAAGGAGGAAGGAGAAGAGATTTGTCTTCCTACTTCCAAGGGCCTTAGTTCCGACCTTCCTCATCCTCATCCGTTTGGGAGGGGTTCCTGCCTCTGTGTTCTGCTTCACCTAAACAACCCCCCTCACGCATACCCTTAAAATCCTTCAGTGCAGCTGGTCTCAGAAAAGAAGGAATCTGATCTTTTGACCTTACACATGCTTTTGTGCAGCTTACTGTGATCCTAAAATCCTCTAATTTTTAAATATGGTCTTTCCTAGCTGTATGATTCTCTAATAATTAAAGATTCCCAGTGCATGTTACAGATTGAAGACTATTTGAAAAAGGAGAAATGATATTTGGAGACTGGACCACCATATGAAAGAAATTGTTTCTGTAAGCCAGTGGTTCTCAACTGGGGTGATTTTGCCCCCAGGGGATATTTGGCAATGTCTGGAGACATTTCTGATCATCACAAATGGACATGTAAAGGGTAGAGGCCAGAGGTACTGCTTAATAACCTAAAATGCATAGGACAACCCCCCTTCTCTCAACATACACACACAGACACACACACTCACGGCTTAAAATGTCAATAGCACCGAGACTGAAACCATGCTTGAAGCATGTCCCAAAGTATGGGTTGTTTATAGGTATGACATTCGGCACATCTCGGCCGAAAAGTTTGGGAAATGGAGGATTTAAGAGTTTACCATGTGCTCTGGGTTGGCTGGCAGGGGCAGCTTTGGTCCTCTGCCCCTAAACCTTCTCCCCAGACCTTTGAAATGAGCATACCCTCTAATTGAAATTAACAAGTGTATAGTAAGAGCCTATGATGCATCATCAGTGCTGGACTAGGGACACAGCAGGGAATGAGACAGAACTTCCTGTCCTCAGTGAGTTCATATTCTAGTGGGGAAAGAAAAACGAGCTCCATAAATTGTGTGTGTGTGTGTGTGTGTGTGTGTGTGTGTGTGTGTGTGTATTGTGTAGAGTGGGGTGGGGTGGAAAGGAGTGTGGGAAGGTGCTCAGTGCTATGAAGAGCAGGAATGAAGCAGGGATTGAAGATTAAAAGGGCGGCAGAGGAATGGGAATTTTAAAAGGGGAGGTCAGGGCAGACCTCATTCACAAGGCACTCTTTCAGTTGCCTCTGAGGTGAGAGAGCAAGCTGTGTGGTGATCCTGGAGGAGGAGAATCCAGGCTAAGCGCAGGGTCCAGCGAGGTGGTGAGGGGCCTCAGATGGGAGCCTCCTGGACTGGTAGCCATACCTTCTGCCCAGAAGCTGCCCCCAAGCCCCTCTTCCTTAGAAATTCTCTAGGCCCGTTAGGCTGTGGAGAGAGTTGGGTACAGCACTAGGATTTCCTAAAGCTGACTGCTGAAACATCAGAGTGCTTTATGTTAGGGTCATATTCTCTGAAGGGAACGTAAAGAAATGTGACTTTAGTAGTGTATTATTGTTTTTACCACTCTTTTCCTTCTTCCACATAAGGACTTTGAATATCTGAAAAGTCCAGGTAGTTTCCGTGCAGGGGCTGGAGGACATTTGGAGGAGAGGGAAATGAAAAGCCAAAACTAGGGATTTAAGTGATGGGTGTTTAGGATGTTCTCAGCTGGCATACAGGTGGCCTTTCCTGGGTTCCTGGGCCTGTGGTAGTCGTAGCCTGGTGTGGCTGGGGTGGATGCAGGACGTTTGGCATGCGTGGGGACCGCTGAAAGCAGAACTGAGCTGTGTATCATGAGTCACCTGCCAGCTTTTAGCTCAGAGTTTAATAGCACCCCAAGAGAACGGCACTTGGAGTAGACCCTGAATATTATGCAGTGGGCAGGATGCTCTGTGTCCTCTGCTCGTTTGTCACACTGAACTTTACAGATAAGAAGATGAGACCTTACCAAGAGTAACAATTCTGCCTTTGTTGGAGAACAGTTTATTTCCTCATAGTTGTCTTTGTTACAGAGATAAGAAAGGGATTTAAAATGTGTGGCCTCTTTTTCCAAGATTTTTTTTAATCCATTTAGGACACAGTGCCTTGCACCTCGCAGCCAAGAACAGCCACCACGAATGCATCAGGAAGCTCCTTCAGGTAAAATGGAACAACTTAAAATTATAAATTTTTAAAATTATGTCATCTTTTAAACTTAACAGTAACTGTATCTGTGAAAGAATAACACACACACACACACACACACACACACTCCCTTAAATACCATCCCAGAACCTGGGTTTCCTAAGAAGCATCACAATTTAAATGACAGCCAAGGAAAAGATTATTTCCATAGCAATTGCACTGATAGGGAAGAAGATCCTCATCAGAATTTGGAGTGTCTTCCTGGGATCCAGCCTTTTTCTTGCCTTTATTCAGCAACTTGCGTCCTTTTCTGAGAGACTTGTACCCTTTACATAATCAGTTTAAAAACTGTTTTTCATGCGATTGGAGATCCTTGCAATATAGGATCTCCAGTATCCTAATAGCCTTTCTTTCAGTCATTGGTAGAACACAACTCTTTTTGAGAAACAAAATTTCAACCTTTATTTCCTTGTGTGTAACTTTAAATGTGCCTTTAGTTCTTAGTTTTTTGCCGAGGTTCTTGGTTTTATTCCCCTTTATAATGTGAAGCCAGCTCCCTGGTTTGATAACCTTGCCAGTTTATAATGATCGCTTAGGGGGACGACATCTGTAAATCTTGAAAGACGAATATTTAATGAAAGCCCAGTAGCGGTCCATACTGTAACATCCAGCCATTGCCAGTCAGCGTGCAAGCTGGTTGTTTTCAGGAACAGCACAGAGCCATAAAATATGTGTTTGGAGTGCTATCTCTTCTGTTGAGCTGTTGTCTCAGCCTTCACAGGCACTGTGTGGGACCCAGCATCTTGCTTTAATTTGGCTCTGCGATTCTAATGCAGAAATGTGGTCACATTCTTCAACTTGTCCTGCTCTGTTGGTCACACAGCTTCTTGTCTTGCGTTATGTGACGCAAGCTGCCACCAGTGCCAGGAATGCAAACCTTAAGAGGCCTTTGAAGTGAAATTCAAGAAAAATAGATCAACATCTGTGATTATTATTATTATTATTATTATTATTATTATGAGGCTCCTCTCTGAGAACAATTAAAGTAGAACTTCCCTGCTTTCTCTGAGGCCCGGCACCTTGAATAAATGACAATCCTGGACTTGCCCAAGTGCACTGCCTCCATACCCTTGGTCTTGCCTTAATTTTTTTTAACTTATTTGTATCTTAAATCTCTGTTCTCATTCTGGCTTGGCTATCCAGGCTTTGCATCTGGCTCTGATTTTCAGGAAGAATGAACTTGACAGGCTGGAAATCCTCATGGGCAAGGACCAGATATTCTAGCCTCTAATGTAATTTTATATCTGGTTATGCAAATGGATTGGTTTTTCTCTGGAATCTTTGAAGCCTTTAAACACTTCCTTGTGCTATTCTAAAATTAGGCCAAAGCATGGTAAGTCGTAACTTGATCTCCGTTCCTCTTACCACTGAAGGGCAGACAGACATTTCACTCTTAACATTGCCTGTTCTTGCCTCTAACTTGCAGACTTGCTGTTCTTCTTTCTGAATAGTTGTTAAAACCTGAGGCTTTGAATTTTTTTTAATGTTTATTTATTTCTGAGACAGAGCATGAGCAGGAGAGGGGCAGAGAGAGAGGGAGACAGAATCCGAAGCAGGCTGCAGGCTCTGAGCTGTCAGCACAGAGCCCGACGCGAGGCTCGAACTCACAAACCTTGAGATCGTGACCTGAGCTAAAGTCAGTCGCTCAACCTACTGAGCCACCCAGGCGCTCCTAAAACCTTGAGGCTCTGATGTTCTCCTAATGGGTCACTTTCCTTGGGTCCTGGACCTTTCCAGCCAGTTCTTCCCTTCTGTCTTGGCATCCTCTGCCCTCTGTGATATGACCCTTGTTGCCTCCCGCCCTCCCTCACTCTCTGCACTGGATCCTTTCTCTGAGCTCTCTAGGCCTTTGCTTTTACTATCTGTCTGCTGGAGATTCTTCTCTTCTCCAGTGGCTACCGTTTTAAAGTTTGCCTCCTCAAGGCAGTGAGCGCAAACAGACCCTTGTGAGATTGTTCAAATTCAAATGAACTCTCCTCTTCCCCTGATAGCCCACTAGTCCCCCCCCCCCCCCACTTTTAACAAGTGCCTCCTGGACACCATGCCCTGTGTCAGGCATTGAGTATATTTTCACGAGCAGAACATCCCTTATCCTGATGAAGCTTGCAATCTTGTAAACAAGTCCCCAAATGCATGTTACAAATTGCACCACATCAAGAAGAAAACTGACCAAGTACTGAGAGAGCTGGGTGTGGGGTGAACAATCAGGGAAGGGATCATGGAGGAGGTGATATTTAAGCCGAGAACTTAGGAAAGAGCCAAGGGGAAAGCATTCCAAGCAGACAGAAGAGCAAGTACAGAGGGCCTCGGATAGGAAAGGCACTGGTCAGGGAGGAAAGAAAGCCTGGGGCCGAGTGAGCATGGAGGAGAAAGAAGGGCATGGAGTGCAGGCCTGTGTGTCATGGCAGGCCGTAAGTCCTCTGAGCACAGCATGGAACTGTGGAGGGCTTTTAAGGAAGGACTGGTATTCACAGTTTTAAAAGATCAGTCTAGTTGTATAGAGAATAGAGGCGAGAGCAGAGCTGTGGAGCCCGCCAGGAGGCTGCCCCAGCTGTCTGCATGAGAAGATGCTGGCCTAGACTGGGTGGTGTAATGGGGAAAGAAAGAGTAGACCAGGTATGTTTAGGTCGCAGAATTGGCAGGACATGGTGGTGAATTAGATGGCGGAAGAGGAGGAGGAGAAGAAGTTAAAGGTGACTCAGTGGAACTTTAGGACGGTTGCATTTGAGGTGCTTACATCAGAGCAGAAATGTGAAATAGGCAGTGGGTTATCAAGCCAGGCGCTCGGAGATGACGTTGCGTACAGCTGAGAACATATGCTCTAGCCCAGCGCATCTGGGTTTGAATCCTGGCTCTGCCATGTCCTGTGACTTGAGCAAATTATCACCTTCGCTGTATCTCAGTTTCCCCATCAGAAGATGGGAGTGATAATAGTGTGTAGCATTATCAGGAGCCTTAAAACAATGAAGAGTGCCCAGTGCGTAATAGCTAATATGTACTTAGGTTTGTTATTGCGAAGGTACACATTTGAGTCTTTAGCCTTTAGATGACATTTCAAGCTACGGGCATGAATGAGATTACCAAGAAGGAGAGCACCGAGGAACCTCAACATTCTGTGTTTGGCTCACGGAGGGGGAGTGGCCAGAGCAGTAGTGGGAACACCAGGCTAGTATGGGCTCTAGGAGCTAAGTGGAAGGACTGTTTGGAGAAGGGGGTGGATTGCGGTAAGAGGAGGACACAGATGTTTGTTATCGTGGGAAACACAAAGGTTACTGGTGACTGTGGGGCCATCTCTGTGGAGTCTGGAGAACAGCACACAACTGCAGTGGGTTTGGAAACGAGTGGGAAGCAAGGCAGCATGGATCGCATGTGGGCAGTTCTTTACAGGAACTTGGTTTTGTGAAGGGGGACTAGAGAATTAGGCAGGAAATGTGGGGGGAAAGACGGGACC
Source organism: Panthera onca (assembly GCF_046562875.1). Classification (NCBI taxonomy): domain Eukaryota; kingdom Metazoa; phylum Chordata; class Mammalia; order Carnivora; family Felidae; genus Panthera; species Panthera onca. Next base: position 27,670,341 of record NC_138339.1, read on the forward strand.
AAGATGAGAACGCCTGGAGCGCATCTGTCAGCTGCCAGTGATGGGATGCTAGTGTGAGAGGGAGGACAGGACGGCCAGCGCAGCAAAGAGGTGACCTTTTGCCTGGGTCCCGATTACTTGGAGAGGAGCTCCCCTCCCCATAGGAGACTGTAGGTCCTGGAGCACAGCAATTGGGGCCTATTCATATTTATTCTCTTCCTGATAAGACACATCACAACCTTGCAGGAAAAGGATGAACTCAACAGAGCGGAATGTTTATTATGTGTATTTATTTATTTTTTGTCTTCTAGTCAAAATGCCCAGCCGGAAGTGTGGACAGCTCTGGGAAAACAGCTTTACATTATGCAGGTGACTTTCATTCTCTTACTGATCCTTCTGCCATAAGAAATACTCAGTTGTCCTTTTCCTCTTTCAAGCCATTTTCTTTACCATTTTATTTCTGAGGCTGTTGTCTGTCATCATTCCTGGAATTTCTGTCTCCCTCAGTTTGCAAAATGTGTAGAGTTTTATCAAGGAACACATCTAAAATTCATCAGTTGCCTGCCAAACTGTAAAGATTGCCATGGTTATTATATTTTAATTAATGTAAGTTTCTTGTTTAAGCTAAGAGATTTTCATAAGCATTTAGAGATTTCATGTAATATGTGATACAGATTTTTTTGATTTGGGGATCAAAAGAAACTCCCATTTTATTTCTCAGTGTTCTGTTTTACTATCTTGTCATTATCTGTCACACGGCTCCCAAGTAACAAAACGTCAACACCGAGCTCAGGGAGTGATGAGATTTATAAATTTCTATTAGTGCTAGCTGGAGCAAAGCTAAGTCCTACAAAATGCCAAACCAAATATTTGCACAAAGGCAACTGGCAGACAGTGGCTCTAGGTCTGGAAATTAACACTGAAATGTAACACTAATTCGGAGCACCTTACTTAACCTTCGGGATACGACTTCTCTTCAGTGCAGCTAGTATAACATAGCAAACTGGGTGGAACACGAACTTCTCTGTCCTGGGTGCGTGTGATGCCCCTGCTGGTGAGAGCTCCTGTGTGACGGGCTGTGTCTTTGTTTCCTTCCCTCAGCGGCACAGGGCTGCCTTCAAGCTGTGCAGGCTCTTTGCGAGCACAAAAGCCCCATAAACCTCAAGGATTTGGTAAGTATCCGGTGGCTGCTAGATGTGGAGATGCACACTGGTGTCTAGAGCGCTGTGGGCTACCTCTGCAAGTCACTAAGACGTTTAGAGACCTCAGCATTTGGCGAAAGTCTAATGCGTTTCAACCTGGATCCTCTTCTGCAAAACGGATCCAAGTATTATCTCTATTGTTCTCTGAATTTAATGACACATTGAGAAGACATTTTGGGACATGCACTTCCTGATGTGTATATTTGTTTCTCAGGTCATCTGCCATCAACCTAAATGTATTAATAAGGCTTAATTTCTTGACTTTTAGAAGAAATAAGTCTAAATAGAAGTTCTGTCATTTCTGTTAACTTCCCGTGTATCATCTTGGGTACTCCTGGTTAGGATTTCCCAACTCTGAAAACCACTTCTAGCCTGTTTAACCTTGCTGGGCTACTCTGAGAATAAATTTACATGCCAGTCACTCCTGACTGCAAGTTTAAATGTCCTGCCATAGCATAGAAATTATATGCTATGCATGCATTATATGCTACGCATGCAATATACCTAATGGGAATATTGTTATGTGAGTGTATAGAATTGTAGATAAATTCCTACTCCCTGAATCTCAGTACTTCATAACCAGAAAGTATTATAACTTCGCAGAGATAATTTTTTAGAAATGTGTCTGAAATTCTATTTTAAACGGAGACTTAATCTTTAAGCAGCAATTGTATTTTTCAAAATAATTGGACATATTGTAATTTATTTTTTTCCTTTGCCTACTTGAATACATCTACCTTAAAAGTTACTATCAACTGCATTTGGGAGGTATGATCCAAGGAATAAGCAGAATACAAGCTTCTCTTGAAGCTTTTGTATCATTTGAGTTAGGACCCCTTCACCCTAAGATTGTGGAAATAGTCACCTATGTATTCTTCTAGTATTTTTTCACTTTTTTTTCTGTTGTAATGTTTACATTCTTCATCACCTTACATGGTTTGTATATGAGTTGGGATCTCATTTTCTTATTTTACTTTATTTTACTTTATTTTTATTTTTATTCCAGTGTAATAAACGTACAGTGTTATATTAGCTTCAGGTATATAACATAGTGATTCAACATCATTTAAAAAAATTTTTTTAATGTTTATTTATTTTTGAGAGGGAGCAAGACAGAGCATGAGCAGGGGAGGGGCAGAGAGAGAGGGAGACACAGTATCCAAAGCAGGCTCCAGACCCCGAGCTGTCAGCACAAAGCCTGATGCAGGGCTTGAGCTCATGAACCACGAGATCATGACCTGAGCTGAAGTCAGATGCTTAACTGAATGATCCACCCAGGTGCCCCTCTACAGCACTTTTTTAAAGGATTGCCAATTGTCATATTAAATGATTCTTTCCATTGATCTTTATCTAGTCATGTGCCAAGAATAGGCAAACTCTTAATGTTCCATTCTGGTACTTGTAAGGTTATGAAAGCATGTACTTTGCAAGGGAATAGTAGAATGGATGGTAGGATGCGTGTAGTTTGCTTGGAAGAAGCTGCTTGGAGGGCAGCGGACCTACTGCTGCCCTGTGGAAACAAGTCCTCCTGTTCTTCAAAGCCATCCCCCGGTAAACATGATATGCTTGCCTGGAGCCTTTACATACTTGATGTTCCACTCTCTGTCATGTCGCTGCCAGACTGAGGGATGGTCACTGAAGGGAAAAAGCAGCCCATGAGGCTGAGGTTCCTGAGAAAAAGCTAACAGTCAGTGCAATTCCTTAAGAAGAGGTCTGTTGAACTACTAGGTGTTTATCCAAAGGATACAAAAGTGCTGATTGGAAGGGGCACATGCACCCCAATGTTTATAGCAGCATTATCAACAGTAGCCAAATTATGGAAAGAGCCTAAATGCCCATCGACTGATGAATGGATAAAGAAGATTGGTGTGTGTGTGTGTGTGTGTGTGTGTGTGTGTGTGTGTGTGTAATGGAATATTACTCGGTGATCAAAAAGAATGAAACCTTGCCATTTGCAGCAACATGGATGGAGCTAGAGTGTGTTATGCTGAGAGAAGTAAGTCAGAGAGAGACAAGTATGATATGATTTCATTCATGTGGAATTTAAGAAACACAACAGATGAACATAGGGGAAGGGAAGGAAAAATAAGATAGAAACAGAGAGGCAAACCATAAGAAACTCTCTTAAATACAGAGAACAGTCTGAGGGGTGCTGGAGGGGAGGCAGGTGGGGGGATGGGCTAAGTGGGTGATGGGCATTAAGGAGGGCACTTGTTGGGGGTGAGCACTGGGTGTTATATGGAAGTGATGAATCACTGGTTTCTCCTGAAACCAATACTACACTGTATGTTAATTAACTTGAATTTAAATTAAAAAAAAAAAATGCTGTGCTGAGAGGTCATGGCAGCCCTATCGGGACACAAACTGTCATGGTGGCAGGACAGTTCAGGAATAAAATGTACAAAGAACAAGGCAATTCTGTATGCAATTCTGGCATTTAGGATCGTAGTTAAAATCAATCTACATTTGTCTCCTAGGATGGGAATATACCACTGCTTCTTGCAGTACAAAGTGGCCACAGTGAGGTCTGTCACTTTCTCCTGGATCATGGAGCAGACGTAAATTCCAGGGACAAAAATGGAAGGTACCACCAAAGTAGAAATCATGGGATTTCAGTGATATCTACATTCTGGGAGCCTCAAAATATTACAGCTATATTTTAGATCATTTGTAATAAAGTGTTTTTAATTTTTTCATTTTCTGCCTTTTTTTTTTTTTTAAAGTTAGCCCTATACCCACCATGGGGCTCGAACTCATGCCTCTGAGATCAGGAGTCACACGCTCTACTGACTGAGCCGGCCAGACGCCCCTTCTGCCTCTTTTGATAATCAAGAACCTGTTTGACGTAAAAAAAATTTCCCCTAGACCTCTGTGATGAGATTATTAAATACTGAAGTGACTAGGCCATTTCCGATGGCTTTTCATGCAAAATTAAACATATTGGCTGCTTTTAAAAATAGTCCTAATGATGTATAGGTACTTTAAAATGCTTGAGGTGAAAGGTGCCATCATATTATGATTGGTGCCAATCATATTAAATTCCATCATATTTAGAAGATTATGTCTATATTATTTGACCTTATATGGTTTAATGTTTTGATTTAATCTGAAGTTAAAAAAACACCCCTAGTTTCTTCTCACTAACAGTCCATTAAGTGTATATATTTAACTGTACTTCATCTTTCTTTCCTTGTTTTCAGGATAAGTGATTTCTCAGAAAAGTGTTTCCCCATTTTGGTTGTATTAATTTGGTATCTCCTTTTTTTTCTTTAGAACTGCTCTCATGCTAGCCTGTGAGATCAGCAGCTCTAATATTGTGGAAGCCTTAATTAAAAAGGGTGCAGACCTAAACCTTGTAGATTCTCTTGGACACAATGCCTTACATTATTCCAAACTCTCAGAAAATGCAGGAATTCAAAGCCTTCTATTATCAAAAATCTCTCAGGATTCTGGTATGTGAAAGAAAATAGTCAGTGTTG